>NW_028117226.1:0-1445832 GCF_964273445.1 Streptopelia decaocto | reverse complement strand
GGGATTGGGAACCCTTCGCGAGAATGTCCAAAGTTTCAGCGGGATTTCCAGAAAGATGGGTACCAGTCTTGTCGGGGATTGGGAACCCTTCGCGAGAATGTCCAAAGTTTCAGCGGGATTTCCAAAATGTTGAGAGGAACTCGAAACATGTCAACCTTGGTTTTGAGAATCTCTCCCGGAGTTTGAGAGATTTGGACGTGAAAGGGTACCAGTCTTGTCGGGGATTGGGAACCCTTCGCGAGAATGTCCAAAGTTTCAGCGGGATTTCCAAAATGTTGAGAGGAACTCGAAACATGTCAACCTCGGTTTTGAGAATCTCTCCCGGAGTTTGAGAGATTTGGACGTGAAAGGGTACCAGTCTTGTCGGGGATTGGGAACCCTTCGCGAGAATGTCCAAAGTTTCAGCGGGATTTCCAAAATGTTGAGAGGAACTCGAAACATGTCAACCTCGGTTTTGAGAATCTCTCCCGGAGTTTGAGAGATTTGGACGTGAAAGGGTACCAGTCTTGTCGGGGATTGGGAACCCTTCGCGAGAATGTCCAAAGTTTCAGCGGGATTTCCAAAATGTTGAGAGGAACTCGAAACATGTCAACCTCGGTTTTGAGAATCTCTCCCGGAGTTTGAGAGATTTGGACGTGAAAGGGTACCAGTCTTGTCGGGGATTGGGAACCCTTCGCGAGAATGTCCAAAGTTTCAGCGGGATTTCCAAAATGTTGAGAGGAACTCGAAACATGTCAACCTCGGTTTTGAGAATCTCTCCCGGAGTTTGAGAGATTTGGACGTGAAAGGGTACCAGTCTTGTCGGGGATTGGGAACCCTTCGCGAGAATGTCCAAAGTTTCAGCGGGATTTCCAAAATGTTGAGAGGAACTCGAAACATGTCAACCTCGGTTTTGAGAATCTCTCCCGGAGTTTGAGAGATTTGGACGTGAAAGGGTACCAGTCTTGTCGGGGATTGGGAACCCTTCGCGAGAATGTCCAAAGTTTCAGCGGGATTTCCAAAATGTTGAGAGGAACTCGAAACATGTCAACCTCGGTTTTGAGAATCTCTCCCGGAGTTTGAGAGATTTGGACGTGAAAGGGTACCAGTCTTGTCGGGGATTGGGAACCCTTCGCGAGAATGTCCAAAGTTTCAGCGGGATTTCCAAAATGTTGAGAGGAACTCGAAACATGTCAACCTCGGTTTTGAGAATCTCTCCCGGAGTTTGAGAGATTTGGACGTGAAAGGGTACCAGTCTTGTCGGGGATTGGGAACCCTTCGCGAGAATGTCCAAAGTTTCAGCGGGATTTCCAAAATGTGGAGAGGAACTCGAAACATGTCAACCTCGGTTTTGAGAATCTCTCCCGGAGTTTGAGAGATTTGGACGTGAAAGGGTACCAGTCTTGTCGGGGATTGGGAACCCTTCGCGAGAATGTCCAAAGTTTCAGCGGGATTTCCAAAATGTTGAGAGGAACTCGAAACATGTCAACCTCGGTGTTGAGAATCTCTCCCGGAGTTTGAGAGATTTGGACGTGAAAGGGTACCAGTCTTGTCGGGGATTGGGAACCCTTCGCGAGAATGTCCAAAGTTTCAGCGGGATTTCCAAAATGTTGAGAGGAACTCGAAACATGTCAACCTTGGTTTTGAGAATCTCTCCCGGAGTTTGAGAGATTTGGACGTGAAAGGGTACCAGTCTTGTCGGGGATTGGGAACCCTTCGCGAGAATGTCCAAAGTTTCAGCGGGATTTCCAAAATGTGGAGAGGAACTCGAAACATGTCAACCTCGGTTTTGAGAATCTCTCCCGGAGTTTGAGAGATTTGGACGTGAAAGGGTACCAGTCTTGTCGGGGATTGGGAACCCTTCGCGAGAATGTCCAAAGTTTCAGCGGGATTTCCAAAATGTTGAGAGGAACTCGAAACATGTCAACCTCGGTTTTGAGAATCTCTCCCGGAGTTTGAGAGATTTGGACGTGAAAGGGTACCAGTCTTGTCGGGGATTGGGAACCCTTCGCGAGAATGTCCAAAGTTTCAGCGGGATTTCCAAAATGTTGAGAGGAACTCGAAACATGTCAACCTTGGTTTTGAGAATCTCTCCCGGAGTTTGAGAGATTTGGACGTGAAAGGGTACCAGTCTTGTCGGGGATTGGGAACCCTTCGCGAGAATGTCCAAAGTTTCAGCGGGATTTCCAAAATGTGGAGAGGAACTCGAAACATGTCAACCTCGGTTTTGAGAATCTCTCCCGGAGTTTGAGAGATTTGGACGCGAAAGGGTACCAGTCTTGTCGGGGATTGGGAACCCTTCGCGAGAATGTCCAAAGTTTCAGCGGGATTTCCAAAATGTGGAGAGGAACTCGAAACATGTCAACCTCGGTTTTGAGAATCTCTCCCGGAGTTTGAGAGATTTGGACGTGAAAGGGTACCAGTCTTGTCGGGGATTGGGAACCCTTCGCGAGAATGTCCAAAGTTTCAGCGGGATTTCCAAAATGTTGAGAGGAACTCGAAACATGTCAACCTTGGTTTTGAGAATCTCTCCCGGAGTTTGAGAGATTTGGACGTGAAAGGGTACCAGTCTTGTCGGGGATTGGGAACCCTTCGCGAGAATGTCCAAAGTTTCAGCGGGATTTCCAAAATGTGGAGAGGAACTCGAAACATGTCAACCTCGGTTTTGAGAATCTCTCCCGGAGTTTGAGAGATTTGGACGTGAAAGGGTACCAGTCTTGTCGGGGATTGGGAACCCTTCGCGAGAATGTCCAAAGTTTCAGCGGGATTTCCAAAATGTTGAGAGGAACTCGAAACATGTCAACCTCGGTTTTGAGAATCTCTCCCGGAGTTTGAGAGATTTGGACGTGAAAGGGTACCAGTCTTGTCGGGGATTGGGAACCCTTCGCGAGAATGTCCAAAGTTTCAGCGGGATTTCCAAAATGTTGAGAGGAACTCGAAACATGTCAACCTCGGTTTTGAGAATCTCTCCCGGAGTTTGAGAGATTTGGACGTGAAAGGGTACCAGTCTTGTCGGGGATTGGGAACCCTTCGCGAGAATGTCCAAAGTTTCAGCGGGATTTCCAAAATGTTGAGAGGAACTCGAAACATGTCAACCTCGGTTTTGAGAATCTCTCCCGGAGTTTGAGAGATTTGGACGTGAAAGGGTACCAGTCTTGTCGGGGATTGGGAACCCTTCGCGAGAATGTCCAAAGTTTCAGCGGGATTTCCAAAATGTGGAGAGGAACTCGAAACATGTCAACCTCGGTTTTGAGAATCTCTCCCGGAGTTTGAGAGATTTGGACGTGAAAGGGTACCAGTCTTGTCGGGGATTGGGAACCCTTCGCGAGAATGTCCAAAGTTTCAGCGGGATTTCCAAAATGTTGAGAGGAACTTGAAACATGTCAACCTCGGTGTTGAGAATCTCTCCCGGAGTTTGAGAGATTTGGACGTGAAAGGGTACCAGTCTTGTCGGGGATTGGGAACCCTTCGCGAGAATGTGCAAAGTTTCAGCGGGATTTCCAAAATGTTGAGAGGAACTCGAAACATGTCAACCTTGGTTTTGAGAATCTCTCCCGGAGTTTGAGAGATTTGGACGTGAAAGGGTACCAGTCTTGTCGGGGATTGGGAACCCTTCGCGAGAATGTCCAAAGTTTCAGCGGGATTTCCAAAATGTGGAGAGGAACTCGAAACATGTCAACCTCGGTTTTGAGAATCTCTCCCGGAGTTTGAGAGATTTGGACGTGAAAGGGTACCAGTCTTGTCGGGGATTGGGAACCCTTCGCGAGAATGTCCAAAGTTTCAGCGGGATTTCCAAAATGTTGAGAGGAACTCGAAACATGTCAACCTCGGTTTTGAGAATCTCTCCCGGAGTTTGAGAGATTTGGACGTGAAAGGGTACCAGTCTTGTCGGGGATTGGGAACCCTTCGCGAGAATGTCCAAAGTTTCAGCGGGATTTCCAAAATGTTGAGAGGAACTCGAAACATGTCAACCTTGGTTTTGAGAATCTCTCCCGGAGTTTGAGAGATTTGGACGTGAAAGGGTACCAGTCTTGTCGGGGATTGGGAACCCTTCGCGAGAATGTCCAAAGTTTCAGCGGGATTTCCAAAATGTGGAGAGGAACTCGAAACATGTCAACCTCGGTTTTGAGAATCTCTCCCGGAGTTTGAGAGATTTGGACGCGAAAGGGTACCAGTCTTGTCGGGGATTGGGAACCCTTCGCGAGAATGTCCAAAGTTTCAGCGGGATTTCCAAAATGTGGAGAGGAACTCGAAACATGTCAACCTCGGTTTTGAGAATCTCTCCCGGAGTTTGAGAGATTTGGACGTGAAAGGGTACCAGTCTTGTCGGGGATTGGGAACCCTTCGCGAGAATGTCCAAAGTTTCAGCGGGATTTCCAAAATGTTGAGAGGAACTCGAAACATGTCAACCTTGGTTTTGAGAATCTCTCCCGGAGTTTGAGAGATTTGGACGTGAAAGGGTACCAGTCTTGTCGGGGATTGGGAACCCTTCGCGAGAATGTCCAAAGTTTCAGCGGGATTTCCAAAATGTTGAGAGGAACTCGAATCATGTCAACCTTGGTTTTGAGAATCTCTCCCGGAGTTTGAGAGATTTGGACGTGAAAGGGTACCAGTCTTGTCGGGGATTGGGAACCCTTCGCGAGAATGTCCAAAGTTTCAGCGGGATTTCCAAAATGTTGAGAGGAACTCGAAACATGTCAACCTCGGTTTTGAGAATCTCTCCCGGAGTTTGAGAGATTTGGACGTGAAAGGGTACCAGTCTTGTCGGGGATTGGGAACCCTTCGCGAGAATGTCCAAAGTTTCAGCGGGATTTCCAAAATGTTGAGAGGAACTCGAAACATGTCAACCTTGGTTTTGAGAATCTCTCCCGGAGTTTGAGAGATTTGGACGTGAAAGGGTACCAGTCTTGTCGGGGATTGGGAACCCTTCGCGAGAATGTCCAAAGTTTCAGCGGGATTTCCAAAATGTTGAGAGGAACTCGAAACATGTCAACCTCGGTTTTGAGAATCTCTCCCGGAGTTTGAGAGATTTGGACGTGAAAGGGTACCAGTCTTGTCGGGGATTGGGAACCCTTCGCGAGAATGTCCAAAGTTTCAGCGGGATTTCCAAAATGTGGAGAGGAACTCGAAACATGTCAACCTCGGTTTTGAGAATCTCTCCCGGAGTTTGAGAGATTTGGACGTGAAAGGGTACCAGTCTTGTCGGGGATTGGGAACCCTTCGCGAGAATGTCCAAAGTTTCAGCGGGATTTCCAAAATGTTGAGAGGAACTCGAAACATGTCAACCTCGGTTTTGAGAATCTCTCCCGGAGTTTGAGAGATTTGGACGTGAAAGGGTACCAGTCTTGTCGGGGATTGGGAACCCTTCGCGAGAATGTCCAAAGTTTCAGCGGGATTTCCAAAATGTTGAGAGGAACTCGAAACATGTCAACCTTGGTTTTGAGAATCTCTCCCGGAGTTTGAGAGATTTGGACGTGAAAGGGTACCAGTCTTGTCGGGGATTGGGAACCCTTCGCGAGAATGTGCAAAGTTTCAGCGGGATTTCCAAAATGTGGAGAGGAACTCGAAACATGTCAACCTCGGTTTTGAGAATCTCTCCCGGAGTTTGAGAGATTTGGACGTGAAAGGGTACCAGTCTTGTCGGGGATTGGGAACCCTTCGCCAGAATGTCCAAAGTTTCAGCGGGATTTCCAAAATGTTGAGAGGAACTCGAAACATGTCAACCTCGGTTTTGAGAATCTCTCCCGGAGTTTGAGAGATTTGGACGTGAAAGGGTACCAGTCTTGTCGGGGATTGGGAACCCTTCGCGAGAATGTCCAAACTTTCAGTGGGATTTCCAAAATGTTGAAAGGAACTCGAAACATGTCAAGCTTGGTTTTGAGAATCTCTCCCGGAGTTTGAGAGATTTGGACGTGAAAGGGTACCAGTCCTGTCGGGGATTGGGAACCCTTCGCCAGAATGTCCAAAGTTTCAGCGGGATTTCCAAAATGTTGAGAGGAACTCGAAACATGTCAACCTTTCTTTTGAGAATCTCTCCCGGAGTTTGAGAGATTTGGACGTGAAAGGGTACCAGTCTTGTCGGGGATTGGGAACCCTTCGCGAGAATGTCCAAAGTTTCAGCGGGATTTCCAAAATGTTGAGAGGAACTCGAAACATGTCAACCTCGGTTTTGAGAATCTCTCCCGGAGTTTGAGAGATTTGGACGTGAAAGGGTACCAGTCTTGTCGGGGATTGGGAACCCTTCGCGAGAATGTCCAAAGTTTCAGCGGGATTTCCAAAATGTTGAGAGGAACTCGAAACATGTCAACCTTGGTTTTGAGAATCTCTCCCGGAGTTCGAGAGATTTGGACGTGAAAGGGTACCAGTCTTGTCGGGGATTGGGAACCCTTCGCGAGAATGTCCAAAGTTTCAGCGGGATTTCCAAAATGTTGAGAGGAACTCGAAACATGTCAACCTCGGTTTTGAGAATCTCTCCCGGAGTTTGAGAGATTTGGACGTGAAAGGGTACCAGTCTTGTCGGGGATTGGGAACCCTTCGCGAGAATGTCCAAAGTTTCAGCGGGATTTCCAAAATGTTGAGAGGAACTCGAAACATGTCAACCTCGGTTTTGAGAATCTCTCCCGGAGTTTGAGAGATTTGGACGTGAAAGGGTACCAGTCTTGTCGGGGATTGGGAACCCTTCGCGAGAATGTCCAAAGTTTCAGCGGGATTTCCAAAATGTTGAGAGGAACTCGAAACATGTCAACCTTTCTTTTGAGAATCTCTCCCGGAGTTTGAGAGATTTGGACGTGAAAGGGTACCAGTCTTGTCGGGGATTGGGAACCCTTCGCGAGAATGTCCAAAGTTTCAGCGGGATTTCCAAAATGTGGAGAGGAACTCGAAACATGTCAACCTCGGTTTTGAGAATCTCTCCCGGAGTTTGAGAGATTTGGACGTGAAAGGGTACCAGTCTTGTCGGGGATTGGGAACCCTTCGCGAGAATGTCCAAAGTTTCAGCGGGATTTCCAAAATGTTGAGAGGAACTCGAAACATGTCAACCTCGGTTTTGAGAATCTCTCCCGGAGTTTGAGAGATTTGGACGTGAAAGGGTACCAGTCTTGTCGGGGATTGGGAACCCTTCGCGAGAATGTGCAAAGTTTCAGCGGGATTTCCAAAATGTGGAGAGGAACTCGAAACATGTCAACCTCGGTTTTGAGAATCTCTCCCGGAGTTTGAGAGATTTGGACGTGAAAGGGTACCAGTCTTGTCGGGGATTGGGAACCCTTCGCGAGAATGTCCAAAGTTTCAGCGGGATTTCCAAAATGTTGAGAGGAACTCGAAACATGTCAACCTCGGTTTTGAGAATCTCTCCCGGAGTTTGAGAGATTTGGACGTGAAAGGGTACCAGTCTTGTCGGGGATTGGGAACCCTTCGCGAGAATGTCCAAAGTTTCAGCGGGATTTCCAAAATGTTGAGAGGAACTCGAAACATGTCAACCTCGGTTTTGAGAATCTCTCCCGGAGTTTGAGAGATTTGGACGTGAAAGGGTACCAGTCTTGTCGGGGATTGGGAACCCTTCGCGAGAATGTCCAAAGTTTCAGCGGGATTTCCAAAATGTTGAGAGGAACTCGAAACATGTCAACCTTGGTTTTGAGAATCTCTCCCGGAGTTTGAGAGATTT
The DNA here is from genome assembly GCF_964273445.1 of Streptopelia decaocto. Taxonomy (NCBI): domain Eukaryota; kingdom Metazoa; phylum Chordata; class Aves; order Columbiformes; family Columbidae; genus Streptopelia; species Streptopelia decaocto. The sequence goes on along the minus strand of NW_028117226.1, from coordinate 1,438,193 downwards.
GGACGTGAAAGGGTACCAGTCTTGTCGGGGATTGGGAACCCTTCGCGAGAATGTCCAAAGTTTCAGCGGGATTTCCAAAATGTGGAGAGGAACTCGAAACATGTCAACCTCGGTTTTGAGAATCTCTCCCGGAGTTTGAGAGATTTGGACGTGAAAGGGTACCAGTCTTGTCGGGGATTGGGAACCCTTCGCGAGAATGTCCAAAGTTTCAGCGGGATTTCCAAAATGTTGAGAGGAACTCGAAACATGTCAACCTCGGTTTTGAGAATCTCTCCCGGAGTTTGAGAGATTTGGACGTGAAAGGGTACCAGTCTTGTCGGGGATTGGGAACCCTTCGCCAGAATGTCCAAAGTTTCAGCGGGATTTCCAAAATGTTGAAAGGAACTCGAAACATGTCAACCTTGGTTTTGAGAATCTCTCCCGGAGTTTGAGAGATTTGGACGTGAAAGGGTACCAGTCTTGTCGGGGATTGGGAACCCTTCGCGAGAATGTGCAAAGTTTCAGCGGGATTTCCAAAATGTGGAGAGGAACTCGAAACATGTCAACCTCGGTTTTGAGAATCTCTCCCGGAGTTTGAGAGATTTGGACGTGAAAGGGTACCAGTCTTGTCGGGGATTGGGAACCCTTCGCGAGAATGTCCAAACTTTCAGTGGGATTTCCAAAATGTTGAAAGGAACTCGAAACATGTCAACCTTGGTTTTGAGAATCTCTCCCGGAGTTTGAGAGATTTGGACGTGAAAGGGTACCAGTCTTGTCGGGGATTGGGAACCCTTCGCGAGAATGTCCAAAGTTTCAGCGGGATTTCCAAAATGTTGAGAGGAACTCGAAACATGTCAACCTTGGTTTTGAGAATCTCTCCCGGAGTTTGAGAGATTTGGACGTGAAAGGGTACCAGTCTTGTCGGGGATTGGGAACCCTTCGCGAGAATGTCCAAAGTTTCAGCGGGATTTCCAAAATGTGGAGAGGAACTCGAAACATGTCAACCTCGGTTTTGAGAATCTCTCCCGGAGTTTGAGAGATTTGGACGTGAAAGGGTACCAGTCTTGTCGGGGATTGGGAACCCTTCGCGAGAATGTCCAAAGTTTCAGCGGGATTTCCAAAATGTTGAGAGGAACTCGAAACATGTCAACCTTGGTTTTGAGAATCTCTCCCGGAGTTCGAGAGATTTGGACGTGAAAGGGTACCAGTCTTGTCGGGGATTGGGAACCCTTCGCGAGAATGTCCAAAGTTTCAGCGGGATTTCCAAAATGTTGAGAGGAACTCGAAACATGTCAACCTCGGTTTTGAGAATCTCTCCCGGAGTTTGAGAGATTTGGACGTGAAAGGGTACCAGTCTTGTCGGGGATTGGGAACCCTTCGCGAGAATGTCCAAAGTTTCAGCGGGATTTCCAAAATGTTGAGAGGAACTCGAAACATGTCAACCTCGGTTTTGAGAATCTCTCCCGGAGTTTGAGAGATTTGGACGTGAAAGGGTACCAGTCTTGTCAGGGATTGGGAACCCTTCGCGAGAATGTCCAAAGTTTCAGCGGGATTTCCAAAATGTTGAGAGGAACTCGAAACATGTCAACCTTGGTTTTGAGAATCTCTCCCGGAGTTTGAGAGATTTGGACGTGAAAGGGTACCAGTCTTGTCGGGGATTGGGAACCCTTCGCGAGAATGTCCAAAGTTTCAGCGGGATTTCCAAAATGTGGAGAGGAACTCGAAACATGTCAACCTCGGTTTTGAGAATCTCTCCCGGAGTTTGAGAGATTTGGACGTGAAAGGGTACCAGTCTTGTCGGGGATTGGGAACCCTTCGCGAGAATGTCCAAAGTTTCAGCGGGATTTCCAAAATGTTGAGAGGAACTCGAAACATGTCAACCTCGGTTTTGAGAATCTCTCCCGGAGTTTGAGAGATTTGGACGTGAAAGGGTACCAGTCTTGTCGGGGATTGGGAACCCTTCGCGAGAATGTGCAAAGTTTCAGCGGGATTTCCAAAATGTGGAGAGGAACTCGAAACATGTCAACCTCGGTTTTGAGAATCTCTCCCGGAGTTTGAGAGATTTGGACGTGAAAGGGTACCAGTCTTGTCGGGGATTGGGAACCCTTCGCGAGAATGTCCAAAGTTTCAGCGGGATTTCCAAAATGTGGAGAGGAACTCGAAACATGTCAACCTCGGTTTTGAGAATCTCTCCCGGAGTTTGAGAGATTTGGACGTGAAAGGGTACCAGTCTTGTCGGGGATTGGGAACCCTTCGCGAGAATGTCCAAAGTTTCAGCGGGATTTCCAAAATGTTGAGAGGAACTCGAAACATGTTAACCTCGGTTTTGAGAATCTCTCCCGGAGTTTGAGAGATTTGGACGTGAAAGGGTACCAGTCTTGTCGGGGATTGGGAACCCTTCGCGAGAATGTCCAAACTTTCAGTGGGATTTCCAAAATGTTGAAAGGAACTCGAAACATGTCAACCTTGGTTTTGAGAATCTCTCCCGGAGTTTGAGAGATTTGGACGTGAAAGGGTACCAGTCTTGTCGGGGATTGGGAACCCTTCGCGAGAATGTCCAAAGTTTCAGCGGGATTTCCAAAATGTTGAGAGGAACTCGAAACATGTCAACCTCGGTTTTGAGAATCTCTCCCGGAGTTTGAGAGATTTGGACGTGAAAGGGTACCAGTCTTGTCGGGGATTGGGAACCCTTCGCGAGAATGTCCAAAGTTTCAGCGGGATTTCCAAAATGTTGAGAGGAACTCGAAACATGTCAACCTCGGTTTTGAGAATCTCTCCCGGAGTTTGAGAGATTTGGACGTGAAAGGGTACCAGTCTTGTCGGGGATTGGGAACCCTTCGCGAGAATGTCCAAAGTTTCAGCGGGATTTCCAAAATGTTGAGAGGAACTCGAAACATGTCAACCTCGGTTTTGAGAATCTCTCCCGGAGTTTGAGAGATTTGGACGTGAAAGGGTACCAGTCTTGTCGGGGATTGGGAACCCTTCGCGAGAATGTCCAAAGTTTCAGCGGGATTTCCAAAATGTTGAGAGGAACTCGAAACATGTCAACCTTGGTTTTGAGAATCTCTCCCGGAGTTCGAGAGATTTGGACGTGAAAGGGTACCAGTCTTGTCGGGGATTGGGAACCCTTCACGAGAATGTCCAAAGTTTCAGCGGGATTTCCAAAATGTTGAGAGGAACTCGAAACATGTCAACCTTGGTTTTGAGAATCTCTCCCGGAGTTTGAGAGATTTGGACGTGAAAGGGTACCAGTCTTGTCGGGGATTGGGAACCCTTCGCGAGAATGTCCAAAGTTTCAGCGGGATTTCCAAAATGTTGAGAGGAACTCGAAACATGTCAACCTCGGTTTTGAGAATCTCTCCCGGAGTTTGAGAGATTTGGACGTGAAAGGGTACCAGTCTTGTCGGGGATTGGGAACCCTTCACGAGAATGTCCAAAGTTTCAGCGGGATTTCCAAAATGTTGAGAGGAACTCGAAACATGTCAACCCCGGTTTTGAGAATCTCTCCCGGAGTTTGAGAGATTTGGACGTGAAAGGGTACCAGTCTTGTCGGGGATTGGGAACCCTTCGCGAGAATGTCCAAAGTTTCAGCGGGATTTCCAAAATGTTGAGAGGAACTCGAAACATGTCAACCTCGGTTTTGAGAATCTCTCCCGGAGTTTGAGAGATTTGGACGTGAAAGGGTACCAGTCTTGTCGGGGATTGGGAACCCTTCCCGAGAATGTCCAAAGTTTCAGCGGGATTTCCAAAATGTTGAGAGGAACTCGAAACATGTCAACCTCGGTTTTGAGAATCTCTCCCGGAGTTTGAGAGATTTGGACGTGAAAGGGTACCAGTATGTCGGGGATTGGGAACCCTTCGCGAGAATGTCCAAAGTTTCAGCGGGATTTCCAAAATGTTGAGAGGAACTCGAAACATGTCAACCTTGGTTTTGAGAATCTCTCCCGGAGTTTGAGAGATTTGGACGTGAAAGGGTACCAGTCTTGTCGGGGATTGGGAACCCTTCGCGAGAATGTCCAAAGTTTCAGCGGGATTTCCAAAATGTTGAGAGGAACTCGAATCATGTCAACCTTGGTTTTGAGAATCTCTCCCGGAGTTTGAGAGATTTGGACGTGAAAGGGTACCAGTCTTGTCGGGGATTGGGAACCCTTCGCGAGAATGTCCAAAGTTTCAGCGGGATTTCCAAAATGTTGAGAGGAACTCGAAACATGTCAACCTCGGTTTTGAGAATCTCTCCCGGAGTTTGAGAGATTTGGACGTGAAAGGGTACCAGTCTTGTCGGGGATTGGGAACCCTTCGCGAGAATGTCCAAAGTTTCAGCGGGATTTCCAAAATGTTGAGAGGAACTCGAATCATGTCAACCTTGGTTTTGAGAATCTCTCCCGGAGTTTGAGAGATTTGGACGTGAAAGGGTACCAGTCTTGTCGGGGATTGGGAACCCTTCGCGAGAATGTCCAAAGTTTCAGCGGGATTTCCAAAATGTTGAGAGGAACTCGAAACATGTCAACCTCGGTTTTGAGAATCTCTCCCGGAGTTTGAGAGATTTGGACGTGAAAGGGTACCAGTCTTGTCGGGGATTGGGAACCCTTCGCGAGAATGTCCAAAGTTTCAGCGGGATTTCCAAAATGTTGAGAGGAACTCGAAACATGTCAACCTTGGTTTTGAGAATCTCTCCCGGAGTTTGAGAGATTTGGACGTGAAAGGGTACCAGTCTTGTCGGGGATTGGGAACCCTTCGCGAGAATGTCCAAAGTTTCAGCGGGATTTCCAAAATGTTGAGAGGAACTCGAAACATGTCAACCTCGGTTTTGAGAATCTCTCCCGGAGTTTGAGAGATTTGGACGTGAAAGGGTACCAGTATGTCGGGGATTGGGAACCCTTCGCGAGAATGTGCAAAGTTTCAGCGGGATTTCCAAAATGTTGAGAGGAACTCGAAACATGTCAACCTTGGTTTTGAGAATCTCTCCCGGAGTTTGAGAGATTTGGACGTGAAAGGGTACCAGTCTTGTCGGGGATTGGGAACCCTTCGCGAGAATGTCCAAAGTTTCAGCGGGATTTCCAAAATGTTGAGAGGAACTCGAATCATGTCAACCTTGGTTTTGAGAATCTCTCCCGGAGTTTGAGAGATTTGGACGTGAAAGGGTACCAGTCTTGTCGGGGATTGGGAACCCTTCGCGAGAATGTCCAAAGTTTCAGCGGGATTTCCAAAATGTTGAGAGGAACTCGAAACATGTCAACCTTGGTTTTGAGAATCTCTCCCGGAGTTTGAGAGATTTGGACGTGAAAGGGTACCAGTCTTGTCGGGGATTGGGAACCCTTCGCCAGAATGTCCATAGATTCAGCGGGATTTCCAAAATGTTGAGAGGAACTCGAAACATGTCAACCTCGGTTTTGAGAATCTCTCCCGGAGTTTGAGAGATTTGGACGTGAAAGGGTACCAGTCTTGTCGGGGATTGGGAACCCTTCGCGAGAATGTCCAAAGTTTCAGCGGGATTTCCAAAATGTTGAAAGGAACTCGAAACATGTCAACCTTGGTTTTGAGAATCTCTCCCGGAGTTTGAGAGATTTGGACGTGAAAGGGTACCAGTCTTGTCGGGGATTGGGAACCCTTCGCGAGAATGTGCAAAGTTTCAGCGGGATTTCCAAAATGTGGAGAGGAACTCGAAACATGTCAACCTCGGTTTTGAGAATCTCTCCCGGAGTTTGAGAGATTTGGACGTGAAAGGGTACCAGTCTTGTCGGGGATTGGGAACCCTTCGCGAGAATGTCCAAAGTTTCAGCGGGATTTCAAAAATGTTGAGAGGAACTCGAAACATGTCAACCTCGGTTTTGAGAATCTCTCCCGGAGTTTGAGAGATTTGGACGTGAAAGGGTACCAGTCTTGTCGGGGATTGGGAACCCTTCGCCAGAATGTCCAAAGTTTCAGCGGGATTTCCAAAATGTTGAAAGGAACTCGAAACATGTCAACCTTGGTTTTGAGAATCTCTCCCGGAGTTTGAGAGATTTGGACGTGAAAGGGTACCAGTCTTGTCGGGGATTGGGAACCCTTCGCGAGAATGTCCAAAGTTTCAGCGGGATTTCCAAAATGTTGAGAGGAACTCGAAACATGTCAACCTTGGTTTTGAGAATCTCTCCCGGAGTTTGAGAGATTTGGACGTGAAAGGGTACCAGTCTTGTCGGGGATTGGGAACCCTTCGCGAGAATGTCCAAAGTTTCAGCGGGATTTCCAAAATGTTGAGAGGAACTCGAATCATGTCAACCTTGGTTTTGAGAATCTCTCCCGGAGTTTGAGAGATTTGGACGTGAAAGGGTACCAGTCTTGTCGGGGATTGGGAACCCTTCGCGAGAATGTCCAAAGTTTCAGCGGGATTTCCAAAATGTTGAGAGGAACTCGAAACATGTCAACCTCGGTTTTGAGAATCTCTCCCGGAGTTTGAGAGATTTGGACGTGAAAGGGTACCAGTCTTGTCGGGGATTGGGAACCCTTCGCGAGAATGTCCAAAGTTTCAGCGGGATTTCCAAAATGTTGAAAGGAACTCGAAACATGTCAACCTTGGTTTTGAGAATCTCTCCCGGAGTTTGAGAGATTTGGACGTGAAAGGGTACCAGTCTTGTCGGGGATTGGGAACCCTTCGCGAGAATGTGCAAAGTTTCAGCGGGATTTCCAAAATGTGGAGAGGAACTCGAAACATGTCAACCTCGGTTTTGAGAATCTCTCCCGGAGTTTGAGAGATTTGGACGTGAAAGGGTACCAGTCTTGTCGGGGATTGGGAACCCTTCGCGAGAATGTCCAAAGTTTCAGCGGGATTTCCAAAATGTTGAGAGGAACTCGAAACATGTTAACCTCGGTTTTGAGAATCTCTCCCGGAGTTTGAGAGATTTGGACGTGAAAGGGTACCAGTCTTGTCGGGGATTGGGAACCCTTCGCGAGAATGTCCAAACTTTCAGTGGGATTTCCAAAATGTTGAAAGGAACTCGAAACATGTCAACCTTGGTTTTGAGAATCTCTCCCGGAGTTTGAGAGATTTGGACGTGAAAGGGTACCAGTCTTGTCGGGGATTGGGAACCCTTCGCGAGAATGTCCAAAGTTTCAGCGGGATTTCCAAAATGTTGAGAGGAACTCGAAACATGTCAACCTCGGTTTTGAGAATCTCTCCCGGAGTTTGAGAGATTTGGACGTGAAAGGGTACCAGTCTTGTCGGGGATTGGGAACCCTTCGCGAGAATGTCCAAAGTTTCAGCGGGATTTCCAAAATGTTGAGAGGAACTCGAAACATGTCAACCTCGGTTTTGAGAATCTCTCCCGGAGTTTGAGAGATTTGGACGTGAAAGGGTACCAGTCTTGTCGGGGATTGGGAACCCTTCGCGAGAATGTCCAAAGTTTCAGCGGGATTTCCAAAATGTTGAGAGGAACTCGAAACATGTCAACCTCGGTTTTGAGAATCTCTCCCGGAGTTTGAGAGATTTGGACGTGAAAGGGTACCAGTCTTGTCGGGGATTGGGAACCCTTCGCGAGAATGTCCAAAGTTTCAGCGGGATTTCCAAAATGTTGAGAGGAACTCGAAACATGTCAACCTCGGTTTTGAGAATCTCTCCCGGAGTTTGAGAGATTTGGACGTGAAAGGGTACCAGTCTTGTCGGGGATTGGGAACCCTTCACGAGAATGTCCAAAGTTTCAGCGGGATTTCCAAAATGTTGAGAGGAACTCGAAACATGTCAACCTCGGTTTTGAGAATCTCTCCCGGAGTTTGAGAGATTTGGACGTGAAAGGGTACCAGTCTTGTCGGGGATTGGGAACCCTTCGCGAGAATGTCCAAAGTTTCAGCGGGATTTCCAAAATGTTGAGAGGAACTCGAAACATGTCAACCTCGGTTTTGAGAATCTCTCCCGGAGTTTGAGAGATTTGGACGTGAAAGGGTACCAGTCTTGTCGGGGATTGGGAACCCTTCGCGAGAATGTCCAAAGTTTCAGCGGGATTTCCAAAATGTTGAGAGGAACTCGAAACATGTCAACCTCGGTTTTGAGAATCTCTCCCGGAGTTTGAGAGATTTGGACGTGAAAGGGTACCAGTATGTCGGGGATTGGGAACCCTTCGCGAGAATGTCCAAAGTTTCAGCGGGATTTCCAAAATGTTGAGAGGAACTCGAAACATGTCAACCTTGGTTTTGAGAATCTCTCCCGGAGTTTGAGAGATTTGGACGTGAAAGGGTACCAGTCTTGTCGGGGATTGGGAACCCTTCGCGAGAATGTCCAAAGTTTCAGCGGGATTTCCAAAATGTTGAGAGGAACTCGAATCATGTCAACCTTGGTTTTGAGAATCTCTCCCGGAGTTTGAGAGATTTGGACGTGAAAGGGTACCAGTCTTGTCGGGGATTGGGAACCCTTCGCCAGAATGTCCAAAGTTTCAGCGGGATTTCCAAAATGTTGAGAGGAACTCGAAACATGTCAACCTCGGTTTTGAGAATCTCTCCCGGAGTTTGAGGGATTTGGACGTGAAAGGGTACCAGTCTTGTCGGGGATTGGGAACCCTTCGCGAGAATGTCCAAAGTTTCAGCGGGATTTCCAAAATGTTGAGAGGAACTCGAAACATGTCAACCTTGGTTTTGAGAATCTCTCCCGGAGTTTGAGAGATTTGGACGTGAAAGGGTACCAGTCTTGTCGGGGATTGGGAACCCTTCGCGAGAATGTCCAAAGTTTCAGCGGGATTTCCAAAATGTTGAGAGGAACTCGAATCATGTCAACCTTGGTTTTGAGAATCTCTCCCGGAGTTTGAGAGATTTGGACGTGAAAGGGTACCAGTCTTGTCGGGGATTGGGAACCCTTCGCGAGAATGTCCAAAGTTTCAGCGGGATTTCCAAAATGTTGAGAGGAACTCGAAACATGTCAACCTTGGTTTTGAGAATCTCTCCCGGAGTTTGAGAGATTTGGACGTGAAAGGGTACCAGTCTTGTCGGGGATTGGGAACCCTTCGCGAGAATGTCCAAAGTTTCAGCGGGATTTCCAAAATGTTGAGAGGAACTCGAATCATGTCAACCTTGGTTTTGAGAATCTCTCCCGGAGTTTGAGAGATTTGGACGTGAAAGGGTACCAGTCTTGTCGGGGATTGGGAACCCTTCGCGAGAATGTCCAAAGTTTCAGCGGGATTTCCAAAATGTTGAGAGGAACTCGAAACATGTCAACCTTGGTTTTGAGAATCTCTCCCGGAGTTTGAGAGATTTGGACGTGAAAGGGTACCAGTCTTGTCGGGGATTGGGAACCCTTCGCCAGAATGTCCATAGATTCAGCGGGATTTCCAAAATGTTGAGAGGAACTCGAAACATGTCAACCTCGGTTTTGAGAATCTCTCCCGGAGTTTGAGAGATTTGGACGTGAAAGGGTACCAGTCTTGTCGGGGATTGGGAACCCTTCGCGAGAATGTCCAAAGTTTCAGCGGGATTTCCAAAATGTTGAAAGGAACTCGAAACATGTCAACCTTGGTTTTGAGAATCTCTCCCGGAGTTTGAGAGATTTGGACGTGAAAGGGTACCAGTCTTGTCGGGGATTGGGAACCCTTCGCGAGAATGTGCAAAGTTTCAGCGGGATTTCCAAAATGTGGAGAGGAACTCGAAACATGTCAACCTCGGTTTTGAGAATCTCTCCCGGAGTTTGAGAGATTTGGACGTGAAAGGGTACCAGTCTTGTCGGGGATTGGGAACCCTTCGCGAGAATGTCCAAAGTTTCAGCGGGATTTCAAAAATGTTGAGAGGAACTCGAAACATGTCAACCTCGGTTTTGAGAATCTCTCCCGGAGTTTGAGAGATTTGGACGTGAAAGGGTACCAGTCTTGTCGGGGATTGGGAACCCTTCGCCAGAATGTCCAAAGTTTCAGCGGGATTTCCAAAATGTTGAAAGGAACTCGAAACATGTCAACCTTGGTTTTGAGAATCTCTCCCGGAGTTTGAGAGATTTGGACGTGAAAGGGTACCAGTCTTGTCGGGGATTGGGAACCCTTCGCGAGAATGTCCAAAGTTTCAGCGGGATTTCCAAAATGTTGAGAGGAACTCGAAACATGTCAACCTTGGTTTTGAGAATCTCTCCCGGAGTTTGAGAGATTTGGACGTGAAAGGGTACCAGTCTTGTCGGGGATTGGGAACCCTTCGCGAGAATGTCCAAAGTTTCAGCGGGATTTCCAAAATGTTGAGAGGAACTCGAATCATGTCAACCTTGGTTTTGAGAATCTCTCCCGGAGTTTGAGAGATTTGGACGTGAAAGGGTACCAGTCTTGTCGGGGATTGGGAACCCTTCGCGAGAATGTCCAAAGTTTCAGCGGGATTTCCAAAATGTTGAGAGGAACTCGAAACATGTCAACCTCGGTTTTGAGAATCTCTCCCGGAGTTTGAGAGATTTGGACGTGAAAGGGTACCAGTCTTGTCGGGGATTGGGAACCCTTCGCGAGAATGTCCAAAGTTTCAGCGGGATTTCCAAAATGTTGAAAGGAACTCGAAACATGTCAACCTTGGTTTTGAGAATCTCTCCCGGAGTTTGAGAGATTTGGACGTGAAAGGGTACCAGTCTTGTCGGGGATTGGGAACCCTTCGCGAGAATGTGCAAAGTTTCAGCGGGATTTCCAAAATGTGGAGAGGAACTCGAAACATGTCAACCTCGGTTTTGAGAATCTCTCCCGGAGTTTGAGAGATTTGGACGTGAAAGGGTACCAGTCTTGTCGGGGATTGGGAACCCTTCGCGAGAATGTCCAAAGTTTCAGCGGGATTTCCAAAATGTTGAGAGGAACTCGAAACATGTTAACCTCGGTTTTGAGAATCTCTCCCGGAGTTTGAGAGATTTGGACGTGAAAGGGTACCAGTCTTGTCGGGGATTGGGAACCCTTCGCGAGAATGTCCAAACTTTCAGTGGGATTTCCAAAATGTTGAAAGGAACTCGAAACATGTCAACCTTGGTTTTGAGAATCTCTCCCGGAGTTTGAGAGATTTGGACGTGAAAGGGTACCAGTCTTGTCGGGGATTGGGAACCCTTCGCGAGAATGTCCAAAGTTTCAGCGGGATTTCCAAAATGTTGAGAGGAACTCGAAACATGTCAACCTCGGTTTTGAGAATCTCTCCCGGAGTTTGAGAGATTTGGACGTGAAAGGGTACCAGTCTTGTCGGGGATTGGGAACCCTTCGCGAGAATGTCCAAAGTTTCAGCGGGATTTCCAAAATGTTGAGAGGAACTCGAAACATGTCAACCTCGGTTTTGAGAATCTCTCCCGGAGTTTGAGAGATTTGGACGTGAAAGGGTACCAGTCTTGTCGGGGATTGGGAACCCTTCGCGAGAATGTCCAAAGTTTCAGCGGGATTTCCAAAATGTTGAGAGGAACTCGAAACATGTCAACCTCGGTTTTGAGAATCTCTCCCGGAGTTTGAGAGATTTGGACGTGAAAGGGTACCAGTCTTGTCGGGGATTGGGAACCCTTCGCGAGAATGTCCAAAGTTTCAGCGGGATTTCCAAAATGTTGAGAGGAACTCGAAACATGTCAACCTCGGTTTTGAGAATCTCTCCCGGAGTTTGAGAGATTTGGACGTGAAAGGGTACCAGTCTTGTCGGGGATTGGGAACCCTTCACGAGAATGTCCAAAGTTTCAGCGGGATTTCCAAAATGTTGAGAGGAACTCGAAACATGTCAACCTCGGTTTTGAGAATCTCTCCCGGAGTTTGAGAGATTTGGACGTGAAAGGGTACCAGTCTTGTCGGGGATTGGGAACCCTTCGCGAGAATGTCCAAAGTTTCAGCGGGATTTCCAAAATGTTGAGAGGAACTCGAAACATGTCAACCTCGGTTTTGAGAATCTCTCCCGGAGTTTGAGAGATTTGGACGTGAAAGGGTACCAGTCTTGTCGGGGATTGGGAACCCTTCGCGAGAATGTCCAAAGTTTCAGCGGGATTTCCAAAATGTTGAGAGGAACTCGAAACATGTCAACCTCGGTTTTGAGAATCTCTCCCGGAGTTTGAGAGATTTGGACGTGAAAGGGTACCAGTATGTCGGGGATTGGGAACCCTTCGCGAGAATGTCCAAAGTTTCAGCGGGATTTCCAAAATGTTGAGAGGAACTCGAAACATGTCAACCTTGGTTTTGAGAATCTCTCCCGGAGTTTGAGAGATTTGGACGTGAAAGGGTACCAGTCTTGTCGGGGATTGGGAACCCTTCGCGAGAATGTCCAAAGTTTCAGCGGGATTTCCAAAATGTTGAGAGGAACTCGAATCATGTCAACCTTGGTTTTGAGAATCTCTCCCGGAGTTTGAGAGATTTGGACGTGAAAGGGTACCAGTCTTGTCGGGGATTGGGAACCCTTCGCCAGAATGTCCAAAGTTTCAGCGGGATTTCCAAAATGTTGAGAGGAACTCGAAACATGTCAACCTCGGTTTTGAGAATCTCTCCCGGAGTTTGAGGGATTTGGACGTGAAAGGGTACCAGTCTTGTCGGGGATTGGGAACCCTTCGCGAGAATGTCCAAAGTTTCAGCGGGATTTCCAAAATGTTGAGAGGAACTCGAAACATGTCAACCTTGGTTTTGAGAATCTCTCCCGGAGTTTGAGAGATTTGGACGTGAAAGGGTACCAGTCTTGTCGGGGATTGGGAACCCTTCGCGAGAATGTCCAAAGTTTCAGCGGGATTTCCAAAATGTTGAGAGGAACTCGAATCATGTCAACCTTGGTTTTGAGAATCTCTCCCGGAGTTTGAGAGATTTGGACGTGAAAGGGTACCAGTCTTGTCGGGGATTGGGAACCCTTCGCGAGAATGTCCAAAGTTTCAGCGGGATTTCCAAAATGTTGAGAGGAACTCGAAACATGTCAACCTTCGTTTTGAGAATCTCTCCCGGAGTTTGAGAGATTTGGACGTGAAAGGGTACCAGTCTTGTCGGGGATTGGGAACCCTTCGCGAGAATGTCCAAAGTTTCAGCGGGATTTCCAAAATGTTGAGAGGAACTCGAAACATGTCAACCTCGGTTTTGAGAATCTCTCCCGGAGTTTGAGAGATTTGGACGTGAAAGGGTACCAGTCTTGTCGGGGATTGGGAACGTTCGCGAGAATGTCCAAACTTTCAGTGGGATTTCCAAAATGTTGAAAGGAACTCGAAACATGTCAACCTTGGTTTTGAGAATCTCTCCCGGAGTTTGAGAGATTTGGACGTGAAAGGGTACCAGTCTTGTCGGGGATTGGGAACCCTTCGCGAGAATGTCCAAAGTTTCAGCGGGATTTCCAAAATGTTGAGAGGAACTCGAAACATGTCAACCTTGGTTTTGAGAATCTCTCCCGGAGTTTGAGAGATTTGGACGTGAAAGGGTACCAGTCTTGTCGGGGATTGGGAACCCTTCGCGAGAATGTCCAAAGTTTCAGCGGGATTTCCAAAATGTTGAGAGGAACTCGAATCATGTCAACCTTGGTTTTGAGAATCTCTCCCGGAGTTTGAGAGATTTGGACGTGAAAGGGTACCAGTCTTGTCGGGGATTGGGAACCCTTCGCGAGAATGTCCAAAGTTTCAGCGGGATTTCCAAAATGTTGAGAGGAACTCGAAACATGTCAACCTTGGTTTTGAGAATCTCTCCCGGAGTTTGAGAGATTTGGACGTGAAAGGGTACCAGTCTTGTCGGGGATTGGGAACCCTTCGCGAGAATGTCCAAAGTTTCAGCGGGATTTCCAAAATGTTGGGAGGAACTCGAAACATGTCAACCTCGGTTTTGAGAATCTCTCCCGGAGTTTGAGAGATTTGGACGTGAAAGGGTACCAGTCTTGTCGGGGATTGGGAACCCTTCGCCAGAATGTCCAAAGTTTCAGCGGGATTTCCAAAATGTTGAAAGGAACTCGAAACATGTCAACCTTGGTTTTGAGAATCTCTCCCGGAGTTTGAGAGATTTGGACGTGAAAGGGTACCAGTCTTGTCGGGGATTGGGAACCCTTCGCGAGAATGTGCAAAGTTTCAGCGGGATTTCCAAAATGTGGAGAGGAACTCGAAACATGTCAACCTCGGTTTTGAGAATCTCTCCCGGAGTTTGAGAGATTTGGACGTGAAAGGGTACCAGTCTTGTCGGGGATTGGGAACCCTTCGCGAGAATGTCCAAAGTTTCAGCGGGATTTCCAAAATGTTGAGAGGAACTCGAAACATGTCAACCTCGGTTTTGAGAATCTCTCCCGGAGTTTGAGAGATTTGGACGTGAAAGGGTACCAGTCTTGTCGGGGATTGGGAACCCTTCGCGAGAATGTGCAAAGTTTCAGCGGGATTTCCAAAATGTGGAGAGGAACTCGAAACATGTCAACCTCGGTTTTGAGAATCTCTCCCGGAGTTTGAGAGATTTGGACGTGAAAGGGTACCAGTCTTGTCGGGGATTGGGAACCCTTCACGAGAATGTCCAAAGTTTCAGCGGGATTTCCAAAATGTTGAGAGGAACTCGAAACATGTCAACCTCGGTTTTGAGAATCTCTCCCGGAGTTTGAGAGATTTGGACGTGAAAGGGTACCAGTCTTGTCGGGGATTGGGAACCCTTCGCGAGAATGTCCAAAGTTTCAGCGGGATTTCCAAAATGTTGAGAGGAACTCGAAACATGTCAACCTCGGTTTTGAGAATCTCTCCCGGAGTTTGAGAGATTTGGACGTGAAAGGGTACCAGTCTTGTCGGGGATTGGGAACCCTTCGCCAGAATGTGCAAAGTTTCAGCGGGATTTCCAAAATGTTGAGAGGAACTCGAAACATGTCAACCTCGGTTTTGAGAATCTCTCCCGGAGTTTGAGAGATTTGGACGTGAAAGGGTACCAGTCTTGTCGGGGATTGGGAACCCTTCGCCAGAATGTCCAAAGTTTCAGCGGGATTTCCAAAATGTTGGGAGGAACTCGAAACATGTCAACCTCGGTTTTGAGAATCTCTCCCGGAGTTTGAGAGATTTGGACGTGAAAGGGTACCAGTCTTGTCGGGGATTGGGAACCCTTCGCGAGAATGTCCAAAGTTTCAGCGGGATTTCCAAAATGTGGAGAGGAACTCGAAACATGTCAACCTCGGTTTTGAGAATCTCTCCCGGAGTTTGAGAGATTTGGACGTGAAAGGGTACCAGTCTTGTCGGGGATTGGGAACCCTTCGCGAGAATGTCCAAAGTTTCAGCGGGATTTCCAAAATGTTGAGAGGAACTCGAATCATGTCAACCTTGGTTTTGAGAATCTCTCCCGGAGTTTGAGAGATTTGGACGTGAAAGGGTACCAGTCTTGTCGGGGATTGGGAACCCTTCGCGAGAATGTCCAAAGTTTCAGCGGGATTTCCAAAATGTTGAGAGGAACTCGAAACATGTCAACCTCGGTTTTGAGAATCTCTCCCGGAGTTTGAGAGATTTGGACGTGAAAGGGTACCAGTCTTTTCGGGGATTGGGAACCCTTCGCGAGAATGTCCAAAGTTTCAGCGGGATTTCCAAAATGTGGAGAGGAACTCGAAACATGTCAACCTCGGTTTTGAGAATCTCTCCCGGAGTTTGAGAGATTTGGACGTGAAAGGGTACCAGTCTTGTCGGGGATTGGGAACCCTTCGCGAGAATGTCCAAAGTTTCAGCGGGATTTCCAAAATGTGGAGAGGAACTCGAAACATGTCAACCTCGGTTTTGAGAATCTCTCCCGGAGGTTGAGAGATTTGGACGTGAAAGGGTACCAGTCTTGTCGGGGATTGGGAACCCTTCACGAGAATGTCCAAAGTTTCAGCGGGATTTCCAAAATGTTGAGAGGAACTCGAAACATGTCAACCTCGGTTTTGAGAATCTCTCCCGGAGTTTGAGAGATTTGGACGTGAAAGGGTACCAGTCTTGTCGGGGATTGGGAACCCTTCGCGAGAATGTCCAAAGTTTCAGCGGGATTTCCAAAATGTTGAGAGGAACTCGAAACATGTCAACCTTGGTTTTGAGAATCTCTCCCGGAGTTTGAGAGATTTGGACGTGAAAGGGTACCAGTCTTGTCGGGGATTGGGAACCCTTCGCGAGAATGTCCAAAGTTTCAGCGGGATTTCAAAAATGTTGAGAGGAACTCGAAACATGTCAACCTCGGTTTTGAGAATCTCTCCCGGAGTTTGAGAGATTTGGACGTGAAAGGGTACCAGTCTTGTCGGGGATTGGGAACCCTTCGCCAGAATGTCCAAAGTTTCAGCGGGATTTCCAAAATGTTGAAAGGAACTCGAAACATGTCAACCTTGGTTTTGAGAATCTCTCCCGGAGTTTGAGAGATTTGGACGTGAAAGGGTACCAGTCTTGTCGGGGATTGGGAACCCTTCGCGAGAATGTGCAAAGTTTCAGCGGGATTTCCAAAATGTGGAGAGGAACTCGAAACATGTCAACCTTGGTTTTGAGAATCTCTCCCGGAGTTTGAGAGATTTGGACGTGAAAGGGTACCAGTCTTGTCGGGGATTGGGAACCCTTCGCGAGAATGTCCAAAGTTTCAGCGGGATTTCCAAAATGTTGAGAGGAACTCGAATCATGTCAACCTTGGTTTTGAGAATCTCTCCCGGAGTTTGAGAGATTTGGACGTGAAAGGGTACCAGTCTTGTCGGGGATTGGGAACCCTTCGCGAGAATGTGCAAAGTTTCAGCGGGATTTCCAAAATGTGGAGAGGAACTCGAAACATGTCAACCTCGGTTTTGAGAATCTCTCCCGGAGTTTGAGAGATTTGGACGTGAAAGGGTACCAGTCTTGTCGGGGATTGGGAACCCTTCGCGAGAATGTCCAAAGTTTCAGCGGGATTTCCAAAATGTTGAGAGGAACTCGAATCATGTCAACCTTGGTTTTGAGAATCTCTCCCGGAGTTTGAGAGATTTGGACGTGAAAGGGTACCAGTCTTGTCGGGGATTGGGAACCCTTCGCGAGAATGTCCAAAGTTTCAGCGGGATTTCCAAAATGTTGAGAGGAACTCGAAACATGTCAACCTTGGTTTTGAGAATCTCTCCCGGAGTTTGAGAGATTTGGACGTGAAAGGGTACCAGTCTTGTCGGGGATTGGGAACCCTTCGCGAGAATGTCCAAAGTTTCAGCGGGATTTCCAAAATGTTGAGAGGAACTCGAAACATGTCAACCTTGGTTTTGAGAATCTCTCCCGGAGTTTGAGAGATTTGGACCTGAAAGGGTACCAGTCTTGTCGGGGATTGGGAACCCTTCGCGAGAATGTCCAAAGTTTCAGCGGGATTTCCAAAATGTTGAGAGGAACTCGAAACATGTCAACCTCGGTTTTGAGAATCTCTCCCGGAGTTTGAGAGATTTGGACGTGAAAGGGTACCAGTCTTGTCGGGGATTGGGAACCCTTCGCCAGAATGTCCAAAGTTTCAGCGGGATTTCCAAAATGTTGAAAGGAACTCGAAACATGTCAACCTTGGTTTTGAGAATCTCTCCCGGAGTTTGAGAGATTTGGACGTGAAAGGGTACCAGTCTTGTCGGGGATTGGGAACCCTTCGCGAGAATGTGCAAAGTTTCAGCGGGATTTCCAAAATGTGGAGAGGAACTCGAAACATGTCAACCTCGGTTTTGAGAATCTCTCCCGGAGTTTGAGAGATTTGGACGTGAAAGGGTACCAGTCTTGTCGGGGATTGGGAACCCTTCGCGAGAATGTCCAAAGTTTCAGCGGGATTTCCAAAATGTTGAAAGGAACTCGAAACATGTCAACCTTGGTTTTGAGAATCTCTCCCGGAGTTTGAGAGATTTGGACGTGAAAGGGTACCAGTCTTGTCGGGGATTGGGAACCCTTCGCCAGAATGTCCAAAGTTTCAGCGGGATTTCCAAAATGTTGGGAGGAACTCGAAACATGTCAACCTCGGTTTTGAGAATCTCTCCCGGAGTTTGAGAGATTTGGACGTGAAAGGGTACCAGTCTTGTCGGGGATTGGGAACCCTTCGCGAGAATGTGCAAAGTTTCAGCGGGATTTCCAAAATGTGGAGAGGAACTCGAAACATGTCAACCTCGGTTTTGAGAATCTCTCCCGGAGTTTGAGAGATTTGGACGTGAAAGGGTACCAGTCTTGTCGGGGATTGGGAACCCTTCGCGAGAATGTCCAAAGTTTCAGCGGGATTTCCAAAATGTTGAGAGGAACTCGAATCATGTCAACCTTGGTTTTGAGAATCTCTCCCGGAGTTTGAGAGATTTGGACGTGAAAGGGTACCAGTCTTGTCGGGGATTGGGAACCCTTCGCGAGAATGTCCAAAGTTTCAGCGGGATTTCCAAAATGTTGAGAGGAACTCGAAACATGTCAACCTCGGTTTTGAGAATCTCTCCCGGAGTTTGAGAGATTTGGACGTGAAAGGGTACCAGTCTTTTCGGGGATTGGGAACCCTTCGCGAGAATGTCCAAAGTTTCAGCGGGATTTCCAAAATGTTGAGAGGAACTCGAAACATGTCAACCTTGGTTTTGAGAATCTCTCCCGGAGTTTGAGAGATTTGGACGTGAAAGGGTACCAGTCTTGTCGGGGATTGGGAACCCTTCGCGAGAATGTGCAAAGTTTCAGCGGGATTTCCAAAATGTGGAGAGGAACTCGAAACATGTCAACCTCGGTTTTGAGAATCTCTCCCGGAGTTTGAGAGATTTGGACGTGAAAGGGTACCAGTCTTGTCGGGGATTGGGAACCCTTCGCGAGAATGTCCAAAGTTTCAGCGGGATTTCCAAAATGTGGAGAGGAACTCGAAACATGTCAACCTCGGTTTTGAGAATCTCTCCCGGAGGTTGAGAGATTTGGACGTGAAAGGGTACCAGTCTTGTCGGGGATTGGGAACCCTTCACGAGAATGTCCAAAGTTTCAGCGGGATTTCCAAAATGTTGAGAGGAACTCGAAACATGTCAACCTCGGTTTTGAGAATCTCTCCCGGAGTTTGAGAGATTTGGACGTGAAAGGGTACCAGTCTTGTCGGGGATTGGGAACCCTTCGCGAGAATGTCCAAAGTTTCAGCGGGATTTCCAAAATGTTGAGAGGAACTCGAAACATGTCAACCTTGGTTTTGAGAATCTCTCCCGGAGTTTGAGAGATTTGGACGTGAAAGGGTACCAGTCTTGTCGGGGATTGGGAACCCTTCGCGAGAATGTCCAAAGTTTCAGCGGGATTTCAAAAATGTTGAGAGGAACTCGAAACATGTCAACCTCGGTTTTGAGAATCTCTCCCGGAGTTTGAGAGATTTGGACGTGAAAGGGTACCAGTCTTGTCGGGGATTGGGAACCCTTCGCGAGAATGTCCAAAGTTTCAGCGGGATTTCCAAAATGTTGAAAGGAACTCGAAACATGTCAACCTTGGTTTTGAGAATCTCTCCCGGAGTTTGAGAGATTTGGACGTGAAAGGGTACCAGTCTTGTCGGGGATTGGGAACCCTTCGCGAGAATGTGCAAAGTTTCAGCGGGATTTCCAAAATGTGGAGAGGAACTCGAAACATGTCAACCTTGGTTTTGAGAATCTCTCCCGGAGTTTGAGAGATTTGGACGTGAAAGGGTACCAGTCTTGTCGGGGATTGGGAACCCTTCGCGAGAATGTCCAAAGTTTCAGCGGGATTTCCAAAATGTTGAGAGGAACTCGAATCATGTCAACCTTGGTTTTGAGAATCTCTCCCGGAGTTTGAGAGATTTGGACGTGAAAGGGTACCAGTCTTGTCGGGGATTGGGAACCCTTCGCGAGAATGTGCAAAGTTTCAGCGGGATTTCCAAAATGTGGAGAGGAACTCGAAACATGTCAACCTCGGTTTTGAGAATCTCTCCCGGAGTTTGAGAGATTTGGACGTGAAAGGGTACCAGTCTTGTCGGGGATTGGGAACCCTTCGCGAGAATGTCCAAAGTTTCAGCGGGATTTCCAAAATGTTGAGAGGAACTCGAATCATGTCAACCTTGGTTTTGAGAATCTCTCCCGGAGTTTGAGAGATTTGGACGTGAAAGGGTACCAGTCTTGTCGGGGATTGGGAACCCTTCGCGAGAATGTCCAAAGTTTCAGCGGGATTTCCAAAATGTTGAGAGGAACTCGAAACATGTCAACCTCGGTTTTGAGAATCTCTCCCGGAGTTTGAGAGATTTGGACGTGAAAGGGTACCAGTCTTGTCGGGGATTGGGAACCCTTCGCGAGAATGTCCAAAGTTTCAGCGGGATTTCCAAAATGTTGAGAGGAACTCGAAACATGTCAACCTTGGTTTTGAGAATCTCTCCCGGAGTTTGAGAGATTTGGACCTGAAAGGGTACCAGTCTTGTCGGGGATTGGGAACCCTTCGCGAGAATGTCCAAAGTTTCAGCGGGATTTCCAAAATGTTGAGAGGAACTCGAAACATGTCAACCTCGGTTTTGAGAATCTCTCCCGGAGTTTGAGAGATTTGGACGTGAAAGGGTACCAGTCTTGTCGGGGATTGGGAACCCTTCGCCAGAATGTCCAAAGTTTCAGCGGGATTTCCAAAATGTTGAAAGGAACTCGAAACATGTCAACCTTGGTTTTGAGAATCTCTCCCGGAGTTTGAGAGATTTGGACGTGAAAGGGTACCAGTCTTGTCGGGGATTGGGAACCCTTCGCGAGAATGTGCAAAGTTTCAGCGGGATTTCCAAAATGTGGAGAGGAACTCGAAACATGTCAACCTCGGTTTTGAGAATCTCTCCCGGAGTTTGAGAGATTTGGACGTGAAAGGGTACCAGTCTTGTCGGGGATTGGGAACCCTTCGCGAGAATGTCCAAAGTTTCAGCGGGATTTCCAAAATGTTGAAAGGAACTCGAAACATGTCAACCTTGGTTTTGAGAATCTCTCCCGGAGTTTGAGAGATTTGGACGTGAAAGGGTACCAGTCTTGTCGGGGATTGGGAACCCTTCGCGAGAATGTGCAAAGTTTCAGCGGGATTTCCAAAATGTGGAGAGGAACTCGAAACATGTCAACCTCGGTTTTGAGAATCTCTCCCGGAGTTTGAGAGATTTGGACGTGAAAGGGTACCAGTCTTGTCGGGGATTGGGAACCCTTCGCGAGAATGTCCAAAGTTTCAGCGGGATTTCCAAAATGTTGAGAGGAACTCGAAACATGTCAACCTCGGTTTTGAGAATCTCTCCCGGAGTTTGAGAGATTTGGACGTGAAAGGGTACCAGTCTTGTCGGGGATTGGGAACCCTTCGCGAGAATGTGCAAAGTTTCAGCGGGATTTCCAAAATGTGGAGAGGAACTCGAAACATGTCAACCTCGGTTTTGAGAATCTCTCCCGGAGTTTGAGAGATTTGGACGTGAAAGGGTACCAGTCTTGTCGGGGATTGGGAACCCTTCGCGAGAATGTCCAAAGTTTCAGCGGGATTTCCAAAATGTTGAGAGGAACTCGAATCATGTCAACCTTGGTTTTGAGAATCTCTCCCGGAGTTTGAGAGATTTGGACGTGAAAGGGTACCAGTCTTGTCGGGGATTGGGAACCCTTCGCCAGAATGTCCAAAGTTTCAGCGGGATTTCCAAAATGTTGAGAGGAACTCGAAACATGTCAACCTCGGTTTTGAGAATCTCTCCCGGAGTTTGAGAGATTTGGACGTGAAAGGGTACCAGTCTTGTCGGGGATTGGGAACCCTTCGCGAGAATGTCCAAAGTTTCAGCGGGATTTCCAAAATGTTGAGAGGAACTCGAAACATGTCAACCTTGGTTTTGAGAATCTCTCCCGGAGTTTGAGAGATTTGGACCTGAAAGGGTACCAGTCTTGTCGGGGATTGGGAACCCTTCGCGAGAATGTCCAAAGTTTCAGCGGGATTTCCAAAATGTTGAGAGGAACTCGAAACATGTCAACCTCGGTTTTGAGAATCTCTCCCGGAGTTTGAGAGATTTGGACGTGAAAGGGTACCAGTCTTGTCGGGGATTGGGAACCCTTCGCCAGAATGTCCAAAGTTTCAGCGGGATTTCCAAAATGTTGAAAGGAACTCGAAACATGTCAACCTTGGTTTTGAGAATCTCTCCCGGAGTTTGAGAGATTTGGACGTGAAAGGGTACCAGTCTTGTCGGGGATTGGGAACCCTTCGCGAGAATGTGCAAAGTTTCAGCGGGATTTCCAAAATGTGGAGAGGAACTCGAAACATGTCAACCTCGGTTTTGAGAATCTCTCCCGGAGTTTGAGAGATTTGGACGTGAAAGGGTACCAGTCTTGTCGGGGATTGGGAACCCTTCGCGAGAATGTCCAAAGTTTCAGCGGGATTTCCAAAATGTTGAAAGGAACTCGAAACATGTCAACCTTGGTTTTGAGAATCTCTCCCGGAGTTTGAGAGATTTGGACGTGAAAGGGTACCAGTCTTGTCGGGGATTGGGAACCCTTCGCGAGAATGTGCAAAGTTTCAGCGGGATTTCCAAAATGTGGAGAGGAACTCGAAACATGTCAACCTCGGTTTTGAGAATCTCTCCCGGAGTTTGAGAGATTTGGACGTGAAAGGGTACCAGTCTTGTCGGGGATTGGGAACCCTTCGCGAGAATGTCCAAAGTTTCAGCGGGATTTCCAAAATGTTGAGAGGAACTCGAAACATGTCAACCTCGGTTTTGAGAATCTCTCCCGGAGTTTGAGAGATTTGGACGTGAAAGGGTACCAGTCTTGTCGGGGATTGGGAACCCTTCGCGAGAATGTCCAAAGTTTCAGCGGGATTTCCAAAATGTTGAGAGGAACTCGAATCATGTCAACCTCGGTTTTGAGAATCTCTCCCGGAGTTTGAGAGATTTGGACGTGAAAGGGTACCAGTATGTCGGGGATTGGGAACCCTTCGCGAGAATGTCCAAAGTTTCAGCGGGATTTCCAAAATGTTGAGAGGAACTCGAAACATGTCAACCTCGGTTTTGAGAATCTCTCCCGGATTTTGAGAGATTTGGACGTGAAAGGGTACCAGTCTTGTCGGGGATTGGGAACCCTTCGCGAGAATGTCCAAAGTTTCAGCGGGATTTCCAAAATGTTGAGAGGAACTCGAATCATGTCAACCTTGGTTTTGAGAATCTCTCCCGGAGTTTGAGAGATTTGGAAGTGAAAGGGTACCAGTCTTGTCGGGGATTGGGAACCCTTCGCGAGAATGTCCAAAGTTTCAGCGGGATTTCCAAAATGTTGAGAGGAACTCGAAACATGTCAACCTCGGTTTTGAGAATCTCTCCCGGAGTTTGAGAGATTTGGACGTGAAAGGGTACCAGTCTTGTCGGGGATTGGGAACCCTTCGCGAGAATGTCCAAAGTTTCAGCGGGATTTCCAAAATGTGGAGAGGAACTCGAAACATGTCAACCTCGGTTTTGAGAATCTCTCCCGGAGTTTGAGAGATTTGGACGTGAAAGGGTACCAGTCTTGTCGGGGATTGGGAACCCTTCGCGAGAATGTGCAAAGTTTCAGCGGGATTTCCAAAATGTTGAGAGGAACTCGAAACATGTCAACCTCGGTTTTGAGAATCTCTCCCGGAGTTTGAGAGATTTGGACGTGAAAGGGTACCAGTCTTGTCGGGGATTGGGAACCCTTCGCCAGAATGTCCAAAGTTTCAGCGGGATTTCCAAAATGTTGGGAGGAACTCGAAACATGTCAACCTCGGTTTTGAGAATCTCTCCCGGAGTTTGAGAGATTTGGACGTGAAAGGGTACCAGTCTTGTCGGGGATTGGGAACCCTTCGCGAGAATGTGCAAAGTTTCAGCGGGATTTCCAAAATGTGGAGAGGAACTCGAAACATGTCAACCTCGGTTTTGAGAATCTCTCCCGGAGTTTGAGAGATTTGGACGTGAAAGGGTACCAGTCTTGTCGGGGATTGGGAACCCTTCGCGAGAATGTCCAAAGTTTCAGCGGGATTTCCAAAATGTTGAGAGGAACTCGAATCATGTCAACCTTGGTTTTGAGAATCTCTCCCGGAGTTTGAGAGATTTGGACGTGAAAGGGTACCAGTCTTGTCGGGGATTGGGAACCCTTCGCGAGAATGTCCAAAGTTTCAGCGGGATTTCCAAAATGTTGAGAGGAACTCGAAACATGTCAACCTCGGTTTTGAGAATCTCTCCCGGAGTTTGAGAGATTTGGACGTGAAAGGGTACCAGTCTTGTCGGGGATTGGGAACCCTTCGCGAGAATGTCCAAAGTTTCAGCGGGATTTCCAAAATGTTGAGAGGAACTCGAAACATGTCAACCTTGGTTTTGAGAATCTCTCCCGGAGTTTGAGAGATTTGGACGTGAAAGGGTACCAGTCTTGTCGGGGATTGGGAACCCTTCGCGAGAATGTCCAAAGTTTCAGCGGGATTTCCAAAATGTGGAGAGGAACTCGAAACATGTCAACCTCGGTTTTGAGAATCTCTCCCGGAGTTTGAGAGATTTGGACGTGAAAGGGTACCAGTCTTGTCGGGGATTGGGAACCCTTCGCCAGAATGTCCAAAGTTTCAGCGGGATTTCCAAAATGTTGAAAGGAACTCGAAACATGTCAACCTTGGTTT
Organism: Streptopelia decaocto; assembly: GCF_964273445.1. NCBI lineage: Eukaryota > Metazoa > Chordata > Aves > Columbiformes > Columbidae > Streptopelia > Streptopelia decaocto. The sequence goes on along the minus strand of NW_028117226.1, from coordinate 1,413,847 downwards.
TGAGAATCTCTCCCGGAGTTTGAGAGATTTGGACGTGAAAGGGTACCAGTCTTGTCGGGGATTGGGAACCCTTCGCGAGAATGTGCAAAGTTTCAGCGGGATTTCCAAAATGTGGAGAGGAACTCGAAACATGTCAACCTCGGTTTTGAGAATCTCTCCCGGAGTTTGAGAGATTTGGACGTGAAAGGGTACCAGTCTTGTCGGGGATTGGGAACCCTTCGCGAGAATGTCCAAAGTTTCAGCGGGATTTCCAAAATGTGGAGAGGAACTCGAAACATGTCAACCTCGGTTTTGAGAATCTCTCCCGGAGTTTGAGAGATTTGGACGTGAAAGGGTACCAGTCTTGTCGGGGATTGGGAACCCTTCACGAGAATGTCCAAAGTTTCAGCGGGATTTCCAAAATGTTGAGAGGAACTCGAAACATGTCAACCTCGGTTTTGAGAATCTCTCCCGGAGTTTGAGAGATTTGGACGTGAAAGGGTACCAGTCTTGTCGGGGATTGGGAACCCTTCGCGAGAATGTCCAAAGTTTCAGCGGGATTTCCAAAATGTTGAGAGGAACTCGAAACATGTCAACCTTGGTTTTGAGAATCTCTCCCGGAGTTTGAGAGATTTGGACGTGAAAGGGTACCAGTCTTGTCGGGGATTGGGAACCCTTCGCGAGAATGTCCAAAGTTTCAGCGGGATTTCAAAAATGTTGAGAGGAACTCGAAACATGTCAACCTCGGTTTTGAGAATCTCTCCCGGAGTTTGAGAGATTTGGACGTGAAAGGGTACCAGTCTTGTCGGGGATTGGGAACCCTTCGCCAGAATGTCCAAAGTTTCAGCGGGATTTCCAAAATGTTGAAAGGAACTCGAAACATGTCAACCTTGGTTTTGAGAATCTCTCCCGGAGTTTGAGAGATTTGGACGTGAAAGGGTACCAGTCTTGTCGGGGATTGGGAACCCTTCGCGAGAATGTGCAAAGTTTCAGCGGGATTTCCAAAATGTGGAGAGGAACTCGAAACATGTCAACCTCGGTTTTGAGAATCTCTCCCGGAGTTTGAGAGATTTGGACGTGAAAGGGTACCAGTCTTGTCGGGGATTGGGAACCCTTCGCGAGAATGTCCAAAGTTTCAGCGGGATTTCCAAAATGTTGAGAGGAACTCGAATCATGTCAACCTTGGTTTTGAGAATCTCTCCCGGAGTTTGAGAGATTTGGACGTGAAAGGGTACCAGTCTTGTCAGGGATTGGGAACCCTTCGCGAGAATGTGCAAAGTTTCAGCGGGATTTCCAAAATGTGGAGAGGAACTCGAAACATGTCAACCTCGGTTTTGAGAATCTCTCCCGGAGTTTGAGAGATTTGGACGTGAAAGGGTACCAGTCTTGTCGGGGATTGGGAACCCTTCGCGAGAATGTCCAAAGTTTCAGCGGGATTTCCAAAATGTTGAGAGGAACTCGAATCATGTCAACCTTGGTTTTGAGAATCTCTCCCGGAGTTTGAGAGATTTGGACGTGAAAGGGTACCAGTCTTGTCGGGGATTGGGAACCCTTCGCGAGAATGTCCAAAGTTTCAGCGGGATTTCCAAAATGTTGAGAGGAACTCGAAACATGTCAACCTCGGTTTTGAGAATCTCTCCCGGAGTTTGAGAGATTTGGACGTGAAAGGGTACCAGTCTTGTCGGGGATTGGGAACCCTTCGCGAGAATGTCCAAAGTTTCAGCGGGATTTCCAAAATGTTGAGAGGAACTCGAAACATGTCAACCTTGGTTTTGAGAATCTCTCCCGGAGTTTGAGAGATTTGGACCTGAAAGGGTACCAGTCTTGTCGGGGATTGGGAACCCTTCGCGAGAATGTCCAAAGTTTCAGCGGGATTTCCAAAATGTTGAGAGGAACTCGAAACATGTCAACCTCGGTTTTGAGAATCTCTCCCGGAGTTTGAGAGATTTGGACGTGAAAGGGTACCAGTCTTGTCGGGGATTGGGAACCCTTCGCCAGAATGTCCAAAGTTTCAGCGGGATTTCCAAAATGTTGAAAGGAACTCGAAACATGTCAACCTTGGTTTTGAGAATCTCTCCCGGAGTTTGAGAGATTTGGACGTGAAAGGGTACCAGTCTTGTCGGGGATTGGGAACCCTTCGCGAGAATGTGCAAAGTTTCAGCGGGATTTCCAAAATGTGGAGAGGAACTCGAAACATGTCAACCTCGGTTTTGAGAATCTCTCCCGGAGTTTGAGAGATTTGGACGTGAAAGGGTACCAGTCTTGTCGGGGATTGGGAACCCTTCGCGAGAATGTCCAAAGTTTCAGCGGGATTTCCAAAATGTTGAAAGGAACTCGAAACATGTCAACCTTGGTTTTGAGAATCTCTCCCGGAGTTTGAGAGATTTGGACGTGAAAGGGTACCAGTCTTGTCGGGGATTGGGAACCCTTCGCGAGAATGTGCAAAGTTTCAGCGGGATTTCCAAAATGTGGAGAGGAACTCGAAACATGTCAACCTCGGTTTTGAGAATCTCTCCCGGAGTTTGAGAGATTTGGACGTGAAAGGGTACCAGTCTTGTCGGGGATTGGGAACCCTTCGCGAGAATGTCCAAAGTTTCAGCGGGATTTCCAAAATGTTGAGAGGAACTCGAAACATGTCAACCTCGGTTTTGAGAATCTCTCCCGGAGTTTGAGAGATTTGGACGTGAAAGGGTACCAGTCTTGTCGGGGATTGGGAACCCTTCGCGAGAATGTCCAAAGTTTCAGCGGGATTTCCAAAATGTTGAGAGGAACTCGAATCATGTCAACCTCGGTTTTGAGAATCTCTCCCGGAGTTTGAGAGATTTGGACGTGAAAGGGTACCAGTATGTCGGGGATTGGGAACCCTTCGCGAGAATGTCCAAAGTTTCAGCGGGATTTCCAAAATGTTGAGAGGAACTCGAAACATGTCAACCTCGGTTTTGAGAATCTCTCCCGGAGTTTGAGAGATTTGGACGTGAAAGGGTACCAGTCTTGTCGGGGATTGGGAACCCTTCGCGAGAATGTCCAAAGTTTCAGCGGGATTTCCAAAATGTTGAGAGGAACTCGAATCATGTCAACCTTGGTTTTGAGAATCTCTCCCGGAGTTTGAGAGATTTGGACGTGAAAGGGTACCAGTCTTGTCGGGGATTGGGAACCCTTCGCGAGAATGTCCAAAGTTTCAGCGGGATTTCCAAAATGTTGAGAGGAACTCGAAACATGTCAACCTCGGTTTTGAGAATCTCTCCCGGAGTTTGAGAGATTTGGACGTGAAAGGGTACCAGTCTTGTCGGGGATTGGGAACCCTTCGCGAGAATGTCCAAAGTTTCAGCGGGATTTCCAAAATGTGGAGAGGAACTCGAAACATGTCAACCTCGGTTTTGAGAATCTCTCCCGGAGTTTGAGAGATTTGGACGTGAAAGGGTACCAGTCTTGTCGGGGATTGGGAACCCTTCGCGAGAATGTCCAAAGTTTCAGCGGGATTTCCAAAATGTTGAGAGGAACTCGAAACATGTCAACCTCGGTTTTGAGAATCTCTCCCGGAGTTTGAGAGATTTGGACGTGAAAGGGTACCAGTCTTGTCGGGGATTGGGAACCCTTCGCGAGAATGTCCAAAGTTTCAGCGGGATTTCCAAAATGTTGAGAGGAACTCGAAACATGTCAACCTCGGTTTTGAGAATCTCTCCCGGAGTTTGAGAGATTTGGACGTGAAAGGGTACCAGTCTTGTCGGGGATTGGGAACCCTTCGCGAGAATGTCCAAAGTTTCAGCGGGATTTCCAAAATGTTGAGAGGAACTCGAAACATGTCAACCTCGGTTTTGAGAATCTCTCCCGGAGTTTGAGAGATTTGGACGTGAAAGGGTACCAGTCTTGTCGGGGATTGGGAACCCTTCGCCAGAATGTCCAAAGTTTCAGCGGGATTTCCAAAATGTTGAGAGGAACTCGAAACATGTCAACCTTGGTTTTGAGAATCTCTCCCGGAGTTTGAGAGATTTGGACGTGAAAGGGTACCAGTCTTGTCGGGGATTGGGAACCCTTCGCGAGAATGTGCAAAGTTTCAGCGGGATTTCCAAAATGTGGAGAGGAACTCGAAACATGTCAACCTCGGTTTTGAGAATCTCTCCCGGAGTTTGAGAGATTTGGACGTGAAAGGGTACCAGTCTTGTCGGGGATTGGGAACCCTTCGCGAGAATGTCCAAAGTTTCAGCGGGATTTCCAAAATGTTGAGAGGAACTCGAAACATGTCAACCTCGGTTTTGAGAATCTCTCCCGGAGTTTGAGAGATTTGGACGTGAAAGGGTACCAGTCTTGTCGGGGATTGGGAACCCTTCGCCAGAATGTCCAAAGTTTCAGCGGGATTTCCAAAATGTTGAGAGGAACTCGAAACATGTCAACCTTGGTTTTGAGAATCTCTCCCGGAGTTTGAGAGATTTGGACGTGAAAGGGTACCAGTCTTGTCGGGGATTGGGAACCCTTCGCGAGAATGTCCAAAGTTTCAGCGGGATTTCCAAAATGTTGAGAGGAACTCGAAACATGTCAACCTCGGTTTTGAGAATCTCTCCCGGAGTTTGAGAGATTTGGACGTGAAAGGGTACCAGTCTTGTCGGGGATTGGGAACCCTTCGCGAGAATGTCCAAAGTTTCAGCGGGATTTCCAAAATGTTGAAAGGAACTCGAAACATGTCAACCTTGGTTTTGAGAATCTCTCCCGGAGTTTGAGAGATTTGGACGTGAAAGGGTACCAGTCTTGTCGGGGATTGGGAACCCTTCGCGAGAATGTGCAAAGTTTCAGCGGGATTTCCAAAATGTTGAGAGGAACTCGAAACATGTCAACCTCGGTTTTGAGAATCTCTCCCGGAGTTTGAGAGATTTGGACGTGAAAGGGTACCAGTCTTGTCGGGGATTGGGAACCCTTCGCGAGAATGTCCAAAGTTTCAGCGGGATTTCCAAAATGTTGAGAGGAACTCGAAACATGTCAACCTCGGTTTTGAGAATCTCTCCCGGAGTTTGAGAGATTTGGACGTGAAAGGGTACCAGTCTTGTCGGGGATTGGGAACCCTTCGCGAGAATGTCCAAAGTTTCAGCGGGATTTCCAAAATGTGGAGAGGAACTCGAAACATGTCAACCTTGGTTTTGAGAATCTCTCCCGGAGTTTGAGAGATTTGGACGTGAAAGGGTACCAGTCTTGTCGGGGATTGGGAACCCTTCGCGAGAATGTCCAAAGTTTCAGCGGGATTTCCAAAATGTTGAGAGGAACTCGAAACATGTCAACCTCGGTTTTGAGAATCTCTCCCGGAGTTTGAGAGATTTGGACGTGAAAGGGTACCAGTCTTGTCGGGGATTGGGAACCCTTCGCCAGAATGTCCAAAGTTTCAGCGGGATTTCCAAAATGTTGAAAGGAACTCGAAACATGTCAACCTCGGTTTTGAGAATCTCTCCCGGAGTTTGAGAGATTTGGACGTGAAAGGGTACCAGTCTTGTCGGGGATTGGGAACCCTTCGCGAGAATGTGCAAAGTTTCAGCGGGATTTCCAAAATGTGGAGAGGAACTCGAAACATGTCAACCTCGGTTTTCAGAATCTCTCCCGGAGTTTGAGAGATTTGGACGTGAAAGGGTACCAGTCTTGTCGGGGATTGGGAACCCTTCGCGAGAATGTCCAAACTTTCAGTGGGATTTCCAAAATGTTGAAAGGAACTCGAAACATGTCAACCTTGGTTTTGAGAATCTCTCCCGGAGTTTGAGAGATTTGGACGTGAAAGGGTACCAGTCTTGTCGGGGATTGGGAACCCTTCGCGAGAATGTCCAAAGTTTCAGCGGGATTTCCAAAATGTTGAGAGGAACTCGAAACATGTCAACCTCGGTTTTGAGAATCTCTCCCGGAGTTTGAGAGATTTGGACGTGAAAGGGTACCAGTCTTGTCGAGGATTGGGAACCCTTCGCGAGAATGTCCAAAGTTTCAGCGGGATTTCCAAAATGTGGAGAGGAACTCGAAACATGTCAACCTTGGTTTTGAGAATCTCTCCCGGAGTTTGAGAGATTTGGACGTGAAAGGGTACCAGTCTTGTCGGGGATTGGGAACCCTTCGCGAGAATGTCCAAAGTTTCAGCGGGATTTCCAAAATGTTGAGAGGAACTCGAAACATGTCAACCTCGGTTTTGAGAATCTCTCCCGGAGTTTGAGAGATTTGGACGTGAAAGGGTACCAGTCTTGTCGGGGATTGGGAACCCTTCGCGAGAATGTCCAAAGTTTCAGCGGGATTTCCAAAATGTTGAAAGGAACTCGAAACATGTCAACCTCGGTTTTGAGAATCTCTCCCGGAGTTTGAGAGATTTGGACGTGAAAGGGTACCAGTCTTGTCGGGGATTGGGAACCCTTCGCGAGAATGTGCAAAGTTTCAGCGGGATTTCCAAAATGTGGAGAGGAACTCGAAACATGTTAACCTCGGTTTTGAGAATCTCTCCCGGAGTTTGAGAGATTTGGACGTGAAAGGGTACCAGTCTTGTCGGGGATTGGGAACCCTTCGCGAGAATGTCCAAAGTTTCAGCGGGATTTCCAAAATGTTGAGAGGAACTCGAAACATGTCAACCTCGGTTTTCAGAATCTCTCCCGGAGTTTGAGAGATTTGGACGTGAAAGGGTACCAGTCTTGTCGGGGATTGGGAACCCTTCGCGAGAATGTCCAAACTTTCAGTGGGATTTCCAAAATGTTGAAAGGAACTCGAAACATGTCAACCTTGGTTTTGAGAATCTCTCCCGGAGTTTGAGAGATTTGGACGTGAAAGGGTACCAGTCTTGTCGGGGATTGGGAACCCTTCGCGAGAATGTCCAAAGTTTCAGCGGGATTTCCAAAATGTTGAGAGGAACTCGAAACATGTCAACCTCGGTTTTGAGAATCTCTCCCGGAGTTTGAGAGATTTGGACGTGAAAGGGTACCAGTCTTGTCGAGGATTGGGAACCCTTCGCGAGAATGTCCAAAGTTTCAGCGGGATTTCCAAAATGTGGAGAGGAACTCGAAACATGTCAACCTCGGTTTTGAGAATCTCTCCCGGAGTTTGAGAGATTTGGACGTGAAAGGGTACCAGTCTTGTCGGGGATTGGGAACCCTTCGCGAGAATGTCCAAAGTTTCAGCGGGATTTCCAAAATGTGGAGAGGAACTCGAAACATGTCAACCTCGGTTTTGAGAATCTCTCCCGGAGTTTGAGAGATTTGGACGTGAAAGGGTACCAGTCTTGTCGCGGATTGGGAACCCTTCACGAGAATGTCCAAAGTTTCAGCGGGATTTCCAAAATGTTGAGAGGAACTCGAAACATGTCAACCTCGGTTTTGAGAATCTCTCCCGGAGTTTGAGAGATTTGGACGTGAAAGGGTACCAGTCTTGTCGGGGATTGGGAACCCTTCGCGAGAATGTCCAAAGTTTCAGCGGGATTTCCAAAATGTTGAGAGGAACTCGAAACATGTCAACCTTGGTTTTGAGAATCTCTCCCGGAGTTTGAGAGATTTGGACGTGAAAGGGTACCAGTCTTGTCGGGGATTGGGAACCCTTCGCGAGAATGTCCAAAGTTTCAGCGGGATTTCAAAAATGTTGAGAGGAACTCGAAACATGTCAACCTCGGTTTTGAGAATCTCTCCCGGAGTTTGAGAGATTTGGACGTGAAAGGGTACCAGTCTTGTCGGGGATTGGGAACCCTTCGCCAGAATGTCCAAAGTTTCAGCGGGATTTCCAAAATGTTGAAAGGAACTCGAAACATGTCAACCTTGGTTTTGAGAATCTCTCCCGGAGTTTGAGAGATTTGGACGTGAAAGGGTACCAGTCTTGTCGGGGATTGGGAACCCTTCGCGAGAATGTGCAAAGTTTCAGCGGGATTTCCAAAATGTGGAGAGGAACTCGAAACATGTCAACCTCGGTTTTGAGAATCTCTCCCGGAGTTTGAGAGATTTGGACGTGAAAGGGTACCAGTCTTGTCGGGGATTGGGAACCCTTCGCGAGAATGTCCAAAGTTTCAGCGGGATTTCCAAAATGTTGAGAGGAACTCGAATCATGTCAACCTTGGTTTTGAGAATCTCTCCCGGAGTTTGAGAGATTTGGACGTGAAAGGGTACCAGTCTTGTCGGGGATTGGGAACCCTTCGCGAGAATGTGCAAAGTTTCAGCGGGATTTCCAAAATGTGGAGAGGAACTCGAAACATGTCAACCTCGGTTTTGAGAATCTCTCCCGGAGTTTGAGAGATTTGGACGTGAAAGGGTACCAGTCTTGTCGGGGATTGGGAACCCTTCGCGAGAATGTCCAAAGTTTCAGCGGGATTTCCAAAATGTTGAGAGGAACTCGAATCATGTCAACCTTGGTTTTGAGAATCTCTCCCGGAGTTTGAGAGATTTGGACGTGAAAGGGTACCAGTCTTGTCGGGGATTGGGAACCCTTCGCGAGAATGTGCAAAGTTTCAGCGGGATTTCCAAAATGTGGAGAGGAACTCGAAACATGTCAACCTCGGTTTTGAGAATCTCTCCCGGAGTTTGAGAGATTTGGACGTGAAAGGGTACCAGTCTTGTCGGGGATTGGGAACCCTTCGCGAGAATGTCCAAAGTTTCAGCGGGATTTCCAAAATGTTGAGAGGAACTCGAAACATGTTAACCTCGGTTTTGAGAATCTCTCCCGGAGTTTGAGAGATTTGGACGTGAAAGGGTACCAGTCTTGTCGGGGATTGGGAACCCTTCGCGAGAATGTCCAAACTTTCAGTGGGATTTCCAAAATGTTGAAAGGAACTCGAAACATGTCAACCTTGGTTTTGAGAATCTCTCCCGGAGTTTGAGAGATTTGGACGTGAAAGGGTACCAGTCTTGTCGGGGATTGGGAACCCTTCGCGAGAATGTGCAAAGTTTCAGCGGGATTTCCAAAATGTGGAGAGGAACTCGAAACATGTCAACCTCGGTTTTGAGAATCTCTCCCGGAGTTTGAGAGATTTGGACGTGAAAGGGTACCAGTCTTGTCGGGGATTGGGAACCCTTCGCGAGAATGTCCAAAGTTTCAGCGGGATTTCCAAAATGTTGAGAGGAACTCGAAACATGTCAACCTCGGTTTTGAGAATCTCTCCCGGAGTTTGAGAGATTTGGACGTGAAAGGGTACCAGTCTTGTCGGGGATTGGGAACCCTTCGCGAGAATGTCCAAACTTTCAGTGGGATTTCCAAAATGTTGAAAGGAACTCGAAACATGTCAACCTCGGTTTTGAGAATCTCTCCCGGAGTTTGAGAGATTTGGACGTGAAAGGGTACCAGTCTTGTCGGGGATTGGGAACCCTTCGCGAGAATGTCCAAAGTTTCAGCGGGATTTCCAAAATGTTGAGAGGAACTCGAAACATGTCAACCTCGATTTTGAGAATCTCTCCCGGAGTTTGAGAGATTTGGACGTGAAAGGGTACCAGTCTTGTCGGGGATTGGGAACCCTTCGCGAGAATGTCCAAAGTTTCAGCGGGATTTCCAAAATGTTGAGAGGAACTCGAAACATGTCAACCTCGGTTTTGAGAATCTCTCCCGGAGTTTGAGAGATTTGGACGTGAAAGGGTACCAGTCTTGTCGGGGATTGGGAACCCTTCGCGAGAATGTCCAAAGTTTCAGCGGGATTTCCAAAATGTTGAGAGGAACTCGAAACATGTCAACCTCGGTTTTGAGAATCTCTCCCGGAGTTTGAGAGATTTGGACGTGAAAGGGTACCAGTCTTGTCGGGGATTGGGAACCCTTCGCGAGAATGTCCAAAGTTTCAGCGGGATTTCCAAAATGTTGAGAGGAACTCGAAACATGTCAACCTCGGTTTTGAGAATCTCTCCCGGAGTTTGAGAGATTTGGACGTGAAAGGGTACCAGTCTTGTCGGGGATTGGGAACCCTTCGCGAGAATGTCCAAAGTTTCAGCGGGATTTCCAAAATGTTGAGAGGAACTCGAAACATGTCAACCTTGGTTTTGAGAATCTCTCCCGGAGTTTGAGAGATTTGGACGTGAAAGGGTACCAGTCTTGTCGGGGATTGGGAACCCTTCGCGAGAATGTCCAAAGTTTCAGCGGGATTTCCAAAATGTGGAGAGGAACTCGAAACATGTCAACCTCGGTTTTGAGAATCTCTCCCGGAGTTTGAGAGATTTGGACGTGAAAGGGTACCAGTCTTGTCGGGGATTGGGAACCCTTCACGAGAATGTCCAAAGTTTCAGCGGGATTTCCAAAATGTTGAGAGGAACTCGAAACATGTCAACCTCGGTTTTGAGAATCTCTCCCGGAGTTTGAGTGATTTGGACGTGAAAGGGTACCAGTCTTGTCGGGGATTGGGAACCCTTCGCGAGAATGTCCAAAGTTTCAGCGGGATTTCCAAAATGTTGAGAGGAACTCGAAACATGTCAACCTTGGTTTTGAGAATCTCTTTCGGAGTTTGAGAGATTTGGACGTGAAAGTGTACCAGTCTTGTCGGGGATTGGGAACCCTTCGCGAGAATGTCCAAAGTTTCAGCGGGATTTCCAAAATGTTGAGAGGAACTCGAAACATGTCAACCTTGGTTTTGAGAATCTCTCCCGGAGTTTGAGAGATTTGGACGTGAAAGGGTACCGGTCTTGTCGGGGATTGGGAACCCTTCGCGAGAATGTCCAAAGTTTCAGCGGGATTTCCAAAATGTTGAGAGGAACTCGAAACATGTCAACCTCGATTTTGAGAATCTCTCCCGGAGTTTGAGAGATTTGGACGTGAAAGGGTACCAGTCTTGTCGGGGATTGGGAACCCTTCGCGAGAATGTCCAAAGTTTCAGCGGGATTTCCAAAATGTTGAGAGGAACTCGAATCATGTCAACCTCGATTTTGAGAATCTCTCCCGGAGTTCGAGAGATTTGGACGTGAAAGGGTACCAGTCTTGTCGGGGATTGGGAACCCTTCGCGAGAATGTCCAAAGTTTCAGCCGGATTTCCAAAATGTTGAGAGGAACTCGAAACATGTCAACCTCGGTTTTGAGAATCTCTCCCGGAGTTTGAGAGATTTGGACGTGAAAGGGTACCAGTCTTGTCGGGGATTGGGAACCCTTTGCGAGAATGTCCAAAGCTTCAGCGGGATTTCCAAAATGTTGAGAGGAACTCGAAACATGTCAACCTCGGTTTTGAGAATCTCTCCCGGAGGTTGAGAGATTTGGACGTGAAAGGGTACCAGTCTTGTCGGGGATTGGGAACCCTTCGCGAGAATGTCCAAAGTTTCAGCGGGATTTCCAAAATGTTGAGAGGAACTCGAAACATGTCAACCTCGGTTTTGAGAATCTCTCCCGGAGTTTGAGAGATTTGGACGTGAAAGGGTACCAGTCTTGTCGGGGATTGGGAACCCTTCGCGAGAATGTCCAAACTTTCAGTGGGATTTCCAAAATGTTGAAAGGAACTCGAAACATGTCAACCTTGGTTTTGAGAATCTCTCCCGGAGTTTGAGAGATTTGGACGTGAAAGGGTACCAGTCTTGTCGGGGATTGGGAACCCTTCGCGAGAATGTCCAAAGTTTCAGCGGGATTTCCAAAATGTTGAGAGGAACTCGAAACATGTCAACCTTTCTTTTGAGAATCTCTCCCGGAGTTTGAGAGATTTGGACGTGAAAGGGTACCAGTCTTGTCGGGGATTGGGAACCCTTCGCGAGAATGTCCAAAGTTTCAGCGGGATTTCCAAAATGTTGAGAGGAACTCGAAACATGTCAACCTCGGTTTTGAGAATCTCTCCCGGAGTTTGAGAGATTTGGACGTGAAAGGGTACCAGTCTTGTCGGGGATTGGGAACCCTTCGCGAGAATGTCCAAAGTTTCAGCGGGATTTCCAAAATGTTGAGAGGAACTCGAAACATGTCAACCTCGGTTTTGAGAATCTCTCCCGGAGTTTGAGAGATTTGGACGTGAAAGGGTACCAGTCTTGTCGGGGATTGGGAACCCTTCGCGAGAATGTCCAAAGTTTCAGCGGGATTTCCAAAATGTTGAGAGGAACTCGAAACATGTCAACCTCGGTTTTGAGAATCTCTCCCGGAGTTTGAGAGATTTGGACGTGAAAGGGTACCAGTCTTGTCGGGGATTGGGAACCCTTCGCGAGAATGTCCAAAGTTTCAGCGGGATTTCCAAAATGTTGAGAGGAACTCGAAACATGTCAACCTTGGTTTTGAGAATCTCTCCCGGAGTTTGAGAGATTTGGACGTGAAAGGGTACCAGTCTTGTCGGGGATTGGGAACCCTTCGCGAGAATGTCCAAAGTTTCAGCGGGATTTCCAAAATGTGGAGAGGAACTCGAAACATGTCAACCTCGGTTTTGAGAATCTCTCCCGGAGTTTGAGAGATTTGGACGTGAAAGGGTACCAGTCTTGTCGGGGATTGGGAACCCTTCACGAGAATGTCCAAAGTTTCAGCGGGATTTCCAAAATGTTGAGAGGAACTCGAAACATGTCAACCTCGGTTTTGAGAATCTCTCCCGGAGTTTGAGAGATTTGGACGTGAAAGGGTACCAGTCTTGTCGGGGATTGGGAACCCTTCGCGAGAATGTCCAAAGTTTCAGCGGGATTTCCAAAATGTTGAGAGGAACTCGAAACATGTCAACCTTGGTTTTGAGAATCTCTTTCCGGAGTTTGAGAGATTTGGACGTGAAAGGGTACCAGTCTTGTCGGGGATTGGAACCCTTCGCGAGAATGTCCAAAGTTTCAGCGGGATTTCCAAAATGTTGAGAGGAACTCGAAACATGTCAACCTTGGTTTTGAGAATCTCTCCCGGAGTTTGAGAGATTTGGACGTGAAAGGGTACCAGTCTTGTCGGGGATTGGGAACCCTTCGCGAGAATGTCCAAAGTTTCAGCGGGATTTCCAAAATGTTGAGAGGAACTCGAAACATGTCAACCTCGATTTTGAGAATCTCTCCCGGAGTTTGAGAGATTTGGACGTGAAAGGGTACCAGTCTTGTCGGGGATTGGGAACCCTTCGCGAGAATGTCCAAAGTTTCAGCGGGATTTCCAAAATGTTGAGAGGAACTCGAATCATGTCAACCTCGGTTTTGAGAATCTCTCCCGGAGTTCGAGAGATTTGGACGTGAAAGGGTACCAGTCTTGTCGGGGATTGGGAACCCTTCGCGAGAATGTCCAAAGTTTCAGCCGGATTTCCAAAATGTTGAGAGGAACTCGAAACATGTCAACCTCGGTTTTGAGAATCTCTCCCGGAGTTTGAGAGATTTGGACGTGAAAGGGTACCAGTCTTGTCGGGGATTGGGAACCCTTTGCGAGAATGTCCAAAGTTTCAGCGGGATTTCCAAAATGTTGAGAGGAACTCGAAACATGTCAACCTCGGTTTTGAGAATCTCTCCCGGAGGTTGAGAGATTTGGACGTGAAAGGGTACCAGTCTTGTCGGGGATTGGGAACCCTTCGCGAGAATGTCCAAAGTTTCAGCGGGATTTCCAAAATGTTGAGAGGAACTCGAAACATGTCAACCTCGGTTTTGAGAATCTCTCCCGGAGTTTGAGAGATTTGGACGTGAAAGGGTACCAGTCTTGTCGGGGATTGGGAACCCTTCGCGAGAATGTCCAAAGTTTCAGCGGGATTTCCAAAATGTTGAGAGGAACTCGAAACATGTCAACCTTGGTTTTGAGAATCTCTCCCGGAGTTTGAGAGATTTGGACGTGAAAGGGTACCAGTCTTGTCGGGGATTGGGAACCCTTCGCGAGAATGTCCAAAGTTTCAGCGGGATTTCCAAAATGTGGAGAGGAACTCGAAACATGTCAACCTTGGTTTTGAGAATCTCTCCCGGAGTTTGAGAGATTTGGACGTGAAAGGGTACCAGTCTTGTCGGGGATTGGGAACCCTTCGCGAGAATGTCCAAAGTTTCAGCGGGATTTCCAAAATGTTGAGAGGAACTCGAATCATGTCAACCTTGGTTTTGAGAATCTCTCCCGGAGTTTGAGAGATTTGGACGTGAAAGGGTACCAGTCTTGTCGGGGATTGGGAACCCTTCGCGAGAATGTCCAAAGTTTCAGCGGGATTTCCAAAATGTTGAGAGGAACTCGAAACATGTCAACCTTGGTTTTGAGAATCTCTCCCGGAGTTTGAGAGATTTGGACGTGAAAGGGTACCAGTCTTGTCGGGGATTGGGAACCCTTCGCGAGAATGTCCAAAGTTTCAGTGGGATTTCCAAAATGTTGAGAGGAACTCGAAACATGTCAACCTTGGTTTTGAGAATCTCTCCCGGAGTTTGAGAGATTTGGACGTGAAAGGGTACCAGTCTTGTCGGGGATTGGGAACCCTTCGCGAGAATGTCCAAAGTTTCAGCGGGATTTCCAAAATGTTGAGAGGAACTCGAAACATGTCAACCTTGGTTTTGAGAATCTCTCCCGGAGTTTGAGAGATTTGGACGTGAAAGGGTACCAGTCTTGTCGGGGATTGGGAACCCTTCGCGAGAATGTCCAAAGTTTCAGCGGGATTTCCAAAATGTTGAGAGGAACTCGAAACATGTCAACCTTGGTTTTGAGAATCTCTCCCGGAGTTCGAGAGATTTGGACGTGAAAGGGTACCAGTCTTGTCGGGGATTGGGAACCCTTCACGAGAATGTCCAAAGTTTCAGCGGGATTTCCAAAATGTTGAGAGGAACTCGAAACATGTCAACCTTGGTTTTGAGAATCTCACCCGGAGTTCGAGAGATTTGGACGTGAAAGGGTACCAGTCTTGTCGGGGATTGGGAACCCTTCGCGAGAATGTCCAAAGTTTCAGCGGGATTTCCAAAATGTTGAGAGGAACTCGAAACATGTCAACCTCGGTTTTGAGAATCTCTCCCGGAGTTTGAGAGATTTGGACGTGAAAGGGTACCAGTCTTGTCGGTGATTGGGAACCCTTCGCGAGAATGTCCAAAGTTTCAGCGGGATTTCCAAAATGTTGAGAGGAACTCGAAACATGTCAACCTCGATTTTGAGAATCTCTCCCGGAGTTTGAGAGATTTGGACGTGAAAGGGTACCAGTCTTGTCGGGGATTGGGAACCCTTCGCGAGAATGTCCAAAGTTTCAGCGGGATTTCCAAAATGTTGAGAGGAACTCGAATCATGTCAACCTCGGTTTTGAGAATCTCTCCCGGAGTTTGAGAGATTTGGACGTGAAAGGGTACCAGTCTTGTCGGGGATTGGGAACCCTTCGCGAGAATGTCCAAAGTTTCAGCGGGATTTCCAAAATGTTGAGAGGAACTCGAAACATGTCAACCTCGGTTTTGAGAATCTCTCCCGGAGTTTGAGAGATTTGGACGTGAAAGGGTACCAGTCTTGTCGGGGATTGGGAACCCTTCGCGAGAATGTCCAAAGTTTCAGCGGGATTTCCAAAATGTTGAGAGGAACTCGAAACATGTCAACCTTGGTTTTGAGAATCTCTCCCGGAGTTTGAGAGATTTGGACGTGAAAGGGTACCAGTCTTGTCGGGGATTGGGAACCCTTCGCGAGAATGTCCAAAGTTTCAGCGGGATTTCCAAAATGTGGAGAGGAACTCGAAACATGTCAACCTCGGTTTTGAGAATCTCTCCCGGAGTTTGAGAGATTTGGACGTGAAAGGGTACCAGTCTTGTCGGGGATTGGGAACCCTTCGCGAGAATGTCCAAAGTTTCAGCGGGATTTCCAAAATGTTGAGAGGAACTCGAAACATGTCAACCTCGGTTTTGAGAATCTCTCCCGGAGTTTGAGAGATTTGGACGTGAAAGGGTACCAGTCTTGTCGGGGATTGGGAACCCTTCGCGAGAATGTCCAAAGTTTCAGCGGGATTTCCAAAATGTTGAGAGGAACTCGAAACATGTCAACCTTGGTTTTGAGAATCTCTCCCGGAGTTTGAGAGATTTGGACATGAAAGGGTACCAGTCTTGTCGGGGATTGGGAACCCTTCGCGAGAATGTCCAAAGTTTCAGCGGGATTTCCAAAATGTGGAGAGGAACTCGAAACATGTCAACCTCGGTTTTGAGAATCTCTCCCGGAGTTTGAGAGATTTGGACGTGAAAGGGTACCAGTCTTGTCGGGGATTGGGAACCCTTCGCGAGAATGTCCAAAGTTTCAGCGGGATTTCCAAAATGTTGAGAGGAACTCGAAACATGTCAACCTCGGTTTTGAGAATCTCTCCCGGAGTTTGAGAGATTTGGACGTGAAAGGGTACCAGTCTTGTCGGGGATTGGGAACCCTTCGCGAGAATGTCCAAAGTTTCAGCGGGATTTCCAAAATGTTGAGAGGAACTCGAAACATGTCAACCTCGGTTTTGAGAATCTCTCCCGGAGTTTGAGAGATTTGGACGTGAAAGGGTACCAGTCTTGTCGGGGATTGGGAACCCTTCGCCAGAATGTCCAAAGTTTCAGCGGGATTTCCAAAATGTTGAAAGGAACTCGAAACATGTCAACCTTGGTTTTGAGAATCTCTCCCGGAGTTTGAGAGATTTGGACGTGAAAGGGTGCCAGTCTTGTCGGGGATTGGGAACCCTTCGCGAGAATGTGCAAAGTTTCAGCGGGATTTCCAAAATGTGGAGAGGAACTCGAAACATGTCAACCTCGGTTTTGAGAATCTCTCCCGGAGTTTGAGAGATTTGGACGTGAAAGGGTACCAGTCTTGTCGGTGATTGGGAACCCTTCGCGAGAATGTCCAAAGTTTCAGCGGGATTTCCAAAATGTTGAGAGGAACTCGAAACATGTCAACCTCGATTTTGAGAATCTCTCCCGGAGTTTGAGAGATTTGGACGTGAAAGGGTACCAGTCTTGTCGGGGATTGGGAACCCTTCGCGAGAATGTCCAAAGTTTCAGCGGGATTTCCAAAATGTTGAGAGGAACTCGAATCATGTGAACCTCGGTTTTGAGAATCTCTCCCGGAGTTTGAGAGATTTGGACGTGAAAGGGTACCAGTCTTGTCGGGGATTGGGAACCCTTCGCGAGAATGTCCAAAGTTTCAGCGGGATTTCCAAAATGTTGAGAGGAACTCGAAACATGTCAACCTCGGTTTTGAGAATCTCTCCCGGAGTTTGAGAGATTTGGACGTGAAAGGGTACCAGTCTTGTCGGGGATTGGGAACCCTTCGCGAGAATGTCCAAAGTTTCAGCGGGATTTCCAAAATGTTGAGAGGAACTCGAAACATGTCAACCTCGGTTTTGAGAATCTCTCCCGGAGTTTGAGAGATTTGGACGTGAAAGGGTACCAGTCTTGTCGGGGATTGGGAACCCTTCGCGAGAATGTCCAAAGTTTCAGCGGGATTTCCAAAATGTGGAGAGGAACTCGAAACATGTCAACCTCGGTTTTGAGAATCTCTCCCGGAGTTTGAGAGATTTGGACGTGAAAGGGTACCAGTCTTGTCGGGGATTGGGAACCCTTCGCGAGAATGTCCAAAGTTTCAGCGGGATTTCCAAAATGTTGAGAGGAACTCGAAACATGTCAACCTCGGTTTTGAGAATCTCTCCCGGAGTTTGAGAGATTTGGACGTGAAAGGGTACCAGTCTTGTCGGGGATTGGGAACCCTTCGCGAGAATGTCCAAAGTTTCAGCGGGATTTCCAAAATGTTGAGAGGAACTCGAAACATGTCAACCTTGGTTTTGAGAATCTCTCCCGGAGTTTGAGAGATTTGGACGTGAAAGGGTACCAGTCTTGTCGGGGATTGGGAACCCTTCGCGAGAATGTCCAAAGTTTCAGCGGGATTTCCAAAATGTGGAGAGGAACTCGAAACATGTCAACCTCGGTTTTGAGAATCTCTCCCGGAGTTTGAGAGATTTGGACGTGAAAGGGTACCAGTCTTGTCGGGGATTGGGAACCCTTCGCGAGAATGTCCAAAGTTTCAGCGGGATTTCCAAAATGTTGAGAGGAACTCGAAACATGTCAACCTCGGTTTTGAGAATCTCTCCCGGAGTTTGAGAGATTTGGACGTGAAAGGGTACCAGTCTTGTCGGGGATTGGGAACCCTTCGCGAGAATGTCCAAACTTTCAGTGGGATTTCCAAAATGTTGAAAGGAACTCGAAACATGTCAACCTTGGTTTTGAGAATCTCTCCCGGAGTTTGAGAGATTTGGACGTGAAAGGGTACCAGTCTTGTCGGGGATTGGGAACCCTTCGCGAGAATGTCCAAAGTTTCAGCGGGATTTCCAAAATGTTGAGAGGAACTCGAAACATGTCAACCTCGGTTTTGAGAATCTCTCCCGGAGTTTGAGAGATTTGGACGTGAAAGGGTACCAGTCTTGTCGGGGATTGGGAACCCTTCGCGAGAATGTCCAAAGTTTCAGCGGGATTTCCAAAATGTTGAGAGGAACTCGAAACATGTCAACCTCGGTTTTGAGAATCTCTCCCGGAGTTTGAGAGATTTGGACGTGAAAGGGTACCAGTCTTGTCGGGGATTGGGAACCCTTCGCGAGAATGTCCAAAGTTTCAGCGGGATTTCCAAAATGTGGAGAGGAACTCGAAACATGTCAACCTCGGTTTTGAGAATCTCTCCCGGAGTTTGAGAGATTTGGACGTGAAAGGGTACCAGTCTTGTCGGGGATTGGGAACCCTTCACGAGAATGTCCAAAGTTTCAGCGGGATTTCCAAAATGTTGAGAGGAACTCGAAACATGTCAACCTCGGTTTTGACAATCTCTCCCGGAGTTTGAGTGATTTGGACGTGAAAGGGTACCAGTCTTGTCGGGGATTGGGAACCCTTCGCGAGAATGTCCAAAGTTTCAGCGGGATTTCCAAAATGTTGAGAGGAACTCGAAACATGTCAACCTTGGTTTTGAGAATCTCTTTCGGAGTTTGAGAGATTTGGACGTGAAAGGGTACCAGTCTTGTCGGGGATTGGGAACCCTTCGCGAGAATGTCCAAAGTTTCAGCGGGATTTCCAAAATGTTGAGAGCAACTCGAAACATGTCAACCTTGGTTTTGAGAATCTCTCCCGGAGTTCGAGAGATTTGGACGTGAAAGGGTACCAGTCTTGTCGGGGATTGGGAACCCTTCGCGAGAATGTCCAAAGTTTCAGCGGGATTTCCAAAATGTTGAGAGGAACTCGAAACATGTCAACCTCGGTTTTGAGAATCTCTCCCGGAGTTTGAGAGATTTGGACGTGAAAGGGTACCAGTCTTGTCGGGGATTGGGAACCCTTCGCGAGAATGTCCAAAGTTTCAGCGGGATTTCCAAAATGTTGAGAGGAACTCGAAACATGTCAACCTTGGTTTTGAGAATCTCTCCCGGAGTTTGAGAGATTTGGACGTGAAAGGGTACCAGTCTTGTCGGGGATTGGGAACCCTTCGCGAGAATGTCCAAAGTTTCAGCGGGATTTCCAAAATGTTGAGAGGAACTCGAAACATGTCAACCTCGGTTTTGAGAATCTCTCCCGGAGTTTGAGAGATTTGGACGTGAAAGGGTACCAGTCTTGTCGGGGATTGGGAACCCTTCACGAGAATGTCCAAAGTTTCAGCGGGATTTCCAAAATGTTGAGAGGAACTCGAAACATGTCAACCTCGGTTTTGAGAATCTCTCCCGGAGTTTGAGAGATTTGGACGTGAAAGGGTACCAGTCTTGTCGGGGATTGGGAACCCTTCGCGAGAATGTCCAAAGTTTCAGCGGGATTTCCAAAATGTTGAGAGGAACTCGAAACATGTCAACCTTGGTTTTGAGAATCTCTCCCGGAGTTTGAGAGATTTGGACGTGAAAGGGTACCAGTCTTGTCGGGGATTGGGAACCCTTCGCGAGAATGTCCAAAGTTTCAGCGGGATTTCCAAAATGTTGAGAGGAACTCGAAACATGTCAACCTTTCTTTTGAGAATCTCTCCCGGAGTTCGAGAGATTTGGACGTGAAAGGGTACCAGTCTTGTCGGGGATTGGGAACCCTTCGCGAGAATGTCCAAAGTTTCAGCGGGATTTCCAAAATGTTGAGAGGAACTCGAAACATGTCAACCTCGGTTTTGAGAATCTCTCCCGGAGTTTGAGAGATTTGGACGTGAAAGGGTACCAGTCTTGTCGGGGATTGGGAACCCTTCGCGAGAATGTCCAAACTTTCAGTGGGATTTCCAAAATGTTGAAAGGAACTCGAAACATGTCAACCTTGGTTTTGAGAATCTCTCCCGGAGTTTGAGAGATTTGGACGTGAAAGGGTACCAGTCTTGTCGGGGATTGGGAACCCTTCGCGAGAATGTCCAAAGTTTCAGCGGGATTTCCAAAATGTTGAGAGGAACTCGAAACATGTCAACCTCGGTTTTGAGAATCTCTCCCGGAGTTTGAGAGATTTGGACGTGAAAGGGTACCAGTCTTGTCGGGGATTGGGAACCCTTCGCGAGAATGTCCAAAGTTTCAGCGGGATTTCCAAAATGTTGAGAGGAACTCGAAACATGTCAACCTCGGTTTTGAGAATCTCTCCCGGAGTTTGAGAGATTTGGACGTGAAAGGGTACCAGTCTTGTCGGGGATTGGGAACCCTTCGCGAGAATGTCCAAAGTTTCAGCGGGATTTCCAAAATGTGGAGAGGAACTCGAAACATGTCAACCTCGGTTTTGAGAATCTCTCCCGGAGTTTGAGAGATTTGGACGTGAAAGGGTACCAGTCTTGTCGGGGATTGGGAACCCTTCACGAGAATGTCCAAAGTTTCAGCGGGATTTCCAAAATGTTGAGAGGAACTCGAAACATGTCAACCTCGGTTTTGACAATCTCTCCCGGAGTTTGAGTGATTTGGACGTGAAAGGGTACCAGTCTTGTCGGGGATTGGGAACCCTTCGCGAGAATGTCCAAAGTTTCAGCGGGATTTCCAAAATGTTGAGAGGAACTCGAAACATGTCAACCTTGGTTTTGAGAATCTCTTTCGGAGTTTGAGAGATTTGGACGTGAAAGGGTACCAGTCTTGTCGGGGATTGGGAACCCTTCGCGAGAATGTCCAAAGTTTCAGCGGGATTTCCAAAATGTTGAGAGCAACTCGAAACATGTCAACCTTGGTTTTGAGAATCTCTCCCGGAGTTCGAGAGATTTGGACGTGAAAGGGTACCAGTCTTGTCGGGGATTGGGAACCCTTCGCGAGAATGTCCAAAGTTTCAGCGGGATTTCCAAAATGTTGAGAGGAACTCGAAACATGTCAACCTCGGTTTTGAGAATCTCTCCCGGAGTTTGAGAGATTTGGACGTGAAAGGGTACCAGTCTTGTCGGGGATTGGGAACCCTTCGCGAGAATGTCCAAAGTTTCAGCGGGATTTCCAAAATGTTGAGAGGAACTCGAAACATGTCAACCTTGGTTTTGAGAATCTCTCCCGGAGTTTGAGAGATTTGGACGTGAAAGGGTACCAGTCTTGTCGGGGATTGGGAACCCTTCGCGAGAATGTCCAAAGTTTCAGCGGGATTTCCAAAATGTTGAGAGGAACTCGAAACATGTCAACCTCGGTTTTGAGAATCTCTCCCGGAGTTTGAGAGATTTGGACGTGAAAGGGTACCAGTCTTGTCGGGGATTGGGAACCCTTCACGAGAATGTCCAAAGTTTCAGCGGGATTTCCAAAATGTTGAGAGGAACTCGAAACATGTCAACCTCGGTTTTGAGAATCTCTCCCGGAGTTTGAGAGATTTGGACGTGAAAGGGTACCAGTCTTGTCGGGGATTGGGAACCCTTCGCGAGAATGTCCAAAGTTTCAGCGGGATTTCCAAAATGTTGAGAGGAACTCGAAACATGTCAACCTTGGTTTTGAGAATCTCTCCCGGAGTTTGAGAGATTTGGACGTGAAAGGGTACCAGTCTTGTCGGGGATTGGGAACCCTTCGCGAGAATGTCCAAAGTTTCAGCGGGATTTCCAAAATGTTGAGAGGAACTCGAAACATGTCAACCTTTCTTTTGAGAATCTCTCCCGGAGTTCGAGAGATTTGGACGTGAAAGGGTACCAGTCTTGTCGGGGATTGGGAACCCTTCGCGAGAATGTCCAAAGTTTCAGCGGGATTTCCAAAATGTTGAGAGGAACTCGAAACATGTCAACCTCGGTTTTGAGAATCTCTCCCGGAGTTTGAGAGATTTGGACGTGAAAGGGTACCAGTCTTGTCGGGGATTGGGAACCCTTCGCGAGAATGTCCAAAGTTTCAGCGGGATTTCCAAAATGTTGAGAGCAACTCGAAACATGTCAACCTTGGTTTTGAGAATCTCTCCCGGAGTTCGAGAGATTTGGACGTGAAAGGGTACCAGTCTTGTCGGGGATTGGGAACCCTTCGCGAGAATGTCCAAAGTTTCAGCGGGATTTCCAAAATGTTGAGAGGAACTCGAAACATGTCAACCTCGGTTTTGAGAATCTCTCCCGGAGTTTGAGAGATTTGGACGTGAAAGGGTACCAGTCTTGTCGGGGATTGGGAACCCTTCGCGAGAATGTCCAAAGTTTCAGCGGGATTTCCAAAATGTTGAGAGGAACTCGAAACATGTCAACCTTCGTTTTGAGAATCTCTCCCGGAGTTTGAGAGATTTGGACGTGAAAGGGTACCAGTCTTGTCGGGGATTGGGAACCCTTTGTGAGAATGTCCAAAGTTTCAGCGGGATTTCCAAAATGTTGAGAGGAACTCGAAACATGTCAACCTTGGTTTTGAGAATCTCTCCCGGAGTTTGAGAGATTTGGACGTGAAAGGGTACCAGTCTTGTCGGGGATTGGCAACCCTTCGCGAGAATGTCCAAAGTTTCAGCGGGATTTCCAAAATGTTGAGAGGAACTCGAAACATGTCAACCTCGGTTTTGAGAATCTCTCCCGGAGTTTGAGAGATTTGGACGTGAAAGGGTACCAGTCTTGTCGGGGATTGGGAACCCTTCGCGAGAATGTCCAAAGTTTCAGCGGGATTTCCAAAATGTTGAGAGGAACTCGAAACATGTCAACCTTGGTTTTGAGAATCTCTCCCGGAGTTTGAGAGATTTGGACGTGAAAGGGTACCAGTCTTGTCGGGGATTGGGAACCCTTCGCGAGAATGTCCAAAGTTTCAGCGGGATTTCCAAAATGTTGAGAGGAACTCGAAACATGTCAACCTTTCTTTTGAGAATCTCTCCCGGAGTTCGAGAGATTTGGACGTGAAAGGGTACCAGTCTTGTCGGGGATTGGGAACCCTTCGCGAGAATGTCCAAAGTTTCAGCGGGATTTCCAAAATGTTGAGAGGAACTCGAAACATGTCAACCTCGGTTTTGAGAATCTCTCCCGGAGTTTGAGAGATTTGGACGTGAAAGGGTACCAGTCTTGTCGGGGATTGGGAACCCTTCGCGAGAATGTCCAAAGTTTCAGCGGGATTTCCAAAATGTTGAGAGGAACTCGAAACATGTCAACCTTGGTTTTGAGAATCTCTCCCGGAGTTTGAGAGATTTGGACGTGAAAGGGTACCAGTCTTGTCGGGGATTGGGAACCCTTCGCGAGAATGTCCAAAGTTTCAGCGGGATTTCCAAAATGTGGAGAGGAACTCGAAACATGTCAACCTTGGTTTTGAGAATCTCTCCCGGAGTTTGAGAGATTTGGACGTGAAAGGGTACCAGTCTTGTCGGGGATTGGGAACCCTTCACGAGAATGTCCAAAGTTTCAGCGGGATTTCCAAAATGTTGAGAGGAACTCGAAACATGTCAACCTCGGTTTTGAGAATCTCTCCCGGAGTTTGAGAGATTTGGACGTGAAAGGGTACCAGTCTTGTCGGGGATTGGGAACCCTTCGCGAGAATGTCCAAAGTTTCAGCGGGATTTCCAAAATGTTGAGAGGAACTCGAAACATGTCAACCTTGGTTTTGAGAATCTCTCCCGGAGTTCGAGAGATTTGGACGTGAAAGGGTACCAGTCTTGTCGGTGATTGGGAACCCTTCGCGAGAATGTCCAAAGTTTCAGCGGGATTTCCAAAATGTTGAGAGGAACTCGAAACATGTCAACCTCGATTTTGAGAATCTCTCCCGGAGTTTGAGAGATTTGGACGTGAAAGGGTACCAGTCTTGTCGGGGATTGGGAACCCTTCGCGAGAATGTCCAAAGTTTCAGCGGGATTTCCAAAATGTTGAGAGGAACTCGAATCATGTCAACCTCGATTTTGAGAATCTCTCCCGGAGTTTGAGAGATTTGGACGTGAAAGGGTACCAGTCTTGTCGGGGATTGGGAACCCTTCGCGAGAATGTCCAAAGTTTCAGCGGGATTTCCAAAATGTTGAGAGGAACTCGAAACATGTCAACCTTGGTTTTGAGAATCTCTCCCGGAGTTTGAGAGATTTGGACGTGAAAGGGTACCAGTCTTGTCGGGGATTGGGAACCCTTCGCGAGAATGTGCAAAGTTTCAGCGGGATTTCCAAAATGTTGAGAGGAACTCGAAACATGTCAACCTCGGTTTTGAGAATCTCTCCCGGAGTTTGAGAGATTTGGACGTGAAAGGGTACCAGTCTTGTCGGGGATTGGGAACCCTTCGCCAGAATGTCCAAAGTTTCAGCGGGATTTCCAAAATGTTGAGAGGAACTCGAAACATGTCAACCTTGGTTTTGAGAATCTCTCCCGGAGTTTGAGAGATTTGGACGTGAAAGGGTACCAGTCTTGTCGGGGATTGGCAACCCTTCGCGAGAATGTCCAAAGTTTCAGCGGGATTTCCAAAATGTTGAGAGGAACTCGAAACATGTCAACCTCGGTTTTGAGAATCTCTCCCGGAGTTTGAGAGATTTGGACGTGAAAGGGTACCAGTCTTGTCGGGGATTGGGAACCCTTCGCGAGAATGTCCAAAGTTTCAGCGGGATTTCCAAAATGTTGAGAGGAACTCGAAACATGTCAACCTTGGTTTTGAGAATCTCTCCCGGAGTTTGAGAGATTTGGACGTGAAAGGGTACCAGTCTTGTCGGGGATTGGGAACCCTTCGCGAGAATGTGCAAAGTTTCAGCGGGATTTCCAGAATGTTGAGAGGAACTCGAAACATGTCAACCTCGGTTTTGAGAATCTCTCCCGGAGTTTGAGAGATTTGGACGTGAAAGGGTACCAGTCTTGTCGGGGATTGGGAACCCTTCGCCAGAATGTCCAAAGTTTCAGCGGGATTTCCAAAATGTTGAGAGGAACTCGAAACATGTCAACCTTGGTTTTGAGAATCTCTCCCGGAGTTTGAGAGATTTGGACGTGAAAGGGTACCAGTCTTGTCGGGGATTGGGAACCCTTCGCGAGAATGTCCAAAGTTTCAGCGGGATTTCCAAAATGTTGAGAGGAACTCGAAACATGTCAACCTTGGTTTTGAGAATCTCTCCCGGAGTTTGAGAGATTTGGACGTGAAAGGGTACCAGTCTTGTCGGGGATTGGGAACCCTTCGCGAGAATGTCCAAAGTTTCAGCGGGATTTCCAAAATGTTGAGAGGAACTCGAAACATGTCAACCTTTCTTTTGAGAATCTCTCCCGGAGTTCGAGAGATTTGGACGTGAAAGGGTACCAGTCTTGTCGGGGATTGGGAACCCTTCGCGAGAATGTCCAAAGTTTCAGCGGGATTTCCAAAATGTTGAGAGGAACTCGAAACATGTCAACCTCGGTTTTGAGAATCTCTCCCGGAGTTTGAGAGATTTGGACGTGAAAGGGTACCAGTCTTGTCGGGGATTGGGAACCCTTCGCGAGAATGTCCAAAGTTTCAGCGGGATTTCCAAAATGTTGAGAGGAACTCGAAACATGTCAACCTTGGTTTTGAGAATCTCTCCCGGAGTTTGAGAGATTTGGACGTGAAAGGGTACCAGTCTTGTCGGGGATTGGGAACCCTTCGCGAGAATGTCCAAAGTTTCAGCGGGATTTCCAAAATGTGGAGAGGAACTCGAAACATGTCAACCTCGGTTTTGAGAATCTCTCCCGGAGTTTGAGAGATTTGGACGTGAAAGGGTACCAGTCTTGTCGGGGATTGGGAACCCTTCACGAGAATGTCCAAAGTTTCAGCGGGATTTCCAAAATGTTGAGAGGAACTCGAAACATGTCAACCTCGGTTTTGAGAATCTCTCCCGGAGTTTGAGAGATTTGGACGTGAAAGGGTACCAGTCTTGTCGGGGATTGGGAACCCTTCGCGAGAATGTCCAAAGTTTCAGCGGGATTTCCAAAATGTTGAGAGGAACTCGAAACATGTCAACCTTGGTTTTGAGAATCTCTCCCGGAGTTCGAGAGATTTGGACGTGAAAGGGTACCAGTCTTGTCGGTGATTGGGAACCCTTCGCGAGAATGTCCAAAGTTTCAGCGGGATTTCCAAAATGTTGAGAGGAACTCGAAACATGTCAACCTCGATTTTGAGAATCTCTCCCGGAGTTTGAGAGATTTGGACGTGAAAGGGTACCAGTCTTGTCGGGGATTGGGAACCCTTCGCGAGAATGTCCAAAGTTTCAGCGGGATTTCCAAAATGTTGAGAGGAACTCGAAACATGTCAACCTTGGTTTTGAGAATCTCTCCCGGAGTTTGAGAGATTTGGGCGTGAAAGGGTACCAGTCTTGTCGGGGATTGGGAACCCTTCGCGAGAATGTCCAAAGTTTCAGCGGGATTTCCAAAATGTTGAGAGGAACTCGAATCATGTCAACCTTGGTTTTGAGAATCTCTCCCGGAGTTTGAGAGATTTGGACGTGAAAGGGTACCAGTCTTGTCGGGGATTGGGAACCCTTTGTGAGAATGTCCAAAGTTTCAGCGGGATTTCCAAAATGTTGAGAGGAACTCGAAACATGTCAACCTTGGTTTTGAGAATCTCTCCCGGAGTTTGAGAGATTTGGACGTGAAAGGGTACCAGTCTTGTCGGGGATTGGGAACCCTTCGCGAGAATGTCCAAAGTTTCAGCGGGATTTCCAAAATGTTGAGAGGAACTCGAAACATGTCAACCTTGGTTTTGAGAATCTCTCCCGGAGTTTGAGAGATTTGGGCGTGAAAGGGTACCAGTCTTGTCGGGGATTGGGAACCCTTCGCGAGAATGTCCAAAGTTTCAGCGGGATTTCCAAAATGTTGAGAGGAACTCGAATCATGTCAACCTTGGTTTTGAGAATCTCTCCCGGAGTTTGAGAGATTTGGACGTGAAAGGGTACCAGTCTTGTCGGGGATTGGGAACCCTTCGCGAGAATGTCCAAAGTTTCAGCGGGATTTCCAAAATGTTGAGAGGAACTCGAAACATGTCAACCTTGGTTTTGAGAATCTCTCCCGGAGTTTGAGAGATTTGGACGTGAAAGGGTACCAGTCTTGTCGGGGATTGGGAACCCTTCGCGAGAATGTCCAAACTTTCAGTGGGATTTCCAAAATGTTGAGAGGAACTCGAAACATGTCAACCTTGGTTTTGAGAATCTCTCCCGGAGTTTGAGAGATTTGGACGTGAAAGGGTACCAGTCTTGTCGGGGATTGGGAACCCTTCGCGAGAATGTCCAAAGTTTCAGCGGGATTTCCAAAATGTTGAGAGGAACTCGAAACATGTCAACCTTGGTTTTGAGAATCTCTCCCGGAGTTTGAGAGATTTGGACGTGAAAGGGTACCAGTCTTGTCGGGGATTGGGAACCCTTCGCGAGAATGTCCAAAGTTTCAGCGGGATTTCCAAAATGTTGAGAGGAACTCGAAACATGTCAACCTTGGTTTTGAGAATCTCTCCCGGAGTTCGAGAGATTTGGACGTGAAAGGGTACCAGTCTTGTCGGGGATTGGGAACCCTTCGCGAGAATGTCCAAAGTTTCAGCGGGATTTCCAAAATGTTGAGAGGAACTCGAAACATGTCAACCTTGGTTTTGAGAATCTCTCCCGGAGTTCGAGAGATTTGGACGTGAAAGGGTACCAGTCTTGTCGGGGATTGGGAACCCTTCGCGAGAATGTCCAAAGTTTCAGCGGGATTTCCAAAATGTTGAGAGGAACTCGAAACATGTCAACCTCGGTTTTGAGAATCTCTCCCGGAGTTTGAGAGATTTGGACGTGAAAGGGTACCAGTCTTGTCGGTGATTGGGAACCCTTCGCGAGAATGTCCAAAGTTTCAGCGGGATTTCCAAAATGTTGAGAGGAACTCGAAACATGTCAACCTCGATTTTGAGAATCTCTCCCGGAGTTTGAGAGATTTGGACGTGAAAGGGTACCAGTCTTGTCGGGGATTGGGAACCCTTCGCGAGAATGTCCAAAGTTTCAGCGGGATTTCCAAAATGTTGAGAGGAACTCGAATCATGTCAACCTCGGTTTTGAGAATCTCTCCCGGAGTTTGAGAGATTTGGACGTGAAAGGGAACCAGTCTTGTCGGGGATTGGGAACCCTTCGCGAGAATGTCCAAAGTTTCAGCGGGATTTCCAAAATGTTGAGAGGAACTCGAAACATGTCAACCTCGGTTTTGAGAATCTCTCCCGGAGTTTGAGAGATTTGGACGTGAAAGGGTACCAGTCTTGTCGGGGATTGGGAACCCTTCGCGAGAATGTCCAAAGTTTCAGCGGGATTTCCAAAATGTTGAGAGGAACTCGAAACATGTCAACCTTGGTTTTGAGAATCTCTCCCGGAGTTTGAGAGATTTGGACGTGAAAGGGTACCAGTCTTGTCGGGGATTGGGAACCCTTCGCGAGAATGTCCAAAGTTTCAGCGGGATTTCCAAAATGTGGAGAGGAACTCGAAACATGTCAACGTCGGTTTTGAGAATCTCTCCCGGAGTTTGAGAGATTTGGACGTGAAAGGGTACCAGTCTTGTCGGGGATTGGGAACCCTTCACGAGAATGTCCAAAGTTTCAGCGGGATTTCCAAAATGTTGAGAGGAACTCGAAACATGTCAACCTTGGTTTTGAGAATCTCTCCCGGAGTTTGAGAGATTTGGACGTGAAAGGGTACCAGTCTTGTCGGGGATTGGGAACCCTTCGCGAGAATGTCCAAAGTTTCAGCGGGATTTCCAAAATGTTGAGAGGAACTCGAAACATGTCAACCTTGGTTTTGAGAATCTCTCCCGGAGTTTGAGAGATTTGGACGTGAAAGGGTACCAGTCTTGTCGGGGATTGGGTACCCTTCGCGAGAATGTGCAAAGTTTCAGCGGGATTTCCAAAATGTTGAGAGGAACTCGAAACATGTTAACCTTGGTTTTGAGAATCTCTCCCGGAGTTCGAGAGATTTGGACGTGAAAGGGTACCAGTCTTGTCGGGGATTGGGAACCCTTCGCGAGAATGTCCAAAGTTTCAGCGAGATTTCCAAAATGTTGAGAGGAACTCGAAACATGTCAACCTCGGTTTTGAGAATCTCTCCCGGAGTTTGAGAGATTTGGACGTGAAAGGGTACCAGTCTTGTCGGGGATTGGGAACCCTTCGCGAGAATGTCCAAAGTTTCAGCGGGATTTCCAAAATGTTGAGAGGAACTCGAAACATGTCAACCTTGGTTTTGAGAATCTCTCCCGGAGTTTGAGAGATTTGGACGTGAAAGGGTACCAGTCTTGTCGGGGATTGGGAACCCTTCGCGAGAATGTCCAAAGTTTCAGCGGGATTTCCAAAATGTTGAGAGGAACTCGAAACATGTCAACCTCGGTTTTGAGAATCTCTCCCGGAGTTTGAGAGATTTGGACGTGAAAGGGTACCAGTCTTGTCGGGGATTGGGAACCCTTTGCGAGAATGTCCAAAGTTTCAGCGGGATTTCCAAAATGTTGAGAGGAACTCGAAACATGTCAACCTCGGTTTTGAGAATCTCTCCCGGAGGTTGAGAGATTTGGACGTGAAAGGGTACCACTCTTGTCGGGGATTGGGAACCCTTCGCGAGAATGTCCAAAGTTTCAGCGGGATTTCCAAAATGTTGAGAGGAACTCAAAACATGTCAACCTCGGTTTTGAGAATCTCTCCCGGAGTTTGAGAGATTTGGACGTGAAAGGGTACCAGTCTTGTCGGGGATTGGGAACCCTTCGCCAGAATGTCCAAAGTTTCAGCGGGATTTCCAAAATGTTGAGAGGAACTCGAAACATGTCAACCTTGGTTTTGAGAATCTCTCCCGGAGTTTGAGAGATTTGGACGTGAAAGGGTACCAGTCTTGTCGGGGATTGGGAACCCTTCGCGAGAATGTCCAAAGTTTCAGCGGGATTTCCAAAATGTTGAGAGGAACTCGAAACATGTCAACCTTGGTTTTGAGAATCTCTCCCGGAGTTTGAGAGATTTGGGCGTGAAAGGGTACCAGTCTTGTCGGGATTGGGAACCCTTCGCGAGAATGTCCAAAGTTTCAGCGGGATTTCCAAAATGTTGAGAGGAACTCGAATCATGTCAACCTTGGTTTTGAGAATCTCTCCCGGAGTTTGAGAGATTTGGACGTGAAAGGGTACCAGTCTTGTCGGGGATTGGGAACCCTTCGCGAGAATGTCCAAAGTTTCAGCGGGATTTCCAAAATGTTGAGAGGAACTCGAAACATGTCAACCTTGGTTTTGAGAATCTCTCCCGGAGTTTGAGAGATTTGGACGTGAAAGGGTACCAGTCTTGTCGGGGATTGGGAACCCTTCGCGAGAATGTCCAAACTTTCAGTGGGATTTCCAAAATGTTGAGAGGAACTCGAAACATGTCAACCTTGGTTTTGAGAATCTCTCCCGGAGTTTGAGAGATTTGGACGTGAAAGGGTACCAGTCTTGTCGGGGATTGGGAACCCTTCGCGAGAATGTCCAAAGTTTCAGCGGGATTTCCAAAATGTTGAGAGGAACTCGAAACATGTCAACCTTGGTTTTGAGAATCTCTCCCGGAGTTTGAGAGATTTGGACGTGAAAGGGTACCAGTCTTGTCGGGGATTGGGAACCCTTCGCGAGAATGTCCAAAGTTTCAGCGGGATTTCCAAAATGTTGAGAGGAACTCGAAACATGTCAACCTTGGTTTTGAGAATCTCTCCCGGAGTTCGAGAGATTTGGACGTGAAAGGGTACCAGTCTTGTCGGGGATTGGGAACCCTTCGCGAGAATGTCCAAAGTTTCAGCGGGATTTCCAAAATGTTGAGAGGAACTCGAAACATGTCAACCTTGGTTTTGAGAATCTCTCCCGGAGTTCGAGAGATTTGGACGTGAAAGGGTACCAGTCTTGTCGGGGATTGGGAACCCTTCGCGAGAATGTCCAAAGTTTCAGCGGGATTTCCAAAATGTTGAGAGGAACTCGAAACATGTCAACCTCGGTTTTGAGAATCTCTCCCGGAGTTTGAGAGATTTGGACGTGAAAGGGTACCAGTCTTGTCGGTGATTGGGAACCCTTCGCGAGAATGTCCAAAGTTTCAGCGGGATTTCCAAAATGTTGAGAGGAACTCGAAACATGTCAACCTCGATTTTGAGAATCTCTCCCGGAGTTTGAGAGATTTGAACGTGAAAGGGTACCAGTCTTGTCGGGGATTGGGAACCCTTCGCGAGAATGTCCAAAGTTTCAGCGGGATTTCCAAAATGTTGAGAGGAACTCGAATCATGTCAACCTCGGTTTTGAGAATCTCTCCCGGAGTTTGAGAGATTTGGACGTGAAAGGGTACCAGTCTTGTCGGGGATTGGGAACCCTTCGCGAGAATGTCCAAAGTTTCAGCGGGATTTCCAAAATGTTGAGAGGAACTCGAAACATGTCAACCTCGGTTTTGAGAATCTCTCCCGGAGTTTGAGAGATTTGGACGTGAAAGGGTACCAGTCTTGTCGGGGATTGGGAACCCTTCGCGAGAATGTCCAAAGTTTCAGCGGGATTTCCAAAATGTTGAGAGGAACTCGAAACATGTCAACCTTGGTTTTGAGAATCTCTCCCGGAGTTTGAGAGATTTGGACGTGAAAGGGTACCAGTCTTGTCGGGGATTGGGAACCCTTCGCGAGAATGTCCAAAGTTTCAGCGGGATTTCCAAAATGTGGAGAGGAACTCGAAACATGTCAACCTCGGTTTTGAGAATCTCTCCCGGAGTTTGAGAGATTTGGACGTGAAAGGGTACCAGTCTTGTCGGGGATTGGGAACCCTTCACGAGAATGTCCAAAGTTTCAGCGGGATTTCCAAAATGTTGAGAGGAACTCGAAACATGTCAACCTTGGTTTTGAGAATCTCTCCCGGAGTTTGAGAGATTTGGACGTGAAAGGGTACCAGTCTTGTCGGGGATTGGGAACCCTTCGCGAGAATGTCCAAAGTTTCAGCGGGATTTCCAAAATGTTGAGAGGAACTCGAAACATGTCAACCTTGGTTTTGAGAATCTCTCCCGGAGTTTGAGAGATTTGGACGTGAAAGGGTACCAGTCTTGTCGGGGATTGGGAACCCTTCGCGAGAATGTCCAAAGTTTCAGCGGGATTTCCAAAATGTTGAGAGGAACTCGAAACATGTCAACCTCGGTTTTGAGAATCTCTCCCGGAGGTTGAGAGATTTGGACGTGAAAGGGTACCAGTCTTGTCGGGGATTGGGAACCCTTCGCGAGAATGTCCAAAGTTTCAGCGGGATTTCCAAAATGTTGAGAGGAACTCGAAACATGTCAACCTCGGTTTTGAGAATCTCTCCCGGAGTTTGAGAGATTTGGACGTGAAAGGGTACCAGTCTTGTCGGGGATTGGGAACCCTTCGCGAGAATGTCCAAAGTTTCAGCGGGATTTCCAAAATGTTGAGAGGAACTCGAAACATGTCAACCTTGGTTTTGAGAATCTCTCCCGGAGTTTGAGAGATTTGGACGTGAAAGGGTACCAGTCTTGTCGGGGATTGGGAACCCTTCGCGAGAATGTCCAAAGTTTCAGCGGGATTTCCAAAATGTTGAGAGGAACTCGAATCATGTCAACCTTGGTTTTGAGAATCTCTCCCGGAGTTTGAGAGATTTGGACGTGAAAGGGTACCAGTCTTGTCGGGGATTGGGAACCCTTCGCGAGAATGTCCAAAGTTTCAGCGGGATTTCCAAAATGTTGAGAGGAACTCGAAACATGTCAACCTTGGTTTAGAGAATCTCTCCCGGAGTTTGAGAGATTTGGACGTGAAAGGGTACCAGTCTTGTCGGGGATTGGGAACCCTTCGCGAGAATGTCCGAAGTTTCAGTGGGATTTCCAAAATGTTGAGAGGAACTCGAAACATGTCAACCTTGGTTTTGAGAATCTCTCCCGGAGTTTGAGAGATTTGGACGTGAAAGGGTACCAGTCTTGTCGGGGATTGGGAACCCTTCGCGAGAATGTCCAAAGTTTCAGCGGGATTTCCAAAATGTTGAGAGGAACTCGAAACATGTCAACCTCGGTTTTGAGAATCTCTCCCGGAGTTTGAGAGATTTGGACGTGAAAGGGTACCAGTCTTGTCGGGGATTGGGAACCCTTTGCGAGAATGTCCAAAGTTTCAGCGGGATTTCCAAAATGTTGAGAGGAACTCGAAACATGTCAACCTCGGTTTTGAGAATCTCTCCCGGAGGTTGAGAGATTTGGACGTGAAAGGGTACCAGTCTTGTCGGGGATTGGGAACCCTTCGCCACAATGTCCAAAGTTTCAGCGGGATTTCCAAAATGTTGAGAGGAACTCGAATCATGTCAACCTTGGTTTTGAGAATCTCTCCCGGAGTTTGAGAGATTTGGACGTGAAAGGGTACCAGTCTTGTCGGGGATTGGGAACCCTTCGCGAGAATGTCCAAAGTTTCAGCGGGATTTCCAAAATGTTGAGAGGAACTCGAAACATGTCAACCTTGGTTTTGAGAATCTCTCCCGGAGTTTGAGAGATTTGGACGTGAAAGGGTACCAGTCTTGTCGGGGATTGGGAACCCTTCGCGAGAATGTCCAAAGTTTCAGCGGGATTTCCAAAATGTTGAGAGGAACTCGAAACATGTCAACCTTGGTTTTGAGAATCTCTCCCGGAGGTTGAGAGATTTGGACGTGAAAGGGTACCAGTCTTGTCGGGGATTGGGAACCCTTCGCGAGAATGTCCAAAGTTTCAGCGGGATTTCCAAAATGTTGAGAGGAACTCGAAACATGTCAACCTTGGTTTTGAGAATCTCTCCCGGAGTTTGAGAGATTTGGACGTGAAAGGGTACCAGTCTTGTCGGGGATTGGGAACCCTTCGCGAGAATGTCCAAAGTTTCAGCGGGATTTCCAAAATGTTGAGAGGAACTCGAAACATGTCAACCTCGGTTTTGAGAATCTCTCCCGGAGTTTGAGAGATTTGGACGTGAAAGGGTACCAGTCTTGTCGGGGATTGGGAACCCTTCGCGAGAATGTCCAAAGTTTCAGCGGGATTTCCAAAATGTTGAGAGGAACTCGAAACATGTCAACCTCGATTTTGAGAATCTCTCCCGGAGTTTGAGAGATTTGGACGTGAAAGGGTACCAGTCTTGTCGGGGATTGGGAACCCTTCGCGAGAATGTCCAAAGTTTCAGCGGGATTTCCAAAATGTTGAGAGGAACTCGAATCATGTCAACCTCGGTTTTGAGAATCTCTCCCGGAGTTTGAGAGATTTGGACGTGAAAGGGTACCAGTCTTGTCGGGGATTGGGAACCCTTTGCGAGAATGTCCAAAGTTTCAGCGGGATTTCCAAAATGTTGAGAGGAACTCGAAACATGTCAACCTTGGTTTTGAGAATCTCTCCCGGAGTTTGAGAGATTTGGACGTGAAAGGGTACCAGTCTTGTCGGGGATTGGGAACCCTTCGCGAGAATGTCCAAAGTTTCAGCGGGATTTCCAAAATGTTGAGAGGAACTCGAAACATGTCAACCTCGGTTTTGAGAATCTCTCCCGGAGTTTGAGAGATTTGGACGTGAAAGGGTACCAGTCTTGTCGGGGATTGGGAACCCTTCGCGAGAATGTCCAAAGTTTCAGCGGGATTTCCAAAATGTTGAGAGGAACTCGAAACATGTCAACCTCGGTTTTGAGAATCTCTCCCGGAGTTTGAGAGATTTGGACGTGAAAGGGTACCAGTCTTGTCGGGGATTGGGAACCCTTCGCGAGAATGTCCAAAGTTTCAGCGGGATTTCCAAAATGTTGAGAGGAACTCGAATCATGTCAACCTTGGTTTTGAGAATCTCTCCCGGAGTTTGAGAGATTTGGACGTGAAAGGGTACCAGTCTTGTCGGGGATTGGGAACCCTTCGCGAGAATGTCCAAAGTTTCAGCGGGATTTCCAAAATGTTGAGAGGAACTCGAAACATGTCAACCTTGGTTTAGAGAATCTCTCCCGGAGTTTGAGAGATTTGGACGTGAAAGGGTACCAGTCTTGTCGGGGATTGGGAACCCTTCGCGAGAATGTCCAAACTTTCAGTGGGATTTCCAAAATGTTGAGAGGAACTCGAAACATGTCAACCTTGGTTTTGAGAATCTCTCCCGGAGTTTGAGAGATTTGGACGTGAAAGGGTACCAGTCTTGTCGGGGATTGGGAACCCTTCGCGAGAATGTCCAAAGTTTCAGCGGGATTTCCAAAATGTTGAGAGGAACTCGAAACATGTCAACCTCGGTTTTGAGAATCTCTCCCGGAGTTTGAGAGATTTGGACGTGAAAGGGTACCAGTCTTGTCGGGGATTGGGAACTCTTTGCGAGAATGTCCAAAGTTTCAGCGGGATTTCCAAAATGTTGAGAGGAACTCGAAACATGTCAACCTCGGTTTTGAGAATCTCTCCCGGAGTTTGAGAGATTTGGACGTGAAAGGGTACCAGTCTTGTCGGGGATTGGGAACCCTTCGCCACAATGTCCAAAGTTTCAGCGGGATTTCCAAAATGTTGAGAGGAACTCGAATCATGTCAACCTCGGTTTTGAGAATCTCTCCCGGAGTTTGAGAGATTTGGACGTGAAAGGGTACCAGTCTTGTCGGGGATTGGGAACCCTTCGCGAGAATGTCCAAAGTTTCAGCGGGATTTCCAAAATGTTGAGAGGAACTCGAAACATGTCAACCTTGGTTTTGAGAATCTCTCCCGGAGTTTGAGAGATTTGGACGTGAAAGTGTACCAGTCTTGTCGGGGATTGGGAACCCTTCGCGAGAATGTCCAAAGTTTCAGCGGGATTTCCAAAATGTTGAGAGGAACTCGAAACATGTCAACCTCGGTTTTGAGAATCTCTCCCGGAGTTTGAGAGATTTGGACGTGAAAGGGTACCAGTCTTGTCGGGGATTGGGAACCCTTCGCGAGAATGTCCAAAGTTTCAGCGGGATTTCCAAAATGTTGAGAGGAACTCGAAACATGTCAACCTCGGTTTTGAGAATCTCTCCCGGAGTTTGAGAGATTTGGACGTGAAAGGGTACCAGTCTTGTCGGGGATTGGGAACTCTTTGCGAGAATGTCCAAAGTTTCAGCGGGATTTCCAAAATGTTGAGAGGAACTCGAAACATGTCAACCTCGGTTTTGAGAATCTCTCCCGGAGTTTGAGAGATTTGGACGTGAAAGGGTACCAGTCTTGTCGGGGATTGGGAACCCTTTGCGAGAATGTCCAAAGTTTCAGCGGGATTTCCAAAATGTTGAGAGGAACTCGAAACATGTCAACCTCGGTTTTGAGAATCTCTCCCGGAGGTTGAGAGATTTGGACGTGAAAGTGTACCAGTCTTGTCGGGGATTGGGAACCCTTCGCGAGAATGTCCAAACTTTCAGTGGGATTTCCAAAATGTTGAGAGGAACTCGAAACATGTCAACCTTGGTTTTGAGAATCTCTCCCGGAGTTTGAGAGATTTGGACGTGAAAGGGTACCAGTCTTGTCGGGGATTGGGAACCCTTCGCGAGAATGTCCAAAGTTTCAGCGGGATTTCCAAAATGTTGAGAGGAACTCGAAACATGTCAACCTCGGTTTTGAGAATCTCTCCCGGAGTTTGAGAGATTTGGACGTGAAAGGGTACCAGTCTTGTCGGGGATTGGGAACCCTTTGCGAGAATGTCCAAAGTTTCAGCGGGATTTCCAAAATGTTGAGAGGAACTCGAAACATGTCAACCTCGGTTTTGAGAATCTCTCCCGGAGTTTGAGAGATTTGGACGTGAAAGGGTACCAGTCTTGTCGGGGATTGGGAACCCTTCGCCACAATGTCCAAAGTTTCAGCGGGATTTCCAAAATGTTGAGAAGAACTCGAATCATGTCAACCTTGGTTTTGAGAATCTCTCCCGGAGTTTGAGAGATTTGGACGTGAAAGGGTACCAGTCTTGTCGGGGATTGGGAACCCTTCGCGAGAATGTCCAAAGTTTCAGCGGGATTTCCAAAATGTTGAGAGGAACTCGAAACATGTCAACCTTGGTTTTGAGAATCTCTCCCGGAGTTTGAGAGATTTGGACGTGAAAGGGTACCAGTCTTGTCGGGGATTGGGAACCCTTTGCGAGAATGTCCAAAGTTTCAGCGGGATTTCCAAAATGTTGAGAGGAACTCGAAACATGTCAACCTCGGTTTTGAGAATCTCTCCCGGAGGTTGAGAGATTTGGACGTGAAAGGGTACCAGTCTTGTCGGGGATTGGGAACCCTTCGCGAGAATGTCCAAAGTTTCAGCGGGATTTCCAAAATGTTGAGAGGAACTCGAATCATGTCAACCTTGGTTTTGAGAATCTCTCCCGGAGTTTGAGAGATTTGGACGTGAAAGGGTACCAGTCTTGTCGGGGATTGGGAACCCTTCGCGAGAATGTCCAAAGTTTCAGCGGGATTTCCAAAATGTTGAGAGGAACTCGAAACATGTCAACCTTGGTTTTGAGAATCTCTCCCGGAGTTTGAGAGATTTGGACGTGAAAGGGTACCAGTCTTGTCGGGGATTGGGAACCCTTCGCGAGAATGTCCAAACTTTCAGTGGGATTTCCAAAATGTTGAGAGGAACTCGAAACATGTCAACCTTGGTTTTGAGAATCTCTCCCGGAGTTTGAGAGATTTGGACGTGAAAGGGTACCAGTCTTGTCGGGGATTGGGAACCCTTCGCGAGAATGTCCAAAGTTTCAGCGGGATTTCCAAAATGTTGAGAGGAACTCGAAACATGTCAACCTCGGTTTTGAGAATCTCTCCCGGAGTTTGAGAGATTTGGACGTGAAAGGGTACCAGTCTTGTCGGGGATTGGGAACCCTTCGCGAGAATGTCCAAAGTTTCAGCGGGATTTCCAAAATGTTGAGAGGAACTCGAAACATGTCAACCTTGGTTTTGAGAATCTCTCCCGGAGTTTGAGAGATTTGGACGTGAAAGGGTACCAGTCTTGTCGGGGATTGGGAACCCTTCGCGAGAATGTCCAAAGTTTCAGCGGGATTTCCAAAATGTTGAGAGGAACTCGAATCATGTCAACCTTGGTTTTGAGAATCTCTCCCGGAGTTTGAGAGATTTGGACGTGAAAGGGTACCAGTCTTGTCGGGGATTGGGAACCCTTCGCGAGAATGTCCAAAGTTTCAGCGGGATTTCCAAAATGTTGAGAGGAACTCGAAACATGTCAACCTTGGTTTAGAGAATCTCTCCCGGAGTTTGAGAGATTTGGACGTGAAAGGGTACCAGTCTTGTCGGGGATTGGGAACCCTTCGCGAGAATGTCCAAACTTTCAGTGGGATTTCCAAAATGTTGAGAGGAACTCGAAACATGTCAACCTTGGTTTTGAGAATCTCTCCCGGAGTTTGAGAGATTTGGACGTGAAAGGGTACCAGTCTTGTCGGGGATTGGGAACCCTTCGCGAGAATGTCCAAAGTTTCAGCGGGATTTCCAAAATGTTGAGAGGAACTCGAAACATGTCAACCTCGGTTTTGAGAATCTCTCCCGGAGTTTGAGAGATTTGGACGTGAAAGGGTACCAGTCTTGTCGGGGATTGGGAACTCTTTGCGAGAATGTCCAAAGTTTCAGCGGGATTTCCAAAATGTT
The DNA here is from genome assembly GCF_964273445.1 of Streptopelia decaocto. Taxonomy (NCBI): domain Eukaryota; kingdom Metazoa; phylum Chordata; class Aves; order Columbiformes; family Columbidae; genus Streptopelia; species Streptopelia decaocto. Next base: position 1,375,337 of record NW_028117226.1, on the reverse strand, counting down.
GAGAGGAACTCGAAACATGTCAACCTCGGTTTTGAGAATCTCTCCCGGAGTTTGAGAGATTTGGACGTGAAAGGGTACCAGTCTTGTCGGGGATTGGGAACCCTTTGCGAGAATGTCCAAAGTTTCAGCGGGATTTCCAAAATGTTGAGAGGAACTCGAAACATGTCAACCTCGGTTTTGAGAATCTCTCCCGGAGGTTGAGAGATTTGGACGTGAAAGTGTACCAGTCTTGTCGGGGATTGGGAACCCTTCGCGAGAATGTCCAAACTTTCAGTGGGATTTCCAAAATGTTGAGAGGAACTCGAAACATGTCAACCTTGGTTTTGAGAATCTCTCCCGGAGTTTGAGAGATTTGGACGTGAAAGGGTACCAGTCTTGTCGGGGATTGGGAACCCTTCGCGAGAATGTCCAAAGTTTCAGCGGGATTTCCAAAATGTTGAGAGGAACTCGAAACATGTCAACCTCGGTTTTGAGAATCTCTCCCGGAGTTTGAGAGATTTGGACGTGAAAGGGTACCAGTCTTGTCGGGGATTGGGAACCCTTTGCGAGAATGTCCAAAGTTTCAGCGGGATTTCCAAAATGTTGAGAGGAACTCGAAACATGTCAACCTCGGTTTTGAGAATCTCTCCCGGAGTTTGAGAGATTTGGACGTGAAAGGGTACCAGTCTTGTCGGGGATTGGGAACCCTTCGCCACAATGTCCAAAGTTTCAGCGGGATTTCCAAAATGTTGAGAAGAACTCGAATCATGTCAACCTTGGTTTTGAGAATCTCTCCCGGAGTTTGAGAGATTTGGACGTGAAAGGGTACCAGTCTTGTCGGGGATTGGGAACCCTTCGCGAGAATGTCCAAAGTTTCAGCGGGATTTCCAAAATGTTGAGAGGAACTCGAAACATGTCAACCTTGGTTTTGAGAATCTCTCCCGGAGTTTGAGAGATTTGGACGTGAAAGGGTACCAGTCTTGTCGGGGATTGGGAACCCTTTGCGAGAATGTCCAAAGTTTCAGCGGGATTTCCAAAATGTTGAGAGGAACTCGAAACATGTCAACCTCGGTTTTGAGAATCTCTCCCGGAGGTTGAGAGATTTGGACGTGAAAGGGTACCAGTCTTGTCGGGGATTGGGAACCCTTCGCGAGAATGTCCAAAGTTTCAGCGGGATTTCCAAAATGTTGAGAGGAACTCGAATCATGTCAACCTTGGTTTTGAGAATCTCTCCCGGAGTTTGAGAGATTTGGACGTGAAAGGGTACCAGTCTTGTCGGGGATTGGGAACCCTTCGCGAGAATGTCCAAAGTTTCAGCGGGATTTCCAAAATGTTGAGAGGAACTCGAAACATGTCAACCTTGGTTTTGAGAATCTCTCCCGGAGTTTGAGAGATTTGGACGTGAAAGGGTACCAGTCTTGTCGGGGATTGGGAACCCTTCGCGAGAATGTCCAAACTTTCAGTGGGATTTCCAAAATGTTGAGAGGAACTCGAAACATGTCAACCTTGGTTTTGAGAATCTCTCCCGGAGTTTGAGAGATTTGGACGTGAAAGGGTACCAGTCTTGTCGGGGATTGGGAACCCTTCGCGAGAATGTCCAAAGTTTCAGCGGGATTTCCAAAATGTTGAGAGGAACTCGAAACATGTCAACCTCGGTTTTGAGAATCTCTCCCGGAGTTTGAGAGATTTGGACGTGAAAGGGTACCAGTCTTGTCGGGGATTGGGAACCCTTCGCGAGAATGTCCAAAGTTTCAGCGGGATTTCCAAAATGTTGAGAGGAACTCGAAACATGTCAACCTTGGTTTTGAGAATCTCTCCCGGAGTTTGAGAGATTTGGACGTGAAAGGGTACCAGTCTTGTCGGGGATTGGGAACCCTTCGCGAGAATGTCCAAAGTTTCAGCGGGATTTCCAAAATGTTGAGAGGAACTCGAATCATGTCAACCTTGGTTTTGAGAATCTCTCCCGGAGTTTGAGAGATTTGGACGTGAAAGGGTACCAGTCTTGTCGGGGATTGGGAACCCTTCGCGAGAATGTCCAAAGTTTCAGCGGGATTTCCAAAATGTTGAGAGGAACTCGAAACATGTCAACCTTGGTTTAGAGAATCTCTCCCGGAGTTTGAGAGATTTGGACGTGAAAGGGTACCAGTCTTGTCGGGGATTGGGAACCCTTCGCGAGAATGTCCAAACTTTCAGTGGGATTTCCAAAATGTTGAGAGGAACTCGAAACATGTCAACCTTGGTTTTGAGAATCTCTCCCGGAGTTTGAGAGATTTGGACGTGAAAGGGTACCAGTCTTGTCGGGGATTGGGAACCCTTCGCGAGAATGTCCAAAGTTTCAGCGGGATTTCCAAAATGTTGAGAGGAACTCGAAACATGTCAACCTCGGTTTTGAGAATCTCTCCCGGAGTTTGAGAGATTTGGACGTGAAAGGGTACCAGTCTTGTCGGGGATTGGGAACTCTTTGCGAGAATGTCCAAAGTTTCAGCGGGATTTCCAAAATGTTGAGAGGAACTCGAAACATGTCAACCTCGGTTTTGAGAATCTCTCCCGGAGTTTGAGAGATTTGGACGTGAAAGGGTACCAGTCTTGTCGGGGATTGGGAACCCTTCGCCACAATGTCCAAAGTTTCAGCGGGATTTCCAAAATGTTGAGAGGAACTCGAATCATGTCAACCTTGGTTTTGAGAATCTCTCCCGGAGTTTGAGAGATTTGGACGTGAAAGGGTACCAGTCTTGTCGGGGATTGGGAACCCTTCGCGAGAATGTCCAAAGTTTCAGCGGGATTTCCAAAATGTTGAGAGGAACTCGAAACATGTCAACCTTGGTTTTGAGAATCTCTCCCGGAGTTTGAGAGATTTGGACGTGAAAGGGTACCAGTCTTGTCGGGGATTGGGAACCCTTTGCGAGAATGTCCAAAGTTTCAGCGGGATTTCCAAAATGTTGAGAGGAACTCGAAACATGTCAACCTCGGTTTTGAGAATCTCTCCCGGAGGTTGAGAGATTTGGACGTGAAAGGGTACCAGTCTTGTCGGGGATTGGGAACCCTTCGCGAGAATGTCCAAACTTTCAGTGGGATTTCCAAAATGTTGAGAGGAACTCGAAACATGTCAACCTTGGTTTTGAGAATCTCTCCCGGAGTTTGAGAGATTTGGACGTGAAAGGGTACCAGTCTTGTCGGGGATTGGGAACCCTTCGCGAGAATGTCCAAAGTTTCAGCGGGATTTCCAAAATGTTGAGAGGAACTCGAAACATGTCAACCTCGGTTTTGAGAATCTCTCCCGGAGTTTGAGAGATTTGGACGTGAAAGGGTACCAGTCTTGTCGGGGATTGGGAACCCTTTGCGAGAATGTCCAAAGTTTCAGCGGGATTTCCAAAATGTTGAGAGGAACTCGAAACATGTCAACCTCGGTTTTGAGAATCTCTCCCGGAGTTTGAGAGATTTGGACGTGAAAGGGTACCAGTCTTGTCGGGGATTGGGAACCCTTCGCGAGAATGTCCAAAGTTTCAGCGGGATTTCCAAAATGTTGAGAGGAACTCGAATCATGTCAACCTTGGTTTTGAGAATCTCTCCCGGAGTTTGAGAGATTTGGACGTGAAAGGGTACCAGTCTTGTCGGGGATTGGGAACCCTTCGCGAGAATGTCCAAAGTTTCAGCGGGATTTCCAAAATGTTGAGAGGAACTCGAAACATGTCAACCTTGGTTTTGAGAATCTCTCCCGGAGTTTGAGAGATTTGGACGTGAAAGGGTACCAGTCTTGTCGGGGATTGGGAACCCTTTGCGAGAATGTCCAAAGTTTCAGCGGGATTTCCAAAATGTTGAGAGGAACTCGAAACATGTCAACCTCGGTTTTGAGAATCTCTCCCGGAGGTTGAGAGATTTGGACGTGAAAGGGTACCAGTCTTGTCGGGGATTGGGAACCCTTCGCGAGAATGTCCAAAGTTTCAGCGGGATTTCCAAAATGTTGAGAGGAACTCGAAACATGTCAACCTCGGTTTTGAGAATCTCTCCCGGAGTTTGAGAGATTTGGACGTGAAAGGGTACCAGTCTTGTCGGGGATTGGGAACCCTTTGCGAGAATGTCCAAAGTTTCAGCGGGATTTCCAAAATGTTGAGAGGAACTCGAAACATGTCAACCTCGGTTTTGAGAATCTCTCCCGGAGTTTGAGAGATTTGGACGTGAAAGGGTACCAGTCTTGTCGGGGATTGGGAACCCTTCGCCACAATGTCCAAAGTTTCAGCGGGATTTCCAAAATGTTGAGAGGAACTCGAATCATGTCAACCTTGGTCTTGAGAATCTCTCCCGGAGTTTGAGAGATTTGGACGTGAAAGGGTACCAGTCTTGTCGGGGATTGGGAACCCTTCGCCACAATGTCCAAAGTTTCAGCGGGATTTCCAAAATGTTGAGAGGAACTCGAATCATGTCAACCTTGGTTTTGAGAATCTCTCCCGGAGTTTGAGAGATTTGGACGTGAAAGGGTACCAGTCTTGTCGGGGATTGGGAACCCTTCGCGAGAATGTCCAAAGTTTCAGCGGGATTTCCAAAATGTTGAGAGGAACTCGAAACATGTCAACCTTGGTTTTGAGAATCTCTCCCGGAGGTTGAGAGATTTGGACGTGAAAGGGTACCAGTCTTGTCGGGGATTGGGAACCCTTTGCGAGAATGTCCAAAGTTTCAGCGGGATTTCCAAAATGTTGAGAGGAACTCGAAACATGTCAACCTCGGTTTTGAGAATCTCTCCCGGAGGTTGAGAGATTTGGACGTGAAAGGGTACCAGTCTTGTCGGGGATTGGGAACCCTTCGCGAGAATGTCCAAAGTTTCAGCGGGATTTCCAAAATGTTGAGAGGAACTCGAATCATGTCAACCTTGGTTTTGAGAATCTCTCCCGGAGTTTGAGAGATTTGGACGTGAAAGGGTACCAGTCTTGTCGGGGATTGGGAACCCTTCGCGAGAATGTCCAAAGTTTCAGCGGGATTTCCAAAATGTTGAGAGGAACTCGAAACATGTCAACCTTGGTTTTGAGAATCTCTCCCGGAGTTTGAGAGATTTGGACGTGAAAGGGTACCAGTCTTGTCGGGGATTGGGAACCCTTCGCGAGAATGTCCAAACTTTCAGTGGGATTTCCAAAATGTTGAGAGGAACTCGAAACATGTCAACCTTGGTTTTGAGAATCTCTCCCGGAGTTCGAGAGATTTGGACGTGAAAGGGTACCAGTCTTGTCGGGGATTGGGAACCCTTCGCGAGAATGTCCAAAGTTTCAGCGGGATTTCCAAAATGTTGAGAGGAACTCGAAACATGTCAACCTCGGTTTTGAGAATCTCTCCCGGAGTTTGAGAGATTTGGACGTGAAAGGGTACCAGTCTTGTCGGGGATTGGGAACCCTTCGCGAGAATGTCCAAAGTTTCAGCGGGATTTCCAAAATGTTGAGAGGAACTCGAAACATGTCAACCTTGGTTTTGAGAATCTCTCCCGGAGTTTGAGAGATTTGGACGTGAAAGGGTACCAGTCTTGTCGGGGATTGGGAACCCTTCGCGAGAATGTCCAAAGTTTCAGCGGGATTTCCAAAATGTTGAGAGGAACTCGAATCATGTCAACCTTGGTTTTGAGAATCTCTCCCGGAGTTTGAGAGATTTGGACGTGAAAGGGTACCAGTCTTGTCGGGGATTGGGAACCCTTCGCGAGAATGTCCAAAGTTTCAGCGGGATTTCCAAAATGTTGAGAGGAACTCGAAACATGTCAACCTTGGTTTAGAGAATCTCTCCCGGAGTTTGAGAGATTTGGACGTGAAAGGGTACCAGTCTTGTCGGGGATTGGGAACCCTTCGCGAGAATGTCCAAACTTTCAGTGGGATTTCCAAAATGTTGAGAGGAACTCGAAACATGTCAACCTTGGTTTTGAGAATCTCTCCCGGAGTTTGAGAGATTTGGACGTGAAAGGGTACCAGTCTTGTCGGGGATTGGGAACCCTTCGCGAGAATGTCCAAAGTTTCAGCGGGATTTCCAAAATGTTGAGAGGAACTCGAAACATGTCAACCTCGGTTTTGAGAATCTCTCCCGGAGTTTGAGAGATTTGGACGTGAAAGGGTACCAGTCTTGTCGGGGATTGGGAACTCTTTGCGAGAATGTCCAAAGTTTCAGCGGGATTTCCAAAATGTTGAGAGGAACTCGAAACATGTCAACCTCGGTTTTGAGAATCTCTCCCGGAGTTTGAGAGATTTGGACGTGAAAGGGTACCAGTCTTGTCGGGGATTGGGAACCCTTCGCCACAATGTCCAAAGTTTCAGCGGGATTTCCAAAATGTTGAGAGGAACTCGAATCATGTCAACCTTGGTTTTGAGAATCTCTCCCGGAGTTTGAGAGATTTGGACGTGAAAGGGTACCAGTCTTGTCGGGGATTGGGAACCCTTCGCGAGAATGTCCAAAGTTTCAGCGGGATTTCCAAAATGTTGAGAGGAACTCGAAACATGTCAACCTTGGTTTTGAGAATCTCTCCCGGAGTTTGAGAGATTTGGACGTGAAAGGGTACCAGTCTTGTCGGGGATTGGGAACCCTTTGCGAGAATGTCCAAAGTTTCAGCGGGATTTCCAAAATGTTGAGAGGAACTCGAAACATGTCAACCTCGGTTTTGAGAATCTCTCCCGGAGGTTGAGAGATTTGGACGTGAAAGGGTACCAGTCTTGTCGGGGATTGGGAACCCTTCGCGAGAATGTCCAAACTTTCAGTGGGATTTCCAAAATGTTGAGAGGAACTCGAAACATGTCAACCTTGGTTTTGAGAATCTCTCCCGGAGTTTGAGAGATTTGGACGTGAAAGGGTACCAGTCTTGTCGGGGATTGGGAACCCTTCGCGAGAATGTCCAAAGTTTCAGCGGGATTTCCAAAATGTTGAGAGGAACTCGAAACATGTCAACCTCGGTTTTGAGAATCTCTCCCGGAGTTTGAGAGATTTGGACGTGAAAGGGTACCAGTCTTGTCGGGGATTGGGAACCCTTTGCGAGAATGTCCAAAGTTTCAGCGGGATTTCCAAAATGTTGAGAGGAACTCGAAACATGTCAACCTCGGTTTTGAGAATCTCTCCCGGAGTTTGAGAGATTTGGACGTGAAAGGGTACCAGTCTTGTCGGGGATTGGGAACCCTTCGCGAGAATGTCCAAAGTTTCAGCGGGATTTCCAAAATGTTGAGAGGAACTCGAATCATGTCAACCTTGGTTTTGAGAATCTCTCCCGGAGTTTGAGAGATTTGGACGTGAAAGGGTACCAGTCTTGTCGGGGATTGGGAACCCTTCGCGAGAATGTCCAAAGTTTCAGCGGGATTTCCAAAATGTTGAGAGGAACTCGAAACATGTCAACCTTGGTTTTGAGAATCTCTCCCGGAGTTTGAGAGATTTGGACGTGAAAGGGTACCAGTCTTGTCGGGGATTGGGAACCCTTTGCGAGAATGTCCAAAGTTTCAGCGGGATTTCCAAAATGTTGAGAGGAACTCGAAACATGTCAACCTCGGTTTTGAGAATCTCTCCCGGAGGTTGAGAGATTTGGACGTGAAAGGGTACCAGTCTTGTCGGGGATTGGGAACCCTTAGCGAGAATGTCCAAAGTTTCAGCGGGATTTCCAAAATGTTGAGAGGAACTCGAAACATGTCAACCTCGGTTTTGAGAATCTCTCCCGGAGTTTGAGAGATTTGGACGTGAAAGGGTACCAGTCTTGTCGGGGATTGGGAACCCTTTGCGAGAATGTCCAAAGTTTCAGCGGGATTTCCAAAATGTTGAGAGGAACTCGAAACATGTCAACCTCGGTTTTGAGAATCTCTCCCGGAGTTTGAGAGATTTGGACGTGAAAGGGTACCAGTCTTGTCGGGGATTGGGAACCCTTCGCCACAATGTCCAAAGTTTCAGCGGGATTTCCAAAATGTTGAGAGGAACTCGAATCATGTCAACCTTGGTCTTGAGAATCTCTCCCGGAGTTTGAGAGATTTGGACGTGAAAGGGTACCAGTCTTGTCGGGGATTGGGAACCCTTCGCGAGAATGTCCAAAGTTTCAGCGGGATTTCCAAAATGTTGAGAGGAACTCGAAACATGTCAACCTTGGTTTTGAGAATCTCTCCCGGAGTTTGAGAGATTTGGACGTGAAAGGGTACCAGTCTTGTCGGGGATTGGGAACCCTTCGCGAGAATGTCCAAAGTTTCAGCGGGATTTCCAAAATGTTGAGAGGAACTCGAAACATGTCAACCTCGGTTTTGAGAATCTCTCCCGGAGGTTGAGAGATTTGGACGTGAAAGGGTACCAGTCTTGTCGGGGATTGGGAACCCTTCGCGAGAATGTCCAAAGTTTCAGCGGGATTTCCAAAATGTTGAGAGGAACTCGAATCATGTCAACCTTGGTTTTGAGAATCTCTCCCGGAGTTTGAGAGATTTGGACGTGAAAGGGTACCAGTCTTGTCGGGGATTGGGAACCCTTCGCGAGAATGTCCAAAGTTTCAGCGGGATTTCCAAAATGTTGAGAGGAACTCGAAACATGTCAACCTTGGTTTTGAGAATCTCTCCCGGAGTTTGAGAGATTTGGACGTGAAAGGGTACCAGTCTTGTCGGGGATTGGGAACCCTTCGCGAGAATGTCCAAACTTTCAGTGGGATTTCCAAAATGTTGAGAGGAACTCGAAACATGTCAACCTTGGTTTTGAGAATCTCTCCCGGAGTTTGAGAGATTTGGACGTGAAAGGGTACCAGTCTTGTCGGGGATTGGGAACCCTTCGCCAGAATGTCCAAAGTTTCAGCGGGATTTCCAAAATGTTGAGAAGAACTCGAAACATGTCAACCTCGGTTTTGAGAATCTCTCCCGGAGTTTGAGAGATTTGGACGTGAAAGGGTACAAGTCTTGTCGGGGATTGGGAACCCTTCGCGAGAATGTCCAAAGTTTCAGCGGGATTTCCAAAATGTTGAGAGGAACTCGAAACATGTCAACCTCGGTTTTGAGAATCTCTCCCGGAGGTTGAGGGATTTGGACGTGAAAGGGTACCAGTCTTGTCGGGGATTGGGAACCCTTCGCGAGAATGTCCAAAGTTTCAGCGGGATTTCCAAAATGTTGAGAGGAACTCGAAACATGTCAACCTTGGTTTTGAGAATCTCTCCCGGAGTTTGAGAGATTTGGACGTGAAAGGGTACCAGTCTTGTCGGGGATTGGGAACCCTTCGCCAGAATGTCCAAAGTTTCAGCGGGATTTCCAAAATGTTGAGAGGAACTCGAAACATGTCAACCTTGGTTTTGAGAATCTCTCCCGGAGTTTGAGAGATTTGGACGTGAAAGGGTACCAGTCTTGTCGGGGATTGGGAACCCTTCGCGAGAATGTCCAAACTTTCAGCGGGATTTCCAAAATGTTGAGAGGAACTCGAAACATGTCAACCTCGGTTTTGAGAATCTCTCCCGGAGTTTGAGAGATTTGGACGTGAAAGGGTACCAGTCTTGTCGGGGATTGGGAACCCTTCGCGAGAATGTCCAAAGTTTCAGCGGGATTTCCAAAATGTTGAGAGGAACTCGAAACATGTCAACCTCGGTTTTGAGAATCTCTCCCGGAGTTTGAGAGATTTGGACGTGAAAGGGTACCAGTCTTGTCGGGGATTGGGAACCCTTCGCGAGAATGTCCAAAGTTTCAGCGGGATTTCCAAAATGTTGAGAGGAACTCGAAACATGTCAACCTTGGTTTTTAGAATCTCTCCCGGAGTTTGAGAGATTTGGACGTGAAAGGGTACCAGTCTTGTCGGGGATTGGGAACCCTTCGCGAGAATGTCCAAACTTTCAGTGGGATTTCCAAAATGTTGAGAGGAACTCGAAACATGTCAACCTTGGTTTTGAGAATCTCTCCCGGAGTTTGAGAGATTTGGACGTGAAAGGGTACCAGTCTTGTCGGGGATTGGGAACCCTTCGCGAGAATGTCCAAAGTTTCAGCGGGATTTCCAAAATGTTGAGAAGAACTCGAAACATGTCAACCTCGGTTTTGAGAATCTCTCCCGGAGTTCGAGAGATTTGGACGTGAAAGGGTACCAGTCTTGTCGGGGATTGGGAACCCTTCGCGAGAATGTCCAAAGTTTCAGCGGGATTTCCAAAATGTTGAGAGGAACTCGAAACATGTCAACCTCGGTTTTGAGAATCTCTCCCGGAGTTTGAGAGATTTGGACGTGAAAGGGTACCAGTCTTGTCGGGGATTGGGAACCCTTCGCGAGAATGTCCAAAGTTTCAGCGGGATTTCCAAAATGTTGAGAGGAACTCGAAACATGTCAACCTTGGTTTTGAGAATCTCTCCCGGAGTTTGAGAGATTTGGACGTGAAAGGGTACCAGTCTTGTCGGGGATTGGGAACCCTTCGCGAGAATGTCCAAAGTTTCAGCGGGATTTCCAAAATGTTGAGAGGAACTCGAAACATGTCAACCTCGGTTTTGAGAATCTCTCCCGGAGTTTGAGAGATTTGGACGTGAAAGGGTACCAGTCTTGTCGGGGATTGGGAACCCTTCGCGAGAATGTCCAAAGTTTCAGCGGGATTTCCAAAATGTTGAAAGGAACTCCAAACATGTCAACCTTGGTTTTGAGAATCTCTCCCGGAGTTTGAGAGATTTGGACGTGAAAGGGTACCAGTCTTGTCGGGGATTGGGAACCCTTCGCCACAATGTCCAAAGTTTCAGCGGGATTTCCAAAATGTTGAGAGGAACTCGAAACATGTCAACCTCGGTTTTGAGAATCTCTCCCGGAGTTTGAGAGATTTGGACGTGAAAGGGTACCAGTCTTGTCGGGGATTGGGAACCCTTCGCGAGAATGTCCAAAGTTTCAGCGGGATTTCCAAAATGTTGAGAAGAACTCGAAACATGTCAACCTCGGTTTTGAGAATCTCTCCCGGAGTTCGAGAGATTTGGACGTGAAAGGGTACCAGTCTTGTCGGGGATTGGGAACCCTTCGCGAGAATGTCCAAAGTTTCAGCGGGATTTCCAAAATGTTGAGAGGAACTCGAAACATGTCAACCTCGGTTTTGAGAATCTCTCCCGGAGTTTGAGAGATTTGGACGTGAAAGGGTACCAGTCTTGTCGGGGATTGGGAACCCTTCGCGAGAATGTCCAAAGTTTCAGCGGGATTTCCAAAATGTTGAGAGGAACTCGAAACATGTCAACCTCGGTTTTGAGAATCTCTCCCGGAGATCGAGAGATTTGGACGTGAAAGGGTACCAGTCTTGTCGGGGATCGGGAACCCTTCGCGAGAATGTCCAAAGTTTCAGCGGGATTTCCAAAATGTTGAGAGGAACTCGAAACATGTCAACCTTGGTTTTGAGAATCTCTCCCGGAGTTTGAGAGATTTGGACGTGAAAGGGTACCAGTCTTGTCGGGGATTGGGAACCCTTCGCCAGAATGTCCAAAGTTCCAGTGGGATTTGCAAAATGTTGAGAAAAACTCGAAACATGTCAACCTCGGTTTTGAGAATCTCTCCCGGAGTTCGAGAGATTGAACGTGAAAGGGTACCAGTCTTGTCGGGGATTGGGAACCCTTCGCGAGAATGTCCAAAATTTCAGCGGGATTTCCAAAATGTTGAGAGAAACTCGAAACATGTCAACCTCGGTTTTGAGAATCTCTCCCGGAGTTTGAGAGATTTGGACGTGAAAGGGTACCAGTCTTGTCGGGGATTGGGAACCCTTCGCGAGAATGTCCAAAGTTTCAGCGGGATTTCCAAAATGTTGAGAGGAACTCGAAACATGTCAACCTCGGTTTTGAGAATCTCTCCCGGAGTTTGAGAGATTTGGACGTGAAAGGGTACCAGTCTTGTCGGGGATTGGGAACCCTTCGCGAGAATGTCCAAAGTTTCAGCGGGATTTCCAAAATGTTGAGAGGAACTCGAAACATGTCAACCTCGGTTTTGAGAATCTCTCCCGGAGTTTGAGAGATTTGGACGTGAAAGGGTACCAGTCTTGTCGGGGATTGGGAACCCTTCGCGAGAATGTCCAAAGTTTCAGCGGGATTTCCAAAATGTTGAGAGGAACTCGAAACATGTCAACCTTGGTTTTGAGAATCTCTCCCGGAGTTTGAGAGATTTGGACGTGAAAGGGTACCAGTCTTGTCGGGGATTGGGAACCCTTCGCGAGAATGTCCAAAGTTTCAGCGGGATTTCCAAAATGTTGAGAGGAACTCGAAACATGTCAACCTTGGTTTTGAGAATCTCTCCCGGAGTTTGAGAGATTTGGACGTGAAAGGGTACCAGTCTTGTCGGGGATTGGGAACCCTTCGCGAGAATGTCCAAAGTTTCAGCGGGATTTCCAAAATGTTGAAAGGAACTCCAAACATGTCAACCTTGGTTTTGAGAATCTCTCCCGGAGTTCGAGAGATTTGGACGTGAAAGGGTACCAGTCTTGTCGGGGATTGGGAACCCTTCGCCAGAATGTCCAAAGTTTCAGCGGGATTTCCAAAATGTTGAGAGGAACTCGAAACATGTCAACCTCGGTTTTGAGAATCTCTCCCGGAGTTCGAGAGATTTGGACGTGAAAGGGTACCAGTCTTGTCGGGGATCGGGAACCCTTCGCGAGAATGTCCAAAGTTTCAGCGGGATTTCCAAAATGTTGAGAGGAACTCGAAACATGTCAACCTTGGTTTTGAGAATCTCTCCCGGAGTTTGAGAGATTTGGACGTGAAAGGGTACCAGTCTTGTCGGGGATTGGGAACCCTTCGCCAGAATGTCCAAAGTTCCAGTGGGATTTGCAAAATGTTGAGAAAAACAACCCTTCGCGAGAATGTCCAAAGTTTCAGCGGGATTTCCAAAATGTTGAAAGGAACTCCAAACATGTCAACCTTGGTTTTGAGAATCTCTCCCGGAGTTCGAGAGATTTGGACGTGAAAGGGTACCAGTCTTGTCGGGGATTGGGAACCCTTCGCGAGAATGTCCAAAGTTTCAGCGGGATTTCCAAAATGTTGAGAGGAACTCGAAACATGTCAACCTTGGTTTTGAGAATCTCTCCCGGAGTTCGAGAGATTTGGACGTGAAAGGGTACCAGTCTTGTCGGGGATCGGGAACCCTTCGCGAGAATGTCCAAAGTTTCAGCGGGATTTCCAAAATGTTGAGAGGAACTCGAAACATGTCAACCTTGGTTTTGAGAATCTCTCCCGGAGTTTGAGAGATTTGGACGTGAAAGGGTACCAGTCTTGTCGGGGATTGGGAACCCTTCGCCAGAATGTCCAAAGTTCCAGTGGGATTTGCAAAATGTTGAGAAAAACTCGAAACATGTCAACCTCGGTTTTGAGAATCTCTCCCGGAGTTCGAGAGATTGAACGTGAAAGGGTACCAGTCTTGTCGGGGATTGGGAACCCTTCGCGAGAATGTCCAAAATTTCAGCGGGATTTCCAAAATGTTGAGAGAAACTCGAAACATGTCAACCTCGGTTTTGAGAATCTCTCCCGGAGTTTGAGAGATTTGGACGAGAAAGGGTACCAGTCTTGTCGGGGATTGGGAACCCTTCGCGAGAATGTCCAAAGTTTCAGCGGGATTTCCAAAATGTTGAGAGGAACTCGAAACATGTCAACCTCGGTTTTGAGAATCTCTCCCGGAGTTTGAGAGATTTGGACGTGAAAGGGTACCAGTCTTGTCGGGGATTGGGAACCCTTCGCGAGAATGTCCAAAGTTTCAGCGGGATTTCCAAAATGTGGAGAGGAACTCGAAACATGTCAACCTCGGTTTTGAGAATCTCTCCCGGAGTTTGAGAGATTTGGACGTGAAAGGGTACCAGTCTTGTCGGGGATTGGGAACCCTTCGCGAGAATGTCCAAAGTTTCAGCGGGATTTCCAAAATGTTGAGAGGAACTCGAAACATGTCAACCTTGGTTTTGAGAATCTCTCCCGGAGTTTGAGAGATTTGGACGTGAAAGGGTACCAGTCTTGTCGGGGATTGGGAACCCTTCGCGAGAATGTCCAAAGTTTCAGCGGGATTTCCAAAATGTTGAGAGGAACTCGAAACATGTCAACCTTGGTTTTGAGAATCTCTCCCGGAGTTTGAGAGATTTGGACGTGAAAGGGTACCAGTCTTGTCGGGGATTGGGAACCCTTCGCGAGAATGTCCAAAGTTTCAGCGGGATTTCCAAAATGTTGAAAGGAACTCCAAACATGTCAACCTTGGTTTTGAGAATCTCTCCCGGAGTTCGAGAGATTTGGACGTGAAAGGGTACCAGTCTTGTCGGGGATTGGGAACCCTTCGCCAGAATGTCCAAAGTTTCAGCGGGATTTCCAAAATGTTGAGAGGAACTCGAAACATGTCAACCTCGGTTTTGAGAATCTCTCCCGGAGTTCGAGAGATTTGGACGTGAAAGGGTACCAGTCTTGTCGGGGATCGGGAACCCTTCGCGAGAATGTCCAAAGTTTCAGCGGGATTTCCAAAATGTTGAGAGGAACTCGAAACATGTCAACCTTGGTTTTGAGAATCTCTCCCGGAGTTTGAGAGATTTGGACGTGAAAGGGTACCAGTCTTGTCGGGGATTGGGAACCCTTCGCCAGAATGTCCAAAGTTCCAGTGGGATTTGCAAAATGTTGAGAAAAACTCGAAACATGTCAACCTCGGTTTTGAGAATCTCTCCCGGAGTTCGAGAGATTGAACGTGAAAGGGTACCAGTCTTGTCGGGGATTGGGAACCCTTCGCGAGAATGTCCAAAATTTCAGCGGGATTTCCAAAATGTTGAGAGAAACTCGAAACATGTCAACCTCGGTTTTGAGAATCTCTCCCGGAGTTTGAGAGATTTGGACGAGAAAGGGTACCAGTCTTGTCGGGGATTGGGAACCCTTCGCGAGAATGTCCAAAGTTTCAGCGGGATTTCCAAAATGTTGAGAGGAACTCGAATCATGTCAACCTTGGTTTTGAGAATCTCTCCCGGAGTTTGAGAGATTTGGACGTGAAAGGGTACCAGTCTTGTCGGGGATTGGGAACCCTTCGCGAGAATGTCCAAAGTTTCAGCGGGATTTCCAAAATGTTGAGAGGAACTCGAAACATGTCAACCTCGGTTTTGAGAATCTCTCCCGGAGTTTGAGAGATTTGGACGTGAAAGGGTACCAGTCTTGTCGGGGATTGGGAACCCTTTGCGAGAATGTCAAAAGTTACAGCGGGATTTCCAAAATGTGGAGAGGAACTCGAAACATGTCAACCTCGGTTTTGAGAATCTCTCCCGGAGGTTGAGAGATTTGGACGTGAAAGGGTACCAGTCTTGTCGGGGATTGGGAACCCTTCGCGAGAATGTCCAAAGTTTCAGCGGGATTTCCAAAATGTTGAGAGGAACTCGAAACATGTCAACCTCGGTTTTGAGAATCTCTCCCGGAGGTTGAGAGATTTGGACGTGAAAGGGTACCAGTCTTGTCGGGGATTGGGAACCCTTTGCGAGAATGTCAAAAGTTTCAGCGGGATTTCCAAAATGTGGAGAGGAACTCGAAACATGTCAACCTCGGTTTTGAGAATCTCTCCCGGAGGTTGAGAGATTTGGACGTGAAAGGGTACCAGTCTTGTCGGGGATTGGGAACCCTTCGCGAGAATGTCCAAAGTTTCAGCGGGATTTCCAAAATGTTGAGAGGAACTCGAAACATGTCAACCTCGGTTTTGAGAATCTCTCCCGGAGTTTGAGAGATTTGGACGTGAAAGGGTACCAGTCTTGTCGGGGATTGGGAACCCTTCGCGAGAATGTCCAAAGTTTCAGCGGGATTTCCAAAATGTTGAGAGGAACTCGAAACATGTCAACCTCGGTTTTGAGAATCTCTCCCGGAGTTCGAGAGATTTGGACGTGAAAGGGTACCAGTCTTGTCGGGGATCGGGAACCCTTCGCGAGAATGTCCAAAGTTTCAGCGGGATTTCCAAAATGTTGAGAGGAACTCGAAACATGTCAACCTTGGTTTTGAGAATCTCTCCCGGAGTTTGAGAGATTTGGACGTGAAAGGGTACCAGTCTTGTCGGGGATTGGGAACCCTTCGCGAGAATGTCCAAAGTTTCAGCGGGATTTCCAAAATGTTGAGAGGAACTCGAAACATGTCAACCTTGGTTTTGAGAATCTCTCCCGGAGTTTGAGAGATTTGGACGTGAAAGGGTACCAGTCTTGTCGGGGATTGGGAACCCTTCGCGAGAATGTCCAAAGTTTCAGCGGGATTTCCAAAATGTTGAGAGGAACTCGAAACATGTCAACCTTGGTTTTGAGAATCTCTCCCGGAGTTTGAGAGATTTGGACGTGAAAGGGTACCAGTCTTGTCGGGGATTGGGAACCCTTCGCGAGAATGTCCAAAGTTTCAGCGGGATTTCCAAAATGTTGAGAGGAACTCGAATCATGTCAACCTCGGTTTTGAGAATCTCTCCCGGAGTTTGAGAGATTTGGACGTGAAAGGGTACCAGTCTTGTCGGGGATTGGGAACCCTTCGCGAGAATGTCCAAAGTTTCAGCGGGATTTCCAAAATGTTGAGAGGAACTCGAAACATGTCAACCTCGGTTTTGAGAATCTCTCCCGGAGTTTGAGAGATTTGGACGTGAAAGGGTACCAGTCTTGTCGGGGATTGGGAACCCTTCGCGAGAATGTCCAAAGTTTCAGCGGGATTTCCAAAATGTTGAGAGGAACTCGAAACATGTCAACCTCGGTTTTGAGAATCTCTCCCGGAGTTTGAGAGATTTGGACGTGAAAGGGTACCAGTCTTGTCGGGGATCGGGAACCCTTCGCGAGAATGTCCAAAGTTTCAGCGGGATTTCCAAAATGTTGAGAGGAACTCGAAACATGTCAACCTCGGTTTTGAGAATCTCTCCCGGAGTTTGAGAGATTTGGACGAGAAAGGGTACCAGTCTTGTCGGGGATTGGGAACCCTTCGCGAGAATGTCCAAAGTTTCAGCGGGATTTCCAAAATGTTGAGAGGAACTCGAAACATGTCAACCTCGGTTTTGAGAATCTCTCCCGGAGTTTGAGAGATTTGGACGTGAAAGGGTACCAGTCTTGTCGGGGATTGGGAACCCTTCGCGAGAATGTCCAAAGTTTCAGCGGGATTTCCAAAATGTTGAGAGGAACTCGAAACATGTCAACCTCGGTTTTGAGAATCTCTCCCGGAGTTTGAGAGATTTGGACGTGAAAGGGTACCAGTCTTGTCGGGGATTGGGAACCCTTCGCGAGAATGTCAAAAGTTTCAGCGGGATTTCCAAAATGTGGAGAGGAACTCGAAACATGTCAACCTCGGTTTTGAGAATCTCTCCCGGAGGTTGAGAGATTTGGACGTGAAAGGGTACCAGTCTTGTCGGGGATTGGGAACCCTTCGCGAGAATGTCCAAAGTTTCAGCGGGATTTCCAAAATGTTGAGAGGAACTCGAAACATGTCAACCTCGGTTTTGAGAATCTCTCCCGGAGGTTGAGAGATTTGGACGTGAAAGGGTACCAGTCTTGTCGGGGATTGGGAACCCTTTGCGAGAATGTCAAAAGTTTCAGCGGGATTTCCAAAATGTGGAG
Source organism: Streptopelia decaocto (assembly GCF_964273445.1). NCBI lineage: Eukaryota > Metazoa > Chordata > Aves > Columbiformes > Columbidae > Streptopelia > Streptopelia decaocto. The sequence continues at coordinate 1,357,906 of NW_028117226.1, read as the reverse complement.
AGGAACTCGAAACATGTCAACCTCGGTTTTGAGAATCTCTCCCGGAGGTTGAGAGATTTGGACGTGAAAGGGTACCAGTCTTGTCGGGGATTGGGAACCCTTCGCGAGAATGTCCAAAGTTTCAGCGGGATTTCCAAAATGTTGAGAGGAACTCGAAACATGTCAACCTCGGTTTTGAGAATCTCTCCCGGAGTTTGAGAGATTTGGACGTGAAAGGGTACCAGTCTTGTCGGGGATTGGGAACCCTTCGCGAGAATGTCCAAAGTTTCAGCGGGATTTCCAAAATGTTGAGAGGAACTCGAAACATGTCAACCTCGGTTTTGAGAATCTCTCCCGGAGTTTGAGAGATTTGGACGTGAAAGGGTACCAGTCTTGTCGGGGATTGGGAACCCTTCGCGAGAATGTCCAAAGTTTCAGCGGGATTTCCAAAATGTTGAGAGGAACTCGAAACATGTCAACCTTGGTTTTGAGAATCTCTCCCGGAGTTTGAGAGATTTGGACGTGAAAGGGTACCAGTCTTGTCGGGGATTGGGAACCCTTCGCGAGAATGTCCAAAGTTTCAGCGGGATTTCCAAAATGTTGAAAGGAACTCCAAACATGTCAACCTTGGTTTTGAGAATCTCTCCCGGAGTTCGAGAGATTTGGACGTGAAAGGGTACCAGTCTTGTCGGGGATTGGGAACCCTTCGCGAGAATGTCCAAAGTTTCAGCGGGATTTCCAAAATGTTGAGAGGAACTCGAAACATGTCAACCTCGGTTTTGAGAATCTCTCCCGGAGTTTGAGAGATTTGGACGTGAAAGGGTACCAGTCTTGTCGGGGATTGGGAACCCTTCGCGAGAATGTCCAAAGTTTCAGCGGGATTTCCAAAATGTTGAGAGGAACTCGAAACATGTCAACCTCGGTTTTGAGAATCTCTCCCGGAGTTCGAGAGATTTGGACGTGAAAGGGTACCAGTCTTGTCGGGGATCGGGAACCCTTCGCGAGAATGTCCAAAGTTTCAGCGGGATTTCCAAAATGTTGAGAGGAACTCGAAACATGTCAACCTTGGTTTTGAGAATCTCTCCCGGAGTTTGAGAGATTTGGACGTGAAAGGGTACCAGTCTTGTCGGGGATTGGGAACCCTTCGCCAGAATGTCCAAAGTTCCAGTGGGATTTGCAAAATGTTGAGAAAAACTCGAAACATGTCAACCTCGGTTTTGAGAATCTCTCCCGGAGGTCGAGAGATTGAACGTGAAAGGGTACCAGTCTTGTCGGGGATTGGGAACCCTTCGCGAGAATGTCCAAAATTTCAGCGGGATTTCCAAAATGTTGAGAGAAACTCGAAACATGTCAACCTCGGTTTTGAGAATCTCTCCCGGAGTTTGAGAGATTTGGACGTGAAAGGGTACCAGTCTTGTCGGGGATTGGGAACCCTTCGCGAGAATGTCAAAAGTTTCAGCGGGATTTCCAAAATGTGGAGAGGAACTCGAAACATGTCAACCTCGGTTTTGAGAATCTCTCCCGGAGGTTGAGAGATTTGGACGTGAAAGGGTACCAGTCTTGTCGGGGATTGGGAACCCTTTGCGAGAATGTCAAAAGTTTCAGCGGGATTTCCAAAATGTGGAGAGGAACTCGAAACATGTCAACCTCGGTTTTGAGAATCTCTCCCGGAGGTTGAGAGATTTGGACGTGAAAGGGTACCAGTCTTGTCGGGGATTGGGAACCCTTCGCGAGAATGTCCAAAGTTTCAGCGGGATTTCCAAAATGTTGAGAGGAACTTGAAACATGTCAACCTCGGTTTTGAGAATCTCTCCCGGAGTTTGAGAGATTTGGACGTGAAAGGGTACCAGTCTTGTCGGGGATTGGGAACCCTTCGCGAGAATGTCCAAAGTTTCAGCGGGATTTCCAAAATGTTGAGAGGAACTCGAAACATGTCAACCTTGGTTTTGAGAATCTCTCCCGGAGTTTGAGAGATTTGGACGTGAAAGGGTACCAGTCTTGTCGGGGATTGGGAACCCTTCGCCAGAATGTCCAAAGTTTCAGCGGGATTTCCAAAATGTTGAGAGGAACTCGAAACATGTCAACCTTGGTTTTGAGAATCTCTCCCGGAGTTTGAGAGATTTGGACGTGAAAGGGTACCAGTCTTGTCGGGGATTGGGAACCCTTCGCGAGAATGTCCAAAGTTTCAGCGGGATTTCCAAAATGTTGAAAGGAACTCGAAACATGTCAACCTTGGTTTTGAGAATCTCTCCCGGAGTTCGAGAGATTTGGACGTGAAAGGGTACCAGTCTTGTCGGGGATTGGGAACCCTTCGCCAGAATGTCCAAAGTTTCAGCGGGATTTCCAAAATGTGGAGAGGAAGTCGAAACATGTCAACCTCGGTTTTGAGAATCTCTCCCGGAGGTTGAGAGATTTGGACGTGAAAGGGTACCAGTCTTGTCGGGGATTGGGAACCCTTCGCGAGAATGTCAAAAGTTTCAGCGGGATTTCCAAAATGTGGAGAGGAACTCGAAACATGTCAACCTCGGTTTTGAGAATCTCTCCCGGAGGTTGAGAGATTTGGACGTGAAAGGGTACCAGTCTTGTCGGGGATTGGGAACCCTTCGCGAGAATGTCCAAAGTTTCAGCGGGATTTCCAAAATGTTGAGAGGAACTCGAAACATGTCAACCTCGGTTTTGAGAATCTCTCCCGGAGTTTGAGAGATTTGGACGTGAAAGGGTACCAGTCTTGTCGGGGATTGGGAACCCTTCGCGAGAATGTCCAAAGTTTCAGCGGGATTTCCAAAATGTTGAGAGGAACTCGAATCATGTCAACCTTGGTTTTGAGAATCTCTCCCGGAGTTTGAGAGATTTGGACGTGAAAGGGTACCAGTCTTGTCGGGGATTGGGAACCCTTCGCGAGAATGTCCAAAGTTTCAGCGGGATTTCCAAAATGTTGAAAGGAACTCGAAACATGTCAACCTTGGTTTTGAGAATCTCTCCCGGAGTTCGAGAGATTTGGACGTGAAAGGGTACCAGTCTTGTCGGGGATTGGGAACCCTTCGCCAGAATGTCCAAAGTTTCAGCGGGATTTCCAAAATGTGGAGAGGAAGTCGAAACATGTCAACCTCGGTTTTGAGAATCTCTCCCGGAGGTTGAGAGATTTGGACGTGAAAGGGTACCAGTCTTGTCGGGGATTGGGAACCCTTCGCGAGAATGTCAAAAGTTTCAGCGGGATTTCCAAAATGTGGAGAGGAACTCGAAACATGTCAACCTCGGTTTTGAGAATCTCTCCCGGAGGTTGAGAGATTTGGACGTGAAAGGGTACCAGTCTTGTCGGGGATTGGGAACCCTTCGCGAGAATGTCCAAAGTTTCAGCGGGATTTCCAAAATGTTGAGAGGAACTCGAAACATGTCAACCTCGGTTTTGAGAATCTCTCCCGGAGTTTGAGAGATTTGGACGTGAAAGGGTACCAGTCTTGTCGGGGATTGGGAACCCTTCGCGAGAATGTCCAAAGTTTCAGCGGGATTTCCAAAATGTTGAGAGGAACTCGAATCATGTCAACCTTGGTTTTGAGAATCTCTCCTGGAGTTTGAGAGATTTGGACGTGAAAGGGTACCAGTCTTGTCGGGGATTGGGAACCCTTCGCGAGAATGTCCAAAGTTTCAGCGGGATTTCCAAAATGTTGAGAGGAACTCGAAACATGTCAACCTTGGTTTTGAGAATCTCTCCCGGAGTTTGAGAGATTTGGACGTGAAAGGGTACCAGTCTTGTCGGGGATTGGGAACCCTTCGCGAGAATGTCCAAAGTTTCAGCGGGATTTCCAAAATGTTGAGAGGAACTCGAAACATGTCAACCTCGGTTTTGAGAATCTCTCCCGGAGTTCGAGAGATTTGGACGTGAAAGGGTACCAGTCTTGTCGGGGATTGGGAACCCTTCGCCAGAATGTCCAAAGTTTCAGCGGGATTTCCAAAATGTTGAGAGGAACTCGAAACATGTCAACCTTGGTTTTGAGAATCTCTCCCGGAGTTTGAGAGATTTGGACGTGAAAGGGTACCAGTCTTGTCGGGGATTGGGAACCCTTCGCGAGAATGTCCAAAGTTTCAGCAGGATTTCCAAAATGTTGAGAGGAACTCGAAACATGTCAACCTTGGTTTTGAGAATCTCTCCCGGAGTTTGAGTGATTTGGACGTGAAAAGGTACCAGTCTTGTCGGGGATTGGGAACCCTTCGCGAGAATGTCCAAAGTTTCAGCGGGATTTCTAAAATGTTGAGAGGAACTCGAAACATGTCAACCTTGGTTTTGAGAATCTCTCCCGGAGTTTGAGAGATTTGGACGTGAAAGGGTACCAGTCTTGTCGGGGACTGGGAACCCTTCGCGAGAATGTCCAAAGTTTCAGCGGGATTTCCAAAATGTTGAGAGGAACTCGAAACATGTCAACCTTGGTTTTGAGAATCTCTCCCGGAGTTTGAGAGATTTGGATGTGAAAGGGTACCAGTCTTGTCGGGGATTGGGAACCCTTCGCGAGAATGTCCAAAGTTTCAGCGGGATTTCCAAAATGTTGAGAGGAACTCGATACATGTCAACCTTGGTTTTGAGAATCTCTCCCGGAGTTTGAGAGATTTGGATGTGAAAGGGTACCAGTCTTGTCGGGGATTGGGAACCCTTCGCGAGAATGTCCAAACTTTCAGTGGGATTTGCAAAATGTTGAGAAAAACTCGAAACATGTCAACCTTGGTTTTGAGAATCTCTCCCGGAGTTCGAGAGATTTGAACGTGAAAGGGTACCAGTCTTGTCGGGGATTGGGAACCCTTCGCGAGAATGTCCAAAGTTTCAGCGGGATTTCCAAAATGTTGAGAGGAACTCGAATCATGTCAACCTTGGTTTTGAGAATCTCTCCCGGAGTTTGAGAGATTTGGACGTGAAAGGGTACCAGTCTTGTCGGGGATTGGGAACCCTTCGCGAGAATGTCCAAAGTTTCAGCGGGATTTCCAAAATGTTGAGAGGAACTCGAAACATGTCAACCTTGGTTTTGAGAATCTCTCCCGGAGTTTGAGAGATTTGGACGTGAAAGGGTACCAGTCTTGTCGGGGATTGGGAACCCTTCGCGAGAATGTCCAAAGTTTCAGCGGGATTTCCAAAATGTTGAGAGGAACTCGAAACATGTCAACCTCGGTTTTGAGAATCTCTCCCGGAGTTCGAGAGATTTGGACGTGAAAGGGTACCAGTCTTGTCGGGGATCGGGAACCCTTCGCGAGAATGTCCAAAGTTTCAGCGGGATTTCCAAAATGTTGAGAGGAACTCGAAACATGTCAACCTCGGTTTTGAGAATCTCTCCCGGAGTTTGAGAGATTTGGACGTGAAAGGGTACCAGTCTTGTCGGGGATTGGGAACCCTTCGCGAGAATGTCCAAAGTTTCAGCGGGATTTCCAAAATGTTGAGAGGAACTCGAAACATGTCAACCTTGGTTTTGAGAATCTCTCCCGGAGTTTGAGAGATTTGGACGTGAAAGGGTACCAGTCTTGTCGGGGATTGGGAACCCTTCGCGAGAATGTCCAAAGTTTCAGCGGGATTTCCAAAATGTTGAGAGGAACTCGAAACATGTCAACCTTGGTTTTGAGAATCTCTCCCGGAGTTTGAGAGATTTGGACGTGAAAGGGTACCAGTCTTGTCGGGGACTGGGAACCCTTCGCGAGAATGTCCAAAGTTTCAGCGGGATTTCCAAAATGTTGAGAGGAACTCGAAACATGTCAACCTTGGTTTTGAGAATCTCTCCCGGAGTTTGAGAGATTTGGATGTGAAAGGGTACCAGTCTTGTCGGGGATTGGGAACCCTTCGCGAGAATGTCCAAAGTTTCAGCGGGATTTCCAAAATGTTGAGAGGAACTCGAAACATGTCAACCTTGGTTTTGAGAATCTCTCCCGGAGTTTGAGAGATTTGGACGAGAAAGGGTACCAGTCTTGTCGGGGATTGGGAACCCTTCGCGAGAATGTCCAAAGTTTCAGCGGGATTTCCAAAATGTTGAGAGGAACTCGAAACATGTCAACCTCGGTTTTGAGAATCTCTCCCGGAGTTCGAGAGATTTGGACGTGAAAGGGTACCAGTCTTGTCGGGGATCGGGAACCCTTCGCGAGAATGTCCAAAGTTTCAGCGGGATTTCCAAAATGTTGAGAGGAACTCGAAACATGTCAACCTCGGTTTTGAGAATCTCTCCCGGAGTTTGAGAGATTTGGACGTGAAAGGGTACCAGTCTTGTCGGGGATTGGGAACCCTTCGCGAGAATGTCCAAAGTTTCAGCGGGATTTCCAAAATGTTGAGAGGAACTCGAAACATGTCAACCTTGGTTTTGAGAATCTCTCCCGGAGTTTGAGAGATTTGGACGTGAAAGGGTACCAGTCTTGTCGGGGATTGGGAACCCTTCGCGAGAATGTCCAAAGTTTCAGCGGGATTTCCAAAATGTTGAGAGGAACTCGAAACATGTCAACCTTGGTTTTGAGAATCTCTCCCGGAGTTTGAGAGATTTGGACGTGAAAGGGTACCAGTCTTGTCGGGGACTGGGAACCCTTCGCGAGAATGTCCAAAGTTTCAGCGGGATTTCCAAAATGTTGAGAGGAACTCGAAACATGTCAACCTTGGTTTTGAGAATCTCTCCCGGAGTTTGAGAGATTTGGATGTGAAAGGGTACCAGTCTTGTCGGGGATTGGGAACCCTTCGCGAGAATGTCCAAAGTTTCAGCGGGATTTCCAAAATGTTGAGAGGAACTCGAAACATGTCAACCTTGGTTTTGAGAATCTCTCCCGGAGTTTGAGAGATTTGGACGAGAAAGGGTACCAGTCTTGTCGGGGATTGGGAACCCTTCGCGAGAATGTCCAAAGTTTCAGCGGGATTTCCAAAATGTTGAGAGGAACTCGAATCATGTCAACCTTGGTTTTGAGAATCTCTCCCGGAGTTTGAGAGATTTGGACGTGAAAGGGTACCAGTCTTGTCGGGGATTGGGAACCCTTCGCGAGAATGTCCAAAGTTTCAGCGGGATTTCCAAAATGTTGAGAGGAACTCGAAACATGTCAACCTTGGTTTTGAGAATCTCTCCCGGAGTTTGAGAGATTTGAACGTGAAAGGCTACCAGTCTTGTCGGGGATTGGGAACCCTTCGCGAGAATGTCCAAAGTTTCAGCGGGATTTCCAAAATGTTGAGAGAAACTCGAAACATGTCAACCTCGGTTTTGAGAATCTCTCCCGGAGTTTGAGAGATTTGGACGTGAAAGGGTACCAGTCTTGTCGGGGATTGGGAACCCTTCGCCACAATGTCCAAAGTTTCAGCGGGATTTCCAAAATGTTGAGAGGAACTCGAATCATGTCAACCTTGGTTTTGAGAATCTCTCCCGGAGTTTGAGAGATTTGGACGTGAAAGGGTACCAGTCTTGTCGGGGATTGGGAACCCTTCGCGAGAATGTCCAAAGTTTCAGCGGGATTTCCAAAATGTTGAGAGGAACTCGAAACATGTCAACCTCGGTTTTGAGAATCTCTCCCGGAGTTTGAGAGATTTGGACGTGAAAGGGTACCAGTCTTGTCGGGGATTGGGAACCCTTCGCGAGAATGTCCAAAGTTTCAGCGGGATTTCCAAAATGTTGAGAGGAACTCGAAACATGTCCACCTCGGTTTTGAGAATCTCTCCTGGAGTTCGAGAGATTTGGACGTGAAAGGGTACCAGTCTTGTCGGGGATTGGGAACCCTTCGCGAGAATGTCCAAAGTTTCAGCGGGATTTCCAAAATGTTGAGAGAAACTCGAAACATGTCAACCTTGGTTTTGAGAATCTCTCCCGGAGTTCGAGAGATTTGGACGTGAAAGGGTACCAGTCTTGTCGGGGATTGGGAACCCTTCGCGAGAATGTCCAAAGTTTCAGCGGGATTTCCAAAATGTTGAGAGGAACTCGAAACATGTCAACCTTGGTTTTGAGAATCTCTCCCGGAGTTTGAGAGATTTGGACGTGAAAGGGTACCAGTCTTGTCGGGGATTGGGAACCCTTCGCCAGAATGTCCAAAGTTTCAGCGGGATTTCCAAAATGTTGAGAGGAACTCGAAACATGTCAACCTTGGTTTTGAGAATCTCTCCCGGAGTTTGAGAGATTTGGACGTGAAAGGGTACCAGTCTTGTCGGGGATTGGGAACCCTTCGCGAGAATGTCCAAAGTTTCAGCGGGATTTCCAAAATGTTGAGAGGAACTCGAAACATGTCAACCTCGGTTTTGAGAATCTCTCCCGGAGTTTGAGAGATTTGGACGTGAAAGGGTACCAGTCTTGTCGGGGATTGGGAACCCTTCGCGAGAATGTCCAAAGTTTCAGCGGGATTTCCAAAATGTTGAGAGGAACTCGAAACATGTCAACCTCGGTTTTGAGAATCTCTCCCGGAGGTTGAGAGATTTGGACGTGAAAGGGTACCAGTCTTGTCGGGGATTGGGAACCCTTCGCGAGAATGTCCAAAGTTTCAGTGGGATTTCCAAAATGTTTAGAGGAACTCGAAACATGTCAACCTCGGTTTTGAGAATCTCTCCCGGAGTTTGAGAGATTTGAACGTGAAAGGCTACCAGTCTTGTCGGGGATTGGGAACCCTTCGCGAGAATGTCCAAAGTTTCAGCGGGATTTCCAAAATGTTGAGAGAAACTCGAAACATGTCAACCTCGGTTTTGAGAATCTCTCCCGGAGTTTGAGAGATTTGGACGTGAAAGGGTACCAGTCTTGTCGGGGATTGGGAACCCTTCGCCACAATGTCCAAAGTTTCAGCGGGATTTCCAAAATGTTGAGAGGAACTCGAATCATGTCAACCTCGGTTTTGAGAATCTCTCCCGGAGGTTGAGAGATTTGGACGTGAAAGGGTACCAGTCTTGTCGGGGATTGGGAACCCTTCGCGAGAATGTCCAAAGTTTCAGCGGGATTTCCAAAATGTGGAGAGGAACTCGAAACATGTCAACCTCGGTTTTGAGAATCTCTCCCGGAGGTTGAGAGATTTGGACGTGAAAGGGTACCAGTCTTGTCGGGGATTGGGAACCCTTCGCGAGAATGTCCAAAGTTTCAGCGGGATTTCCAAAATGTTGAGAGGAACTCGAAACATGTCAACCTCGGTTTTGAGAATCTCTCCCGGAGGTTGAGAGATTTGGACGTGAAAGGGTACCAGTCTTGTCGGGGATTGGGAACCCTTCACGAGAATGTCCAAAGTTTCAGCGGGATTTCCAAAATGTTGAGAGGAACTCGAATCATGTCAACCTTGGTTTTGAGAATCTCTCCCGGAGTTTGAGAGATTTGGACGTGAAAGGGTACCAGTCTTGTCGGGGATTGGGAACCCTTCGCGAGAATGTCCAAAGTTTCAGCGGGATTTCCAAAATGTTGAGAGGAACTCGAAACATGTCAACCTTGGTTTTGAGAATCTCTCCCGGAGTTTGAGAGATTTGGACGTGAAAGGGTACCAGTCTTGTCGGGGATTGGGAACCCTTCGCGAGAATGTCCAAAGTTTCAGCGGGATTTCCAAAATGTTGAGAGGAACTCGAAACATGTCAACCTCGGTTTTGAGAATCTCTCCCGGAGTTCGAGAGATTTGGACGTGAAAGGGTACCAGTCTTGTCGGGGATTGGGAACCCTTCGCGAGAATGTCCAAAGTTTCAGCGGGATTTCCAAAATGTTGAGAGGAACTCGAAACATGTCAACCTTGGTTTTGAGAATCTCTCCCGGAGTTTGAGAGATTTGGACGTGAAAGGGTACCAGTCTTGTCGGGGATTGGGAACCCTTCGCGAGAATGTCCAAAGTTTCAGCAGGATTTCCAAAATGTTGAGAGGAACTCGAAACATGTCAACCTTGGTTTTGAGAATCTCTCCCGGAGTTTGAGTGATTTGGACGTGAAAAGGTACCAGTCTTGTCGGGGATTGGGAACCCTTCGCGAGAATGTCCAAAGTTTCAGCGGGATTTCCAAAATGTTGAGAGGAACTCGAAACATGTCAACCTTGGTTTTGAGAATCTCTCCCGGAGTTTGAGAGATTTGGACGTGAAAGGGTACCAGTCTTGTCGGGGACTGGGAACCCTTCGCGAGAATGTCCAAAGTTTCAGCGGGATTTCCAAAATGTTGAGAGGAACTCGAAACATGTCAACCTTGGTTTTGAGAATCTCTCCCGGAGTTTGAGAGATTTGGATGTGAAAGGGTACCAGTCTTGTCGGGGATTGGGAACCCTTCGCGAGAATGTCCAAAGTTTCAGCGGGATTTCCAAAATGTTGAGAGGAACTCGATACATGTCAACCTTGGTTTTGAGAATCTCTCCCGGAGTTTGAGAGATTTGGATGTGAAAGGGTACCAGTCTTGTCGGGGATTGGGAACCCTTCGCGAGAATGTCCAAACTTTCAGTGGGATTTGCAAAATGTTGAGAAAAACTCGAAACATGTCAACCTTGGTTTTGAGAATCTCTCCCGGAGTTCGAGAGATTTGAACGTGAAAGGGTACCAGTCTTGTCGGGGATTGGGAACCCTTCGCGAGAATGTCCAAAGTTTCAGCGGGATTTCCAAAATGTTGAGAGGAACTCGAAACATGTCAACCTTGGTTTTGAGAATCTCTCCCGGAGTTTGAGAGATTTGGACGTGAAAGGGTACCAGTCTTGTCGGGGATTGGGAACCCTTCGCGAGAATGTCCAAAGTTTCAGCGGGATTTCCAAAATGTTGAGAGGAACTCGAAACATGTCAACCTCGGTTTTGAGAATCTCTCCCGGAGTTCGAGAGATTTGGACGTGAAAGGGTACCAGTCTTGTCGGGGATCGGGAACCCTTCGCGAGAATGTCCAAAGTTTCAGCGGGATTTCCAAAATGTTGAGAGGAACTCGAAACATGTCAACCTCGGTTTTGAGAATCTCTCCCGGAGTTTGAGAGATTTGGACGTGAAAGGGTACCAGTCTTGTCGGGGATTGGGAACCCTTTGCGAGAATGTCCAAAGTTTCAGCGGGATTTCCAAAATGTTGAGAGGAACTCGAAACATGTCAACCTCGGTTTTGAGAATCTCTCCCGGAGTTTGAGAGATTTGGACGTGAAAGGGTACCAGTCTTGTCGGGGATTGGGAACCCTTCGCGAGAATGTCCAAAGTTTCAGCGGGATTTCCAAAATGTTGAGAGGAACTCGAAACATGTCAACCTTGGTTTTGAGAATCTCTCCCGGAGTTTGAGAGATTTGGACGTGAAAGGGTACCAGTCTTGTCGGGGATTGGGAACCCTTCGCGAGAATGTCCAAAGTTTCAGCGGGATTTCCAAAATGTTGAAAGGAACTCGAAACATGTCAACCTTGGTTTTGAGAATCTCTCCCGGAGTTTGAGAGATTTGGACGTGAAAGGGTACCAGTCTTGTCGGGGACTGGGAACCCTTCGCGAGAATGTCCAAAGTTTCAGCGGGATTTCCAAAATGTTGAGAGGAACTCGAAACATGTCAACCTTGGTTTTGAGAATCTCTCCCGGAGTTTGAGAGATTTGGATGTGAAAGGGTACCAGTCTTGTCGGGGATTGGGAACCCTTCGCGAGAATGTCCAAACTTTCAGTGGGATTTGCAAAATGTTGAGAAAAACTCGAAACATGTCAACCTTGGTTTTGAGAATCTCTCCCGGAGTTTGAGAGATTTGAACGTGAAAGGGTACCAGTCTTGTCGGGGATTGGGAACCCTTCGCGAGAATGTCCAAAGTTTCAGCGGGATTTCCAAAATGTTGAGAGGAACTCGAAACATGTCAACCTCGGTTTTGAGAATCTCTCCCGGAGTTTGAGAGATTTGGACGTGAAAGGGTACCAGTCTTGTCGGGGATTGGGAACCCTTCGCGAGAATGTCCAAAGTTTCAGCGGGATTTCCAAAATGTTGAGAGGAACTCGAAACATGTCAACCTCGGTTTTGAGAATCTCTCCCGGAGGTTGAGAGATTTGGACGTGAAAGGGTACCAGCCTTGTCGGGGATTGGGAACCCTTCGCGAGAATGTCCAAAGTTTCAGTGGGATTTCCAAAATGTTGAGAGGAACTCGAAACATGTCAACCTCGGTTTTGAGTATCTCTCCCGGAGTTTGAGAGATTTGGACGTGAAAGGGTACCAGTCTTGTCGGGGATTGGGAACCCTTCGCGAGAATGTCCAAAGTTTCAGCGGGATTTCCAAAATGTTGAGAGGAACTCGAAACATGTCAACCTTGGTTTTGAGAATCTCTCCCGGAGTTTGAGAGATTTGGATGTGAAAGGGTACCAGTCTTGTCGGGGATTGGGAACCCTTCGCGAGAATGTCCAAAGTTTCAGCGGGATTTCCAAAATGTTGAGAGGAACTCGATACATGTCAACCTTGGTTTTGAGAATCTCTCCCGGAGTTTGAGAGATTTGGATGTGAAAGGGTACCAGTCTTGTCGGGGATTGGGAACCCTTCGCGAGAATGTCCAAACTTTCAGTGGGATTTGCAAAATGTTGAGAAAAACTCGAAACATGTCAACCTTGGTTTTGAGAATCTCTCCCGGAGTTTGAGAGATTTGGACGTGAAAGGGTACCAGTCTTGTCGGGGATTGGGAACCCTTCGCGAGAATGTCCAAAGTTTCAGCGGGATTTCCAAAATGTTGAGAGGAACTCGAAACATGTCAACCTTGGTTTTGAGAATCTCTCCCGGAGTTTGAGAGATTTGGACGTGAAAGGGTACCAGTCTTGTCGGGGATTGGGAACCCTTCGCCACAATGTCCAAAGTTTCAGCGGGATTTCCAAAATGTTGAAAGGAACTCGAAACATGTCAACCTTGGTTTTGAGAATCTCTCCCGGAGTTTGAGAGATTTGGACGTGAAAGGGTACCAGTCTTGTCGGGGACTGGGAACCCTTCGCGAGAATGTCCAAAGTTTCAGCGGGATTTCCAAAATGTTGAGAGGAACTCGAAACATGTCAACCTTGGTTTTGAGAATCTCTCCCGGAGTTTGAGAGATTTGGATGTGAAAGGGTACCAGTCTTGTCGGGGATTGGGAACCCTTCGCGAGAATGTCCAAACTTTCAGTGGGATTTGCAAAATGTTGAGAAAAACTCGAAACATGTCAACCTTGGTTTTGAGAATCTCTCCCGGAGTTTGAGAGATTTGAACGTGAAAGGCTACCAGTCTTGTCGGGGATTGGGAACCCTTCGCGAGAATGTCCAAAGTTTCAGCGGGATTTCCAAAATGTTGAGAGGAACTCGAAACATGTCAACCTCGGTTTTGAGAATCTCTCCCGGAGTTTGAGAGATTTGGACGTGAAAGGGTACCAGTCTTGTCGGGGATTGGGAACCCTTCGCGAGAATGTCCAAAGTTTCAGCGGGATTTCCAAAATGTTGAGAGGAACTCGAAACATGTCAACCTCGGTTTTGAGAATCTCTCCCGGAGGTTGAGAGATTTGGACGTGAAAGGGTACCAGCCTTGTCGGGGATTGGGAACCCTTCGCGAGAATGTCCAAAGTTTCAGTGGGATTTCCAAAATGTTGAGAGGAACTCGAAACATGTCAACCTCGGTTTTGAGTATCTCTCCCGGAGTTTGAGAGATTTGGACGTGAAAGGGTACCAGTCTTGTCGGGGATTGGGAACCCTTCGCGAGAATGTCCAAAGTTTCAGCGGGATTTCCAAAATGTTGAGAGGAACTCGAAACATGTCAACCTTGGTTTTGAGAATCTCTCCCGGAGTTTGAGAGATTTGGACGAGAAAGGGTACCAGTCTTGTCGGGGATTGGGAACCCTTCGCGAGAATGTCCAAAGTTTCAGCGGGATTTCCAAAATGTTGAGAGGAACTCGAATCATGTCAACCTTGGTTTTGAGAATCTCTCCCGGAGTTTGAGAGATTTGGACGTGAAAGGGTACCAGTCTTGTCGGGGATTGGGAACCCTTCGCGAGAATGTCCAAAGTTTCAGCGGGATTTCCAAAATGTTGAGAGGAACTCGAAACATGTCAACCTTGGTTTTGAGAATCTCTCCCGGAGTTTGAGAGATTTGAACGTGAAAGGCTACCAGTCTTGTCGGGGATTGGGAACCCTTCGCGAGAATGTCCAAAGTTTCAGCGGGATTTCCAAAATGTTGAGAGAAACTCGAAACATGTCAACCTCGGTTTTGAGAATCTCTCCCGGAGTTTGAGAGATTTGGACGTGAAAGGGTACCAGTCTTGTCGGGGATTGGGAACCCTTCGCCACAATGTCCAAAGTTTCAGCGGGATTTCCAAAATGTTGAGAGGAACTCGAATCATGTCAACCTTGGTTTTGAGAATCTCTCCCGGAGTTTGAGAGATTTGGACGTGAAAGGGTACCAGTCTTGTCGGGGATTGGGAACCCTTCGCGAGAATGTCCAAAGTTTCAGCGGGATTTCCAAAATGTTGAGAGGAACTCGAAACATGTCAACCTCGGTTTTGAGAATCTCTCCCGGAGTTTGAGAGATTTGGACGTGAAAGGCTACCAGTCTTGTCGGGGATTGGGAACCCTTCGCGAGAATGTCCAAAGTTTCAGCGGGATTTCCAAAATGTTGAGAGGAACTCGAAACATGTCAACCTCGGTTTTGAGAATCTCTCCTGGAGTTCGAGAGATTTGGACGTGAAAGGGTACCAGTCTTGTCGGGGATTGGGAACCCTTCGCGAGAATGTCCAAAGTTTCAGCGGGATTTCCAAAATGTTGAGAGAAACTCGAAACATGTCAACCTTGGTTTTGAGAATCTCTCCCGGAGTTCGAGAGATTTGGACGTGAAAGGGTACCAGTCTTGTCGGGGATTGGGAACCCTTCGCGAGAATGTCCAAAGTTTCAGCGGGATTTCTAAAATGTTGAGAGGAACTCGAAACATGTCAACCTTGGTTTTGAGAATCTCTCCCGGAGTTTGAGAGATTTGGACGTGAAAGGGTACCAGTCTTGTCGGGGATTGGGAACCCTTCGCCAGAATGTCCAAAGTTTCAGCGGGATTTCCAAAATGTTGAGAGGAACTCGAAACATGTCAACCTTGGTTTTGAGAATCTCTCCCGGAGTTTGAGAGATTTGGACGTGAAAGGGTACCAGTCTTGTCGGGGATTGGGAACCCTTCGCGAGAATGTCCAAAGTTTCAGCGGGATTTCCAAAATGTTGAGAGGAACTCGAAACATGTCAACCTCGGTTTTGAGAATCTCTCCCGGAGGTTGAGAGATTTGGACGTGAAAGGGTACCAGTCTTGTCGGGGATTGGGAACCCTTCGCGAGAATGTCCAAAGTTTCAGTGGGATTTCCAAAATGTTTAGAGGAACTCGAAACATGTCAACCTCGGTTTTGAGAATCTCTCCCGGAGTTTGAGAGATTTGAACGTGAAAGGCTACCAGTCTTGTCGGGGATTGGGAACCCTTCGCGAGAATGTCCAAAGTTTCAGCGGGATTTCCAAAATGTTGAGAGAAACTCGAAACATGTCAACCTCGGTTTTGAGAATCTCTCCCGGAGGTTGAGAGATTTGGACGTGAAAGGGTACCAGTCTTGTCGGGGATTGGGAACCCTTCGCCACAATGTCCAAAGTTTCAGCGGGATTTCCAAAATGTTGAGAGGAACTCGAATCATGTCAACCTTGGTTTTGAGAATCTCTCCCGGAGTTTGAGAGATTTGGACGTGAAAGGGTACCAGTCTTGTCGGGGATTGGGAACCCTTCGCCAGAATGTCCAAAGTTTCAGCGGGATTTCCAAAATGTTGAGAGGAACTCGAAACATGTCAACCTCGGTTTTGAGAATCTCTCCCGGAGTTTGAGAGATTTGGACGTGAAAGGGTACCAGTCTTGTCGGGGATTGGGAACCCTTCGCGAGAATGTCCAAAGTTTCAGCGGGATTTCCAAAATGTGGAGAGGAACTCGAAACATGTCCACCTCGGTTTTGAGAATCTCTCCTGGAGTTCGAGAGATTTGGACGTGAAAGGGTACCAGTCTTGTCGGGGATTGGGAACCCTTCGCGAGAATGTCCAAAGTTTCAGCGGGATTTCCAAAATGTTGAGAGAAACTCGAAACATGTCAACCTTGGTTTTGAGAATCTCTCCCGGAGTTTGAGAGATTTGGACGTGAAAGGGTACCAGTCTTGTCGGGGATTGGGAACCCTTCGCGAGAATGTCCAAAGTTTCAGCGGGATTTCCAAAATGTTGAGAGGAACTCGAAACATGTCAACCTTGGTTTTGAGAATCTCTCCCGGAGTTTGAGAGATTTGGACGTGAAAGGGTACCAGTCTTGTCGGGGATTGGGAACCCTTCGCGAGAATGTCCAAAGTTTCAGCGGGATTTCCAAAATGTTGAGAGGAACTCGAAACATGTCAACCTTGGTTTTGAGAATCTCTCCCGGAGTTTGAGAGATTTGGACGTGAAAGGGTACCAGTCTTGTCGGGGATTGGGAACCCTTCGCGAGAATGTCCAAAGTTTCAGCGGGATTTCCAAAATGTTGAGAGGAACTCGAAACATGTCAACCTTGGTTTTGAGAATCTCTCCCGGAGTTTGAGAGATATGGACGAGAAAGGGTACCAGTCTTGTCGGGGATTGGGAACCCTTCGCGAGAATGTCCAAAGTTTCAGCGGGATTTCCAAAATGTTGAGAGGAACTCGAATCATGTCAACCTTGGTTTTGAGAATCTCTCCCGGAGTTTGAGAGATTTGGACGTGAAAGGGTACCAGTCTTGTCGGGGATTGGGAACCCTTCGCGAGAATGTCCAAAGTTTCAGCGGGATTTCCAAAATGTTGAGAGGAACTCGAAACATGTCAACCTTGGTTTTGAGAATCTCTCCCGGAGTTTGAGAGATTTGAACGTGAAAGGCTACCAGTCTTGTCGGGGATTGGGAACCCTTCGCGAGAATGTCCAAAGTTTCAGCG
The DNA here is from genome assembly GCF_964273445.1 of Streptopelia decaocto. Classification (NCBI taxonomy): domain Eukaryota; kingdom Metazoa; phylum Chordata; class Aves; order Columbiformes; family Columbidae; genus Streptopelia; species Streptopelia decaocto. The sequence goes on along the minus strand of NW_028117226.1, from coordinate 1,341,136 downwards.
GGATTTCCAAAATGTTGAGAGGAACTCGAAACATGTCAACCTCGGTTTTGAGAATCTCTCCCGGAGTTTGAGAGATTTGGACGTGAAAGGGTACCAGTCTTGTCGGGGATTGGGAACCCTTCGCGAGAATGTCCAAAGTTTCAGCGGGATTTCCAAAATGTTGAGAGGAACTCGAAACATGTCAACCTCGGTTTTGAGAATCTCTCCCGGAGGTTGAGAGATTTGGACGTGAAAGGGTACCAGTCTTGTCGGGGATTGGGAACCCTTCGCGAGAATGTCCAAAGTTTCAGTGGGATTTCCAAAATGTTTAGAGGAACTCGAAACATGTCAACCTCGGTTTTGAGAATCTCTCCCGGAGTTTGAGAGATTTGAACGTGAAAGGCTACCAGTCTTGTCGGGGATTGGGAACCCTTCGCGAGAATGTCCAAAGTTTCAGCGGGATTTCCAAAATGTTGAGAGAAACTCGAAACATGTCAACCTCGGTTTTGAGAATCTCTCCCGGAGTTTGAGAGATTTGGACGTGAAAGGGTACCAGTCTTGTCGGGGATTGGGAACCCTTCGCCACAATGTCCAAAGTTTCAGCGGGATTTCCAAAATGTTGAGAGGAACTCGAATCATGTCAACCTCGGTTTTGAGAATCTCTCCCGGAGTTTGAGAGATTTGGACGTGAAAGGGTACCAGTCTTGTCGGGGATTGGGAACCCTTCGCGAGAATGTCAAAAGTTTCAGCGGGATTTCCAAAATGTGGAGAGGAACTCGAAACATGTCAACCTCGGTTTTGAGAATCTCTCCCGGAGGTTGAGAGATTTGGACGTGAAAGGGTACCAGTCTTGTCGGGGATTGGGAACCCTTCGCGAGAATGTCCAAAGTTTCAGCGGGATTTCCAAAATGTTGAGAGGAACTCGAAACATGTCAACCTCGGTTTTGAGAATCTCTCCCGGAGGTTGAGAGATTTGGACGTGAAAGGGTACCAGTCTTGTCGGGGATTGGGAACCCTTCGCGAGAATGTCCAAAGTTTCAGCGGGATTTCCAAAATGTTGAGAGGAACTCGAATCATGTCAACCTTGGTTTTGAGAATCTCTCCCGGAGTTTGAGAGATTTGGACGTGAAAGGGTACCAGTCTTGTCGGGGATTGGGAACCCTTCGCGAGAATGTCCAAAGTTTCAGCGGGATTTCCAAAATGTTGAGAGGAACTCGAAACATGTCAACCTTGGTTTTGAGAATCTCTCCCGGAGTTTGAGAGATTTGGACGTGAAAGGGTACCAGTCTTGTCGGGGATTGGGAACCCTTCGCGAGAATGTCCAAAGTTTCAGCGGGATTTCCAAAATGTTGAGAGGAACTCGAAACATGTCAACCTCGGTTTTGAGAATCTCTCCCGGAGTTCGAGAGATTTGGACGTGAAAGGGTACCAGTCTTGTCGGGGATTGGGAACCCTTCGCGAGAATGTCCAAAGTTTCAGCGGGATTTCCAAAATGTTGAGAGGAACTCGAAACATGTCAACCTTGGTTTTGAGAATCTCTCCCGGAGTTTGAGAGATTTGGACGTGAAAGGGTACCAGTCTTGTCGGGGATTGGGAACCCTTCGCGAGAATGTCCAAAGTTTCAGCAGGATTTCCAAAATGTTGAGAGGAACTCGAAACATGTCAACCTTGGTTTTGAGAATCTCTCCCGGAGTTTGAGTGATTTGGACGTGAAAAGGTACCAGTCTTGTCGGGGATTGGGAACCCTTCGCGAGAATGTCCAAAGTTTCAGCGGGATTTCCAAAATGTTGAGAGGAACTCGAAACATGTCAACCTTGGTTTTGAGAATCTCTCCCGGAGTTTGAGAGATTTGGACGTGAAAGGGTACCAGTCTTGTCGGGGACTGGGAACCCTTCGCGAGAATGTCCAAAGTTTCAGCGGGATTTCCAAAATGTTGAGAGGAACTCGAAACATGTCAACCTTGGTTTTGAGAATCTCTCCCGGAGTTTGAGAGATTTGGATGTGAAAGGGTACCAGTCTTGTCGGGGATTGGGAACCCTTCGCGAGAATGTCCAAAGTTTCAGCGGGATTTCCAAAATGTTGAGAGGAACTCGATACATGTCAACCTTGGTTTTGAGAATCTCTCCCGGAGTTTGAGAGATTTGGATGTGAAAGGGTACCAGTCTTGTCGGGGATTGGGAACCCTTCGCGAGAATGTCCAAACTTTCAGTGGGATTTGCAAAATGTTGAGAAAAACTCGAAACATGTCAACCTTGGTTTTGAGAATCTCTCCCGGAGTTCGAGAGATTTGAACGTGAAAGGGTACCAGTCTTGTCGGGGATTGGGAACCCTTCGCGAGAATGTCCAAAGTTTCAGCGGGATTTCCAAAATGTTGAGAGGAACTCGAAACATGTCAACCTTGGTTTTGAGAATCTCTCCCGGAGTTTGAGAGATTTGGACGTGAAAGGGTACCAGTCTTGTCGGGGATTGGGAACCCTTCGCGAGAATGTCCAAAGTTTCAGCGGGATTTCCAAAATGTTGAGAGGAACTCGAAACATGTCAACCTCGGTTTTGAGAATCTCTCCCGGAGTTCGAGAGATTTGGACGTGAAAGGGTACCAGTCTTGTCGGGGATCGGGAACCCTTCGCGAGAATGTCCAAAGTTTCAGCGGGATTTCCAAAATGTTGAGAGGAACTCGAAACATGTCAACCTCGGTTTTGAGAATCTCTCCCGGAGTTTGAGAGATTTGGACGTGAAAGGGTACCAGTCTTGTCGGGGATTGGGAACCCTTCGCGAGAATGTCCAAAGTTTCAGCGGGATTTCCAAAATGTTGAGAGGAACTCGAAACATGTCAACCTTGGTTTTGAGAATCTCTCCCGGAGTTTGAGAGATTTGGACGTGAAAGGGTACCAGTCTTGTCGGGGATTGGGAACCCTTCGCGAGAATGTCCAAAGTTTCAGCGGGATTTCCAAAATGTTGAAAGGAACTCGAAACATGTCAACCTTGGTTTTGAGAATCTCTCCCGGAGTTTGAGAGATTTGGACGTGAAAGGGTACCAGTCTTGTCGGGGACTGGGAACCCTTCGCGAGAATGTCCAAAGTTTCAGCGGGATTTCCAAAATGTTGAGAGGAACTCGAAACATGTCAACCTTGGTTTTGAGAATCTCTCCCGGAGTTTGAGAGATTTGGATGTGAAAGGGTACCAGTCTTGTCGGGGATTGGGAACCCTTCGCGAGAATGTCCAAACTTTCAGTGGGATTTGCAAAATGTTGAGAAAAACTCGAAACATGTCAACCTTGGTTTTGAGAATCTCTCCCGGAGTTTGAGAGATTTGAACGTGAAAGGCTACCAGTCTTGTCGGGGATTGGGAACCCTTCGCGAGAATGTCCAAAGTTTCAGCGGGATTTCCAAAATGTTGAGAGGAACTCGAAACATGTCAACCTCGGTTTTGAGAATCTCTCCCGGAGTTTGAGAGATTTGGACGTGAAAGGGTACCAGTCTTGTCGGGGATTGGGAACCCTTCGCGAGAATGTCCAAAGTTTCAGCGGGATTTCCAAAATGTTGAGAGGAACTCGAAACATGTCAACCTCGGTTTTGAGAATCTCTCCCGGAGGTTGAGAGATTTGGACGTGAAAGGGTACCAGCCTTGTCGGGGATTGGGAACCCTTCGCGAGAATGTCCAAAGTTTCAGTGGGATTTCCAAAATGTTGAGAGGAACTCGAAACATGTCAACCTCGGTTTTGAGTATCTCTCCCGGAGTTTGAGAGATTTGGACGTGAAAGGGTACCAGTCTTGTCGGGGATTGGGAACCCTTCGCGAGAATGTCCAAAGTTTCAGCGGGATTTCCAAAATGTTGAGAGGAACTCGAAACATGTCAACCTTGGTTTTGAGAATCTCTCCCGGAGTTTGAGAGATTTGGATGTGAAAGGGTACCAGTCTTGTCGGGGATTGGGAACCCTTCGCGAGAATGTCCAAAGTTTCAGCGGGATTTCCAAAATGTTGAGAGGAACTCGATACATGTCAACCTTGGTTTTGAGAATCTCTCCCGGAGTTTGAGAGATTTGGATGTGAAAGGGTACCAGTCTTGTCGGGGATTGGGAACCCTTCGCGAGAATGTCCAAACTTTCAGTGGGATTTGCAAAATGTTGAGAAAAACTCGAAACATGTCAACCTTGGTTTTGAGAATCTCTCCCGGAGTTCGAGAGATTTGAACGTGAAAGGGTACCAGTCTTGTCGGGGATTGGGAACCCTTCGCGAGAATGTCCAAAGTTTCAGCGGGATTTCCAAAATGTTGAGAGGAACTCGAATCATGTCAACCTTGGTTTTGAGAATCTCTCCCGGAGTTTGAGAGATTTGGACGTGAAAGGGTACCAGTCTTGTCGGGGATTGGGAACCCTTCGCGAGAATGTCCAAAGTTTCAGCGGGATTTCCAAAATGTTGAGAGGAACTCGAAACATGTCAACCTTGGTTTTGAGAATCTCTCCCGGAGTTTGAGAGATTTGGACGTGAAAGGGTACCAGTCTTGTCGGGGATTGGGAACCCTTCGCGAGAATGTCCAAAGTTTCAGCGGGATTTCCAAAATGTTGAGAGGAACTCGAAACATGTCAACCTCGGTTTTGAGAATCTCTCCCGGAGTTCGAGAGATTTGGACGTGAAAGGGTACCAGTCTTGTCGGGGATCGGGAACCCTTCGCGAGAATGTCCAAAGTTTCAGCGGGATTTCCAAAATGTTGAGAGGAACTCGAAACATGTCAACCTCGGTTTTGAGAATCTCTCCCGGAGTTTGAGAGATTTGGACGTGAAAGGGTACCAGTCTTGTCGGGGATTGGGAACCCTTCGCGAGAATGTCCAAAGTTTCAGCGGGATTTCCAAAATGTTGAGAGGAACTCGAAACATGTCAACCTTGGTTTTGAGAATCTCTCCCGGAGTTTGAGAGATTTGGACGTGAAAGGGTACCAGTCTTGTCGGGGATTGGGAACCCTTCGCCACAATGTCCAAAGTTTCAGCGGGATTTCCAAAATGTTGAAAGGAACTCGAAACATGTCAACCTTGGTTTTGAGAATCTCTCCCGGAGTTTGAGAGATTTGGACGTGAAAGGGTACCAGTCTTGTCGGGGACTGGGAACCCTTCGCGAGAATGTCCAAAGTTTCAGCGGGATTTCCAAAATGTTGAGAGGAACTCGAAACATGTCAACCTTGGTTTTGAGAATCTCTCCCGGAGTTTGAGAGATTTGGATGTGAAAGGGTACCAGTCTTGTCGGGGATTGGGAACCCTTCGCGAGAATGTCCAAACTTTCAGTGGGATTTGCAAAATGTTGAGAAAAACTCGAAACATGTCAACCTTGGTTTTGAGAATCTCTCCCGGAGTTTGAGAGATTTGAACGTGAAAGGCTACCAGTCTTGTCGGGGATTGGGAACCCTTCGCGAGAATGTCCAAAGTTTCAGCGGGATTTCCAAAATGTTGAGAGGAACTCGAAACATGTCAACCTCGGTTTTGAGAATCTCTCCCGGAGTTTGAGAGATTTGGACGTGAAAGGGTACCAGTCTTGTCGGGGATTGGGAACCCTTCGCGAGAATGTCCAAAGTTTCAGCGGGATTTCCAAAATGTTGAGAGGAACTCGAAACATGTCAACCTCGGTTTTGAGAATCTCTCCCGGAGGTTGAGAGATTTGGACGTGAAAGGGTACCAGCCTTGTCGGGGATTGGGAACCCTTCGCGAGAATGTCCAAAGTTTCAGTGGGATTTCCAAAATGTTGAGAGGAACTCGAAACATGTCAACCTCGGTTTTGAGTATCTCTCCCGGAGTTTGAGAGATTTGGACGTGAAAGGGTACCAGTCTTGTCGGGGATTGGGAACCCTTCGCGAGAATGTCCAAAGTTTCAGCGGGATTTCCAAAATGTTGAGAGGAACTCGAAACATGTCAACCTTGGTTTTGAGAATCTCTCCCGGAGTTTGAGAGATTTGGACGAGAAAGGGTACCAGTCTTGTCGGGGATTGGGAACCCTTCGCGAGAATGTCCAAAGTTTCAGCGGGATTTCCAAAATGTTGAGAGGAACTCGAATCATGTCAACCTTGGTTTTGAGAATCTCTCCCGGAGTTTGAGAGATTTGGACGTGAAAGGGTACCAGTCTTGTCGGGGATTGGGAACCCTTCGCGAGAATGTCCAAAGTTTCAGCGGGATTTCCAAAATGTTGAGAGGAACTCGAAACATGTCAACCTTGGTTTTGAGAATCTCTCCCGGAGTTTGAGAGATTTGAACGTGAAAGGCTACCAGTCTTGTCGGGGATTGGGAACCCTTCGCGAGAATGTCCAAAGTTTCAGCGGGATTTCCAAAATGTTGAGAGAAACTCGAAACATGTCAACCTCGGTTTTGAGAATCTCTCCCGGAGTTTGAGAGATTTGGACGTGAAAGGGTACCAGTCTTGTCGGGGATTGGGAACCCTTCGCCACAATGTCCAAAGTTTCAGCGGGATTTCCAAAATGTTGAGAGGAACTCGAATCATGTCAACCTTGGTTTTGAGAATCTCTCCCGGAGTTTGAGAGATTTGGACGTGAAAGGGTACCAGTCTTGTCGGGGATTGGGAACCCTTCGCGAGAATGTCCAAAGTTTCAGCGGGATTTCCAAAATGTTGAGAGGAACTCGAAACATGTCAACCTCGGTTTTGAGAATCTCTCCCGGAGTTTGAGAGATTTGGACGTGAAAGGCTACCAGTCTTGTCGGGGATTGGGAACCCTTCGCGAGAATGTCCAAAGTTTCAGCGGGATTTCCAAAATGTTGAGAGGAACTCGAAACATGTCAACCTCGGTTTTGAGAATCTCTCCTGGAGTTCGAGAGATTTGGACGTGAAAGGGTACCAGTCTTGTCGGGGATTGGGAACCCTTCGCGAGAATGTCCAAAGTTTCAGCGGGATTTCCAAAATGTTGAGAGAAACTCGAAACATGTCAACCTTGGTTTTGAGAATCTCTCCCGGAGTTCGAGAGATTTGGACGTGAAAGGGTACCAGTCTTGTCGGGGATTGGGAACCCTTCGCGAGAATGTCCAAAGTTTCAGCGGGATTTCTAAAATGTTGAGAGGAACTCGAAACATGTCAACCTTGGTTTTGAGAATCTCTCCCGGAGTTTGAGAGATTTGGACGTGAAAGGGTACCAGTCTTGTCGGGGATTGGGAACCCTTCGCCAGAATGTCCAAAGTTTCAGCGGGATTTCCAAAATGTTGAGAGGAACTCGAAACATGTCAACCTTGGTTTTGAGAATCTCTCCCGGAGTTTGAGAGATTTGGACGTGAAAGGGTACCAGTCTTGTCGGGGATTGGGAACCCTTCGCGAGAATGTCCAAAGTTTCAGCGGGATTTCCAAAATGTTGAGAGGAACTCGAAACATGTCAACCTCGGTTTTGAGAATCTCTCCCGGAGGTTGAGAGATTTGGACGTGAAAGGGTACCAGTCTTGTCGGGGATTGGGAACCCTTCGCGAGAATGTCCAAAGTTTCAGTGGGATTTCCAAAATGTTTAGAGGAACTCGAAACATGTCAACCTCGGTTTTGAGAATCTCTCCCGGAGTTTGAGAGATTTGAACGTGAAAGGCTACCAGTCTTGTCGGGGATTGGGAACCCTTCGCGAGAATGTCCAAAGTTTCAGCGGGATTTCCAAAATGTTGAGAGAAACTCGAAACATGTCAACCTCGGTTTTGAGAATCTCTCCCGGAGTTTGAGAGATTTGGACGTGAAAGGGTACCAGTCTTGTCGGGGATTGGGAACCCTTCGCCACAATGTCCAAAGTTTCAGCGGGATTTCCAAAATGTTGAGAGGAACTCGAATCATGTCAACCTTGGTTTTGAGAATCTCTCCCGGAGTTTGAGAGATTTGGACGTGAAAGGGTACCAGTCTTGTCGGGGATTGGGAACCCTTCGCGAGAATGTCCAAAGTTTCAGCGGGATTTCCAAAATGTTGAGAGGAACTCGAAACATGTCAACCTCGGTTTTGAGAATCTCTCCCGGAGTTTGAGAGATTTGGACGTGAAAGGGTACCAGTCTTGTCGGGGATTGGGAACCCTTCGCGAGAATGTCCAAAGTTTCAGCGGGATTTCCAAAATGTGGAGAGGAACTCGAAACATGTCAACCTCGGTTTTGAGAATCTCTCCTGGAGTTCGAGAGATTTGGACGTGAAAGGGTACCAGTCTTGTCGGGGATTGGGAACCCTTCGCGAGAATGTCCAAAGTTTCAGCGGGATTTCCAAAATGTTGAGAGAAACTCGAAACATGTCAACCTCGGTTTTGAGAATCTCTCCCGGAGTTCGAGAGATTTGGACGTGAAAGGGTACCAGTCTTGTCGGGGATTGGGAACCCTTCGCGAGAATGTCCAAAGTTTCAGCGGGATTTCCAAAATGTTGAGAGGAACACGAAACATGTCAACCTTGGTTTTGAGAATCTCTCCCGGAGTTTGAGAGATTTGGACGTGAAAGGGTACCAGTCTTGTCGGGGATTGGGAACCCTTCGCCAGAATGTCCAAAGTTTCAGCGGGATTTCCAAAATGTTGAGAGGAACTCGAAACATGTCAACCTTGGTTTGAGAATCTCTCCCGGAGTTTGAGAGATTTGGACGTGAAAGGCTACCAGTCTTGTCGGGGATTGGGAACCCTTCGCGAGAATGTCCAAAGTTTCAGCGGGATTTCCAAAATGTTGAGAGGAACTCGAAACATGTCAACCTCGGTTTTGAGAATCTCTCCCGGAGTTTGAGAGATTTGGACGTGAAAGGGTACCAGTCTTGTCGGGGATTGGGAACCCTTCGCGAGAATGTCCAAAGTTTCAGCGGGATTTCCAAAATGTTGAGAGGAACTCGAAACATGTCCACCTCGGTTTTGAGAATCTCTCCTGGAGTTCGAGAGATTTGGACGTGAAAGGGTACCAGTCTTGTCGGGGATTGGGAACCCTTCGCGAGAATGTCCAAAGTTTCAGCGGGATTTCCAAAATGTTGAGAGAAACTCGAAACATGTCAACCTCGGTTTTGAGAATCTCTCCCGGAGTTCGAGAGATTTGGACGTGAAAGGGTACCAGTCTTGTCGGGGATTGGGAACCCTTCGCGAGAATGTCCAAAGTTTCAGCGGGATTTCCAAAATGTTGAGAGGAACTCGAAACATGTCAACCTTGGTTTTGAGAATCTCTCCCGGAGTTTGAGAGATTTGGACGTGAAAGGGTACCAGTCTTGTCGGGGATTGGGAACCCTTCGCGAGAATGTCCAAAGTTTCAGCGGGATTTCCAAAATGTTGAGAGGAACTCGAAACATGTCAACCTTGGTTTTGAGAATCTCTCCCGGAGTTTGAGAGATTTGGACGTGAAAGGGTACCAGTCTTGTCGGGGATTGGGAACCCTTCGCGAGAATGTCCAAAGTTTCAGCGGGATTTCCAAAATGTTGAGAGGAACTCGAAACATGTCAACCTTGGTTTTGAGAATCTCTCCCGGAGTTTGAGAGATTTGGACGAGAAAGGGTACCAGTCTTGTCGGGGATTGGGAACCCTTCGCGAGAATGTCCAAAGTTTCAGCGGGATTTCCAAAATGTTGAGAGGAACTCGAATCATGTCAACCTTGGTTTTGAGAATCTCTCCCGGAGTTTGAGAGATTTGGACGTGAAAGGGTACCAGTCTTGTCGGGGATTGGGAACCCTTCGCGAGAATGTCCAAAGTTTCAGCGGGATTTCCAAAATGTTGAGAGGAACTCGAAACATGTCAACCTTGGTTTTGAGAATCTCTCCCGGAGTTTGAGAGATTTGAACGTGAAAGGCTACCAGTCTTGTCGGGGATTGGGAACCCTTCGCGAGAATGTCCAAAGTTTCAGCGGGATTTCCAAAATGTTGAGAGAAACTCGAAACATGTCAACCTCGGTTTTGAGAATCTCTCCCGGAGTTTGAGAGATTTGGACGTGAAAGGGTACCAGTCTTGTCGGGGATTGGGAACCCTTCGCCACAATGTCCAAAGTTTCAGCGGGATTTCCAAAATGTTGAGAGGAACTCGAATCATGTCAACCTTGGTTTTGAGAATCTCTCCCGGAGTTTGAGAGATTTGGACGTGAAAGGGTACCAGTCTTGTCGGGGATTGGGAACCCTTCGCGAGAATGTCCAAAGTTTCAGCGGGATTTCCAAAATGTTGAGAGGAACTCGAAACATGTCAACCTCGGTTTTGAGAATCTCTCCCGGAGTTTGAGAGATTTGGACGTGAAAGGGTACCAGTCTTGTCGGGGATTGGGAACCCTTCGCGAGAATGTCCAAAGTTTCAGCGGGATTTCCAAAATGTTGAGAGGAACTCGAAACATGTCAACCTCGGTTTTGAGAATCTCTCCTGGAGTTCGAGAGATTTGGACGTGAAAGGGTACCAGTCTTGTCGGGGATTGGGAACCCTTCGCGAGAATGTCCAACGTTTCAGCGGGATTTCCAAAATGTTGAGAGAAACTCGAAACATGTCAACCTTGGTTTTGAGAATCTCTCCCGGAGTTCGAGAGATTTGGACGTGAAAGGGTACCAGTCTTGTCGGGGATTGGGAACCCTTCGCCAGAATGTCCAAAGTTTCAGCGGGATTTCCAAAATGTTGAGAGGAACTCGAAACATGTCAACCTTGGTTTTGAGAATCTCTCCCGGAGTTTGAGAGATTTGGACGTGAAAGGGTACCAGTCTTGTCGGGGATTGGGAACCCTTCGCGAGAATGTCCAAAGTTTCAGCGGGATTTCCAAAATGTTGAGAGGAACTCGAAACATGTCAACCTCGGTTTTGAGAATCTCTCCCGGAGTTTGAGAGATTTGGACGTGAAAGGGTACCAGTCTTGTCGGGGATTGGGAACCCTTGGCGAGAATGTCCAAAGTTTCAGCGGGATTTCCAAAATGTTGAGAGGAACTCGAAACATGTCAACCTCGGTTTTGAGAATCTCTCCCGGAGGTTGAGAGATTTGGACGTGAAAGGGTACCAGTCTTGTCGGGGATTGGGAACCCTTCGCGAGAATGTCCAAAGTTTCAGTGGGATTTCCAAAATGTTTAGAGGAACTCGAAACATGTCAACCTCGGTTTTGAGAATCTCTCCCGGAGTTTGAGAGATTTGAACGTGAAAGGCTACCAGTCTTGTCGGGGATTGGGAACCCTTCGCGAGAATGTCCAAAGTTTCAGCGGGATTTCCAAAATGTTGAGAGAAACTCGAAACATGTCAACCTCGGTTTTGAGAATCTCTCCCGGAGTTTGAGAGATTTGGACGTGAAAGGGTACCAGTCTTGTCGGGGATTGGGAACCCTTCGCCACAATGTCCAAAGTTTCAGCGGGATTTCCAAAATGTTGAGAGGAACTCGAATCATGTCAACCTTGGTTTTGAGAATCTCTCCCGGAGTTTGAGAGATTTGGACGTGAAAGGGTACCAGTCTTGTCGGGGATTGGGAACCCTTCGCGAGAATGTCCAAAGTTTCAGCGGGATTTCCAAAATGTTGAGAGGAACTCGAAACATGTCAACCTCGGTTTTGAGAATCTCTCCTGGAGTTCGAGAGATTTGGACGTGAAAGGGTACCAGTCTTGTCGGGGATTGGGAACCCTTCGCGAGAATGTCCAAAGTTTCAGCGGGATTTCCAAAATGTTGAGAGAAACTCGAAACATGTCAACCTTGGTTTTGAGAATCTCTCCCGGAGTTCGAGAGATTTGGACGTGAAAGGGTACCAGTCTTGTCGGGGATTGGGAACCCTTCGCGAGAATGTCCAAAGTTTCAGCGGGATTTCCAAAATGTTGAGAGGAACTCGAAACATGTCAACCTTGGTTTTGAGAATCTCTCCCGGAGTTTGAGAGATTTGGACGTGAAAGGGTACCAGTCTTGTCGGGGATTGGGAACCCTTCGCGAGAATGTCCAAAGTTTCAGCGGGATTTCCAAAATGTTGAGAGGAACTCGAAACATGTCAACCTTGGTTTTGAGAATCTCTCCCGGAGTTTGAGAGATTTGGACGTGAAAGGGTACCAGTCTTGTCGGGGATTGGGAACCCTTCGCGAGAATGTCCAAAGTTTCAGCGGGATTTCCAAAATGTTGAGAGGAACTCGAAACATGTCAACCTTGGTTTTGAGAATCTCTCCCGGAGTTTGAGAGATTTGGACGAGAAAGGGTACCAGTCTTGTCGGGGATTGGGAACCCTTCGCGAGAATGTCCAAAGTTTCAGCGGGATTTCCAAAATGTTGAGAGGAACTCAAATCATGTCAACCTTGGTTTTGAGAATCTCTCCCGGAGTTTGAGAGATTTGGACGTGAAAGGGTACCAGTCTTGTCGGGGATTGGGAACCCTTCGCGAGAATGTCCAAAGTTTCAGCGGGATTTCCAAAATGTTGAGAGGAACTCGAAACATGTCAACCTTGGTTTTGAGAATCTCTCCCGGAGTTTGAGAGATTTGAACGTGAAAGGCTACCAGTCTTGTCGGGGATTGGGAACCCTTCGCGAGAATGTCCAAAGTTTCAGCGGGATTTCCAAAATGTTGAGAGAAACTCGAAACATGTCAACCTCGGTTTTGAGAATCTCTCCCGGAGTTTGAGAGATTTGGACGTGAAAGGGTACCAGTCTTGTCGGGGATTGGGAACCCTTCGCGAGAATGTCCAAAGTTTCAGCGGGATTTCCAAAATGTTGAGAGGAACTCGAAACATGTCAACCTCGGTTTTGAGAATCTCTCCCGGAGTTTGAGAGATTTGGACGTGAAAGGGTACCAGTCTTGTCGGGGATTGGGAACCCTTCGCGAGAATGTCCAAAGTTTCAGCGGGATTTCCAAAATGTTGAGAGGAACTCGAAACATGTCAACCTCGGTTTTGAGAATCTCTCCTGGAGTTCGAGAGATTTGGACGTGAAAGGGTACCAGTCTTGTCGGGGATTGGGAACCCTTCGCGAGAATGTCCAAAGTTTCAGCGGGATTTCCAAAATGTTGAGAGAAACTCGAAACATGTCAACCTTGGTTTTGAGAATCTCTCCCGGAGTTCGAGAGATTTGGACGTGAAAGGGTACCAGTCTTGTCGGGGATTGGGAACCCTTCGCGAGAATGTCCAAAGTTTCAGCGGGATTTCCAAAATGTTGAGAGGAACTCGAAACATGTCAACCTTGGTTTTGAGAATCTCTCCCGGAGTTTGAGAGATTTGGACGTGAAAGGGTACCAGTCTTGTCGGGGATTGGGAACCCTTCGCCAGAATGTCCAAAGTTTCAGCGGGATTTCCAAAATGTTGAGAGGAACTCGAATCATGTCAACCTTGGTTTTGAGAATCTCTCCCGGAGTTTGAGAGATTTGGACGTGAAAGGGTACCAGTCTTGTCGGGGATTGGGAACCCTTCGCGAGAATGTCCAAAGTTTCAGCGGGATTTCCAAAATGTTGAGAGGAACTCGAAACATGTCAACCTCGGTTTTGAGAATCTCTCCCGGAGTTTGAGAGATTTGGATGTGAAAGGGTACCAGTCTTGTCGGGGATTGGGAACCCTTGGCGAGAATGTCCAAAGTTTCAGCGGGATTTCCAAAATGTTGAGAGGAACTCGAAACATGTCAACCTCGGTTTTGAGAATCTCTCCCGGAGGTTGAGAGATTTGGACGTGAAAGGGTACCAGTCTTGTCGGGGATTGGGAACCCTTCGCGAGAATGTCCAAAGTTTCAGTGGGATTTCCAAAATGTTTAGAGGAACTCGAAACATGTCAACCTCGGTTTTGAGAATCTCTCCCGGAGTTTGAGAGATTTGAACGTGAAAGGCTACCAGTCTTGTAGGGGATTGGGAACCCTTCGCGAGAATGTCCAAAGTTTCAGCGGGATTTCCAAAATGTTGAGAGAAACTCGAAACATGTCAACCTCGGTTTTGAGAATCTCTCCCGGAGTTTGAGAGATTTGGACGTGAAAGGGTACCAGTCTTGTCGGGGATTGGGAACCCTTCGCCACAATGTCCAAAGTTTCAGCGGGATTTCCAAAATGTTGAGAGGAACTCGAATCATGTCAACCTTGGTTTTGAGAATCTCTCCCGGAGTTTGAGAGATTTGGACGTGAAAGGCTACCAGTCTTGTCGGGGATTGGGAACCCTTCGCGAGAATGTCCAAAGTTTCAGCGGGATTTCCAAAATGTTGAGAGGAACTCGAAACATGTCAACCTCGGTTTTGAGAATCTCTCCCGGAGTTTGAGAGATTTGGACGTGAAAGGGTACCAGTCTTGTCGGGGATTGGGAACCCTTCGCGAGAATGTCCAAAGTTTCAGCGGGATTTCCAAAATGTTGAGAGGAACTCGAAACATGTCAACCTCGGTTTTGAGAATCTCTCCTGGAGTTCGAGAGATTTGGACGTGAAAGGGTACCAGTCTTGTCGGGGATTGGGAACCCTTCGCGAGAATGTCCAAAGTTTCAGCGGGATTTCCAAAATGTTGAGAGAAACTCGAAACATGTCAACCTTGGTTTTGAGAATCTCTCCCGGAGTTCGAGAGATTTGGACGTGAAAGGGTACCAGTCTTGTCGGGGATTGGGAACCCTTCGCGAGAATGTCCAAAGTTTCAGCGGGATTTCCAAAATGTTGAGAGGAACACGAAACATGTCAACCTTGGTTTTGAGAATCTCTCCCGGAGTTTGAGAGATTTGGACGTGAAAGGGTACCAGTCTTGTCGGGGATTGGGAACCCTTCGCCAGAATGTCCAAAGTTTCAGCGGGATTTCCAAAATGTTGAGAGGAACTCGAAACATGTCAACCTTGGTTTTGAGAATCTCTCCCGGAGTTTGAGAGATTTGGACGTGAAAGGGTACCAGTCTTGTCGGGGATTGGGAACCCTTCGCGAGAATGTCCAAAGTTTCAGCGGGATTTCCAAAATGTTGAGAGGAACTCGAAACATGTCAACCTCGGTTTTGAGAATCTCTCCCGGAGTTTGAGAGATTTGGACGTGAAAGGGTACCAGTCTTGTCGGGGATTGGGAACCCTTCGCGAGAATGTCCAAAGTTTCAGCGGGATTTCCAAAATGTTGAGAGGAACTCGAAACATGTCAACCTCGGTTTTGAGAATCTCTCCTGGAGTTCGAGAGATTTGGACGTGAAAGGGTACCAGTCTTGTCGGGGATTGGGAACCCTTCGCGAGAATGTCCAAAGTTTCAGCGGGATTTCCAAAATGTTGATAGAAACTCGAAACATGTCAACCTTGGTTTTGAGAATCTCTCCCGGAGTTCGAGAGATTTGGACGTGAAAGGGTACCAGTCTTGTCGGGGATTGGGAACCCTTCGCGAGAATGTCCAAAGTTTCAGCGGGATTTCCAAAATGTTGAGAGGAACTCGAAACATGTCAACCTTGGTTTTGAGAATCTCTCCCGGAGTTTGAGAGATTTGGACGTGAAAGGGTACCAGTCTTGTCGGGGATTGGGAACCCTTCGCCAGAATGTCCAAAGTTTCAGCGGGATTTCCAAAATGTTGAGAGGAACTCGAATCATGTCAACCTTGGTTTTGAGAATCTCTCCCGGAGTTTGAGAGATTTGGACGTGAAAGGGTACCAGTCTTGTCGGGGATTGGGAACCCTTCGCGAGAATGTCCAAAGTTTCAGCGGGATTTCCAAAATGTTGAGAGGAACTCGAATCATGTCAACCTTGGTTTTGAGAATCTCTCCCGGAGTTTGAGAGATTTGGACGTGAAAGGGTACCAGTCTTGTCGGGGATTGGGAACCCTTCGCGAGAATGTCCAAAGTTTCAGCGGGATTTCCAAAATGTTGAGAGGAACTCGAAACATGTCAACCTTGGTTTTGAGAATCTCTCCCGGAGTTTGAGAGATTTGGACGTGAAAGGGTACCAGTCTTGTCGGGGATTGGGAACCCTTCGCGAGAATGTCCAAAGTTTCAGCGGGATTTCCAAAATGTTGAGAGGAACTCGAAACATGTCAACCTTGGTTTTGAGAATCTCTCCCGGAGTTTGAGAGATTTGGACGTGAAAGGGTACCAGTCTTGTCGGGGATTGGGCACCCTTCGCCAGAATGTCCAAAGTTTCAGCGGGATTTCCAAAATGTTGAGAGGAACTCGAATCATGTCAACCTTGGTTTTGAGAATCTCTCCCGGAGTTTGAGAGATTTGGACGTGAAAGGGTACCAGTCTTGTCGGGGATTGGGAACCCTTCGCGAGAATGTCCAAAGTTTCAGCGGGATTTCCAAAATGTTGAGAGGAACTCGAATCATGTCAACCTTGGTTTTGAGAATCTCTCCCGGAGTTTGAGAGATTTGGACGTGAAAGGGTACCAGTCTTGTCGGGGATTGGGAACCCTTCGCGAGAATGTCCAAAGTTTCAGCGGGATTTCCAAAATGTTGAGAGGAACTCGAAACATGTCAACCTTGGTTTTGAGAATCTCTCCCGGAGTTTGAGAGATTTGGACGTGAAAGGGTACCAGTCTTGTCGGGGATTGGGAACCCTTCGCGAGAATGTCCAAAGTTTCAGCGGGATTTCCAAAATGTTGAGAGGAACTCGAAACATGTCAACCTTGGTTTTGAGAATCTCTCCCGGAGTTTGAGAGATTTGGACGTGAAAGGGTACCAGTCTTGTCGGGGATTGGGAACCCTTCGCGAGAATGTCCAAAGTTTCAGCGGGATTTCCAAAATGTTGAGAGGAACTCGAAACATGTCAACCTTGGTTTTGAGAATCTCTCCCGGAGTTTGAGAGATTTGGATGTGAAAGGGTACCAGTCTTGTCGGGGATTGGGAACCCTTCGCGAGAATGTCCAAAGTTTCAGCGGGATTTGCAAAATGTTGAGAAAAACTCGAAACTTGTCAACCTTGGTTTTGAGAATCTCTCCCGGAGTTTGAGAGATTTGAACGTGAAAGGCTACCAGTCTTGTCGGGGATTGGGAACCCTTCGCGAGAATGTCCAAAGTTTCAGCGGGATTTCCAAAATGTTGAGAGAAACTCGAAACATGTCAACCTCGGTTTTGAGAATCTCTCCCGGAGTTTGAGAGATTTGGACGTGAAAGGGTACCAGTCTTGTCGGCGATTGGGAACCCTTCGCCACAATGTCCAAAGTTTCAGCGGGATTTCCAAAATGTTGAGAGGAACTCGAATCATGTCAACCTTGGTTTTGAGAATCTCTCCCGGAGTTTGAGAGATTTGGACGTGAAAGGGTACCAGTCTTGTCGGGGATTGGGAACCCTTCGCGAGAATGTCCAAAGTTTCAGCGGGATTTCCAAAATGTTGAGAGGAACTCGAAACATGTCAACCTCGGTTTTGAGAATCTCTCCCGGAGTTTGAGAGATTTGGACGTGAAAGGGTACCAGTCTTGTCGGGGATTGGGAACCCTTCGCGAGAATGTCCAAAGTTTCAGCGGGATTTCCAAAATGTTGAGAGGAACTCGAAACATGTCAACCTCGGTTTTGAGAATCTCTCCCGGAGGTTGAGAGATTTGGACGTGAAAGGGTACCAGTCTTGTCGGGGATTGGGAACCCTTCGCGAGAATGTCCAAAGTTTCAGTGGGATTTCCAAAATGTTGAGAGGAACTCGAAACATGTCAACCTCGGTTTTGAGAATCTCTCCCGGAGTTTGAGAGATTTGGACGTGAAAGGGTACCAGTCTTGTCGGGGATTGGGAACCCTTCGCGAGAATGTCCAAAGTTTCAGTGGGATTTCCAAAATGTTGAGAGGAACTCGAAACATGTCAACCTCGGTTTTGAGAATCTCTCCCGGAGTTTGAGAGATTTGGACGTGAAAGGGTACCAGTCTTGTCGGGGATTGGGAACCCTTCGCGAGAATGTCCAAAGTTTCAGCGGGATTTCCAAAATGTTGAGAGGAACTCGAAACATGTCAACCTTGGTTTTGAGAATCTCTCCCGGAGTTTGAGAGATTTGGACGTGAAAGGGTACCAGTCTTGTCGGGGATTGGGAACCCTTCGCGAGAATGTCCAAAGTTTCAGCGGGATTTCCAAAATGTTGAGAGGAACTCGAAACATGTCAACCTCGGTTTTGAGAATCTCTCCCGGAGTTTGAGAGATTTGGACGTGAAAGGGTACCAGTCTTGTCGGGGATTGGGAACCCTTCGCGAGAATGTCCAAAGTTTCAGCGGGATTTCCAAAATGTTGAGAGAAACTCGAATCATGTCAACCTTGGTTTTGAGAATCTCTCCCGGAGTTCGAGAGATTTGGACGTGAAAGGGTACAAGTCTTGTCGGGGATTGGGAACCCTTCGCCAGAATGTCCAAAGTTTCAGCGGGATTTCCAAAATGTTGAGAGGAACTCGAAACATGTCAACCTTGGTTTTGAGAATCTCTCCCGGAGTTTGAGAGATTTGGACGTGAAAGGGTACCAGTCTTGTCGGGGATTGGGAACCCTTCGCGAGAATGTCCAAAGTTTCAGCGGGATTTCCAAAATATTGAGAGGAACTCGAATCATGTCAACCTTGGTTTTGAGAATCTCTCCCGGAGTTTGAGAGATTTGGACGTGAAAGGGTACCAGTCTTGTCGGGGATTGGGAACCCTTCGCGAGAATGTCCAAAGTTTCAGCGGGATTTCCAAAATGTTGAGAGGAACTCGAAACATGTCAACCTTGGTTTTGAGAATCTCTCCCGGAGTTTGAGAGATTTGGACGTGAAAGGGTACCAGTCTTGTAGGGGATTGGGAACCCTTCGCGAGAATGTCCAAAGTTTCAGCGGGATTTCCAAAATGTTGAGAGGAACTCGAAACATGTCAACCTTGGTTTTGAGAATCTCTCCCGGAGTTTGAGAGATTTGGACGTGAAAGGGTACCAGTCTTGTAGGGGATTGGGAACCCTTCGCGAGAATGTCCAAAGTTTCAGCGGGATTTCCAAAATGTTGAGAGGAACTCGAAACATGTCAACCTTGGTTTTGAGAATCTCTCCCGGAGTTTGAGAGATTTGGACGATAAAGGGTACCAGTCTTGTCGGGGATTGGGAACCCTTCGCGAGAATGTCCAAAGTTTCAGCGGGATTTCCAAAATGTTGAGAGGAACTCGAAACATGTCAACCTTGGTTTTGAGAATCTCTCCCGGAGTTTGAGAGATTTGGATGTGAAAGGGTACCAGTCTTGTCGGGGATTGGGAACCCTTCGCGAGAATGTCCAAACTTTCAGTGGGATTTGCAAAATGTTGAGAAAAACTCGAAACATGTCAACCTTGGTTTTGAAAATCTCTCCCGGAGTTTGAGAGATTTGGACGTGAAAGGGTACCAGTCTTGTCGGGGATTGGGAACCCTTCGCGAGAATGTCCAAAGTTTCAGCGGGATTTCCAAAATGTTGAGAGAAACTCGAAACATGTCAACCTCAGTTTTGAGAATCTCTCCCGGAGTTTGAAAGATTTGGACGTGAAAGGGTACCCGTCTTGTCGGGGATTGGGAACCCTTCCCCACAATGTCCAAAGTTTCAGCGGGATTTCCAAAATGTTGAGAGGAACTCGAATCATGTCAACCTTGGTTTTGAGAATCTCTCCCGGAGTTTGAGAGATTTGGACGTGAAAGGGTACCAGTCTTGTCGGGGATTGGGAACCCTTCGCGAGAATGTCCAAAGTTTCAGCGGGATTTCCAAAATGTTGAGAGGAACTCGAAACATGTCAACCTCGGTTTTGAGAATCTCTCCCGGAGGTTGAGAGATTTGGACGTGAAAGGGTACCAGTCTTGTCGGGGATTGGGAACCCTTCGCGAGAATGTCCAAAGTTTCAGCGGGATTTCCAAAATGTGGAGAGGAACTCGAAACATGTCAACCTCGGTTTTGAGAATCTCTCCCGGAGGTTGAGAGATTTGGACGTGAAAGGGTACCAGTCTTGTCGGGGATTGGGAACCCTTCGCGAGAATGTCCAAAGTTTCAGTGGGATTTCCAAAATGTTGAGAGGAACTCGAAACATGTCAACCTCGGTTTTGAGAATCTCTCCCGGAGTTTGAGAGATTTGGACGTGAAAGGGTACCAGTCTTGTCGGGGATTGGGAACCCTTCGCGAGAATGTCCAAAGTTTCAGCGGGATTTCCAAAATGTTGAGAGGAACTCGAAACATGTCAACCTTGGTTTTGAGAATCTCTCCCGGAGTTTGAGAGATTTGGACGAGAAAGGGTACCAGTCTTGTCGGGGATTGGGAACCCTTCGCGAGAATGTCCAAAGTTTCAGCGGGATTTCCAAAATGTTGAGAGGAACTCGAATCATGTCAACCTTGGTTTTGAGAATCTCTCCCGGAGTTTGAGAGATTTGGACGTGAAAGGGTACCAGTCTTGTCGGGGATTGGGAACCCTTCGCGAGAATGTCCAAAGTTTCAGTGGGATTTCCAAAATGTTGAGAGGAACTCGAAACATGTCAACCTTGGTTTTGAGAATCTCTCCCGGAGTTTGAGAGATTTGAACGTGAAAGGCTACCAGTCTTGTCGGGGATTGGGAACCCTTCGCGAGAATGTCCAAAGTTTCAGCGGGATTTCCAAAATGTTGAGAGGAACTCGAAACATGTCAACCTCGGTTTTGAGAATCTCTCCCGGAGTTTGAGAGATTTGGACGTGAAAGGGTACCAGTCTTGTAGGGGATTGGGAACCCTTCGCGAGAATGTCCAAAGTTTCAGCGGGATTTCCAAAATGTGAGAGAAACTCGAAACATGTCAACCACGGTTTTGAGAATCTCTCCCGGAGTTTGAGAGATTTGGACGTGAAAGGGTACCAGTCTTGTCGGGGATTGGGAACCCTTCGCCAGAATGTCCAAACTTTCAGTGGGATTTCCAAAATGTTGAGAGGAACTCGAAACATGTCAACCTCGATTTTGAGAATCTCTCCCGGAGTTCGAGAGATTTGGACGTGAAAGGGTACCAGTCTTGTCGGGGATTGGGAACCCTTCGCGAGAATGTCCAAAGTTTCAGCGGGATTTCCAAAATGTGAGAGAAACTCGAAACATGTCAACCTCGGTTTTGAGAATCTCTCCCGGAGTTTGAGAGATTTGGACGTGAAAGGGTACCAGTCTTGTAGGGGATTGGGAACCCTTCGCGAGAATGTCCAAAGTTTCAGCGGGATTTCCAAAATGTGAGAGAAACTGGAAACATGTCAACCTCGGTTTTGAGAATCTCTCCCGGAGTTTGAGAGATTTGGACGTGAAAGGGTACCAGTCTTGTCGGGGATTGGGAACCCTTCGCGAGAATGTCCAAAGTTTCAGCGGGATTTCCAAAATGTTGAGAGGAACTCGAAACATGTCAACCTTGGTTTTGAGAATCTCTCCCGGAGTTTGAGAGATTTGGACGTGAAAGGGTACCAGTCTTGTCGGGGATTGAGAACCCTTCGCGAGAATGTCCAAAGTTTCAGCGGGATTTCCAAAATGTTGAGAGGAACTCGAAACATGTCAACCTTGGTTTTGAGAATCTCTCCCGGAGTTCGAGAGATTTGGACGTGAAAGGGTACCAGTCTTGTCGGGGATTGGGAACCCTTCGCGAGAATGTCCAAAGTTTCAGCGGGATTTCCAAAATGTTGAAAGGAACTCGAAACATGTCAACCTCGGTTTTGAGAATCTCTCCTGGAGTTCGAGAGATTTGGACGTGAAAGGGTACCAGTCTTGTCGGGGATTGGGAACCCTTCGCGAGAATGTCCAAAGTTTCAGCGGGATTTCCAAAATGTTGAGAGAAACTCGAAACATGTCAACCTCGGTTTTGAGAATCTCTCCCGGAGTTTGAGAGATTTGGACGTGAAAGGGTACCAGTCTTGTAGGGGATTGGGAACCCTTCGCGAGAATGTCCAAAGTTTCAGCGGGATTTCCAAAATGTGAGAGAAACTCGAAACATGTCAACCACGGTTTTGAGAATCTCTCCCGGAGTTTGAGAGATTTGGACGTGAAAGGGTACCAGTCTTGTCGGGGATTGGGAACCCTTCGCCAGAATGTCCAAACTTTCAGTGGGATTTCCAAAATGTTGAGAGGAACTCGAAACATGTCAACCTCGATTTTGAGAATCTCTCCCGGAGTTCGAGAGATTTGGACGTGAAAGGGTACCAGTCTTGTCGGGGATTGGGAACCCTTCGCGAGAATGTCCAAAGTTTCAGCGGGATTTCCAAAATGTGAGAGAAACTCGAAACATGTCAACCTCGGTTTTGAGAATCTCTCCCGGAGTTTGAGAGATTTGGACGTGAAAGGGTACCAGTCTTGTAGGGGATTGGGAACCCTTCGCGAGAATGTCCAAAGTTTCAGCGGGATTTCCAAAATGTGAGAGAAACTGGAAACATGTCAACCTCGGTTTTGAGAATCTCTCCCGGAGTTTGAGAGATTTGGACGTGAAAGGGTACCAGTCTTGTCGGGGATTGGGAACCCTTCGCGAGAATGTCCAAAGTTTCAGCGGGATTTCCAAAATGTTGAGAGGAACTCGAAACATGTCAACCTTGGTTTTGAGAATCTCTCCCGGAGTTTGAGAGATTTGGACGTGAAAGGGTACCAGTCTTGTCGGGGATTGAGAACCCTTCGCGAGAATGTCCAAAGTTTCAGCGGGATTTCCAAAATGTTGAGAGGAACTCGAAACATGTCAACCTTGGTTTTGAGAATCTCTCCCGGAGTTCGAGAGATTTGGACGTGAAAGGGTACCAGTCTTGTCGGGGATTGGGAACCCTTCGCGAGAATGTCCAAAGTTTCAGCGGGATTTCCAAAATGTTGAGAGGAACTCGAAACATGTCAACCTTGGTTTTGAGAATCTCTCCCGGAGTTTGAGAGATTTGGACGTGAAAGGGTACCAGTCTTGTCGGGGATTGAGAACCCTTCGCGAGAATGTCCAAAGTTTCAGCGGGATTTCCAAAATGTTGAGAGGAACTCGAAACATGTCAACCTTGGTTTTGAGAATCTCTCCCGGAGTTCGAGAGATTTGGACGTGAAAGGGTACCAGTCTTGTCGGGGATTGGGAACCCTTCGCGAGAATGTCCAAAGTTTCAGCGGGATTTCCAAAATGTTGAGAGGAACTCGAATCATGTCAACCTTGGTTTTGAGAATCTCTCCCGGAGTTTGAGAGATTTGGACGTGAAAGGGTACCAGTCTTGTCGGGGATTGGGAACCCTTCGCGAGAATGTCCAAAGTTTCAGCGGGATTTCCAAAATGTTGAGAGGAACTCGAAACATGTCTACCTCGGTTTTGAGAATCTCTCCTGGAGTTTGAGAGATTTGGACGTGAAAGGGTACCAGTCTTGTCGGGGATTGGGAACCCTTCGCGAGAATGTCCAAAGTTTCAGCGGGATTTCCAAAATGTTGAAAGGAACTCGAAACATGTCAACCTCGGTTTTGAGAATCTCTCCTGGAGTTCGAGAGATTTGGACGTGAAAGGGTACCAGTCTTGTCGGGGATTGGGAACCCTTCGCGAGAATGTCCAAAGTTTCAGCGGGATTTCCAAAATGTTGAGAGAAACTCGAAACATGTCAACCTCGGTTTTGAGAATCTCTCCCGGAGTTTGAGAGATTTGGACGTGAAAGGGTACCAGTCTTGTAGGGGATTGGGAACCCTTCGCGAGAATGTCCAAAGTTTCAGCGGGATTTCCAAAATGTGAGAGAAACTCGAAACATGTCAACCTCGGTTTTGAGAATCTCTCCCGGAGTTTGAGAGATTTGGACGTGAAAGGGTACCAGTCTTGTCGGGGATTGGGAACCCTTCGCCAGAATGTCCAAACTTTCAGTGGGATTTCCAAAATGTTGAGAGGAACTCGAAACATGTCAACCTCGATTTTGAGAATCTCTCCCGGAGTTCGAGAGATTTGGACGTGAAAGGGTACCAGTCTTGTCGGGGATTGGGAACCCTTCGCGAGAATGTCCAAAGTTTCAGCGGGATTTCCAAAATGTGAGAGAAACTCGAAACATGTCAACCTCGGTTTTGAGAATCTCTCCCGGAGTTTGAGAGATTTGGACGTGAAAGGGTACCAGTCTTGTCGGGGATTGGGAACCCTTCGCCAGAATGTCCAAAGTTTCAGCGGGATTTCCAAAATGTTGAGAGGAACTCGAAACATGTCAACCTTGGTTTTGAGAATCTCTCCCGGAGTTTGAGAGATTTGGACGTGAAAGGGTACCAGTCTTGTCGGGGATTGGGAACCCTTCGCGAGAATGTCCAAAGTTTCAGCGGGATTTCCAAAATGTTGAGAGGAACTCGAAACATGTCAACCTCGGTTTTGAGAATCTCTCCCGGAGTTTGAGAGATTTGGACGTGAAAGGGTACCAGTCTTGTCGGGGATTGGGAACCCTTCGCGAGAATGTCCAAAGTTTCAGCGGGATTTCCAAAATGTTGAAAGGAACTCGAAACATGTCAACCTCGGTTTTGAGAATCTCTCCTGGAGTTCGAGAGATTTGGACGTGAAAGGGTACCAGTCTTGTCGGGGATTGGGAACCCTTCGCGAGAATGTCCAAAGTTTCAGCGGGATTTCCAAAATGTTGAGAGAAACTCGAAACATGTCAACCTCGGTTTTGAGAATCTCTCCCGGAGTTTGAGAGATTTGGACGTGAAAGGGTACCAGTCTTGTAGGGGATTGGGAACCCTTCGCGAGAATGTCCAAAGTTTCAGCGGGATTTCCAAAATGTGAGAGAAACTCGAAACATGTCAACCTCGGTTTTGAGAATCTCTCCCGGAGTTTGAGAGATTTGGACGTGAAAGGGTACCAGTCTTGTCGGGGATTGGGAACCCTTCGCCAGAATGTCCAAACTTTCAGTGGGATTTCCAAAATGTTGAGAGGAACTCGAAACATGTCAACCTCGATTTTGAGAATCTCTCCCGGAGTTCGAGAGATTTGGACGTGAAAGGGTACCAGTCTTGTCGGGGATTGGGAACCCTTCGCGAGAATGTCCAAAGTTTCAGCGGGATTTCCAAAATGTGAGAGAAACTCGAAACATGTCAACCTCGGTTTTGAGAATCTCTCCCGGAGTTTGAGAGATTTGGACGTGAAAGGGTACCAGTCTTGTAGGGGATTGGGAACCCTTCGCGAGAATGTCCAAAGTTTCAGCGGGATTTCCAAAATGTGAGAGAAACTGGAAACATGTCAACCCTGGTTTTGAGAATCTCTCCCGGAGTTTGAGAGATTTGGACGTGAAAGGGTACCAGTCTTGTAGGGGATTGGGAACCCTTCGCGAGAATGTCCAAAGTTTCAGCGGGATTTCCAAAATGTTGAGAGGAACTCGAAACATGTCAACCTTGGTTTTGAGAATCTCTCCCGGAGTTTGAGAGATTTGGACGTGAAAGGGTACCAGTCTTGTCGGGGATTGGGAACCCTTCGCCACAATGTCCAAAGTTTCAGCGGGATTTCCAAAATGTTGAGAGGAACTCGAAACATGTCAACCTTGGTTTTGAGAATCTCTCCCGGAGTTCGAGAGATTTGGACGTGAAAGGGTACCAGTCTTGTCGGGGATTGGGAACCCTTCGCGAGAATGTCCAAAGTTTCAGCGGGATTTCCAAAATGTTGAGAGGAACTCGAAACATGTCAACCTTGGTTTTGAGAATCTCTCCCGGAGTTTGAGAGATTTGGACGTGAAAGGGTACCAGTCTTGTCGGGGATTGGGAACCCTTCGCGAGAATGTCCAAAGTTTCAGCGGGATTTCCAAAATGTTGAGAGGAACTCGAAACATGTCAACCTCGGTTTTGAGAATCTCTCCTGGAGTTCGAGAGATTTGGACGTGAAAGGGTACCAGTCTTGTCGGGGATTGGGAACCCTTCGCGAGAATGTCCAAAGTTTCAGCGGGATTTCCAAAATGTTGAGAGAAACTCGAAACATGTCAACCTTGGTTTTGAGAATCTCTCCCGGAGTTCGAGAGATTTGGACGTGAAAGGGTACCAGTCTTGTCGGGGATTGGGAACCCTTCGCGAGAATGTCCAAAGTTTCAGCGGGATTTCCAAAATGTTGAGAGGAACTCGAAACATGTCAACCTTGGTTTTGAGAATCTCTCCCGGAGTTTGAGAGATTTGGACGTGAAAGGGTACCAGTCTTGTCGGGGATTGGGAACCCTTCGCCAGAATGTCCAAAGTTTCAGCGGGATTTCCAAAATGTTGAGAGGAACTCGAAACATGTCAACCTTGGTTTTGAGAATCTCTCCCGGAGTTTGAGAGATTTGGACGTGAAAGGGTACCAGTCTTGTCGGGGATTGGGAACCCTTCGCGAGAATGTCCAAAGTTTCAGCGGGATTTCCAAAATGTTGAGAGGAACTCGAATCATGTCAACCTTGGTTTTGAGAATCTCTCCCGGAGTTTGAGAGATTTGGACGTGAAAGGGTACCAGTCTTGTCGGGGATTGGGAACCCTTCGCGAGAATGTCCAAAGTTTCAGCGGGATTTCCAAAATGTTGAGAGGAACTCGAAACATGTCAACCTTGGTTTTGAGAATCTCTCCCGGAGTTTGAGAGATTTGGACGTGAAAGGGTACCAGTCTTGTCGGGGATTGGGAACCCTTCGCGAGAATGTCCAAAGTTTCAGCGGGATTTCCAAAATGTTGAGAGGAACTCGAAACATGTCAACCTCGGTTTTGAGAATCTCTCCCGGAGTTTGAGAGATTTGGACGTGAAAGGGTACCAGTCTTGTCGGGGATTGGGAACCCTTCGCGAGAATGTCCAAAGTTTCAGCGGGATTTCCAAAATGTTGAAAGGAACTCGAAACATGTCAACCTCGGTTTTGAGAATCTCTCCTGGAGTTCGAGAGATTTGGACGTGAAAGGGTACCAGTCTTGTCGGGGATTGGGAACCCTTCGCGAGAATGTCCAAAGTTTCAGCGGGATTTCCAAAATGTTGAGAGAAACTCGAAACATGTCAACCTCGGTTTTGAGAATCTCTCCCGGAGTTTGAGAGATTTGGACGTGAAAGGGTACCAGTCTTGTAGGGGATTGGGAACCCTTCGCGAGAATGTCCAAAGTTTCAGCGGGATTTCCAAAATGTGAGAGAAACTCGAAACATGTCAACCTCGGTTTTGAGAATCTCTCCCGGAGTTTGAGAGATTTGGACGTGAAAGGGTACCAGTCTTGTCGGGGATTGGGAACCCTTCGCCAGAATGTCCAAACTTTCAGTGGGATTTCCAAAATGTTGAGAGGAACTCGAAACATGTCAACCTCGATTTTGAGAATCTCTCCGGAGTTCGAGAGATTTGGACGTGAAAGGGTACCAGTCTTGTCGGGGATTGGGAACCCTTCGCGAGAATGTCCAAAGTTTCAGCGGGATTTCCAAAATGTGAGAGAAACTCGAAACATGTCAACCTCGGTTTTGAGAATCTCTCCCGGAGTTTGAGAGATTTGGACGTGAAAGGGTACCAGTCTTGTAGGGGATTGGGAACCCTTCGCGAGAATGTCCAAAGTTTCAGCGGGATTTCCAAAATGTGAGAGAAACTCGAAACATGTCAACCTCGGTTTTGAGAATCTCTCCCGGAGTTTGAGAGATTTGGACGTGAAAGGGTACCAGTCTTGTCGGGGATTGGGAACCCTTCGCGAGAATGTCCAAAGTTTCAGCGGGATTTCCAAAATGTGAGAGAAACTCGAAACATGTCAACCTCGGTTTTGAGAATCTCTCCCGGAGTTTGAGAGATTTGGACGTGAAAGGGTACCAGTCTTGTCGGGGATTGGGAACCCTTCGCCAGAATGTCCAAACTTTCAGTGGGATTTCCAAAATGTTGAGAGGAACTCGAAACATGTCAACCTCGATTTTGAGAATCTCTCCCGGAGTTCGAGAGATTTGGACGTGAAAGGGTACCAGTCTTGTCGGGGATTGGGAACCCTTCGCGAGAATGTCCAAAGTTTCAGCGGGATTTCCAAAATGTGAGAGAAACTCGAAACATGTCAACCTCGGTTTTGAGAATCTCTCCCGGAGTTCGAGAGATTTGGACGTGAAAGGGTACCAGTCTTGTCGGGGATTGGGAACCCTTCGCGAGAATGTCCAAAGTTTCAGCGGGATTTCCAAAATGTTGAGAGGAACTCGAAACATGTCAACCTCGGTTTTGAGAATCTCTCCCGGATTTTGAGAGATTTGGACGTGAAAGGGTACCAGTCTTGTCGGGGATTGGGAACCCTTCGCGAGAATGTCCAAAGTTTCAGCGGGATTTCCAAAATGTTGAAAGGAACTCGAAACATGTCAACCTCGGTTTTGAGAATCTCTCCTGGAGTTCGAGAGATTTGGACGTGAAAGGGTACCAGTCTTGTCGGGGATTGGGAACCCTTCGCGAGAATGTCCAAAGTTTCAGCGGGATTTCCAAAATGTTGAGAGAAACTCGAAACATGTCAACCTCGGTTTTGAGAATCTCTCCCGGAGTTTGAGAGATTTGGACGTGAAAGGGTACCAGTCTTGTAGGGGATTGGGAACCCTTCGCGAGAATGTCCAAAGTTTCAGCGGGATTTCCAAAATGTGAGAGAAACTCGAAACATGTCAACCTCGGTTTTGAGAATCTCTCCCGGAGTTTGAGAGATTTGGACGTGAAAGGGTACCAGTCTTGTCGGGGATTGGGAACCCTTCGCCAGAATGTCCAAACTTTCAGTGGGATTTCCAAAATGTTGAGAGGAACTCGAAACATGTCAACCTCGATTTTGAGAATCTCTCCCGGAGTTCGAGAGATTTGGACGTGAAAGGGTACCAGTCTTGTCGGGGATTGGGAACCCTTCGCGAGAATGTCCAAAGTTTCAGCGGGATTTCCAAAATGTGAGAGAAACTCGAAACATGTCAACCTCGGTTTTGAGAATCTCTCCCGGAGTTTGAGAGATTTGGACGTGAAAGGGTACCAGTCTTGTAGGGGATTGGGAACCCTTCGCGAGAATGTCCAAAGTTTCAGCGGGATTTCCAAAATGTTGAGAGGAACTCGAAACATGTCAACCTTGGTTTTGAGAATCTCTCCCGGAGTTTGAGAGATTTGGACGTGAAAGGGTACCAGTCTTGTCGGGGATTGAGAACCCTTCGCGAGAATGTCCAAAGTTTCAGCGGGATTTCCAAAATGTTGAGAGGAACTCGAAACATGTCAACCTTGGTTTTGAGAATCTCTCCCGGAGTTCGAGAGATTTGGACGTGAAAGGGTACCAGTCTTGTCGGGGATTGGGAACCCTTCGCGAGAATGTCCAAAGTTTCAGCGGGATTTCCAAAATGTTGAGAGGAACTCGAAACATGTCAACCTTGGTTTTGAGAATCTCTCCCGGAGTTTGAGAGATTTGGACGTGAAAGGGTACCAGTCTTGTCGGGGATTGGGAACCCTTCGCGAGAATGTCCAAAGTTTCAGCGGGATTTCCAAAATGTTGAGAGGAACTCGAAACATGTCAACCTCGGTTTTGAGAATCTCTCCTGGAGTTCGAGAGATTTGGACGTGAAAGGGTACCAGTCTTGTCGGGGATTGGGAACCCTTCGCGAGAATGTCCAAAGTTTCAGCGGGATTTCCAAAATGTTGAGAGGAACTCGAATCATGTCAACCTTGGTTTTGAGAATCTCTCCTGGAGTTCGAGAGATTTGGACGTGAAAGGGTACCAGTCTTGTCGGGGATTGGGAACCCTTCGCGAGAATGTCCAAAGTTTCAGCGGGATTTCCAAAATGTGAGAGAAACTCGAAACATGTCAACCTCGGTTTTGAGAATCTCTCCCGGAGTTTGAGAGATTTGCACGTGAAAGGGTACCAGTCTTGTCGGGGATTGGGAACCCTTCGCGAGAATGTCCAAAGTTTCAGCGGGATTTCCAAAATGTTGAGAGGAACTCGAAACATGTCAACCTTGGTTTTGAGAATCTCTCCCGGAGTTTGAGAGATTTGGACGTGAAAGGGTACCAGTCTTGTCGGGGATTGGGAACCCTTCGCCAGAATGTCCAAAGTTTCAGCGGGATTTCCAAAATGTTGAGAGGAACTCGAAACATGTCAACCTTGGTTTTGAGAATCTCTCCCGGAGTTTGAGAGATTTGGACGTGAAAGGGTACCAGTCTTGTCGGGGATTGGGAACCCTTCGCGAGAATGTCCAAAGTTTCAGCGGGATTTCCAAAATGTTGAGAGGAACTCGAATCATGTCAACCTTGGTTTTGAGAATCTCTCCCGGAGTTTGAGAGATTTGGACGTGAAAGGGTACCAGTCTTGTCGGGGACTGGGAACCCTTCGCGAGAATGTCCAAAGTTTCAGCGGGATTTCCAAAATGTTGAGAGGAACTCGAAACATGTCAACCTTGGTTTTGAGAATCTCTCCCGGAGTTTGAGAGATTTGGACGTGAAAGGGTACCAGTCTTGTCGGGGATTGGGAACCCTTCGCGAG
Source organism: Streptopelia decaocto (assembly GCF_964273445.1). NCBI lineage: Eukaryota > Metazoa > Chordata > Aves > Columbiformes > Columbidae > Streptopelia > Streptopelia decaocto. The sequence continues at coordinate 1,311,100 of NW_028117226.1, read as the reverse complement.
AATGTCCAAAGTTTCAGCGGGATTTCCAAAATGTTGAGAGGAACTCGAAACATGTCAACCTCGGTTTTGAGAATCTCTCCCGGAGTTTGAGAGATTTGGACGTGAAAGGGTACCAGTCTTGTCGGGGATTGGGAACCCTTCGCGAGAATGTCCAAAGTTTCAGCGGGATTTCCAAAATGTTGAAAGGAACTCGAAACATGTCAACCTCGGTTTTGAGAATCTCTCCTGGAGTTCGAGAGATTTGGACGTGAAAGGGTACCAGTCTTGTCGGGGATTGGGAACCCTTCGCGAGAATGTCCAAAGTTTCAGCGGGATTTCCAAAATGTTGAGAGAAACTCGAAACATGTCAACCTCGGTTTTGAGAATCTCTCCCGGAGTTTGAGAGATTTGGACGTGAAAGGGTACCAGTCTTGTAGGGGATTGGGAACCCTTCGCGAGAATGTCCAAAGTTTCAGCGGGATTTCCAAAATGTGAGAGAAACTCGAAACATGTCAACCTCGGTTTTGAGAATCTCTCCCGGAGTTTGAGAGATTTGGACGTGAAAGGGTACCAGTCTTGTCGGGGATTGGGAACCCTTCGCCAGAATGTCCAAACTTTCAGTGGGATTTCCAAAATGTTGAGAGGAACTCGAAACATGTCAACCTCGATTTTGAGAATCTCTCCCGGAGTTCGAGAGATTTGGACGTGAAAGGGTACCAGTCTTGTCGGGGATTGGGAACCCTTCGCGAGAATGTCCAAAGTTTCAGCGGGATTTCCAAAATGTGAGAGAAACTCGAAACATGTCAACCTCGGTTTTGAGAATCTCTCCCGGAGTTTGAGAGATTTGGACGTGAAAGGGTACCAGTCTTGTCGGGGATTGGGAACCCTTCGCGAGAATGTCCAAAGTTTCAGCGGGATTTCCAAAATGTTGAGAGGAACTCGAAACATGTCAACCTTGGTTTTGAGAATCTCTCCCGGAGTTTGAGAGATTTGGACGTGAAAGGGTACCAGTCTTGTCGGGGATTGGGAACCCTTCGCGAGAATGTCCAAAGTTTCAGCGGGATTTCCAAAATGTTGAGAGGAACTCGAAACATGTCAACCTCGGTTTTGAGAATCTCTCCCGGAGTTTGAGAGATTTGGACGTGAAAGGGTACCAGTCTTGTCGGGGATTGGGAACCCTTCGCGAGAATGTCCAAAGTTTCAGCGGGATTTCCAAAATGTTGAGAGGAACTCGAATCATGTCAACCTTGGTTTTGAGAATCTCTCCCGGAGTTTGAGAGATTTGGACGTGAAAGGGTACCAGTCTTGTCGGGGACTGGGAACCCTTCGCGAGAATGTCCAAAGTTTCAGCGGGATTTCCAAAATGTTGAGAGGAACTCGAAACATGTCAACCTTGGTTTTGAGAATCTCTCCCGGAGTTTGAGAGATTTGGACGTGAAAGGGTACCAGTCTTGTCGGGGATTGGGAACCCTTCGCGAGAATGTCCAAAGTTTCAGCGGGATTTCCAAAATGTTGAGAGGAACTCGAAACATGTCAACCTCGGTTTTGAGAATCTCTCCCGGAGTTTGAGAGATTTGGACGTGAAAGGGTACCAGTCTTGTCGGGGATTGGGAACCCTTCGCGAGAATGTCCAAAGTTTCAGCGGGATTTCCAAAATGTTGAAAGGAACTCGAAACATGTCAACCTCGGTTTTGAGAATCTCTCCTGGAGTTCGAGAGATTTGGACCTGAAAGGGTACCAGTCTTGTCGGGGATTGGGAACCCTTCGCGAGAATGTCCAAAGTTTCAGCGGGATTTCCAAAATGTTGAGAGAAACTCGAAACATGTCAACCTCGGTTTTGAGAATCTCTCCCGGAGTTTGAGAGATTTGGACGTGAAAGGGTACCAGTCTTGTAGGGGATTGGGAACCCTTCGCGAGAATGTCCAAAGTTTCAGCGGGATTTCCAAAATGTGAGAGAAACTCGAAACATGTCAACCTCGGTTTTGAGAATCTCTCCCGGAGTTTGAGAGATTTGGACGTGAAAGGGTACCAGTCTTGTCGGGGATTGGGAACCCTTCGCCAGAATGTCCAAACTTTCAGTGGGATTTCCAAAATGTTGAGAGGAACTCGAAACATGTCAACCTCGATTTTGAGAATCTCTCCCGGAGTTCGAGAGATTTGGACGTGAAAGGGTACCAGTCTTGTCGGGGATTGGGAACCCTTCGCGAGAATGTCCAAAGTTTCAGCGGGATTTCCAAAATGTGAGAGAAACTCGAAACATGTCAACCTCGGTTTTGAGAATCTCTCCCGGAGTTTGAGAGATTTGGACGTGAAAGGGTACCAGTCTTGTCGGGGATTGGGAACCCTTCGCGAGAATGTCCAAAGTTTCAGCGGGATTTCCAAAATGTTGAGAGGAACTCGAAACATGTCAACCTTGGTTTTGAGAATCTCTCCCGGAGTTTGAGAGATTTGGACGTGAAAGGGTACCAGTCTTGTCGGGGATTGGGAACCCTTCGCGAGAATGTCCAAAGTTTCAGCGGGATTTCCAAAATGTTGAGAGGAACTCGAAACATGTCAACCTCGGTTTTGAGAATCTCTCCCGGAGTTTGAGAGATTTGGACGTGAAAGGGTACCAGTCTTGTCGGGGATTGGGAACCCTTCGCGAGAATGTCCAAAGTTTCAGCGGGATTTCCAAAATGTTGAAAGGAACTCGAAACATGTCAACCTCGGTTTTGAGAATCTCTCCTGGAGTTCGAGAGATTTGGACGTGAAAGGGTACCAGTCTTGTCGGGGATTGGGAACCCTTCGCGAGAATGTCCAAAGTTTCAGCGGGATTTCCAAAATGTTGAGAGAAACTCGAAACATGTCAACCTCGGTTTTGAGAATCTCTCCCGGAGTTTGAGAGATTTGGACGTGAAAGGGTACCAGTCTTGTAGGGGATTGGGAACCCTTCGCGAGAATGTCCAAAGTTTCAGCGGGATTTCCAAAATGTGAGAGAAACTCGAAACATGTCAACCTCGGTTTTGAGAATCTCTCCCGGAGTTCGAGAGATTTGGACGTGAAAGGGTACCAGTCTTGTCGGGGATTGGGAACCCTTCGCCAGAATGTCCAAACTTTCAGTGGGATTTCCAAAATGTTGAGAGGAACTCGAAACATGTCAACCTCGATTTTGAGAATCTCTCCCGGAGTTCGAGAGATTTGGACGTGAAAGGGTACCAGTCTTGTCGGGGATTGGGAACCCTTCGCGAGAATGTCCAAAGTTTAAGCGGGATTTCCAAAATGTGAGAGAAACTCGAAACATGTCAACCTCGGTTTTGAGAATCTCTCCCGGAGTTTGAGAGATTTGGACGTGAAAGGGTACCAGTCTTGTAGGGGATTGGGAACCCTTCGCGAGAATGTCCAAAGTTTCAGCGGGATTTCCAAAATGTGAGAGAAACTGGAAACATGTCAACCTCGGTTTTGAGAATCTCTCCCGGAGTTTGAGAGATTTGGACGTGAAAGGGTACCAGTCTTGTAGGGGATTGGGAACCCTTCGCGAGAATGTCCAAAGTTTCAGCGGGATTTCCAAAATGTTGAGAGGAACTCGAAACATGTCAACCTTGGTTTTGAGAATCTCTCCCGGAGTTTGAGAGATTTGGACGTGAAAGGGTACCAGTCTTGTCGGGGATTGAGAACCCTTCGCGAGAATGTCCAAAGTTTCAGCGGGATTTCCAAAATGTTGAGAGGAACTCGAAACATGTCAACCTTGGTTTTGAGAATCTCTCCCGGAGTTCGAGAGATTTGGACGTGAAAGGGTACCAGTCTTGTCGGGGATTGGGAACCCTTCGCGAGAATGTCCAAAGTTTCAGCGGGATTTCCAAAATGTTGAGAGGAACTCGAATCATGTCAACCTTGGTTTTGAGAATCTCTCCCGGAGTTTGAGAGATTTGGACGTGAAAGGGTACCAGTCTTGTCGGGGATTGGGAACCCTTCGCGAGAATGTCCAAAGTTTCAGCGGGATTTCCAAAATGTTGAGAGGAACTCGAAACATGTCAACCTCGGTTTTGAGAATCTCTCCCGGATTTTGAGAGATTTGGACGTGAAAGGGTACCAGTCTTGTCGGGGATTGGGAACCCTTCGCGAGAATGTCCAAAGTTTCAGCGGGATTTCCAAAATGTTGAAAGGAACTCGAAACATGTCAACCTCGGTTTTGAGAATCTCTCCTGGAGTTCGAGAGATTTGGACGTGAAAGGGTACCAGTCTTGTCGGGGATTGGGAACCCTTCGCGAGAATGTCCAAAGTTTCAGCGGGATTTCCAAAATGTTGAGAGAAACTCGAAACATGTCAACCTCGGTTTTGAGAATCTCTCCCGGAGTTTGAGAGATTTGGACGTGAAAGGGTACCAGTCTTGTAGGGGATTGGGAACCCTTCGCGAGAATGTCCAAAGTTTCAGCGGGATTTCCAAAATGTGAGAGAAACTCGAAACATGTCAACCTCGGTTTTGAGAATCTCTCCCGGAGTTTGAGAGATTTGGACGTGAAAGGGTACCAGTCTTGTCGGGGATTGGGAACCCTTCGCCAGAATGTCCAAACTTTCAGTGGGATTTCCAAAATGTTGAGAGGAACTCGAAACATGTCAACCTCGATTTTGAGAATCTCTCCCGGAGTTCGAGAGATTTGGACGTGAAAGGGTACCAGTCTTGTCGGGGATTGGGAACCCTTCGCGAGAATGTCCAAAGTTTCAGCGGGATTTCCAAAATGTGAGAGAAACTCGAAACATGTCAACCTCGGTTTTGAGAATCTCTCCCGGAGTTTGAGAGATTTGGACGTGAAAGGGTACCAGTCTTGTAGGGGATTGGGAACCCTTCGCGAGAATGTCCAAAGTTTCAGCGGGATTTCCAAAATGTGAGAGAAACTCGAAACATGTCAACCTCGGTTTTGAGAATCTCTCCCGGAGTTCGAGAGATTTGGACGTGAAAGGGTACCAGTCTTGTCGGGGATTGGGAACCCTTCGCCAGAATGTCCAAACTTTCAGTGGGATTTCCAAAATGTTGAGAGGAACTCGAAACATGTCAACCTCGATTTTGAGAATCTCTCCCGGAGTTCGAGAGATTTGGACGTGAAAGGGTACCAGTCTTGTCGGGGATTGGGAACCCTTCGCGAGAATGTCCAAAGTTTCAGCGGGATTTCCAAAATGTGAGAGAAACTCGAAACATGTCAACCTCGGTTTTGAGAATCTCTCCCGGAGTTTGAGAGATTTGGACGTGAAAGGGTACCAGTCTTGTAGGGGATTGGGAACCCTTCGCGAGAATGTCCAAAGTTTCAGCGGGATTTCCAAAATGTGAGAGAAACTGGAAACATGTCAACCTCGGTTTTGAGAATCTCTCCCGGAGTTTGAGAGATTTGGACGTGAAAGGGTACCAGTCTTGTAGGGGATTGGGAACCCTTCGCGAGAATGTCCAAAGTTTCAGCGGGATTTCCAAAATGTTGAGAGGAACTCGAAACATGTCAACCTTGGTTTTGAGAATCTCTCCCGGAGTTTGAGAGATTTGGACGTGAAAGGGTACCAGTCTTGTCGGGGATTGAGAACCCTTCGCGAGAATGTCCAAAGTTTCAGCGGGATTTCCAAAATGTTGAGAGGAACTCGAAACATGTCAACCTTGGTTTTGAGAATCTCTCCCGGAGTTCGAGAGATTTGGACGTGAAAGGGTACCAGTCTTGTCGGGGATTGGGAACCCTTCGCGAGAATGTCCAAAGTTTCAGCGGGATTTCCAAAATGTTGAGAGGAACTCGAATCATGTCAACCTTGGTTTTGAGAATCTCTCCCGGAGTTTGAGAGATTTGGACGTGAAAGGGTACCAGTCTTGTCGGGGATTGGGAACCCTTCGCGAGAATGTCCAAAGTTTCAGCGGGATTTCCAAAATGTTGAGAGGAACTCGAAACATGTCAACCTCGGTTTTGAGAATCTCTCCCGGATTTTGAGAGATTTGGACGTGAAAGGGTACCAGTCTTGTCGGGGATTGGGAACCCTTCGCGAGAATGTCCAAAGTTTCAGCGGGATTTCCAAAATGTTGAAAGGAACTCGAAACATGTCAACCTCGGTTTTGAGAATCTCTCCTGGAGTTCGAGAGATTTGGACGTGAAAGGGTACCAGTCTTGTCGGGGATTGGGAACCCTTCGCGAGAATGTCCAAAGTTTCAGCGGGATTTCCAAAATGTTGAGAGAAACTCGAAACATGTCAACCTCGGTTTTGAGAATCTCTCCCGGAGTTTGAGAGATTTGGACGTGAAAGGGTACCAGTCTTGTAGGGGATTGGGAACCCTTCGCGAGAATGTCCAAAGTTTCAGCGGGATTTCCAAAATGTGAGAGAAACTCGAAACATGTCAACCTCGGTTTTGAGAATCTCTCCCGGAGTTTGAGAGATTTGGACGTGAAAGGGTACCAGTCTTGTCGGGGATTGGGAACCCTTCGCCAGAATGTCCAAACTTTCAGTGGGATTTCCAAAATGTTGAGAGGAACTCGAAACATGTCAACCTCGATTTTGAGAATCTCTCCCGGAGTTCGAGAGATTTGGACGTGAAAGGGTACCAGTCTTGTCGGGGATTGGGAACCCTTCGCGAGAATGTCCAAAGTTTCAGCGGGATTTCCAAAATGTGAGAGAAACTCGAAACATGTCAACCTCGGTTTTGAGAATCTCTCCCGGAGTTTGAGAGATTTGGACGTGAAAGGGTACCAGTCTTGTAGGGGATTGGGAACCCTTCGCGAGAATGTCCAAAGTTTCAGCGGGATTTCCAAAATGTGAGAGAAACTCGAAACATGTCAACCTCGGTTTTGAGAATCTCTCCCGGAGTTTGAGAGATTTGGACGTGAAAGGGTACCAGTCTTGTCGGGGATTGGGAACCCTTCGCGAGAATGTCCAAAGTTTCAGCGGTATTTCCAAAATGTTGAAAGGAACTCGAAACATGTCAACCTCGGTTTTGAGAATCTCTCCTGGAGTTCGAGAGATTTGGACGTGAAAGGGTACCAGTCTTGTCGGGGATTGGGAACCCTTCGCGAGAATGTCCAAAGTTTCAGCGGGATTTCCAAAATGTTGAGAGAAACTCGAAACATGTCAACCTCGGTTTTGAGAATCTCTCCCGGAGTTTGAGAGATTTGGACGTGAAAGGGTACCAGTCTTGTAGGGGATTGGGAACCCTTCGCGAGAATGTCCAAAGTTTCAGCGGGATTTCCAAAATGTGAGAGAAACTCGAAACATGTCAACCTCGGTTTTGAGAATCTCTCCCGGAGATTGAGAGATTTGGACGTGAAAGGGTACCAGTCTTGTCGGGGATTGGGAACCCTTCGCCAGAATGTCCAAACTTTCAGTGGGATTTCCAAAATGTTGACAGGAACTCGAAACATGTCAACCTCGGTTTTGAGAATCTCTCCCGGAGTTTGAGAGATTTGGACGTGAAAGGGTACCAGTCTTGTAGGGGATTGGGAACCCTTCGCGAGAATGTCCAAAGTTTCAGCGGGATTTCCAAAATGTTGAGAGGAACTCGAAACATGTCAACCTTGGTTTTGAGAATCTCTCCCGGAGTTTGAGAGATTTGGACGTGAAAGGGTACCAGTCTTGTCGGGGATTGAGAACCCTTCGCGAGAATGTCCAAAGTTTCAGCGGGATTTCCAAAATGTTGAGAGGAACTCGAAACATGTCAACCTTGGTTTTGAGAATCTCTCCCGGAGTTCGAGAGATTTGGACGTGAAAGGGTACCAGTCTTGTCGGGGATTGGGAACCCTTCGCGAGAATGTCCAAAGTTTCAGCGGGATTTCCAAAATGTTGAGAGGAACTCGAAACATGTCAACCTTGGTTTTGAGAATCTCTCCCGGAGTTTGAGAGATTTGGACGTGAAAGGGTACCAGTCTTGTCGGGGATTGGGAACCCTTCGCGAGAATGTCCAAAGTTTCAGCGGGATTTCCAAAATGTTGAGAGGAACTCGAAACATGTCAACCTCGGTTTTGAGAATCTCTCCTGGAGTTCGAGAGATTTGGACGTGAAAGGGTACCAGTCTTGTCGGGGATTGGGAACCCTTCGCGAGAATGTCCAAAGTTTCAGCGGGATTTCCAAAATGTTGAGAGAAACTCGAAACATGTCAACCTTGGTTTTGAGAATCTCTCCCGGAGTTCGAGAGATTTGGACGTGAAAGGGTACCAGTCTTGTCGGGGATTGGGAACCCTTCGCGAGAATGTCCAAAGTTTCAGCGGGATTTCCAAAATGTTGAGAGAAACTCGAAACATGTCAACCTTGGTTTTGAGAATCTCTCCCGGAGTTCGAGAGATTTGGACGTGAAAGGGTACCAGTCTTGTCGGGGATTGGGAACCCTTCGCGAGAATGTCCAAAGTTTCAGCGGGATTTCCAAAATGTTGAGAGGAACTCGAAACATGTCAACCTTGGTTTTGAGAATCTCTCCCGGAGTTTGAGAGATTTGGACGTGAAAGGGTACCAGTCTTGTCGGGGATTGGGAACCCTTCGCCAGAATGTCCAAAGTTTCAGCGGGATTTCCAAAATGTTGAGAGGAACTCGAAACATGTCAACCTTGGTTTTGAGAATCTCTCCCGGAGTTTGAGAGATTTGGACGTGAAAGGGTACCAGTCTTGTCGGGGATTGGGAACCCTTCGCGAGAATGTCCAAAGTTTCAGCGGGATTTCCAAAATGTTGAGAGGAACTCGAATCATGTCAACCTTGGTTTTGAGAATCTCTCCCGGAGTTTGAGAGATTTGGACGTGAAAGGGTACCAGTCTTGTCGGGGATTGGGAACCCTTCGCGAGAATGTCCAAAGTTTCAGCGGGATTTCCAAAATGTTGAGAGGAACTCGAAACATGTCAACCTTGGTTTTGAGAATCTCTCCCGGAGTTTGAGAGATTTGGACGTGAAAGGGTACCAGTCTTGTCGGGGATTGGGAACCCTTCGCGAGAATGTCCAAAGTTTCAGCGGGATTTCCAAAATGTTGAGAGGAACTCGAAACATGTCAACCTCGGTTTTGAGAATCTCTCCCGGAGTTTGAGTGATTTGGACGTGAAAGGGTACCAGTCTTGTCGGGGATTGGGAACCCTTCGCGAGAATGTCCAAAGTTTCAGCGGGATTTCCAAAATGTTGAGAGAAACTCGAAACATGTCAACCTCGGTTTTGAGAATCTCTCCCGGAGTTTGAGAGATTTGGACGTGAAAGGGTACCAGTCTTGTAGGGGATTGGGAACCCTTCGCGAGAATGTCCAAAGTTTCAGCGGGATTTCCAAAATGTGAGAGAAACTCGAAACATGTCAACCTCGGTTTTGAGAATCTCTCCCGGAGTTTGAGAGATTTGGACGTGAAAGGGTACCAGTCTTGTCGGGGATTGGGAACCCTTCGCCAGAATGTCCAAACTTTCAGTGGGATTTCCAAAATGTTGAGAGGAACTCGAAACATGTCAACCTCGATTTTGAGAATCTCTCCCGGAGTTCGAGAGATTTGGACGTGAAAGGGTACCAGTCTTGTCGGGGATTGGGAACCCTTCGCGAGAATGTCCAAAGTTTCAGCGGGATTTCCAAAATGTGAGAGAAACTCGAAACATGTCAACCTCGGTTTTGAGAATCTCTCCCGGAGTTTGAGAGATTTGGACGTGAAAGGGTACCAGTCTTGTCGGGGATTGGGAACCCTTCGCCAGAATGTCCAAACTTTCAGTGGGATTTCCAAAATGTTGAGAGGAACTCGAAACATGTCAACCTCGATTTTGAGAATCTCTCCCGGAGTTCGAGAGATTTGGACGTGAAAGGGTACCAGTCTTGTCGGGGATTGGGAACCCTTCGCGAGAATGTCCAAAGTTTCAGCGGGATTTCCAAAATGTGAGAGAAACTCGAAACATGTCAACCTCGGTTTTGAGAATCTCTCCCGGAGTTTGAGAGATTTGGACGTGAAAGGGTACCAGTCTTGTCGGGGATTGGGAACCCTTCGCGAGAATGTCCAAAGTTTCAGCGGGATTTCCAAAATGTTGAGAGGAACTCGAAACATGTCAACCTTGGTTTTGAGAATCTCTCCCGGAGTTTGAGAGATTTGGACGTGAAAGGGTACCAGTCTTGTCGGGGATTGGGAACCCTTCGCGAGAATGTCCAAAGTTTCAGCGGGATTTCCAAAATGTTGAGAGGAACTCGAAACATGTCAACCTCGGTTTTGAGAATCTCTCCCGGAGTTTGAGAGATTTGGACGTGAAAGGGTACCAGTCTTGTCGGGGATTGGGAACCCTTCGCGAGAATGTCCAAAGTTTCAGCGGGATTTCCAAAATGTTGAAAGGAACTCGAAACATGTCAACCTCGGTTTTGAGAATCTCTCCCGGAGTTCGAGAGATTTGGACGTGAAAGGGTACCAGTCTTGTCGGGGATTGGGAACCCTTCGCGAGAATGTCCAAAGTTTCAGCGGGATTTCCAAAATGTTGAGAGAAACTCGAAACATGTCAACCTCGGTTTTGAGAATCTCTCCCGGAGTTTGAGAGATTTGGACGTGAAAGGGTACCAGTCTTGTAGGGGATTGGGAACCCTTCGCGAGAATGTCCAAAGTTTCAGCGGGATTTCCAAAATGTGAGAGAAACTCGAAACATGTCAACCTCGGTTTTGAGAATCTCTCCCGGAGTTTGAGAGATTTGGACGTGAAAGGGTACCAGTCTTGTCGGGGATTGGGAACCCTTCGCCAGAATGTCCAAACTTTCAGTGGGATTTCCAAAATGTTGAGAGGAACTCGAAACATGTCAACCTCGATTTTGAGAATCTCTCCCGGAGTTCGAGAGATTTGGACGTGAAAGGGTACCAGTCTTGTCGGGGATTGGGAACCCTTCGCGAGAATGTCCAAAGTTTCAGCGGGATTTCCAAAATGTGAGAGAAACTCGAAACATGTCAACCTCGGTTTTGAGAATCTCTCCCGGAGTTTGAGAGATTTGGACGTGAAAGGGTACCAGTCTTGTCGGGGATTGGGAACCCTTCGCGAGAATGTCCAAAGTTTCAGCGGGATTTCCAAAATGTGAGAGAAACTGGAAACATGTCAACCTCGGTTTTGAGAATCTCTCCCGGAGTTTGAGAGATTTGGACGTGAAAGGGTACCAGTCTTGTAGGGGATTGGGAACCCTTCGCGAGAATGTCCAAAGTTTCAGCGGGATTTCCAAAATGTTGAGAGGAACTCGAAACATGTCAACCTTGGTTTTGAGAATCTCTCCCGGAGTTTGAGAGATTTGGACGTGAAAGGGTACCAGTCTTGTCGGGGATTGAGAACCCTTCGCGAGAATGTCCAAAGTTTCAGCGGGATTTCCAAAATGTTGAGAGGAACTCGAAACATGTCAACCTTGGTTTTGAGAATCTCTCCCGGAGTTCGAGAGATTTGGACGTGAAAGGGTACCAGTCTTGTCGGGGATTGGGAACCCTTCGCGAGAATGTCCAAAGTTTCAGCGGGATTTCCAAAATGTTGAGAGGAACTCGAATCATGTCAACCTTGGTTTTGAGAATCTCTCCCGGAGTTTGAGAGATTTGGACGTGAAAGGGTACCAGTCTTGTCGGGGATTGGGAACCCTTCGCGAGAATGTCCAAAGTTTCAGCGGGATTTCCAAAATGTTGAGAGGAACTCGAAACATGTCAACCTCGGTTTTGAGAATCTCTCCCGGATTTTGAGAGATTTGGACGTGAAAGGGTACCAGTCTTGTCGGGGATTGGGAACCCTTCGCGAGAATGTCCAAAGTTTCAGCGGGATTTCCAAAATGTTGAAAGGAACTCGAAACATGTCAACCTCGGTTTTGAGAATCTCTCCTGGAGTTCGAGAGATTTGGACGTGAAAGGGTACCAGTCTTGTCGGGGATTGGGAACCCTTCGCGAGAATGTCCAAAGTTTCAGCGGGATTTCCAAAATGTTGAGAGAAACTCGAAACATGTCAACCTCGGTTTTGAGAATCTCTCCCGGAGTTTGAGAGATTTGGACGTGAAAGGGTACCAGTCTTGTAGGGGATTGGGAACCCTTCGCGAGAATGTCCAAAGTTTCAGCGGGATTTCCAAAATGTGAGAGAAACTCGAAACATGTCAACCTCGGTTTTGAGAATCTCTCCCGGAGTTTGAGAGATTTGGACGTGAAAGGGTACCAGTCTTGTCGGGGATTGGGAACCCTTCGCCAGAATGTCCAAACTTTCAGTGGGATTTCCAAAATGTTGAGAGGAACTCGAAACATGTCAACCTCGATTTTGAGAATCTCTCCCGGAGTTCGAGAGATTTGGACGTGAAAGGGTACCAGTCTTGTCGGGGATTGGGAACCCTTCGCGAGAATGTCCAAAGTTTCAGCGGGATTTCCAAAATGTGAGAGAAACTCGAAACATGTCAACCTCGGTTTTGAGAATCTCTCCCGGAGTTTGAGAGATTTGGACGTGAAAGGGTACCAGTCTTGTAGGGGATTGGGAACCCTTCGCGAGAATGTCCAAAGTTTCAGCGGGATTTCCAAAATGTGAGAGAAACTCGAAACATGTCAACCTCGGTTTTGAGAATCTCTCCCGGAGTTTGAGAGATTTGGACGTGAAAGGGTACCAGTCTTGTCGGGGATTGGGAACCCTTCGCGAGAATGTCCAAAGTTTCAGCGGGATTTCCAAAATGTTGAGAGAAACTCGAAACATGTCAACCTTGGTTTTGAGAATCTCTCCCGGAGTTCGAGAGATTTGGACGTGAAAGGGTACCAGTCTTGTCGGGGATTGGGAACCCTTCGCGAGAATGTCCAAAGTTTCAGCGGGATTTCCAAAATGTTGAGAGGAACTCGAAACATGTCAACCTTGGTTTTGAGAATCTCTCCCGGAGTTTGAGAGATTTGGACGTGAAAGGGTACCAGTCTTGTCGGGGATTGGGAACCCTTCGCGAGAATGTCCAAAGTTTCAGCGGGATTTCCAAAATGTTGAGAGGAACTCGAAACATGTCAACCTCGGTTTTGAGAATCTCTCCCGGAGTTTGAGAGATTTGGACGTGAAAGGGTACCAGTCTTGTCGGGGATTGGGAACCCTTCGCGAGAATGTCCAAAGTTTCAGCGGGATTTCCAAAATGTTGAGAGGAACTCGAAACATGTCAACCTTGGTTTTGAGAATCTCTCCCGGAGTTTGAGAGATTTGGACGTGAAAGGGTACCAGTCTTGTCGGGGATTGGGAACCCTTCGCGAGAATGTCCAAAGTTTCAGCGGGATTTCCAAAATGTTGAGAGGAACTCGAAACATGTCAACCTCGGTTTTGAGAATCTCTCCCGGAGTTTGAGAGATTTGGACGTGAAAGGGTACCAGTCTTGTCGGGGATTGGGAACCCTTCGCGAGAATGTCCAAAGTTTCAGCGGGATTTCCAAAATGTTGAAAGGAACTCGAAACATGTCAACCTCGGTTTTGAGAATCTCTCCCGGAGTTTGAGAGATTTGGACGTGAAAGGGTACCAGTCTTGTAGGGGATTGGGAACCCTTCGCGAGAATGTCCAAAGTTTCAGCGGGATTTCCAAAATGTGAGAGAAACTCGAAACATGTCAACCTCGGTTTTGAGAATCTCTCCCGGAGTTTGAGAGATTTGGACGTGAAAGGGTACCAGTCTTGTCGGGGATTGGGAACCCTTCGCCAGAATGTCCAAACTTTCAGTGGGATTTCCAAAATGTTGAGAGGAACTCGAAACATGTCAACCTCGATTTTGAGAATCTCTCCCGGAGTTCGAGAGATTTGGACGTGAAAGGGTACCAGTCTTGTCGGGGATTGGGAACCCTTCGCGAGAATGTCCAAAGTTTCAGCGGGATTTCCAAAATGTGAGAGAAACTCGAAACATGTCAACCTCGGTTTTGAGAATCTCTCCCGGAGTTTGAGAGATTTGGACGTGAAAGGGTACCAGTCTTGTAGGGGATTGGGAACCCTTCGCGAGAATGTCCAAAGTTTCAGCGGGATTTCCAAAATGTGAGAGAAACTGGAAACATGTCAACCTCGGTTTTGAGAATCTCTCCCGGAGTTTGAGAGATTTGGACGTGAAAGGGTACCAGTCTTGTAGGGGATTGGGAACCCTTCGCGAGAATGTCCAAAGTTTCAGCGGGATTTCCAAAATGTTGAGAGGAACTCGAAACATGTCAACCTTGGTTTTGAGAATCTCTCCCGGAGTTTGAGAGATTTGGACGTGAAAGGGTACCAGTCTTGTCGGGGATTGAGAACCCTTCGCGAGAATGTCCAAAGTTTCAGCGGGATTTCCAAAATGTTGAGAGGAACTCGAAACATGTCAACCTTGGTTTTGAGAATCTCTCCCGGAGTTCGAGAGATTTGGACGTGAAAGGGTACCAGTCTTGTCGGGGATTGGGAACCCTTCGCGAGAATGTCCAAAGTTTCAGCGGGATTTCCAAAATGTTGAGAGGAACTCGAATCATGTCAACCTTGGTTTTGAGAATCTCTCCCGGAGTTTGAGAGATTTGGACGTGAAAGGGTACCAGTCTTGTCGGGGATTGGGAACCCTTCGCGAGAATGTCCAAAGTTTCAGCGGGATTTCCAAAATGTTGAGAGGAACTCGAAACATGTCAACCTCGGTTTTGAGAATCTCTCCCGGATTTTGAGAGATTTGGACGTGAAAGGGTACCAGTCTTGTCGGGGATTGGGAACCCTTCGCGAGAATGTCCAAAGTTTCAGCGGGATTTCCAAAATGTTGAAAGGAACTCGAAACATGTCAACCTCGGTTTTGAGAATCTCTCCTGGAGTTCGAGAGATTTGGACGTGAAAGGGTACCAGTCTTGTCGGGGATTGGGAACCCTTCGCGAGAATGTCCAAAGTTTCAGCGGGATTTCCAAAATGTTGAGAGAAACTCGAAACATGTCAACCTCGGTTTTGAGAATCTCTCCCGGAGTTTGAGAGATTTGGACGTGAAAGGGTACCAGTCTTGTAGGGGATTGGGAACCCTTCGCGAGAATGTCCAAAGTTTCAGCGGGATTTCCAAAATGTGAGAGAAACTCGAAACATGTCAACCTCGGTTTTGAGAATCTCTCCCGGAGTTTGAGAGATTTGGACGTGAAAGGGTACCAGTCTTGTCGGGGATTGGGAACCCTTCGCCAGAATGTCCAAACTTTCAGTGGGATTTCCAAAATGTTGAGAGGAACTCGAAACATGTCAACCTCGATTTTGAGAATCTCTCCCGGAGTTCGAGAGATTTGGACGTGAAAGGGTACCAGTCTTGTCGGGGATTGGGAACCCTTCGCGAGAATGTCCAAAGTTTCAGCGGGATTTCCAAAATGTGAGAGAAACTCGAAACATGTCAACCTCGGTTTTGAGAATCTCTCCCGGAGTTTGAGAGATTTGGACGTGAAAGGGTACCAGTCTTGTAGGGGATTGGGAACCCTTCGCGAGAATGTCCAAAGTTTCAGCGGGATTTCCAAAATGTGAGAGAAACTCGAAACATGTCAACCTCGGTTTTGAGAATCTCTCCCGGAGTTTGAGAGATTTGGACGTGAAAGGGTACCAGTCTTGTCGGGGATTGAGAACCCTTCGCGAGAATGTCCAAAGTTTCAGCGGGATTTCCAAAATGTTGAGAGGAACTCGAAACATGTCAACCTTGGTTTTGAGAATCTCTCCCGGAGTTCGAGAGATTTGGACGTGAAAGGGTACCAGTCTTGTCGGGGATTGGGAACCCTTCGCGAGAATGTCCAAAGTTTCAGCGGGATTTCCAAAATGTTGAGAGGAACTCGAAACATGTCAACCTTGGTTTTGAGAATCTCTCCCGGAGTTTGAGAGATTTGGACGTGAAAGGGTACCAGTCTTGTCGGGGATTGGGAACCCTTCGCGAGAATGTCCAAAGTTTCAGCGGGATTTCCAAAATGTTGAGAGGAACTCGAAACATGTCAACCTCGGTTTTGAGAATCTCTCCTGGAGTTCGAGAGATTTGGACGTGAAAGGGTACCAGTCTTGTCAGGGATTGGGAACCCTTCGCGAGAATGTCCAAAGTTTCAGCGGGATTTCCAAAATGTTGAGAGAAACTCGAAACATGTCAACCTTGGTTTTGAGAATCTCTCCTGGAGTTCGAGAGATTTGGACGTGAAAGGGTACCAGTCTTGTCGGGGATTGGGAACCCTTCGCGAGAATGTCCAAAGTTTCAGCGGGATTTCCAAAATGTTGAGAGAAACTCGAAACATGTCAACCTTGGTTTTGAGAATCTCTCCCGGAGTTCGAGAGATTTGGACGTGAAAGGGTACCAGTCTTGTCGGGGATTGGGAACCCTTCGCGAGAATGTCCAAAGTTTCAGCGGGATTTCCAAAATGTTGAGAGGAACTCGAAACATGTCAACCTTGGTTTTGAGAATCTCTCCCGGAGTTTGAGAGATTTGGACGTGAAAGGGTACCAGTCTTGTCGGGGATTGGGAACCCTTCGCCAGAATGTCCAAAG
Source organism: Streptopelia decaocto (assembly GCF_964273445.1). Taxonomy (NCBI): domain Eukaryota; kingdom Metazoa; phylum Chordata; class Aves; order Columbiformes; family Columbidae; genus Streptopelia; species Streptopelia decaocto. The sequence goes on along the minus strand of NW_028117226.1, from coordinate 1,294,768 downwards.
TTTCAGCGGGATTTCCAAAATGTTGAGAGGAACTCGAAACATGTCAACCTTGGTTTTGAGAATCTCTCCCGGAGTTTGAGAGATTTGGACGTGAAAGGGTACCAGTCTTGTCGGGGATTGGGAACCCTTCGCGAGAATGTCCAAAGTTTCAGCGGGATTTCCAAAATGTGAGAGAAACTCGAAACATGTCAACCTCGGTTTTGAGAATCTCTCCCGGAGTTTGAGAGATTTGGACGTGAAAGGGTACCAGTCTTGTCGGGGATTGGGAACCCTTCGCGAGAATGTCCAAAGTTTCAGCGGGATTTCCAAAATGTTGAGAGAAACTCGAAACATGTCAACCTTGGTTTTGAGAATCTCTCCCGGAGTTCGAGAGATTTGGACGTGAAAGGGTACCAGTCTTGTCGGGGATTGGGAACCCTTCGCGAGAATGTCCAAAGTTTCAGCGGGATTTCCAAAATGTTGAGAGGAACTCGAAACATGTCAACCTTGGTTTTGAGAATCTCTCCCGAAGTTTGAGAGATTTGGACGTGAAAGGGTACCAGTCTTGTCGGGGATTGGGAACCCTTCGCGAGAATGTCCAAAGTTTCAGCGGGATTTCCAAAATGTTGAGAGGAACTCGAAACATGTCAACCTCGGTTTTGAGAATCTCTCCCGGAGTTTGAGAGATTTGGACGTGAAAGGGTACCAGTCTTGTCGGGGATTGGGAACCCTTCGCGAGAATGTCCAAAGTTTCAGCGGGATTTCCAAAATGTTGAGAGGAACTCGAAACATGTCAACCTTGGTTTTGAGAATCTCTCCCGGAGTTTGAGAGATTTGGACGTGAAAGGGTACCAGTCTTGTCGGGGATTGGGAACCCTTCGCGAGAATGTCCAAAGTTTCAGCGGGATTTCCAAAATGTTGAGAGGAACTCGAAACATGTCAACCTCGGTTTTGAGAATCTCTCCCGGAGTTTGAGAGATTTGGACATGAAAGGGTACCAGTCTTGTCGGGGATTGGGAACCCTTCGCGAGAATGTCCAAAGTTTCAGCGGGATTTCCAAAATGTTGAAAGGAACTCGAAACATGTCAACCTCGGTTTTGAGAATCTCTCCCGGAGTTTGAGAGATTTGGACGTGAAAGGGTACCAGTCTTGTAGGGGATTGGGAACCCTTCGCGAGAATGTCCAAAGTTTCAGCGGGATTTCCAAAATGTGAGAGAAACTCGAAACATGTCAACCTCGGTTTTGAGAATCTCTCCCGGAGTTTGAGAGATTTGGACGTGAAAGGGTACCAGTCTTGTCGGGGATTGGGAACCCTTCGCCAGAATGTCCAAACTTTCAGTGGGATTTCCAAAATGTTGAGAGGAACTCGAAACATGTCAACCTCGATTTTGAGAATCTCTCCCGGAGTTCGAGAGATTTGGACGTGAAAGGGTACCAGTCTTGTCGGGGATTGGGAACCCTTCGCGAGAATGTCCAAAGTTTCAGCGGGATTTCCAAAATGTGAGAGAAACTCGAAACATGTCAACCTCGGTTTTGAGAATCTCTCCCGGAGTTTGAGAGATTTGGACGTGAAAGGGTACCAGTCTTGTAGGGGATTGGGAACCCTTCGCGAGAATGTCCAAAGTTTCAGCGGGATTTCCAAAATGTGAGAGAAACTGGAAACATGTCAACCTCGGTTTTGAGAATCTCTCCCGGAGTTTGAGAGATTTGGACGTGAAAGGGTACCAGTCTTGTAGGGGATTGGGAACCCTTCGCGAGAATGTCCAAAGTTTCAGCGGGATTTCCAAAATGTTGAGAGGAACTCGAAACATGTCAACCTTGGTTTTGAGAATCTCTCCCGGAGTTTGAGAGATTTGGACGTGAAAGGGTACCAGTCTTGTCGGGGATTGAGAACCCTTCGCGAGAATGTCCAAAGTTTCAGCGGGATTTCCAAAATGTTGAGAGGAACTCGAAACATGTCAACCTTGGTTTTGAGAATCTCTCCCGGAGTTCGAGAGATTTGGACGTGAAAGGGTACCAGTCTTGTCGGGGATTGGGAACCCTTCGCGAGAATGTCCAAAGTTTCAGCGGGATTTCCAAAATGTTGAGAGGAACTCGAATCATGTCAACCTTGGTTTTGAGAATCTCTCCCGGAGTTTGAGAGATTTGGACGTGAAAGGGTACCAGTCTTGTCGGGGATTGGGAACCCTTCGCGAGAATGTCCAAAGTTTCAGCGGGATTTCCAAAATGTTGAGAGGAACTCGAAACATGTCAACCTCGGTTTTGAGAATCTCTCCCGGATTTTGAGAGATTTGGACGTGAAAGGGTACCAGTCTTGTCGGGGATTGGGAACCCTTCGCGAGAATGTCCAAAGTTTCAGCGGGATTTCCAAAATGTTGAAAGGAACTCGAAACATGTCAACCTCGGTTTTGAGAATCTCTCCTGGAGTTCGAGAGATTTGGACGTGAAAGGGTACCAGTCTTGTCGGGGATTGGGAACCCTTCGCGAGAATGTCCAAAGTTTCAGCGGGATTTCCAAAATGTTGAGAGAAACTCGAAACATGTCAACCTCGGTTTTGAGAATCTCTCCCGGAGTTTGAGAGATTTGGACGTGAAAGGGTACCAGTCTTGTAGGGGATTGGGAACCCTTCGCGAGAATGTCCAAAGTTTCAGCGGGATTTCCAAAATGTGAGAGAAACTCGAAACATGTCAACCTCGGTTTTGAGAATCTCTCCCGGAGTTTGAGAGATTTGGACGTGAAAGGGTACCAGTCTTGTAGGGGATTGGGAACCCTTCGCGAGAATGTCCAAAGTTTCAGCGGGATTTCCAAAATGTGAGAGAAACTGGAAACATGTCAACCTCGGTTTTGAGAATCTCTCCCGGAGTTTGAGAGATTTGGACGTGAAAGGGTACCAGTCTTGTAGAGGATTGGGAACCCTTCGCGAGAATGTCCAAAGTTTCAGCGGGATTTCCAAAATGTTGAGAGGAACTCGAAACATGTCAACCTTGGTTTTGAGAATCTCTCCCGGAGTTTGAGAGATTTGGACGTGAAAGGGTACCAGTCTTGTCGGGGATTGAGAACCCTTCGCGAGAATGTCCAAAGTTTCAGCGGGATTTCCAAAATGTTGAGAGGAACTCGAAACATGTCAACCTTGGTTTTGAGAATCTCTCCCGGAGTTCGAGAGATTTGGACGTGAAAGGGTACCAGTCTTGTCGGGGATTGGGAACCCTTCGCGAGAATGTCCAAAGTTTCAGCGGGATTTCCAAAATGTTGAGAGGAACTCGAATCATGTCAACCTTGGTTTTGAGAATCTCTCCCGGAGTTTGAGAGATTTGGACGTGAAAGGGTACCAGTCTTGTCGGGGATTGGGAACCCTTCGCGAGAATGTCCAAAGTTTCAGCGGGATTTCCAAAATGTTGAGAGGAACTCGAAACATGTCAACCTCGGTTTTGAGAATCTCTCCCGGATTTTGAGAGATTTGGACGTGAAAGGGTACCAGTCTTGTCGGGGATTGGGAACCCTTCGCGAGAATGTCCAAAGTTTCAGCGGGATTTCCAAAATGTTGAAAGGAACTCGAAACATGTCAACCTCGGTATTGAGAATCTCTCCTGGAGTTCGAGAGATTTGGACGTGAAAGGGTACCAGTCTTGTCGGGGATTGGGAACCCTTCGCGAGAATGTCCAAAGTTTCAGCGGGATTTCCAAAATGTTGAGAGAAACTCGAAACATGTCAACCTCGGTTTTGAGAATCTCTCCCGGAGTTTGAGAGATTTGGACGTGAAAGGGTACCAGTCTTGTAGGGGATTGGGAACCCTTCGCGAGAATGTCCAAAGTTTCAGCGGGATTTCCAAAATGTGAGAGAAACTCGAAACATGTCAACCTCGGTTTTGAGAATCTCTCCCGGAGTTTGAGAGATTTGGACGTGAAAGGGTACCAGTCTTGTCGGGGATTGGGAACCCTTCGCCAGAATGTCCAAACTTTCAGTGGGATTTCCAAAATGTTGAGAGGAACTCGAAACATGTCAACCTCGATTTTGAGAATCTCTCCCGGAGTTCGAGAGATTTGGACGTGAAAGGGTACCAGTCTTGTCGGGGATTGGGAACCCTTCGCGAGAATGTCCAAAGTTTCAGCGGGATTTCCAAAATGTGAGAGAAACTCGAAACATGTCAACCTCGGTTTTGAGAATCTCTCCCGGAGTTTGAGAGATTTGGACGTGAAAGGGTACCAGTCTTGTAGGGGATTGGGAACCCTTCGCGAGAATGTCCAAAGTTTCAGCGGGATTTCCAAAATGTGAGAGAAACTCGAAACATGTCAACCTCGGTTTTGAGAATCTCTCCCGGAGTTTGAGAGATTTGGACGTGAAAGGGTACCAGTCTTGTCGGGGATTGAGAACCCTTCGCGAGAATGTCCAAAGTTTCAGCGGGATTTCCAAAATGTTGAGAGGAACTCGAAACATGTCAACCTTGGTTTTGAGAATCTCTCCCGGAGTTCGAGAGATTTGGACGTGAAAGGGTACCAGTCTTGTCGGGGATTGGGAACCCTTCGCGAGAATGTCCAAAGTTTCAGCGGGATTGCCAAAATGTTGAGAGGAACTCGAAACATGTCAACCTTGGTTTTGAGAATCTCTCCTGGAGTTCGAGAGATTTGGACGTGAAAGGGTACCAGTCTTGTCGGGGATTGGGAACCCTTCGCGAGAATGTCCAAAGTTTCAGCGGGATTTCCAAAATGTTGAGAGGAACTCGAAACATGTCAACCTCGGTTTTGAGAATCTCTCCTGGAGTTCGAGAGATTTGGACGTGAAAGGGTACCAGTCTTGTCGGGGATTGGGAACCCTTCGCGAGAATGTCCAAAGTTTCAGCGGGATTTCCAAAATGTTGAGAGAAACTCGAAACATGTCAACCTTGGTTTTGAGAATCTCTCCTGGAGTTCGAGAGATTTGGACGTGAAAGGGTACCAGTCTTGTCGGGGATTGGGAACCCTTCGCGAGAATGTCCAAAGTTTCAGCGGGATTTCCAAAATGTTGAGAGAAACTCGAAACATGTCAACCTTGGTTTTGAGAATCTCTCCCGGAGTTCGAGAGATTTGGACGTGAAAGGGTACCAGTCTTGTCGGGGATTGGGAACCCTTCGCGAGAATGTCCAAAGTTTCAGCGGGATTTCCAAAATGTTGAGAGGAACTCGAAACATGTCAACCTTGGTTTTGAGAATCTCTCCCGGAGTTTGAGAGATTTGGACGTGAAAGGGTACCAGTCTTGTCGGGGATTGGGAACCCTTCGCCAGAATGTCCAAAGTTTCAGCGGGATTTCCAAAATGTTGAGAGGAACTCGAAACATGTCAACCTTGGTTTTGAGAATCTCTCCCGGAGTTTGAGAGATTTGGACGTGAAAGGGTACCAGTCTTGTCGGGGATTGGGAACCCTTCGCGAGAATGTCCAAAGTTTCAGCGGGATTTCCAAAATGTTGAGAGGAACTCGAATCATGTCAACCTTGGTTTTGAGAATCTCTCCCGGAGTTTGAGAGATTTGGACGTGAAAGGGTACCAGTCTTGTCGGGGATTGGGAACCCTTCGCGAGAATGTCCAAAGTTTCAGCGGGATTTCCAAAATGTTGAGAGGAACTCGAAACATGTCAACCTTGGTTTTGAGAATCTCTCCCGGAGTTTGAGAGATTTGGACGTGAAAGGGTACCAGTCTTGTCGGGGATTGGGAACCCTTCGCCAGAATGTCCAAACTTTCAGTGGGATTTCCAAAATGTTGAGAGGAACTCGAAACATGTCAACCTCGATTTTGAGAATCTCTCCCGGAGTTCGAGAGATTTGGACGTGAAAGGGTACCAGTCTTGTCGGGGATTGGGAACCCTTCGCGAGAATGTCCAAAGTTTCAGCGGGATTTCCAAAATGTGAGAGAAACTCGAAACATGTCAACCTCGGTTTTGAGAATCTCTCCCGGAGTTTGAGAGATTTGGACGTGAAAGGGTACCAGTCTTGTAGGGGATTGGGAACCCTTCGCGAGAATGTCCAAAGTTTCAGCGGGATTTCCAAAATGTTGAGAGGAACTCGAAACATGTCAACCTTGGTTTTGAGAATCTCTCCCGGAGTTTGAGAGATTTGGACGTGAAAGGGTACCAGTCTTGTCGGGGATTGAGAACCCTTCGCGAGAATGTCCAAAGTTTCAGCGGGATTTCCAAAATGTTGAGAGGAACTCGAAACATGTCAACCTTGGTTTTGAGAATCTCTCCCGGAGTTCGAGAGATTTGGACGTGAAAGGGTACCAGTCTTGTCGGGGATTGGGAACCCTTCGCGAGAATGTCCAAAGTTTCAGCGGGATTTCCAAAATGTTGAGAGGAACTCGAAACATGTCAACCTTGGTTTTGAGAATCTCTCCCGGAGTTTGAGAGATTTGGACGTGAAAGGGTACCAGTCTTGTCGGGGATTGGGAACCCTTCGCGAGAATGTCCAAAGTTTCAGCGGGATTTCCAAAATGTTGAGAGGAACTCGAAACATGTCAACCTCGGTTTTGAGAATCTCTCCTGGAGTTCGAGAGATTTGGACGTGAAAGGGTACCAGTCTTGTCGGGGATTGGGAACCCTTCGCGAGAATGTCCAAAGTTTCAGCGGGATTTCCAAAATGTTGAGAGGAACTCGAAACATGTCAACCTTGGTTTTGAGAATCTCTCCCGGAGTTTGAGAGATTTGGACGTGAAAGGGTACCAGTCTTGTCGGGGATTGGGAACCCTTCGCGAGAATGTCCAAAGTTTCAGCGGGATTTCCAAAATGTTGAGAGGAACTCGAAACATGTCAACCTCGGTTTTGAGAATCTCTCCCGGATTTTGAGAGATTTGGACGTGAAAGGGTACCAGTCTTGTCGGGGATTGGGAACCCTTCGCGAGAATGTCCAAAGTTTCAGCGGGATTTCCAAAATGTTGAAAGGAACTCGAAACATGTCAACCTCGGTATTGAGAATCTCTCCTGGAGTTCGAGAGATTTGGACGTGAAAGGGTACCAGTCTTGTCGGGGATTGGGAACCCTTCGCGAGAATGTCCAAAGTTTCAGCGGGATTTCCAAAATGTTGAGAGAAACTCGAAACATGTCAACCTCGGTTTTGAGAATCTCTCCCGGAGTTTGAGAGATTTGGACGTGAAAGGGTACCAGTCTTGTAGGGGATTGGGAACCCTTCGCGAGAATGTCCAAAGTTTCAGCGGGATTTCCAAAATGTGAGAGAAACTCGAAACATGCCAACCTCGGTTTTGAGAATCTCTCCCGGAGTTTGAGAGATTTGGACGTGAAAGGGTACCAGTCTTGTCGGGGATTGGGAACCCTTCGCCAGAATGTCCAAACTTTCAGTGGGATTTCCAAAATGTTGAGAGGAACTCGAAACATGTCAACCTCGATTTTGAGAATCTCTCCCGGAGTTCGAGAGATTTGGACGTGAAAGGGTACCAGTCTTGTCGGGGATTGGGAACCCTTCGCGAGAATGTCCAAAGTTTCAGCGGGATTTCCAAAATGTGAGAGAAACTCGAAACATGTCAACCTCGGTTTTGAGAATCTCTCCCGGAGTTTGAGAGATTTGGACGTGAAAGGGTACCAGTCTTGTAGGGGATTGGGAACCCTTCGCGAGAATGTCCAAAGTTTCAGCGGGATTTCCAAAATGTGAGAGAAACTCGAAACATGTCAACCTCGGTTTTGAGAATCTCTCCCGGAGTTTGAGAGATTTGGACGTGAAAGGGTACCAGTCTTGTCGGGGATTGGGAACCCTTCGCCAGAATGTCCAAACTTTCAGTGGGATTTCCAAAATGTTGACAGGAACTCGAAACATGTCAACCTCGATTTTGAGAATCTCTCCCGGAGTTCGAGAGATTTGGACGTGAAAGGGTACCAGTCTTGTCGGGGATTGGGAACCCTTCGCGAGAATGTCCAAAGTTTCAGCGGGATTTCCAAAATGTGAGAGAAACTCGAAACATGTCAACCTCGGTTTTGAGAATCTCTCCCGGAGTTTGAGAGATTTGGACGTGAAAGGGTACCAGTCTTGTAGGGGATTGGGAACCCTTCGCGAGAATGTCCAAAGTTTCAGCGGGATTTCCAAAATGTTGAGAGGAACTCGAAACATGTCAACCTTGGTTTTGAGAATCTCTCCCGGAGTTTGAGAGATTTGGACGTGAAAGGGTACCAGTCTTGTCGGGGATTGGGAACCCTTCGCGAGAATGTCCAAAGTTTCAGCGGGATTTCCAAAATGTTGAGAGGAACTCGAAACATGTCAACCTTGGTTTTGAGAATCTCTCCCGGAGTTCGAGAGATTTGGACGTGAAAGGGTACCAGTCTTGTCGGGGATTGGGAACCCTTCGCGAGAATGTCCAAAGTTTCAGCGGGATTTCCAAAATGTTGAGAGGAACTCGAAACATGTCAACCTTGGTTTTGAGAATCTCTCCCGGAGTTTGAGAGATTTGGACGTGAAAGGGTACCAGTCTTGTCGGGGATTGGGAACCCTTCGCGAGAATGTCCAAAGTTTCAGCGGGATTTCCAAAATGTTGAGAGGAACTCGAAACATGTCAACCTCGGTTTTGAGAATCTCTCCTGGAGTTCGAGAGATTTGGACGTGAAAGGGTACCAGTCTTGTCGGGGATTGGGAACCCTTCGCCAGAATGTCCAAAGTTTCAGCGGGATTTCCAAAATGTTGAGAGAAACTCGAAACATGTCAACCTTGGTTTTGAGAATCTCTCCTGGAGTTCGAGAGATTTGGACGTGAAAGGGTACCAGTCTTGTCGGGGATTGGGAACCCTTCGCGAGAATGTCCAAAGTTTCAGCGGGATTTCCAAAATGTTGAGAGGAACTCGAAACATGTCAACCTTGGTTTTGAGAATCTCTCCCGGAGTTTGAGAGATTTGGACGTGAAAGGGTACCAGTCTTGTCGGGGATTGGGAACCCTTCGCGAGAATGTCCAAAGTTTCAGCGGGATTTCCAAAATGTTGAAAGGAACTCGAAACATGTCAACCTCGGTTTTGAGAATCTCTCCTGGAGTTCGAGAGATTTGGACGTGAAAGGGTACCAGTCTTGTCGGGGATTGGGAACCCTTCGCGAGAATGTCCAAAGTTTCAGCGGGATTTCCAAAATGTTGAGAGAAACTCGAAACATGTCAACCTCGGTTTTGAGAATCTCTCCCGGAGTTTGAGAGATTTGGACGTGAAAGGGTACCAGTCTTGTAGGGGATTGGGAACCCTTCGCGAGAATGTCCAAAGTTTCAGCGGGATTTCCAAAATGTGAGAGAAACTCGAAACATGTCAACCTCGGTTTTGAGAATCTCTCCCGGAGTTTGAGAGATTTGGACGTGAAAGGGTACCAGTCTTGTCGGGGATTGGGAACCCTTCGCGAGAATGTCCAAAGTTTCAGCGGGATTTCCAAAATGTTGAGAGGAACTCGAAACATGTCAACCTTGGTTTTGAGAATCTCTCCCGGAGTTTGAGAGATTTGGACGTGAAAGGGTACCAGTCTTGTCGGGGATTGGGAACCCTTCGCGAGAATGTCCAAAGTTTCAGCGGGATTTCCAAAATGTTGAGAGGAACTCGAAACATGTCAACCTCGGTTTTGAGAATCTCTCCCGGAGTTTGAGAGATTTGGACGTGAAAGGGTACCAGTCTTGTCGGGGATTGGGAACCCTTCGCGAGAATGTCCAAAGTTTCAGCGGGATTTCCAAAATGTTGAAAGGAACTCGAAACATGTCAACCTCGGTTTTGAGAATCTCTCCCGGAGTTTGAGAGATTTGGACGTGAAAGGGTACCAGTCTTGTAGGGGATTGGGAACCCTTCGCGAGAATGTCCAAAGTTTCAGCGGGATTTCCAAAATGTGAGAGAAACTCGAAACATGTCAACCTCGGTTTTGAGAATCTCTCCCGGAGTTTGAGAGATTTGGACGTGAAAGGGTACCAGTCTTGTCGGGGATTGGGAACCCTTCGCAAGAATGTCCAAACTTTCAGTGGGATTTCCAAAATGTTGAGAGGAACTCGAAACATGTCAACCTCGATTTTGAGAATCTCTCCCGGAGTTCGAGAGATTTGGACGTGAAAGGGTACCAGTCTTGTCGGGGATTGGGAACCCTTCGCGAGAATGTCCAAAGTTTCAGCGGGATTTCCAAAATGTGAGAGAAACTCGAAACATGTCAACCTCGGTTTTGAGAATCTCTCCCGGAGTTTGAGAGATTTGGACGTGAAAGGGTACCAGTCTTGTAGGGGATTGGGAACCCTTCGCGAGAATGTCCAAAGTTTCAGCGGGATTTCCAAAATGTGAGAGAAACTGGAAACATGTCAACCTCGGTTTTGAGAATCTCTCCCGGAGTTTGAGAGATTTGGACGTGAAAGGGTACCAGTCTTGTAGGGGATTGGGAACCCTTCGCGAGAATGTCCAAAGTTTCAGCGGGATTTCCAAAATGTTGAGAGGAACTCGAAACATGTCAACCTTGGTTTTGAGAATCTCTCCCGGAGTTTGAGAGATTTGGACGTGAAAGGGTACCAGTCTTGTCGGGGATTGAGAACCCTTCGCGAGAATGTCCAAAGTTTCAGCGGGATTTCCAAAATGTTGAGAGGAACTCGAAACATGTCAACCTTGGTTTTGAGAATCTCTCCCGGAGTTCGAGAGATTTGGACGTGAAAGGGTACCAGTCTTGTCGGGGATTGGGAACCCTTCGCGAGAATGTCCAAAGTTTCAGCGGGATTTCCAAAATGTTGAGAGGAACTCGAATCATGTCAACCTTGGTTTTGAGAATCTCTCCCGGAGTTTGAGAGATTTGGACGTGAAAGGGTACCAGTCTTGTCGGGGATTGGGAACCCTTCGCGAGAATGTCCAAAGTTTCAGCGGGATTTCCAAAATGTTGAGAGGAACTCGAAACATGTCAACCTCGGTTTTGAGAATCTCTCCCGGATTTTGAGAGATTTGGACGTGAAAGGGTACCAGTCTTGTCGGGGATTGGGAACCCTTCGCGAGAATGTCCAAAGTTTCAGCGGGATTTCCAAAATGTTGAAAGGAACTCGAAACATGTCAACCTCGGTTTTGAGAATCTCTCCTGGAGTTCGAGAGATTTGGACGTGAAAGGGTACCAGTCTTGTCGGGGATTGGGAACCCTTCGCGAGAATGTCCAAAGTTTCAGCGGGATTTCCAAAATGTTGAGAGAAACTCGAAACATGTCAACCTCGGTTTTGAGAATCTCTCCCGGAGTTTGAGAGATTTGGACGTGAAAGGGTACCAGTCTTGTAGGGGATTGGGAACCCTTCGCGAGAATGTCCAAAGTTTCAGCGGGATTTCCAAAATGTGAGAGAAACTCGAAACATGTCAACCTCGGTTTTGAGAATCTCTCCCGGAGTTTGAGAGATTTGGACGTGAAAGGGTACCAGTCTTGTCGGGGATTGAGAACCCTTCGCGAGAATGTCCAAAGTTTCAGCGGGATTTCCAAAATGTTGAGAGGAACTCGAAACATGTCAACCTTGGTTTTGAGAATCTCTCCCGGAGTTCGAGAGATTTGGACGTGAAAGGGTACCAGTCTTGTCGGGGATTGGGAACCCTTCGCGAGAATGTCCAAAGTTTCAGCGGGATTTCCAAAATGTTGAGAGGAACTCGAATCATGTCAACCTTGGTTTTGAGAATCTCTCCCGGAGTTTGAGAGATTTGGACGTGAAAGGGTACCAGTCTTGTCGGGGATTGGGAACCCTTCGCGAGAATGTCCAAAGTTTCAGCGGGATTTCCAAAATGTTGAGAGGAACTCGAAACATGTCAACCTCGGTTTTGAGAATCTCTCCCGGATTTTGAGAGATTTGGACGTGAAAGGGTACCAGTCTTGTCGGGGATTGGGAACCCTTCGCGAGAATGTCCAAAGTTTCAGCGGGATTTCCAAAATGTTGAAAGGAACTCGAAACATGTCAACCTCGGTATTGAGAATCTCTCCTGGAGTTCGAGAGATTTGGACGTGAAAGGGTACCAGTCTTGTCGGGGATTGGGAACCCTTCGCGAGAATGTCCAAAGTTTCAGCGGGATTTCCAAAATGTTGAGAGAAACTCGAAACATGTCAACCTCGGTTTTGAGAATCTCTCCCGGAGTTTGAGAGATTTGGACGTGAAAGGGTACCAGTCTTGTAGGGGATTGGGAACCCTTCGCGAGAATGTCCAAAGTTTCAGCGGGATTTCCAAAATGTGAGAGAAACTCGAAACATGTCAACCTCGGTTTTGAGAATCTCTCACGGAGTTTGAGAGATTTGGACGTGAAAGGGTACCAGTCTTGTCGGGGATTGGGAACCCTTCGCCAGAATGTCCAAACTTTCAGTGGGATTTCCAAAATGTTGAGAGGAACTCGAAACATGTCAACCTCGATTTTGAGAATCTCTCCCGGAGTTCGAGAGATTTGGACGTGAAAGGGTACCAGTCTTGTCGGGGATTGGGAACCCTTCGCGAGAATGTCCAAAGTTTCAGCGGGATTTCCAAAATGTGAGAGAAACTCGAAACATGTCAACCTCGGTTTTGAGAATCTCTCCCGGAGTTTGAGAGATTTGGACGTGAAAGGGTACCAGTCTTGTAGGGGATTGGGAACCCTTCGCGAGAATGTCCAAAGTTTCAGCGGGATTTCCAAAATGTGAGAGAAACTCGAAACATGTCAACCTCGGTTTTGAGAATCTCTCCCGGAGTTTGAGAGATTTGGACGTGAAAGGGTACCAGTCTTGTCGGGGATTGAGAACCCTTCGCGAGAATGTCCAAAGTTTCAGCGGGATTTCCAAAATGTTGAGAGGAACTCGAAACATGTCAACCTTGGTTTTGAGAATCTCTCCCGGAGTTCGAGAGATTTGGACGTGAAAGGGTACCAGTCTTGTCGGGGATTGGGAACCCTTCGCGAGAATGTCCAAAGTTTCAGCGGGATTTCCAAAATGTTGAGAGGAACTCGAAACATGTCAACCTTGGTTTTGAGAATCTCTCCCGGAGTTTGAGAGATTTGGACGTGAAAGGGTACCAGTCTTGTCGGGGATTGGGAACCCTTCGCGAGAATGTCCAAAGTTTCAGCGGGATTTCCAAAATGTTGAGAGGAACTCGAAACATGTCAACCTCGGTTTTGAGAATCTCTCCTGGAGTTCGAGAGATTTGGACGTGAAAGGGTACCAGTCTTGTCGGGGATTGGGAACCCTTCGCGAGAATGTCCAAAGTTTCAGCGGGATTTCCAAAATGTTGAGAGAAACTCGAAACATGTCAACCTTGGTTTTGAGAATCTCTCCTGGAGTTCGAGAGATTTGGACGTGAAAGGGTACCAGTCTTGTCGGGGATTGGGAACCCTTCGCGAGAATGTCCAAAGTTTCAGCGGGATTTCCAAAATGTTGAGAGAAACTCGAAACATGTCAACCTTGGTTTTGAGAATCTCTCCCGGAGTTCGAGAGATTTGGACGTGAAAGGGTACCAGTCTTGTCGGGGATTGGGAACCCTTCGCGAGAATGTCCAAAGTTTCAGCGGGATTTCCAAAATGTTGAGAGGAACTCGAAACATGTCAACCTTGGTTTTGAGAATCTCTCCCGGAGTTTGAGAGATTTGGACGTGAAAGGGTACCAGTCTTGTCGGGGATTGGGAACCCTTCGCCAGAATGTCCAAAGTTTCAGCGGGATTTCCAAAATGTTGAGAGGAACTCGAAACATGTCAACCTTGGTTTTGAGAATCTCTCCCGGAGTTTGAGAGATTTGGACGTGAAAGGGTACCAGTCTTGTCGGGGATTGGGAACCCTTCGCGAGAATGTCCAAAGTTTCAGCGGGATTTCCAAAATGTTGAGAGGAACTCGAATCATGTCAACCTTGGTTTTGAGAATCTCTCCCGGAGTTTGAGAGATTTGGACGTGAAAGGGTACCAGTCTTGTCGGGGATTGGGAACCCTTCGCGAGAATGTCCAAAGTTTCAGCGGGATTTCCAAAATGTTGAGAGGAACTCGAAACATGTCAACCTTGGTTTTGAGAATCTCTCCCGGAGTTTGAGAGATTTGGACGTGAAAGGGTACCAGTCTTGTCGGGGATTGGGAACCCTTCGCCAGAATGTCCAAACTTTCAGTGGGATTTCCAAAATGTTGAGAGGAACTCGAAACATGTCAACCTCGATTTAAGAATCTCTCCCGGAGTTCGAGAGATTTGGACGTGAAAGGGTACCAGTCTTGTCGGGGATTGGGAACCCTTCGCGAGAATGTCCAAAGTTTCAGCGGGATTTCCAAAATGTGAGAGAAACTCGAAACATGTCAACCTCGGTTTTGAGAATCTCTCCCGGAGTTTGAGAGATTTGGACGTGAAAGGGTACCAGTCTTGTAGGGGATTGGGAACCCTTCGCGAGAATGTCCAAAGTTTCAGCGGGATTTCCAAAATGTTGAGAGGAACTCGAAACATGTCAACCTTGGTTTTGAGAATCTCTCCCGGAGTTTGAGAGATTTGGACGTGAAAGGGTACCAGTCTTGTCGGGGATTGAGAACCCTTCGCGAGAATGTCCAAAGTTTCAGCGGGATTTCCAAAATGTTGAGAGGAACTCGAAACATGTCAACCTTGGTTTTGAGAATCTCTCCCGGAGTTCGAGAGATTTGGACGTGAAAGGGTACCAGTCTTGTCGGGGATTGGGAACCCTTCGCGAGAATGTCCAAAGTTTCAGCGGGATTTCCAAAATGTTGAGAGGAACTCGAAACATGTCAACCTTGGTTTTGAGAATCTCTCCCGGAGTTTGAGAGATTTGGACGTGAAAGGGTACCAGTCTTGTCGGGGATTGGGAACCCTTCGCGAGAATGTCCAAAGTTTCAGCGGGATTTCCAAAATGTTGAGAGGAACTCGAAACATGTCAACCTCGGTTTTGAGAATCTCTCCTGGAGTTCGAGAGATTTGGACGTGAAAGGGTACCAGTCTTGTCGGGGATTGGGAACCCTTCGCGAGAATGTCCAAAGTTTCAGCGGGATTTCCAAAATGTTGAGAGGAACTCGAAACATGTCAACCTTGGTTTTGAGAATCTCTCCCGGAGTTTGAGAGATTTGGACGTGAAAGGGTACCAGTCTTGTCGGGGATTGGGAACCCTTCGCGAGAATGTCCAAAGTTTCAGCGGGATTTCCAAAATGTTGAGAGGAACTCGAAACATGTCAACCTCGGTTTTGAGAATCTCTCCCGGATTTTGAGAGATTTGGACGTGAAAGGGTACCAGTCTTGTCGGGGATTGGGAACCCTTCGCGAGAATGTCCAAAGTTTCAGCGGGATTTCCAAAATGTTGAAAGGAACTCGAAACATGTCAACCTCGGTATTGAGAATCTCTCCTGGAGTTCGAGAGATTTGGACGTGAAAGGGTACCAGTCTTGTCGGGGATTGGGAACCCTTCGCGAGAATGTCCAAAGTTTCAGCGGGATTTCCAAAATGTTGAGAGAAACTCGAAACATGTCAACCTCGGTTTTGAGAATCTCTCCCGGAGTTTGAGAGATTTGGACGTGAAAGGGTACCAGTCTTGTAGGGGATTGGGAACCCTTCGCGAGAATGTCCAAAGTTTCAGCGGGATTTCCAAAATGTGAGAGAAACTCGAAACATGCCAACCTCGGTTTTGAGAATCTCTCCCGGAGTTTGAGAGATTTGGACGTGAAAGGGTACCAGTCTTGTCGGGGATTGGGAACCCTTCGCCAGAATGTCCAAACTTTCAGTGGGATTTCCAAAATGTTGAGAGGAACTCGAAACATGTCAACCTCGATTTTGAGAATCTCTCCCGGAGTTCGAGAGATTTGGACGTGAAAGGGTACCAGTCTTGTCGGGGATTGGGAACCCTTCGCGAGAATGTCCAAAGTTTCAGCGGGATTTCCAAAATGTGAGAGAAACTCGAAACATGTCAACCTCGGTTTTGAGAATCTCTCCCGGAGTTTGAGAGATTTGGACGTGAAAGGGTACCAGTCTTGTAGGGGATTGGGAACCCTTCGCGAGAATGTCCAAAGTTTCAGCGGGATTTCCAAAATGTGAGAGAAACTCGAAACATGTCAACCTCGGTTTTGAGAATCTCTCCCGGAGTTTGAGAGATTTGGACGTGAAAGGGTACCAGTCTTGTCGGGGATTGGGAACCCTTCGCCAGAATGTCCAAACTTTCAGTGGGATTTCCAAAATGTTGACAGGAACTCGAAACATGTCAACCTCGATTTTGAGAATCTCTCCCGGAGTTCGAGAGATTTGGACGTGAAAGGGTACCAGTCTTGTCGGGGATTGGGAACCCTTCGCGAGAATGTCCAAAGTTTCAGCGGGATTTCCAAAATGTGAGAGAAACTCGAAACATGTCAACCTCGGTTTTGAGAATCTCTCCCGGAGTTTGAGAGATTTGGACGTGAAAGGGTACCAGTCTTGTAGGGGATTGGGAACCCTTCGCGAGAATGTCCAAAGTTTCAGCGGGATTTCCAAAATGTTGAGAGGAACTCGAAACATGTCAACCTTGGTTTTGAGAATCTCTCCCGGAGTTTGAGAGATTTGGACGTGAAAGGGTACCAGTCTTGTCGGGGATTGAGAACCCTTCGCGAGAATGTCCAAAGTTTCAGCGGGATTTCCAAAATGTTGAGAGGAACTCGAAACATGTCAACCTTGGTTTTGAGAATCTCTCCCGGAGTTCGAGAGATTTGGACGTGAAAGGGTACCAGTCTTGTCGGGGATTGGGAACCCTTCGCGAGAATGTCCAAAGTTTCAGCGGGATTTCCAAAATGTTGAGAGGAACTCGAAACATGTCAACCTTGGTTTTGAGAATCTCTCCCGGAGTTTGAGAGATTTGGACGTGAAAGGGTACCAGTCTTGTCGGGGATTGGGAACCCTTCGCGAGAATGTCCAAAGTTTCAGCGGGATTTCCAAAATGTTGAGAGGAACTCGAAACATGTCAACCTCGGTTTTGAGAATCTCTCCTGGAGTTCGAGAGATTTGGACGTGAAAGGGTACCAGTCTTGTCGGGGATTGGGAACCCTTCGCGAGAATGTCCAAAGTTTCAGCGGGATTTCCAAAATGTTGAGAGAAACTCGAAACATGTCAACCTTGGTTTTGAGAATCTCTCCTGGAGTTCGAGAGATTTGGACGTGAAAGGGTACCAGTCTTGTCGGGGATTGGGAACCCTTCGCGAGAATGTCCAAAGTTTCAGCGGGATTTCCAAAATGTTGAGAGGAACTCGAAACATGTCAACCTTGGTTTTGAGAATCTCTCCCGGAGTTTGAGAGATTTGGACGTGAAAGGGTACCAGTCTTGTCGGGGATTGGGAACCCTTC
Organism: Streptopelia decaocto; assembly: GCF_964273445.1. Classification (NCBI taxonomy): domain Eukaryota; kingdom Metazoa; phylum Chordata; class Aves; order Columbiformes; family Columbidae; genus Streptopelia; species Streptopelia decaocto. Next base: position 1,277,584 of record NW_028117226.1, on the reverse strand, counting down.
GCGAGAATGTCCAAAGTTTCAGCGGGATTTCCAAAATGTTGAAAGGAACTCGAAACATGTCAACCTCGGTTTTGAGAATCTCTCCTGGAGTTCGAGAGATTTGGACGTGAAAGGGTACCAGTCTTGTCGGGGATTGGGAACCCTTCGCGAGAATGTCCAAAGTTTCAGCGGGATTTCCAAAATGTTGAGAGAAACTCGAAACATGTCAACCTCGGTTTTGAGAATCTCTCCCGGAGTTTGAGAGATTTGGACGTGAAAGGGTACCAGTCTTGTAGGGGATTGGGAACCCTTCGCGAGAATGTCCAAAGTTTCAGCGGGATTTCCAAAATGTGAGAGAAACTCGAAACATGTCAACCTCGGTTTTGAGAATCTCTCCCGGAGTTTGAGAGATTTGGACGTGAAAGGGTACCAGTCTTGTCGGGGATTGGGAACCCTTCGCCAGAATGTCCAAACTTTCAGTGGGATTTCCAAAATGTTGAGAGGAACTCGAAACATGTCAACCTCGATTTTGAGAATCTCTCCCGGAGTTCGAGAGATTTGGACGTGAAAGGGTACCAGTCTTGTCGGGGATTGGGAACCCTTCGCGAGAATGTCCAAAGTTTCAGCGGGATTTCCAAAATGTGAGAGAAACTCGAAACATGTCAACCTCGGTTTTGAGAATCTCTCCCGGAGTTTGAGAGATTTGGACGTGAAAGGGTACCAGTCTTGTCGGGGATTGAGAACCCTTCGCGAGAATGTCCAAAGTTTCAGCGGGATTTCCAAAATGTTGAGAGGAACTCGAAACATGTCAACCTTGGTTTTGAGAATCTCTCCCGGAGTTCGAGAGATTTGGACGTGAAAGGGTACCAGTCTTGTCGGGGATTGGGAACCCTTCGCGAGAATGTCCAAAGTTTCAGCGGGATTTCCAAAATGTTGAGAGGAACTCGAAACATGTCAACCTTGGTTTTGAGAATCTCTCCCGGAGTTTGAGAGATTTGGACGTGAAAGGGTACCAGTCTTGTCGGGGATTGGGAACCCTTCGCGAGAATGTCCAAAGTTTCAGCGGGATTTCCAAAATGTTGAGAGGAACTCGAAACATGTCAACCTCGGTTTTGAGAATCTCTCCTGGAGTTCGAGAGATTTGGACGTGAAAGGGTACCAGTCTTGTCGGGGATTGGGAACCCTTCGCGAGAATGTCCAAAGTTTCAGCGGGATTTCCAAAATGTTGAGAGAAACTCGAAACATGTCAACCTTGGTTTTGAGAATCTCTCCTGGAGTTCGAGAGATTTGGACGTGAAAGGGTACCAGTCTTGTCGGGGATTGGGAACCCTTCGCGAGAATGTCCAAAGTTTCAGCGGGATTTCCAAAATGTTGAGAGGAACTCGAAACATGTCAACCTTGGTTTTGAGAATCTCTCCCGGAGTTTGAGAGATTTGGACGTGAAAGGGTACCAGTCTTGTCGGGGATTGGGAACCCTTCGCCAGAATGTCCAAAGTTTCAGCGGGATTTCCAAAATGTTGAGAGGAACTCGAAACATGTCAACCTTGGTTTTGAGAATCTCTCCCGGAGTTTGAGAGATTTGGACGTGAAAGGGTACCAGTCTTGTCGGGGATTGGGAACCCTTCGCGAGAATGTCCAAAGTTTCAGCGCGATTTCCAAAATGTTGAGAGGAACTCGAAACATGTCAACCTTGGTTTTGAGAATCTCTCCCGGAGTTTGAGAGATTTGGACGTGAAAGGGTACCAGTCTTGTCGGGGATTGGGAACCCTTCGCGAGAATGTCCAAAGTTTCAGCGGGATTTCCAAAATGTTGAGAGGAACTCGAAACATGTCAACCTTGGTTTTGAGAATCTCTCCCGGAGTTTGAGAGATTTGGATGTGAAAGGGTACCAGTCTTGTCGGGGATTGGGAACCCTTCGCGAGAATGTCCAAAGTTTCAGCGGGATTTCCAAAATGTTGAGAGGAACTCGAAACATGTCAACCTTGGTTTTGAGAATCTCTCCCGGAGTTTGAGAGATTTGGATGTGAAGGGGTACCAGTCTTGTCGGGGATTGGGAACCCTTCGCGAGAATGTCCAAAGTTTCAGCGGGATTTCCAAAATGTTGAGAGAAACTCGAAACATGTCAACCTCGGTTTTGAGAATCTCTCCCGGAGTTTGAGAGATTTGGACGTGAAAGGGTACCAGTCTTGTCGGGGATTGGGAACCCTTCGCCACAATGTCCAAAGTTTCAGCGGGATTTCCAAAATGTTGAGAGGAACTCGAATCATGTCAACCTTGGTTTTGAGAATCTCTCCCGGAGTTTGAGAGATTTGGACGTGAAAGGGTACCAGTCTTGTCGGGGATTGGGAACCCTTCGCGAGAATGTCCAAAGTTTCAGCGGGATTTCCAAAATGTTGAGAGGAACTCGAAACATGTCAACCTCGGTTTTGAGAATCTCTCCCGGAGTTTGAGAGATTTGGACGTGAAAGGGTACCAGTCTTGTCGGGGATTGGGAACCCTTCGCGAGAATGTCCAAAGTTTCAGCGGGATTTCCAAAATGTTGAAAGGAACTCGAAACATGTCAACCTCGGTTTTGAGAATCTCTCCTGGAGTTCGAGAGATTTGGACGTGAAAGGGTACCAGTCTTGTCGGGGATTGGGAACCCTTCGCGAGAATGTCCAAAGTTTCAGCGGGATTTCCAAAATGTTGAGAGAAACTCGAAACATGTCAGCCTTGGTTTTGAGAATCTCTCCCGGAGTTTGAGAGATTTGGACGTGAAAGGGTACCAGTCTTGTAGGGGATTGGGAACCCTTCGCGAGAATGTCCAAAGTTTCAGCGGGATTTCCAAAATGTGAGAGAAACTCGAAACATGTCAACCTCGGTTTTGAGAATCTCTCCCGGAGTTTGAGAGATTTGGACGTGAAAGGGTACCAGTCTTGTCGGGGATTGGGAACCCTTCGCCAGAATGTCCAAAGTTTCAGCGGGATTTCCAAAATGTTGAGAGGAACTCGAAACATGTCAACCTTGGTTTTGAGAATCTCTCCCGGAGTTTGAGAGATTTGGACGTGAAAGGGTACCAGTCTTGTCGGGGATTGGGAACCCTTCGCGAGAATGTCCAAAGTTTCAGCGGGATTTCCAAAATGTTGAGAGGAACTCGAAACATGTCAACCTCGGTTTTGAGAATCTCTCCCGGAGTTTGAGAGATTTGGACGTGAAAGGGTACCAGTCTTGTCGGGGATTGGGAACCCTTCGCGAGAATGTCCAAAGTTTCAGCGGGATTTCCAAAATGTTGAAAGGAACTCGAAACATGTCAACCTCGGTTTTGAGAATCTCTCCTGGAGTTCGAGAGATTTGGACGTGAAAGGGTACCAGTCTTGTCGGGGATTGGGAACCCTTCGCGAGAATGTCCAAAGTTTCAGCGGGATTTCCAAAATGTTGAGAGAAACTCGAAACATGTCAGCCTTGGTTTTGAGAATCTCTCCCGGAGTTTGAGAGATTTGGACGTGAAAGGGTACCAGTCTTGTAGGGGATTGGGAACCCTTCGCGAGAATGTCCAAAGTTTCAGCGGGATTTCCAAAATGTGAGAGAAACTCGAAACATGTCAACCTCGGTTTTGAGAATCTCTCCCGGAGTTTGAGAGATTTGGACGTGAAAGGGTACCAGTCTTGTCGGGGATTGGGAACCCTTCGCGAGAATGTCCAAAGTTTCAGCGCGATTTCCAAAATGTTGAGAGGAACTCGAAACATGTCAACCTTGGTTTTGAGAATCTCTCCCGGAGTTTGAGAGATTTGGACGTGAAAGGGTACCAGTCTTGTCGGGGATTGGGAACCCTTCGCGAGAATGTCCAAAGTTTCAGCGGGATTTCCAAAATGTTGAGAGGAACTCGAAACATGTCAACCTTGGTTTTGAGAATCTCTCCCGGAGTTTGAGAGATTTGGATGTGAAAGGGTACCAGTCTTGTCGGGGATTGGGAACCCTTCGCGAGAATGTCCAAAGTTTCAGCGGGATTTCCAAAATGTTGAGAGGAACTCGAAACATGTCAACCTTGGTTTTGAGAATCTCTCCCGGAGTTTGAGAGATTTGGATGTGAAGGGGTACCAGTCTTGTCGGGGATTGGGAACCCTTCGCGAGAATGTCCAAAGTTTCAGCGGGATTTCCAAAATGTTGAGAGAAACTCGAAACATGTCAACCTCGGTTTTGAGAATCTCTCCCGGAGTTTGAGAGATTTGGACGTGAAAGGGTACCAGTCTTGTCGGGGATTGGGAACCCTTCGCCACAATGTCCAAAGTTTCAGCGGGATTTCCAAAATGTTGAGAGGAACTCGAATCATGTCAACCTTGGTTTTGAGAATCTCTCCCGGAGTTTGAGAGATTTGGACGTGAAAGGGTACCAGTCTTGTCGGGGATTGGGAACCCTTCGCGAGAATGTCCAAAGTTTCAGCGGGATTTCCAAAATGTTGAGAGGAACTCGAAACATGTCAACCTCGGTTTTGAGAATCTCTCCCGGAGTTTGAGAGATTTGGACGTGAAAGGGTACCAGTCTTGTCGGGGATTGGGAACCCTTCGCGAGAATGTCCAAAGTTTCAGCGGGATTTCCAAAATGTTGAAAGGAACTCGAAACATGTCAACCTCGGTTTTGAGAATCTCTCCTGGAGTTCGAGAGATTTGGACGTGAAAGGGTACCAGTCTTGTCGGGGATTGGGAACCCTTCGCGAGAATGTCCAAAGTTTCAGCGGGATTTCCAAAATGTTGAGAGAAACTCGAAACATGTCAGCCTTGGTTTTGAGAATCTCTCCCGGAGTTTGAGAGATTTGGACGTGAAAGGGTACCAGTCTTGTAGGGGATTGGGAACCCTTCGCGAGAATGTCCAAAGTTTCAGCGGGATTTCCAAAATGTGAGAGAAACTCGAAACATGTCAACCTCGGTTTTGAGAATCTCTCCCGGAGTTTGAGAGATTTGGACGTGAAAGGGTACCAGTCTTGTCGGGGATTGGGAACCCTTCGCCAGAATGTCCAAAGTTTCAGCGGGATTTCCAAAATGTTGAGAGGAACTCGAAACATGTCAACCTTGGTTTTGAGAATCTCTCCCGGAGTTTGAGAGATTTGGACGTGAAAGGGTACCAGTCTTGTCGGGGATTGGGAACCCTTCGCGAGAATGTCCAAAGTTTCAGCGGGATTTCCAAAATGTTGAGAGGAACTCGAAACATGTCAACCTCGGTTTTGAGAATCTCTCCCGGAGTTTGAGAGATTTGGACGTGAAAGGGTACCAGTCTTGTCGGGGATTGGGAACCCTTCGCGAGAATGTCCAAAGTTTCAGCGGGATTTCCAAAATGTTGAAAGGAACTCGAAACATGTCAACCTCGGTTTTGAGAATCTCTCCTGGAGTTCGAGAGATTTGGACGTGAAAGGGTACCAGTCTTGTCGGGGATTGGGAACCCTTCGCGAGAATGTCCAAAGTTTCAGCGGGATTTCCAAAATGTTGAGAGAAACTCGAAACATGTCAGCCTTGGTTTTGAGAATCTCTCCCGGAGTTTGAGAGATTTGGACGTGAAAGGGTACCAGTCTTGTAGGGGATTGGGAACCCTTCGCGAGAATGTCCAAAGTTTCAGCGGGATTTCCAAAATGTGAGAGAAACTCGAAACATGTCAACCTCGGTTTTGAGAATCTCTCCCGGAGTTTGAGAGATTTGGACGTGAAAGGGTACCAGTCTTGTCGGGGATTGGGAACCCTTCGCGAGAATGTCCAAAGTTTCAGCGGGATTTCCAAAATGTTGAGAGGAACTCGAAACATGTCCATCTTGGTTTTGAGAATCTCTCCCGGAGTTTGAGAGATTTGGACGTGAAAGGGTACCAGTCTTGTCGGGGATTGAGAACCCTTCGCGAGAATGTCCAAAGTTTCAGCGGGATTTCCAAAATGTTGAGAGGAACTCGAAACATGTCAACCTTGGTTTTGAGAATCTCTCCCGGAGTTCGAGAGATTTGGACGTGAAAGGGTACCAGTCTTGTCGGGGATTGGGAACCCTTCGCGAGAATGTCCAAAGTTTCAGCGGGATTTCCAAAATGTTGAGAGGAACTCGAAACATGTCAACCTTGGTTTTGAGAATCTCTCCCGGAGTTTGAGAGATTTGGACGTGAAAGGGTACCAGTCTTGTCGGGGATTGGGAACCCTTCGCCAGAATGTCCAAAGTTTCAGCGGGATTTCCAAAATGTTGAGAGGAACTCGAAACATGTCAACCTTGGTTTTGAGAATCTCTCCCGGAGTTTGAGAGATTTGGACGTGAAAGGGTACCAGTCTTGTCGGGGATTGGGAACCCTTCGCGAGAATGTCCAAAGTTTCAGCGGGATTTCCAAAATGTTGAGAGGAACTCGAATCATGCAAACCTTGGTTTTGAGTATCTCTCCCGGAGTTTGAGAGATTTGGACGTGAAAGGGTACCAGTCTTGTTGGGGATTGGGAACCCTTCGCGAGAATGTCCAAAGTTTCAGCGGGATTTCCAAAATGTTGAGAGGAACTCGAAACATGTCAACCTTGGTTTTGAGAATCTCTCCCGGAGTTTGAGAGATTTGGATGTGAAAGGGTACCAGTCTTGTCGGGGATTGGGAACCCTTCGCGAGAATGTCCAAAGTTTCAGCGGGATTTCCAAAATGTTGAGAGGAACTCGAAACATGTCAACCTTGGTTTTGAGAATCTCTCTCGGAGTTTGAGAGATTTGGATGTGAAAGGGTACCAGTCTTGTCGGGGATTGGGAACCCTTCGCGAGAATGTCCAAAGTTTCAGCGGGATTTCCAAAATGTTGAGAGGAACTCGAATCATGTCAACCTTGGTTTTGAGAATCTCTCCCGGAGTTTGAGAGATTTGGACGTGAAAGGGTACCAGTCTTGTCGGGGATTGGGAACCCTTCGCGAGAATGTCCAAAGTTTCAGCGGGATTTCCAAAATGTTGAGAGGAACTCGAAACATGTCAACCTTGGTTTTGAGAATCTCTCCCGGAGTTTGAGAGATTTGGATGTGAAAGGGTACCAGTCTTGTCGGGGATTGGGAACCCTTCGCGAGAATGTCCAAACTTTCAGTGGGATTTGCAAAATGTTGAGAAAAACTCGAAACATGTCAACCTTGGTTTTGAGAATCTCTCCCGGAGTTTGAGAGATTTGAACGTGAAAGGGTACCAGTCTTGTCGGGGATTGGGAACCCTTCGCGAGAATGTCCAAAGTTTCAGCGGGATTTCCAAAATGTTGAGAGAAACTCGAAACATGTCAGCCTCGGTTTTGAGAATCTCTCCCGGAGTTTGAGATATTTGGACGTGAAAGGGTACCAGTCTTGTCGGGGATTGGGAACCCTTCGCCACAATGTCCAAAGTTTCAGCGGGATTTCCAAAATGTTGAGAGGAACTCGAATCATGTCAACCTTGGTTTTGAGAATCTCTCCCGGAGTTTGAGAGATTTGGACGTGAAAGGGTACCAGTCTTGTCGGGGATTGGGAACCCTTCGCGAGAATGTCCAAAGTTTCAGCGGGATTTCCAAAATGTTGAGAGGAACTCGAAACATGTCAACCTCGGTTTTGAGAATCTCTCCCGGAGTTTGAGAGATTTGGACGTGAAAGGGTACCAGTCTTGTCGGGGATTGGGAACCCTTCGCGAGAATGTCCAAAGTTTCAGCGGGATTTCCAAAATGTTGAGAGGAACTCGAATCATGTCAACCTTGGTTTTGAGAATCTCTCCCGGAGTTTGAGAGATTTGGACGTGAAAGGGTACCAGTCTTGTCGGGGATTGGGAACCCTTCGCGAGAATGTCCAAACTTTCAGTGGGATTTCCAAACTGTTGAGAGGAACTCGAAACATGTCAACCTCGATTTTGAGAATCTCTCCCGGAGTTCGAGAGATTTGGACGTGAAAGGGTACCAGTCTTGTCGGGGATTGGGAACCCTTCGCGAGAATGTCCAAAGTTTCAGCGGGATTTCCAAAATGTGAGAGGAACTCGAAACATGTCAACCTCGGTTTTGAGAATCTCTCCCGGAGTTTGAGAGATTTGGACGTGAAAGGGTACCAGTCTTGTCGGGGATTGGGAACCCTTCGCCACAATGTCCAAAGTTTCAGCGGGATTTCCAAAATGTTGAGAGGAACTCGAATCATGTCAACCTTGGTTTTGAGAATCTCTCCCGGAGTTTGAGAGATTTGGACGTGAAAGGGTACCAGTCTTGTCGGGGACTGGGAACCCTTCGCGAGAATGTCCAAAGTTTCAGCGGGATTTCCAAAATGTTGAGAGGAACTCGAAACATGTCAACCTTGGTTTTGAGAATCTCTCCCGGAGTTTGAGAGATTTGGATGTGAAAGGGTACCAGTCTTGTCGGGGATTGGGAACCCTTCGCGAGAATGTCCAAACTTTCAGTGGGATTTGCAAAATGTTGAGAAAAACTCGAAACATGTCAACCTTGGTTTTGAGAATCTCTCCCGGAGTTTGAGAGATTTGAACGTGAAAGGCTACCAGTCTTGTCGGGGATTGGGAACCCTTCGCGAGAATGTCCAAAGTTTCAGCGGGATTTCCAAAATGTTGAGAGAAACTCGAAACATGTCAACCTCGGTTTTGAGAATCTCTCCCGGAGTTTGAGAGATTTGGACGTGAAAGGGTACCAGTCTTGTAGGGGATTGGGAACCCTTCGCGAGAATGTCCAAAGTTTCAGCGGGATTTCCAAAATGTTGAGAGGAACTCGAATCATGTCAACCTTGGTTTTGAGAATCTCTCCCGGAGTTTGAGAGATTTGGACGTGAAAGGGTACCAGTCTTGTCGGGGATTGGGAACCCTTCGCGAGAATGTCCAAAGTTTCAGCGGGATTTCCAAAATGTTGAGAGGAACTCGAAACATGTCAACCTTGGTTTTGAGAATCTCTCCCGGAGTTTGAGAGATTTGGATGTGAAAGGGTACCAGTCTTGTCGGGGATTGGGAACCCTTCGCGAGAATGTCCAAACTTTCAGTGGGATTTGCAAAATGTTGAGAAAAACTCGAAACATGTCAACCTTGGTTTTGAGAATCTCTCCCGGAGTTTGAGAGATTTGAACGTGAAAGGGTACCAGTCTTGTCGGGGATTGGGAACCCTTCGCGAGAATGTCCAAAGTTTCAGCGGGATTTCCAAAATGTTGAGAGAAACTCGAAACATGTCATCCTCGGTTTTGAGAATCTCTCCCGGAGTTTGAGATATTTGGACGTGAAAGGGTACCAGTCTTGTCGGGGATTGGGAACCCTTCGCCACAATGTCCAAAGTTTCAGCGGGATTTCCAAAATGTTGAGAGGAACTCGAATCATGTCAACCTTGGTTTTGAGAATCTCTCCCGGAGTTTGAGAGATTTGGACGTGAAAGGGTACCAGTCTTGTCGGGGATTGGGAACCCTTCGCGAGAATGTCCAAAGTTTCAGCGGGATTTCCAAAATGTTGAGAGGAACTCGAAACATGTCAACCTTGGTTTTGAGAATCTCTCCCGGAGTTTGAGAGATTTGGACGTGAAAGGGTACCAGTCTTGTCGGGGATTGAGAACCCTTCGCGAGAATGTCCAAAGTTTCAGCGGGATTTCCAAAATGTTGAGAGGAACTCGAAACATGTCAACCTTGGTTTTGAGAATCTCTCCCGGAGTTTGAGAGATTTGGATGTGAAAGGGTACCAGTCTTGTCGGGGATTGGGAACCCTTCGCGAGAATGTCCAAACTTTCAGTGGGATTTGCAAAATGTTGAGAAAAACTCGAAACATGTCAACCTTGGTTTTGAGAATCTCTCCCGGAGTTTGAGAGATTTGAACGTGAAAGGGTACCAGTCTTGTCGGGGATTGGGAACCCTTCGCGAGAATGTCCAAAGTTTCAGCGGGATTTCCAAAATGTTGAGAGAAACTCGAAACATGTCATCCTCGGTTTTGAGAATCTCTCCCGGAGTTCGAGAGATTTGGACGTGAAAGGGTACCAGTCTTGTCGGGGATTGGGAACCCTTCGCCACAATGTCCAAAGTTTCAGCGGGATTTCCAAAATGTTGAGAGGAACTCGAATCATGTCAACCTTGGTTTTGAGAATCTCTCCCGGAGTTTGAGAGATTTGGACGTGAAAGGGTACCAGTCTTGTCGGGGACTGGGAACCCTTCGCGAGAATGTCCAAAGTTTCAGCGGGATTTCCAAAATGTTGAGAGGAACTCGAAACATGTCAACCTTGGTTTTGAGAATCTCTCCCGGAGTTTGAGAGATTTGGATGTGAAAGGGTACCAGTCTTGTCGGGGATTGGGAACCCTTCGCGAGAATGTCCAAACTTTCAGTGGGATTTGCAAAATGTTGAGAAAAACTCGAAACATGTCAACCTTGGTTTTGAGAATCTCTCCCGGAGTTTGAGAGATTTGAACGTGAAAGGCTACCAGTCTTGTCGGGGATTGGGAACCCTTCGCGAGAATGTCCAAAGTTTCAGCGGGATTTCCAAAATGTTGAGAGAAACTCGAAACATGTCAACCTCGGTTTTGAGAATCTCTCCCGGAGTTTGAGAGATTTGGACGTGAAAGGGTACCAGTCTTGTAGGGGATTGGGAACCCTTCGCGAGAATGTCCAAAGTTTCAGCGGGATTTCCAAAATGTTGAGAGGAACTCGAATCATGTCAACCTTGGTTTTGAGAATCTCTCCCGGAGTTTGAGAGATTTGGACGTGAAAGGGTACCAGTCTTGTCGGGGATTGGGAACCCTTCGCGAGAATGTCCAAAGTTTCAGCGGGATTTCCAAAATGTTGAGAGGAACTCGAAACATGTCAACCTTGGTTTTGAGAATCTCTCCCGGAGTTTGAGAGATTTGGATGTGAAAGGGTACCAGTCTTGTCGGGGATTGGGAACCCTTCGCGAGAATGTCCAAACTTTCAGTGGGATTTGCAAAATGTTGAGAAAAACTCGAAACATGTCAACCTTGGTTTTGAGAATCTCTCCCGGAGTTTGAGAGATTTGAACGTGAAAGGGTACCAGTCTTGTCGGGGATTGGGAACCCTTCGCGAGAATGTCCAAAGTTTCAGCGGGATTTCCAAAATGTTGAGAGAAACTCGAAACATGTCATCCTCGGTTTTGAGAATCTCTCCCGGAGTTTGAGATATTTGGACGTGAAAGGGTACCAGTCTTGTCGGGGATTGGGAACCCTTCGCCACAATGTCCAAAGTTTCAGCGGGATTTCCAAAATGTTGAGAGGAACTCGAATCATGTCAACCTTGGTTTTGAGAATCTCTCCCGGAGTTTGAGAGATTTGGACGTGAAAGGGTACCAGTCTTGTCGGGGATTGGGAACCCTTCGCGAGAATGTCCAAAGTTTCAGCGGGATTTCCAAAATGTTGAGAGGAACTCGAAACATGTCAACCTTGGTTTTGAGAATCTCTCCCGGAGTTTGAGAGATTTGGACGTGAAAGGGTACCAGTCTTGTCGGGGATTGAGAACCCTTCGCGAGAATGTCCAAAGTTTCAGCGGGATTTCCAAAATGTTGAGAGGAACTCGAAACATGTCAACCTTGGTTTTGAGAATCTCTCCCGGAGTTTGAGAGATTTGGATGTGAAAGGGTACCAGTCTTGTCGGGGATTGGGAACCCTTCGCGAGAATGTCCAAACTTTCAGTGGGATTTGCAAAATGTTGAGAAAAACTCGAAACATGTCAACCTTGGTTTTGAGAATCTCTCCCGGAGTTTGAGAGATTTGAACGTGAAAGGGTACCAGTCTTGTCGGGGATTGGGAACCCTTCGCGAGAATGTCCAAAGTTTCAGCGGGATTTCCAAAATGTTGAGAGAAACTCGAAACATGTCATCCTCGGTTTTGAGAATCTCTCCCGGAGTTCGAGAGATTTGGACGTGAAAGGGTACCAGTCTTGTCGGGGATTGGGAACCCTTCGCCACAATGTCCAAAGTTTCAGCGGGATTTCCAAAATGTTGAGAGGAACTCGAATCATGTCAACCTTGGTTTTGAGAATCTCTCCCGGAGTTTGAGAGATTTGGACGTGAAAGGGTACCAGTCTTGTCGGGGATTGGGAACGCTTCGCGAGAATGTCCAAAGTTTCAGCGGGATTTCCAAAATGTTGAGAGGAACTCGAAACATGTCAACCTTGGTTTTGAGAATCTCTCCCGGAGTTTGAGAGATTTGGACGTGAAAGGGTACCAGTCTTGTCGGGGATTGAGAACCCTTCGCGAGAATGTCCAAAGTTTCAGCGGGATTTCCAAAATGTTGAGAGGAACTCGAAACATGTCAACCTTGGTTTTGAGAATCTCTCCCGGAGTTCGAGAGATTTGGACGTGAAAGGGTACCAGTCTTGTCGGGGATTGGGAACCCTTCGCGAGAATGTCCAAAGTTTCAGCGGGATTTCCAAAATGTTGAGAGGAACTCGAAACATGTCAACCTTGGTTTTGAGAATCTCTCCCGGAGTTTGAGAGATTTGGACGTGAAAGGGTACCAGTCTTGTCGGGGATTGGGAACCCTTCGCGAGAATGTCCAAAGTTTCAGCGGGATTTCCAAAATGTTGAGAGGAACTCGAAACATGTCAACCTTGGTTTTGAGAATCTCTCCCGGAGTTTGAGAGATTTGGACGTGAAAGGGTACCAGTCTTGTCGGGGATTGGGAACCCTTCGCGAGAATGTCCAAAGTTTCAGCGGGATTTCCAAAATGTTGAGAGGAACTCGAAACATGTCAACCTCGGTTTTGAGAATCTCTCCCGGAGTTTGAGAGATTTGAACGTGAAAGGGTACCAGTCTTGTCGGGGATTGGGAACCCTTCGCGAGAATGTCCAAAGTTTCAGCGGGATTTCCAAAATGTGGAAAGGAACTCGAAACATGTCAACCTCGGTTTTGAGAATCTCTCCTGGAGTTCGAGAGATTTGGACGTGAAAGGGTACCAGTCTTGTCGGGGATTGGGAACCCTTCGCGAGAATGTCCAAAGTTTCAGCGGGATTTCCAAAATGTTGAGAGAAACTCGAAACATGTCAGCGTTGGTTTTGAGAATCTCTCCCGGAGTTTGAGAGATTTGGACGTGAAAGGGTACCAGTCTTGTAGGGGATTGGGAACCCTTCGCGAGAATGTCCAAAGTTTCAGCGGGATTTCCAAAATGTTGAGAGGAACTCGAAACATGTCAACCTCGGTTTTGAGAATCTCTCCCGGAGTTTGAGAGATTTGGACGTGAAAGGGTACCAGTCTTGTCGGGGATTGGGAACCCTTCGCGAGAATGTCCAAAGTTTCAGCGGGATTTCCAAAATGTTGAGAGGAACTCGAAACATGTCAACCTTGGTTTTGAGAATCTCTCCCGGAGTTTGAGAGATTTGGACGTGAAAGGGTACCAGTCTTGTCGGGGATTGAGAACCCTTCGCGAGAATGTCCAAAGTTTCAGCGGGATTTCCAAAATGTTGAGAGGAACTCGAAACATGTCAACCTTGGTTTTGAGAATCTCTCCCGGAGTTCGAGAGATTTGGACGTGAAAGGGTACCAGTCTTGTCGGGGATTGGGAACCCTTCGCGAGAATGTCCAAAGTTTCAGCGGGATTTCCAAAATGTTGAGAGGAACTCGAAACATGTCAACCTTGGTTTTGAGAATCTCTCCCGGAGTTTGAGAGATTTGGACGTGAAAGGGTACCAGTCTTGTCGGGGATTGGGAACCCTTCGCCAGAATGTCCAAAGTTTCAGCGGGATTTCCAAAATGTTGAGAGGAACTCGAAACATGTCAACCTTGGTTTTGAGAATCTCTCCCGGAGTTTGAGAGATTTGGATGTGAAAGGGTACCAGTCTTGTCGGGGATTGGGAACCCTTCGCGAGAATGTCCAAACTTTCAGTGGGATTTGCAAAATGTTGAGAAAAACTCGAAACATGTCAACCTTGGTTTTGAGAATCTCTCCCGGAGTTTGAGAGATTTGGATGTGAAAGGGTACCAGTCTTGTCGGGGATTGGGAACCCTTCGCGAGAATGTCCAAAGTTTCAGCGGGATTTCCAAAATGTTGAGAGAAACTCGAAACATGTCAACCTCGGTTTTGAGAATCTCTCCCGGAGTTTGAGAGATTTGGACGTGAAAGGGTACCAGTCTTGTAGGGGATTGGGAACCCTTCGCGAGAATGTCCAAAGTTTCAGCGGGATTTCCAAAATGTTGAGAGGAACTCGAATCATGTCAACCTTGGTTTTGAGAATCTCTCCCGGAGTTTGAGAGATTTGGACGTGAAAGGGTACCAGTCTTGTCGGGGATTGGGAACCCTTCGCGAGAATGTCCAAAGTTTCAGCGGGATTTCCAAAATGTTGAGAGGAACTCGAAACATGTCAACCTTGGTTTTGAGAATCTCTCCCGGAGTTTGAGAGATTTGGATGTGAAAGGGTACCAGTCTTGTCGGGGATTGGGAACCCTTCGCGAGAATGTCCAAACTTTCAGTGGAATTTGCAAAATGTTGAGAAAAACTCGAAACATGTCAACCTTGGTTTTGAGAATCTCTCCCGGAGTTTGAGAGATTTGAACGTGAAAGGGTACCAGTCTTGTCGGGGATTGGGAACCCTTCGCGAGAATGTCCAAAGTTTCAGCGGGATTTCCAAAATGTTGAGAGAAACTCGAAACATGTCATCCTCGGTTTTGAGAATCTCTCCCGGAGTTTGAGATATTTGGACGTGAAAGGGTACCAGTCTTGTCGGGGATTGGGAACCCTTCGCCACAATGTCCAAAGTTTCAGCGGGATTTCCAAAATGTTGAGAGGAACTCGAATCATGTCAACCTTGGTTTTGAGAATCTCTCCCGGAGTTTGAGAGATTTGGACGTGAAAGGGTACCAGTCTTGTCGGGGATTGGGAACCCTTCGCGAGAATGTCCAAAGTTTCAGCGGGATTTCCAAAATGTTGAGAGGAACTCGAAACATGTCAACCTCGGTTTTGAGAATCTCTCCCGGAGTTTGAGAGATTTGGACGTGAAAGGGTACCAGTCTTGTCGGGGATTGGGAACCCTTCGCGAGAATGTCCAAAGTTTCAGCGGGATTTCCAAAATGTTGAGAGGAACTCGAAACATGTCAACCTTGGTTTTGAGAATCTCTCCCGGAGTTTGAGAGATTTGAACGTGAAAGGGTACCAGTCTTGTCGGGGATTGGGAACCCTTCGCGAGAATGTCCAAAGTTTCAGCGGGATTTCCAAAATGTTGAGAGAAACTCGAAACATGTCAACCTCGGTTTTGAGAATCTCTCCCGGAGTTTGAGAGATTTGGACGTGAAAGGGTACCAGTCTTGTCGGGGATTGGGAACCCTTCGCCACAATGTCCAAAGTTTCAGCGGGATTTCCAAAATGTTGAGAGGAACTCGAAACATGTCAACCTCGGTTTTGAGAATCTCTCCCGGAGGTTGAGAGATTTGGACGTGAAAGGGTACCAGTCTTGTCGGGGATTGGGAACCCTTCGCGAGAATGTCCAAAGTTTCAGTGGGATTTCCAAAATGTTGAGAGGAACTCGAAACATGTCAACCTTGGTTTTGAGAATCTCTCCCGGAGTTTGAGAGATTTGGACGAGAAAGGGTACCAGTCTTGTCGGGGATTGGGAACCCTTCGCGAGAATGTCCAAAGTTTCAGCGGGATTTCCAAAATGTTGAGAGGAACTCGAAACATGTCAACCTTGGTTTTGAGAATCTCTCCCGGAATTTGAGAGATTTGAACGTGAAAGGGTACCAGTCTTGTCATGGATTGGGAACCCTTCGCGAGAATGTCCAAAGTTTCAGCGGGATTTCCAAAATGTTGAGAGAAACTCGAAACATGTCAACCTCGGTTTTGAGAATCTCTCCCGGAGTTTGAGAGATTTGGACGTGAAAGGGTACCAGTCTTGTCGGGGATTGGGAACCCTTCGCGAGAATGTCCAAAGTTTCAGCGGGATTTCCAAAATGTTGAGAGGAACTCGAATCATGTCAACCTTGGTTTTGAGAATCTCTCCCGGAGTTTGAGAGATTTGGACGTGAAAGGGTACCAGTCTTGTCGGGGACTGGGAACCCTTCGCGAGAATGTCCAAAGTTTCAGCGGGATTTCCAAAATGTTGAGAGGAACTCGAAACATGTCAACCTTGGTTTTGAGAATCTCTCCCGGAGTTTGAGAGATTTGGATGTGAAAGGGTACCAGTCTTGTCGGGGATTGGGAACCCTTCGCGAGAATGTCCAAACTTTCAGTGGGATTTCCAAAATGTTGAGAAAAACTCGAAACATGTCAACCTTGGTTTTGAGAATCTCTCCCGGAGTTTGAGAGATTTGAACGTGAAAGGCTACCAGTCTTGTCGGGGATTGGGAACCCTTCGCGAGAATGTCCAAAGTTTCAGCGGGATTTCCAAAATGTTGAGAGAAACTCGAAACATGTCAACCTCGGTTTTGAGAATCTCTCCCGGAGTTTGAGAGATTTGGACGTGAAAGGGTACCAGTCTTGTAGGGGATTGGGAACCCTTCGCGAGAATGTCCAAAGTTTCAGCGGGATTTCCAAAATGTTGAGAGGAACTCGAATCATGTCAACCTTGGTTTTGAGAATCTCTCCCGGAGTTTGAGAGATTTGGACGTGAAAGGGTACCAGTCTTGTCGGGGATTGGGAACCCTTCGCGAGAATGTCCAAAGTTTCAGCGGGATTTCCAAAATGTTGAGAGGAACTCGAAACATGTCAACCTTGGTTTTGAGAATCTCTCCCGGAGTTTGAGAGATTTGGATGTGAAAGGGTACCAGTCTTGTCGGGGATTGGGAACCCTTCGCGAGAATGTCCAAAGTTTCAGCGGGATTTCCAAAATGTTGAGAGGAACTCGAAACATGTCAACCTTGGTTTTGAGAATCTCTCCCGGAGTTTGAGAGATTTGAACGTGAAAGGCTACCAGTCTTGTCGGGGATTGGGAACCCTTCGCGAGAATGTCCAAAGTTTCAGCGGGATTTCCAAAATGTTGAGAGAAACTCGAAACATGTCAACCTCGGTTTTGAGAATCTCTCCCGGAGTTTGAGAGATTTGGACGTGAAAGGGTACCAGTCTTGTCGGGGATTGGGAACCCTTCGCGAGAATGTCCAAAGTTTCAGCGGGATTTCCAAAATGTTGAGAGGAACTCGAATCATGTCAACCTTGGTTTTGAGAATCTCTCCCGGAGTTTGAGAGATTTGGACGTGAAAGGGTACCAGTCTTGTCGGGGACTGGGAACCCTTCGCGAGAATGTCCAAAGTTTCAGCGGGATTTCCAAAATGTTGAGAGGAACTCGAAACATGTCAACCTTGGTTTTGAGAATCTCTCCCGGAGTTTGAGAGATTTGGATGTGAAAGGGTACCAGTCTTGTCGGGGATTGGGAACCCTTCGCGAGAATGTCCAAACTTTCAGTGGGATTTGCAAAATGTTGAGAAAAACTCGAAACATGTCAACCTTGGTTTTGAGAATCTCTCCCGGAGTTTGAGAGATTTGAACGTGAAAGGGTACCAGTCTTGTCGGGGATTGGGAACCCTTCGCGAGAATGTCCAAAGTTTCAGCGGGATTTCCAAAATGTTGAGAGAAACTCGAAACATGTCATCCTCGGTTTTGAGAATCTCTCCCGGAGTTTGAGATATTTGGACGTGAAAGGGTACCAGTCTTGTCGGGGATTGGGAACCCTTCGCCACAATGTCCAAAGTTTCAGCGGGATTTCCAAAATGTTGAGAGGAACTCGAATCATGTCAACCTTGGTTTTGAGAATCTCTCCCGGAGTTTGAGAGATTTGGACGTGAAAGGGTACCAGTCTTGTCGGGGATTGGGAACCCTTCGCGAGAATGTCCAAAGTTTCAGCGGGATTTCCAAAATGTTGAGAGGAACTCGAAACATGTCAACCTCGGTTTTGAGAATCTCTCCCGGAGTTTGAGAGATTTGGACGTGAAAGGGTACCAGTCTTGTCGGGGATTGGGAACCCTTCGCGAGAATGTCCAAAGTTTCAGCGGGATTTCCAAAATGTTGAGAGGAACTCGAAACATGTCAACCTTGGTTTTGAGAATCTCTCCCGGAGTTTGAGAGATTTGAACGTGAAAGGCTACCAGTCTTGTCGGGGATTGGGAACCCTTCGCGAGAATGTCCAAAGTTTCAGCGGGATTTCCAAAATGTTGAGAGAAACTCGAAACATGTCAACCTCGGTTTTGAGAATCTCTCCCGGAGTTTGAGAGATTTGGACGTGAAAGGGTACCAGTCTTGTCGGGGATTGGGAACCCTTCGCCACAATGTCCAAAGTTTCAGCGGGATTTCCAAAATGTTGAGAGGAACTCGAATCATGTCAACCTTGGTTTTGAGAATCTCTCCCGGAGTTTGAGAGATTTGGACGTGAAAGGGTACCAGTCTTGTCGGGGATTGGGAACCCTTCGCGAGAATGTCCAAACTTTCAGCGGGATTTCCAAAATGTTGAGAGGAACTCGAATCATGTCAACCTTGGTTTTGAGAATCTCTCCCGGAGTTCGAGAGATTTGGACGTGAAAGGGTACCAGTCTTGTCGGGGATTGGGAACCCTTCGCGAGAATGTCCAAAGTTTCAGCGGGATTTCCAAAATGTTGAGAGGAACTCGAAACATGTCAACCTTGGTTTTGAGAATCTCTCCCGGAGTTTGAGAGATTTGGACGTGAAAGGGTACCAGTCTTGTCGGGGATTGGGAACCCTTCGCGAGAATGTCCAAAGTTTCAGCGGGATTTCCAAAATGTTGAGAGGAACTCGAAACATGTCAACCTTGGTTTTGAGAATCTCTCCCGGAGTTCGAGAGATTTGGACGTGAAAGGGTACCAGTCTTGTCGGGGATTGGGAACCCTTCGCGAGAATGTCCAAAGTTTCAGCGGGATTTCCAAAATGTTGAGAGGAACTCGAAACATGTCAACCTTGGTTTTGAGAATCTCTCCCGGAGTTTGAGAGATTTGGACGTGAAAGGGTACCAGTCTTGTCGGGGATTGGGAACCCTTCGCCAGAATGTCCAAAGTTTCAGCGGGATTTCCAAAATGTTGAGAGGAACTCGAAACATGTCAACCTTGGTTTTGAGAATCTTTCCCGGAGTTTGAGAGATTTGGACGTGAAAGGGTACCAGTCTTGTCGGGGATTGGGAACCCTTCGCGAGAATGTCCAAACTTTCAGTGGGATTTGCAAAATGTTGAGAAAAACTCGAAACATGTCAACCTTGGTTTTGAGAATCTCTCCCGGAGTTTGAGAGATTTGAACGTGAAAGGCTACCAGTCTTGTCGGGGATTGGGAACCCTTCGCGAGAATGTCCAAAGTTTCAGCGGGATTTCCAAAATGTTGAGAGAAACTCGAAACATGTCAACCTCGGTTTTGAGAATCTCTCCCGGAGTTTGAGAGATTTGGACGTGAAAGGGTACCAGTCTTGTCGGGGATTGGGAACCCTTCGCCACAATGTCCAAAGTTTCAGCGGGATTTCCAAAATGTTGAGAGGAACTCGAATCATGTCAACCTTGGTTTTGAGAATCTCTCCCGGAGTTTGAGAGATTTGGACGTGAAAGGGTACCAGTCTTGTCGGGGATTGGGAACCCTTCGCCAGAATGTCCAAAGTTTCAGCGGGATTTCCAAAATGTTGAGAGGAACTCGAAACATGTCAACCTCGGTTTTGAGAATCTCTCCCGGAGTTTGAGAGATTTGGACGTGAAAGGGTACCAGTCTTGTCGGGGATTGGGAACCCTTCGCCACAATGTCCAAAGTTTCAGCGGGATTTCCAAAATGTTGAGAGGAACTCGAAACATGTCAACCTCGGTTTTGAGAATCTCTCCCGGAGGTTGAGAGATTTGGACGTGAAAGGGTACCAGTCTTGTCGGGGATTGGGAACCCTTCGCGAGAATGTCCAAAGTTTCAGTGGGATTTCCAAAATGTTGAGAGGAACTCGAAACATGTCAACCTCGGTTTTGAGAATCTCTCCCGGAGGTTGAGAGATTTGGACGTGAAAGGGTACCAGTCTTGTCGGGGATTGGGAACCCTTCGCGAGAATGTCCAAAGTTTCAGTGGGATTTCCAAAATGTTGAGAGGAACTCGAAACATGTCAACCTCGGTTTTGAGAATCTCTCCCGGAGTTTGAGAGATTTGGACGAGAAAGGGTACCAGTCTTGTCGGGGATTGGGAACCCTTCGCGAGAATGTCCAAAGTTTCAGCGGGATTTCCAAAATGTTGAGAGGAACTCGAAACATGTCAACCTTGGTTTTGAGAATCTCTCCCGGAGTTTGAGAGATTTGAACGTGAAAGGGTACCAGTCTTGTCGGGGATTGGGAACCCTTCGCGAGAATGTCCAAAGTTTCAGCGGGATTTCCAAAATGTTGAGAGAAACTCGAAACATGTCAACCTTGGTTTTGAGAATCTCTCCCGGAGTTTGAGAGATTTGAACGTGAAAGGGTACCAGTCTTGTCGGGGATTGGGAACCCTTCGCGAGAATGTCCAAAGTTTCAGCGGGATTTCCAAAATGTTGAGAGGAACTCGAAACATGTCAACCTTGGTTTTGAGAATCTCTCCCGGAATTTGAGAGATTTGAACGTGAAAGGGTACCAGTCTTGTCATGGATTGGGAACCCTTCGCGAGAATGTCCAAAGTTTCAGCGGGATTTCCAAAATGTTGAGAGAAACTCGAAACATGTCAACCTCGGTTTTGAGAATCTCTCCCGGAGTTTGAGAGATTTGGACGTGAAAGGGTACCAGTCTTGTCGGGGATTGGGAACCCTTCGCGAGAATGTCCAAAGTTTCAGCGGGATTTCCAAAATGTTGAGAGGAACTCGAATCATGTCAACCTTGGTTTTGAGAATCTCTCCCGGAGTTTGAGAGATTTGGACGTGAAAGGGTACCAGTCTTGTCGGGGACTGGGAACCCTTCGCGAGAATGTCCAAAGTTTCAGCGGGATTTCCAAAATGTTGAGAGGAACTCGAAACATGTCAACCTTGGTTTTGAGAATCTCTCCCGGAGTTTGAGAGATTTGGATGTGAAAGGGTACCAGTCTTGTCGGGGATTGGGAACCCTTCGCGAGAATGTCCAAACTTTCAGTGGGATTTCCAAAATGTTGAGAAAAACTCGAAACATGTCAACCTTGGTTTTGAGAATCTCTCCCGGAGTTTGAGAGATTTGAACGTGAAAGGCTACCAGTCTTGTCGGGGATTGGGAACCCTTCGCGAGAATGTCCAAAGTTTCAGCGGGATTTCCAAAATGTTGAGAGAAACTCGAAACATGTCAACCTCGGTTTTGAGAATCTCTCCCGGAGTTTGAGAGATTTGGACGTGAAAGGGTACCAGTCTTGTAGGGGATTGGGAACCCTTCGCGAGAATGTCCAAAGTTTCAGCGGGATTTCCAAAATGTTGAGAGGAACTCGAATCATGTCAACCTTGGTTTTGAGAATCTCTCCCGGAGTTTGAGAGATTTGGACGTGAAAGGGTACCAGTCTTGTCGGGGATTGGGAACCCTTCGCGAGAATGTCCAAAGTTTCAGCGGGATTTCCAAAATGTTGAGAGGAACTCGAAACATGTCAACCTTGGTTTTGAGAATCTCTCCCGGAGTTTGAGAGATTTGGATGTGAAAGGGTACCAGTCTTGTCGGGGATTGGGAACCCTTCGCGAGAATGTCCAAAGTTTCAGCGGGATTTCCAAAATGTTGAGAGGAACTCGAAACATGTCAACCTTGGTTTTGAGAATCTCTCCCGGAGTTTGAGAGATTTGAACGTGAAAGGCTACCAGTCTTGTCGGGGATTGGGAACCCTTCGCGAGAATGTCCAAAGTTTCAGCGGGATTTCCAAAATGTTGAGAGAAACTCGAAACATGTCAACCTCGGTTTTGAGAATCTCTCCCGGAGTTTGAGAGATTTGGACGTGAAAGGGTACCAGTCTTGTCGGGGATTGGGAACCCTTCGCGAGAATGTCCAAAGTTTCAGCGGGATTTCCAAAATGTTGAGAGGAACTCGAATCATGTCAACCTTGGTTTTGAGAATCTCTCCCGGAGTTTGAGAGATTTGGACGTGAAAGGGTACCAGTCTTGTCGGGGACTGGGAACCCTTCGCGAGAATGTCCAAAGTTTCAGCGGGATTTCCAAAATGTTGAGAGGAACTCGAAACATGTCAACCTTGGTTTTGAGAATCTCTCCCGGAGTTTGAGAGATTTGGATGTGAAAGGGTACCAGTCTTGTCGGGGATTGGGAACCCTTCGCGAGAATGTCCAAACTTTCAGTGGGATTTGCAAAATGTTGAGAAAAACTCGAAACATGTCAACCTTGGTTTTGAGAATCTCTCCCGGAGTTTGAGAGATTTGAACGTGAAAGGGTACCAGTCTTGTCGGGGATTGGGAACCCTTCGCGAGAATGTCCAAAGTTTCAGCGGGATTTCCAAAATGTTGAGAGAAACTCGAAACATGTCATCCTCGGTTTTGAGAATCTCTCCCGGAGTTTGAGATATTTGGACGTGAAAGGGTACCAGTCTTGTCGGGGATTGGGAACCCTTCGCCACAATGTCCAAAGTTTCAGCGGGATTTCCAAAATGTTGAGAGGAACTCAAATCATGTCAACCTTGGTTTTGAGAATCTCTCCCGGAGTTTGAGAGATTTGGACG
This sequence comes from Streptopelia decaocto, assembly GCF_964273445.1. Taxonomy (NCBI): domain Eukaryota; kingdom Metazoa; phylum Chordata; class Aves; order Columbiformes; family Columbidae; genus Streptopelia; species Streptopelia decaocto. Next base: position 1,255,146 of record NW_028117226.1, on the reverse strand, counting down.
TGAAAGGGTACCAGTCTTGTCGGGGATTGGGAACCCTTCGCGAGAATGTCCAAAGTTTCAGCGGGATTTCCAAAATGTTGAGAGGAACTCGAAACATGTCAACCTCGGTTTTGAGAATCTCTCCCGGAGTTTGAGAGATTTGGACGTGAAAGGGTACCAGTCTTGTCGGGGATTGGGAACCCTTCGCGAGAATGTCCAAAGTTTCAGCGGGATTTCCAAAATGTTGAGAGGAACTCGAAACATGTCAACCTTGGTTTTGAGAATCTCTCCCGGAGTTTGAGAGATTTGAACGTGAAAGGCTACCAGTCTTGTCGGGGATTGGGAACCCTTCGCGAGAATGTCCAAAGTTTCAGCGGGATTTCCAAAATGTTGAGAGAAACTCGAAACATGTCAACCTCGGTTTTGAGAATCTCTCCCGGAGTTTGAGAGATTTGGACGTGAAAGGGTACCAGTCTTGTCGGGGATTTGGAACCCTTCGCCACAATGTCCAAAGTTTCAGCGGGATTTCCAAAATGTTGAGAGGAACTCGAATCATGTCAACCTTGGTTTTGAGAATCTCTCCCGGAGTTTGAGAGATTTGGACGTGAAAGGGTACCAGTCTTGTCGGGGATTGGGAACCCTTCGCGAGAATGTCCAAAGTTTCAGCGGGATTTCCAAAATGTTGAGAGGAACTCGAATCATGTCAACCTTGGTTTTGAGAATCTCTCCCGGAGTTCGAGAGATTTGGACGTGAAAGGGTACCAGTCTTGTCGGGGATTGGGAACCCTTCGCGAGAATGTCCAAAGTTTCAGCGGGATTTCCAAAATGTTGAGAGGAACTCGAAACATGTCAACCTTGGTTTTGAGAATCTCTCCCGGAGTTTGAGAGATTTGGACGTGAAAGGGTACCAGTCTTGTCGGGGATTGGGAACCCTTCGCGAGAATGTCCAAAGTTTCAGCGGGATTTCCAAAATGTTGAGAGGAACTCGAAACATGTCAACCTTGGTTTTGAGAATCTCTCCCGGAGTTCGAGAGATTTGGACGTGAAAGGGTACCAGTCTTGTCGGGGATTGGGAACCCTTCGCGAGAATGTCCAAAGTTTCAGCGGGATTTCCAAAATGTTGAGAGGAACTCGAAACATGTCAACCTTGGTTTTGAGAATCTCTCCCGGAGTTTGAGAGATTTGGACGTGAAAGGGTACCAGTCTTGTCGGGGATTGGGAACCCTTCGCCAGAATGTCCAAAGTTTCAGCGGGATTTCCAAAATGTTGAGAGGAACTCGAAACATGTCAACCTTGGTTTTGAGAATCTCTCCCGGAGTTTGAGAGATTTGGACGTGAAAGGGTACCAGTCTTGTCGGGGATTGGGAACCCTTCGCGAGAATGTCCAAACTTTCAGTGGGATTTGCAAAATGTTGAGAAAAACTCGAAACATGTCAACCTTGGTTTTGAGAATCTCTCCCGGAGTTTGAGAGATTTGAACGTGAAAGGCTACCAGTCTTGTCGGGGATTGGGAACCCTTCGCGAGAATGTCCAAAGTTTCAGCGGGATTTCCAAAATGTTGAGAGAAACTCGAAACATGTCAACCTCGGTTTTGAGAATCTCTCCCGGAGTTTGAGAGATTTGGACGTGAAAGGGTACCAGTCTTGTCGGGGATTGGGAACCCTTCGCCACAATGTCCAAAGTTTCAGCGGGATTTCCAAAATGTTGAGAGGAACTCGAATCATGTCAACCTTGGTTTTGAGAATCTCTCCCGGAGTTTGAGAGATTTGGACGTGAAAGGGTACCAGTCTTGTCGGGGATTGGGAACCCTTCGCCAGAATGTCCAAAGTTTCAGCGGGATTTCCAAAATGTTGAGAGGAACTCGAAACATGTCAACCTCGGTTTTGAGAATCTCTCCCGGAGTTTGAGAGATTTGGACGTGAAAGGGTACCAGTCTTGTCGGGGATTGGGAACCCTTCGCCACAATGTCCAAAGTTTCAGCGGGATTTCCAAAATGTTGAGAGGAACTCGAAACATGTCAACCTCGGTTTTGAGAATCTCTCCCGGAGGTTGAGAGATTTGGACGTGAAAGGGTACCAGTCTTGTCGGGGATTGGGAACCCTTCGCGAGAATGTCCAAAGTTTCAGTGGGATTTCCAAAATGTTGAGAGGAACTCGAAACATGTCAACCTCGGTTTTGAGAATCTCTCCCGGAGGTTGAGAGATTTGGACGTGAAAGGGTACCAGTCTTGTCGGGGATTGGGAACCCTTCGCGAGAATGTCCAAAGTTTCAGTGGGATTTCCAAAATGTTGAGAGGAACTCGAAACATGTCAACCTCGGTTTTGAGAATCTCTCCCGGAGTTTGAGAGATTTGGACGTGAAAGGGTACCAGTCTTGTCGGGGATTGGGAACCCTTTGCGAGAATGTCCAAAGTTTCAGCGGGATTTCCAAAATGTTGAGAGGAACTCGAAACATGTCAACCTCGGTTTTGAGAATCTCTCCCGGAGTTTGAGAGATTTGGACGTGAAAGGGTACCAGTCTTGTCCGGGATTGGGAACCCTTCGCGAGAATGTCCAAAGTTTCAGTGGGATTTCCAAAATGTTGAGAGGAACTCGAAACATGTCAACCTCGGTTTTGAGAATCTCTCCCGGAGTTTGAGAGATTTGGACGTGAAAGGGTACCAGTCTTGTCGGGGATTGGGAACCCTTCGCGAGAATGTCCAAAGTTTCAGCGGGATTTCCAAAATGTTGAGAGGAACTCGAAACATGTCAACCTTGGTTTTGAGAATCTCTCCCGGAGTTTGAGAGATTTGGACGAGAAAGGGTACCAGTCTTGTCGGGGATTGGGAACCCTTCGCGAGAATGTCCAAAGTTTCAGCGGGATTTCCAAAATGTTGAGAGGAACTCGAATCATGTCAACCTTGGTTTTGAGAATCTCTCCCGGAGTTTGAGAGATTTGGACGTGAAAGGGTACCAGTCTTGTCGGGGATTGGGAACCCTTCGCGAGAATGTCCAAAGTTTCAGCGGGATTTCCAAAATGTTGAGAGGAACTCGAAACATGTCAACCTTGGTTTTGAGAATCTCTCCCGGAGTTTGAGAGATTTGAACGTGAAAGGCTACCAGTCTTGTCGGGGATTGGGAACCCTTCGCGAGAATGTCCAAAGTTTCAGCGGGATTTCCAAAATGTTGAGAGAAACTCGAAATATGTCAACCTCGGTTTTGAGAATCTCTCCCGGAGTTTGAGAGATTTGGACGTGAAAGGGTACCAGTCTTGTCGGGGATTGGGAACCCTTCGCCACAATGTCCAAAGTTTCAGCGGGATTTCCAAAATGTTGAGAGGAACTCGAATCATGTCAACCTTGGTTTTGAGAATCTCTCCCGGAGTTTGAGAGATTTGGACGTGAAAGGGTACCAGTCTTGTCGGGGATTGGGAACCCTTCGCGAGAATGTCCAAAGTTTCAGCGGGATTTCCAAAATGTTTAGAGGAACTCGAAACATGTCAACCTTGGTTTTGAGAATCTCTCCCGGAGTTCGAGAGATTTGGACGTGAAAGGGTACCAGTCTTGTCGGGGATTGGGAACCCTTCGCGAGAATGTCCAAAGTTTCAGCGGGATTTCCAAAATGTTGAGAGGAACTCGAAACATGTCAACCTTGGTTTTGAGAATCTCTCCCGGAGTTTGAGAGATTTGGACGTGAAAGGGTACCAGTCTTGTCGGGGATTGAGAACCCTTCGCGAGAATGTCCAAAGTTTCAGCGGGATTTCCAAAATGTTGAGAGGAACTCGAAACATGTCAACCTTTGTTTTGAGAATCTCTCCCGGAGTTCGAGAGATTTGGACGTGAAAGGGTACCAGTCTTGTCGGGGATTGGGAACCCTTCGCGAGAATGTCCAAAGTTTCAGCGGGATTTCCAAAATGTTGAGAGGAACTCGAAACATGTCAACCTTGGTTTTGAGAATCTCTCCCGGAGTTTGAGAGATTTGGACGTGAAAGGGTACCAGTCTTGTCGGGGATTGGGAACCCTTCGCGAGAATGTCCAAAGTTTCAGCGGGATTTCCAAAATGTTGAGAGGAACTCGAAACATGTCAACCTTGGTTTTGAGAATCTCTCCCGGAGTTTGAGAGATTTGGACGTGAAAGGGTACCAGTCTTGTCGGGGATTGGGAACCCTTCGCGAGAATGTCCAAACTTTCAGTGGGATTTGCAAAATGTTGAGAAAAACTCGAAACATGTCAACCTTGGTTTTGAGAATCTCTCCCGGAGTTTGAGAGATTTGGACGTGAAAGGGTACCAGTCTTGTCGGGGATTGGGAACCCTTCGCCACAATGTCCAAAGTTTCAGCGGGATTTCCAAAATGTTGAGAGGAACTCGAATCATGTCAACCTTGGTTTTGAGAATCTCTCCCGGAGTTTGAGAGATTTGGACGTGAAAGGGTACCAGTCTTGTCGGGGATTGGGAACCCTTCACGAGAATGTCCAAAGTTTCAGCGGGATTTCCAAAATGTTGAGAGGAACTCGAAACATGTCAACCTCGGTTTTGAGAATCTCTCCCGGAGTTTGAGAGATTTGGACGTGAAAGGGTACCAGTCTTGTCGGGGATTGGGAACCCTTCGCCACAATGTCCAAAGTTTCAGCGGGATTTCCAAAATGTTGAGAGGAACTCGAAACATGTCAACCTCGGTTTTGAGAATCTCTCCCGGAGGTTGAGAGATTTGGACGTGAAAGGGTACCAGTCTTGTCGGGGATTGGGAACCCTTCGCGAGAATGTCCAAAGTTTCAGTGGGATTTCCAAAATGTTGAGAGGAACTCGAAACATGTCAACCTCGGTTTTGAGAATCTCTCCCGGAGGTTGAGAGATTTGGACGTGAAAGGGTACCAGTCTTGTCGGGGATTGGGAACCCTTCGCGAGAATGTCCAAAGTTTCAGTGGGATTTCCAAAATGTTGAGAGGAACTCGAAACATGTCAACCTCGGTTTTGAGAATCTCTCCCGGAGTTTGAGAGATTTGGACGAGAAAGGGTACCAGTCTTGTCGGGGACTGGGAACCCTTCGCGAGAATGTCCAAAGTTTCAGCGGGATTTCCAAAATGTTGAGAGGAACTCGAAACATGTCAACCTTGGTTTTGAGAATCTCTCCCGGAGTTTGAGAGATTTGGATGTGAAAGGGTACCAGTCTTGTCGGGGATTGGGAACCCTTCGCGAGAATGTCCAAACTTTCAGTGGGATTTCCAAAATGTTGAGAAAAACTCGAAACATGTCAACCTTGGTTTTGAGAATCTCTCCCGGAGTTTGAGAGATTTGAACGTGAAAGGCTACCAGTCTTGTCGGGGATTGGGAACCCTTCGCGAGAATGTCCAAAGTTTCAGCGGGATTTCCAAAATGTTGAGAGAAACTCGAAACATGTCAACCTCGGTTTTGAGAATCTCTCCCGGAGTTTGAGAGATTTGGACGTGAAAGGGTACCAGTCTTGTAGGGGATTGGGAACCCTTCGCGAGAATGTCCAAAGTTTCAGCGGGATTTCCAAAATGTTGAGAGGAACTCGAATCATGTCAACCTTGGTTTTGAGAATCTCTCCCGGAGTTTGAGAGATTTGGACGTGAAAGGGTACCAGTCTTGTCGGGGATTGGGAACCCTTCGCGAGAATGTCCAAAGTTTCAGCGGGATTTCCAAAATGTTGAGAGGAACTCGAAACATGTCAACCTTGGTTTTGAGAATCTCTCCCGGAGTTTGAGAGATTTGGATGTGAAAGGGTACCAGTCTTGTCGGGGATTGGGAACCCTTCGCGAGAATGTCCAAAGTTTCAGCGGGATTTCCAAAATGTTGAGAGGAACTCGAAACATGTCAACCTTGGTTTTGAGAATCTCTCCCGGAGTTTGAGAGATTTGAACGTGAAAGGCTACCAGTCTTGTCGGGGATTGGGAACCCTTCGCGAGAATGTCCAAAGTTTCAGCGGGATTTCCAAAATGTTGAGAGAAACTCGAAACATGTCAACCTCGGTTTTGAGAATCTCTCCCGGAGTTTGAGAGATTTGGACGTGAAAGGGTACCAGTCTTGTCGGGGATTGGGAACCCTTCGCGAGAATGTCCAAAGTTTCAGCGGGATTTCCAAAATGTTGAGAGGAACTCGAATCATGTCAACCTTGGTTTTGAGAATCTCTCCCGGAGTTTGAGAGATTTGGACGTGAAAGGGTACCAGTCTTGTCGGGGACTGGGAACCCTTCGCGAGAATGTCCAAAGTTTCAGCGGGATTTCCAAAATGTTGAGAGGAACTCGAAACATGTCAACCTTGGTTTTGAGAATCTCTCCCGGAGTTTGAGAGATTTGGATGTGAAAGGGTACCAGTCTTGTCGGGGATTGGGAACCCTTCGCGAGAATGTCCAAACTTTCAGTGGGATTTGCAAAATGTTGAGAAAAACTCGAAACATGTCAACCTTGGTTTTGAGAATCTCTCCCGGAGTTTGAGAGATTTGAACGTGAAAGGGTACCAGTCTTGTCGGGGATTGGGAACCCTTCGCGAGAATGTCCAAAGTTTCAGCGGGATTTCCAAAATGTTGAGAGAAACTCGAAACATGTCATCCTCGGTTTTGAGAATCTCTCCCGGAGTTTGAGATATTTGGACGTGAAAGGGTACCAGTCTTGTCGGGGATTGGGAACCCTTCGCCACAATGTCCAAAGTTTCAGCGGGATTTCCAAAATGTTGAGAGGAACTCGAATCATGTCAACCTTGGTTTTGAGAATCTCTCCCGGAGTTTGAGAGATTTGGACGTGAAAGGGTACCAGTCTTGTCGGGGATTGGGAACCCTTCGCGAGAATGTCCAAAGTTTCAGCGGGATTTCCAAAATGTTGAGAGGAACTCGAAACATGTCAACCTCGGTTTTGAGAATCTCTCCCGGAGTTTGAGAGATTTGGACGTGAAAGGGTACCAGTCTTGTCGGGGATTGGGAACCCTTCGCGAGAATGTCCAAAGTTTCAGCGGGATTTCCAAAATGTTGAGAGGAACTCGAAACATGTCAACCTTGGTTTTGAGAATCTCTCCCGGAGTTTGAGAGATTTGAACGTGAAAGGCTACCAGTCTTGTCGGGGATTGGGAACCCTTCGCGAGAATGTCCAAAGTTTCAGCGGGATTTCCAAAATGTTGAGAGAAACTCGAAACATGTCAACCTCGGTTTTGAGAATCTCTCCCGGAGTTTGAGAGATTTGGACGTGAAAGGGTACCAGTCTTGTCGGGGATTGGGAACCCTTCGCCACAATGTCCAAAGTTTCAGCGGGATTTCCAAAATGTTGAGAGGAACTCGAATCATGTCAACCTTGGTTTTGAGAATCTCTCCCGGAGTTTGAGAGATTTGGACGTGAAAGGGTACCAGTCTTGTCGGGGATTGGGAACCCTTCGCGAGAATGTCCAAAGTTTCAGCGGGATTTCCAAAATGTTGAGAGGAACTCGAATCATGTCAACCTTGGTTTTGAGAATCTCTCCCGGAGTTCGAGAGATTTGGACGTGAAAGGGTACCAGTCTTGTCGGGGATTGGGAACCCTTCGCGAGAATGTCCAAAGTTTCAGCGGGATTTCCAAAATGTTGAGAGGAACTCGAAACATGTCAACCTTGGTTTTGAGAATCTCTCCCGGAGTTTGAGAGATTTGGACGTGAAAGGGTACCAGTCTTGTCGGGGATTGGGAACCCTTCGCGAGAATGTCCAAAGTTTCAGCGGGATTTCCAAAATGTTGAGAGGAACTCGAAACATGTCAACCTTGGTTTTGAGAATCTCTCCCGGAGTTCGAGAGATTTGGACGTGAAAGGGTACCAGTCTTGTCGGGGATTGGGAACCCTTCGCGAGAATGTCCAAAGTTTCAGCGGGATTTCCAAAATGTTGAGAGGAACTCGAAACATGTCAACCTTGGTTTTGAGAATCTCTCCCGGAGTTTGAGAGATTTGGACGTGAAAGGGTACCAGTCTTGTCGGGGATTGGGAACCCTTCGCCAGAATGTCCAAAGTTTCAGCGGGATTTCCAAAATGTTGAGAGGAACTCGAAACATGTCAACCTTGGTTTTGAGAATCTCTCCCGGAGTTTGAGAGATTTGGACGTGAAAGGGTACCAGTCTTGTCGGGGATTGGGAACCCTTCGCGAGAATGTCCAAACTTTCAGTGGGATTTGCAAAATGTTGAGAAAAACTCGAAACATGTCAACCTTGGTTTTGAGAATCTCTCCCGGAGTTTGAGAGATTTGAACGTGAAAGGCTACCAGTCTTGTCGGGGATTGGGAACCCTTCGCGAGAATGTCCAAAGTTTCAGCGGGATTTCCAAAATGTTGAGAGAAACTCGAAACATGTCAACCTCGGTTTTGAGAATCTCTCCCGGAGTTTGAGAGATTTGGACGTGAAAGGGTACCAGTCTTGTCGGGGATTGGGAACCCTTCGCCACAATGTCCAAAGTTTCAGCGGGATTTCCAAAATGTTGAGAGGAACTCGAATCATGTCAACCTTGGTTTTGAGAATCTCTCCCGGAGTTTGAGAGATTTGGACGTGAAAGGGTACCAGTCTTGTCGGGGATTGGGAACCCTTCGCCAGAATGTCCAAAGTTTCAGCGGGATTTCCAAAATGTTGAGAGGAACTCGAAACATGTCAACCTCGGTTTTGAGAATCTCTCCCGGAGTTTGAGAGATTTGGACGTGAAAGGGTACCAGTCTTGTCGGGGATTGGGAACCCTTCGCCACAATGTCCAAAGTTTCAGCGGGATTTCCAAAATGTTGAGAGGAACTCGAATCATGTCAACCTCGGTTTTGAGAATCTCTCCCGGAGGTTGAGAGATTTGGACGTGAAAGGGTACCAGTCTTGTCGGGGATTGGGAACCCTTCGCGAGAATGTCCAAAGTTTCAGTGGGATTTCCAAAATGTTGAGAGGAACTCGAAACATGTCAACCTCGGTTTTGAGAATCTCTCCCGGAGGTTGAGAGATTTGGACGTGAAAGGGTACCAGTCTTGTCGGGGATTGGGAACCCTTCGCGAGAATGTCCAAAGTTTCAGTGGGATTTCCAAAATGTTGAGAGGAACTCGAAACATGTCAACCTCGGTTTTGAGAATCTCTCCCGGAGTTTGAGAGATTTGGACGTGAAAGGGTACCAGTCTTGTCGGGGATTGGGAACCCTTCGCGAGAATGTCCAAAGTTTCAGCGGGATTTCCAAAATGTTGAGAGGAACTCGAAACATGTCAACCTTGGTTTTGAGAATCTCTCCCGGAGTTTGAGAGATTTGAACGTGAAAGGGTACCAGTCTTGTCGGGGATTGGGAACCCTTCGCGAGAATGTCCAAAGTTTCAGCGGGATTTCCAAAATGTTGAGAGAAACTCGAAACATGTCAACCTTGGTTTTGAGAATCTCTCCCGGAGTTTGAGAGATTTGGACGTGAAAGGGTACCAGTCTTGCGGGGACTGGGAACCCTTCGCGAGAATGTCCAAAGTTTCAGCGGGATTTCCAAAATGTTGAGAGGAACTCGAAACATGTCAACCTTGGTTTTGAGAATCTCTCCCGGAGTTTGAGAGATTTGGACGTGAAAGGGTACCAGTCTTGTCGGGGATTGGGAACCCTTCGCGAGAATGTCCAAACTTTCAGTGGGATTTGCAAAATGTTGAGAAAAACTCGAAACATGTCAACCCTGGTTTTGAGAATCTCTCCCGGAGTTTGAGAGATTTGAACGTGAAAGGCTACCAGTCTTGTCGGGGATTGGGAACCCTTCGCGAGAATGTCCAAAGTTTCAGCGGGATTTCCAAAATGTTGAGAGAAACTCGAAACATGTCAACCTCGGTTTTGAGAATCTCTCCCGGAGTTTGAGAGATTTGGACGTGAAAGGGTACCAGTCTTGTCGGGGATTGGGAACCCTTCGCGAGAATGTCCAAAGTTTCAGCGGGATTTCCAAAATGTTGAGAGGAACTCGAATCATGTCAACCTTGGTTTTGAGAATCTCTCCCGGAGTTTGAGAGATTTGGACGTGAAAGGGTACCAGTCTTGTCGGGGATTGGGAACCCTTCGCGAGAATGTCCAAAGTTTCAGCGGGATTTCCAAAATGTTGAGAGGAACTCGAAACATGTCAACCTCGGTTTTGAGAATCTCTCCCGGAGTTTGAGAGATTTGGACGTGAAAGGGTACCAGTCTTGTCGGGGATTGGGAACCCTTTGCGAGAATGTCCAAAGTTTCAGCGGGATTTCCAAAATGTTGAGAGGAACTCGAAACATGTCAACCTCGGTTTTGAGAATCTCTCCCGGAGTTTGAGAGATTTGGACGTGAAAGGGTACCAGTCTTGTCCGGGATTGGGAACCCTTCGCGAGAATGTCCAAAGTTTCAGTGGGATTTCCAAAATGTTGAGAGGAACTCGAAACATGTCAACCTCGGTTTTGAGAATCTCTCCCGGAGTTTGAGAGATTTGGACGTGAAAGGGTACCAGTCTTGTCGGGGATTGGGAACCCTTCGCGAGAATGTCCAAAGTTTCAGCGGGATTTCCAAAATGTTGAGAGGAACTCGAAACATGTCAACCTTGGTTTTGAGAATCTCTCCCGGAGTTTGAGAGATTTGGACGAGAAAGGGTACCAGTCTTGTCGGGGATTGGGAACCCTTCGCGAGAATGTCCAAAGTTTCAGCGGGATTTCCAAAATGTTGAGAGGAACTCGAATCATGTCAACCTTGGTTTTGAGAATCTCTCCCGGAGTTTGAGAGATTTGGACGTGAAAGGGTACCAGTCTTGTCGGGGATTGGGAACCCTTCGCGAGAATGTCCAAAGTTTCAGCGGGATTTCCAAAATGTTGAGAGGAACTCGAAACATGTCAACCTTGGTTTTGAGAATCTCTCCCGGAGTTTGAGAGATTTGAACGTGAAAGGCTACCAGTCTTGTCGGGGATTGGGAACCCTTCGCGAGAATGTCCAAAGTTTCAGCGGGATTTCCAAAATGTTGAGAGAAACTCGAAATATGTCAACCTCGGTTTTGAGAATCTCTCCCGGAGTTTGAGAGATTTGGACGTGAAAGGGTACCAGTCTTGTCGGGGATTGGGAACCCTTCGCCACAATGTCCAAAGTTTCAGCGGGATTTCCAAAATGTTGAGAGGAACTCGAATCATGTCAACCTTGGTTTTGAGAATCTCTCCCGGAGTTTGAGAGATTTGGACGTGAAAGGGTACCAGTCTTGTCGGGGATTGGGAACCCTTCGCGAGAATGTCCAAAGTTTCAGCGGGATTTCCAAAATGTTTAGAGGAACTCGAAACATGTCAACCTTGGTTTTGAGAATCTCTCCCGGAGTTCGAGAGATTTGGACGTGAAAGGGTACCAGTCTTGTCGGGGATTGGGAACCCTTCGCGAGAATGTCCAAAGTTTCAGCGGGATTTCCAAAATGTTGAGAGGAACTCGAAACATGTCAACCTTGGTTTTGAGAATCTCTCCCGGAGTTTGAGAGATTTGGACGTGAAAGGGTACCAGTCTTGTCGGGGATTGAGAACCCTTCGCGAGAATGTCCAAAGTTTCAGCGGGATTTCCAAAATGTTGAGAGGAACTCGAAACATGTCAACCTTTGTTTTGAGAATCTCTCCCGGAGTTCGAGAGATTTGGACGTGAAAGGGTACCAGTCTTGTCGGGGATTGGGAACCCTTCGCGAGAATGTCCAAAGTTTCAGCGGGATTTCCAAAATGTTGAGAGGAACTCGAAACATGTCAACCTTGGTTTTGAGAATCTCTCCCGGAGTTTGAGAGATTTGGACGTGAAAGGGTACCAGTCTTGTCGGGGATTGGGAACCCTTCGCGAGAATGTCCAAAGTTTCAGCGGGATTTCCAAAATGTTGAGAGGAACTCGAAACATGTCAACCTTGGTTTTGAGAATCTCTCCCGGAGTTTGAGAGATTTGGACGTGAAAGGGTACCAGTCTTGTCGGGGATTGGGAACCCTTCGCGAGAATGTCCAAACTTTCAGTGGGATTTGCAAAATGTTGAGAAAAACTCGAAACATGTCAACCTTGGTTTTGAGAATCTCTCCCGGAGTTTGAGAGATTTGGACGTGAAAGGGTACCAGTCTTGTCGGGGATTGGGAACCCTTCGCCACAATGTCCAAAGTTTCAGCGGGATTTCCAAAATGTTGAGAGGAACTCGAATCATGTCAACCTTGGTTTTGAGAATCTCTCCCGGAGTTTGAGAGATTTGGACGTGAAAGGGTACCAGTCTTGTCGGGGATTGGGAACCCTTCGCGAGAATGTCCAAAGTTTCAGCGGGATTTCCAAAATGTTGAGAGGAACTCGAAACATGTCAACCTCGGTTTTGAGAATCTCTCCCGGAGTTTGAGAGATTTGGACGTGAAAGGGTACCAGTCTTGTCGGGGATTGGGAACCCTTCGCCACAATGTCCAAAGTTTCAGCGGGATTTCCAAAATGTTGAGAGGAACTCGAAACATGTCAACCTCGGTTTTGAGAATCTCTCCCGGAGGTTGAGAGATTTGGACGTGAAAGGGTACCAGTCTTGTCGGGGATTGGGAACCCTTCGCGAGAATGTCCAAAGTTTCAGTGGGATTTCCAAAATGTTGAGAGGAACTCGAAACATGTCAACCTCGGTTTTGAGAATCTCTCCCGGAGGTTGAGAGATTTGGACGTGAAAGGGTACCAGTCTTGTCGGGGATTGGGAACCCTTCGCGAGAATGTCCAAAGTTTCAGTGGGATTTCCAAAATGTTGAGAGGAACTCGAAACATGTCAACCTCGGTTTTGAGAATCTCTCCCGGAGTTTGAGAGATTTGGACGAGAAAGGGTACCAGTCTTGTCGGGGATTGGGAACCCTTCGCCACAATGTCCAAAGTTTCAGCGGGATTTCCAAAATGTTGAGAGGAACTCGAAACATGTCAACCTTTGTTTTGAGAATCTCTCCCGGAGTTTGAGAGATTTGAACGTGAAAGGGTACCAGTCTTGTCGGGGATTGGGAACCCTTCGCGAGAATGTCCAAAGTTTCAGCGGGATTTCCAAAATGTTGAGAGAAACTCGAAACATGTCAACCTCGGTTTTGAGAATCTCTCCCGGAGTTTGAGAGATTTGGACGTGAAAGGGTACCAGTCTTGTCGGGGATTGGGAACCCTTCGCCACAATGTCCAAAGTTTCAGCGGGATTTCCAAAATGTTGAGAGGAACTCGAATCATGTCAACCTTGGTTTTGAGAATCTCTCCCGGAGTTTGAGAGATTTGGACGTGAAAGGGTACCAGTCTTGTCGGGGATTGGGAACCCTTCGCGAGAATGTCCAAAGTTTCAGCGGGATTTCCAAAATGTTGAGAGGAACTCGAAACATGTCAACCTCGGTTTTGAGAATCTCTCCCGGAGTTTGAGAGATTTGGACGTGAAAGGGTACCAGTCTTGTCGGGGATTGGGAACCCTTCGCGAGAATGTCCAAAGTTTCAGCGGGATTTCCAAAATGTTGAGAGGAACTCGAAACATGTCAACCTCGGTTTTGAGAATCTCTCCCGGAGGTTGAGAGATTTGGACGTGAAAGGGTACCAGTCTTGTCGGGGATTGGGAACCCTTCGCGAGAATGTCCAAAGTTTCAGTGGGATTTCCAAAATGTTTAGAGGAACTCGAAACATGTCAACCTCGGTTTTGAGAATCTCTCCCGGAGTTTGAGAGATTTGGACGTGAAAGGGTACCAGTCTTGTCGGGGATTGGGAACCCTTCGCGAGAATGTCCAAAGTTTCAGCGGGATTTCCAAAATGTGAGAGAAACTCGAAACATGTCAACCTCGGTTTTGAGAATCTCTCCCGGAGTTTGAGAGATTTGGACGTGAAAGGGTACCAGTCTTGTCGGGGATTGGGAACCCTTCGCGAGAATGTGCAAAGTTTCAGCGGGATTTCCAAAATGTTGAGAGGAACTCGAATCATGTCAACCTCGGTTTTGAGAATCTCTCCCGGAGTTTGAGAGATTTGGACGTGAAAGGGTACCAGTCTTGTCGGGGATTGGGAACCCTTTGCGAGAATGTCCAAAGTTTCAGCGGGATTTCCAAAATGTTGAGAGGAACTCGAAACATGTCAACCTTGGTTTTGAGAATCTCTCCCGGAGTTTGAGAGATTTGGACGTGAAAGGGTACCAGTCTTGTCGCGGATTGGGAACCCTTCGCGAGAATGTCCAAAGTTTCAGCGGGATTTCCAAAATGTTGAGAGGACCTCGAAACATGTGAACTATGGTTTTGAGAATCTCTCCCGGAGTTCGAGAGATTTGGACGTGAAAGGGTACCAGTCTTGTCGGGGATTGGGAACCCTTCGCGAGAATGTCCAAAGTTTCAGCGGGATTTCCAAAATGTTGAGAGGAACTCGAAACATGTCAACCTCGGTTTTGAGAATCTCTCCCGGAGTTTGAGAGATTTGGACGTGAAAGGGTACCAGTCTTGTCGGGGATTGGGAACCCTTCGCGAGAATGTCCAAAGTTTCAGCGGGATTTCCAAAATGTTGAAAGGAACTCGAAACATGTCAACCTTGGTTTTGAGAATCTCTCCCGGAGTTCGAGAGATTTGGACGTGAAAGGGTACCAGTCTTGTCGGGGATTGGGAACCCTTCGCCAGAATGTCCAAAGTTTCAGCGGGATTTCTAAAATGTTGAGAGGAACTCGAAACATGTCAACCTTGGTTTTGAGAATCTCTCCCGGAGTTTGAGAGATTTGGATGTGAAAAGGTACCAGTCTTGTCGGGGATTGGGAACCCTTCGCGAGAATGTCCAAACTTTCAGTGGGATTTCCAAAATGTTGAGAGGAACTCGAAACATGTCAACCTTGGTTTTGAGAATCTCTCCCGGAGTTTGAGAGATTTGAACGTGAAAGGGTACCAGTCTTGTCGGGGATTGGGAACCCTTCGCGAGAATGTCCAAAGTTTCAGCGGGATTTCCAAAATGTTGAGAGAAACTCGAAACATGTCAACCTCGGTTTTGAGAATCTCTCCCGGAGTTTGAGAGATTTGGACGTGAAAGGGTACCAGTCTTGTCGGGGATTGGGAACCCTTCGCCACAATGTCCAAAGTTTCAGCGGGATTTCCAAAATGTTGAGAGGAACTCGAAACATGTCAACCTTGGTTTTGAGAATCTCTCCCGGAGTTTGAGAGATTTGGACGTGAAAGGGTACCAGTCTTGTCGGGGATTGGGAACCCTTCGCGAGAATGTCCAAAGTTTCAGCGGGATTTCCAAAATGTTGAGAGGAACTCGAAACATGTCAACCTCGGTTTTGAGAATCTCTCCCGGAGTTTGAGAGATTTGGACGTGAAAGGGTACCAGTCTTGTCGGGGATTGGGAACCCTTCGCGAGAATGTCCAAAGTTTCAGCGGGATTTCCAAAATGTTGAGAGGAACTCGAAACATGTCAACCTCGGTTTTGAGAATCTCTCCCGGAGTTTGAGAGATTTGGACGTGAAAGGGTACCAGTCTTGTCGGGGATTGGGAACCCTTCGCGAGAATGTCCAAAGTTTCAGCGGGATTTCCAAAATGTTGAGAGGAACTCGAAACATGTCAACCTTGGTTTTGAGAATCTCTCCCGGAGTTTGAGAGATTTGGACGTGAAAGGGTACCAGTCTTGTCGGGGATTGGGAACCCTTCGCCAGAATGTCTAAAGTTTCAGCGGGATTTCCAAAATGTTGAGAGGAACTCGAAACATGTCAACCTCGGTTTTGAGAATCTCTCCCGGATTTTGAGAGATTTGGACGTGAAAGGGTACCAATCTTGTTGGGGATTGGGAACCCTTCGCGAGAATGTCCAAAGTTTCAGCGGGATTTCCAAAATGTTGAGAGGAACTCGAATCATGTCAACCTTGGTTTTGAGAATCTCTCCCGGAGTTTGAGAGATTTGGACGTGAAAGGGTACCAGTCTTGTCGGGGATTGGGAACCCTTCGCGAGAATGTCCAAAGTTTCAGCGGGATTTCCAAAATGTTGAGAGGAACTCGAATCATGTCAACCTTGGTTTTGAGAATCTCTCCCGGAGTTTGAGAGATTTGGACGTGAAAGGGTACCAGTCTTGTCGGGGATTGGGAACCCTTCGCGAGAATGTCCAAAGTTTCAGCGTGATTTCCAAAATGTTGAGAGGAACTCGAAACATGTCAACCTTGGTTTTGAGAATCTCTCCCGGAGTTTGAGAGATTTGGATGTGAAAGGGTACCAGTCTTGTCGGGGATTGGGAACCCTTCGCGAGAATGTCCAAACTTTCAGTGGGATTTCCAAAATGTTGAGAGGAACTCGAAACATGTCAACCTCGATTTTGAGAATCTCTCCCGGAGTTCGAGAGATTTGAACGTGAAAGGGTACCAGTCTTGTCGGGGATTGGGAACCCTTCGCGAGAATGTCCAAAGTTTCAGCGGGATTTCCAAAATGTGAGAGAAACTCGAAACATGTCAACCTCGGTTTTGAGAATCTCTCCCGGAGTTTGAGAGATTTGGACGTGAAAGGGTACCAGTCTTGTCGGGGATTGGGAACCCTTCGCCACAATGTCCAAAGTTTCAGCGGGATTTCCAAAATGTTGAGAGGAACTCGAATCATGTCAACCTCGGTTTTGAGAATCTCTCCCGGAGTTTGAGAGATTTGGACGTGAAAGGGTACCAGTCTTGTCGGGGATTGGGAACCCTTTGCGAGAATGTCCAAAGTTTCAGCGGGATTTCCAAAATGTTGAGAGGAACTCGAAACATGTCAACCTCGGTTTTGAGAATCTCTCCCGGAGTTTGAGAGATTTGGACGTGAAAGGGTACCAGTCTTGTCGGGGATTGGGAACCCTTCGCGAGAATGTCCAAAGTTTCAGCGGGATTTCCAAAATGTTGAAAGGAACTCGAAACATGTGAACTATGGTTTTGAGAATCTCTCCCGGAGTTCGAGAGATTTGGACGTGAAAGGGTACCAGTCTTGTCGGGGATTGGGAACCCTTCGCGAGAATGTGCAAAGTTTCAGCGGGATTTCCAAAATGTTGAGAGGAACTCGAAACATGTCAACCTTGGTTTTGAGAATCTCTCCCGGAGTTTGAGAGATTTGGACGTGAAAGGGTACCAGTCTTGTCGGGGATTGGGAACCCTTCGCGAGAATGTCCAAAGTTTCAGCGTGATTTCCAAAATGTTGAGAGGAACTCGAAACATGTCAACCTTGGTTTTGAGAATCTCTCCCGGAGTTTGAGAGATTTGGATGTGAAAGGGTACCAGTCTTGTCGGGGATTGGGAACCCTTCGCGAGAATGTCCAAACTTTCAGTGGGATTTCCAAAATGTTGAGAGGAACTCGAAACATGTCAACCTCGATTTTGAGAATCTCTCCCGGAGTTCGAGAGATTTGAACGTGAAAGGGTACCAGTCTTGTCGGGGATTGGGAACCCTTCGCGAGAATGTCCAAAGTTTCAGCGGGATTTCCAAAATGTGAGAGAAACTCGAAACATGTCAACCTCGGTTTTGAGAATCTCTCCCGGAGTTTGAGAGATTTGGACGTGAAAGGGTACCAGTCTTGTCGGGGATTGGGAACCCTTCGCCACAATGTCCAAAGTTTCAGCGGGATTTCCAAAATGTTGAGAGGAACTCGAATCATGTCAACCTCGGTTTTGAGAATCTCTCCCGGAGTTTGAGAGATTTGGACGTGAAAGGGTACCAGTCTTGTCGGGGATTGGGAACCCTTTGCGAGAATGTCCAAAGTTTCAGCGGGATTTCCAAAATGTTGAGAGGAACTCGAAACATGTCAACCTCGGTTTTGAGAATCTCTCCCGGAGTTTGAGAGATTTGGACGTGAAAGGGTACCAGTCTTGTCGGGGATTGGGAACCCTTCGCGAGAATGTCCAAAGTTTCAGCGGGATTTCCAAAATGTTGAGAGGAACTCGAATCATGTCAACCTCGGTTTTGAGAATCTCTCCCGGAGTTTGAGAGATTTGGACGTGAAAGGGTACCAGTCTTGTCGGGGATTGGGAACCCTTTGCGAGAATGTCCAAAGTTTCAGCGGGATTTCCAAAATGTTGAGAGGAACTCGAAACATGTCAACCTCGGTTTTGAGAATCTCTCCCGGAGTTTGAGAGATTTGGACGTGAAAGGGTACCAGTCTTGTCGGGGATTGGGAACCCTTCGCGAGAATGTCCAAAGTTTCAGCGGGATTTCCAAAATGTTGAAAGGAACTCGAAACATGTGAACTATGGTTTTGAGAATCTCTCCCGGAGTTCGAGAGATTTGGACGTGAAAGGGTACCAGTCTTGTCGGGGATTGGGAACCCTTCGCGAGAATGTGCAAAGTTTCAGCGGGATTTCCAAAATGTTGAGAGGAACTCGAAACATGTCAACCTTGGTTTTGAGAATCTCTCCCGGAGTTTGAGAGATTTGGACGTGAAAGGGTACCAGTCTTGTCGGGGATTGGGAACCCTTCGCGAGAATGTCCAAAGTTTCAGCGTGATTTCCAAAATGTTGAGAGGAACTCGAAACATGTCAACCTTGGTTTTGAGAATCTCTCCCGGAGTTTGAGAGATTTGGATGTGAAAGGGTACCAGTCTTGTCGGGGATTGGGAACCCTTCGCGAGAATGTCCAAACTTTCAGTGGGATTTCCAAAATGTTGAGAGGAACTCGAAACATGTCAACCTCGATTTTGAGAATCTCTCCCGGAGTTCGAGAGATTTGAACGTGAAAGGGTACCAGTCTTGTCGGGGATTGGGAACCCTTCGCGAGAATGTCCAAAGTTTCAGCGGGATTTCCAAAATGTGAGAGAAACTCGAAACATGTCAACCTCGGTTTTGAGAATCTCTCCCGGAGTTTGAGAGATTTGGACGTGAAAGGGTACCAGTCTTGTCGGGGATTGGGAACCCTTCGCCACAATGTCCAAAGTTTCAGCGGGATTTCCAAAATGTTGAGAGGAACTCGAATCATGTCAACCTCGGTTTTGAGAATCTCTCCCGGAGTTTGAGAGATTTGGACGTGAAAGGGTACCAGTCTTGTCGGGGATTGGGAACCCTTTGCGAGAATGTCCAAAGTTTCAGCGGGATTTCCAAAATGTTGAGAGGAACTCGAAACATGTCAACCTCGGTTTTGAGAATCTCTCCCGGAGTTTGAGAGATTTGGACGTGAAAGGGTACCAGTCTTGTCGGGGATTGGGAACCCTTCGCGAGAATGTCCAAAGTTTCAGCGGGATTTCCAAAATGTTGAAAGGAACTCGAAACATGTGAACTATGGTTTTGAGAATCTCTCCCGGAGTTCGAGAGATTTGGACGTGAAAGGGTACCAGTCTTGTCGGGGATTGGGAACCCTTCGCGAGAATGTGCAAAGTTTCAGCGGGATTTCCAAAATGTTGAGAGGAACTCGAAACATGTCAACCTTGGTTTTGAGAATCTCTCCCGGAGTTTGAGAGATTTGGACGTGAAAGGGTACCAGTCTTGTCGGGGATTGGGAACCCTTCGCCAGAATGTCCAAAGTTTCAGCGGGATTTCCAAAATGTTGAGAGGAACTCGAAACATGTCAACCTCGGTTTTGAGAATCTCTCCCGGAGTTTGAGAGATTTGCACGTGAAAGGGTACCAGTCTTGTCGGGGATTGGGAACCCTTCGCGAGAATGTCCAAAGTTTCAGCGGGATTTCCAAAATGTGAGAGAAACTCGAAACATGTCAACCTCGGTTTTGAGAATCTCTCCCGGAGTTTGAGAGATTTGGACGTGAAAGGGTACCAGTCTTGTCGGGGATTGGGAACCCTTCGCCACAATGTCCAAAGTTTCAGCGGGATTTCCAAAATGTTGAGAGGAACTCGAATCATGTCAACCTCGTTTTTGAGAATCTCTCCCGGAGTTTGAGAGATTTGGACGTGAAAGGGTACCAGTCTTGTCGGGGATTGGGAACCCTTTGCGAGAATGTCCAAAGTTTCAGCGGGATTTCCAAAATGTTGAGAGGAACTCGAAACATGTCAACCTCGGTTTTGAGAATCTCTCCCGGAGTTTGAGAGATTTGGACGTGAAAGGGTACCAGTCTTGTCGGGGATTGGGAACCCTTCGCGAGAATGTCCAAAGTTTCAGCGGGATTTCCAAAATGTTGAAAGGAACTCGAAACATGTCAACCTTGGTTTTGAGAATCTCTCCCGGAGTTCGAGAGATTTGGACGTGAAAGGGTACCAGTCTTGTCGGGGATTGGGAACCCTTCGCGAGAATGTCCAAAGTTTCAGCGGGATTTCCAAAATGTTGAGAGGAACTCGAAACATGTCAACCTTGGTTTTGAGAATCTCTCCCGGAGTTTGAGAGATTTGGACGTGAAAGGGTACCAGTCTTGTCGGGGATTGGGAACCCTTCGCCAGAATGTCCAAAGTTTCAGCGGGATTTCCAAAATGTTGAGAGGAACTCGAAACATGTCAACCTCGGTTTTGAGAATCTCTCCCGGAGTTTGAGAGATTTGCACGTGAAAGGGTACCAGTCTTGTCGGGGATTGGGAACCCTTCGCGAGAATGTCCAAAGTTTCAGCGGGATTTCCAAAATGTTGAGAGGAACTCGAAACATGTCAACCTTGGTTTTGAGAATCTCTCCCGGAGTTTGAGAGATTTGGACGTGAAAGGGTACCAGTCTTGTCGGGGATTGGGAACCCTTCGCCAGAATGTCCAAAGTTTCAGCGGGATTTCCAAAATGTTGAGAGGAACTCGTATCATGTCAACCTTGGTTTTGAGAATCTCTCCCGGAGTTTGAGAGATTTGGACGTGAAAGGGTACCAGTCTTGTCGGGGATTGGGAACCCTTTGCGAGAATGTCCAAAGTTTCAGCGGGATTTCCAAAATGTTGAGAGGAACTCGAAACATGTCAACCTCGGTTTTGAGAATCTCTCCCGGAGGTTGAGAGATTTGGACGTGAAAGGGTACCAGTCTTGTCGGGGATTGGGAACCCTTCGCGAGAATGTCCAAAGTTTCAGCGGGATTTCCAAAATGTTGAGAGGAACTCGAAACATGTCAACCTTGGTTTTGAGAATCTCTCCCGGAGTTTGAGAGATTTGGACGTGAAAGGGTACCAGTCTTGTCGGGGATTGGGAACCCTTCGCGAGAATGTCCAAAGTTTCAGCGGGATTTCCAAAATGTTGAGAGGACCTCGAAACATGTGAACTATGGTTTTGAGAATCTCTCCCGGAGTTCGAGAGATTTGGACGTGAAAGGGTACCAGTCTTGTCGGGGATTGGGAACCCTTCGCGAGAATGTCCAAAGTTTCAGCGGGATTTCCAAAATGTTGAGAGGAACTCGAAACATGTCAACCTTGGTTTTGAGAATCTCTCCCGGAGTTTGAGAGATTTGGACGTGAAAGGGTACCAGTCTTGTCGGGGATTGGGAACCCTTCGCGAGAATGTCCAAAGTTTCAGCGGGATTTCCAAAATGTTGAAAGGAACTCGAAACATGTCAACCTTGGTTTTGAGAATCTCTCCCGGAGTTCGAGAGATTTGGACGTGAAAGGGTACCAGTCTTGTCGGGGATTGGGAACCCTTCGCCAGAATGTCCAAAGTTTCAGCGGGATTTCTAAAATGTTGAGAGGAACTCGAAACATGTCAACCTTGGTTTTGAGAATCTCTCCCGGAGTTTGAGAGATTTGGATGTGAAAAGGTACCAGTCTTGTCGGGGATTGGGAACCCTTCGCGAGAATGTCCAAACTTTCAGTGGGATTTCCAAAATGTTGAGAGGAACTCGAAACATGTCAACCTTGGTTTTGAGAATCTCTCCCGGAGTTTGAGAGATTTGAACGTGAAAGGGTACCAGTCTTGTCGGGGATTGGGAACCCTTCGCGAGAATGTCCAAAGTTTCAGCGGGATTTCCAAAATGTTGAGAGAAACTCGAAACATGTCAACCTCGGTTTTGAGAATCTCTCCCGGAGTTTGAGAGATTTGGACGTGAAAGGGTACCAGTCTTGTCGGGGATTGGGAACCCTTCGCCACAATGTCCAAAGTTTCAGCGGGATTTCCAAAATGTTGAGAGGAACTCGAAACATGTCAACCTTGGTTTTGAGAATCTCTCCCGGAGTTTGAGAGATTTGGACGTGAAAGGGTACCAGTCTTGTCGGGGATTGGGAACCCTTCGCGAGAATGTCCAAAGTTTCAGCGGGATTTCCAAAATGTTGAGAGGAACTCGAAACATGTCAACCTCGGTTTTGAGAATCTCTCCCGGAGTTTGAGAGATTTGGACGTGAAAGGGTACCAGTCTTGTCGGGGATTGGGAACCCTTCGCGAGAATGTCCAAAGTTTCAGCGGGATTTCCAAAATGTTGAGAGGAACTCGAAACATGTCAACCTCGGTTTTGAGAATCTCTCCCGGAGTTTGAGAGATTTGGACGTGAAAGGGTACCAGTCTTGTCGGGGATTGGGAACCCTTCGCCACAATGTCCAAAGTTTCAGCGGGATTTCCAAAATGTTGAGAGGAACTCGAAACATGTCAACCTCGGTTTTGAGAATCTCTCCCGGAGGTTGAGAGATTTGGACGTGAAAGGGTACCAGTCTTGTCGGGGATTGGGAACCCTTCGCGAGAATGTCCAAAGTTTCAGTGGGATTTCCAAAATGTTGAGAGGAACTCGAAACATGTCAACCTCGGTTTTGAGAATCTCTCCCGGAGGTTGAGAGATTTGGACGTGAAAGGGTACCAGTCTTGTCGGGGATTGGGAACCCTTCGCGAGAATGTCCAAAGTTTCAGTGGGATTTCCAAAATGTTGAGAGGAACTCGAAACATGTCAACCTCGGTTTTGAGAATCTCTCCCGGAGTTTGAGAGATTTGGACGAGAAAGGGTACCAGTCTTGTCGGGGATTGGGAACCCTTCGCCACAATGTCCAAAGTTTCAGCGGGATTTCCAAAATGTTGAGAGGAACTCGAAACATGTCAACCTTTGTTTTGAGAATCTCTCCCGGAGTTTGAGAGATTTGACCGTGAAAGGGTACCAGTCTTGTCGGGGATTGGGAACCCTTCGCGAGAATGTCCAAAGTTTCAGCGGGATTTCCAAAATGTTGAGAGAAACTCGAAACATGTCAACCTCGGTTTTGAGAATCTCTCCCGGAGTTTGAGAGATTTGGACGTGAAAGGGTACCAGTCTTGTCGGGGATTGGGAACCCTTCGCGAGAATGTCCAAAGTTTCAGCGGGATTTCCAAAATGTTGAAAGGAACTCGAAACATGTCAACCTTGGTTTTGAGAATCTCTCCCGGAGTTCGAGAGATTTGGACGTGAAAGGGTACCAGTCTTGTCGGGGATTGGGAACCCTTCGCGAGAATGTCCAAAGTTTCAGCGGGATTTCCAAAATGTTGAGAGGAACTCGAAACATGTCAACCTTGGTTTTGAGAATCTCTCCCGGAGTTTGAGAGATTTGGACGTGAAAGGGTACCAGTCTTGTCGGGGATTGGGAACCCTTCGCCAGAATGTCCAAAGTTTCAGCGGGATTTCCAAAATGTTGAGAGGAACTCGAAACATGTCAACCTCGGTTTTGAGAATCTCTCCCGGAGTTTGAGAGATTTGCACGTGAAAGGGTACCAGTCTTGTCGGGGATTGGGAACCCTTCGCGAGAATGTCCAAAGTTTCAGCGGGATTTCCAAAATGTTGAGAGGAACTCGAAACATGTCAACCTTGGTTTTGAGAATCTCTCCCGGAGTTTGAGAGATTTGGACGTGAAAGGGTACCAGTCTTGTCGGGGATTGGGAACCCTTCGCCAGAATGTCCAAAGTTTCAGCGGGATTTCCAAAATGTTGAGAGGAACTCGTATCATGTCAACCTTGGTTTTGAGAATCTCTCCCGGAGTTTGAGAGATTTGGACGTGAAAGGGTACCAGTCTTGTCGGGGATTGGGAACCCTTTGCGAGAATGTCCAAAGTTTCAGCGGGATTTCCAAAATGTTGAGAGGAACTCGAAACATGTCAACCTCGGTTTTGAGAATCTCTCCCGGAGGTTGAGAGATTTGGACGTGAAAGGGTACCAGTCTTGTCGGGGATTGGGAACCCTTCGCGAGAATGTCCAAAGTTTCAGCGGGATTTCCAAAATGTTGAGAGGAACTCGAAACATGTCAACCTTGGTTTTGAGAATCTCTCCCGGAGTTTGAGAGATTTGGACGTGAAAGGGTACCAGTCTTGTCGGGGATTGGGAACCCTTCGCGAGAATGTCCAAAGTTTCAGCGGGATTTCCAAAATGTTGAGAGGACCTCGAAACATGTGAACTATGGTTTTGAGAATCTCTCCCGGAGTTCGAGAGATTTGGACGTGAAAGGGTACCAGTCTTGTCGGGGATTGGGAACCCTTCGCGAGAATGTCCAAAGTTTCAGCGGGATTTCCAAAATGTTGAGAGGAACTCGAAACATGTCAACCTTGGTTTTGAGAATCTCTCCCGGAGTTTGAGAGATTTGGACGTGAAAGGGTACCAGTCTTGTCGGGGATTGGGAACCCTTCGCGAGAATGTCCAAAGTTTCAGCGGGATTTCCAAAATGTTGAAAGGAACTCGAAACATGTCAACCTTGGTTTTGAGAATCTCTCCCGGAGTTCGAGAGATTTGGACGTGAAAGGGTACCAG
Source organism: Streptopelia decaocto (assembly GCF_964273445.1). NCBI lineage: Eukaryota > Metazoa > Chordata > Aves > Columbiformes > Columbidae > Streptopelia > Streptopelia decaocto. The sequence goes on along the minus strand of NW_028117226.1, from coordinate 1,230,756 downwards.
TCTTGTCGGGGATTGGGAACCCTTCGCCAGAATGTCCAAAGTTTCAGCGGGATTTCTAAAATGTTGAGAGGAACTCGAAACATGTCAACCTTGGTTTTGAGAATCTCTCCCGGAGTTTGAGAGATTTGGATGTGAAAAGGTACCAGTCTTGTCGGGGATTGGGAACCCTTCGCGAGAATGTCCAAACTTTCAGTGGGATTTCCAAAATGTTGAGAGGAACTGGAAACATGTCAACCTTGGTTTTGAGAATCTCTCCCGGAGTTTGAGAGATTTGAACGTGAAAGGGTACCAGTCTTGTCGGGGATTGGGAACCCTTCGCGAGAATGTCCAAAGTTTCAGCGGGATTTCCAAAATGTTGAGAGAAACTCGAAACATGTCAACCTCGGTTTTGAGAATCTCTCCCGGAGTTTGAGAGATTTGGACGTGAAAGGGTACCAGTCTTGTCGGGGATTGGGAACCCTTCGCCACAATGTCCAAAGTTTCAGCGGGATTTCCAAAATGTTGAGAGGAACTCGAAACATGTCAACCTTGGTTTTGAGAATCTCTCCCGGAGTTTGAGAGATTTGGACGTGAAAGGGTACCAGTCTTGTCGGGGATTGGGAACCCTTCGCGAGAATGTCCAAAGTTTCAGCGGGATTTCCAAAATGTTGAGAGGAACTCGAAACATGTCAACCTCGGTTTTGAGAATCTCTCCCGGAGTTTGAGAGATTTGGACGTGAAAGGGTACCAGTCTTGTCGGGGATTGGGAACCCTTCGCGAGAATGTCCAAAGTTTCAGCGGGATTTCCAAAATGTTGAGAGGAACTCGAAACATGTCAACCTCGGTTTTGAGAATCTCTCCCGGAGTTTGAGAGATTTGGACGTGAAAGGGTACCAGTCTTGTCGGGGATTGGGAACCCTTCGCCACAATGTCCAAAGTTTCAGCGGGATTTCCAAAATGTTGAGAGGAACTCGAAACATGTCAACCTCGGTTTTGAGAATCTCTCCCGGAGGTTGAGAGATTTGGACGTGAAAGGGTACCAGTCTTGTCGGGGATTGGGAACCCTTCGCGAGAATGTCCAAAGTTTCAGTGGGATTTCCAAAATGTTGAGAGGAACTCGAAACATGTCAACCTCGGTTTTGAGAATCTCTCCCGGAGGTTGAGAGATTTGGACGTGAAAGGGTACCAGTCTTGTCGGGGATTGGGAACCCTTCGCGAGAATGTCCAAAGTTTCAGTGGGATTTCCAAAATGTTGAGAGGAACTCGAAACATGTCAACCTCGGTTTTGAGAATCTCTCCCGGAGTTTGAGAGATTTGGACGAGAAAGGGTACCAGTCTTGTCGGGGATTGGGAACCCTTCGCCACAATGTCCAAAGTTTCAGCGGGATTTCCAAAATGTTGAGAGGAACTCGAAACATGTCAACCTTTGTTTTGAGAATCTCTCCCGGAGTTTGAGAGATTTGACCGTGAAAGGGTACCAGTCTTGTCGGGGATTGGGAACCCTTCGCGAGAATGTCCAAAGTTTCAGCGGGATTTCCAAAATGTTGAGAGAAACTCGAAACATGTCAACCTCGGTTTTGAGAATCTCTCCCGGAGTTTGAGAGATTTGGACGTGAAAGGGTACCAGTCTTGTCGGGGATTGGGAACCCTTCGCGAGAATGTCCAAAGTTTCAGCGGGATTTCCAAAATGTTGAGAGGAACTCGAATCATGTCAACCTTGGTTTTGAGAATCTCTCCCGGAGTTTGAGAGATTTGGACGTGAAAGGGTACCAGTCTTGTCGGGGATTGGGAACCCTTCGCGAGAATGTCCAAAGTTTCAGCGGGATTTCCAAAATGTTGAGAGGAACTCGAAACATGTCAACCTCGGTTTTGAGAATCTCTCCCGGAGTTTGAGAGATTTGGACGTGAAAGGGTACCAGTCTTGTCGGGGATTGGGAACCCTTCGCGAGAATGTCCAAAGTTTCAGCGGGATTTCCAAAATGTTGAGAGGAACTCGAAACATGTCAACCTCGGTTTTGAGAATCTCTCCCGGAGGTTGAGAGATTTGGACGTGAAAGGGTACCAGTCTTGTCGGGGATTGGGAACCCTTCGCGAGAATGTCCAAAGTTTCAGTGGGATTTCCAAAATGTTTAGAGGAACTCGAAACATGTCAACCTCGGTTTTGAGAATCTCTCCCGGAGTTTGAGAGATTTGGACGTGAAAGGGTACCAGTCTTGTCGGGGATTGGGAACCCTTCGCGAGAATGTGCAAAGTTTCAGCGGGATTTCCAAAATGTTGAGAGGAACTCGAATCATGTCAACCTCGGTTTTGAGAATCTCTCCCGGAGTTTGAGAGATTTGGACGTGAAAGGGTACCAGTCTTGTCGGGGATTGGGAACCCTTTGCGAGAATGTCCAAAGTTTCAGCGGGATTTCCAAAATGTTGAGAGGAACTCGAAACATGTCAACCTCGGTTTTGAGAATCTCTCCCGGAGTTTGAGAGATTTGGACGTGAAAGGGTACCAGTCTTGTCGCGGATTGGGAACCCTTCGCGAGAATGTCCAAAGTTTCAGCGGGATTTCCAAAATGTTGAAAGGACCTCGAAACATGTGAACTATGGTTTTGAGAATCTCTCCCGGAGTTCGAGAGATTTGGACGTGAAAGGGTACCAGTCTTGTCGGGGATTGGGAACCCTTCGCGAGAATGTCCAAAGTTTCAGCGGGATTTCCAAAATGTTGAGAGGAACTCGAAACATGTCAACCTTGGTTTTGAGAATCTCTCCCGGAGTTTGAGAGATTTGGACGTGAAAGGGTACCAGTCTTGTCGGGGATTGGGAACCCTTCGCGAGAATGTCCAAAGTTTCAGCGGGATTTCCAAAATGTTGAGAGGACCTCGAAACATGTGAACTATGGTTTTGAGAATCTCTCCCGGAGTTCGAGAGATTTGGACGTGAAAGGGTACCAGTCTTGTCGGGGATTGGGAACCCTTCGCGAGAATGTCCAAAGTTTCAGCGGGATTTCCAAAATGTTGAGAGGAACTCGAAACATGTCAACCTTGGTTTTGAGAATCTCTCCCGGAGTTTGAGAGATTTGGACGTGAAAGGGTACCAGTCTTGTCGGGGATTGGGAACCCTTCGCGAGAATGTCCAAAGTTTCAGCGGGATTTCCAAAATGTTGAAAGGAACTCGAAACATGTCAACCTTGGTTTTGAGAATCTCTCCCGGAGTTCGAGAGATTTGGACGTGAAAGGGTACCAGTCTTGTCGGGGATTGGGAACCCTTCGCCAGAATGTCCAAAGTTTCAGCGGGATTTCTAAAATGTTGAGAGGAACTCGAAACATGTCAACCTTGGTTTTGAGAATCTCTCCCGGAGTTTGAGAGATTTGGACGTGAAAGGGTACCAGTCTTGTCGGGGATTGGGAACCCTTCGCGAGAATGTCCAAAGTTTCAGCGGGATTTCCAAAATGTTGAGAGGAACTCGAAACATGTCAACCTTGGTTTTGAGAATCTCTCCCGGAGTTTGAGAGATTTGGACGTGAAAGGGTACCAGTCTTGTCGGGGATTGGGAACCCTTCGCCAGAATGTCTAAAGTTTCAGCGGGATTTCCAAAATGTTGAGAGGAACTCGAAACATGTCAACCTCGGTTTTGAGAATCTCTCCCGGATTTTGAGAGATTTGGACGTGAAAGGGTACCAGTCTTGTTGGGGATTGGGAACCCTTCGCGAGAATGTCCAAAGTTTCAGCGGGATTTCCAAAATGTTGAGAGGAACTCGAATCATGTCAACCTTGGTTTTGAGAATCTCTCCCGGAGTTTGAGAGATTTGGACGTGAAAGGGTACCAGTCTTGTCGGGGATTGGGAACCCTTCGCGAGAATGTCCAAAGTTTCAGCGGGATTTCCAAAATGTTGAGAGGAACTCGAATCATGTCAACCTTGGTTTTGAGAATCTCTCCCGGAGTTTGAGAGATTTGGACGTGAAAGGGTACCAGTCTTGTCGGGGATTGGGAACCCTTCGCGAGAATGTCCAAAGTTTCAGCGGGATTTCCAAAATGTTGAGAGGAACTCGAAACATGTCAACCTTGGTTTTGAGAATCTCTCCCGGAGTTTGAGAGATTTGGACGTGAAAGGGTACCAGTCTTGTCGGGGATTGGGAACCCTTCGCGAGAATGTCCAAAGTTTCAGCGGGATTTCCAAAATGTGAGAGAAACTCGAAACATGTCAACCTCGGTTTTGAGAATCTCTCCCGGAGTTTGAGAGATTTGGACGTGAAAGGGTACCAGTCTTGTCGGGGATTGGGAACCCTTCGCCACAATGTCCAAAGTTTCAGCGGGATTTCCAAAATGTTGAGAGGAACTCGAATCATGTCAACCTCGGTTTTGAGAATCTCTCCCGGAGTTTGAGAGATTTGGACGTGAAAGGGTACCAGTCTTGTCGGGGATTGGGAACCCTTTGCGAGAATGTCCAAAGTTTCAGCGGGATTTCCAAAATGTTGAGAGGAACTCGAAACATGTCAACCTCGGTTTTGAGAATCTCTCCCGGAGTTTGAGAGATTTGGACGTGAAAGGGTACCAGTCTTGTCGGGGATTGGGAACCCTTCGCGAGAATGTCCAAAGTTTCAGCGGGATTTCCAAAATGTTGAGAGGAACTCGAATCATGTCAACCTTGGTTTTGAGAATCTCTCCCGGAGTTCGAGAGATTTGGACGTGAAAGGGTACCAGTCTTGTCGGGGATTGGGAACCCTTCGCGAGAATGTCCAAAGTTTCAGCGGGATTTCCAAAATGTTGAGAGGAACTCGAAACATGTCAACCTCGGTTTTGAGAATCTCTCCCGGAGTTTGAGAGATTTGGACGAGAAAGGGTACCAGTCTTGTCGGGGATTGGGAACCCTTCGCCACAATGTCCAAAGTTTCAGCGGGATTTCCAAAATGTTGAGAAGAACTCGAAACATGTCAACCTTGGTTTTGAGAATCTCTCCCGGAGTTTGAGAGATTTGGACGTGAAAGGGTACCAGTCTTGTCGGGGATTGGGAACCCTTCGCGAGAATGTCCAAAGTTTCAGCGGGATTTCCAAAATGTGAGAGAAACTCGAAACATGTCAACCTCGGTTTTGAGAATCTCTCCCGGAGTTTGAGAGATTTGGACGTGAAAGGGTACCAGTCTTGTCGGGGATTGGGAACCCTTCGCCACAATGTCCAAAGTTTCAGCGGGATTTCCAAAATGTTGAGAGGAACTCGAATCATGTCAACCTCGGTTTTGAGAATCTCTCCCGGAGTTTGAGAGATTTGGACGTGAAAGGGTACCAGTCTTGTCGGGGATTGGGAACCCTTTGCGAGAATGTCCAAAGTTTCAGCGGGATTTCCAAAATGTTGAGAGGAACTCGAAACATGTCAACCTCGGTTTTGAGAATCTCTCCCGGAGTTTGAGAGATTTGGACGTGAAAGGGTACCAGTCTTGTCGGGGATTGGGAACCCTTCGCGAGAATGTCCAAAGTTTCAGCGGGATTTCCAAAATGTTGAGAGGAACTCGAATCATGTCAACCTTGGTTTTGAGAATCTCTCCCGGAGTTCGAGAGATTTGGACGTGAAAGGGTACCAGTCTTGTCGGGGATTGGGAACCCTTCGCGAGAATGTCCAAAGTTTCAGCGGGATTTCCAAAATGTTGAGAGGAACTCGAAACATGTCAACCTCGGTTTTGAGAATCTCTCCCGGAGTTTGAGAGATTTGGACGAGAAAGGGTACCAGTCTTGTCGGGGATTGGGAACCCTTCGCCACAATGTCCAAAGTTTCAGCGGGATTTCCAAAATGTTGAGAAGAACTCGAAACATGTCAACCTTTGTTTTGAGAATCTCTCCCGGAGTTTGAGAGATTTGAACGTGAAAGGGTACCAGTCTTGTCGGGGATTGGGAACCCTTCGCGAGAATGTCCAAAGTTTCAGCGGGATTTCCAAAATGTTGAGAGAAACTCGAAACATGTCAACCTCGGTTTTGAGAATCTCTCCCGGAGTTTGAGAGATTTGGACGTGAAAGGGTACCAGTCTTGTCGGGGATTGGGAACCCTTCGCGAGAATGTGCAAAGTTTCAGCGGGATTTCCAAAATGTTGAGAGGAACTCGAATCATGTCAACCTCGTTTTTGAGAATCTCTCCCGGAGTTTGAGAGATTTGGACGTGAAAGGGTACCAGTCTTGTCGGGGATTGGGAACCCTTTGCGAGAATGTCCAAAGTTTCAGCGGGATTTCCAAAATGTTGAGAGGAACTCGAAACATGTCAACCTCGGTTTTGAGAATCTCTCCCGGAGTTTGAGAGATTTGGACGTGAAAGGGTACCAGTCTTGTCGGGGATTGGGAACCCTTCGCGAGAATGTCCAAAGTTTCAGCGGGATTTCCAAAATGTTGAAAGGAACTCGAAACATGTCAACCTTGGTTTTGAGAATCTCTCCCGGAGTTCGAGAGATTTGGACGTGAAAGGGTACCAGTCTTGTCGGGGATTGGGAACCCTTCGCCACAATGTCCAAAGTTTCAGCGGGATTTCCAAAATGTTGAGAGGAACTCGAAACATGTCAACCTTGGTTTTGAGAATCTCTCCCGGAGTTTGAGAGATTTGGACGTGAAAGGGTACCAGTCTTGTCGGGGATTGGGAACCCTTCGCCAGAATGTCCAAACTTTCAGTGGGATTTCCAAAATGTTGAGAGGAACTCGAAACATGTCAACCTCGGTTTTGAGAATCTCTCCCGGAGTTTGAGAGATTTGAACGTGAAAGGGTACCAGTCTTGTCGGGGATTGGGAACCCTTCGCGAGAATGTCCAAAGTTTCAGCGGGATTTCCAAAATGTTGAGAGGAACTCGAAACATGTCAACCTTGGTTTTGAGAATCTCTCCCGGAGTTTGAGAGATTTGGACGTGAAAGGGTACCAGTCTTGTCGGGGATTGGGAACCCTTCGCCAGAATGTCCAAAGTTTCAGCGGGATTTCCAAAATGTTGAGAGGAACTCGTATCATGTCAACCTTGGTTTTGAGAATCTCTCCCGGAGTTTGAGAGATTTGGACGTGAAAGGGTACCAGTCTTGTCGGGGATTGGGAACCCTTTGCGAGAATGTCCAAAGTTTCAGCGGGATTTCCAAAATGTTGAGAGGAACTCGAAACATGTCAACCTCGGTTTTGAGAATCTCTCCCGGAGGTTGAGAGATTTGGACGTGAAAGGGTACCAGTCTTGTCGGGGATTGGGAACCCTTCGCGAGAATGTCCAAAGTTTCAGCGGGATTTCCAAAATGTTGAGAGGAACTCGAAACATGTCAACCTTGGTTTTGAGAATCTCTCCCGGAGTTTGAGAGATTTGGACGTGAAAGGGTACCAGTCTTGTCGGGGATTGGGAACCCTTCGCGAGAATGTCCAAAGTTTCAGCGGGATTTCCAAAATGTTGAGAGGAACTCGAAACATGTCAACCTCGATTTTGAGAATCTCTCCCGGAGTTCGAGAGATTTGAACGTGAAAGGGTACCAGTCTTGTCGGGGATTGGGAACCCTTCGCGAGAATGTCCAAAGTTTCAGCGGGATTTCCAAAATGTGAGAGAAACTCGAAACATGTCAACCTCGGTTTTGAGAATCTCTCCCGGAGTTTGAGAGATTTGGACGTGAAAGGGTACCAGTCTTGTCGGGGATTGGGAACCCTTCGCCACAATGTCCAAAGTTTCAGCGGGATTTCCAAAATGTTGAGAGGAACTCGAATCATGTCAACCTCGGTTTTGAGAATCTCTCCCGGAGTTTGAGAGATTTGGACGAGAAAGGGTACCAGTCTTGTCGGGGATTGGGAACCCTTCGCCACAATGTCCAAAGTTTCAGCGGGATTTCCAAAATGTTGAGAGGAACTCGAAACATGTCAACCTTTGTTTTGAGAATCTCTCCCGGAGTTTGAGAGATTTGAACGTGAAAGGGTACCAGTCTTGTCGGGGATTGGGAACCCTTCGCGAGAATGTCCAAAGTTTCAGCGGGATTTCCAAAATGTTGAGAGAAACTCGAAACATGTCAACCTCGGTTTTGAGAATCTCTCCCGGAGTTTGAGAGATTTGGACGTGAAAGGGTACCAGTCTTGTCGGGGATTGGGAACCCTTCGCCACAATGTCCAAAGTTTCAGCGGGATTTCCAAAATGTTGAGAGGAACTCGAATCATGTCAACCTTGGTTTTGAGAATCTCTCCCGGAGTTTGAGAGATTTGGACGTGAAAGGGTACCAGTCTTGTCGGGGATTGGGAACCCTTCGCGAGAATGTCCAAAGTTTCAGCGGGATTTCCAAAATGTTGAGAGGAACTCGAAACATGTCAACCTCGGTTTTGAGAATCTCTCCCGGAGTTTGAGAGATTTGGACGTGAAAGGGTACCAGTCTTGTCGGGGATTGGGAACCCTTCGCGAGAATGTCCAAAGTTTCAGCGGGATTTCCAAAATGTTGAGAGGAACTCGAAACATGTCAACCTCGGTTTTGAGAATCTCTCCCGGAGTTTGAGAGATTTGGACGTGAAAGGGTACCAGTCTTGTCGGGGATTGGGAACCCTTCGCGAGAATGTCCAAAGTTTCAGTGGGATTTCCAAAATGTTTAGAGGAACTCGAAACATGTCAACCTCGGTTTTGAGAATCTCTCCCGGAGTTTGAGAGATTTGGACGTGAAAGGGTACCAGTCTTGTCGGGGATTGGGAACCCTTCGCGAGAATGTCCAAAGTTTCAGCGGGATTTCCAAAATGTGAGAGAAACTCGAAACATGTCAACCTCGGTTTTGAGAATCTCTCCCGGAGTTTGAGAGATTTGGACGTGAAAGGGTACCAGTCTTGTCGGGGATTGGGAACCCTTCGCGAGAATGTGCAAAGTTTCAGCGGGATTTCCAAAATGTTGAGAGGAACTCGAATCATGTCAACCTCGGTTTTGAGAATCTCTCCCGGAGTTTGAGAGATTTGGACGTGAAAGGGTACCAGTCTTGTCGGGGATTGGGAACCCTTTGCGAGAATGTCCAAAGTTTCAGCGGGATTTCCAAAATGTTGAGAGGAACTCGAAACATGTCAACCTCGGTTTTGAGAATCTCTCCCGGAGTTTGAGAGATTTGGACGTGAAAGGGTACCAGTCTTGTCGCGGATTGGGAACCCTTCGCGAGAATGTCCAAAGTTTCAGCGGGATTTCCAAAATGTTGAAAGGACCTCGAAACATGTGAACTATGGTTTTGAGAATCTCTCCCGGAGTTCGAGAGATTTGGACGTGAAAGGGTACCAGTCTTGTCGGGGATTGGGAACCCTTCGCGAGAATGTCCAAAGTTTCAGCGGGATTTCCAAAATGTTGAGAGGAACTCGAAACATGTCAACCTTGGTTTTGAGAATCTCTCCCGGAGTTTGAGAGATTTGGACGTGAAAGGGTACCAGTCTTGTCGGGGATTGGGAACCCTTCGCGAGAATGTCCAAAGTTTCAGCGGGATTTCCAAAATGTTGAGAGGACCTCGAAACATGTGAACTATGGTTTTGAGAATCTCTCCCGGAGTTCGAGAGATTTGGACGTGAAAGGGTACCAGTCTTGTCGGGGATTGGGAACCCTTCGCGAGAATGTCCAAAGTTTCAGCGGGATTTCCAAAATGTTGAGAGGAACTCGAAACATGTCAACCTTGGTTTTGAGAATCTCTCCCGGAGTTTGAGAGATTTGGACGTGAAAGGGTACCAGTCTTGTCGGGGATTGGGAACCCTTCGCGAGAATGTCCAAAGTTTCAGTGGGATTTCCAAAATGTTGAGAGGAACTCGAAACATGTCAACCTTGGTTTTGAGAATCTCTCCCGGAGTTCGAGAGATTTGGACGTGAAAGGGTACCAGTCTTGTCGGGGATTGGGAACCCTTCGCCAGAATGTCCAAAGTTTCAGCGGGATTTCTAAAATGTTGAGAGGAACTCGAAACATGTCAACCTTGGTTTTGAGAATCTCTCCCGGAGTTTGAGAGATTTGGATGTGAAAAGGTACCAGTCTTGTCGGGGATTGGGAACCCTTCGCGAGAATGTCCAAACTTTCAGTGGGATTTCCAAAATGTTGAGAGGAACTCGAAACATGTCAACCTTGGTTTTGAGAATCTCTCCCGGAGTTTGAGAGATTTGAACGTGAAAGGGTACCAGTCTTGTCGGGGATTGGGAACCCTTCGCGAGAATGTCCAAAGTTTCAGCGGGATTTCCAAAATGTTGAGAGAAACTAGAAACATGTCAACCTCGGTTTTGAGAATCTCTCCCGGAGTTTGAGAGATTTGGACGTGAAAGGGTACCAGTCTTGTCGGGGATTGGGAACCCTTCGCCACAATGTCCAAAGTTTCAGCGGGATTTCCAAAATGTTGAGAGGAACTCGAAACATGTCAACCTTGGTTTTGAGAATCTCTCCCGGAGTTTGAGAGATTTGGACGTGAAAGGGTACCAGTCTTGTCGGGGATTGGGAACCCTTCGCGAGAATGTCCAAAGTTTCAGCGGGATTTCCAAAATGTTGAGAGGAACTCGAAACATGTCAACCTCGGTTTTGAGAATCTCTCCCGGAGTTTGAGAGATTTGGACGTGAAAGGGTACCAGTCTTGTCGGGGATTGGGAACCCTTCGCGAGAATGTCCAAAGTTTCAGCGGGATTTCCAAAATGTTGAGAGGAACTCGAAACATGTCAACCTCGGTTTTGAGAATCTCTCCCGGAGTTTGAGAGATTTGGACGTGAAAGGGTACCAGTCTTGTCGGGGATTGGGAACCCTTCGCGAGAATGTCCAAAGTTTCAGCGGGATTTCCAAAATGTTGAGAGGAACTCGAAACATGTCAACCTTGGTTTTGAGAATCTCTCCCGGAGTTTGAGAGATTTGGACGTGAAAGGGTACCAGTCTTGTCGGGGATTGGGAACCCTTCGCCAGAATGTCTAAAGTTTCAGCGGGATTTCCAAAATGTTGAGAGGAACTCGAAACATGTCAACCTCGGTTTTGAGAATCTCTCCCGGATTTTGAGAGATTTGGACGTGAAAGGGTACCAGTCTTGTTGGGGATTGGGAACCCTTCGCGAGAATGTCCAAAGTTTCAGCGGGATTTCCAAAATGTTGAGAGGAACTCGAATCATGTCAACCTTGGTTTTGAGAATCTCTCCCGGAGTTTGAGAGATTTGGACGTGAAAGGGTACCAGTCTTGTCGGGGATTGGGAACCCTTCGCGAGAATGTCCAAAGTTTCAGCGGGATTTCCAAAATGTTGAGAGGAACTCGAATCATGTCAACCTTGGTTTTGAGAATCTCTCCCGGAGTTTGAGAGATTTGGACGTGAAAGGGTACCAGTCTTGTCGGGGATTGGGAACCCTTCGCGAGAATGTGCTGAGTTTCAGCGGGATTTCCAAAATGTTGAGAGGAACTCGAAACATGTCAACCTTGGTTTTGAGAATCTCTCCCGGAGTTTGAGAGATTTGGATGTGAAAGGGTACCAGTCTTGTCGGGGATTGGGAACCCTTCGCGAGAATGTCCAAACTTTCAGTGGGATTTCCAAAATGTTGAGAGGAACTCGAAACATGTCAACCTCGATTTTGAGAATCTCTCCCGGAGTTCGAGAGATTTGAACGTGAAAGGGTACCAGTCTTGTCGGGGATTGGGAACCCTTCGCGAGAATGTCCAAAGTTTCAGCGGGATTTCCAAAATGTGAGAGAAACTCGAAACATGTCAACCTCGGTTTTGAGAATCTCTCCCGGAGTTTGAGAGATTTGGACGTGAAAGGGTACCAGTCTTGTCGGGGATTGGGAACCCTTCGCCACAATGTCCAAAGTTTCAGCGGGATTTCCAAAATGTTGAGAGGAACTCGAATCATGTCAACCTCGGTTTTGAGAATCTCTCCCGGAGTTTGAGAGATTTGGACGTGAAAGGGTACCAGTCTTGTCGGGGATTGGGAACCCTTTGCGAGAATGTCCAAAGTTTCAGCGGGATTTCCAAAATGTTGAGAGGAACTCGAAACATGTCAACCTCGGTTTTGAGAATCTCTCCCGGAGTTTGAGAGATTTGGACGTGAAAGGGTACCAGTCTTGTCGGGGATTGGGAACCCTTCGCGAGAATGTCCAAAGTTTCAGCGGGATTTCCAAAATGTTGAAAGGAACTCGAAACATGTGAACTATGGTTTTGAGAATCTCTCCCGGAGTTCGAGAGATTTGGACGTGAAAGGGTACCAGTCTTGTCGGGGATTGGGAACCCTTCGCGAGAATGTCCAAAGTTTCAGCGGGATTTCCAAAATGTTGAGAGGAACTCGAAACATGTCAACCTTGGTTTTGAGAATCTCTCCCGGAGTTTGAGAGATTTGGACGTGAAAGGGTACCAGTCTTGTCGGGGATTGGGAACCCTTCGCCAGAATGTCCAAAGTTTCAGCGGGATTTCCAAAATGTTGAGAGGAACTCGAAACATGTCAACCTCGGTTTTGAGAATCTCTCCCGGAGTTTGAGAGATTTGCACGTGAAAGGGTACCAGTCTTGTCGGGGATTGGGAACCCTTCGCGAGAATGTCCAAAGTTTCAGCGGGATTTCCAAAATGTGAGAGAAACTCGAAACATGTCAACCTCGGTTTTGAGAATCTCTCCCGGAGTTTGAGAGATTTGGACGTGAAAGGGTACCAGTCTTGTCGGGGATTGGGAACCCTTCGCCACAATGTCCAAAGTTTCAGCGGGATTTCCAAAATGTTGAGAGGAACTCGAATCATGTCAACCTCGGTTTTGAGAATCTCTCCCGGAGTTTGAGAGATTTGGACGTGAAAGGGTACCAGTCTTGTCGGGGATTGGGAACCCTTTGCGAGAATGTCCAAGTTTCAGCGGGATTTCCAAAATGTTGAGAGGAACTCGAAACATGTCAACCTCGGTTTTGAGAATCTCTCCCGGAGTTTGAGAGATTTGGACGTGAAAGGGTACCAGTCTTGTCGGGGATTGGGAACCCTTCGCGAGAATGTCCAAAGTTTCAGCGGGATTTCCAAAATGTTGAGAGGAACTCGAAACATGTCAACCTCGGTTTTGAGAATCTCTCCCGGAGTTCGAGAGATTTGGACGTGAAAGGGTACCAGTCTTGTCGGGGATTGGGAACCCTTCGCGAGAATGTCCAAAGTTTCAGCGGGATTTCCAAAATGTTGAGAGGAACTCGAATCATGTCAACCTTGGTTTTGAGAATCTCTCCCGGAGTTTGAGAGATTTGGACGTGAAAGGGTACCAGTCTTGTCGGGGATTGGGAACCCTTCGCGAGAATGTCCAAAGTTTCAGCGGGATTTCCAAAATGTTGAGAGGAACTCGAATCATGTCAACCTTGGTTTTGAGAATCTCTCCCGGAGTTTGAGAGATTTGGACGTGAAAGGGTACCAGTCTTGTCGGGGATTGGGAACCCTTCGCGAGAATGTCCAAAGTTTCAGCGGGATTTCCAAAATGTTGAGAGGAACTCGAAACATGTCAACCTTGGTTTTGAGAATCTCTCCCGGAGTTTGAGAGATTTGGATGTGAAAGGGTACCAGTCTTGTCGGGGATTGGGAACCCTTCGCGAGAATGTCCAAAGTTTCAGCGGGATTTCCAAAATGTTGAAAGGAACTCGAATCATGTCAACCTCGATTTTGAGAATCTCTCCCGGAGTTCGAGAGATTTGAACGTGAAAGGGTACCAGTCTTGTCGGGGATTGGGAACCCTTCGCGAGAATGTCCAAAGTTTCAGCGGGATTTCCAAAATGTTGAGAGGAACTCGAATCATGTCAACCTTGGTTTTGAGAATCTCTCCCGGAGTTTGAGAGATTTGGACGTGAAAGGGTACCAGTCTTGTCGGGGATTGGGAACCCTTCGCGAGAATGTCCAAAGTTTCAGCGGGATTTCCAAAATGTTGAGAGGAACTCGAATCATGTCAACCTTGGTTTTGAGAATCTCTCCCGGAGTTTGAGAGATTTGAACGTGAAAGGGTACCAGTCTTGTCGGGGATTGGGAACCCTTCGCGAGAATGTCCAAAGTTTCAGCGGGATTTCCAAAATGTGAGAGAAACTCGAAACATGTCAACCTCGGTTTTGAGAATCTCTCCCGGAGTTTGAGAGATTTGGACGTGAAAGGGTACCAGTCTTGTCGGGGATTGGGAACCCTTCGCCACAATGTCCAAAGTTTCAGCGGGATTTCCAAAATGTTGAGAGGAACTCGAATCATGTCAACCTCGGTTTTGAGAATCTCTCCCGGAGTTTGAGAGATTTGGACGTGAAAGGGTACCAGTCTTGTCGGGGATTGGGAACCCTTCGCGAGAATGTCCAAAGTTTCAGCGGGATTTCCAAAATGTTGAAAGGAACTCGAAACATGTGAACTATGGTTTTGAGAATCTCTCCCGGAGTTCGAGAGATTTGGACGTGAAAGGGTACCAGTCTTGTCGGGGATTGGGAACAATTCGCGAGAATGTCCAAAGTTTCAGCGGGATTTCCAAAATGTTGAGAGGAACTCGAAACATGTCAACCTTGGTTTTGAGAATCTCTCCCGGAGTTTGAGAGATTTGGACGTGAAAGGGTACCAGTCTTGTCGGGGATTGGGAACCCTTCGCCACAATGTCCAAAGTTTCAGCGGGATTTCCAAAATGTTGAGAGGAACTCGAATCATGTCAACCTTGGTTTTGAGAATCTCTCCCGGAGTTTGAGAGATTTGGACGTGAAAGGGTACCAGTCTTGTCGGGGATTGGGAACCCTTCGCGAGAATGTCCAAAGTTTCAGCGGGATTTCCAAAATGTTGAGAGGAACTCGAAACATGTCAACCTCGGTTTTGAGAATCTCTCCCGGAGTTTGAGAGATTTGGACGTGAAAGGGTACCAGTCTTGTCGGGGATTGGGAACCCTTCGCGAGAATGTCCAAAGTTTCAGCGGGATTTCCAAAATGTTGAGAGGAACTCGAAACATGTCAACCTCGGTTTTGAGAATCTCTCCCGGAGGTTGAGAGATTTGGACGTGAAAGGGTACCAGTCTTGTCGGGGATTGGGAACCCTTCGCGAGAATGTCCAAAGTTTCAGTGGGATTTCCAAAATGTTGAGAGGAACTCGAAACATGTCAACCTCGGTTTTGAGAATCTCTCCCGGAGTTTGAGAGATTTGGACGTGAAAGGGTACCAGTCTTGTCGGGGATTGGGAACCCTTCGCGAGAATGTCCAAAGTTTCAGCGGGATTTCCAAAATGTTGAAAGGACCTCGAAACATGTGAACTATGGTTTTGAGAATCTCTCCCGGAGTTCGAGAGATTTGGACGTGAAAGGGTACCAGTCTTGTCGGGGATTGGGAACCCTTCGCGAGAATGTCCAAAGTTTCAGCGGGATTTCCAAAATGTTGAGAGGAACTCGAAACATGTCAACCTTGGTTTTGAGAATCTCTCCCGGAGTTTGAGAGATTTGGACGTGAAAGGGTACCAGTCTTGTCGGGGATTGGGAACCCTTCGCGAGAATGTCCAAAGTTTCAGCGGGATTTCCAAAATGTTGAGAGGACCTCGAAACATGTGAACTATGGTTTTGAGAATCTCTCCCGGAGTTCGAGAGATTTGGACGTGAAAGGGTACCAGTCTTGTCGGGGATTGGGAACCCTTCGCGAGAATGTCCAAAGTTTCAGCGGGATTTCCAAAATGTTGAGAGGAACTCGAAACATGTCAACCTTGGTTTTGAGAATCTCTCCCGGAGTTTGAGAGATTTGGACGTGAAAGGGTACCAGTCTTGTCGGGGATTGGGAACCCTTCGCGAGAATGTCCAAAGTTTCAGCGGGATTTCCAAAATGTTGAAAGGAACTCGAAACATGTCAACCTTGGTTTTGAGAATCTCTCCCGGAGTTCGAGAGATTTGGACGTGAAAGGGTACCAGTCTTGTCGGGGATTGGGAACCCTTCGCCAGAATGTCCAAAGTTTCAGCGGGATTTCTAAAATGTTGAGAGGAACTCGAAACATGTCAACCTTGGTTTTGAGAATCTCTCCCGGAGTTTGAGAGATTTGGATGTGAAAAGGTACCAGTCTTGTCGGGGATTGGGAACCCTTCGCGAGAATGTTCAAACTTTCAGTGGGATTTCCAAAATGTTGAGAGGAACTCGAAACATGTCAACCTTGGTTTTGAGAATCTCTCCCGGAGTTTGAGAGATTTGAACGTGAAAGGGTACCAGTCTTGTCGGGGATTGGGAACCCTTCGCCAGAATGTCCAAAGTTTCAGCGGGATTTCCAAAATGTTGAGAGAAACTCGAAACATGTCAACCTCGGTTTTGAGAATCTCTCCCGGAGTTTGAGAGATTTGGACGTGAAAGGGTACCAGTCTTGTCGGGGATTGGGAACCCTTCGCCACAATGTCCAAAGTTTCAGCGGGATTTCCAAAATGTTGAGAGGAACTCGAAACATGTCAACCTTGGTTTTGAGAATCTCTCCCGGAGTTTGAGAGATTTGGACGTGAAAGGGTACCAGTCTTGTCGGGGATTGGGAACCCTTCGCGAGAATGTCCAAAGTTTCAGCGGGATTTCCAAAATGTTGAGAGGAACTCGAAACATGTCAACCTCGGTTTTGAGAATCTCTCCCGGAGTTTGAGAGATTTGGACGTGAAAGGGTACCAGTCTTGTCGGGGATTGGGAACCCTTCGCGAGAATGTCCAAAGTTTCAGCGGGATTTCCAAAATGTTGAGAGGAACTCGAAACATGTCAACCTCGGTTTTGAGAATCTCTCCCGGAGTTTGAGAGATTTGGACGTGAAAGGGTACCAGTCTTGTCGGGGATTGGGAACCCTTCGCGAGAATGTCCAAAGTTTCAGCGGGATTTCCAAAATGTTGAGAGGAACTCGAAACATGTCAACCTTGGTTTTGAGAATCTCTCCCGGAGTTTGAGAGATTTGGACGTGAAAGGGTACCAGTCTTGTCGGGGATTGGGAACCCTTCGCCAGAATGTCTAAAGTTTCAGCGGGATTTCCAAAATGTTGAGAGGAACTCGAAACATGTCAACCTCGGTTTTGAGAATCTCTCCCGGATTTTGAGAGATTTGGACGTGAAAGGGTACCAGTCTTGTTGGGGATTGGGAACCCTTCGCGAGAATGTCCAAAGTTTCAGCGGGATTTCCAAAATGTTGAGAGGAACTCGAATCATGTCAACCTTGGTTTTGAGAATCTCTCCCGGAGTTTGAGAGATTTGGACGTGAAAGGGTACCAGTCTTGTCGGGGATTGGGAACCCTTCGCGAGAATGTCCAAAGTTTCAGCGGGATTTCCAAAATGTTGAGAGGAACTCGAATCATGTCAACCTTGGTTTTGAGAATCTCTCCCGGAGTTTGAGAGATTTGGACGTGAAAGGGTACCAGTCTTGTCGGGGATTGGGAACCCTTCGCGAGAATGTGCAAAGTTTCAGCGGGATTTCCAAAATGTTGAGAGGAACTCGAAACATGTCAACCTTGGTTTTGAGAATCTCTCCCGGAGTTTGAGAGATTTGGATGTGAAAGGGTACCAGTCTTGTCGGGGATTGGGAACCCTTCGCGAGAATGTCCAAACTTTCAGTGGGATTTCCAAAATGTTGAGAGGAACTCGAAACATGTCAACCTCGATTTTGAGAATCTCTCCCGGAGTTCGAGAGATTTGAACGTGAAAGGGTACCAGTCTTGTCGGGGATTGGGAACCCTTCGCCAGAATGTCCAAAGTTTCAGCGGGATTTCCAAAATGTGAGAGAAACTCGAAACATGTCAACCTCGGTTTTGAGAATCTCTCCCGGAGTTTGAGAGATTTGGACGTGAAAGGGTACCAGTCTTGTCGGGGATTGGGAACCCTTCGCCACAATGTCCAAAGTTTCAGCGGGATTTCCAAAATGTTGAGAGGAACTCGAATCATGTCAACCTCGGTTTTGAGAATCTCTCCCGGAGTTTGAGAGATTTGGACGTGAAAGGGTACCAGTCTTGTCGGGGATTGGGAACCCTTTGCGAGAATGTCCAAAGTTTCAGCGGGATTTCCAAAATGTTGAGAGGAACTCGAAACATGTCAACCTCGGTTTTGAGAATCTCTCCCGGAGTTTGAGAGATTTGGACGTGAAAGGGTACCAGTCTTGTCGGGGATTGGGAACCCTTCGCGAGAATGTCCAAAGTTTCAGCGGGATTTCCAAAATGTTGAAAGGAACTCGAAACATGTGAACTATGGTTTTGAGAATCTCTCCCGGAGTTCGAGAGATTTGGACGTGAAAGGGTACCAGTCTTGTCGGGGATTGGGAACCCTTCGCGAGAATGTCCAAAGTTTCAGCGGGATTTCCAAAATGTTGAGAGGAACTCGAAACATGTCAACCTTGGTTTTGAGAATCTCTCCCGGAGTTTGAGAGATTTGGACGTGAAAGGGTACCAGTCTTGTCGGGGATTGGGAACCCTTCGCGAGAATGTCCAAAGTTTCAGCGGGATTTCCAAAATGTTGAGAGGAACTCGAAACATGTCAACCTCGGTTTTGAGAATCTCTCCCGGAGTTTGAGAGATTTGCACGTGAAAGGGTACCAGTCTTGTCGGGGATTGGGAACCCTTCGCGAGAATGTCCAAAGTTTCAGCGGGATTTCCAAAATGTGAGAGAAACTCGAAACATGTCAACCTCGGTTTTGAGAATCTCTCCCGGAGTTTGAGAGATTTGGACGTGAAAGGGTACCAGTCTTGTCGGGGATTGGGAACCCTTCGCCACAATGTCCAAAGTTTCAGCGGGATTTCCAAAATGTTGAGAGGAACTCGAATCATGTCAACCTCGGTTTTGAGAATCTCTCCCGGAGTTTGAGAGATTTGGACGTGAAAGGGTACCAGTCTTGTCGGGGATTGGGAACCCTTTGCGAGAATGTCCAAGTTTCAGCGGGATTTCCAAAATGTTGAGAGGAACTCGAAACATGTCAACCTCGGTTTTGAGAATCTCTCCCGGAGTTTGAGAGATTTGGACGTGAAAGGGTACCAGTCTTGTCGGGGATTGGGAACCCTTCGCGAGAATGTCCAAAGTTTCAGCGGGATTTCCAAAATGTTGAGAGGAACTCGAAACATGTCAACCTCGGTTTTGAGAATCTCTCCCGGAGTTCGAGAGATTTGGACGTGAAAGGGTACCAGTCTTGTCGGGGATTGGGAACCCTTCGCGAGAATGTCCAAAGTTTCAGCGGGATTTCCAAAATGTTGAGAGGAACTCGAATCATGTCAACCTTGGTTTTGAGAATCTCTCCCGGAGTTTGAGAGATTTGGACGTGAAAGGGTACCAGTCTTGTCGGGGATTGGGAACCCTTCGCGAGAATGTCCAAAGTTTCAGCGGGATTTCCAAAATGTTGAGAGGAACTCGAATCATGTCAACCTTGGTTTTGAGAATCTCTCCCGGAGTTTGAGAGATTTGGACGTGAAAGGGTACCAGTCTTGTCGGGGATTGGGAACCCTTCGCGAGAATGTCCAAAGTTTCAGCGGGATTTCCAAAATGTTGAGAGGAACTCGAAACATGTCAACCTTGGTTTTGAGAATCTCTCCCGGAGTTTGAGAGATTTGGATGTGAAAGGGTACCAGTCTTGTCGGGGATTGGGAACCCTTCGCGAGAATGTCCAAAGTTTCAGCGGGATTTCCAAAATGTTGAAAGGAACTCGAATCATGTCAACCTCGATTTTGAGAATCTCTCCCGGAGTTCGAGAGATTTGAACGTGAAAGGGTACCAGTCTTGTCGGGGATTGGGAACCCTTCGCGAGAATGTCCAAAGTTTCAGCGGGATTTCCAAAATGTTGAGAGGAACTCGAATCATGTCAACCTTGGTTTTGAGAATCTCTCCCGGAGTTTGAGAGATTTGGACGTGAAAGGGTACCAGTCTTGTCGGGGATTGGGAACCCTTCGCGAGAATGTCCAAAGTTTCAGCGGGATTTCCAAAATGTTGAGAGGAACTCGAATCATGTCAACCTTGGTTTTGAGAATCTCTCCCGGAGTTTGAGAGATTTGGACGTGAAAGGGTACCAGTCTTGTCGGGGATTGGGAACCCTTCGCGAGAATGTCCAAAGTTTCAGCGGGATTTCCAAAATGTTGAGAGGAACTCGAAACATGTCAACCTTGGTTTTGAGAATCTCTCCCGGAGTTTGAGAGATTTGGATGTGAAAGGGTACCAGTCTTGTCGGGGATTGGGAACCCTTCGCGAGAATGTCCAAAGTTTCAGCGGGATTTCCAAAATGTTGAGAGGAACTCGAATCATGTCAACCTCGATTTTGAGAATCTCTCCCGGAGTTCGAGAGATTTGAACGTGAAAGGGTACCAGTCTTGTCGGGGATTGGGAACCCTTCGCGAGAATGTCCAAAGTTTCAGCGGGATTTCCAAAATGTGAGAGAAACTCGAAACATGTCAACCTCGGTTTTGAGAATCTCTCCCGGAGTTTGAGAGATTTGGACGTGAAAGGGTACCAGTCTTGTCGGGGATTGGGAACCCTTCGCCACAATGTCCAAAGTTTCAGCGGGATTTCCAAAATGTTGAGAGGAACTCGAATCATGTCAACCTCGGTTTTGAGAATCTCTCCCGGAGTTTGAGAGATTTGGACGTGAAAGGGTACCAGTCTTGTCGGGGATTGGGAACCCTTCACGAGAATGTCCAAAGTTTCAGCGGGATTTCCAAAATGTTGAAAGGAACTCGAAACATGTGAACTATGGTTTTGAGAATCTCTCCCGGAGTTCGAGAGATTTGGACGTGAAAGGGTACCAGTCTTGTCGGGGATTGGGAACAATTCGCGAGAATGTCCAAAGTTTCAGCGGGATTTCCAAAATGTTGAGAGGAACTCGAAACATGTCAACCTTGGTTTTGAGAATCTCTCCCGGAGTTTGAGAGATTTGGACGTGAAAGGGTACCAGTCTTGTCGGGGATTGGGAACCCTTCGCCACAATGTCCAAAGTTTCAGCGGGATTTCCAAAATGTTGAGAGGAACTCGAATCATGTCAACCTTGGTTTTGAGAATCTCTCCCGGAGTTTGAGAGATTTGGACGTGAAAGGGTACCAGTCTTGTCGGGGATTGGGAACCCTTCGCGAGAATGTCCAAAGTTTCAGCGGGATTTCCAAAATGTTGAGAGGAACTCGAAACATGTCAACCTCGGTTTTGAGAATCTCTCCCGGAGTTTGAGAGATTTGCACGTGAAAGGGTACCAGTCTTGTCGGGGATTGGGAACCCTTCGCGAGAATGTCCAAAGTTTCAGCGGGATTTCCAAAATGTTGAGAGGAACTCGAAACATGTCAACCTCGGTTTTGAGAATCTCTCCCGGAGGTTGAGAGATTTGGACGTGAAAGGGTACCAGTCTTGTCGGGGATTGGGAACCCTTCGCGAGAATGTCCAAAGTTTCAGTGGGATTTCCAAAATGTTGAGAGGAACTCGAAACATGTCAACCTCGGTTTTGAGAATCTCTCCCGGAGGTTGAGAGATTTGGACGTGAAAGGGTACCAGTCTTGTCGGGGATTGGGAACCCTTCGCGAGAATGTCCAAAGTTTCAGCGGGATTTCCAAAATGTTGAGAGGAACTCGAAACATGTCAACCTTGGTTTTGAGAATCTCTCCCGGAGTTTGAGAGATTTGGACGAGAAAGGGTACCAGTCTTGTCGGGGATTGGGAACCCTTCGCGAGAATGTCCAAAGTTTCAGCGGGATTTCCAAAATGTTGAGAGGAACTCGAATCATGTCAACCTTGGTTTTGAGAATCTCTCCCGGAGTTTGAGAGATTTGGACGTGAAAGGGTACCAGTCTTGTCGGGGATTGGGAACCCTTCGCGAGAATGTCCAAAGTTTCAGCGGGATTTCCAAAATGTTGAGAGGAACTCGAAACATGTCAACCTTGGTTTTGAGAATCTCTCCCGGAGTTTGAGAGATTTGAACGTGAAAGGCTACCAGTCTTGTCGGGGATTGGGAACCCTTCGCGAGAATGTCCAAAGTTTCAGCGGGATTTCCAAAATGTTGAGAGAAACTCGAAACATGTCAACCTCGGTTTTGAGAATCTCTCCCGGAGTTTGAGAGATTTGGACGTGAAAGGGTACCAGTCTTGTCGGGGATTGGGAACCCTTCGCGAGAATGTCCAAAGTTTCAGCGGGATTTCCAAAATGTTGAAAGGAACTCGAAACATGTGAACTATGGTTTTGAGAATCTCTCCCGGAGTTCGAGAGATTTGGACGTGAAAGGGTACCAGTCTTGTCGGGGATTGGGAACCCTTCGCGAGAATGTCCAAAGTTTCAGCGGGATTTCCAAAATGTTGAGAGGAACTCGAAACATGTCAACCTTGGTTTTGAGAATCTCTCCCGGAGTTTGAGAGATTTGGACGTGAAAGGGTACCAGTCTTGTCGGGGATTGGGAACCCTTCGCCACAATGTCCAAAGTTTCAGCGGGATTTCCAAAATGTTGAGAGGAACTCGAATCATGTCAACCTTGGTTTTGAGAATCTCTCCCGGAGTTTGAGAGATTTGGACGTGAAAGGGTACCAGTCTTGTCGGGGATTGGGAACCCTTCGCGAGAATGTCCAAAGTTTCAGCGGGATTTCCAAAATGTTGAGAGGAACTCGAAACATGTCAACCTCGGTTTTGAGAATCTCTCCCGGAGTTTGAGAGATTTGGACGTGAAAGGGTACCAGTCTTGTCGGGGATTGGGAACCCTTCGCGAGAATGTCCAAAGTTTCAGCGGGATTTCCAAAATGTTGAGAGGAACTCGAAACATGTCAACCTCGGTTTTGAGAATCTCTCCCGGAGGTTGAGAGATTTGGACGTGAAAGGGTACCAGTCTTGTCGGGGATTGGGAACCCTTCGCGAGAATGTCCAAAGTTTCAGCGGGATTTCCAAAATGTTGAGAGGAACTCGAAACATGTCAACCTCGGTTTTGAGAATCTCTCCCTAGGTTGAGAGATTTGGACGTGAAAGGGTACCAGTCTTGTCGGGGATTGGGAACCCTTCGCGAGAATGTCCAAAGTTTCAGTGGGATTTCCAAAATGTTGAGAGGAACTCGAAACATGTCAACCTCGGTTTTGAGAATCTCTCCCGGAGTTTGAGAGATTTGGACGAGAAAGGGTACCAGTCTTGTCGGGGATTGGGAACCCTTCGCGAGAATGTCCAAAGTTTCAGCGGGATTTCCAAAATGTTGAGAGGAACTCGAAACATGTCAACCTCGGTTTTGAGAATCTCT
Source organism: Streptopelia decaocto (assembly GCF_964273445.1). Taxonomy (NCBI): domain Eukaryota; kingdom Metazoa; phylum Chordata; class Aves; order Columbiformes; family Columbidae; genus Streptopelia; species Streptopelia decaocto. The sequence goes on along the minus strand of NW_028117226.1, from coordinate 1,207,739 downwards.
CCCGGAGTTTGAGAGATTTGGACGTGAAAGGGTACCAGTCTTGTCGGGGATTGGGAACCCTTCGCGAGAATGTCCAAAGTTTCAGCGGGATTTCCAAAATGTTGAGAGGAACTCGAAACATGTCAACCTCGGTTTTGAGAATCTCTCCCGGAGTTTGAGAGATTTGGACGTGAAAGGGTACCAGTCTTGTCGGGGATTGGGAACCCTTCGCGAGAATGTCCAAAGTTTCAGCGGGATTTCCAAAATGTTGAGAGGAACTCGAAACATGTCAACCTCGGTTTTGAGAATCTCTCCCGGAGGTTGAGAGATTTGGACGTGAAAGGGTACCAGTCTTGTCGGGGATTGGGAACCCTTCGCGAGAATGTCCAAAGTTTCAGCGGGATTTCCAAAATGTTGAGAGGAACTCGAAACATGTCAACCTCGGTTTTGAGAATCTCTCCCGGAGTTTGAGAGATTTGCACGTGAAAGGGTACCAGTCTTGTCGGGGATTGGGAACCCTTCGCGAGAATGTCCAAAGTTTCAGCGGGATTTCCAAAATGTTGAGAGGAACTCGAAACATGTCAACCTTGGTTTTGAGAATCTCTCCCGGAGTTTGAGAGATTTGGACGTGAAAGGGTACCAGTCTTGTCGGGGATTGGGAACCCTTCGCGAGAATGTCCAAAGTTTCAGCGGGATTTCCAAAATGTTGAGAGGAACTCGTATCATGTCAACCTTGGTTTTGAGAATCTCTCCCGGAGTTTGAGAGATTTGGACGTGAAAGGGTACCAGTCTTGTCGGGGATTGGGAACCCTTTGCGAGAATGTCCAAAGTTTCAGCGGGATTTCCAAAATGTTGAGAGGAACTCGAAACATGTCAACCTCGGTTTTGAGAATCTCTCCCGGAGGTTGAGAGATTTGGACGTGAAAGGGTACCAGTCTTGTCGGGGATTGGGAACCCTTCGCGAGAATGTCCAAAGTTTCAGCGGGATTTCCAAAATGTTGAGAGGAACTCGAAACATGTCAACCTCGGTTTTGAGAATCTCTCCCGGAGGTTGAGAGATTTGGACGTGAAAGGGTACCAGTCTTGTCGGGGATTGGGAACCCTTCGCGAGAATGTCCAAAGTTTCAGCGGGATTTCCAAAATGTTGAGAGGAACTCGAAACATGTCAACCTTGGTTTTGAGAATCTCTCCCGGAGTTTGAGAGATTTGGACGTGAAAGGGTACCAGTCTTGTCGGGGATTGGGAACCCTTCGCGAGAATGTCCAAAGTTTCAGCGGGATTTCCAAAATGTTGAGAGGAACTCGAATCATGTCAACCTTGGTTTTGAGAATCTCTCCCGGAGTTTGAGAGATTTGGACGTGAAAGGGTACCAGTCTTGTCGGGGATTGGGAACCCTTCGCGAGAATGTCCAAAGTTTCAGTGGGATTTCCAAAATGTTGAGAGGAACTCGAAACATGTCAACCTCGGTTTTGAGAATCTCTCCCGGAGTTTGAGAGATTTGGACGAGAAAGGGTACCAGTCTTGTCGGGGATTGGGAACCCTTCGCGAGAATGTCCAAAGTTTCAGCGGGATTTCCAAAATGTTGAGAGGAACTCGAAACATGTCAACCTCGGTTTTGAGAATCTCTCCCGGAGTTTGAGAGATTTGGACGTGAAAGGGTACCAGTCTTGTCGGGGATTGGGAACCCTTCGCGAGAATGTCCAAAGTTTCAGCGGGATTTCCAAAATGTTGAGAGGAACTCGAAACATGTCAACCTCGGTTTTGAGAATCTCTCCCGGAGTTTGAGAGATTTGGACGTGAAAGGGTACCAGTCTTGTCGGGGATTGGGAACCCTTCGCGAGAATGTCCAAAGTTTCAGCGGGATTTCCAAAATGTTGAGAGGAACTCGAAACATGTCAACCTCGGTTTTGAGAATCTCTCCCGGAGGTTGAGAGATTTGGACGTGAAAGGGTACCAGTCTTGTCGGGGATTGGGAACCCTTCGCGAGAATGTCCAAAGTTTCAGCGGGATTTCCAAAATGTTGAGAGGAACTCGAAACATGTCAACCTCGGTTTTGAGAATCTCTCCCGGAGTTTGAGAGATTTGCACGTGAAAGGGTACCAGTCTTGTCGGGGATTGGGAACCCTTCGCGAGAATGTCCAAAGTTTCAGCGGGATTTCCAAAATGTTGAGAGGAACTCGAAACATGTCAACCTTGGTTTTGAGAATCTCTCCCGGAGTTTGAGAGATTTGGACGTGAAAGGGTACCAGTCTTGTCGGGGATTGGGAACCCTTCGCGAGAATGTCCAAAGTTTCAGCGGGATTTCCAAAATGTTGAGAGGAACTCGTATCATGTCAACCTTGGTTTTGAGAATCTCTCCCGGAGTTTGAGAGATTTGGACGTGAAAGGGTACCAGTCTTGTCGGGGATTGGGAACCCTTTGCGAGAATGTCCAAAGTTTCAGCGGGATTTCCAAAATGTTGAGAGGAACTCGAAACATGTCAACCTCGGTTTTGAGAATCTCTCCCGGAGGTTGAGAGATTTGGACGTGAAAGGGTACCAGTCTTGTCGGGGATTGGGAACCCTTCGCGAGAATGTCCAAAGTTTCAGCGGGATTTCCAAAATGTTGAGAGGAACTCGAAACATGTCAACCTCGGTTTTGAGAATCTCTCCCGGAGGTTGAGAGATTTGGACGTGAAAGGGTACCAGTCTTGTCGGGGATTGGGAACCCTTCGCGAGAATGTCCAAAGTTTCAGCGGGATTTCCAAAATGTTGAGAGGAACTCGAAACATGTCAACCTTGGTTTTGAGAATCTCTCCCGGAGTTTGAGAGATTTGGACGTGAAAGGGTACCAGTCTTGTCGGGGATTGGGAACCCTTCGCGAGAATGTCCAAAGTTTCAGCGGGATTTCCAAAATGTTGAGAGGAACTCGAATCATGTCAACCTTGGTTTTGAGAATCTCTCCCGGAGTTTGAGAGATTTGGACGTGAAAGGGTACCAGTCTTGTCGGGGATTGGGAACCCTTCGCGAGAATGTCCAAAGTTTCAGCGGGATTTCCAAAATGTTGAGAGGAACTCGAATCATGTCAACCTTGGTTTTGAGAATCTCTCCCGGAGTTTGAGAGATTTGGATGTGAAAGGGTACCAGTCTTGTCGGGGATTGGGAACCCTTCGCGAGAATGTCCAAAGTTTCAGCGGGATTTCCAAAATGTTGAAAGGAACTCGAAACATGTCAACCTTGGTTTTGAGAATCTCTACCGGAGTTCGAGAGATTTGGACGTGAAAGGGTACCAGTCTTGTCGGGGATTGGGAACCCTTCGCGAGAATGTCCAAAGTTTCAGCGGGATTTCCAAAATGTTGAGAGGAACTCGAAACATGTCAACCTCGGTTTTGAGAATCTCTCCCGGAGTTTGAGAGATTTGGACGTGAAAGGGTACCAGTCTTGTCGGGGATTGGGAACCCTTCGCGAGAATGTCCAAAGTTTCAGCGGGATTTCCAAAATGTTGAGAGGAACTCGAATCATGTCAACCTTGGTTTTGAGAATCTCTCCCGGAGTTTGAGAGATTTGGACGTGAAAGGGTACCAGTCTTGTCGGGGATTGGGAACCCTTCGCCACAATGTCCAAAGTTTCAGCGGGATTTCCAAAATGTTGAGAGGAACTCGAAACATGTCAACCTTGGTTTTGAGAATCTCTCCCGGAGTTTGAGAGATTTGGACGTGAAAGGGTACCAGTCTTGTCGGGGATTGGGAACCCTTCGCGAGAATGTCCAAAGTTTCAGCGGGATTTCCAAAATGTTGAAAGGAACTCGAAACATGTCAACCTTGGTTTTGAGAATCTCTCCCGGAGTTCGAGACATTTGGACGTGAAAGGGTACCAGTCTTGTCGGGGATTGGGAACCCTTCGCCAGAATGTCCAAAGTTTCAGCGGGATTTCCAAAATGTTGAGAGGAACTCGAAACATGTCAACCTTGGTTTTGAGAATCTCTCCCGGAGTTTGAGAGATTTGGATGTGAAAGGGTACCAGTCTTGTCGGGGATTGGGAACCCTTCGCGAGAATGTCCAAACTTTCAGTGGGATTTCCAAAATGTTGAGAGGAACTCGAAACATGTCAACCTTGGTTTTGAGAATCTCTCCCGGAGTTTGAGAGATTTGAACGTGAAAGGGTACCAGTCTTGTCGGGGATTGGGAACCCTTCGCGAGAATGTCCAAAGTTTCAGCGGGATTTCCAAAATGTTGAGAGAAACTCGAAACATGTCAACCTCGGTTTTGAGAATCTCTCCCGGAGTTTGAGAGATTTGGACGTGAAAGGGTACCAGTCTTGTCGGGGATTGGGAACCCTTCGCCACAATGTCCAAAGTTTCAGCGGGATTTCCAAAATGTTGAGAGGAACTCGAAACATGTCAACCTTGGTTTTGAGAATCTCTCCCGGAGTTTGAGAGATTTGGACGTGAAAGGGTACCAGTCTTGTCGGGGATTGGGAACCCTTCGCGAGAATGTCCAAAGTTTCAGCGGGATTTCCAAAATGTTGAGAGGAACTCGAAACATGTCAACCTCGGTTTTGAGAATCTCTCCCGGAGTTTGAGAGATTTGGACGTGAAAGGGTACCAGTCTTGTCGGGGATTGGGAACCCTTCGCGAGAATGTCCAAAGTTTCAGCGGGATTTCCAAAATGTTGAGAGGAACTCGAAACATGTCAACCTCGGTTTTGAGAATCTCTCCCGGAGTTTGAGAGATTTGGACGTGAAAGGGTACCAGTCTTGTCGGGGATTGGGAACCCTTCGCCAGAATGTCCAAAGTTTCAGCGGGATTTCCAAAATGTTGAAAGGAACTCGAAACATGTGAACTATGGTTTTGAGAATCTCTCCCGGAGTTCGAGAGATTTGGACGTGAAAGGGTACCAGTCTTGTCGGGGATTGGGAACCCTTCGCGAGAATGTCCAAAGTTTCAGCGGGATTTCCAAAATGTTGAGAGGAACTCGAAACATGTCAACCTTGGTTTTGAGAATCTCTCCCGGAGTTTGAGAGATTTGGACGTGAAAGGGTACCAGTCTTGTCGGGGATTGGGAACCCTTCGCGAGAATGTCCAAAGTTTCAGCGGGATTTCCAAAATGTTGAGAGGAACTCGAAACATGTCAACCTCGGTTTTGAGAATCTCTCCCGGAGTTTGAGAGATTTGGACGTGAAAGGGTACCAGTCTTGTCGGGGATTGGGAACCCTTCGCGAGAATGTCCAAAGTTTCAGCGGGATTTCCAAAATGTTGAGAGGAACTCGAAACATGTCAACCTCGGTTTTGAGAATCTCTCCCGGAGTTTGAGAGATTTGGACGTGAAAGGGTACCAGTCTTGTCGGGGATTGGGAACCCTTCGCCAGAATGTCCAAAGTTTCAGCGGGATTTCCAAAATGTTGAAAGGAACTCGAAACATGTGAACTATGGTTTTGAGAATCTCTCCCGGAGTTCGAGAGATTTGGACGTGAAAGGGTACCAGTCTTGTCGGGGATTGGGAACCCTTCGTGAGAATGTCCAAAGTTTCAGCGGGATTTCCAAAATGTTGAGAGGAACTCGAAACATGTCAACCTTGGTTTTGAGAATCTCTCCCGGAGTTTGAGAGATTTGGACGTGAAAGGGTACCAGTCTTGTCGGGGATTGGGAACCCTTCGCGAGAATGTCCAAAGTTTCAGCGGGATTTCCAAAATGTTGAGAGGAACTCGAAACATGTCAACCTCGGTTTTGAGAATCTCTCCCGGAGTTTGAGAGATTTGGATGTGAAAGGGTACCAGTCTTGTCGGGGATTGGGAACCCTTCGCGAGAATGTCCAAACTTTCAGTGGGATTTCCAAAATGTTGAGAGGAACTCGAAACATGTCAACCTCGATTTTGAGAATCTCTCCCGGAGTTCGAGAGATTTGAACCTGAAAGGGTACCAGTCTTGTCGGGGATTGGGAACCCTTCGCGAGAATGTCCAAAGTTTCAGCGGGATTTCCAAAATGTGAGAGAAACTCGAAACATGTCAACCTCGGTTTTGAGAATCTCTCCCGGAGTTTGAGAGATTTGGACGTGAAAGGGTACCAGTCTTGTCGGGGATTGGGAACCCTTCGCCACAATGTCCAAAGTTTCAGCGGGATTTCCAAAATGTTGAGAGGAACTCGAATCATGTCAACCTCGGTTTTGAGAATCTCTCCCGGAGTTTGAGAGATTTGGACGTGAAAGGGTACCAGTCTTGTCGGGGATTGGGAACCCTTTGCGAGAATGTCCAAAGTTTCAGCGGGATTTCCAAAATGTTGAGAGGAACTCGAAACATGTCAACCTTGGTTTTGAGAATCTCTCCCGGAGTTTGAGAGATTTGGACGTGAAAGGGTACCAGTCTTGTCGGGGATTGGGAACCCTTCGCCACAATGTCCAAAGTTTCAGCGGGATTTCCAAAATGTTGAGAGGAACTCGAAACATGTCAACCTTGGTTTTGAGAATCTCTCCCGGAGTTTGAGAGATTTGGACGAGAAAGGGTACCAGTCTTGTCGGGGATTGGGAACCCTTCGCGAGAATGTCCAAAGTTTCAGCGGGATTTCCAAAATGTTGAGAGGAACTCGAATCATGTCAACCTTGGTTTTGAGAATCTCTCCCGGAGTTTGAGAGATTTGGACGTGAAAGGGTACCAGTCTTGTCGGGGATTGGGAACCCTTCGCGAGAATGTCCAAAGTTTCAGCGGGATTTCCAAAATGTTGAGAGGAACTCGAAACATGTCAACCTTGGTTTTGAGAATCTCTCGCGGAGTATGAGAGATTTGGACGTGAAAGGGTACCAGTCTTGTCGGGGATTGGGAACCCTTCGCGAGAATGTCCAAAGTTTCAGCGGGATTTCCAAAATGTTGAAAGGAACTCGAAACATGTCAACCTTGGTTTTGAGAATCTCTCCCGGAGTTCGAGAGATTTGGACGTGAAAGGGTACCAGTCTTGTCGGGGATTGGGAACCCTTCGCGAGAATGTCCAAAGTTTCAGCGGGATTTCCAAAATGTTGAGAGGAACTCGAAACATGTCAACCTTGGTTTTGAGAATCTCTCCCGGAGTTTGAGAGATTTGGACGTGAAAGGGTACCAGTCTTGTCGGGGATTGGGAACCCTTCGCGAGAATGTCCAAAGTTTCAGCGGGATTTCCAAAATGTTGAGAGGAACTCGAAACATGTCAACCTTGGTTTTGAGAATCTCTCCCGGAGTTCGAGAGATTTGGACGTGAAAGGGTACCAGTCTTGTCGGGGATTGGGAACCCTTCGCGAGAATGTCCAAAGTTTCAGCGGGATTTCCAAAATGTTGAGAGGAACTCGAATCATGTCAACCTTGGTTTTGAGAATCTCTCCCGGAGTTTGAGAGATTTGGACGTGAAAGGGTACCAGTCTTGTCGGGGATTGGGAACCCTTCGCCAGAATGTCCAAAGTTTCAGCAGGATTTCCAAAATGTTGAGAGGAACTCGAAACATGTCAACCTTGGTTTTGAGAATCTCTCCCGGATTTTGAGAGATTTGGACGTGAAAGGGTACCAGTCTTGTTGGGGATTGGGAACCCTTCGCGAGAATGTCCAAAGTTTCAGCGGGATTTCCAAAATGTTGAGAGGAACTCGAATCATGTCAACCTTGGTTTTGAGAATCTCTCCCGGAGTTTGAGAGATTTGGACGTGAAAGGGTACCAGTCTTGTCGGGGATTGGGAACCCTTCGCGAGAATGTCCAAAGTTTCAGCGGGATTTCCAAAATGTTGAGAGGAACTCGAATCATGTCAACCTTGGTTTTGAGAATCTCTCCCGGAGTTTGAGAGATTTGGACGTGAAAGGGTACCAGTCTTGTCGGGGAATGGGAACCCTTCGAGAGAATGTCCAAAGTTTCAGCGGGATTTCCAAAATGTTGAGAGGAACTCGAAACATGTCAACCTTGGTTTTGAGAATCTCTCCCGGAGTTTGAGAGATTTGGATGTGAAAGGGTACCAGTCTTGTCGGGGATTGGGAACCCTTCGCGAGAATGTCCAAACTTTCAGTGGGATTTCCAAAATGTTGAGAGGAACTCGAAACATGTCAACCTCGGTTTTGAGAATCTCTCCCGGAGTTCGAGAGGTTTGAACGTGAAAGGGTACCAGTCTTGTCGGGGATTGGGAACCCTTCGCGAGAATGTCCAAAGTTTCAGCGGGATTTCCAAAATGTGAGAGAAACTCGAAACATGTCAACCTCGGTTTTGAGAATCTCTCCCGGAGTTTGAGAGATTTGGACGTGAAAGGGTACCAGTCTTGTCGGGGATTGGGAACCCTTCGCGAGAATGTCCAAAGTTTCAGCGGGATTTCCAAAATGTTGAGAGGAACTCGAATCATGTCAACCTCGGTTTTGAGAATCTCTCCCGGAGTTTGAGAGATTTGGACGTGAAAGGGTACCAGTCTTGTCGGGGATTGGGAACCCTTTGCGAGAATGTCCAAAGTTTCAGCGGGATTTCCAAAATGTTGAGAGGAACTCGAAACATGTCAACCTCGGTTTTGAGAATCTCTCCCGGAGTTTGAGAGATTTGGACGTGAAAGGGTACCAGTCTTGTCGGGGATTGGGAACCCTTCGCGAGAATGTCCAAAGTTTCAGCGGGATTTCCAAAATGTTGAAAGGACCTCGAAACATGTGAACTATGGTTTTGAGAATCTCTCCCGGAGTTCGAGAGATTTGGACGTGAAAGGGTACCAGTCTTGTCGGGGATTGGGAACCCTTCGCGAGAATGTCCAAAGTTTCAGCGGGATTTCCAAAATGTTGAGAGGAACTCGAAACATGTCAACCTTGGTTTTGAGAATCTCTCCCGGAGTTTGAGAGATTTGGACGTGAAAGGGTACCAGTCTTGTCGGGGATTGGGAACCCTTCGCGAGAATGTCCAAAGTTTCAGCGGGATTTCCAAAATGTTGAGAGGAACTCGAAACATGTCAACCTCGGTTTTGAGAATCTCTCCCGGAGTTTGAGAGATTTGCACGTGAAAGGGTACCAGTCTTGTCGGGGATTGGGAACCCTTCGCGAGAATGTCCAAAGTTTCAGCGGGATTTCCAAAATGTTGAGAGGAACTCGAAACATGTCAACCTTGGTTTTGAGAATCTCTCCCGGAGTTTGAGAGATTTGGACGTGAAAGGGTACCAGTCTTGTCGGGGATTGGGAACCCTTCGCGAGAATGTCCAAAGTTTCAGCGGGATTTCCAAAATGTTGAGAGGAACTCGTATCATGTCAACCTTGGTTTTGAGAATCTCTCCCGGAGTTTGAGAGATTTGGACGTGAAAGGGTACCAGTCTTGTCGGGGATTGGGAACCCTTTGCGAGAATGTCCAAAGTTTCAGCGGGATTTCCAAAATGTTGAGAGGAACTCGAAACATGTCAACCTCGGTTTTGAGAATCTCTCCCGGAGGTTGAGAGATTTGGACGTGAAAGGGTACCAGTCTTGTCGGGGATTGGGAACCCTTCGCGAGAATGTCCAAAGTTTCAGCGGGATTTCCAAAATGTTGAGAGGAACTCGAAACATGTCAACCTCGGTTTTGAGAATCTCTCCCGGAGGTTGAGAGATTTGGACGTGAAAGGGTACCAGTCTTGTCGGGGATTGGGAACCCTTCGCGAGAATGTCCAAAGTTTCAGCGGGATTTCCAAAATGTTGAGAGGAACTCGAAACATGTCAACCTTGGTTTTGAGAATCTCTCCCGGAGTTTGAGAGATTTGGACGTGAAAGGGTACCAGTCTTGTCGGGGATTGGGAACCCTTCGCGAGAATGTCCAAAGTTTCAGCGGGATTTCCAAAATGTTGAGAGGAACTCGAATCATGTCAACCTTGGTTTTGAGAATCTCTCCCGGAGTTTGAGAGATTTGGACGTGAAAGGGTACCAGTCTTGTCGGGGATTGGGAACCCTTCGCGAGAATGTCCAAAGTTTCAGCGGGATTTCCAAAATGTTGAGAGGAACTCGAATCATGTCAACCTTGGTTTTGAGAATCTCTCCCGGAGTTTGAGAGATTTGGATGTGAAAGGGTACCAGTCTTGTCGGGGATTGGGAACCCTTCGCGAGAATGTCCAAAGTTTCAGCGGGATTTCCAAAATGTTGAAAGGAACTCGAAACATGTCAACCTTGGTTTTGAGAATCTCTACCGGAGTTCGAGAGATTTGGACGTGAAAGGGTACCAGTCTTGTCGGGGATTGGGAACCCTTCGCGAGAATGTCCAAAGTTTCAGCGGGATTTCCAAAATGTTGAGAGGAACTCGAAACATGTCAACCTCGGTTTTGAGAATCTCTCCCGGAGTTTGAGAGATTTGGACGTGAAAGGGTACCAGTCTTGTCGGGGATTGGGAACCCTTCGCGAGAATGTCCAAAGTTTCAGCGGGATTTCCAAAATGTTGAGAGGAACTCGAATCATGTCAACCTTGGTTTTGAGAATCTCTCCCGGAGTTTGAGAGATTTGGACGTGAAAGGGTACCAGTCTTGTCGGGGATTGGGAACCCTTCGCCACAATGTCCAAAGTTTCAGCGGGATTTCCAAAATGTTGAGAGGAACTCGAAACATGTCAACCTTGGTTTTGAGAATCTCTCCCGGAGTTTGAGAGATTTGGATGTGAAAGGGTACCAGTCTTGTCGGGGATTGGGAACCCTTCGCGAGAATGTCCAAACTTTCAGTGGGATTTCCAAAATGTTGAGAGGAACTCGAAACATGTCAACCTCGGTTTTGAGAATCTCTCCCGGAGTTCGAGAGATTTGAACGTGAAAGGGTACCAGTCTTGTCGGGGATTGGGAACCCTTCGCGAGAATGTCCAAAGTTTCAGCGGGATTTCCAAAATGTGAGAGAAACTCGAAACATGTCAACCTCGGTTTTGAGAATCTCTCCCGGAGTTTGAGAGATTTGGACGTGAAAGGGTACCAGTCTTGTCGGGGATTGGGAACCCTTCGCGAGAATGTCCAAAGTTTCAGCGGGATTTCCAAAATGTTGAGAGGAACTCGAATCATGTCAACCTCGGTTTTGAGAATCTCTCCCGGAGTTTGAGAGATTTGGACGTGAAAGGGTACCAGTCTTGTCGGGGATTGGGAACCCTTTGCGAGAATGTCCAAAGTTTCAGCGGGATTTCCAAAATGTTGAGAGGAACTCGAAACATGTCAACCTCGGTTTTGAGAATCTCTCCCGGAGTTTGAGAGATTTGGACGTGAAAGGGTACCAGTCTTGTCGGGGATTGGGAACCCTTCGCGAGAATGTCCAAAGTTTCAGCGGGATTTCCAAAATGTTGAAAGGACCTCGAAACATGTGAACTATGGTTTTGAGAATCTCTCCCGGAGTTCGAGAGATTTGGACGTGAAAGGGTACCAGTCTTGTCGGGGATTGGGAACCCTTCGCGAGAATGTCCAAAGTTTCAGCGGGATTTCCAAAATGTTGAGAGGAACTCGAAACATGTCAACCTTGGTTTTGAGAATCTCTCCCGGAGTTTGAGAGATTTGGACGTGAAAGGGTACCAGTCTTGTCGGGGATTGGGAACCCTTCGCGAGAATGTCCAAAGTTTCAGCGGGATTTCCAAAATGTTGAGAGGAACTCGAAACATGTCAACCTCGGTTTTGAGAATCTCTCCCGGAGTTTGAGAGATTTGGACGTGAAAGGGTACCAGTCTTGTCGGGGATTGGGAACCCTTCGCGAGAATGTCCAAAGTTTCAGCGGGATTTCCAAAATGTTGAGAGGAACTCGAAACATGTCAACCTTGGTTTTGAGAATCTCTCCCGGAGTTTGAGAGATTTGGACGTGAAAGGGTACCAGTCTTGTCGGGGATTGGGAACCCTTCGCGAGAATGTCCAAAGTTTCAGCGGGATTTCCAAAATGTTGAGAGGAACTCGTATCATGTCAACCTTGGTTTTGAGAATCTCTCCCGGAGTTTGAGAGATTTGGACGTGAAAGGGTACCAGTCTTGTCGGGGATTGGGAACCCTTTGCGAGAATGTCCAAAGTTTCAGCGGGATTTCCAAAATGTTGAGAGGAACTCGAAACATGTCAACCTCGGTTTTGAGAATCTCTCCCGGAGGTTGAGAGATTTGGACGTGAAAGGGTACCAGTCTTTTCGGGGATTGGGAACCCTTCGCGAGAATGTCCAAAGTTTCAGCGGGATTTCCAAAATGTTGAGAGGAACTCGAAACATGTCAACCTCGGTTTTGAGAATCTCTCCCGGAGGTTGAGAGATTTGGACGTGAAAGGGTACCAGTCTTGTCGGGGATTGGGAACCCTTCGCGAGAATGTCCAAAGTTTCAGCGGGATTTCCAAAATGTTGAGAGGAACTCGAAACATGTCAACCTTGGTTTTGAGAATCTCTCCCGGAGTTTGAGAGATTTGGACGTGAAAGGGTACCAGTCTTGTCGGGGATTGGGAACCCTTCGCGAGAATGTCCAAAGTTTCAGCGGGATTTCCAAAATGTTGAGAGGAACTCGAATCATGTCAACCTTGGTTTTGAGAATCTCTCCCGGAGTTTGAGAGATTTGGACGTGAAAGGGTACCAGTCTTGTCGGGGATTGGGAACCCTTCGCGAGAATGTCCAAAGTTTCAGCGGGATTTCCAAAATGTTGAGAGGAACTCGAATCATGTCAACCTTGGTTTTGAGAATCTCTCCCGGAGTTTGAGAGATTTGGATGTGAAAGGGTACCAGTCTTGTCGGGGATTGGGAACCCTTCGCGAGAATGTCCAAAGTTTCAGCGGGATTTCCAAAATGTTGAGAGGAACTCGAAACATGTCAACCTTGGTTTTGAGAATCTCTACCGGAGTTCGAGAGATTTGGACGTGAAAGGGTACCAGTCTTGTCGGGGATTGGGAACCCTTCGCGAGAATGTCCAAAGTTTCAGCGGGATTTCCAAAATGTTGAGAGGAACTCGAAACATGTCAACCTCGGTTTTGAGAATCTCTCCCGGAGTTTGAGAGATTTGGACGTGAAAGGGTACCAGTCTTGTCGGGGATTGGGAACCCTTCGCGAGAATGTCCAAAGTTTCAGCGGGATTTCCAAAATGTTGAGAGGAACTCGAATCATGTCAACCTTGGTTTTGAGAATCTCTCCCGGAGTTTGAGAGATTTGGACGTGAAAGGGTACCAGTCTTGTCGGGGATTGGGAACCCTTCGCCACAATGTCCAAAGTTTCAGCGGGATTTCCAAAATGTTGAGAGGAACTCGAAACATGTCAACCTTGGTTTTGAGAATCTCTCCCGGAGTTTGAGAGATTTGGACGTGAAAGGGTACCAGTCTTGTCGGGGATTGGGAACCCTTCGCGAGAATGTCCAAAGTTTCAGCGGGATTTCCAAAATGTTGAAAGGAACTCGAAACATGTCAACCTTGGTTTTGAGAATCTCTCCCGGAGTTCGAGAGATTTGGACGTGAAAGGGTACCAGTCTTGTCGGGGATTGGGAACCCTTCGCCAGAATGTCCAAAGTTTCAGCGGGATTTCCAAAATGTTGAGAGGAACTCGAAACATGTCAACCTTGGTTTTGAGAATCTCTCCCGGAGTTTGAGAGATTTGGATGTGAAAGGGTACCAGTCTTGTCGGGGATTGGGAACCCTTCGCGAGAATGTCCAAACTTTCAGTGGGATTTCCAAAATGTTGAGAGGAACTCGAAACATGTCAACCTTGGTTTTGAGAATCTCTCCCGGAGTTTGAGAGATTTGAACGTGAAAGGGTACCAGTCTTGTCGGGGATTGGGAACCCTTCGCGAGAATGTCCAAAGTTTCAGCGGGATTTCCAAAATGTTGAGAGAAACTCGAAACATGTCAACCTCGGTTTTGAGAATCTCTCCCGGAGTTTGAGAGATTTGGACGTGAAAGGGTACCAGTCTTGTCGGGGATTGGGAACCCTTCGCCACAATGTCCAAAGTTTCAGCGGGATTTCCAAAATGTTGAGAGGAACTCGAAACATGTCAACCTTGGTTTTGAGAATCTCTCCCGGAGTTTGAGAGATTTGGACGTGAAAGGGTACCAGTCTTGTCGGGGATTGGGAACCCTTCGCGAGAATGTCCAAAGTTTCAGCGGGATTTCCAAAATGTTGAGAGGAACTCGAAACATGTCAACCTCGGTTTTGAGAATCTCTCCCGGAGTTTGAGAGATTTGGACGTGAAAGGGTACCAGTCTTGTCGGGGATTGGGAACCCTTCGCGAGAATGTCCAAAGTTTCAGCGGGATTTCCAAAATGTTGAGAGGAACTCGAAACATGTCAACCTCGGTTTTGAGAATCTCTCCCGGAGTTTGAGAGATTTGGACGTGAAAGGGTACCAGTCTTGTCGGGGATTGGGAACCCTTCGCCAGAATGTCCAAAGTTTCAGCGGGATTTCCAAAATGTTGAAAGGAACTCGAAACATGTGAACTATGGTTTTGAGAATCTCTCCCGGAGTTCGAGAGATTTGGACGTGAAAGGGTACCAGTCTTGTCGGGGATTGGGAACCCTTCGCGAGAATGTCCAAAGTTTCAGCGGGATTTCCAAAATGTTGAGAGGAACTCGAAACATGTCAACCTTGGTTTTGAGAATCTCTCCCGGAGTTTGAGAGATTTGGACGTGAAAGGGTACCAGTCTTGTCGGGGATTGGGAACCCTTCGCGAGAATGTCCAAAGTTTCAGCGGGATTTCCAAAATGTTGAGAGGAACTCGAAACATGTCAACCTCGGTTTTGAGAATCTCTCCCGGAGTTTGAGAGATTTGGACGTGAAAGGGTACCAGTCTTGTCGGGGATTGGGAACCCTTCGCCAGAATGTCCAAAGTTTCAGCGGGATTTCCAAAATGTTGAAAGGAACTCGAAACATGTGAACTATGGTTTTGAGAATCTCTCCCGGAGTTCGAGAGATTTGGACGTGAAAGGGTACCAGTCTTGTCGGGGATTGGGAACCCTTCGCGAGAATGTCCAAAGTTTCAGCGGGATTTCCAAAATGTTGAGAGGAACTCGAAACATGTCAACCTTGGTTTTGAGAATCTCTCCCGGAGTTTGAGAGATTTGGACGTGAAAGGGTACCAGTCTTGTCGGGGATTGGGAACCCTTCGCGAGAATGTCCAAAGTTTCAGCGGGATTTCCAAAATGTTGAGAGGAACTCGAAACATGTCAACCTCGGTTTTGAGAATCTCTCCCGGAGTTTGAGAGATTTGGATGTGAAAGGGTACCAGTCTTGTCGGGGATTGGGAACCCTTCGCGAGAATGTCCAAACTTTCAGTGGGATTTCCAAAATGTTGAGAGGAACTCGAAACATGTCAACCTCGATTTTGAGAATCTCTCCCGGAGTTCGAGAGATTTGAACGTGAAAGGGTACCAGTCTTGTCGGGGATTGGGAACCCTTCGCGAGAATGTCCAAAGTTTCAGCGGGATTTCCAAAATGTGAGAGAAACTCGAAACATGTCAACCTCGGTTTTGAGAATCTCTCCCGGAGTTTGAGAGATTTGGACGTGAAAGGGTACCAGTCTTGTCGGGGATTGGGAACCCTTCGCGAGAATGTCCAAACTTTCAGTGGGATTTCCAAAATGTTGAGAGGAACTCGAAACATGTCAACCTTGGTTTTGAGAATCTCTCCCGGAGTTTGAGAGATTTGAACGTGAAAGGGTACCAGTCTTGTCGGGGATTGGGAACCCTTCGCCAGAATGTCCAAAGTTTCAGCGGGATTTCCAAAATGTTGAGAGGAACTCGAAACATGTCAACCTTGGTTTTGAGAATCTCTCCCGGAGTTTGAGAGATTTGGACGTGAAAGGGTACCAGTCTTGTCGGGGATTGGGAACCCTTCGCGAGAATGTCCAAAGTTTCAGCGGGATTTCCAAAATGTTGAGAGGAACTCGAAACATGTCAACCTCGGTTTTGAGAATCTCTCCCGGAGTTTGAGAGATTTGGACGTGAAAGGGTACCAGTCTTGTCGGGGATTGGGAACCCTTCGCGAGAATGTCCAAAGTTTCAGCGGGATTTCCAAAATGTTGAGAGGAACTCGAAACATGTCAACCTCGGTTTTGAGAATCTCTCCCGGAGTTTGAGAGATTTGGACGTGAAAGGGTACCAGTCTTGTCGGGGATTGGGAACCCTTCGCCAGAATGTCCAAAGTTTCAGCGGGATTTCCAAAATGTTGAAAGGAACTCGAAACATGTGAACTATGGTTTTGAGAATCTCTCCCGGAGTTCGAGAGATTTGGACGTGAAAGGGTACCAGTCTTGTCGGGGATTGGGAACCCTTCGCGAGAATGTCCAAAGTTTCAGCGGGATTTCCAAAATGTTGAGAGGAACTCGAAACATGTCAACCTTGGTTTTGAGAATCTCTCCCGGAGTTTGAGAGATTTGGACGTGAAAGGGTACCAGTCTTGTCGGGGATTGGGAACCCTTCGCGAGAATGTCCAAAGTTTCAGCGGGATTTCCAAAATGTTGAGAGGAACTCGAAACATGTCAACCTCGGTTTTGAGAATCTCTCCCGGAGTTTGAGAGATTTGGACGTGAAAGGGTACCAGTCTTGTCGGGGATTGGGAACCCTTCGCGAGAATGTCCAAAGTTTCAGCGGGATTTCCAAAATGTTGAGAGGAACTCGAAACATGTCAACCTCGGTTTTGAGAATCTCTCCCGGAGTTTGAGAGATTTGGACGTGAAAGGGTACCAGTCTTGTCGGGGATTGGGAACCCTTCGCCAGAATGTCCAAAGTTTCAGCGGGATTTCCAAAATGTTGAAAGGAACTCGAAACATGTGAACTATGGTTTTGAGAATCTCTCCCGGAGTTCGAGAGATTTGGACGTGAAAGGGTACCAGTCTTGTCGGGGATTGGGAACCCTTCGTGAGAATGTCCAAAGTTTCAGCGGGATTTCCAAAATGTTGAGAGGAACTCGAAACATGTCAACCTTGGTTTTGAGAATCTCTCCCGGAGTTTGAGAGATTTGGACGTGAAAGGGTACCAGTCTTGTCGGGGATTGGGAACCCTTCGCGAGAATGTCCAAAGTTTCAGCGGGATTTCCAAAATGTTGAGAGGAACTCGAAACATGTCAACCTCGGTTTTGAGAATCTCTCCCGGAGTTTGAGAGATTTGGATGTGAAAGGGTACCAGTCTTGTCGGGGATTGGGAACCCTTCGCGAGAATGTCCAAACTTTCAGTGGGATTTCCAAAATGTTGAGAGGAACTCGAAACATGTCAACCTCGATTTTGAGAATCTCTCCCGGAGTTCGAGAGATTTGCACGTGAAAGGGTACCAGTCTTGTCGGGGATTGGGAACCCTTCGCGAGAATGTCCAAAGTTTCAGCGGGATTTCCAAAATGTGAGAGAAACTCGAAACATGTCAACCTCGGTTTTGAGAATCTCTCCCGGAGTTTGAGAGATTTGGACGTGAAAGGGTACCAGTCTTGTCGGGGATTGGGAACCCTTCGCCACAATGTCCAAAGTTTCAGCGGGATTTCCAAAATGTTGAGAGGAACTCGAATCATGTCAACCTCGGTTTTGAGAATCTCTCCCGGAGTTTGAGAGATTTGGACGTGAAAGGGTACCAGTCTTGTCGGGGATTGGGAACCCTTTGCGAGAATGTCCAAAGTTTCAGCGGGATTTCCAAAATGTTGAGAGGAACTCGAAACATGTCAACCTCGGTTTTGAGAATCTCTCCCGGAGTTTGAGAGATTTGGACGTGAAAGGGTACCAGTCTTGTCGGGGATTGGGAACCCTTCGCCACAATGTCCAAAGTTTCAGCGGGATTTCCAAAATGTGGAGAGGAACTCGAAACATGTCAACCTTGGTTTTGAGAATCTCTCCCGGAGTTTGAGAGATTTGGACGAGAAAGGGTACCAGTCTTGTCGGGGATTGGGAACCCTTCGCGAGAATGTCCAAAGTTTCAGCGGGATTTCCAAAATGTTGAGAGGAACTCGAATCATGTCAACCTTGGTTTTGAGAATCTCTCCCGGAGTTTGAGAGATTTGGACGTGAAAGGGTACCAGTCTTGTCGGGGATTGGGAACCCTTCGCGAGAATGTCCAAAGTTTCAGCGGGATTTCCAAAATGTTGAGAGGAACTCGAAACATGTCAACCTTGGTTTTGAGAATCTCTCGCGGAGTATGAGAGATTTGGACGTGAAAGGGTACCAGTCTTGTCGGGGATTGGGAACCCTTCGCGAGAATGTCCAAAGTTTCAGCGGGATTTCCAAAATGTTGAAAGGAACTCGAAACATGTCAACCTTGGTTTTGAGAATCTCTCCCGGAGTTCGAGAGATTTGGACGTGAAAGGGTACCAGTCTTGTCGGGGATTGGGAACCCTTCGCGAGAATGTCCAAAGTTTCAGCGGGATTTCCAAAATGTTGAGAGGAACTCGAAACATGTCAACCTTGGTTTTGAGAATCTCTCCCGGAGTTTGAGAGATTTGGACGTGAAAGGGTACCAGTCTTGTCGGGGATTGGGAACCCTTCGCGAGAATGTCCAAAGTTTCAGCGGGATTTCCAAAATGTTGAGAGGAACTCGAAACATGTCAACCTTGGTTTTGAGAATCTCTCCCGGAGTTCGAGAGATTTGGACGTGAAAGGGTACCAGTCTTGTCGGGGATTGGGAACCCTTCGCGAGAATGTCCAAAGTTTCAGCGGGATTTCCAAAATGTTGAGAGGAACTCGAATCATGTCAACCTTGGTTTTGAGAATCTCTCCCGGAGTTTGAGAGATTTGGACGTGAAAGGGTACCAGTCTTGTCGGGGATTGGGAACCCTTCGCCAGAATGTCCAAAGTTTCAGCAGGATTTCCAAAATGTTGAGAGGAACTCGAAACATGTCAACCTTGGTTTTGAGAATCTCTCCCGGATTTTGAGAGATTTGGACGTGAAAGGGTACCAGTCTTGTTGGGGATTGGGAACCCTTCGCGAGAATGTCCAAAGTTTCAGCGGGATTTCCAAAATGTTGAGAGGAACTCGAATCATGTCAACCTTGGTTTTGAGAATCTCTCCCGGAGTTTGAGAGATTTGGACGTGAAAGGGTACCAGTCTTGTCGGGGATTGGGAACCCTTCGCGAGAATGTCCAAAGTTTCAGCGGGATTTCCAAAATGTTGAGAGGAACTCGAATCATGTCAACCTTGGTTTTGAGAATCTCTCCCGGAGTTTGAGAGATTTGGACGTGAAAGGGTACCAGTCTTGTCGGGGATTGGGAACCCTTCGCGAGAATGTCCAAAGTTTCAGCGGGATTTCCAAAATTTTGAGAGGATCTCGAAACATGTCAACCTTGGTTTTGAGAATCTCTCCCGGAGTTTGAGAGATTTGGATGTGAAAGGGTACCAGTCTTGTCGGGGATTGGGAACCCTTCGCGAGAATGTCCAAACTTTCAGTGGGATTTCCAAAATGTTGAGAGGAACTCGAAACATGTCAACCTCGGTTTTGAGAATCTCTCCCGGAGTTCGAGAGATTTGAACGTGAAAGGGTACCAGTCTTGTCGGGGATTGGGAACCCTTCGCGAGAATGTCCAAAGTTTCAGCGGGATTTCCAAAATGTGAGAGAAACTCGAAACATGTCAACCTCGGTTTTGAGAATCTCTCCCGGAGTTTGAGAGATTTGGACGTGAAAGGGTACCAGTCTTGTCGGGGATTGGGAACCCTTCGCGAGAATGTCCAAAGTTTCAGCGGGATTTCCAAAATGTTGAGAGGAACTCGAATCATGTCAACCTCGGTTTTGAGAATCTCTCCCGGAGTTTGAGAGATTTGGACGTGAAAGGGTACCAGTCTTGTCGGGGATTGGGAACCCTTTGCGAGAATGTCCAAAGTTTCAGCGGGATTTCCAAAATGTTGAGAGGAACTCGAAACATGTCAACCTCGGTTTTGAGAATCTCTCCCGGAGTTTGAGAGATTTGGACGTGAAAGGGTACCAGTCTTGTCGGGGATTGGGAACCCTTCGCGAGAATGTCCAAAGTTTCAGCGGGATTTCCAAAATGTTGAAAGGACCTCGAAACATGTGAACTATGGTTTTGAGAATCTCTCCCGGAGTTCGAGAGATTTGGACGTGAAAGGGTACCAGTCTTGTCGGGGATTGGGAACCCTTCGCGAGAATGTCCAAAGTTTCAGCGGGATTTCCAAAATGTTGAGAGGAACTCGAAACATGTCAACCTTGGTTTTGAGAATCTCTCCCGGAGTTTGAGAGATTTGGACGTGAAAGGGTACCAGTCTTGTCGGGGATTGGGAACCCTTCGCGAGAATGTCCAAAGTTTCAGCGGGATTTCCAAAATGTTGAGAGGAACTCGAAACATGTCAACCTCGGTTTTGAGAATCTCTCCCGGAGTTTGAGAGATTTGCACGTGAAAGGGTACCAGTCTTGTCGGGGATTGGGAACCCTTCGCGAGAATGTCCAAAGTTTCAGCGGGATTTCCAAAATGTTGAGAGGAACTCGAAACATGTCAACCTTGGTTTTGAGAATCTCTCCCGGAGTTTGAGAGATTTGGACGTGAAAGGGTACCAGTCTTGTCGGGGATTGGGAACCCTTCGCGAGAATGTCCAAAGTTTCAGCGGGATTTCCAAAATGTTGAGAGGAACTCGTATCATGTCAACCTTGGTTTTGAGAATCTCTCCCGGAGTTTGAGAGATTTGGACGTGAAAGGGTACCAGTCTTGTCGGGGATTGGGAACCCTTTGCGAGAATGTCCAAAGTTTCAGCGGGATTTCCAAAATGTTGAGAGGAACTCGAAACATGTCAACCTCGGTTTTGAGAATCTCTCCCGGAGGTTGAGAGATTTGGACGTGAAAGGGTACCAGTCTTGTCGGGGATTGGGAACCCTTCGCGAGAATGTCCAAAGTTTCAGCGGGATTTCCAAAATGTTGAGAGGAACTCGAAACATGTCAACCTCGGTTTTGAGAATCTCTCCCGGAGGTTGAGAGATTTGGACGTGAAAGGGTACCAGTCTTGTCGGGGATTGGGAACCCTTCGCGAGAATGTCCAAAGTTTCAGCGGGATTTCCAAAATGTTGAGAGGAACTCGAAACATGTCAACCTTGGTTTTGAGAATCTCTCCCGGGGTTTGAGAGATTTGGACGTGAAAGGGTACCAGTCTTGTCGGGGATTGGGAACCCTTCGCGAGAATGTCCAAAGTTTCAGCGGGATTTCCAAAATGTTGAGAGGAACTCGAATCATGTCAACCTTGGTTTTGAGAATCTCTCCCGGAGTTTGAGAGATTTGGACGTGAAAGGGTACCAGTCTTGTCGGGGATTGGGAACCCTTCGCGAGAATGTCCAAAGTTTCAGCGGGATTTCCAAAATGTTGAGAGGAACTCGAATCATGTCAACCTTGGTTTTGAGAATCTCTCCCGGAGTTTGAGAGATTTGGATGTGAAAGGGTACCAGTCTTGTCGGGGATTGGGAACCCTTCGCGAGAATGTCCAAAGTTTCAGCGGGATTTCCAAAATGTTGAAAGGAACTCGAAACATGTCAACCTTGGTTTTGAGAATCTCTACCGGAGTTCGAGAGATTTGGACGTGAAAGGGTACCAGTCTTGTCGGGGATTGGGAACCCTTCGCGAGAATGTCCAAAGTTTCAGCGGGATTTCCAAAATGTTGAGAGGAACTCGAAACATGTCAACCTCGGTTTTGAGAATCTCTCCCGGAGTTTGAGAGATTTGGACGTGAAAGGGTACCAGTCTTGTCGGGGATTGGGAACCCTTCGCGAGAATGTCCAAAGTTTCAGCGGGATTTCCAAAATGTTGAGAGGAACTCGAATCATGTCAACCTTGGTTTTGAGAATCTCTCCCGGAGTTTGAGAGATTTGGACGTGAAAGGGTACCAGTCTTGTCGGGGATTGGGAACCCTTCGCCACAATGTCCAAAGTTTCAGCGGGATTTCCAAAATGTTGAGAGGAACTCGAAACATGTCAACCTTGGTTTTGAGAATCTCTCCCGGAGTTTGAGAGATTTGGACGTGAAAGGGTACCAGTCTTGTCGGGGATTGGGAACCCTTCGCGAGAATGTCCAAAGTTTCAGCGGGATTTCCAAAATGTTGAAAGGAACTCGAAACATGTCAACCTTGGTTTTGAGAATCTCTCCCGGAGTTCGAGAGATTTGGACGTGAAAGGGTACCAGTCTTGTCGGGGATTGGGAACCCTTCGCCAGAATGTCCAAAGTTTCAGCGGGATTTCCAAAATGTTGAGAGGAACTCGAAACATGTCAACCTTGGTTTTGAGAATCTCTCCCGGAGTTTGAGAGATTTGGATGTGAAAGGGTACCTGTCTTGTCGGGGATTGGGAACCCTTCGCGAGAATGTCCAAACTTTCAGTGGGATTTCCAAAATGTTGAGAGGAACTCGAAACATGTCAACCTTGGTTTTGAGAATCTCTCCCGGAGTTTGAGAGATTTGAACGTGAAAGGGTACCAGTCTTGTCGGGGATTGGGAACCCTTCGCGAGAATGTCCAAAGTTTCAGCGGGATTTCCAAAATGTTGAGAGAAACTCGAAACATGTCAACCTCGGTTTTGAGAATCTCTCCCGGAGTTTGAGAGATTTGGACGTGAAAGGGTACCAGTCTTGTCGGGGATTGGGAACCCTTCGCCACAATGTCCAAAGTTTCAGCGGGATTTCCAAAATGTTGAGAGGAACTCGAAACATGTCAACCTTGGTTTTGAGAATCTCTCCCGGAGTTTGAGAGATTTGGACGTGAAAGGGTACCAGTCTTGTCGGGGATTGGGAACCCTTTGCGAGAATGTCCAAAGTTTCAGCGGGATTTCCAAAATGTTGAGAGGAACTCGAAACATGTCAACCTCGGTTTTGAGAATCTCTCCCGGAGGTTGAGAGATTTGGACGTGAAAGGGTACCAGTCTTGTCGGGGATTGGGAACCCTTCGCCACAATGTCCAAAGTTTCAGCGGGATTTCCAAAATGTTGAGAGGAACTCGTATCATGTCAACCTTGGTTTTGAGAATCTCTCCCGGAGTTTGAGAGATTTGGACGTGAAAGGGTACCAGTCTTGTCGGGGATTGGGAACCCTTTGCGAGAATGTCCAAAGTTTCAGCGGGATTTCCAAAATGTTGAGAGGAACTCGAAACATGTCAACCTCGGTTTTGAGAATCTCTCCCGGAGGTTGAGAGATTTGGACGTGAAAGGGTACCAGTCTTGTCGGGGATTGGGAACCCTTCGCGAGAATGTCCAAAGTTTCAGCGGGATTTCCAAAATGTTGAGAGGAACTCGAAACATGTCAACCTCGGTTTTGAGAATCTCTCCCGGAGGTTGAGAGATTTGGACGTGAAAGGGTACCAGTCTTGTCGGGGATTGGGAACCCTTCGCGAGAATGTCCAAAGTTTCAGCGGGATTTCCAAAATGTTGAGAGGAACTCGAAACATGTCAACCTTGGTTTTGAGAATCTCTCCCGGAGTTTGAGAGATTTGGACGTGAAAGGGTACCAGTCTTGTCGGGGATTGGGAACCCTTCGCGAGAATGTACAAAGTTTCAGCGGGATTTCCAAAATGTTGAGAGGAACTCGAATCATGTCAACCTTGGTTTTGAGAATCTCTCCCGGAGTTTGAGAGATTTGGACGTGAAAGGGTACCAGTCTTGTCGGGGATTGGGAACCCTTCGCGAGAATGTCCAAAGTTTCAGCGGGATTTCCAAAATGTTGAGAGGAACTCGAATCATGTCAACCTTGGTTTTGAGAATCTCTCCCGGAGTTTGAGAGATTTGGATGTGAAAGGGTACCAGTCTTGTCGGGGATTGGGAACCCTTCGCGAGAATGTCCAAAGTTTCAGCGGGATTTCCAAAATGTTGAAAGGAACTCGAAACATGTCAACCTTGGTTTTGAGAATCTCTACCGGAGTTCGAGAGATTTGGACGTGAAAGGGTACCAGTCTTGTCGGGGATTGGGAACCCTTCGCGAGAATGTCCAAAGTTTCAGCGGGATTTCCAAAATGTTGAGAGGAACTCGAAACATGTCAACCTCGGTTTTGAGAATCTCTCCCGGAGTTTGAGAGATTTGGACGTGAAAGGGTACCAGTCTTGTCGGGGATTGGGAACCCTTCGCGAGAATGTCCAAAGTTTCAGCGGGATTTCCAAAATGTTGAGAGGAACTCGAATCATGTCAACCTTGGTTTTGAGAATCTCTCCCGGAGTTTGAGAGATTTGGACGTGAAAGGGTACCAGTCTTGTCGGGGATTGGGAACCCTTCGCCACAATGTCCAAAGTTTCAGCGGGATTTCCAAAATGTTGAGAGGAACTCGAAACATGTCAACCTTGGTTTTGAGAATCTCTCCCGGAGTTTGAGAGATTTGGACGTGAAAGGGTACCAGTCTTGTCGGGGATTGGGAACCCTTCGCGAGAATGTCCAAAGTTTCAGCGGGATTTCCAAAATGTTGAAAGGAACTCGAAACATGTCAACCTTGGTTTTGAGAATCTCTCCCGGAGTTCGAGAGATTTGGACGTGAAAGGGTACCAGTCTTGTCGGGGATTGGGAACCCTTCGCCAGAATGTCCAAAGTTTCAGCGGGATTTCCAAAATGTTGAGAGGAACTCGAAACATGTCAACCTTGGTTTTGAGAATCTCTCCCGGAGTTTGAGAGATTTGGATGTGAAAGGGTACCAGTCTTGTCGGGGATTGGGAACCCTTCGCGAGAATGTCCAAACTTTCAGTGGGATTTCCAAAATGTTGAGAGGAACTCGAAACATGTCAACCTTGGTTTTGAGAATCTCTCCCGGAGTTTGAGAGATTTGAACGTGAAAGGGTACCAGTCTTGTCGGGGATTGGGAACCCTTCGCGAGAATGTCCAAAGTTTCAGCGGGATTTCCAAAATGTTGAGAGAAACTCGAAACATGTCAACCTCGGTTTTGAGAATCTCTCCCGGAGTTTGAGAGATTTGGACGTGAAAGGGTACCAGTCTTGTCGGGGATTGGGAACCCTTCGCCACAATGTCCAATGTTTCAGCGGGATTTCCAAAATGTTGAGAGGAACTCGAAACATGTCAACCTTGGTTTTGAGAATCTCTCCCGGAGTTTGAGAGATTTGGACGTGAAAGGGTACCAGTCTTGTCGGGGATTGGGAACCCTTCGCGAGAATGTCCAAAGTTTCAGCGGGATTTCCAAAATGTTGAGAGGAACTCGAAACATGTCAACCTCGGTTTTGAGAATCTCTCCCGGAGTTTGAGAGATTTGGACGTGAAAGGGTACCAGTCTTGTCGGGGATTGGGAACCCTTCGCGAGAATGTCCAAAGTTTCAGCGGGATTTCCAAAATGTTGAGAGGAACTCGAAACATGTCAACCTCGGTTTTGAGAATCTCTCCCGGAGTTTGAGAGATTTGGACGTGAAAGGGTACCAGTCTTGTCGGGGATTGGGAACCCTTCGCCAGAATGTCCAAAGTTTCAGCGGGATTTCCAAAATGTTGAAAGGAACTCGAAACATGTGAACTATGGTTTTGAGAATCTCTCCCGGAGTTCGAGAGATTTGGACGTGAAAGGGTACCAGTCTTGTCGGGGATTGGGAACCCTTCGCGAGAATGTCCAAAGTTTCAGCGGGATTTCCAAAATGTTGAGAGGAACTCGAAACATGTCAACCTTGGTTTTGAGAATCTCTCCCGGAGTTTGAGAGATTTGGACGTGAAAGGGTACCAGTCTTGTCGGGGATTGGGAACCCTTCGCGAGAATGTCCAAAGTTTCAGCGGGATTTCCAAAATGTTGAGAGGAACTCGAAACATGTCAACCTCGGTTTTGAGAATCTCTCCCGGAGTTTGAGAGATTTGGACGTGAAAGGGTACCAGTCTTGTCGGGGATTGGGAACCCTTCGCGAGAATGTCCAAAGTTTCAGCGGGATTTCCAAAATGTTGAGAGGAACTCGAAACATGTCAACCTCGGTTTTGAGAATCTCTCCCGGAGTTTGAGAGATTTGGACGTGAAAGGGTACCAGTCTTGTCGGGGATTGGGAACCCTTCGCCAGAATGTCCAAAGTTTCAGCGGGATTTCCAAAATGTTGAAAGGAACTCGAAACATGTGAACTATGGTTTTGAGAATCTCTCCCGGAGTTCGAGAGATTTGGACGTGAAAGGGTACCAGTCTTGTCGGGGATTGGGAACCCTTCGCGAGAATGTCCAAAGTTTCAGCGGGATTTCCAAAATGTTGAGAGGAACTCGAAACATGTCAACCTTGGTTTTGAGAATCTCTCCCGGAGTTTGAGAGATTTGGACGTGAAAGGGTACCAGTCTTGTCGGGGATTGGGAACCCTTCGCGAGAATGTCCAAAGTTTCAGCGGGATTTCCAAAATGTTGAGAGGAACTCGAAACATGTCAACCTCGGTTTTGAGAATCTCTCCCGGAGTTTGAGAGATTTGGATGTGAAAGGGTACCAGTCTTGTCGGGGATTGGGAACCCTTCGCGAGAATGTCCAAACTTTCAGTGGGATTTCCAAAATGTTGAGAGGAACTCGAAACATGTCAACCTCGATTTTGAGAATCTCTCCCGGAGTTCGAGAGATTTGAACGTGAAAGGGTACCAGTCTTGTCGGGGATTGGGAACCCTTCGCGAGAATGTCCAAAGTTTCAGCGGGATTTCCAAAATGTGAGAGAAACTCGAAACATGTCAACCTCGGTTTTGAGAATCTCTCCCGGAGTTTGAGAGATTTGGACGTGAAAGGGTACCAGTCTTGTCGGGGATTGGGAACCCTTCGCCACAATGTCCAAAGTTTCAGCGGGATTTCCAAAATGTTGAGAGGAACTCGAATCATGTCAACCTCGGTTTTGAGAATCTCTCCCGGAGTTTGAGAGATTTGGACGTGAAAGGGTACCAGTCTTGTCGGGGATTGGGAACCCTTTGCGAGAATGTCCAAAGTTTCAGCGGGATTTCCAAAATGTTGAGAGGAACTCGAAACATGTCAACCTCGGTTTTGAGAATCTCTCCCGGAGTTTGAGAGATTTGGACGTGAAAGGGTACCAGTCTTGTCGGGGATTGGGAACCCTTCGCGAGAATGTCCAAAGTTTCAGCGGGATTTCCAAAATGTTGAGAGGAACTCGAAACATGTCAACCTTGGTTTTGAGAATCTCTCCCGGAGTTTGAGAGATTTGGACGAGAAAGGGTACCAGTCTTGTCGGGGATTGGGAACCCTTCGCGAGAATGTCCAAAGTTTCAGCGGGATTTCCAAAATGTTGAGAGGAACTCGAATCATGTCAACCTTGGTTTTGAGAATCTCTCCCGGAGTTTGAGAGATTTGGACGTGAAAGGGTACCAGTCTTGTCGGGGATTGGGAACCCTTCGCGAGAATGTCCAAAGTTTCAGCGGGATTTCCAAAATGTTGAGAGGAACTCGAAACATGTCAACCTTGGTTTTGAGAATCTCTCGCGGAGTATGAGAGATTTGGACGTGAAAGGGTACCAGTCTTGTCGGGGATTGGGAACCCTTCGCGAGAATGTCCAAAGTTTCAGCGGGATTTCCAAAATGTTGAAAGGAACTCGAAACATGTCAACCTTGGTTTTGAGAATCTCTCCCGGAGTTCGAGAGATTTGGACGTGAAAGGGTACCAGTCTTGTCGGGGATTGGGAACCCTTCGCGAGAATGTCCAAAGTTTCAGCGGGATTTCCAAAATGTTGAGAGGAACTCGAAACATGTCAACCTTGGTTTTGAGAATCTCTCCCGGAGTTTGAGAGATTTGGACGTGAAAGGGTACCAGTCTTGTCGGGGATTGGGAACCCTTCGCGAGAATGTCCAAAGTTTCAGCGGGATTTCCAAAATGTTGAGAGGAACTCGAAACATGTCAACCTTGGTTTTGAGAATCTCTCCCGGAGTTCGAGAGATTTGGACGTGAAAGGGTACCAGTCTTGTCGGGGATTGGGAACCCTTCGCGAGAATGTCCAAAGTTTCAGCGGGATTTCCAAAATGTTGAGAGGAACTCGAATCATGTCAACCT
This sequence comes from Streptopelia decaocto, assembly GCF_964273445.1. Taxonomy (NCBI): domain Eukaryota; kingdom Metazoa; phylum Chordata; class Aves; order Columbiformes; family Columbidae; genus Streptopelia; species Streptopelia decaocto. The sequence continues at coordinate 1,180,023 of NW_028117226.1, read as the reverse complement.
TGGTTTTGAGAATCTCTCCCGGAGTTTGAGAGATTTGGACGTGAAAGGGTACCAGTCTTGTCGGGGATTGGGAACCCTTCGCCAGAATGTCCAAAGTTTCAGCAGGATTTCCAAAATGTTGAGAGGAACTCGAAACATGTCAACCTTGGTTTTGAGAATCTCTCCCGGATTTTGAGAGATTTGGACGTGAAAGGGTACCAGTCTTGTTGGGGATTGGGAACCCTTCGCGAGAATGTCCAAAGTTTCAGCGGGATTTCCAAAATGTTGAGAGGAACTCGAATCATGTCAACCTTGGTTTTGAGAATCTCTCCCGGAGTTTGAGAGATTTGGACGTGAAAGGGTACCAGTCTTGTCGGGGATTGGGAACCCTTCGCGAGAATGTCCAAAGTTTCAGCGGGATTTCCAAAATGTTGAGAGGAACTCGAATCATGTCAACCTTGGTTTTGAGAATCTCTCCCGGAGTTTGAGAGATTTGGACGTGAAAGGGTACCAGTCTTGTCGGGGATTGGGAACCCTTCGCGAGAATGTCCAAAGTTTCAGCGGGATTTCCAAAATGTTGAGAGGAACTCGAAACATGTCAACCTTGGTTTTGAGAATCTCTCCCGGAGTTTGAGAGATTTGGATGTGAAAGGGTACCAGTCTTGTCGGGGATTGGGAACCCTTCGCGAGAATGTCCAAACTTTCAGTGGGATTTCCAAAATGTTGAGAGGAACTCGAAACATGTCAACCTCGATTTTGAGAATCTCTCCCGGAGTTTGAGAGATTTGAACGTGAAAGGGTACCAGTCTTGTCGGGGATTGGGAACCCTTCGCGAGAATGTCCAAAGTTTCAGCGGGATTTCCAAAATGTGAGAGAAACTCGAAACATGTCAACCTCGGTTTTGAGAATCTCTCCCGGAGTTTGAGAGATTTGGACGTGAAAGGGTACCAGTCTTGTCGGGGATTGGGAACCCTTCGCCACAATGTCCAAAGTTTCAGCGGGATTTCCAAAATGTTGAGAGGAACTCGAAACATGTCAACCTCGGTTTTGAGAATCTCTCCCGGAGTTTGAGAGATTTGGACGTGAAAGGGTACCAGTCTTGTCGGGGATTGGGAACCCTTCGCGAGAATGTCCAAAGTTTCAGCGGGATTTCCAAAATGTTGAAAGGAACTCGAAACATGTGAACTATGGTTTTGAGAATCTCTCCCGGAGTTCGAGAGATTTGGACGTGAAAGGGTACCAGTCTTGTCGGGGATTGGGAACCCTTCGCGAGAATGTCCAAAGTTTCAGCGGGATTTCCAAAATGTTGAGAGGAACTCGAAACATGTCAACCTTGGTTTTGAGAATCTCTCCCGGAGTTTGAGAGATTTGGACGTGAAAGGGTACCAGTCTTGTCGGGGATTGGGAACCCTTCGCGAGAATGTCCAAAGTTTCAGCGGGATTTCCAAAATGTTGAGAGGAACTCGAAACATGTCAACCTCGGTTTTGAGAATCTCTCCCGGAGTTTGAGAGATTTGCACGTGAAAGGGTACCAGTCTTGTCGGGGATTGGGAACCCTTCGCGAGAATGTCCAAAGTTTCAGCGGGATTTCCAAAATGTTGAGAGGAACTCGAAACATGTCAACCTTGGTTTTGAGAATCTCTCCCGGAGTTTGAGAGATTTGGACGTGAAAGGGTACCAGTCTTGTCGGGGATTGGGAACCCTTCGCGAGAATGTCCAAAGTTTCAGCGGGATTTCCAAAATGTTGAGAGGAACTCGTATCATGTCAACCTTGGTTTTGAGAATCTCTCCCGGAGTTTGAGAGATTTGGACGTGAAAGGGTACCAGTCTTGTCGGGGATTGGGAACCCTTTGCGAGAATGTCCAAAGTTTCAGCGGGATTTCCAAAATGTTGAGAGGAACTCGAAACATGTCAACCTCGGTTTTGAGAATCTCTCCCGGAGGTTGAGAGATTTGGACGTGAAAGGGTACCAGTCTTGTCGGGGATTGGGAACCCTTCGCGAGAATGTCCAAAGTTTCAGCGGGATTTCCAAAATGTTGAGAGGAACTCGAAACATGTCAACCTCGGTTTTGAGAATCTCTCCCGGAGTTTGAGAGATTTGGACGTGAAAGGGTACCAGTCTTGTCGGGGATTGGGAACCCTTCGCGAGAATGTCCAAAGTTTCAGCGGGATTTCCAAAATGTTGAGAGGAACTCGAAACATGTCAACCTTGGTTTTGAGAATCTCTCCCGGAGTTTGAGAGATTTGGACGAGAAAGGGTACCAGTCTTGTCGGGGATTGGGAACCCTTCGCGAGAATGTCCAAAGTTTCAGCGGGATTTCCAAAATGTTGAGAGGAACTCGAATCATGTCAACCTTGATTTTGAGAATCTCTCCCGGAGTTTGAGAGATTTGGACGTGAAAGGGTACCAGTCTTGTCGGGGATTGGGAACCCTTCGCCACAATGTCCAAAGTTTCAGCGGGATTTCCAAAATGTTGAGAGGAACTCGAAACATGTCAACCTTGGTTTTGAGAATCTCTCCCGGAGTATGAGAGATTTGGACGTGAAAGGGTACCAGTCTTGTCGGGGATTGGGAACCCTTCGCGAGAATGTCCAAAGTTTCAGCGGGATTTCCAAAATGTTGAAAGGAACTCGAAACATGTCAACCTTGGTTTTGAGAATCTCTCCCGGAGTTCGAGAGATTTGGACGTGAAAGGGTACCAGTCTTGTCGGGGATTGGGAACCCTTCGCGAGAATGTCCAAAGTTTCAGCGGGATTTCCAAAATGTTGAGAGAAACTCGAAACATGTCAACCTCGGTTTTGAGAATCTCTCCCGGAGTTTGAGAGATTTGGACGTGAAAGGGTACCAGTCTTGTCGGGGATTGGGAACCCTTCGCCACAATGTCCAAAGTTTCAGCGGGATTTCCAAAATGTTGAGAGGAACTCGAAACATGTCAACCTTGGTTTTGAGAATCTCTCCCGGAGTTTGAGAGATTTGGACGTGAAAGGGTACCAGTCTTGTCGGGGATTGGGAACCCTTCGCGAGAATGTCCAAAGTTTCAGCGGGATTTCCAAAATGTTGAGAGGAACTCGAAACATGTCAACCTCGGTTTTGAGAATCTCTCCCGGAGTTTGAGAGATTTGGACGTGAAAGGGTACCAGTCTTGTCGGGGATTGGGAACCCTTCGCGAGAATGTCCAAAGTTTCAGCGGGATTTCCAAAATGTTGAGAGGAACTCGAAACATGTCAACCTCGGTTTTGAGAATCTCTCCCGGAGGTTGAGAGATTTGGACGTGAAAGGGTACCAGTCTTGTCGGGGATTGGGAACCCTTCCCGAGAATGTCCAAAGTTTCAGCGGGATTTCCAAAATGTTGAGAGGAACTCGAATCATGTCAACCTCGGTTTTGAGAATCTCTCCCGGAGTTTGAGAGATTTGGACGTGAAAGGGTACCAGTCTTGTCGGGGATTGGGAACCCTTCGCGAGAATGTCCAAAGTTTCAGAGGGATTTTCAAAATGTTGAGAGGAACTCGAAACATGTCAACCTTGGTTTTGAGAATCTCTCCCGGAGTTTGAGAGATTTGGACGTGAAAGGGTACCAGTCTTGTCGGGGATTGGGAACCCTTCGCCAGAATGTCCAAAGTTTCAGCGGGATTTCCAAAATGTTGAAAGGAACTCGAAACATGTCAACCTTGGTTTTGAGAATCTCTCCCGGAGTTTGAGAGATTTGGACGTGTAAGGGTACCAGTCTTGTGGGGGATTGGGAACCCTTCGCGAGAATGTCCAAAGTTTCAGCGGGATTTCCAAAATGTTGAGAGGAACTCGAATCATGTCAACCTCGGTTTTGAGAATCTCTCCCGGAGGTTGAGAGATTTGGACGTGAAAGGGTACCAGTCTTGTCGGGGATTGGGAACCCTTCGCGAGAATGTCCAAAGTTTCAGCGGGATTTCCAAAATGTTGAGAGGAACTCGAAACATGTCAACCTTGGTTTTGAGAATCTCTCCCGGAGTTTGAGAGATTTGGACGTGAAAGGGTACCAGTCTTGTCGGGGATTGGGAACCCTTCGCCACAATGTCCAAAGTTTCAGCGGGATTTCCAAAATGTTGAGAGGAACTCGAAACATGTCAACCTTGGTTTTGAGAATCTCTCCCGGAGTTTGAGAGATTTGGACGTGAAAGGGTACCAGTCTTGTCGGGGATTGGGAACCCTTCGCGAGAATGTCCAAAGTTTCAGCGGGATTTCCAAAATGTTGAGAGGAACTCGAAACATGTCAACCTCGGTTTTGAGAATCTCTCCCGGAGTTTGAGAGATTTGGACGTGAAAGGGTACCAGTCTTGTCGGGGATTGGGAACCCTTCGCGAGAATGTCCAAAGTTTCAGCGGGATTTCCAAAATGTTGAGAGGAACTCGAAACATGTCAACCTCGGTTTTGAGAATCTCTCCCGGAGGTTGAGAGATTTGGACGTGAAAGGGTACCAGTCTTGTCGGGGATTGGGAACCCTTCGCGAGAATGTCCAAAGTTTCAGCGGGATTTCCAAAATGTTGAGAGGAACTCGAATCATGTCAACCTCGGTTTTGAGAATCTCTCCCGGAGTTTGAGAGATTTGGACGTGAAAGGGTACCAGTCTTGTCGGGGATTGGGAACCCTTCGCGAGAATGTCCAAAGTTTCAGCGGGATTTCCAAAATGTTGAGAGGAACTCGAAACATGTCAACCTTGGTTTTGAGAATCTCTCCCGGAGTTTGAGAGATTTGGACGAGAAAGGGTACCAGTCTTGTCGGGGATTGGGAACCCTTTGCGAGAATGTCCAAAGTTTCAGCGGGATTTCCAAAATGTTGAGAGGAACTCGAATCATGTCAACCTTGGTTTTGAGAATCTCTCCCGGAGTTTGAGAGATTTGGACGTGAAAGGGTACCAGTCTTGTCGGGGATTGGGAACCCTTCGCGAGAATGTCCAAAGTTTCAGCGGGATTTCCAAAATGTTGAGAGGAACTCGAAACATGTCAACCTCGGTTTTGAGAATCTCTCCCGGAGTTTGAGAGATTTGGACGTGAAAGGGTACCAGTCTTGTCGGGGATTGGGAACCCTTCGCGAGAATGTCCAAAGTTTCAGCGGGATTTCCAAAATGTTGAGAGGAACTCGAAACATGTCAACCTCGGTTTTGAGAATCTCTCCCGGAGTTCGAGAGATTTGGACGTGAAAGGGTACCAGTCTTGTCGGGGATTGGGAACCCTTCGCGAGAATGTCCAAAGTTTCAGCGGGATTTCCAAAATGTTGAGAGGAACTCGAAACATGTCAACCTCGGTTTTGAGAATCTCTCCCGGAGTTTGAGAGATTTGGACGTGAAAGGGTACCAGTCTTGTCGGAGATTGGGAACCCTTCGCGAGAATGTCCAAAGTTTCAGCGGGATTTCCAAAATGTTGAAAGGAACTCGAAACATGTCAACCTTGGTTTTGAGAATCTCTCCCGGAGTTCGAGAGATTTGGACGTGAAAGGGTACCAGTCTTGTCGGGGATTGGGAACCCTTCGCGAGAATGTCCAAAGTTTCAGCGGGATTTCCAAAATGTTGAGAGGAACTCGAAACATGTCAACCTTGGTTTTGAGAATCTCTCCTGGAGTTTGAGAGATTTGGACGTGAAAGGGTACCAGTCTTGTCGGGGATTGGGAACCCTTCGCGAGAATGTCCAAAGTTTCAGCAGGATTTCCAAAATGTTGAGAGGAACTCGAAACATGTCAACCTTGGTTTTGAGAATCTCTCCCGGAGTTTGAGAGATTTGGACGTGAAAGGGTACCAGTCTTGTCGGGGATTGGGAACCCTTCGCGAGAATGTCCAAAGTTTCAGCGGGATTTCCAAAATGTTGAGAGGAACTCGAATCATGTCAACCTTGGTTTTGAGAATCTCTCCCGGAGTTTGAGAGATTTGGACGTGAAAGGGTACCAGTCTTGTCGGGGATTGGGAACCCTTCGCCACAATGTCCAAAGTTTCAGCGGGATTTCCAAAATGTTGAGAGGAACTCGAAACATGTCAACCTTGGTTTTGAGAATCTCTCCCGGAGTTTGAGAGATTTGGATGTGAAAGGGTACCAGTCTTGTCGGGGATTGGGAACCCTTCGCGAGAATGTCCAAAGTTTCAGCGGGATTTCCAAAATGTTGAGAGGAACTCGAAACATGTCAACCTTGGTTTTGAGAATCTCTCCCGGAGTTTGAGAGATTTGGACGTGAAAGGGTACCAGTCTTGTCGGGGATTGGGAACCCTTCGCCACAATGTCCAAAGTTTCAGCGGGATTTCCAAAATGTTGAGAGGAACTCGAATCATGTCAACCTTGGTTTTGAGAATCTCTCCCGGAGTTTGAGAGATTTGGACGTGAAAGGGTACCAGTCTTGTCGGGGATTGGGAACCCTTTGCGAGAATGTCCAAAGTTTCAGAGGGATTTCCAAAATGTTGAGAGGAACTCGAAACATGTCAACCTTGGTTTTGAGAATCTCTCCCGGAGTTTGAGAGATTTGGACGTGAAAGGGTACCAGTCTTGTCGGGGATTGGGAACCCTTCGCGAGAATGTCCAAAGTTTCAGCGGGATTTCCAAAATGTTGAAAGGAACTCGAAACATGTGAACTATGGTTTTGAGAATCTCTCCCGGAGTTTGAGAGATTTGGACGTGTAAGGGTACCAGTCTTGTGGGGGATTGGGAACCCTTCGCGAGAATGTCCAAAGTTTCAGCGGGATTTCCAAAATGTTGAGAGGAACTCGAAACATGTCAACCTCGGTTTTGAGAATCTCTCCCGGAGGTTGAGAGATTTGGACGTGAAAGGGTACCAGTCTTGTCGGGGATTGGGAACCCTTCGCGAGAATGTCCAAAGTTTCAGCGGGATTTCCAAAATGTTGAGAGGAACTCGAAACATGTCAACCTTGGTTTTGAGAATCTCTCCCGGAGTTTGAGAGATTTGGATGTGAAAGGGTACCAGTCTTGTCGGGGATTGGGAACCCTTCGCCACAATGTCCAAAGTTTCAGCGGGATTTCCAAAATGTTGAGAGGAACTCGAATCATGTCAACCTCGGTTTTGAGAATCTCTCCCGGAGGTTGAGAGATTTGGACGTGAAAGGGTACCAGTCTTGTCGGGGATTGGGAACCCTTCGCGAGAATGTCCAAAGTTTCAGCGGGATTTCCAAAATGTTGAGAGGAACTCGAATCATGTCAACCTCGGTTTTGAGAATCTCTCCCGGAGGTTGAGAGATTTGGACGTGAAAGGGTACCAGTCTTGTCGGGGATTGGGAACCCTTCGCGAGAATGTCCAAAGTTTCAGCGGGTTTTCCAAAATGTTGAAAGGAACTCGAAACATGTCAACCTTGGTTTTGAGAATCTCTCCCGGAGTTCGAGAGATTTGGACGTGAAAGGGTACCAGTCTTGTCGGGGATTGGGAACCCTTCGCGAGAATGTCCAAAGTTTCAGCGGGATTTCCAAAATGTTGAGAGGAACTCGAAACATGTCAACCTTGGTTTTGAGAATCTCTCCCGGAGTTTGAGAGATTTGGACGTGAAAGGGTACCAGTCTTGTCGGAGATTGGGAACCCTTCGCGAGAATGTCCAAAGTTTCAGCGGGATTTCCAAAATGTTGAAAGGAACTCGAAACATGTCAACCTTGGTTTTGAGAATCTCTCCCGGAGTTCGAGAGATTTGGACGTGAAAGGGTACCAGTCTTGTCGGGGATTGGGAACCCTTCGCGAGAATGTCCAAAGTTTCAGCGGGATTTCCAAAATGTTGAGAGGAACTCGAAACATGTCAACCTTGGTTTTGAGAATCTCTCCCGGAGTTTGAGAGATTTGGACGTGAAAGGGTACCAGTCTTGTCGGGGATTGGGAACCCTTCGCGAGAATGTCCAAAGTTTCAGCAGGATTTCCAAAATGTTGAGAGGAACTCGAAACATGTCAACCTTGGTTTTGAGAATCTCTCCCGGAGTTTGAGAGATTTGGACGTGAAAGGGTACCAGTCTTGTCGGGGATTGGGAACCCTTCGCGAGAATGTCCAAAGTTTCAGCGGGATTTCCAAAATGTTGAGAGGAACTCGAATCATGTCAACCTTGGTTTTGAGAATCTCTCCCGGAGTTTGAGAGATTTGGACGTGAAAGGGTACCAGTCTTGTCGGGGATTGGGAACCCTTCGCGAGAATGTCCAAAGTTTCAGCGGGATTTCCAAAATGTTGAGAGGAACTCGAAACATGTCAACCTTGGTTTTGAGAATCTCTCCCGGAGTTTGAGAGATTTGGATGTGAAAGGGTACCAGTCTTGTCGGGGATTGGGAACCCTTCGCGAGAATGTCCAAAGTTTCAGCGGGATTTCCAAAATGTTGAGAGGAACTCGAAACATGTCAACCTTGGTTTTGAGAATCTCTCCCGGAGTTTGAGAGTTTTGGACGTGAAAGGGTACCAGTCTTGTCGGGGATTGGGAACCCTTCGCGAGAATGTCCAAAGTTTCAGCGGGATTTCCAAAATGTTGAGAGGAACTCGAATCATGTCAACGTCGGTTTTGAGAATCTCTCCCGGAGTTTGAGAGATTTGGACGTGAAAGGGTACCAGTCTTGTCGGGGATTGGGAACCCTTTGCGAGAATGCCCAAAGTTTCAGAGGGATTTCCAAAATGTTGAGAGGAACTCGAAACATGTCAACCTTGGTTTTGAGAATCTCTCCCGGAGTTTGAGAGATTTGGACGTGAAAGGGTACCAGTCTTGTCGGGGATTGGGAACCCTTCGCGAGAATGTCCAAAGTTTCAGCGGGATTTCCAAAATGTTGAAAGGAACTCGAAACATGTGAACTATGGTTTTGAGAATCTCTCCCGGAGTTTGAGAGATTTGGACGTGAAAGGGTACCAGTCTTGTGGGGGATTGGGAACCCTTCGCGAGAATGTCCAAAGTTTCAGCGGGATTTCCAAAATGTTGAGAGGAACTCGAAACATGTCAACCTTGGTTTTGAGAATCTCTCCCGGAGTTTGAGAGATTTGGACGTGAAAGCGTACCAGTCTTGTCGGGGATTGGGAACCCTTCGCGAGAATGTCCAAACTTTCAGTGGGATTTCCAAAATGTTGAGAGGAACTCGAAACATGTCAACCTTGGTTTTGAGAATCTCTCCCGGAGTTTGAGAGATTTGGACGTGAAAGGGTACCAGTCTTGTCGGGGATTGGGAACCATTCGCGAGAATGTCCAAAGTTTCAGCGGGATTTCCAAAATGTTGAGAGGAACTCGAAACATGTCAACCTCGGTTTTGAGAATCTCTCCCGGAGTTTGAGAGATTTGGACGTGAAAGGGTACCAGTCTTGTCGGGGATTGGGAACCCTTCGCGAGAATGTCCAAAGTTTCAGCGGGATTTCCAAAATGTTGAGAGGAACTCGAAACATGTCAACCTCGGTTTTGAGAATCTCTCCCGGAGGTTGAGAGATTTGGACGTGAAAGGGTACCAGTCTTGTCGGGGATTGGGAACCCTTCGCGAGAATGTCCAAAGTTTCAGCGGGATTTCCAAAATGTTGAGAGGAACTCGAAACATGTCAACCTTGGTTTTGAGAATCTCTCCCGGAGTTTGAGAGATTTGGATGTGAAAGGGTACCAGTCTTGTCGGGGATTGGGAACCCTTCGCCACAATGTCCAAAGTTTCAGCGGGATTTCCAAAATGTTGAGAGGAACTCGAAACATGTCAACCTCGGTTTTGAGAATCTCTCCCGGAGGTTGAGAGATTTGGACGTGAAAGGGTACCAGTCTTGTCGGGGATTGGGAACCCTTCGCGAGAATGTCCAAAGTTTCAGCGGGATTTCCAAAATGTTGAGAGGAACTCGAAACATGTCAACCTTGGTTTTGAGAATCTCTCCCGGAGTTTGAGAGATTTGGACGTGAAAGGGTACCAGTCTTGTCGGGGATTGGGAACCCTTCGCGAGAATGTCCAAAGTTTCAGCGGGATTTCCAAAATGTTGAGAGGAACTCGAATCATGTCAACCTTGGTTTTGAGAATCTCTCCCGGAGTTCGAGAGATTTGGACGTGAAAGGGTACCAGTCTTGTCGGGGATTGGGAACCCTTCGCGAGAATGTCCAAAGTTTCAGCGGGATTTCCAAAATGTTGAGAGGAATTCGAAACATGTCAACCTTGGTTTTGAGAATCTCTCCCGGAGTTTGAGAGATTTGGACGTGAAAGGGTACCAGTCTTGTCGGGGATTGGGAACCCTTCGCGAGAATGTCCAAAGTTTCAGCGGGATTTCCAAAATGTTGAGAGGAACTCGAAACATGTCAACCTTGGTTTTGAGAATCTCTCCCGGAGTATGAGAGATTTGGATGTGAAAGGGTACCAGTCTTGTCGGGGATTGGGAACCCTTCGCCACAATGTCCAAAGTTTCAGCGGGATTTCCAAAATGTTGAGAGGAACTCGAATCATGTCAACCTCGGTTTTGAGAATCTCTCCCGGAGTTTGAGAGATTTGGACGTGAAAGGGTACCAGTCTTGTCGGGGATTGGGAACCCTTTGCGAGAATGTCCAAAGTTTCAGAGGGATTTCCAAAATGTTGAGAGGAACTCGAAACATGTCAACCTTGGTTTTGAGAATGTCTCCCGGAGTTTGAGAGATTTGGACGTGAAAGGGTACCAGTCTTGTCGGGGATTGGGAACCCTTCGCGAGAATGTCCAAAGTTTCAGCGGGATTTCCAAAATGTTGAAAGGAACTCGAAACATGTGAACTATGGTTTTGAGAATCTCTCCCGGAGTTTGAGAGATTTGGACGTGTAAGGGTACCAGTCTTGTGGGGGATTGGGAACCCTTCGCGAGAATGTCCAAAGTTTCAGCGGGATTTCCAAAATGTTGAGAGGAACTCGAAACATGTCAACCTCGGTTTTGAGAATCTCTCCCGGAGGTTGAGAGATTTGGACGTGAAAGGGTACCAGTCTTGTCGGGGATTGGGAACCCTTTGCGAGAATGTCCAAAGTTTCAGCGGGATTTCCAAAATGTTGAGAGGAACTCGAAACATGTCAACCTTGGTTTTGAGAATCTCTCCCGGAGTTTGAGAGATTTGGATGTGAAAGGGTACCAGTCTTGTCGGGGATTGGGAACCCTTCGCCACAATGTCCAAAGTTTCAGCGGGATTTCCAAAATGTTGAGTGGAACTCGAATCATGTCAACCTCGGTTTTGAGAATCTCTCCCGGAGGTTGAGAGATTTGGACGTGAAAGGGTACCAGTCTTGTCGGGGATTGGGAACCCTTCGCGAGAATGTCCAAACTTTCAGCGGGATTTCCAAAATGTTGAGAGGAACTCGAAACATGTCAACCTCGGTTTTGAGAATCTCTCCCGGAGTTTGAGAGATTTGGACGTGAAAGGGTACCAGTCTTGTCGGGGATTGGGAACCCTTCGCGAGAATGTCCAAAGTTTCAGCGGGATTTCCAAAATGTTGAGAGGAACTCGAAACATGTCAACCTTGGTTTTGAGAATCTCTCCCGGAGTTTGAGAGATTTGGACGAGAAAGGGTACCAGTCTTGTCGGGGATTGGGAACCCTTCGCGAGAATGTCCAAAGTTTCAGCGGGATTTCCAAAATGTTGAGAGGAACTCGAATCATGTCAACCTTGGTTTTGAGAATCTCTCCCGGAGTTTGAGAGATTTGGACGTGAAAGGGTACCAGTCTTGTCGGGGATTGGGAACCCTTCGCGAGAATGTCCAAAGTTTCAGCGGGATTTCCAAAATGTTGAGAGGAACTCGAAACATGTCAACCTTGGTTTTGAGAATCTCTCCCGGAGTATGAGAGATTTGGACGTGAAAGGGTACCAGTCTTGTCGGGGATTGGGAACCCTTCGCGAGAATGTCCAAAGTTTCAGCGGGATTTCCAAAATGTTGAAAGGAACTCGAAACATGTCAACCTTGGTTTTGAGAATCTCTCCCGGAGTTCGAGAGATTTGGACGTGAAAGGGTACCAGTCTTGTCGGGGATTGGGAACCCTTCGCGAGAATGTCCAAAGTTTCAGCGGGATTTCCAAAATGTTGAGAGGAACTCGAAACATGTCAACCTCGGTTTTGAGAATCTCTCCCGGAGTTTGAGAGATTTGGATGTGAAAGGGTACCAGTCTTGTCGGGGATTGGGAACCCTTCGCGAGAATGTCCAAAGTTTCAGCGGGATTTCCAAAATGTTGAGAGGAACTCGAAACATGTCAACCTTGGTTTTGAGAATCTCTCCCGGAGTTTGAGAGATTTGAACGTGAAAGGGTACCAGTCTTGTCGGGGATTGGGAACCCTTCGCGAGAATGTCCAAAGTTTCAGCGGGATTTCCAAAATGTTGAGAGAAACTCGAAACATGTCAACCTCGGTTTTGAGAATCTCTCCCGGAGTTTGAGAGATTTGGACGTGAAAGGGTACCAGTCTTGTCGGGGATTGGGAACCCTTCGCCACAATGTCCAAAGTTTCAGCGGGATTTCCAAAATGTTGAGAGGAACTCGAAACATGTCAACCTTGGTTTTGAGAATCTCTCCCGGAGTTCGAGAGATTTGGACGTGAAAGGGTACCAGTTATGTCGGGGATTGGGAACCCTTCGCGAGAATGTCCAAAGTTTCAGCGGGATTTCCAAAATGTTGAGAGGAACTCGAAACATGTCAACCTTGGTTTTGAGAATCTCTCCTGGAGTTTGAGAGATTTGGACGTGAAAGGGTACCAGTCTTGTCGGGGATTGGGAACCCTTCGCGAGAATGTCCAAAGTTTCAGCAGGATTTCCAAAATGTTGAGAGGAACTCGAAACATGTCAACCTTGGTTTTGAGAATCTCTCCCGGAGTTTGAGAGATTTGGACGTGAAAGGGTACCAGTCTTGTCGGGGATTGGGAACCCTTCGCGAGAATGTCCAAAGTTTCAGCGGGATTTCCAAAATGTTGAGAGGAACTCGAATCATGTCAACCTTGGTTTTGAGAATCTCTCCCGGAGTTCGAGAGATTTGGACGTGAAAGGGTACCAGTCTTGTCGGGGATTGGGAACCCTTCGCCACAATGTCCAAAGTTTCAGCGGGATTTCCAAAATGTTGAGAGGAACTCGAAACATGTCAACCTTGGTTTTGAGAATCTCTCCCGGAGTTTGAGAGATTTGGATGTGAAAGGGTACCAGTCTTGTCGGGGATTGGGAACCCTTCGCGAGAATGTCCAAAGTTTCAGCGGGATTTCCAAAATGTTGAGAGGAACTCGAAACATGTCAACCTTGGTTTTGAGAATCTCTCCCGGAGTTTGAGAGATTTGGACGTGAAAGGGTACCAGTCTTGTCGGGGATTGGGAACCCTTCGCGAGAATGTCCAAAGTTTCAGCGGGATTTCCAAAATGTTGAAAGGAACTCGAAACATGTGAACTATGGTTTTGAGAATCTCTCCCGGAGTTTGAGAGATTTGGACGTGTAAGGGTACCAGTCTTGTGGGGGATTAGGAACCCTTCGCGAGAATGTCCAAAGTTTCAGCGGGATTTCCAAAATGTTGAGAGGAACTCGAAACATGTCAACCTCGGTTTTGAGAATCTCTCCCGGAGGTTGAGAGATTTGGACGTGAAAGGGTACCAGTCTTGTCGGGGATTGGGAACCCTTCGCGAGAATGTCCAAAGTTTCAGCGGGATTTCCAAAATGTTGAGAGGAACTCGAAACATGTCAACCTTGGTTTTGAGAATCTCTCCCGGAGTTTGAGAGATTTGGATGTGAAAGGGTACCAGTCTTGTCGGGGATTGGGAACCCTTCGCCACAATGTCCAAAGTTTCAGCGGGATTTCCAAAATGTTGAGAGGAACTCGAATCATGTCAACCTCGGTTTTGAGAATCTCTCCCGGAGTATGAGAGATTTGGACGTGAAAGGGTACCAGTCTTGTCGGGGATTGGGAACCCTTCGCGAGAATGTCCAAAGTTTCAGCGGGATTTCCAAAATGTTGAGAGGAACTCGAATCATGTCAACCTCGGTTTTGAGAATCTCTCCCGGAGGTTGAGAGATTTGGACGTGAAAGGGTACCAGTCTTGTCGGGGATTGGGAACCCTTCGCGAGAATGTCCAAAGTTTCAGCGGGTTTTCCAAAATGTTGAAAGGAACTCGAAACATGTCAACCTTGGTTTTGAGAATCTCTCCCGGAGTTTGAGAGATTTGGACGTGAAAGGGTACCAGTCTTGTCGGGGATTGGGAACCCTTCGCGAGAATGTCCAAAGTTTCAGCGGGATTTCCAAAATGTTGAGAGGAACTCGAAACATGTCAACCTTGGTTTTGAGAATCTCTCCCGGAGTTTGAGAGATTTGGACGTGAAAGGGTACCAGTCTTGTCGGAGATTGGGAACCCTTCGCGAGAATGTCCAAAGTTTCAGCGGGATTTCCAAAATGTTGAAAGGAACTCGAAACATGTCAACCTTGGTTTTGAGAATCTCTCCCGGAGTTCGAGAGATTTGGACGTGAAAGGGTACCAGTCTTGTCGGGGATTGGGAACCCTTCGCGAGAATGTCCAAAGTTTCAGCGGGATTTCCAAAATGTTGAGAGGAACTCGAAACATGTCAACCTTGGTTTTGAGAATCTCTCCCGGAGTTTGAGAGATTTGGACGTGAAAGGGTACCAGTCTTGTCGGGGATTGGGAACCCTTCGCGAGAATGTCCAAAGTTTCAGCAGGATTTCCAAAATGTTGAGAGGAACTCGAAACATGTCAACCTTGGTTTTGAGAATCTCTCCGGGAGTTTGAGAGATTTGGACGTGAAAGGGTACCAGTCTTGTCGGGGATTGGGAACCCTTCGCGAGAATGTCCAAAGTTTCAGCGGGATTTCCAAAATGTTGAGAGGAACTCGAATCATGTCAACCTTGGTTTTGAGAATCTCTCCCGGAGTTTGAGAGATTTGGACGTGAAAGGGTACCAGTCTTGTCGGGGATTGGGAACCCTTCGCGAGAATGTCCAAAGTTTCAGCGGGATTTCCAAAATGTTGAGAGGAACTCGAAACATGTCAACCTTGGTTTTGAGAATCTCTCCCGGAGTTTGAGAGATTTGGACGTGAAAGGGTACCAGTCTTGTCGGGGATTGGGAACCCTTCGCGAGAATGTCCAAAGTTTCAGCGGGATTTCCAAAATGTTGAGAGGAACTCGAATCATGTCAACGTCGGTTTTGAGAATCTCTCCCGGAGTTTGAGAGATTTGGACGTGAAAGGGTACCAGTCTTGTCGGGGATTGGGAACCCTTTGCGAGAATGCCCAAAGTTTCAGAGGGATTTCCAAAATGTTGAGAGGAACTCGAAACATGTCAACCTTGGTTTTGAGAATCTCTCCCGGAGTTTGAGAGATTTGGACGTGAAAGGGTACCAGTCTTGTCGGGGATTGGGAACCCTTCGCGAGAATGTCCAAAGTTTCAGCGGGATTTCCAAAATGTTGAAAGGAACTCGAAACATGTGAACTATGGTTTTGAGAATCTCTCCCGGAGTTTGAGAGATTTGGACGTGAAAGGGTACCAGTCTTGTGGGGGATTGGGAACCCTTCGCGAGAATGTCCAAAGTTTCAGCGGGATTTCCAAAATGTTGAGAGGAACTCGAAACATGTCAACCTTGGTTTTGAGAATCTCTCCCGGAGTTTGAGAGATTTGGACGTGAAAGCGTACCAGTCTTGTCGGGGATTGGGAACCCTTCGCGAGAATGTCCAAACTTTCAGTGGGATTTCCAAAATGTTGAGAGGAACTCGAAACATGTCAACCTTGGTTTTGAGAATCTCTCCCGGAGTTTGAGAGATTTGGACGTGAAAGGGTACCAGTCTTGTCGGGGATTGGGAACCCTTCGCGAGAATGTCCAAAGTTTCAGCGGGATTTCCAAAATGTTGAGAGGAACTCGAAACATGTCAACCTCGGTTTTGAGAATCTCTCCCGGAGTTTGAGAGATTTGGACGTGAAAGGGTACCAGTCTTGTCGGGGATTGGGAACCCTTCGCGAGAATGTCCAAAGTTTCAGCGGGATTTCCAAAATGTTGAGAGGAACTCGAAACATGTCAACCTCGGTTTTGAGAATCTCTCCCGGAGGTTGAGAGATTTGGACGTGAAAGGGTACCAGTCTTGTCGGGGATTGGGAACCCTTCGCGAGAATGTCCAAAGTTTCAGCGGGATTTCCAAAATGTTGAGAGGAACTCGAAACATGTCAACCTTGGTTTTGAGAATCTCTCCCGGAGTTTGAGAGATTTGGATGTGAAAGGGTACCAGTCTTGTCGGGGATTGGGAACCCTTCGCCACAATGTCCAAAGTTTCAGCGGGATTTCCAAAATGTTGAGAGGAACTCGAAACATGTCAACCTCGGTTTTGAGAATCTCTCCCGGAGGTTGAGAGATTTGGACGTGAAAGGGTACCAGTCTTGTCGGGGATTGGGAACCCTTCGCGAGAATGTCCAAAGTTTCAGCGGGATTTCCAAAATGTTGAGAGGAACTCGAAACATGTCAACCTTGGTTTTGAGAATCTCTCCCGGAGTTTGAGAGATTTGGACGTGAAAGGGTACCAGTCTTGTCGGGGATTGGGAACCCTTCGCGAGAATGTCCAAAGTTTCAGCGGGATTTCCAAAATGTTGAGAGGAACTCGAATCATGTCAACCTTGGTTTTGAGAATCTCTCCCGGAGTTCGAGAGATTTGGACGTGAAAGGGTACCAGTCTTGTCGGGGATTGGGAACCCTTCGCGAGAATGTCCAAAGTTTCAGCGGGATTTCCAAAATGTTGAGAGGAATTCGAAACATGTCAACCTTGGTTTTGAGAATCTCTCCCGGAGTTTGAGAGATTTGGATGTGAAAGGGTACCAGTCTTGTCGGGGATTGGGAACCCTTCGCGAGAATGTCCAAAGTTTCAGCGGGATTTCCAAAATGTTGAGAGGAACTCGAAACATGTCAACCTTGGTTTTGAGAATCTCTCCCGGAGTTTGAGAGATTTGGATGTGAAAGGGTACCAGTCTTGTCGGGGATTGGGAACCCTTCGCCACAATGTCCAAAGTTTCAGCGGGATTTCCAAAATGTTGAGAGGAACTCGAATCATGTCAACCTCGGTTTTGAGAATCTCTCCCGGAGTTTGAGAGATTTGGACGTGAAAGGGTACCAGTCTTGTCGGGGATTGGGAACCCTTTGCGAGAATGTCCAAAGTTTCAGAGGGATTTCCAAAATGTTGAGAGGAACTCGAAACATGTCAACCTTGGTTTTGAGAATCTCTCCCGGAGTTTGAGAGATTTGGACGTGAAAGGGTACCAGTCTTGTCGGGGATTGGGAACCCTTCGCGAGAATGTCCAAAGTTTCAGCGGGATTTCCAAAATGTTGAAAGGAACTCGAAACATGTGAACTATGGTTTTGAGAATCTCTCCCGGAGTTTGAGAGATTTGGACGTGTAAGGGTACCAGTCTTGTGGGGGATTGGGAACCCTTCGCGAGAATGTCCAAAGTTTCAGCGGGATTTCCAAAATGTTGAGAGGAACTCGAAACATGTCAACCTCGGTTTTGAGAATCTCTCCCGGAGGTTGAGAGATTTGGACGTGAAAGGGTACCAGTCTTGTCGGGGATTGGGAACCCTTCGCGAGAATGTCCAAAGTTTCAGCGGGATTTCCAAAATGTTGAGAGGAACTCGAAACATGTCAACCTTGGTTTTGAGAATCTCTCCCGGAGTTTGAGAGATTTGGATGTGAAAGGGTACCAGTCTTGTCGGGGATTGGGAACCCTTCGCCACAATGTCCAAAGTTTCAGCGGGATTTCCAAAATGTTGAGAGGAACTCGAATCATGTCAACCTCGGTTTTGAGAATCTCTCCCGGAGTTTGAGAGATTTGGACGTGAAAGGGTACCAGTCTTGTCGGGGATTGGGAACCCTTCGCGAGAATGTCCAAAGTTTCAGCGGGATTTCCAAAATGTTGAGAGGAACTCGAAACATGTCAACCTCGGTTTTGAGAATCTCTCCCGGAGTTTGAGAGATTTGGACGTGAAAGGGTACCAGTCTTGTCGGGGATTGGGAACCCTTCGCGAGAATGTCCAAAGTTTCAGCGGGATTTCCAAAATGTTGAGAGGAACTCGAAACATGTCAACCTTGGTTTTGAGAATCTCTCCCGGAGTTTGAGAGATTTGGACGAGAAAGGGTACCAGTCTTGTCGGGGATTGGGAACCCTTCGCGAGAATGTCCAAAGTTTCAGCGGGATTTCCAAAATGTTGAGAGGAACTCGAATCATGTCAACCTTGGTTTTGAGAATCTCTCCCGGAGTATGAGAGATTTGGACGTGAAAGGGTACCAGTCTTGTCGGGGATTGGGAACCCTTCGCGAGAATGTCCAAAGTTTCAGCGGGATTTCCAAAATGTTGAAAGGAACTCGAAACATGTCAACCTTGGTTTTGAGAATCTCTCCCGGAGTTTGAGAGATTTGGACGTGAAAGGGTACCAGTCTTGTCGGGGATTGGGAACCCTTCGCGAGAATGTCCAAAGTTTCAGCGGGATTTCCAAAATGTTGAGAGGAACTCGAAACATGTCAACCTCGGTTTTGAGAATCTCTCCCGGAGTTTGAGAGATTTGGATGTGAAAGGGTACCAGTCTTGTCGGGGATTGGGAACCCTTCGCCACAATGTCCAAACTTTCAGTGGGATTTCCAAAATGTTGAGAGGAACTCGAAACATGTCAACCTTGGTTTTGAGAATCTCTCCCGGAGTTTGAGAGATTTGAACGTGAAAGGGTACCAGTCTTGTCGGGGATTGGGAACCCTTCGCGAGAATGTCCAAAGTTTCAGCAGGATTTCCAAAATGTTGAGAGGAACTCGAAACATGTCAACCTTGGTTTTGAGAATCTCTCCCGGAGTTTGAGAGATTTGGACGTGAAAGGGTACCAGTCTTGTCGGGGATTGGGAACCCTTCGCGAGAATGTCCAAAGTTTCAGCGGGATTTCCAAAATGTTGAGAGGAACTCGAATCATGTCAACCTTGGTTTTGAGAATCTCTCCCGGAGTTCGAGAGATTTGGACGTGAAAGGGTACCAGTCTTGTCGGGGATTGGGAACCCTTCGCCACAATGTCCAAAGTTTCAGCGGGATTTCCAAAATGTTGAGAGGAACTCGAAACATGTCAACCTTGGTTTTGAGAATCTCTCCCGGAGTTTGAGAGATTTGGATGTGAAAGGGTACCAGTCTTGTCGGGGATTGGGAACCCTTCGCGAGAATGTCCAAAGTTTCAGCGGGATTTCCAAAATGTTGAGAGGAACTCGAAACATGTCAACCTTGGTTTTGAGAATCTCTCCCGGAGTTTGAGAGATTTGGACGTGAAAGGGTACCAGTCTTGTCGGGGATTGGGAACCCTTCGCGAGAATGTCCAAAGTTTCAGCGGGATTTCCAAAATGTTGAAAGGAACTCGAAACATGTGAACTATGGTTTTGAGAATCTCTCCCGGAGTTTGAGAGATTTGGACGTGTAAGGGTACCAGTCTTGTGGGGGATTAGGAACCCTTCGCGAGAATGTCCAAAGTTTCAGCGGGATTTCCAAAATGTTGAGAGGAACTCGAAACATGTCAACCTCGGTTTTGAGAATCTCTCCCGGAGGTTGAGAGATTTGGACGTGAAAGGGTACCAGTCTTGTCGGGGATTGGGAACCCTTCGCGAGAATGTCCAAAGTTTCAGCGGGATTTCCAAAATGTTGAGAGGAACTCGAAACATGTCAACCTTGGTTTTGAGAATCTCTCCCGGAGTTTGAGAGATTTGGATGTGAAAGGGTACCAGTCTTGTCGGGGATTGGGAACCCTTCGCCACAATGTCCAAAGTTTCAGCGGGATTTCCAAAATGTTGAGAGGAACTCGAATCATGTCAACCTCGGTTTTGAGAATCTCTCCCGGAGGTTGAGAGATTTGGACGTGAAAGGGTACCAGTCTTGTCGGGGATTGGGAACCCTTCGCGAGAATGTCCAAAGTTTCAGCGGGATTTCCAAAATGTTGAGAGGAACTCGAATCATGTCAACCTCGGTTTTGAGAATCTCTCCCGGAGGTTGAGAGATTTGGACGTGAAAGGGTACCAGTCTTGTCGGGGATTGGGAACCCTTCGCGAGAATGTCCAAAGTTTCAGCGGGTTTTCCAAAATGTTGAAAGGAACTCGAAACATGTCAACCTTGGTTTTGAGAATCTCTCCCGGAGTTCGAGAGATTTGGACGTGAAAGGGTACCAGTCTTGTCGGGGATTGGGAACCCTTCGCGAGAATGTCCAAAGTTTCAGCGGGATTTCCAAAATGTTGAGAGGAACTCGAAACATGTCAACCTTGGTTTTGAGAATCTCTCCCGGAGTTTGAGAGATTTGGACGTGAAAGGGTACCAGTCTTGTCGGAGATTGGGAACCCTTCGCGAGAATGTCCAAAGTTTCAGCGGGATTTCCAAAATGTTGAAAGGAACTCGAAACATGTCAACCTTGGTTTTGAGAATCTCTCCCGGAGTTCGAGAGATTTGGACGTGAAAGGGTACCAGTCTTGTCGGGGATTGGGAACCCTTCGCGAGAATGTCCAAAGTTTCAGCGGGATTTCCAAAATGTTGAGAGGAACTCGAAACATGTCAACCTTGGTTTTGAGAATCTCTCCCGGAGTTTGAGAGATTTGGACGTGAAAGGGTACCAGTCTTGTCGGGGATTGGGAACCCTTCGCGAGAATGTCCAAAGTTTCAGCAGGATTTCCAAAATGTTGAAAGGAACTCGAAACATGTCAACCTTGGTTTTGAGAATCTCTCCGGGAGTTTGAGAGATTTGGACGTGAAAGGGTACCAGTCTTGTCGGGGATTGGGAACCCTTCGCGAGAATGTCCAAAGTTTCAGCGGGATTTCCAAAATGTTGAGAGGAACTCGAATCATGTCAACCTTGGTTTTGAGAATCTCTCCCGGAGTTTGAGAGATTTGGACGTGAAAGGGTACCAGTCTTGTCGGGGATTGGGAACCCTTCGCGAGAATGTCCAAAGTTTCAGCGGGATTTCCAAAATGTTGAGAGGAACTCGAAACATGTCAACCTTGGTTTTGAGAATCTCTCCCGGAGTTTGAGAGATTTGGATGTGAAAGGGTACCAGTCTTGTCGGGGATTGGGAACCCTTCGCGAGAATGTCCAAAGTTTCAGCGGGATTTCCAAAATGTTGAGAGGAACTCGAAACATGTCAACCTTGGTTTTGAGAATCTCTCCCGGAGTTTGAGAGATTTGGACGTGAAAGGGTACCAGTCTTGTCGGGGATTGGGAACCCTTCGCGAGAATGTCCAAAGTTTCAGCGGGATTTCCAAAATGTTGAGAGGAACTCGAATCATGTCAACGTCGGTTTTGAGAATCTCTCCCGGAGTTTGAGAGATTTGGACGTGAAAGGGTACCAGTCTTGTCGGGGATTGGGAACCCTTTGCGAGAATGCCCAAAGTTTCAGAGGGATTTCCAAAATGTTGAGAGGAACTCGAAACATGTCAACCTTGGTTTTGAGAATCTCTCCCGGAGTTTGAGAGATTTGGACGTGAAAGGGTACCAGTCTTGTCGGGGATTGGGAACCCTTCGCGAGAATGTCCAAAGTTTCAGCGGGATTTCCAAAATGTTGAAAGGAACTCGAAACATGTGAACTATGGTTTTGAGAATCTCTCCCGGAGTTTGAGAGATTTGGACGTGAAAGGGTACCAGTCTTGTGGGGGATTGGGAACCCTTCGCGAGAATGTCCAAAGTTTCAGCGGGATTTCCAAAATGTTGAGAGGAACTCGAAACATGTCAACCTTGGTTTTGAGAATCTCTCCCGGAGTTTGAGAGATTTGGACGTGAAAGCGTACCAGTCTTGTCGGGGATTGGGAACCCTTCGCGAGAATGTCCAAACTTTCAGTGGGATTTCCAAAATGTTGAGAGGAACTCGAAACATGTCAACCTTGGTTTTGAGAATCTCTCCCGGAGTTTGAGAGATTTGGACGTGAAAGGGTACCAGTCTTGTCGGGGATTGGGAACCCTTCGCGAGAATGTCCAAAGTTTCAGCGGGATTTCCAAAATGTTGAGAGGAACTCGAAACATGTCAACCTCGGTTTTGAGAATCTCTCCCGGAGTTTGAGAGATTTGGACGTGAAAGGGTACCAGTCTTGTCGGGGATTGGGAACCCTTCGCGAGAATGTCCAAAGTTTCAGCGGGATTTCCAAAATGTTGAGAGGAACTCGAAACATGTCAACCTCGGTTTTGAGAATCTCTCCCGGAGGTTGAGAGATTTGGACGTGAAAGGGTACCAGTCTTGTCGGGGATTGGGAACCCTTCGCGAGAATGTCCAAAGTTTCAGCGGGATTTCCAAAATGTTGAGAGGAACTCGAAACATGTCAACCTTGGTTTTGAGAATCTCTCCCGGAGTTTGAGAGATTTGGATGTGAAAGGGTACCAGTCTTGTCGGGGATTGGGAACCCTTCGCCACAATGTCCAAAGTTTCAGCGGGATTTCCAAAATGTTGAGAGGAACTCGAAACATGTCAACCTCGGTTTTGAGAATCTCTCCCGGAGGTTGAGAGATTTGGACGTGAAAGGGTACCAGTCTTGTCGGGGATTGGGAACCCTTCGCGAGAATGTCCAAAGTTTCAGCGGGATTTCCAAAATGTTGAGAGGAACTCGAAACATGTCAACCTTGGTTTTGAGAATCTCTCCCGGAGTTTGAGAGATTTGGACGTGAAAGGGTACCAGTCTTGTCGGGGATTGGGAACCCTTCGCGAGAATGTCCAAAGTTTCAGCGGGATTTCCAAAATGTTGAGAGGAACTCGAATCATGTCAACCTTGGTTTTGAGAATCTCTCCCGGAGTTCGAGAGATTTGGACGTGAAAGGGTACCAGTCTTGTCGGGGATTGGGAACCCTTCGCGAGAATGTCCAAAGTTTCAGCGGGATTTCCAAAATGTTGAGAGGAATTCGAAACATGTCAACCTTGGTTTTGAGAATCTCTCCCGGAGTTTGAGAGATTTGGATGTGAAAGGGTACCAGTCTTGTCGGGGATTGGGAACCCTTCGCGAGAATGTCCAAAGTTTCAGCGGGATTTCCAAAATGTTGAGAGGAACTCGAAACATGTCAACCTTGGTTTTGAGAATCTCTCCCGGAGTTTGAGAGATTTGGATGTGAAAGGGTACCAGTCTTGTCGGGGATTGGGAACCCTTCGCCACAATGTCCAAAGTTTCAGCGGGATTTCCAAAATGTTGAGAGGAACTCGAATCATGTCAACCTCGGTTTTGAGAATCTCTCCCGGAGTTTGAGAGATTTGGACGTGAAAGGGTACCAGTCTTGTCGGGGATTGGGAACCCTTTGCGAGAATGTCCAAAGTTTCAGAGGGATTTCCAAAATGTTGAGAGGAACTCGAAACATGTCAACCTTGGTTTTGAGAATCTCTCCCGGAGTTTGAGAGATTTGGACGTGAAAGGGTACCAGTCTTGTCGGGGATTGGGAACCCTTCGCGAGAATGTCCAAAGTTTCAGCGGGATTTCCAAAATGTTGAAAGGAACTCGAAACATGTGAACTATGGTTTTGAGAATCTCTCCCGGAGTTTGAGAGATTTGGACGTGTAAGGGTACCAGTCTTGTGGGGGATTGGGAACCCTTCGCGAGAATGTCCAAAGTTTCAGCGGGATTTCCAAAATGTTGAGAGGAACTCGAAACATGTCAACCTCGGTTTTGAGAATCTCTCCCGGAGTTTAAGAGATTTGGACGTGAAAGGGTACCAGTCTTGTCGGGGATTGGGAACCCTTCGCGAGAATGTCCAAAGTTTCAGCGGGATTTCCAAAATGTTGAGAGGAACTCGAAACATGTCAACCTTGGTTTTGAGAATCTCTCCCGGAGTTTGAGAGATTTGGATGTGAAAGGGTACCAGTCTTGTCGGGGATTGGGAACCCTTCGCCACAATGTCCAAAGTTTCAGCGGGATTTCCAAAATGTTGAGAGGAACTCGAATCATGTCAACCTCGGTTTTGAGAATCTCTCCCGGAGTTTGAGAGATTTGGACGTGAAAGGGTACCAGTCTTGTCGGGGATTGGGAACCCTTCGCGAGAATGTCCAAAGTTTCAGCGGGATTTCCAAAATGTTGAGAGGAACTCGAAACATGTCAACCTCGGTTTTGAGAATCTCTCCCGGAGTTTGAGAGATTTGGACGTGAAAGGGTACCAGTCTTGTCGGGGATTGGGAACCCTTCGCGAGAATGTCCAAAGTTTCAGCGGGATTTCCAAAATGTTGAGAGGAACTCGAAACATGTCAACCTTGGTTTTGAGAATCTCTCCCGGAGTTTGAGAGATTTGGACGAGAAAGGGTACCAGTCTTGTCGGGGATTGGGAACCCTTCGCGAGAATGTCCAAAGTTTCAGCGGGATTTCCAAAATGTTGAGAGGAACTCGAATCATGTCAACCTTGGTTTTGAGAATCTCTCCCGGAGTTTGAGAGATTTGGACGTGAAAGGGTACCAGTCTTGTCGGGGATTGGGAACCCTTCGCGAGAATGTCCAAAGTTTCAGCGGGATTTCCAAAATGTTGAGAGGAACTCGAAACATGTCAACCTTGGTTTTGAGAATCTCTCCCGGAGTATGAGAGATTTGGACGTGAAAGGGTACCAGTCTTGTCGGGGATTGGGAACCCTTCGCGAGAATGTCCAAAGTTTCAGCGGGATTTCCAAAATGTTGAGAGGAACTCGAAACATGTCAACCTTGGTTTTGAGAATCTCTCCCGGAGTTTGAGAGATTTGGACGTGAAAGGGTACCAGTCTTGTCGGGGATTGGGAACCCTTCGCGAGAATGTCCAAAGTTTCAGCGGGATTTCCAAAATGTTGAGAGGAACTCGAAACATGTCAACCTTGGTTTTGAGAATCTCTCCCGGAGTTTGAGAGATTTGGACGTGAAAGGGTACCAGTCTTGTCGGGGATTGGGAACCCTTCGCGAGAATGTCCAAAGTTTCAGCGGGATTTCCAAAATGTTGAGAGGAACTCGAAACATGTCAACCTCGGTTTTGAGAATCTCTCCCGGAGTTTGAGAGATTTGGATGTGAAAGGGTACCAGTCTTGTCGGGGATTGGGAACCCTTCGCCACAATGTCCAAACTTTCAGTGGGATTTCCAAAATGTTGAGAGGAACTCGAAACATGTCAACCTTGGTTTTGAGAATCTCTCCCGGAGTTTGAGAGATTTGAACGTGAAAGGGTACCAGTCTTGTCGGGGATTGGGAACCCTTCGCGAGAATGTCCAAAGTTTCAGCGGGATTTCCAAAATGTTGAGAGAAACTCGAAACATGTCAACCTCGGTTTTGAGAATCTCTCCCGGAGTTTGAGAGATTTGGACGTGAAAGGGTACCAGTCTTGTCGGGGATTGGGAACCCTTCGCCACAATGTCCAAAGTTTCAGCGGGATTTCCAAAATGTTGAGAGGAACTCGAAACATGTCAACCTTGGTTTTGAGAATCTCTCCCGGAGTTCGAGAGATTTGGACGTGAAAGGGTACCAGTTATGTCGGGGATTGGGAACCCTTCGCGAGAATGTCCAAAGTTTCAGCGGGATTTCCAAAATGTTGAGAGGAACTCGAAACATGTCAACCTTGGTTTTGAGAATCTCTCCCGGAGTTTGAGAGATTTGGACGTGAAAGGGTACCAGTCTTGTCGGGGATTGGGAACCCTTCGCGAGAATGTCCAAAGTTTCAGCAGGATTTCCAAAATGTTGAGAGGAACTCGAAACATGTCAACCTTGGTTTTGAGAATCTCTCCCGGAGTTTGAGAGATTTGGACGTGAAAGGGTACCAGTCTTGTCGGGGATTGGGAACCCTTCGCGAGAATGTCCAAAGTTTCAGCGGGATTTCCAAAATGTTGAGAGGAACTCGAATCATGTCAACCTTGGTTTTGAGAATCTCTCCCGGAGTTTGAGAGATTTGGACGTGAAAGGGTACCAGTCTTGTCGGGGATTGGGAACCCTTTGCGAGAATGCCCAAAGTTTCAGAGGGATTTCCAAAATGTTGAGAGGAACTCGAAACATGTCAACCTTGGTTTTGAGAATCTCTCCCGGAGTTTGAGAGATTTGGATGTGAAAGGGTACCAGTCTTGTCGGGGATTGGGAACCCTTCGCGAGAATGTCCAAAGTTTCAGCGGGATTTCCAAAATGTTGAGAGGAACTCGAAACATGTCAACCTTGGTTTTGAGAATCTCTCCCGGAGTTTGAGAGATTTGGACGTGAAAGGGTACCAGTCTTGTCGGGGATTGGGAACCCTTCGCCACAATGTCCAAAGTTTCAGCGGGATTTCCAAAATGTTGAGAGGAACTCGAATCATGTCAACCTCGGTTTTGAGAATCTCTCCCGGAGTTTGAGAGATTTGGACGTGAAAGGGTACCAGTCTTGTCGGGGATTGGGAACCCTTTGCGAGAATGTCCAAAGTTTCAGAGGGATTTCCAAAATGTTGAGAGGAACTCGAAACATGTCAACCTTGGTTTTGAGAATCTCTCCCGGAGTTTGAGAGATTTGGACGTGAAAGGGTACCAGTCTTGTCGGGGATTGGGAACCCTTCGCGAGAATGTCCAAAGTTTCAGCGGGATTTCCAAAATGTTGAAAGGAACTCGAAACATGTGAACTATGGTTTTGAGAATCTCTCCCGGAGTTTGAGAGATTTGGACGTGTAAGGGTACCAGTCTTGTGGGGGATTGGGAACCCTTCGCGAGAATGTCCAAAGTTTCAGCGGGATTTCCAAAATGTTGAGAGGAACTCGAAACATGTCAACCTCGGTTTTGAGAATCTCTCCCGGAGGTTGAGAGATTTGGACGTGAAAGGGTACCAGTCTTGTCGGGGATTGGGAACCCTTCGCGAGAATGTCCAAAGTTTCAGCGGGATTTCCAAAATGTTGAGAGGAACTCGAAACATGTCAACCTTGGTTTTGAGAATCTCTCCCGGAGTTTGAGAGATTTGGATGTGAAAGGGTACCAGTCTTGTCGGGGATTGGGAACCCTTCGCCACAATGTCCAAAGTTTCAGCGGGATTTCCAAAATGTTGAGAGGAACTCGAATCATGTCAACCTCGGTTTTGAGAATCTCTCCCGGAGGTTGAGAGATTTGGACGTGAAAGGGTACCAGTCTTGTCGGGGATTGGGAACCCTTCGCGAGAATGTCCAAAGTTTCAGCGGGATTTCCAAAATGTTGAGAGGAACTCGAATCATGTCAACCTCGGTTTTGAGAATCTCTCCCGGAGGTTGAGAGATTTGGACGTGAAAGGGTACCAGTCTTGTCGGGGATTGGGAACCCTTCGCGAGAATGTCCAAAGTTTCAGCGGGTTTTCCAAAATGTTGAAAGGAACTCGAAACATGTCAACCTTGGTTTTGAGAATCTCTCCCGGAGTTCGAGAGATTTGGACGTGAAAGGGTACCAGTCTTGTCGGGGATTGGGAACCCTTCGCGAGAATGTCCAAAGTTTCAGCGGGATTTCCAAAATGTTGAGAGGAACTCGAAACATGTCAACCTTGGTTTTGAGAATCTCTCCCGGAGTTTGAGAGATTTGGACGTGAAAGGGTACCAGTCTTGTCGGAGATTGGGAACCCTTCGCGAGAATGTCCAAAGTTTCAGCGGGATTTCCAAAATGTTGAAAGGAACTCGAAACATGTCAACCTTGGTTTTGAGAATCTCTCCCGGAGTTCGAGAGATTTGGACGTGAAAGGGTACCAGTCTTGTCGGGGATTGGGAACCCTTCGCGAGAATGTCCAAAGTTTCAGCGGGATTTCCAAAATGTTGAGAGGAACTCGAAACATGTCAACCTTGGTTTTGAGAATCTCTCCCGGAGTTTGAGAGATTTGGACGTGAAAGGGTACCAGTCTTGTCGGGGATTGGGCACCCTTCGCGAGAATGTCCAAAGTTTCAGCAGGATTTCCAAAATGTTGAGAGGAACTCGAAACATGGCAACCTTGGTTTTGAGAATCTCTCCCGGAGTTTGAGAGATTTGGACGTGAAAGGGTACCAGTCTTGTCGGGGATTGGGAACCCTTCGCGAGAATGTCCAAAGTTTCAGCGGGATTTCCAAAATGTTGAGAGGAACTCGAATCATGTCAACCTTGGTTTTGAGAATCTCTCCCGGAGTTTGAGAGATTTGGACGTGAAAGGGTACCAGTCTTGTCGGGGATTGGGAACCCTTCGCGAGAATGTCCAAAGTTTCAGCGGGATTTCCAAAATGTTGAGAGGAACTCGAAACATGTCAACCTTGGTTTTGAGAATCTCTCCCGGAGTTTGAGAGATTTGGATGTGAAAGGGTACCAGTCTTGTCGGGGATTGGGAACCCTTCGCGAGAATGTCCAAAGTTTCAGCGGGATTTCCAAAATGTTGAAAGGAACTCGAAACATGTGAACTATGGTTTTGAGAATCTCTCCCGGAGTTTGAGAGATTTGGACGTGAAAGGGTACCAGTCTTGTCGGGGATTGGGAACCCTTCGCGAGAATGTCCAAAGTTTCAGCGGGATTTCCAAAATGTTGAGAGGAACTCGAATCATGTCAACGTCGGTTTTGAGAATCTCTCCCGGAGTTTGAGAGATTTGGACGTGAAAGGGTACCAGTCTTGTCGGGGATTGGGAACCCTTTGCGAGAATGCCCAAAGTTTCAGAGGGATTTCCAAAATGTTGAGAGGAACTCGAAACATGTCAACCTTGGTTTTGAGAATCTCTCCCGGAGTTTGAGAGATTTGGACGTGAAAGGGTACCAGTCTTGTCGGGGATTGGGAACCCTTCGCGAGAATGTCCAAAGTTTCAGCGGGATTTCCAAAATGTTGAAAGGAACTCGAAACATGTGAACTATGGTTTTGAGAATCTCTCCCGGAGTTTGAGAGATTTGGACGTGAAAGGGTACCAGTCTTGTGGGGGATTGGGAACCCTTCGCGAGAATGTCCAAAGTTTCAGCGGGATTTCCAAAATGTTGAGAGGAACTCGAAACATGTCAACCTTGGTTTTGAGAATCTCTCCCGGAGTTTGAGAGATTTGGACGTGAAAGCGTACCAGTCTTGTCGGGGATTGGGAACCCTTCGCGAGAATGTCCAAAGTTTCAGCGGGATTTCCAAAATGTGGAGAGGAACTCGAAACATGTCAACCTTGGTTTTGAGAATCTCTCCCGGAGTTTGAGAGATTTGGGCGTGAAAGGGTACCAGTCTTGTCGGGGATTGGGAACCCTTCGCGAGAATGTCCAAAGTTTCAGCGGGATTTCCAAAATGTTGAGAGGAACTCGAAACATGTCAACCTCGGTTTTGAGAATCTCTCCCGGAGGTTGAGAGATTTGGACGTGAAAGGGTACCAGTCTTGTCGGGGATTGGGAACCCTTCGCGAGAATGTCCAAAGTTTCAGCGGGATTTCCAAAATGTTGAGAGGAACTCGAAACATGTCAACCTCGGTTTTGAGAATCTCTCCCGGAGTTTGAGAGATTTGGATGTGAAAGGGTACCAGTCTTGTCGGGGATTGGGAACCCTTCGCCACAATGTCCAAAGTTTCAGCGGGATTTCCAAAATGTTGAGAGGAACTCGAAACATGTCAACCTCGGTTTTGAGAATCTCTCCCGGAGGTTGAGAGATTTGGACGTGAAAGGGTACCAGTCTTGTCGGGGATTGGGAACCCTTCGCGAGAATGTCCAAAGTTTCAGCGGGATTTCCAAAATGTTGAGAGGAACTCGAAACATGTCAACCTTGGTTTTGAGAATCTCTCCCGGAGTTTGAGAGATTTGGACGTGAAAGGGTACCAGTCTTGTCGGGGATTGGGAACCCTTCGCGAGAATGTCCAAAGTTTCAGCGGGATTTCCAAAATGTTGAGAGGAACTCGAATCATGTCAACCTTGGTTTTGAGAATCTCTCCCGGAGTTCGAGAGATTTGGACGTGAAAGGGTACCAGTCTTGTCGGGGATTGGGAACCCTTCGCGAGAATGTCCAAAGTTTCAGCGGGATTTCCAAAATGTTGAGAGGAACTCGAATCATGTCAACCTTGGTTTTGAGAATCTCTCCCGGAGTTCGAGAGATTTGGACGTGAAAGGGTACCAGTCTTGTCGGGGATTGGGAACCCTTCGCGAGAATGTCCAAAGTTTCAGCGGGATTTCCAAAATGTTGAGAGGAATTCGAAACATGTCAACCTTGGTTTTGAGAATCTCTCCCGGAGTTTGAGAGATTTGGATGTGAAAGGGTACCAGTCTTGTCGGGGATTGGGAACCCTTCGCGAGAATGTCCAAAGTTTCAGCGGGATTTCCAAAATGTTGAGAGGAACTCGAAACATGTCAACCTTGGTTTTGAGAATCTCTCCCGGAGTTTGAGAGATTTGGATGTGAAAGGGTACCAGTCTTGTCGGGGATTGGGAACCCTTCGCGAGAATGTCCAAAGTTTCAGCGGGATTTCCAAAATGTTGAGAGGAACTCGAATCATGTCAACCTCGGTTTTGAGAATCTCTCCCGGAGGTTGAGAGATTTGGACGTGAAAGGGTACCAGTCTTGTCGGGGATTGGGAACCCTTCGCGAGAATGTCCAAAGTTTCAGCGGGATTTCCAAAATGTTGAGAGGAACTCGAAACATGTCAACCTCGGTTTTGAGAATCTCTCCCGGAGTTTGAGAGATTTGGACGTGAAAGGGTACCAGTCTTGTCGGGGATTGGGAACCCTTCGCGAGAATGTCCAAAGTTTCAGCGGGATTTCCAAAATGTTGAGAGGAACTCGAAACATGTCAACCTTGGTTTTGAGAATCTCTCCCGGAGTTTGAGAGATTTGGACGAGAAAGGGTACCAGTCTTGTCGGGGATTGGGAACCCTTCGCGAGAATGTCCAAAGTTTCAGCGGGATTTCCAAAATGTTGAGAGGAACTCGAATCATGTCAACCTTGGTTTTGAGAATCTCTCCCGGAGTTTGAGAGATTTGGATGTGAAAGGGTACCAGTCTTGTCGGGGATTGGGAACCCTTCGCGAGAATGTCCAAAGTTTCAGCGGGATTTCCAAAATGTTGAGAGGAACTCGAAACATGTCAACCTTGGTTTTGAGAATCTCTCCCGGAGTATGAGAGATTTGGACGTGAAAGGGTACCAGTCTTGTCGGGGATTGGGAACCCTTCGCGAGAATGTCCAAAGTTTCAGCGGGATTTCCAAAATGTTGAAAGGAACTCGAAACATGTCAACCTTGGTTTTGAGAATCTCTCCCGGAGTTCGAGAGATTTGGACGTGAAAGGGTACCAGTCTTGTCGGGGATTGGGAACCCTTCGCGAGAATGTCCAAAGTTTCAGCGGGATTTCCAAAATGTTGAGAGGAACTCGAAACATGTCAACCTCGGTTTTGAGAATCTCTCCCGGAGTTTGAGAGATTTGGACGTGAAAGGGTACCAGTCTTGTCGGGGATTGGGAACCCTTCGCGAGAATGTCCAAAGTTTCAGCGGGATTTCCAAAATGTTGAAAGGAACTCGAAACATGTGAACTATGGTTTTGAGAATCTCTCCCGGAGTTTGAGAGATTTGGACGTGAAAGGGTACCAGTCTTGTCGGGGATTGGGAACCCTTCGCGAGAATGTCCAAAGTTTCAGCGGGATTTCCAAAATGTTGAAAGGAACTCGAAACATGTCAACCTTGGTTTTGAGAATCTCTCCCGGAGTTTGAGAGATTTGGACGTGAAAGGGTACCAGTCTTGTCGGGGATTGGGAACCCTTCGCGAGAATGTCCAAAGTTTCAGCGGGATTTCCAAAATGTTGAGAGGAACTCGAAACATGTCAACCTCGGTTTTGAGAATCTCTCCCGGAGTTTGAGAGATTTGGACGTGAAAGGGTACCAGTCTTGTCGGGGATTGGGAACCCTTCGCGAGAATGTCCAAAGTTTCAGCGGGATTTCCAAAATGTTGAGAGGAACTCGAAACATGTCAACCTCGGTTTTGAGAATCTCTCCCGGAGTTTGAGAGATTTGGATGTGAAAGGGTACCAGTCTTGTCGGGGATTGGGAACCCTTCGCCACAATGTCCAAAGTTTCAGCGGGATTTCCAAAATGTTGAGAGGAACTCGAAACATGTCAACCTCGGTTTTGAGAATCTCTCCCGGAGGTTGAGAGATTTGGACGTGAAAGGGTACCAGTCTTGTCGGGGATTGGGAACCCTTCGCCACAATGTCCAAAGTTTCAGCGGGATTTCCAAAATGTTGAGAGGAACTCGAAACATGTCAACCTCGGTTTTGAGAATCTCTCCCGGAGGTTGAGAGATTTGGACGTGAAAGGGTACCAGTCTTGTCGGGGATTGGGAACCCTTCGCGAGAATGTCCAAAGTTTCAGCGGGATTTCCAAAATGTTGAGAGGAACTCGAAACATGTCAACCTTGGTTTTGAGAATCTCTCCCGGAGTTCGAGAGATTTGGACGTGAAAGGGTACCAGTCTTGTCGGGGATTGGGAACCCTTCGCGAGAATGTCCAAAGTTTCAGCGGGATTTCCAAAATGTTGAGAGGAACTCGAAACATGTCAACCTTGGTTTTGAGAATCTCTCCCGGAGTTTGAGAGATTTGGACGTGTAAGGGTACCAGTCTTGTGGGGGATTGGGAACCCTTCGCGAGAATGTCCAAAGTTTCAGCGGGATTTCCAAAATGTTGAGAGGAACTCGAAACATGTCAACCTTGGTTTTGAGAATCTCTCCTGGAGTTTGAGAGATTTGGACGAGAAAGGGTACCAGTCTTGTCGGGGATTGGGAACCCTTCGCGAGAATGTCCAAAGTTTCAGCGGGATTTCCAAAATGTTGAAAGGAACTCGAAACATGTCAACCTTGGTTTTGAGAATCTCTCCCGGAGTTTGAGAGATTTGGATGTGAAAGGGTACCAGTCTTGTCGGGGATTGGGAACCCTTCGCGAGAATGTCCAAAGTTTCAGCGGGATTTCCAAAATGTTGAGAGGAACTCGAATCATGTCAACCTCGGTTTTGAGAATCTCTCCCGGAGTTTGAGAGATTTGGACGTGAAAGGGTACCAGTCTTGTCGGGGATTGGGAACCCTTCGCCACAATGTCCAAAGTTTCAGCGGGATTTCCAAAATGTTGAGAGGAACTCGAAACATGTCAACCTTGGTTTTGAGAATCTCTCCCGGAGTTTGAGAGATTTGGACGTGAAAGGGTACCAGTCTTGTCGGGGATTGGGAACCCTTCGCGAGAATGTCCAAAGTTTCAGCGGGATTTCCAAAATGTTGAGAGGAACTCGAAACATGTCAACATTGGTTTTGAGAATCTCTCCCGGAGTTTGAGAGATTTGGATGTGAAAGGGTACCAGTCTTGTCGGGGATTGGGAACCCTTCGCGAGAATGTCCAAAGTTTCAGCGGGATTTCCAAAATGTTGAGAGGAACTCGAAACATGTCAACCTTGGTTTTGAGAATCTCTCCCGGAGTTTGAGAGATTTGGATGTGAAAGGGTACCAGTCTTGTCGGGGATTGGGAACCCTTCGCCACAATGTCCAAAGTTTCAGCGGGATTTCCAAAATGTTGAGAGGAACTCGAATCATGTCAACCTCGGTTTTGAGAATCTCTCCCGGAGTTTGAGAGATTTGGACGTGAAAGGGTACCAGTCTTGTCGGGGATTGGGAACCCTTTGCGAGAATGTCCAAAGTTTCAGAGGGATTTCCAAAATGTTGAGAGGAACTCGAAACATGTCAACCTTGGTTTTGAGAATCTCTCCCGGAGTTTGAGAGATTTGGACGTGAAAGGGTACCAGTCTTGTCGGGGATTGGGAACCCTTCGCGAGAATGTCCAAAGTTTCAGCGGGATTTCCAAAATGTTGAAAGGAACTCGAAACATGTGAACTATGGTTTTGAGAATCTCTCCCGGAGTTTGAGAGATTTGGACGTGTAAGGGTACCAGTCTTGTGGGGGATTGGGAACCCTTCGCGAGAATGTCCAAAGTTTCAGCGGGATTTCCAAAATGTTGAGAGGAACTCGAAACATGTCAACCTCGGTTTTGAGAATCTCTCCCGGAGGTTGAGAGATTTGGACGTGAAAGGGTACCAGTCTTGTCGGGGATTGGGAACCCTTCGCGAGAATGTCCAAAGTTTCAGCGGGATTTCCAAAATGTTGAGAGGAACTCGAAACATGTCAACCTTGGTTTTGAGAATCTCTCCCGGAGTTTGAGAGATTTGGATGTGAAAGGGTACCAGTCTTGTCGGGGATTGGGAACCCTTCGCGAGAATGTCCAAAGTTTCAGCGGGATTTCCAAAATGTTGAGAGGAACTCGAATCATGTCAACCTCGGTTTTGAGAATCTCTCCCGGAGTTTGAGAGATTTGGACGTGAAAGGGTACCAGTCTTGTCGGGGATTGGGAACCCTTCGCCACAATGTCCAAAGTTTCAGCGGGATTTCCAAAATGTTGAGAGGAACTCGAAACATGTCAACCTTGGTTTTGAGAATCTCTCCCGGAGTTTGAGAGATTTGGACGTGAAAGGGTACCAGTCTTGTCGGGGATTGGGAACCCTTCGCGAGAATGTCCAAAGTTTCAGCGGGATTTCCAAAATGTTGAGAGGAACTCGAAACATGTCAACCTTGGTTTTGAGAATCTCTCCCGGAGTTTGAGAGATTTGGACGTGAAAGGGTACCAGTCTTGTCGGGGATTGGGAACCCTTCGCGAGAATGTCCAAAGTTTCAGCGGGATTTCCAAAATGTTGAGAGGAACTCGAAACATGTCAACCTTGGTTTTGAGAATCTCTCCTGGAGTTTGAGAGATTTGGACGTGAAAGGGTACCAGTCTTGTCGGGGATTGGGAACCCTTCGCGAGAATGTCCAAAGTTTCAGCAGGATTTCCAAAATGTTGAGAGGAACTCGAAACATGTCAACCTTGGTTTTGAGAATCTCTCCCGGAGTTTGAGAGATTTGGACGTGAAAGGGTACCAGTCTTGTCGGGGATTGGGAACCCTTCGCGAGAATGTCCAAAGTTTCAGCGGGATTTCCAAAATGTTGAGAGGAACTCGAATCATGTCAACCTTGGTTTTGAGAATCTCTCCCGGAGTTTGAGAGATTTGGACGTGAAAGGGTACCAGTCTTGTCGGGGATTGGGAACCCTTCGCGAGAATGTCCAAAGTTTCAGCGGGATTTTTAAAATGTTGAGAGGAACTCGAAACATGTCAACCTTGGTTTTGAGAATCTCTCCCGGAGTTTGAGAGATTTGGATGTGAAAGGGTACCAGTCTTGTCGGGGATTGGGAACCCTTCGCGAGAATGTCCAAAGTTTCAGCGGGATTTCCAAAATGTTGAGAGGAACTCGAAACATGTCAACCTTGGTTTTGAGAATCTCTCCCGGAGTTTGAGAGATTTGGATGTGAAAGGGTACCAGTCTTGTCGGGGATTGGGAACCCTTCGCCACAATGTCCAAAGTTTCAGCAGGATTTCCAAAATGTTGAGAGGAACTCGAATCATGTCAACCTCGGTTTTGAGAATCTCTCCCGGAGTTTGAGAGATTTGGACGTGAAAGGGTACCAGTCTTGTCGGGGATTGGGAACCCTTTGCGAGAATGTCCAAAGTTTCAGAGGGATTTCCAAAATGTTGAGAGGAACTCGAAACATGTCAACCTTGGTTTTGAGAATCTCTCCCGGAGTTTGAGAGATTTGGACGTGAAAGGGTACCAGTCTTGTCGGGGATTGGGAACCCTTCGCGAGAATGTCCAAAGTTTCAGCGGGATTTCCAAAATGTTGAAAGGAACTCGAAACATGTGAACTATGGTTTTGAGAATCTCTCCCGGAGTTTGAGAGATTTGGACGTGTAAGGGTACCAGTCTTGTGGGGGATTGGGAACCCTTCGCGAGAATGTCCAAAGTTTCAGCGGGATTTCCAAAATGTTGAGAGGAACTCGAAACATGTCAACCTCGGTTTTGAGAATCTCTCCCGGAGGTTGAGAGATTTGGACGTGAAAGGGTACCAGTCTTGTCGGGGATTGGGAACCCTTCGCGAGAATGTCCAAAGTTTCAGCGGGATTTCCAAAATGTTGAGAGGAACTCGAAACATGTCAACCTTGGTTTTGAGAATCTCTCCCGGAGTTTGAGAGATTTGGATGTGAAAGGGTACCAGTCTTGTCGGGGATTGGGAACCCTTCGCGAGAATGTCCAAAGTTTCAGCGGGATTTCCAAAATGTTGAGAGGAACTCGAATCATGTCAACCTCGGTTTTGAGAATCTCTCCCGGAGTTTGAGAGATTTGGACGTGAAAGGGTACCAGTCTTGTCGGGGATTGGGAACCCTTCGCCACAATGTCCAAAGTTTCAGCGGGATTTCCAAAATGTTGAGAGGAACTCGAAACATGTCAACCTTGGTTTTGAGAATCTCTCCCGGAGTTTGAGAGATTTGGACGTGAAAGGGTACCAGTCTTGTCGGGGATTGGGAACCCTTCGCGAGAATGTCCAAAGTTTCAGCTGGATTTCCAAAATGTTGAGAGGAACTCGAAACATGTCAACCTCGGTTTTGAGAATCTCTCCCGGAGTTTGAGAGATTTGGACGTGAAAGGGTACCAGTCTTGTCGGGGATTGGGAACCCTTCGCGAGAATGTCCAAAGTTTCAGCGGGATTTCCAAAATGTTGAGAGGAACTCGAAACATGTCAACCTCGGTTTTGAGAATCTCTCCCGGAGGTTGAGAGATTTGGACGTGAAAGGGTACCAGTCTTGTCGGGGATTGGGAACCCTTCGCGAGAATGTCCAAAGTTTCAGCGGGATTTCCAAAATGTTGAGAGGAACTCGAAACATGTCAACCTCGGTTTTGAGAATCTCTCCCGGAGTTTGAGAGATTTGGACGTGAAAGGGTACCAGTCTTGTCGGGGATTGGGAACCCTTCGCGAGAATGTCCAAAGTTTCAGCGGGATTTCCAAAATGTTGAGAGGAACTCGAAACATGTCAACCTTGGTTTTGAGAATCTCTCCCGGAGTTTGAGAGATTTGGACGAGAAAGGGTACCAGTCTTGTCGGGGATTGGGAACCCTTTGCGAGAATGTCCAAAGTTTCAGCGGGATTTCCAAAATGTTGAAAGGAACTCGAATCATGTCAACCTTGGTTTTGAGAATCTCTCCCGGAGTTTGAGAGATTTGGACGTGAAAGGGTACCAGTCTTGTCGGGGATTGGGAACCCTTCGCGAGAATGTCCAAAGTTTCAGCGGGATTTCCAAAATGTTGAGAGGAACTCGAAACATGTCAACCTTGGTTTTGAGAATCTCTCCCGGAGTTTGAGAGATTTGGACGTGAAAGGGTACCAGTCTTGTCGGAGATTGGGAACCCTTCGCGAGAATGTCCAAAGTTTCAGCGGGATTTCCAAAATGTTGAAAGGAACTCGAAACATGTCAACCTTGGTTTTGAGAATCTCTCCCGGAGTTCGAGAGATTTGGACGTGAAAGGGTACCAGTCTTGTCGGGGATTGGGAACCCTTCGCGAGAATGTCCAAAGTTTCAGCGGGATTTCCAAAATGTTGAGAGGAACTCGAAACATGTCAACCTTGGTTTTGAGAATCTCTCCTGGAGTTTGAGAGATTTGGACGTGAAAGGGTACCAGTCTTGTCGGGGATTGGGAACCCTTCGCGAGAATGTCCAAAGTTTCAGCGGGATTTCCAAAATGTTGAGAGGAACTCGAAACATGTCAACCTTGGTTTTGAGAATCTCTCCCGGAGTTTGAGAGATTTGGACGTGAAAGGGTACCAGTCTTGTCGGGGATTGGGAACCCTTCGCCACAATGTCCAAAGTTTCAGCGGGATTTCCAAAATGTTGAGAGGAACTCGAATCATGTCAACCTTGGTTTTGAGAATCTCTCCCGGAGTTTGAGAGATTTGGACGTGAAAGGGTACCAGTCTTGTCGGGGATTGGGAACCCTTCGCGAGAATGTCCAAAGTTTCAGCGGGATTTCCAAAATGTTGAGAGGAACTCGAAACATGTCAACCTTGGTTTTGAGAATCTCTCCCGGAGTTTGAGAGATTTGGATGTGAAAGGGTACCAGTCTTGTCGGGGATTGGGAACCCTTCGCGAGAATGTCCAAAGTTTCAGCGGGATTTCCAAAATGTTGAGAGGAACTCGAAACATGTCAACCTTGGTTTTGAGAATCTCTCCCGGAGTTTGAGAGATTTGGATGTGAAAGGGTACCAGTCTTGTCGGGGATTGGGAACCCTTCGCCACAATGTCCAAAGTTTCAGCGGGATTTCCAAAATGTTGAGAGGAACTCGAAACATGTCAACCTCGGTTTTGAGAATCTCTCCCGGAGTTTGAGAGATTTGGACGTGAAAGGGTACCAGTCTTGTCGGGGATTGGGAACCCTTTGCGAGAATGTCCAAAGTTTCAGCGGGATTTCCAAAATGTTGAGAGGAACTCGAAACATGTCAACCTTGGTTTTGAGAATCTCTCCCGGAGTTTGAGAGATTTGGACGTGAAAGGGTACCAGTCTTGTCGGGGATTGGGAACCCTTCGCGAGAATGTCCAAAGTTTCAGCGGGATTTCCAAAATGTTGAAAGGAACTCGAAACATGTCAACCTTGGTTTTGAGAATCTCTCCCGGAGTTTGAGAGATTTGGACGTGAAAGGGTACCAGTCTTGTCGGGGATTGGGAACCCTTCGCGAGAATGTCCAATGTTTCAGCGGGATTTCCAAAATGTTGAGAGGAACTCGAAACATGTCAACCTCGGTTTTGAGAATCTCTCCCGGAGTTTGAGAGATTTGGACGTGAAAGGGTACCAGTCTTGTCGGGGATTGGGAACCCTTCGCGAGAATGTCCAAAGTTTCAGCGGGATTTCCAAAATGTTGAGAGGAACTCGAAACATGTCAACCTCGGTTTTGAGAATCTCTCCCGGAGTTTGAGAGATTTGGACGTGAAAGGGTACCAGTCTTGTCGGGGATTGGGAACCCTTCGCGAGAATGTCCAAAGTTTCAGCGGGATTTCCAAAATGTTGAGAGGAACTCGAAACATGTCAACCTTGGTTTTGAGAATCTCTCCCGGAGTTTGAGAGATTTGGATGTGAAAGGGTACCAGTCTTGTCGGGGATTGGGAACCCTTCGCCACAATGTCCAAAGTTTCAGCGGGATTTCCAAAATGTTGAGAGGAACTCGAATCATGTCAACCTCGGTTTTGAGAATCTCTCCCGGAGTTTGAGAGATTTGGACGTGAAAGGGTACCAGTCTTGTCGGGGATTGGGAACCCTTCGCGAGAATGTCCAAAGTTTCAGAGGGATTTCCAAAATGTTGAGAGGAACTCGAAACATGTCAACCTTGGTTTTGAGAATCTCTCCCAGAGTTTGAGAGATTTGGACGTGTAAGGGTACCAGTCTTGTGGGGGATTGGGAACCCTTCGCGAGAATGTCCAAAGTTTCAGCGGGATTTCCAAAATGTTGAGAGGAACTCGAAACATGTCAACCTCGGTTTTGAGAATCTCTCCCGGAGGTTGAGAGATTTGGACGTGAAAGGGTACCAGTCTTGTCGGGGATTGGGAACCCTTCGCGAGAATGTCCAAAGTTTCAGCGGGATTTCCAAAATGTTGAGAGGAACTCGAAACATGTCAACCTTGGTTTTGAGAATCTCTCCCGGAGTTTGAGAGATTTGGACGTGAAAGGGTACCAGTCTTGTCGGGGATTGGGAACCCTTCGCGAGAATGTCCAAAGTTTCAGCGGGATTTCCAAAATGTTGAGAGGAACTCGAATCATGTCAACCTCGGTTTTGAGAATCTCTCCCGGAGTTTGAGAGATTTGGACGTGAAAGGGTACCAGTCTTGTCGGGGATTGGGAACCCTTCGCGAGAATGTCCAATGTTTCAGCGGGATTTCCAAAATGTTGAGAGGAACTCGAAACATGTCAACCTCGGTTTTGAGAATCTCTCCCGGAGTTTGAGAGATTTGGACGTGAAAGGGTACCAGTCTTGTCGGGGATTGGGAACCCTTCGCGAGAATGTCCAAAGTTTCAGCGGGATTTCCAAAATGTTGAGAGGAACTCGAAACATGTCAACCTCGGTTTTGAGAATCTCTCCCGGAGTTTGAGAGATTTGGACGTGAAAGGGTACCAGTCTTGTCGGGGATTGGGAACCCTTCGCGAGAATGTCCAAAGTTTCAGCGGGATTTCCAAAATGTTGAGAGGAACTCGAAACATGTCAACCTTGGTTTTGAGAATCTCTCCCGGAGTTTGAGAGATTTGGATGTGAAAGGGTACCAGTCTTGTCGGGGATTGGGAACCCTTCGCGAGAATGTCCAAAGTTTCAGCGGGATTTCCAAAATGTTGAGAGGAACTCGAATCATGTCAACCTCGGTTTTGAGAATCTCTCCCGGAGTTTGAGAGATTTGGACGTGAAAGGGTACCAGTCTTGTCGGGGATTGGGAACCCTT
Source organism: Streptopelia decaocto (assembly GCF_964273445.1). Taxonomy (NCBI): domain Eukaryota; kingdom Metazoa; phylum Chordata; class Aves; order Columbiformes; family Columbidae; genus Streptopelia; species Streptopelia decaocto. The sequence goes on along the minus strand of NW_028117226.1, from coordinate 1,139,941 downwards.
CGCGAGAATGTCCAAAGTTTCAGCGGGATTTCCAAAATGTTGAGAGGAACTCGAAACATGTCAACCTTGGTTTTGAGAATCTCTCCCGGAGTTTGAGAGATTTGGACGTGAAAGGGTACCAGTCTTGTCGGGGATTGGGAACCCTTCGCGAGAATGTCCAAAGTTTCAGCGGGATTTCCAAAATGTTGACAGGAACTCGAAACATGTGAACTATGGTTTTGAGAATCTCTCCCGGAGTTTGAGAGATTTGGACGTGAAAGGGTACCAGTCTTGTGGGAGATTGGGAACCCTTCGCGAGAATGTCCAAAGTTTCAGCGGGATTTCCAAAATGTTGAGAGGAACTCGAAACATGTCAACCTTGGTTTTGAGAATCTCTCCCGGAGTTTGAGTGATTTGGACGAGAAAGGGTACCAGTCTTGTCGGGGATTGGGAACCCTTTGCGAGAATGTCCAAAGTTTCAGCGGGATTTCCAAAATGTTGAGAGGAACTCGAATCATGTCAACCTTGGTTTTGAGAATCTCTCCCGGAGTTTGAGAGATTTGGACGTGAAAGGGTACCAGTCTTGTCGGGGATTGGGAACCCTTCGCGAGAATGTCCAAAGTTTCAGCGGGATTTCCAAAATGTGGAGAGGAACTCGAAACATGTCAACCTTGGTTTTGAGAATCTCTCCCGGAGTTTGAGAGATTTGGACGTGAAAGGGTACCAGTCTTGTCGGAGATTGGGAACCCTTCGCGAGAATGTCCAAAGTTTCAGCGGGATTTCCAAAATGTTGAAAGGAACTCGAAACATGTCAACCTTGGTTTTGAGAATCTCTCCCGGAGTTTGAGAGATTTGGACGTGAAAGGGTACCAGTCTTGTGGGGGATTGGGAACCCTTCGCGAGAATGTCCAAAGTTTCAGCGGGATTTCCAAAATGTTGAGAGGAACTCGAAACATGTCAACCTTGGTTTTGAGAATCTCTCCTGGAGTTAGAGAGATTTGGACGTGAAAGGGTACCAGTCTTGTCGGGGATTGGGAACCCTTCGCGAGAATGTCCAAAGTTTCAGCGGGATTTCCAAAATGTTGAGAGGAACTCGAATCATGTCAACCTTGGTTTTGAGAATCTCTCCCGGAGTTTGAGAGATTTGGACGTGAAAGGGTACCAGTCTTGTCGGGGATTGGGAACCCTTCGCGAGAATGTCCAAAGTTTCAGCGGGATTTCCAAAATGTTGAGAGGAACTCGAAACATGTCAACCTTGGTTTTGAGAATCTCTCCCGGAGTTTGAGAGATTTGGATGTGAAAGGGTACCAGTCTTGTCGGGGATTGGGAACCCTTCGCCACAATGTCCAAAGTTTCAGCGGGATTTCCAAAATGTTGGGAGGAACTCGAAACATGTCAACCTTGGTTTTGAGAATCTCTCCCGGAGTTTGAGAGATTTGGATGTGAAAGGGTACCAGTCTTGTCGGGGATTGGGAACCCTTCGCCACAATGTCCAAAGTTTCAGCGGGATTTCCAAAATGTTGAGAGGAACTCGAATCATGTCAACCTCGGTTTTGAGAATCTCTCCCGGAGTTTGAGAGATTTGGACGTGAAAGGGTACCAGTCTTGTCGGGGATTGGGAACCCTTTGCGAGAATGTCCAAAGTTTCAGAGGGATTTCCAAAATGTTGAGAGGAACTCGAAACATGTCAACCTCGGTTTTGAGAATCTCTCCCGGAGTTTGAGAGATTTGGACGTGAAAGGGTACCAGTCTTGTCGGGGATTGGGAACCCTTCGCGAGAATGTCCAAAGTTTCAGCGGGATTTCCAAAATGTTGAAAGGAACTCGAAACATGTGAACTATGGTTTTGAGAATCTCTCCCGGAGTTTGAGAGATTTGGACGTGAAAGGGTACCAGTCTTGTGGGGGATTGGGAACCCTTCGCGAGAATGTCCAAAGTTTCAGCGGGATTTCCAAAATGTTGAGAGGAACTCGAAACATGTCAACCTCGGTTTTGAGAATCTCTCCCGGAGTTTGAGAGATTTGGACGTGAAAGGGTACCAGTCTTGTCGGGGATTGGGAACCCTTCGCGAGAATGTCCAAAGTTTCAGCGGGATTTCCAAAATGTTGAGAGGAACTCGAAACATGTCAACCTTGGTTTTGAGAATCTCTCCCGGAGTTTGAGAGATTTGGATGTGAAAGGGTACCAGTCTTGTCGGGGATTGGGAACCCTTCGCCACAATGTCCAAAGTTTCAGCGGGATTTCCAAAATGTTGAGAGGAACTCGAATCATGTCAACCTCGGTTTTGAGAATCTCTCCCGGAGTTTGAGAGATTTGGACGTGAAAGGGTACCAGTCTTGTCGGGGATTGGGAACCCTTCGCGAGAATGTCCAAAGTTTCAGAGGGATTTCCAAAATGTTGAGAGGAACTCGAAACATGTCAACCTTGGTTTTGAGAATCTCTCCCGGAGTTTGAGAGATTTGGACGTGAAAGGGTACCAGTCTTGTCGGGGATTGGGAACCCTTCGCGAGAATGTCCAAAGTTTCAGCGGGATTTCCAAAATGTTGACAGGAACTCGAAACATGTGAACTATGGTTTTGAGAATCTCTCCCGGAGTTTGAGAGATTTGGACGTGAAAGGGTACCAGTCTTGTGGGAGATTGGGAACCCTTCGCGAGAATGTCCAAAGTTTCAGCGGGATTTCCAAAATGTTGAGAGGAACTCGAAACATGTCAACCTTGGTTTTGAGAATCTCTCCCGGAGTTTGAGTGATTTGGACGAGAAAGGGTACCAGTCTTGTCGGGGATTGGGAACCCTTTGCGAGAATGTCCAAAGTTTCAGCGGGATTTCCAAAATGTTGAGAGGAACTCGAATCATGTCAACCTTGGTTTTGAGAATCTCTCCCGGAGTTTGAGAGATTTGGACGTGAAAGGGTACCAGTCTTGTCGGGGATTGGGAACCCTTCGCGAGAATGTCCAAAGTTTCAGCGGGATTTCCAAAATGTGGAGAGGAACTCGAAACATGTCAACCTTGGTTTTGAGAATCTCTCCCGGAGTTTGAGAGATTTGGACGTGAAAGGGTACCAGTCTTGTCGGAGATTGGGAACCCTTCGCGAGAATGTCCAAAGTTTCAGCGGGATTTCCAAAATGTTGAAAGGAACTCGAAACATGTCAACCTTGGTTTTGAGAATCTCTCCCGGAGTTTGAGAGATTTGGACGTGAAAGGGTACCAGTCTTGTCGGGGATTGGGAACCCTTCGCGAGAATGTCCAAAGTTTCAGCGGGATTTCCAAAATGTTGAGAGGAACTCGAAACATGTCAACCTTGGTTTTGAGAATCTCTCCTGGAGTTAGAGAGATTTGGACGTGAAAGGGTACCAGTCTTGTCGGGGATTGGGAACCCTTTGCGAGAATGTCCAAAGTTTCAGCGGGATTTCCAAAATGTTGAGAGGAACTCGAATCATGTCAACCTTGGTTTTGAGAATCTCTCCCGGAGTTTGAGAGATTTGGACGTGAAAGGGTACCAGTCTTGTCGGGGATTGGGAACCCTTCGCGAGAATGTCCAAAGTTTCAGCGGGATTTCCAAAATGTTGAGAGGAACTCGAAACATGTCAACCTTGGTTTTGAGAATCTCTCCCGGAGTTTGAGAGATTTGGATGTGAAAGGGTACCAGTCTTGTCGGGGATTGGGAACCCTTCGCCACAATGTCCAAAGTTTCAGCGGGATTTCCAAAATGTTGGGAGGAACTCGAAACATGTCAACCTTGGTTTTGAGAATCTCTCCCGGAGTTTGAGAGATTTGGATGTGAAAGGGTACCAGTCTTGTCGGGGATTGGGAACCCTTCGCCACAATGTCCAAAGTTTCAGCGGGATTTCCAAAATGTTGAGAGGAACTCGAATCATGTCAACCTCGGTTTTGAGAATCTCTCCCGGAGTTTGAGAGATTTGGACGTGAAAGGGTACCAGTCTTGTCGGGGATTGGGAACCCTTTGCGAGAATGTCCAAAGTTTCAGAGGGATTTCCAAAATGTTGAGAGGAACTCGAAACATGTCAACCTCGGTTTTGAGAATCTCTCCCGGAGTTTGAGAGATTTGGACGTGAAAGGGTACCAGTCTTGTCGGGGATTGGGAACCCTTCGCGAGAATGTCCAAAGTTTCAGCGGGATTTCCAAAATGTTGAAAGGAACTCGAAACATGTGAACTATGGTTTTGAGAATCTCTCCCGGAGTTTGAGAGATTTGGACGTGAAAGGGTACCAGTCTTGTGGGGGATTGGGAACCCTTCGCGAGAATGTCCAAAGTTTCAGCGGGATTTCCAAAATGTTGAGAGGAACTCGAAACATGTCAACCTTGGTTTTGAGAATCTCTCCCGGAGTTTGAGAGATTTGGACGTGAAAGGGTACCAGTCTTGTCGGGGATTGGGAACCCTTCGCGAGAATGTCCAGACTTTCAGTGGGATTTCCAAAATGTTGAGAGGAACTCGAAACATGTCAACCTTGGTTTTGAGAATCTCTCCCGGAGTTTGAGAGATTTGGACGTGAAAGGGTACCAGTCTTGTCGGGGATTGGGAACCCTTCGCGAGAATGTCCAAAGTTTCAGCGGGATTTCCAAAATGTTGAGAGGAACTCGAAACATGTCAACCTCGGTTTTGAGAATCTCTCCCGGAGTTTGAGAGATTTGGACGTGAAAGGGTACCAGTCTTGTCGGGGATTGGGAACCCTTCGCGAGAATGTCCAAAGTTTCAGCGGGATTTCCAAAATGTTGAGAGGAACTCGAAACATGTCAACCTCGGTTTTGAGAATCTCTCCCGGAGTTTGAGAGATTTGGACGTGAAAGGGTACCAGTCTTGTCGGGGATTGGGAACCCTTCGCGAGAATGTCCAAAGTTTCAGCGGGATTTCCAAAATGTTGAGAGGAACTCGAAACATGTCAACCTTGGTTTTGAGAATCTCTCCCGGAGTTTGAGAGATTTGGACGTGAAAGGGTACCAGTCTTGTCGGGGATTGGGAACCCTTCGCGAGAATGTCCAAAGTTTCAGCGGGATTTCCAAAATGTTGAAAGGAACTCGAAACATGTCAACCTTGGTTTTGAGAATCTCTCCCGGAGTTCGAGAGATTTGGACGTGAAAGGGTACCAGTCTTGTCGGGGATTGGGAACCCTTCGCGAGAATGTCCAAAGTTTCAGCGGGATTTCCAAAATGTTGAGAGGAACTCGAAACATGTCAACCTTGGTTTTGAGAATCTCTCCCGGAGTTTGAGAGATTTGGACGTGAAAGGGTACCAGTCTTGTCGGGGATTGGGAACCCTTCGCGAGAATGTCCAAAGTTTCAGCGGGATTTCCAAAATGTTTAGTGGAACTCGAAACATGTCAACCTTGGTTTTGAGAATCTCTCCCGGAGTTCGAGAGATTTGGACGTGAAAGGGTACCAGTCTTGTGGGGGATTGGGAACCCTTCGCGAGAATGTCCAAAGTTTCAGCGGGATTTCCAAAATGTTGAGAGGAACTCGAAACATGTCAACCTTGGTTTTGAGAATCTCTCCCGGAGTTTGAGTGATTTGGACGAGAAAGGGTACCAGTCTTGTCGGGGATTGGGAACCCTTTGCGAGAATGTCCAAAGTTTCAGCGGGATTTCCAAAATGTTGAGAGGAACTCGAATCATGTCAACCTTGGTTTTGAGAATCTCTCCCGGAGTTTGAGAGATTTGGACGTGAAAGGGTACCAGTCTTGTCGGGGATTGGGAACCCTTCGCGAGAATGTCCAAAGTTTCAGCGGGATTTCCAAAATGTGGAGAGGAACTCGAAACATGTCAACCTTGGTTTTGAGAATCTCTCCCGGAGTTTGAGAGATTTGGACGTGAAAGGGTACCAGTCTTGTCGGAGATTGGGAACCCTTCGCGAGAATGTCCAAAGTTTCAGCGGGATTTCCAAAATGTTGAAAGGAACTCGAAACATGTCAACCTTGGTTTTGAGAATCTCTCCCGGAGTTTGAGAGATTTGGACGTGAAAGGGTACCAGTCTTGTCGGGGATTGGGAACCCTTCGCGAGAATGTCCAAAGTTTCAGCGGGATTTCCAAAATGTTGAGAGGAACTCGAAACATGTCAACCTTGGTTTTGAGAATCTCTCCTGGAGTTAGAGAGATTTGGACGTGAAAGGGTACCAGTCTTGTCGGGGATTGGGAACCCTTCGCGAGAATGTCCAAAGTTTCAGCGGGATTTCCAAAATGTTGAGAGGAACTCGAATCATGTCAACCTTGGTTTTGAGAATCTCTCCCGGAGTTTGAGAGATTTGGACATGAAAGGGTACCAGTCTTGTCGGGGATTGGGAACCCTTCGCGAGAATGTCCAAAGTTTCAGCGGGATTTCCAAAATGTTGAGAGGAACTCGAAACATGTCAACCTCGGTTTTGAGAATCTCTCCCGGAGTTTGAGAGATTTGGACGTGAAAGGGTACCAGTCTTGTCGGGGATTGGGAACCCTTTGCGAGAATGTCCAAAGTTTCAGAGGGATTTCCAAAATGTTGAGAGGAACTCGAAACATGTCAACCTTGGTTTTGAGAATCTCTCCCGGAGTTTGAGAGATTTGGACGTGAAAGGGTACCAGTCTTGTCGGGGATTGGGAACCCTTCGCGAGAATGTCCAAAGTTTCAGCGGGATTTCCAAAATGTTGAGAGGAACTCGAATCATGTCAACCTTGGTTTTGAGAATCTCTCCCGGAGTTTGAGAGATTTGGACGTGAAAGGGTACCAGTCTTGTCGGGGATTGGGAACCCTTCGCGAGAATGTCCAAAGTTTCAGCGGGATTTCCAAAATGTTGAGAGGAACTCGAAACATGTCAACCTTGGTTTTGAGAATCTCTCCCGGAGTTTGAGAGATTTGGACGTGAAAGGGTACCAGTCTTGTCGGGGATTGGGAACCCTTCGCGAGAATGTCCAAAGTTTCAGCGGGATTTCCAAAATGTTGAGAGGAACTCGAAACATGTCAACCTTGGTTTTGAGAATCTCTCCCGGAGTTTGAGAGATTTGGACGTGAAAGGGTACCAGTCTTGTCGGGGATTGGGAACCCTTCGCGAGAATGTCCAAAGTTTCAGCGGGATTTCCAAAATGTTGAGAGGAACTCGAAACATGTCAACCTCGGTTTTGAGAATCTCTCCCGGAGTTTGAGAGATTTGGACGTGAAAGGGTACCAGTCTTGTCGGGGATTGGGAACCCTTCGCGAGAATGTCCAAAGTTTCAGAGGGATTTCCAAAATGTTGAGAGGAACTCGAAACATGTCAACCTTGGTTTTGAGAATCTCTCCCGGAGTTTGAGAGATTTGGACGTGAAAGGGTACCAGTCTTGTCGGGGATTGGGAACCCTTCGCGAGAATGTCCAAAGTTTCAGCGGGATTTCCAAAATGTTGAGAGGAACTCGAATCATGTCAACCTTGGTTTTGAGAATCTCTCCCGGAGTTTGAGAGATTTGGACGTGAAAGGGTACCAGTCTTGTCGGGGATTGGGAACCCTTCGCGAGAATGTCCAAAGTTTCAGCGGGATTTCCAAAATGTTGAGAGGAACTCGAAACATATCAACCTTGGTTTTGAGAATCTCTCCCGGAGTTTGAGAGATTTGGACGTGAAAGGGTACCAGTCTTGTCGGGGATTGGGAACCCTTCGCGAGAATGTCCAAAGTTTCAGCGGGATTTCCAAAATGTTGAGAGGAACTCGAAACATGTCAACCTTGGTTTTGAGAATCTCTCCCGGAGTTTGAGAGATTTGGATGTGAAAGGGTACCAGTCTTGTCGGGGATTGGGAACCCTTCGCCACAATGTCCAAAGTTTCAGCGGGATTTCCAAAATGTTGAGAGGAACTCGAATCATGTCAACCTCGGTTTTGAGAATCTCTCCCGGAGTTTGAGAGATTTGGACGTGAAAGGGTACCAGTCTTGTCGGGGATTGGGAACCCTTTGCGAGAATGTCCAAAGTTTCAGAGGGATTTCCAAAATGTTGAGAGGAACTCGAAACATGTCAACCTTGGTTTTGAGAATCTCTCCCGGAGTTTGAGAGATTTGGACGTGAAAGGGTACCAGTCTTGTCGGGGATTGGGAACCCTTCGCGAGAATGTCCAAAGTTTCAGCGGGATTTCCAAAATGTTGAAAGGAACTCGAAACATGTGAACTATGGTTTTGAGAATCTCTCCCGGAGTTTGAGAGATTTGGACGTGAAAGGGTACCAGTCTTGTCGGGGATTGGGAACCCTTCGCGAGAATGTCCAAAGTTTCAGCGGGATTTCCAAAATGTTGAGAGGAACTCGAAACATGTCAACCTTGGTTTTGAGAATCTCTCCCGGAGTTTGAGAGATTTGGACGTGAAAGGGTACCAGTCTTGTCGGGGATTGGGAACCCTTCGCGAGAATGTCCAAAGTTTCAGCGGGATTTCCAAAATGTTGAGAGGAACTCGAAACATGTCAACCTTGGTTTTGAGAATCTCTCCCGGAGTTTGAGAGATTTGGATGTGAAAGGGTACCAGTCTTGTCGGGGATTGGGAACCCTTCGCCACAATGTCCAAAGTTTCAGCGGGATTTCCAAAATGTTGAGAGGAACTCGAATCATGTCAACCTCGGTTTTGAGAATCTCTCCCGGAGTTTGAGAGATTTGGACGTGAAAGGGTACCAGTCTTGTCGGGGATTGGGAACCCTTTGCGAGAATGTCCAAAGTTTCAGAGGGATTTCCAAAATGTTGAGAGGAACTCGAAACATGTCAACCTTGGTTTTGAGAATCTCTCCCGGAGTTTGAGAGATTTGGACGTGAAAGGGTACCAGTCTTGTCGGGGATTGGGAACCCTTCGCGAGAATGTCCAAAGTTTCAGCGGGATTTCCAAAATGTTGAAAGGAACTCGAAACATGTGAACTATGGTTTTGAGAATCTCTCCCGGAGTTTGAGAGATTTGGACGTGAAAGGGTACCAGTCTTGTGGGGGATTGGGAACCCTTCGCGAGAATGTCCAAAGTTTCAGCGGGATTTCCAAAATGTTGAGAGGAACTCGAAACATGTCAACCTCGGTTTTGAGAATCTCTCCCGGAGGTTGAGAGATTTGGACGTGAAAGGGTACCAGTCTTGTCGGGGATTGGGAACCCTTCGCGAGAATGTCCAAAGTTTCAGCGGGATTTCCAAAATGTTGAGAGGAACTCGAAACATGTCAACCTCGGTTTTGAGAATCTCTCCCGGAGGTTGAGAGATTTGGACGTGAAAGGGTACCAGTCTTGTCGGGGATTGGGAACCCTTCGCGAGAATGTCCAAAGTTTCAGCGGGATTTCCAAAATGTTGAGAGGAACTCGAAACATGTCAACCTTGGTTTTGAGAATCTCTCCCGGAGTTTGAGAGATTTGGACGTGTAAGGGTACCAGTCTTGTGGGGGATTGGGAACCCTTCGCGAGAATGTCCAAAGTTTCAGCGGGATTTCCAAAATGTTGAGAGGAACTCGAAACATGTCAACCTCGGTTTTGAGAATCTCTCCCGGAGGTTGAGAGATTTGGACGTGAAAGGGTACCAGTCTTGTCGGGGATTGGGAACCCTTCGCGAGAATGTCCAAAGTTTCAGCGGGATTTCCAAAATGTTGAGAGGAACTCGAAACATGTCAACCTTGGTTTTGAGAATCTCTCCCGGAGTTTGAGAGATTTGGATGTGAAAGGGTACCAGTCTTGTCGGGGATTGGGAACCCTTCGCCACAATGTCCAAAGTTTCAGCGGGATTTCCAAAATGTTGAGAGGAACTCGAATCATGTCAACCTCGGTTTTGAGAATCTCTCCCGGAGTTTGAGAGATTTGGACGTGAAAGGGTACCAGTCTTGTCGGGGATTGGGAACCCTTTGCGAGAATGTCCAAAGTTTCAGAGGGATTTCCAAAATGTTGAGAGGAACTCGAAACATGTCAACCTTGGTTTTGAGAATCTCTCCCGGAGTTTGAGAGATTTGGACGTGTAAGGGTACCAGTCTTGTGGGGGATTGGGAACCCTTCGCGAGAATGTCCAAAGTTTCAGCGGGATTTCCAAAATGTTGAGAGGAACTCGAAACATGTCAACCTTGGTTTTGAGAATCTCTCCCGGAGTTTGAGAGATTTGGATGTGAAAGGGTACCAGTCTTGTCGGGGATTGGGAACCCTTCGCCACAATGTCCAAAGTTTCAGCGGGATTTCCAAAATGTTGAGAGGAACTCGAATCATGTCAACCTCGGTTTTGAGAATCTCTCCCGGAGTTTGAGAGATTTGGACGTGAAAGGGTACCAGTCTTGTCGGGGATTGGGAACCCTTCGCCACAATGTCCAAAGTTTCAGCGGGATTTCCAAAATGTTGAGAGGAACTCGAAACATGTCAACCTTGGTTTTGAGAATCTCTCCCGGAGTTTGAGAGATTTGGACGTGAAAGGGTACCAGTCTTGTCGGGGATTGGGAACCCTTCGCGAGAATGTCCAAAGTTTCAGAGGGATTTCCAAAATGTTGAGAGGAACTCGAAACATGTCAACCTCGGTTTTGAGAATCTCTCCCGGAGTTTGAGAGATTTGGACGTGAAAGGGTACCAGTCTTGTCGGGGATTGGGAACCCTTCGCGAGAATGTCCAAAGTTTCAGCGGGATTTCCAAAATGTTGAAAGGAACTCGAAACATGTGAACTATGGTTTTGAGAATCTCTCCCGGAGTTTGAGAGATTTGGACGTGAAAGGGTACCAGTCTTGTCGGGGATTGGGAACCCTTCGCGAGAATGTCCAAAGTTTCAGCGGGATTTCCAAAATGTTGAGAGGAACTCGAAACATGTCAACCTTGGTTTTGAGAATCTCTCCCGGAGTTTGAGAGATTTGGACGTGAAAGGGTACCAGTCTTGTCGGGGATTGGGAACCCTTCGCGAGAATGTCCAAAGTTTCAGCGGGATTTCCAAAATGTTGAGAGGAACTCGAAACATGTCAACCTTGGTTTTGAGAATCTCTCCTGGAGTTAGAGAGATTTGGACGTGAAAGGGTACCAGTCTTGTCGGGGATTGGGAACCCTTCGCGAGAATGTCCAAAGTTTCAGCGGGATTTCCAAAATGTTGAGAGGAACTCGAATCATGTCAACCTTGGTTTTGAGAATCTCTCCCGGAGTTTGAGAGATTTGGACATGAAAGGGTACCAGTCTTGTCGGGGATTGGGAACCCTTCGCGAGAATGTCCAAAGTTTCAGCGGGATTTCCAAAATGTTGAGAGGAACTCGAAACATGTCAACCTTGGTTTTGAGAATCTCTCCCGTTGTTTGAGAGATTTGGATGTGAAAGGGTACCAGTCTTGTCGGGGATTGGGAACCCTTCGCCACAATGTCCAAAGTTTCAGCGGGATTTCCAAAATGTTGAGAGGAACTCGAAACATGTCAACCTTGGTTTTGAGAATCTCTCCCGGAGTTTGAGAGATTTGGACGTGAAAGGGTACCAGTCTTGTCGGGGATTGGGAACCCTTCGCGAGAATGTCCAAAGTTTCAGAGGGATTTCCAAAATGTTGAGAGGAACTCGAAACATGTCAACCTCGGTTTTGAGAATCTCTCCCGGAGGTTGAGAGATTTGGACGTGAAAGGGTACCAGTCTTGTCGGGGATTGGGAACCCTTCGCGAGAATGTCCAAAGTTTCAGCGGGATTTCCAAAATGTTGAAAGGAACTCGAAACATGTGAACTATGGTTTTGAGAATCTCTCCCGGAGTTTGAGAGATTTGGACGTGAAAGGGTACCAGTCTTGTGGGGGATTGGGAACCCTTCGCGAGAATGTCCAAAGTTTCAGCGGGATTTCCAAAATGTTGAGAGGAACTCGAAACATGTCAACCTTGGTTTTGAGAATCTCTCCCGGAGTTTGAGAGATTTGGACGTGAAAGGGTACCAGTCTTGTCGGGGATTGGGAACCCTTCGCGAGAATGTCCAAACTTTCAGTGGGATTTCCAAAATGTTGAGAGGAACTCGAAACATGTCAACCTTGGTTTTGAGAATCTCTCCCGGAGTTTGAGAGATTTGGACGTGAAAGGGTACCAGTCTTGTCGGGGATTGGGAACCCTTCCTGAGAATGTCCAAAGTTTCAGCGGGATTTCCAAAATGTTGAGAGGAACTCGAAACATGTCAACCTCGGTTTTGAGAATCTCTCCCGGAGTTTGAGAGATTTGGACGTGAAAGGGTACCAGTCTTGTCGGGGATTGGGAACCCTTCGCGAGAATGTCCAAAGTTTCAGCGGGATTTCCAAAATGTTGAGAGGAACTCGAAACATGTCAACCTTGGTTTTGAGAATCTCTCCCGGAGTTTGAGAGATTTGGACGTGAAAGGGTACCAGTCTTGTCGGGGATTGGGAACCCTTCGCGAGAATGTCCAAAGTTTCAGCGGGATTTCCAAAATGTTGAGAGGAACTCGAATCATGTCAACCTTGGTTTTGAGAATCTCTCCCGGAGTTTGAGAGATTTGGACGTGAAAGGGTACCAGTCTTGTCGGGGATTGGGAACCCTTCGCGAGAATGTCCAAAGTTTCAGCGGGATTTCCAAAATGTTGAGAGGAACTCGAAACATGTCAACCTTGGTTTTGAGAATCTCTCCCGGAGTTTGAGAGATTTGGACGTGAAAGGGTACCAGTCTTGTCGGGGATTGGGAACCCTTCGCGAGAATGTCCAAAGTTTCAGCGGGATTTCCAAAATGTTGAGAGGAACTCGAAACATGTCAACCTTGGTTTTGAGAATCTCTCCCGGAGTTCGAGAGATTTGGACGTGAAAGGGTACCAGTCTTGTCGGGGATTGGGAACCCTTCGCGAGAATGTCCAAAGTTTCAGCGGGATTTCCAAAATGTTGAGAGGAACTCGAAACATGTCAACCTCGGTTTTGAGAATCTCTCCCGGAGTTTGAGAGATTTGGACGTGAAAGGGTACCAGTCTTGTCGGGGATTGGGAACCCTTCGCGAGAATGTCCAAAGTTTCAGCGGGATTTCCAAAATGTTGAGAGGAACTCGAAACATGTCAACCTTGGTTTTGAGAATCTCTCCCGTTGTTTGAGAGATTTGGATGTGAAAGGGTACCAGTCTTGTCGGGGATTGGGAACCCTTCGCGAGAATGTCCAAAGTTTCAGCGGGATTTCCAAAATGTTGAGAGGAACTCGAAACATGTCAACCTTGGTTTTGAGAATCTCTCCCGGAGTTTGAGAGATTTGGACGTGAAAGGGTACCAGTCTTGTCGGGGATTGGGAACCCTTCGCGAGAATGTCCAAAGTTTCAGAGGGATTTCCAAAATGTTGAGAGGAACTCGAAACATGTCAACCTCGGTTTTGAGAATCTCTCCCGGAGGTTGAGAGATTTGGACGTGAAAGGGTACCAGTCTTGTCGGGGATTGGGAACCCTTCGCGAGAATGTCCAAAGTTTCAGCGGGATTTCCAAAATGTTGAAAGGAACTCGAAACATGTGAACTATGGTTTTGAGAATCTCTCCCGGAGTTTGAGAGATTTGGACGTGAAAGGGTACCAGTCTTGTGGGGGATTGGGAACCCTTCGCGAGAATGTCCAAAGTTTCAGCGGGATTTCCAAAATGTTGAGAGGAACTCGAAACATGTCAACCTTGGTTTTGAGAATCTCTCCCGGAGTTTGAGAGATTTGGACGTGAAAGGGTACCAGTCTTGTCGGGGATTGGGAACCCTTCGCGAGAATGTCCAAAGTTTCAGCGGGATTTCCAAAATGTTGAGAGGAACTCGAAACATGTCAACCTCGGTTTTGAGAATCTCTCCCGGAGTTTGAGAGATTTGGACGTGAAAGGGTACCAGTCTTGTCGGGGATTGGGAACCCTTCGCGAGAATGTCCAAAGTTTCAGCGGGATTTCCAAAATGTTGAGAGGAACTCGAAACATGTCAACCTCGGTTTTGAGAATCTCTCCCGGAGTTTGAGAGATTTGGACGTGAAAGGGTACCAGTCTTGTCGGGGATTGGGAACCCTTCGCGAGAATGTCCAAAGTTTCAGCGGGATTTCCAAAATGTTGAGAGGAACTCGAAACATGTGAACTATGGTTTTGAGAATCTCTCCCGGAGTTTGAGAGATTTGGACGAGAAAGGGTACCAGTCTTGTCGGGGATTGGGAACCCTTCGCGAGAATGTCCAAAGTTTCAGCGGGATTTCCAAAATGTTGAGAGGAACTCGAATCATGTCAACCTTGGTTTTGAGAATCTCTCCCGGAGTTTGAGAGATTTGGACGTGAAAGGGTACCAGTCTTGTCGGGGATTGGGAACCCTTCGCGAGAATGTCCAAAGTTTCAGCGGGATTTCCAAAATGTTGAGAGGAACTCGAAACATGTCAACCTTGGTTTTGAGAATCTCTCCCGGAGTTTGAGAGATTTGGACGTGAAAGGGTACCAGTCTGGTCGGGGATTGGGAACCCTTCGCGAGAATGTCCAAAGTTTCAGCGGGATTTCCAAAATGTTGAGAGGAACTCGAAACATGTCAACCTTGGTTTTGAGAATCTCTCCCGGAGTTCGAGAGATTTGGACGTGAAAGGGTACCAGTCTTGTCGGGGATTGGGAACCCTTCGCGAGAATGTCCAAAGTTTCAGCGGGATTTCCAAAATGTTGAGAGGAACTCGAAACATGTCAACCTCGGTTTTGAGAATCTCTCCCGGAGTTTGAGAGATTTGGACGTGAAAGGGTACCAGTCTTGTCGGGGATTGGGAACCCTTCGCGAGAATGTCCAAAGTTTCAGAGGGATTTCCAAAATGTTGAGAGGAACTCGAAACATGTCAACCTTGGTTTTGAGAATCTCTCCCGGAGTTTGAGAGATTTGGACGTGAAAGGGTACCAGTCTTGTCGGGGATTGGGAACCCTTCGCGAGAATGTCCAAAGTTTCAGCGGGATTTCCAAAATGTTGAGAGGAACTCGAAACATGTCAACCTTGGTTTTGAGAATCTCTCCCGGAGTTTGAGAGATTTGGACGTGAAAGGGTACCAGTCTTGTCGGGGATTGGGAACCCTTCGCGAGAATGTCCAAAGTTTCAGCGGGATTTCCAAAATGTTGAGAGGAACTCGAAACATGTCAACCTTGGTTTTGAGAATCTCTCCCGGAGTTTGAGAGATTTGGACGTGAAAGGGTACCAGTCTTGTCGGGGATTGGGAACCCTTCGCGAGAATGTCCAAAGTTTCAGCGGGATTTCCAAAATGTTGAGAGGAACTCGAAACATGTCAACCTTGGTTTTGAGAATCTCTCCCGGAGTTTGAGAGATTTGGATGTGAAAGGGTACCAGTCTTGTCGGGGATTGGGAACCCTTCGCCACAATGTCCAAAGTTTCAGCGGGATTTCCAAAATGTTGAGAGGAACTCGAATCATGTCAACCTCGGTTTTGAGAATCTCTCCCGGAGTTTGAGAGATTTGGACGTGAAAGGGTACCAGTCTTGTCGGGGATTGGGAACCCTTTGCGAGAATGTCCAAAGTTTCAGAGGGATTTCCAAAATGTTGAGAGGAACTCGAAACATGTCAACCTTGGTTTTGAGAATCTCTCCCGGAGTTTGAGAGATTTGGACGTGAAAGGGTACCAGTCTTGTCGGGGATTGGGAACCCTTCGCGAGAATGTCCAAAGTTTCAGCGGGATTTCCAAAATGTTGAAAGGAACTCGAAACATGTGAACTATGGTTTTGAGAATCTCTCCCGGAGTTTGAGAGATTTGGACGTGAAAGGGTACCAGTCTTGTCGGGGATTGGGAACCCTTCGCGAGAATGTCCAAAGTTTCAGCGGGATTTCCAAAATGTTGAGAGGAACTCGAAACATGTCAACCTTGGTTTTGAGAATCTCTCCCGGAGTTTGAGAGATTTGGACGTGAAAGGGTACCAGTCTTGTCGGGGATTGGGAACCCTTCGCGAGAATGTCCAAAGTTTCAGCGGGATTTCCAAAATGTTGAGAGGAACTCGAAACATGTCAACCTTGGTTTTGAGAATCTCTCCCGGAGTTTGAGAGATTTGGATGTGAAAGGGTACCAGTCTTGTCGGGGATTGGGAACCCTTCGCCACAATGTCCAAAGTTTCAGCGGGATTTCCAAAATGTTGAGAGGAACTCGAATCATGTCAACCTCGGTTTTGAGAATCTCTCCCGGAGTTTGAGAGATTTGGACGTGAAAGGGTACCAGTCTTGTCGGGGATTGGGAACCCTTTTGCGAGAATGTCCAAAGTTTCAGAGGGATTTCCAAAATGTTGAGAGGAACTCGAAACATGTCAACCTTGGTTTTGAGAATCTCTCCCGGAGTTTGAGAGATTTGGACGTGAAAGGGTACCAGTCTTGTCGGGGATTGGGAACCCTTCGCGAGAATGTCCAAAGTTTCAGCGGGATTTCCAAAATGTTGAGAGGAACTCGAAACATGTCAACCTCGGTTTTGAGAATCTCTCCCGGAGGTTGAGAGATTTGGACGTGAAAGGGTACCAGTCTTGTCGGGGATTGGGAACCCTTCGCGAGAATGTCCAAAGTTTCAGCGGGATTTCCAAAATGTTGAAAGGAACTCGAAACATGTGAACTATGGTTTTGAGAATCTCTCCCGGAGTTTGAGAGATTTGGACGTGAAAGGGTACCAGTCTTGTGGGGGATTGGGAACCCTTCGCGAGAATGTCCAAAGTTTCAGCGGGATTTCCAAAATGTTGAGAGGAACTCGAAACATGTCAACCTTGGTTTTGAGAATCTCTCCCGGAGTTTGAGAGATTTGGACGTGAAAGGGTACCAGTCTTGTCGGGGATTGGGAACCCTTCGCGAGAATGTCCAAAGTTTCAGCGGGATTTCCAAAATGTTGAGAGGAACTCGAAACATGTCAACCTCGGTTTTGAGAATCTCTCCCGGAGTTTGAGAGATTTGGACGTGAAAGGGTACCAGTCTTGTCGGGGATTGGGAACCCTTCGCGAGAATGTCCAAAGTTTCAGCGGGATTTCCAAAATGTTGAGAGGAACTCGAAACATGTCAACCTCGGTTTTGAGAATCTCTCCCGGAGTTTGAGAGATTTGGACGTGAAAGGGTACCAGTCTTGTCGGGGATTGGGAACCCTTCGCGAGAATGTCCAAAGTTTCAGCGGGATTTCCAAAATGTTGAGAGGAACTCGAAACATGTGAACTATGGTTTTGAGAATCTCTCCCGGAGTTTGAGAGATTTGGACGAGAAAGGGTACCAGTCTTGTCGGGGATTGGGAACCCTTCGCGAGAATGTCCAAAGTTTCAGCGGGATTTCCAAAATGTTGAGAGGAACTCGAATCATGTCAACCTTGGTTTTGAGAATCTCTCCCGGAGTTTGAGAGATTTGGACGTGAAAGGGTACCAGTCTTGTCGGGGATTGGGAACCCTTCGCGAGAATGTCCAAAGTTTCAGCGGGATTTCCAAAATGTTGAGAGGAACTCGAAACATGTCAACCTTGGTTTTGAGAATCTCTCCCGGAGTTTGAGAGATTTGGACGTGAAAGGGTACCAGTCTGGTCGGGGATTGGGAACCCTTCGCCAGAATGTCCAAAGTTTCAGCGGGATTTCCAAAATGTTGAGAGGAACTCGAAACATGTCAACCTTGGTTTTGAGAATCTCTCCCGGAGTTCGAGAGATTTGGACGTGAAAGGGTACCAGTCTTGTCGGGGATTGGGAACCCTTCGCGAGAATGTCCAAAGTTTCAGCGGGATTTCCAAAATGTTGAGAGGAACTCGAAACATGTCAACCTCGGTTTTGAGAATCTCTCCCGGAGTTTGAGAGATTTGGACGTGAAAGGGTACCAGTCTTGTCGGGGATTGGGAACCCTTCGCGAGAATGTCCAAAGTTTCAGAGGGATTTCCAAAATGTTGAGAGGAACTCGAAACATGTCAACCTTGGTTTTGAGAATCTCTCCCGGAGTTTGAGAGATTTGGACGTGAAAGGGTACCAGTCTTGTCGGGGATTGGGAACCCTTCGCGAGAATGTCCAAAGTTTCAGCGGGATTTCCAAAATGTTGAGAGGAACTCGAAACATGTCAACCTTGGTTTTGAGAATCTCTCCCGGAGTTTGAGAGATTTGGACGTGAAAGGGTACCAGTCTTGTCGGGGATTGGGAACCCTTCGCGAGAATGTCCAAAGTTTCAGCGGGATTTCCAAAATGTTGAGAGGAACTCGAAACATGTCAACCTTGGTTTTGAGAATCTCTCCCGGAGTTTGAGAGATTTGGACGTGAAAGGGTACCAGTCTTGTCGGGGATTGGGAACCCTTCGCGAGAATGTCCAAAGTTTCAGCGGGATTTCCAAAATGTTGAGAGGAACTCGAAACATGTCAACCTTGGTTTTGAGAATCTCTCCCGGAGTTTGAGAGATTTGGATGTGAAAGGGTACCAGTCTTGTCGGGGATTGGGAACCCTTCGCCACAATGTCCAAAGTTTCAGCGGGATTTCCAAAATGTTGAGAGGAACTCGAATCATGTCAACCTCGGTTTTGAGAATCTCTCCCGGAGTTTGAGAGATTTGGACGTGAAAGGGTACCAGTCTTGTCGGGGATTGGGAACCCTTTGCGAGAATGTCCAAAGTTTCAGAGGGATTTCCAAAATGTTGAGAGGAACTCGAAACATGTCAACCTTGGTTTTGAGAATCTCTCCCGGAGTTTGAGAGATTTGGACGTGAAAGGGTACCAGTCTTGTCGGGGATTGGGAACCCTTCGCGAGAATGTCCAAAGTTTCAGCGGGATTTCCAAAATGTTGAAAGGAACTCGAAACATGTGAACTATGGTTTTGAGAATCTCTCCCGGAGTTTGAGAGATTTGGACGTGAAAGGGTACCAGTCTTGTCGGGGATTGGGAACCCTTCGCGAGAATGTCCAAAGTTTCAGCGGGATTTCCAAAATGTTGAGAGGAACTCGAAACATGTCAACCTTGGTTTTGAGAATCTCTCCCGGAGTTTGAGAGATTTGGACGTGAAAGGGTACCAGTCTTGTCGGGGATTGGGAACCCTTCGCGAGAATGTCCAAAGTTTCAGCGGGATTTCCAAAATGTTGAGAGGAACTCGAAACATGTCAACCTTGGTTTTGAGAATCTCTCCCGGAGTTTGAGAGATTTGGATGTGAAAGGGTACCAGTCTTGTCGGGGATTGGGAACCCTTCGCCACAATGTCCAAAGTTTCAGCGGGATTTCCAAAATGTTGAGAGGAACTCGAATCATGTCAACCTCGGTTTTGAGAATCTCTCCCGGAGTTTGAGAGATTTGGACGTGAAAGGGTACCAGTCTTGTCGGGGATTGGGAACCCTTTTGCGAGAATGTCCAAAGTTTCAGAGGGATTTCCAAAATGTTGAGAGGAACTCGAAACATGTCAACCTTGGTTTTGAGAATCTCTCCCGGAGTTTGAGAGATTTGGACGTGAAAGGGTACCAGTCTTGTCGGGGATTGGGAACCCTTCGCGAGAATGTCCAAAGTTTCAGCGGGATTTCCAAAATGTTGAGAGGAACTCGAAACATGTCAACCTCGGTTTTGAGAATCTCTCCCGGAGGTTGAGAGATTTGGACGTGAAAGGGTACCAGTCTTGTCGGGGATTGGGAACCCTTCGCGAGAATGTCCAAAGTTTCAGCGGGATTTCCAAAATGTTGAGAGGAACTCGAAACATGTCAACCTCGGTTTTGAGAATCTCTCCCGGAGGTTGAGAGATTTGGACGTGAAAGGGTACCAGTCTTGTCGGGGATTGGGAACCCTTCGCGAGAATGTCCAAAGTTTCAGCGGGATTTCCAAAATGTTGAGAGGAACTCGAAACATGTCAACCTTGGTTTTGAGAATCTCTCCCGGAGTTTGAGAGATTTGGACGTGTAAGGGTACCAGTCTTGTGGGGGATTGGGAACCCTTCGCGAGAATGTCCAAAGTTTCAGCGGGATTTCCAAAATGTTGAGAGGAACTCGAATCATGTCAACCTCGGTTTTGAGAATCTCTCCCGGAGGTTGAGAGATTTGGACGTGAAAGGGTACCAGTCTTGTCGGGGATTGGGAACCCTTCGCGAGAATGTCCAAAGTTTCAGCGGGATTTCCAAAATGTTGAGAGGAACTCGAAACATGTCAACCTTGGTTTTGAGAATCTCTCCCGGAGTTTGAGAGATTTGGATGTGAAAGGGTACCAGTCTTGTCGGGGATTGGGAACCCTTCGCCACAATGTCCAAAGTTTCAGCGGGATTTCCAAAATGTTGAGAGGAACTCGAATCATGTCAACCTCGGTTTTGAGAATCTCTCCCGGAGTTTGAGAGATTTGGACGTGAAAGGGTACCAGTCTTGTCGGGGATTGGGAACCCTTTGCGAGAATGTCCAAAGTTTCAGAGGGATTTCCAAAATGTTGAGAGGAACTCGAAACATGTCAACCTTGGTTTTGAGAATCTCTCCCGGAGTTTGAGAGATTTGGACGTGTAAGGGTACCAGTCTTGTGGGGGATTGGGAACCCTTCGCGAGAATGTCCAAAGTTTCAGCGGGATTTCCAAAATGTTGAGAGGAACTCGAAACATGTCAACCTTGGTTTTGAGAATCTCTCCCGGAGTTTGAGAGATTTGGATGTGAAAGGGTACCAGTCTTGTCGGGGATTGGGAACCCTTCGCCACAATGTCCAAAGTTTCAGCGGGATTTCCAAAATGTTGAGAGGAACTCGAATCATGTCAACCTCGGTTTTGAGAATCTCTCCCGGAGTTTGAGAGATTTGGACGTGAAAGGGTACCAGTCTTGTCGGGGATTGGGAACCCTTCGCGAGAATGTCCAAAGTTTCAGCGGGATTTCCAAAATGTTGAGAGGAACTCGAAACATGTCAACCTCGGTTTTGAGAATCTCTCCCGGAGGTTGAGAGATTTGGACGTGAAAGGGTACCAGTCTTGTCGGGGATTGGGAACCCTTCGCGAGAATGTCCAAAGTTTCAGCGGGATTTCCAAAATGTTGAGAGGAACTCGAAACATGTCAACCTTGGTTTTGAGAATCTCTCCCGGAGTTTGAGAGATTTGGATGTGAAAGGGTACCAGTCTTGTCGGGGATTGGGAACCCTTCGCCACAATGTCCAAAGTTTCAGCGGGATTTCCAAAATGTTGAGAGGAACTCGAATCATGTCAACCTCGGTTTTGAGAATCTCTCCCGGAGTTTGAGAGATTTGGACGTGAAAGGGTACCAGTCTTGTCGGGGATTGGGAACCCTTCGCCACAATGTCCAAAGTTTCAGCGGGATTTCCAAAATGTTGAGAGAAACTCGAAACATGTCAACCTCGGTTTTGAGAATCTCTCCCGGAGTTTGAGAGATTTGGACGTGAAAGGGTACCAGTCTTGTCGGGGATTGGGAACCCTTCGCGAGAATGTCCAAAGTTTCAGCGGGATTTCCAAAATGTTGAGAGGAACTCGAAACATGTCAACCTCGGTTTTGAGAATCTCTCCCGGAGGTTGAGAGATTTGGACGTGAAAGGGTACCAGTCTTGTCGGGGATTGGGAACCCTTCGCGAGAATGTCCAAAGTTTCAGCGGGATTTCCAAAATGTTGAGAGGAACTCGAAACATGTCAACCTTGGTTTTGAGAATCTCTCCCGGAGTTTGAGAGATTTGGATGTGAAAGGGTACCAGTCTTGTCGGGGATTGGGAACCCTTCGCCACAATGTCCAAAGTTTCAGCGGGATTTCCAAAATGTTGAGAGGAACTCGAATCATGTCAACCTCGGTTTTGAGAATCTCTCCCGGAGTTTGAGAGATTTGGACGTGAAAGGGTACCAGTCTTGTCGGGGATTGGGAACCCTTTGCGAGAATGTCCAAAGTTTCAGAGGGATTTCCAAAATGTTGAGAGGAACTCGAAACATGTCAACCTTGGTTTTGAGAATCTCTCCCGGAGTTTGAGAGATTTGGACGTGAAAGGGTACCAGTCTTGTCGGGGATTGGGAACCCTTCGCGAGAATGTCCAAAGTTTCAGCGGGATTTCCAAAATGTTGAAAGGAACTCGAAACATGTGAACTATGGTTTTGAGAATCTCTCCCGGAGTTTGAGAGATTTGGACGTGAAAGGGTACCAGTCTTGTCGGGGATTGGGAACGCTTCGAGAGAATGTCCAAAGTTTCAGTGGGATTTCCAAAATGTTGAGAGGAACTCGAAACATGTCAACCTCGGTTTTGAGAATCTCTCCCGGAGGTTGAGAGATTTGGACGTGAAAGGGTACCAGTCTTGTCGGGGATTGGGAACCCTTCGCGAGAATGTCCAAAGTTTCAGCGGGATTTCCAAAATGTTGAGAGGAACTCGAAACATGTCAACCTCGGTTTTGAGAATCTCTCCCGGAGGTTGAGAGATTTGGACGTGAAAGGGTACCAGTCTTGTCGGGGATTGGGAACCCTTCGCGAGAATGTCCAAAGTTTCAGCGGGATTTCCAAAATGTTGAGAGGAACTCGAAACATGTCAACCTTGGTTTTGAGAATCTCTCCCGGAGTTTGAGAGATTTGGATGTGAAAGGGTACCAGTCTTGTCGGGGATTGGGAACCCTTCGCGAGAATGTCCAAAGTTTCAGCGGGATTTCCAAAATGTTGAGAGGAACTCGAATCATGTCAACCTCGGTTTTGAGAATCTCTCCCGGAGTTTGAGAGATTTGGACGTGAAAGGGTACCAGTCTTGTCGGGGATTGGGAACCCTTTGCGAGAATGTCCAAAGTTTCAGAGGGATTTCCAAAATGTTGAGAGGAACTCGAAACATGTCAACCTTGGTTTTGAGAATCTCTCCCGGAGTTTGAGAGATTTGGACGTTTAAGGGTACCAGTCTTGTGGGGGATTGGGAACCCTTCGCGAGAATGTCCAAAGTTTCAGCGGGATTTCCAAAATGTTGAGAGGAACTCGAAACATGTCAACCTCGGTTTTGAGAATCTCTCCCGGAGGTTGAGAGATTTGGACGTGAAAGGGTACCAGTCTTGTCGGGGATTGGGAACCCTTCGCGAGAATGTCCAAAGTTTCAGCGGGATTTCCAAAATGTTGAGAGGAACTCGAAACATGTCAACCTTGGTTTTGAGAATCTCTCCCGGAGTTTGAGAGATTTGGATGTGAAAGGGTACCAGTCTTGTCGGGGATTGGGAACCCTTCGCCACAATGTCCAAAGTTTCAGCGGGATTTCCAAAATGTTGAGACGAACTCGAATCATGTCAACCTCGGTTTTGAGAATCTCTCCCGGAGTTTGAGAGATTTGGACGTGAAAGGGTACCAGTCTTGTCGGGGATTGGGAACCCTTTGCGAGAATGTCCAAAGTTTCAGAGGGATTTCCAAAATGTTGAGAGGAACTCGAAACATGTCAACCTTGGTTTTGAGAATCTCTCCCGGAGTTTGAGAGATTTGGACGTGTAAGGGTACCAGTCTTGTGGGGGATTGGGAACCCTTCGCGAGAATGTCCAAAGTTTCAGCGGGATTTCCAAAATGTTGAGAGGAACTCGAAACATGTCAACCTCGGTTTTGAGAATCTCTCCCGGAGGTTGAGAGATTTGGACGTGAAAGGGTACCAGTCTTGTCGGGGATTGGGAACCCTTCGCGAGAATGTCCAAAGTTTCAGCGGGATTTCCAAAATGTTGAGAGGAACTCGAAACATGTCAACCTTGGTTTTGAGAATCTCTCCCGGAGTTTGAGAGATTTGGATGTGAAAGGGTACCAGTCTTGTCGGGGATTGGGAACCCTTCGCCACAATGTCCAAAGTTTCAGCGGGATTTCCAAAATGTTGAGAGGAACTCGAATCATGTCAACCTCGGTTTTGAGAATCTCTCCCGGAGTTTGAGAGATTTGGACGTGAAAGGGTACCAGTCTTGTCGGGGATTGGGAACCCTTCGCCACAATGTCCAAAGTTTCAGCGGGATTTCCAAAATGTTGAGAGGAACTCGAAACATGTCAACCTTGGTTTTGAGAATCTCTCCCGGAGTTTGAGAGATTTGGACGTGAAAGGGTACCAGTCTTGTCGGGGATTGGGAACCCTTCGCGAGAATGTCCAAAGTTTCAGCGGGATTTCCAAAATGTTGAGAGAAACTCGAAACATGTCAACCTCGGTTTTGAGAATCTCTCCCGGAGTTTGAGAGATTTGGACGTGAAAGGGTACCAGTCTTGTCGGGGATTGGGAACCCTTCGCGAGAATGTCCAAAGTTTCAGCGGGATTTCCAAAATGTTGAGAGGAACTCGAAACATGTCAACCTCGGTTTTGAGAATCTCTCCCGGAGGTTGAGAGATTTGGACGTGAAAGGGTACCAGTCTTGTCGGGGATTGGGAACCCTTCGCGAGAATGTCCAAAGTTTCAGCGGGATTTCCAAAATGTTGAGAGGAACTCGAAACATGTCAACCTCGGTTTTGAGAATCTCTCCCGGAGTTTGAGAGATTTGGACGTGAAAGGGTACCAGTCTTGTCGGGGATTGGGAACCCTTCGCGAGAATGTCCAAAGTTTCAGCGGGATTTCCAAAATGCTGAGAGGAACTCGAAACATGTCAACCTTGGTTTTGAGAATCTCTCCCGGAGTTTGAGAGATTTGGACGAGAAAGGGTACCAGTCTTGTCGGGGATTGGGAACCCTTCGCGAGAATGTCCAAAGTTTCAGCGGGATTTCCAAAATGTTGAGAGGAACTCGAATCATGTCAACCTTGGTTTTGAGAATCTCTCCCGGAGTTTGAGAGATTTGGACGTGAAAGGGTACCAGTCTTGTCGGGGATTGGGAACCCTTCGCGAGAATGTCCAAAGTTTCAGCGGGATTTCCAAAATGTTGAGAGGAACTCGAAACATGTCAACCTTGGTTTTGAGAATCTCTCCCGGAGTTTGAGAGATTTGGACGTGAAAGGGTACCAGTCTTGTCAGAGATTGGGAACCCTTCGCGAGAATGTCCAAAGTTTCAGCGGGATTTCCAAAATGTTGAAAGGAACTCGAAACATGTCAACCTTGGTTTTGAGAATCTCTCCCGGAGTTCGAGAGATTTGGACGTGAAAGGGTACCAGTCTTGTCGGGGATTGGGAACCCTTCGCGAGAATGTCCAAAGTTTCAGCGGGATTTCCAAAATGTTGAGAGGAACTCGAAACATGTCAACCTTGGTTTTGAGAATCTCTCCCGGAGTTTGAGAGATTTGGATGTGAAAGGGTACCAGTCTTGTCGGGGATTGGGAACCCTTCGCCACAATGTCCAAAGTTTCAGCGGGATTTCCAAAATGTTGAGAGGAACTCGAATCATGTCAACCTCGGTTTTGAGAATCTCTCCCGGAGTTTGAGAGATTTGGACGTGAAAGGGTACCAGTCTTGTCGGGGATTGGGAACCCTTTGCGAGAATGTCCAAAGTTTCAGAGGGATTTCCAAAATGTTGAAAGGAACTCGAAACATGTCAACCTTGGTTTTGAGAATCTCTCCCGGAGTTTGAGAGATTTGGACGTGAAAGGGTACCAGTCTTGTCGGGGATTGGGAACCCTTCGCGAGAATGTCCAAAGTTTCAGCGGGATTTCCAAAATGTTGACAGGAACTCGAAACATGTGAACTATGGTTTTGAGAATCTCTCCCGGAGTTTGAGAGATTTGGACGTGAAAGGGTACCAGTCTTGTCGGGGATTGGGAACCCTTCGCCACAATGTCCAAAGTTTCAGCGGGATTTCCAAAATGTTGAGAGGAACTCGAAACATGTCAACCTTGGTTTTGAGAATCTCTCCCGGAGTTTGAGAGATTTGGATGTGAAAGGGTACCAGTCTTGTCGGGGATTGGGAACCCTTCGCCACAATGTCCAAAGTTTCAGCGGGATTTCCAAAATGTTGAGAGGAACTCGAATCATGTCAACCTCGGTTTTGAGAATCTCTCCCGGAGTTTGAGAGATTTGGACGTGAAAGGGTACCAGTCTTGTCGGGGATTGGGAACCCTTTGCGAGAATGTCCAAAGTTTCAGAGGGATTTCCAAAATGTTGAGAGGAACTCGAAACATGTCAACCTTGGTTTTGAGAATCTCTCCCGGAGTTTGAGAGATTTGGACGTGAAAGGGTACCAGTCTTGTCGGGGATTGGGAACCCTTCGCGAGAATGTCCAGAGTTTCAGCGGGATTTCCAAAATGTTGAAAGGAACTCGAAACATGTAAACTATGGTTTTGAGAATCTCTCCCGGAGTTTGAGAGATTTGGACGTGAAAGGGTACCAGTCTTGTCGGGGATTGGGAACCCTTCGCGAGAATGTCCAAAGTTTCAGCGGGATTTCCAAAATGTTGAGAGGAACTCGAAACATGTCAACCTTGGTTTTGAGAATCTCTCCCGGAGTTTGAGAGATTTGGACGTGAAAGGGTACCAGTCTTGTCGGGGATTGGGAACCCTTCGCGAGAATGTCCAAACTTTCAGTGGGATTTCCAAAATGTTGAGAGGAACTCGAAACATGTCAACCTTGGTTTTGAGAATCTCTCCCGGAGTTTGAGAGATTTGGACGTGAAAGGGTACCAGTCTTGTCGGGGATTGGGAACCCTTCGCGAGAATGTCCAAAGTTTCAGCGGGATTTCCAAAATGTTGAGAGGAACTCGAAACATGTCAACCTCGGTTTTGAGAATCTCTCCCGGAGTTTGAGAGATTTGGACGTGAAAGGGTACCAGTCTTGTCGGGGATTGGGAACCCTTCGCGAGAATGTCCAAAGTTTCAGCGGGATTTCCAAAATGTTGAGAGGAACTCGAAACATGTCAACCTCGGTTTTGAGAATCTCTCCCGGAGGTTGAGAGATTTGGACGTGAAAGGGTACCAGTCTTGTCGGGGATTGGGAACCCTTCGCGAGAATGTCCAAAGTTTCAGCGGGATTTCCAAAATGTTGAGAGGAACTCGAAACATGTCAACCTTGGTTTTGAGAATCTCTCCCGGAGTTTGAGAGATTTGGATGTGAAAGGGTACCAGTCTTGTCGGGGATTGGGAACCCTTCGCCACAATGTCCAAAGTTTCAGCGGGATTTCCAAAATGTTGAGAGGAACTCGAATCATGTCAACCTCGGTTTTGAGAATCTCTCCCGGAGTTTGAGAGATTTGGACGTGAAAGGGTACCAGTCTTGTCGGGGATTGGGAACCCTTTGCGAGAATGTCCAAAGTTTCAGCGGGATTTCCAAAATGTTGAGAGGAACTCGAAACATGTCAACCTTGGTTTTGAGAATCTCTCCCGGAGTTTGAGAGATTTGGACGTGAAAGGGTACCAGTCTTGTCGGGGATTGGGAACCCTTCGCGAGAATGTCCAAAGTTTCAGCGGGATTTCCAAAATGTTGACAGGAACTCGAAACATGTGAACTATGGTTTTGAGAATCTCTCCCGGAGTTTGAGAGATTTGGACGTGAAAGGGTACCAGTCTTGTCGGGGATTGGGAACCCTTCGCCACAATGTCCAAAGTTTCAGCGGGATTTCCAAAATGTTGAGAGGAACTCGAAACATGTCAACCTTGGTTTTGAGAATCTCTCCCGGAGTTTGAGAGATTTGGATGTGAAAGGGTACCAGTCTTGTCGGGGATTGGGAACCCTTCGCCACAATGTCCAAAGTTTCAGCGGGATTTCCAAAATGTTGAGAGGAACTCGAATCATGTCAACCTCGGTTTTGAGAATCTCTCCCGGAGTTTGAGAGATTTGGACGTGAAAGGGTACCAGTCTTGTCGGGGATTGGGAACCCTTTGCGAGAATGTCCAAAGTTTCAGAGGGATTTCCAAAATGTTGAGAGGAACTCGAAACATGTCAACCTTGGTTTTGAGAATCTCTCCCGGAGTTTGAGAGATTTGGACGTGAAAGGGTACCAGTCTTGTCGGGGATTGGGAACCCTTCGCGAGAATGTCCAAAGTTTCAGCGGGATTTCCAAAATGTTGAAAGGAACTCGAAACATGTAAACTATGGTTTTGAGAATCTCTCCCGGAGTTTGAGAGATTTGGACGTGAAAGGGTACCAGTCTTGTGGGGGATTGGGAACCCTTCGCGAGAATGTCCAAAGTTTCAGCGGGATTTCCAAAATGTTGAGAGGAACTCGAAACATGTCAACCTTGGTTTTGAGAATCTCTCCCGGAGTTTGAGAGATTTGGACGTGAAAGGGTACCAGTCTTGTCGGGGATTGGGAACCCTTCGCGAGAATGTCCAAACTTTCAGTGGGATTTCCAAAATGTTGAGAGGAACTCGAAACATGTCAACCTTGGTTTTGAGAATCTCTCCCGGAGTTTGAGAGATTTGGACGTGAAAGGGTACCAGTCTTGTCGGGGATTGGGAACCCTTCGCGAGAATGTCCAAAGTTTCAGCGGGATTTCCGAAATGTTGAGAGGAACTCGAAACATGTCAACCTCGGTTTTGAGAATCTCTCCCGGAGTTTGAGAGATTTGGACGTGAAAGGGTACCAGTCTTGTCGGGGATTGGGAACCCTTCGCGAGAATGTCCAAAGTTTCAGCGGGATTTCCAAAATGTTGAGAGGAACTCGAAACATGTCAACCTCGGTTTTGAGAATCTCTCCCGGAGTTTGAGAGATTTGGACGTGAAAGGGTACCAGTCTTGTCGGGGATTGGGAACCCTTTGCGAGAATGTCCAAAGTTTCAGCGGGATTTCCAAAATGTTGAAAGGAACTCGAAACATGTGAACTATGGTTTTGAGAATCTCTCCCGGAGTTTGAGAGATTTGGACGTGAAAGGGTACCAGTCTTGTGGGGGATTGGGAACCCTTCGCGAGAATGTCCAAAGTTTCAGCGGGATTTCCAAAATGTTGAGAGGAACTCGAAACATGTCAACCTTGGTTTTGAGAATCTCTCCCGGAGTTTGAGAGATTTGGACGTGAAAGGGTACCAGTCTTGTCGGGGATTGGGAACCCTTCGCGAGAATGTCCAAACTTTCAGTGGGATTTCCAAAATGTTGAGAGGAACTCGAAACATGTCAACCTTGGTTTTGAGAATCTCTCCCGGAGTTTGAGAGATTTGGACGTGAAAGGGTACCAGTCTTGTCAGGGATTGGGAACCCTTCGCGAGAATGTCCAAAGTTTCAGCGGGATTTCCAAAATGTTGAGAGGAACTCGAAACATGTCAACCTCGGTTTTGAGAATCTCTCCCGGAGTTTGAGAGATTTGGACGTGAAAGGGTACCAGTCTTGTCGGGGATTGGGAACCCTTCGCGAGAATGTCCAAAGTTTCAGCGGGATTTCCAAAATGTTGAGAGGAACTCGAAACATGTCAACCTTGGTTTTGAGAATCTCTCCCGGAGTTCGAGAGATTTGAACGTGAAAGGGTACCAGTCTTGTCGGGGATTGGGAACCCTTCGCGAGAATGTCCAAAGTTTCAGCGGGATTTCCAAAATGTTGAGAGGAACTCGAATCATGTCAACCTTGGTTTTGAGAATCTCTCCCGGAGTTTGAGAGATTTGGACGTGAAAGGGTACCAGTCTTGTCGGGGATTGGGAACCCTTCGCGAGAATGTCCAAACTTTCAGTGGGATTTCCAAAATGTTGAGAGGAACTCGAAACATGTCAACCTTGGTTTTGAGAATCTCTCCCGGAGTTTGAGAGATTTGGACGTGAAAGGGTACCAGTCTTGTCGGGGATTGGGAACCCTTCGCGAGAATGTCCAAAGTTTCAGCGGGATTTCCAAAATGTTGAGAGGAACTCGAAACATGTCAACCTCGGTTTTGAGAATCTCTCCCGGAGTTTGAGAGATTTGGACGTGAAAGGGTACCAGTCTTGTCGGGGATTGGGAACCCTTCGCCAGAATGTCCAAAGTTTCAGCGGGATTTCCAAAATGTTGAGAGGAACTCGAAACATGTCAACCTTGGTTTTGAGAATCTCTCCCGGAGTTTGAGAGATTTGGACGAGAAAGGGTACCAGTCTTGTCGGGGATTGGGAACCCTTCGCGAGAATGTCCAAAGTTTCAGCGGGATTTCCAAAATGTTGAGAGGAACTCGAATCATGTCAACCTTGGTTTTGAGAATCTCTCCCGGAGTTTGAGAGATTTGGACGTGAAAGGGTACCAGTCTTGTCGGGGATTGGGAACCCTTTGCGAGAATGTCCAAAGTTTCAGCGGGATTTCCAAAATGTTGAGAGGAACTCGAATCATGTCAACCTTGGTTTTGAGAATCTCTCCCGGAGTTTGAGAGATTTGGACGTGAAAGGGTACCAGTCTTGTCGGGGATTGGGAACCCTTTGCGAGAATGTCCAAAGTTTCAGCGGGATTTCCAAAATGTTGAGAGGAACTCGAAACATGTCAACCTCGGTTTTGAGAATCTCTCCCGGAGTTTGAGAGATTTGGACGTGAAAGGGTACCAGTCTTGTCGGGGATTGGGAACCCTTCGCGAGAATGTCCAAAGTTTCAGCGGGATTTCCAAAATGTTGAGAGGAACTCGAAACATGTCAACCTTGGTTTTCAGAATCTCTCCCGGAGTTTGAGAGATTTGGATGTGAAAGGGTACCAGTCTTGTCGGGGATTGGGAACCCTTCGCGAGAATGTCCAGACTTTCAGTGGGATTTCCAAAATGTTGAGAGGAACTCGAAACATGTCAACCTTGGTTTTGAGAATCTCTCCCGGAGTTCGAGAGATTTGAACGTGAAAGGGTACCAGTCTTGTCGGGGATTGGGAACCCTTCGCGAGAATGTCCAAAGTTTCAGCGGGATTTCCAAAATGTTGAGAGGAACTCGAATCATGTCAACCTTGGTTTTGAGAATCTCTCCCGGAGTTTGAGAGATTTGGACGTGAAAGGGTACCAGTCTTGTCGGGGATTGGGAACCCTTCTCGAGAATGTCCAAACTTTCAGTGGGATTTCCAAAATGTTGAGAGGAACTCGAAACATGTCAACCTTGGTTTTGAGAATCTCTCCCGGAGTTTGAGAGATTTGGACGTGAAAGGGTACCAGTCTTGTCGGGGATTGGGAACCCTTCGCGAGAATGTCCAAAGTTTCAGCGGGATTTCCAAAATGTTGAGAGGAACTCGAAACATGTCAACCTCGGTTTTGAGAATCTCTCCCGGAGTTTGAGAGATTTGGACGTGAAAGGGTACCAGTCTTGTCGGGGATTGGGAACCCTTCGCCAGAATGTCCAAAGTTTCAGCGGGATTTCCAAAATGTTGAGAGGAACTCGAAACATGTCAACCTTGGTTTTGAGAATCTCTCCCGGAGTTTGAGAGATTTGGACGAGAAAGGGTACCAGTCTTGTCGGGGATTGGGAACCCTTCGCGAGAATGTCCAAAGTTTCAGCGGGATTTCCAAAATGTTGAGAGGAACTCGAATCATGTCAACCTTGGTTTTGAGAATCTCTCCCGGAGTTTGAGAGATTTGGACGTGAAAGGGTACCAGTCTTGTGGGGGATTGGGAACCCTTCGCGAGAATGTCCAAAGTTTCAGCGGGATTTCCAAAATGTTGAGAGGAACTCGAAACATG
Organism: Streptopelia decaocto; assembly: GCF_964273445.1. Lineage (NCBI taxonomy): Eukaryota > Metazoa > Chordata > Aves > Columbiformes > Columbidae > Streptopelia > Streptopelia decaocto. The sequence goes on along the minus strand of NW_028117226.1, from coordinate 1,108,781 downwards.
TCAACCTTGGTTTTGAGAATCTCTCCCGGAGTTTGAGAGATTTGGACGTGAAAGGGTACCAGTCTTGTCGGGGATTGGGAACCCTTCGCCAGAATGTCCAAAGTTTCAGCGGGATTTCCAAAATGTTGAGAGGAACTCGAAACATGTCAACCTTGGTTTTGAGAATCTCTCCCGGAGTTTGAGAGATTTGGACGTGAAAGGGTACCAGTCTTGTCGGGGATTGGGAACCCTTCGCGAGAATGTCCAAAGTTTCAGCGGGATTTCCAAAATGTTGAGAGGAACTCGAAACATGTCAACCTTGGTTTTGAGAATCTCTCCCGGAGTTTGAGAGATTTGGACGTGAAAGGGTACCAGTCTTGTCGGGGATTGGGAACCCTTCGCGAGAATGTCCAAAGTTTCAGCGGGATTTCCAAAATGTTGAGAGGAACTCGAAACATGTCAACCTCGGTTTTGAGAATCTCTCCCGGAGTTTGAGAGATTTGGACGTGAAAGGGTACCAGTCTTGTCGGGGATTGGGAACCCTTCGCGAGAATGTCCAAAGTTTCAGCGGGATTTCCAAAATGTTGAGAGGAACTCGAAACATGTCAACCTCGGTTTTGAGAATCTCTCCCGGAGTTTGAGAGATTTGGACGTGAAAGGGTACCAGTCTTGTCGGGGATTGGGAACCCTTCGCGAGAATGTCCAAAGTTTCAGCGGGATTTCCAAAATGTTTAGAGGAACTCGAAACATGTCAACCTTGGTTTTGAGAATCTCTCCAGGAGTTCGAGAGATTTGGACGTGAAAGTGTACCAGTCTTGTCGGGGATTGGGAACCCTTCGCGAGAATGTCCAAAGTTTCAGCGGGATTTCCAAAATGTTGAGAGGAACTCGAAACATGTCAACCTTGGTTTTGAGAATCTCTCCCGGAGTTTGAGAGATTTGGACGTGAAAGGGTACCAGTCTTGTCGGGGATTGGGAACCCTTCGCGAGAATGTCCAAAGTTTCAGCGGGATTTCCAAAATGTTGAGAGGAACTCGAAACATGTCAACCTCGGTTTTGAGAATCTCTCCCGGAGTTTGAGAGATTTGGACGTGAAAGGGTACCAGTCTTGTCGGGGATTGGGAACCCTTCGCGAGAATGTCCAAAGTTTCAGCGGGATTTCCAAAATGTTGAGAGGAACTCGAAACATGTCAACCTTGGTTTTGAGAATCTCTCCCGGAGTTTGAGAGATTTGGATGTGAAAGGATACCAGTCTTGTCGGGGATTGGGAACCCTTCGCGAGAATGTCCAGACTTTCAGTGGGATTTCCAAAATGTTGAGAGGAACTCGAAACATGTCAACCTTGGTTTTGAGAATCTCTCCCGGAGTTCGAGAGATTTGAACGTGAAAGGGTACCAGTCTTGTCGGGGATTGGGAACCCCTCGCGAGAATGTCCAAAGTTTCAGCGGGATTTCCAAAATGTTGAGAGGAACTCGAAACATGTCAACCTTGGTTTTGAGAATCTCTCCCGGAGTTTGAGAGATTTGGACGTGAAAGGGTACCAGTCTTGTCGGGGATTGGGAACCCTTCGCGAGAATGTCCAAACTTTCAGTGGGATTTCCAAAATGTTGAGAGGAACTCGAAACATGTCAACCTTGGTTTTGAGAATCTCTCCCGGAGTTTGAGAGATTTGGACGTGAAAGGGTACCAGTCTTGTCGGGGATTGGGAACCCTTCGCGAGAATGTCCAAAGTTTCAGCGGGATTTCCAAAATGTTGAGAGGAACTCGAAACATGTCAACCTCGGTTTTGAGAATCTCTCCCGGAGTTTGAGAGATTTGGACGTGAAAGGGTACCAGTCTTGTCGGGGATTGGGAACCCTTTGCGAGAATGTCCAAAGTTTCAGCGGGATTCCCAAAATGTTGAGAGGAACTCGAAACATGTCAACCTTGGTTTTGAGAATCTCTCCCGGAGTTTGAGAGATTTGGACGAGAAAGGGTACCAGTCTTGTCGGGGATTGGGAACCCTTCGCGAGAATGTCCAAAGTTTCAGCGGGATTTCCAAAATGTTGAGAGGAACTCGAATCATGTCAACCTTGGTTTTGAGAATCTCTCCCGGAGTTTGAGAGATTTGGACGTGAAAGGGTACCAGTCTTGTCGGGGATTGGGAACCCTTCGCCACAATGTCCAAAGTTTCAGCGGGATTTCCAAAAAGTTGAGAGGAACTCGAAACATGTCAACCTTGGTTTTGAGAATCTCTCCCGGAGTTTGAGAGATTTGGACGTGAAAGGGTACCAGTCTTGTCGGGGATTGGGAACCCTTCGCGAGAATGTCCAAAGTTTCAGCGGGATTTCCAAAATGTTGAAAGGAACTCGAAACATGTCAACCTTGGTTTTGAGAATCTCTCCCGGAGTTCGAGAGATTTGGACGTGAAAGGGTACCAGTCTTGTCGGGGATTGGGAACCCTTCGCGAGAATGTCCAAAGTTTCAGCGGGATTTCCAAAATGTTGAGAGGAACTCGAAACATGTCAACCTTGGTTTTGAGAATCTCTCCCGGAGTTTGAGAGATTTGGACGTGAAAGGGTACCAGTCTTGTCGGGGATTGGGAACCCTTCGCGAGAATGTCCAAAGTTTCAGCGGGATTTCCAAAATGTTTAGAGGAACTCGAAACATGTCAACCTTGGTTTTGAGAATCTCTCCCGGAGTTCGAGAGATTTGGACGTGAAAGGGTACCAGTCTTGTCGGGGATTGGGAACCCTTCGCGAGAATGTCCAAAGTTTCAGCGGGATTTCCAAAATGTTTAGAGGAACTCGAAACATGTCAACCTTGGTTTTGAGAATCTCTCCCGGAGTTTGAGAGATTTGGACGTGAAAGGGTACCAGTCTTGTCGGGGATTGGGAACCCTTCGCGAGAATGTCCAAAGTTTCAGCGGGATTTCCAAAATGTTGAGAGGAACTCGAAACATGTCAACCTCGGTTTTGAGAATCTCTCCCGGAGTTTGAGAGATTTGGACGTGAAAGGGTACCAGTCTTGTCGGGGATTGGGAACCCTTCGCGAGAATGTCCAAAGTTTCAGCGGGATTTCCAAAATGTTGAGAGGAACTCGAAACATGTCAACCTTGGTTTTGAGAATCTCTCCCGGAGTTTGAGAGATTTGGACGTGAAAGGGTACCAGTCTTGTCGGGGATTGGGAACCCTTCGCGAGATTGTCCAGACCTTCAGTGGGATTTCCAAAATGTTGAGAGGAACTCGAATCATGTCAACCTTGGTTTTGAGAATCTCTCCCGGAGTTTGAGAGATTTGGACGTGAAAGGGTACCAGTCTTGTCGGGGATTGGGAACCCTTCGCGAGAATGTCCAAAGTTTCAGCGGGATTTCCAAAATGTTGAGAGGAACTCGAAACATGTGAACTATGGTTTTGAGAATCTCTCCCGGAGTTTGAGAGATTTGGACGTGAAAGGGTACCAGTCTTGTCGGGGATTGGGAACCCTTCGCGAGAATGTCCAAAGTTTCAGCGGGATTTCCAAAATGTTGAGAGGAACTCGAAACATGTCAACCTCGGTTTTGAGAATCTCTCCCGGAGGTTGAGAGATTTGGACGTGAAAGGGTACCAGTCTTGTCGGGGATTGGGAACCCTTCGCGAGAATGTCCAAAGTTTCAGCGGGATTTCCAAAATGTTGAGAGGAACTCGAAACATGTCAACCTTGGTTTTGAGAATCTCTCCCGGAGTTTGAGAGATTTGGACGAGAAAGGGTACCAGTCTTGTCGGGGATTGGGAACCCTTCGCGAGAATGTCCAAAGTGTCAGCGGGATTTCCAAAATGTTGAGAGGAACTCGAATCATGTCAACCTTGGTCTTGAGAATCTCTCCCGGAGTTTGAGAGATTTGGACGTGAAAGGGTACCAGTCTTGTCGGGGATTGGGAACCCTTCGCGAGAATGTCCAAAGTTTCAGCGGGATTTCCAAAATGTTGAGAGGAACTCGAAACATGTCAACCTTGGTTTTGAGAATCTCTCCCGGAGTTTGAGAGATTTGGACGTGAAAGGGTACCAGTCTTGTCGGGGATTGGGAACCCTTCGCGAGAATGTCCAAAGTTTCAGCGGGATTTCCAAAATGTTGAGAGGAACTCGAAACATGTCAACCTTGGTTTTGAGAATCTCTCCCGGAGTTCGAGAGATTTGGACGTGAAAGGGTACCAGTCTTGTCGGGGATTGGGAACCCTTCGCGAGAATGTCCAAAGTTTCAGCGGGATTTCCAAAATGTTGAGAGGAACTCGAAACATGTCAACCTTGGTTTTGAGAATCTCTCCCGGAGTTTGAGAGATTTGGACGTGAAAGGGTACCAGTCTTGTCAGGGATTGGGAACCCTTCGCCAGAATGTCCAAAGTTTCAGCAGGATTTCCAAAATGTTGAGAGGAACTCGAAACATGTCAACCTTGGTTTTGAGAATCTCTCCCGGAGTTTGAGAGATTTGGACTTGAAAGGGTACCAGTCTTGTCGGGGATTGGGAACCCTTCGCGAGAATGTCCAAAGTTTCAGCGGGATTTCCAAAATGTTGAGAGGAACTCGAATCATGTCAACCTTGGTTTTGAGAATCTCTCCCGGAGTTTGAGAGATTTGGACGTGAAAGGGTACCAGTCTTGTCGGGGATTGGGAACCCTTCGCGAGAATGTCCAAAGTTTCAGCGGGATTTCCAAAATGTTGAGAGGAACTCGAATCATGTCAACCTCGGTTTTGAGAATCTCTCCCGGAGTTTGAGAGATTTGGACGTGAAAGGGTACCAGTCTTGTCGGGGATTGGGAACCCTTTGCGAGAATGTCCAAAGTTTCAGCGGGATTTCCAAAATGTTGAGAGGAACTCGAAACATGTCAACCTTGGTTTTGAGAATCTCTCCCGGAGTTTGAGAGATTTGGACGTGAAAGGGTACCAGTCTTGTCGGGGATTGGGAACCCTTCGCGAGAATGTCCAAAGTTTCAGCGGGATTTCCAAAATGTTGAGAGGAACTCGAAACATGTCAACCTTGGTTTTGAGAATCTCTCCCGGAGTTTGAGAGATTTGGACGTGAAAGGGTACCAGTCTTGTCGGGGATTGGGAACCCTTCGCGAGAATGTCCAAAGTTTCAGCGGGATTTCCAAAATGTTGAGAGGAACTCGAAACATGTCAACCTTGGTTTTGAGAATCTCTCCCGGAGTTTGAGAGATTTGGACGTGAAAGGGTACCAGTCTTGTCGGGGATTGGGAACCCTTCGCGAGAATGTCCAAAGTTTCAGCGGGATTTCCAAAATGTTGAGAGGAACTCGAAACATGTCAACCTTGGTTTTGAGAATCTCTCCCGGAGTTTGAGAGATTTGGACGAGAAAGGGTACCAGTCTTGTCGGGGATTGGGAACCCTTCGCGAGAATGTCCAAAGTTTCAGCGGGATTTCCAAAATGTTGAGAGGAACTCGAATCATGTCAACCTCGGTTTTGAGAATCTCTCCCGGAGTTTGAGAGATTTGGACGTGAAAGGGTACCAGTCTTGTCGGGGATTGGGAACCCTTCGCGAGAATGTCCAAAGTTTCAGCGGGATTTCCAAAATGTTGAGAGGAACTCGAAACATGTCAACCTTGGTTTTGAGAATCTCTCCCGGAGTTTGAGAGATTTGGACGTGAAAGGGTACCAGTCTTGTCGGGGATTGGGAACCCTTCGCGAGAATGTCCAAAGTTTCAGCGGGATTTCCAAAATGTTGAAAGGAACTCGAAACATGTCAACCTTGGTTTTGAGAATCTCTCCCGGAGTTTGAGAGATTTGGACGTGAAAGGGTACCAGTCTTGTCGGGGATTGGGAACCCTTCGCGAGAATGTCCAAAGTTTCAGCGGGATTTCCAAAATGTTGAGAGGAACTCGAAACATGTCAACCTCGGTTTTGAGAATCTCTCCCGGAGTTTGAGAGATTTGGACGTGAAAGGGTACCAGTCTTGTCGGGGATTGGGAACCCTTCGCGAGAATGTCCAAAGTTTCAGCGGGATTTCCAAAATGTTGAGAGGAACTCGAAACATGTCAACCTTGGTTTTGAGAATCTCTCCCGGAGTTTGAGAGATTTGGACGTGAAAGGGTACCAGTCTTGTCGGGGATTGGGAACCCTTCGCCAGAATGTCCAAAGTTTCAGCGGGATTTCCAAAATGTTGAGAGGAACTCGAATCATGTCAACCTTGGTTTTGAGAATCTCTCCCGGAGTTTGAGAGATTTGGACGTGAAAGGGTACCAGTCTTGTCGGGGATTGGGAACCCTTCGCGAGAATGTCCAAAGTTTCAGCGGGATTTCCAAAATGTTGAGAGGAACTCGAAACATGTCAACCTTGGTTTTGAGAATCTCTCCCGGAGTTTGAGAGATTTGGACGTGAAAGGGTACCAGTCTTGTCGGGGATTGGGAACCCTTCGCGAGAATGTCCAAAGTTTCAGCGGGATTTCCAAAATGTTGAGAGGAACTCGAAACATGTCAACCTTGGTTTTGAGAATCTCTCCCGGAGTTCGAGAGATTTGGACGTGAAAGGGTACCAGTCTTGTCGGGGATTGGGAACCCTTCGCGAGAATGTCCAAAGTTTCAGCGGGATTTCCAAAATGTTGAGAGGAACTCGAAACATGTCAACCTTGGTTTTGAGAATCTCTCCCGGAGTTTGAGAGATTTGGACGTGAAAGAGTACCAGTCTTGTCGGGGATTGGGAACCCTTCGCGAGAATGTCCAAACTTTCAGTGGGATTTCCAAAATGTTGAGAGGAACTCGAAACATGTCAACCTTGGTTTTGAGAATCTCTCCCGGAGTTCGAGAGATTTGAACGTGAAAGGGTACCAGTCTTGTCGGGGATTGGGAACCCTTCGCGAGAATGTCCAAAGTTTCAGCGGGATTTCCAAAATGTTGAGAGAAACTCGAAACATGTCAACCTCAGTTTTGAGAATCTCTCCCGGAGTTTGAGAGATTTGGACGTGAAAGGGTACCAGTCTTGTCGGGGATTGGGAACCCTTCGCCACAATGTCCAAAGTTTCAGCGGGATTTCCAAAATGTTGAGAGGAACTCGAATCATGTCAACCTTGGTTTTGAGAATCTCTCCCGGAGTTTGAGAGATTTGGACGTGAAAGGGTACCAGTCTTGTCGGGGATTGGGAACCCTTCGCGAGAATGTCCAAAGTTTCAGCGGGATTTCCAAAATGTTGAGAGGAACTCGAAACATGTCAACCGCGGTTTTGAGAATCTCTCCCGGAGTTTGAGAGATTTGGACGTGAAAGGGTACCAGTCTTGTCGGGGATTGGGAACCCTTTGCGAGAATGTCCAAAGTTTCAGCGGGATTTCCAAAATGTTGAGAGGAACTCGAAACATGTCAACCTTGGTTTTGAGAATCTCTCCCGGAGTTTGAGAGATTTGGACGTGAAAGGGTACCAGTCTTGTCGGGGATTGGGAACCCTTCGCCACAATGTCCAAAGTTTCAGCGGGATTTCCAAAATGTTGAAAGGAACTCGAAACATGTCAACCTTGGTTTTGAGAATCTCTCCCGGAGTTTGAGAGATTTGGACGTGAAAGGGTACCAGTCTTGTCGGGGATTGGGAACCCTTCGCGAGAATGTCCAATGTTTCAGCGGGATTTCCAAAATGTTGAGAGGAACTCGAAACATGTCAACCTTGGTTTTGAGAATCTCTCCCGGAGTTTGAGAGATTTGGACGTGTAAGGGTACCAGTCTTGTGGGGGATTGGGAACCCTTCGCGAGAATGTCCAAAGTTTCAGCGGGATTTCCAAAATGTTGAGAGGAACTCGAAACATGTCAACCTTGGTTTTGAGAATCTCTCCCGGAGTTTGAGAGATTTGGACGTGAAAGGGTACCAGTCTTGTCGGGGATTGGGAACCCTTCGCGAGAATGTCCAAAGTTTCAGCGGGATTTCCAAAATGTTGAGAGGAACTCGAAACATGTCAACCTTGGTTTTGAGAATCTCTCCCGGAGTTTGAGAGATTTGGACGTGAAAGGGTACCAGTCTTGTCGGGGATTGGGAACCCTTCGCGAGAATGTCCAAAGTTTCAGCGGGATTTCCAAAATGTTGAGAGGAACTCGAATCATGTCAACCTCGGTTTTGAGAATCTCTCCCGGAGTTTGAGAGATTTGGACGTGAAAGGGTACCAGTCTTGTCGGGGATTGGGAACCCTTCGCGAGAATGTCCAAAGTTTCAGCGGGATTTCCAAAATGTTGAGAGGAACTCGAAACATGTCAACCTTGGTTTTGAGAATCTCTCCCGGAGTTTGAGAGATTTGGATGTGAAAGGGTACCAGTCTTGTCGGGGATTGGGAACCCTTCGCGAGAATGTCCAAAGTTTCAGCGGGATTTCCAAAATGTGGGAGAAACTCGAAACATGTCAACCTTGGTTTTGAGAATCTCTCCCGGAGTTTGAGAGATTTGGACGTGAAAGGGTACCAGTCTTGTCGGGGATTGGGAACCCTTCGCGAGAATGTCCAAAGTTTCAGCGGGATTTCCAAAATGTTGAGAGGAACTCGAATCATGTCAACCTCGGTTTTGAGAATCTCTCCCGGAGTTTGAGAGATTTGGACGTGAAAGGGTACCAGTCTTGTCGGGGATTGGGAACCCTTCGCGAGAATGTCCAAAGTTTCAGCGGGATTTCCAAAATGTTGAGAGGAACTCGAAACATGTCAACCTTGGTTTTGAGAATCTCTCCTGGAGTTTGAGAGATTTGGACGTGAAAGTGTACCAGTCTTGTCGGGGATTGGGAACCCTTCGCGAGAATGTCCAAAGTTTCAGCGGGATTTCCAAAATGTTGAAAGTAACTCGAAACATGTGAACTTTGGTTTTGAGAATCTCTCCCGGAGTTCGAGAGATTTGGACGTGAAAGGGTACCAGTCTTGTCGGGGATTGGGAACCCTTCGCGAGAATGTCCAAAGTTTCAGCGGGATTTCCAAAATGTTGAGAGGAACTCGAAACATGTCAACCTTGGTTTTGAGAATCTCTCCCGGAGTTTGAGAGATTTGGACGTGAAAGGGTACCAGTCTTGTCGGGGATTGGGAACCCTTCGCGAGAATGTCCAAAGTTTCAGCGGGATTTCCAAAATGTTGAGAGGAAGTCGAATCATGTCAACCTTGGTTTTGAGAATCTCTCCCGGAGTTTGAGAGATTTGGACGTGAAAGGGTACCAGTCTTGTCGGGGATTGGGAACCCTTCGCGAGAATGTCCAAAGTTTCAGCGGGATTTCCAAAATGTTGAAAGGAACTCGAAACATGTCAACCTTGGTTTTGAGAATCTCTCCCGGAGTTTGAGAGATTTGGACGTGAAAGGGTACCAGTCTTGTCGGGGATTGGGAACCCTTCGCGAGAATGTCCAAAGTTTCAGCGGGATTTCCAAAATGTTGAGAGGAACTCGAAACATGTCAACCTTGGTTTTGAGAATCTCTCCCGGAGTTTGAGAGATTTGGACGTGAAAGGGTACCAGTCTTGTCGGGGATTGGGAACCCTTCGCGAGAATGTCCAAAGTTTCAGCGGGATTTCCAAAATGTTGAGAGGAACTCGAAACATGTCAACCTTGGTTTTGAGAATCTCTCCCGGAGTTTGAGAGATTTGGACGTGAAAGGGTACCAGTCTTGTCGGGGATTGGGAACCCTTCGCCAGAATGTCCAAAGTTTCAGCGGGATTTCCAAAATGTTGAGAGGAACTCGAATCATGTCAACCTTGGTTTTGAGAATCTCTCCCGGAGTTTGAGAGATTTGGACGTGAAAGGGTACCAGTCTTGTCGGGGATTGGGAACCCTTCGCGAGAATGTCCAAAGTTTCAGCGGGATTTCCAAAATGTTGAGAGGAACTCGAAACATGTCAACCTTGGTTTTGAGAATCTCTCCCGGAGTTTGAGAGATTTGGACGTGAAAGGGTACCAGTCTTGTCGGGGATTGGGAACCCTTCGCGAGAATGTCCAAAGTTTCAGCGGGATTTCCAAAATGTTGAGAGGAACTCGAAACATGTCAACCTTGGTTTTGAGAATCTCTCCCGGAGTTCGAGAGATTTGGACGTGAAAGGGTACCAGTCTTGTCGGGGATTGGGAACCCTTCGCGAGAATGTCCAAAGTTTCAGCGGGATTTCCAAAATGTTGAGAGGAACTCGAAACATGTCAACCTTGGTTTTGAGAATCTCTCCCGGAGTTTGAGAGATTTGGACGTGAAAGAGTACCAGTCTTGTCGGGGATTGGGAACCCTTCGCGAGAATGTCCAAAGTTTCAGCGGGATTTCCAAAATGTTGAGAGGAACTCGAAACATGTCAACCTTGGTTTTGAGAATCTCTCCCGGAGTTCGAGAGATTTGAACGTGAAAGGGTACCAGTCTTGTCGGGGATTGGGAACCCTTCGCGAGAATGTCCAAAGTTTCAGCGGGATTTCCAAAATGTTGAGAGAAACTCGAAACATGTCAACCTCAGTTTTGAGAATCTCTCCCGGAGTTTGAGAGATTTGGACGTGAAAGGGTACCAGTCTTGTCGGGGATTGGGAACCCTTCGCCACAATGTCCAAAGTTTCAGCGGGATTTCCAAAATGTTGAGAGGAACTCGAATCATGTCAACCTTGGTTTTGAGAATCTCTCCCGGAGTTTGAGAGATTTGGACGTGAAAGGGTACCAGTCTTGTCGGGGATTGGGAACCCTTCGCGAGAATGTCCAAAGTTTCAGCGGGATTTCCAAAATGTTGAGAGGAACTCGAAACATGTCAACCGCGGTTTTGAGAATCTCTCCCGGAGTTTGAGAGATTTGGACGTGAAAGGGTACCAGTCTTGTCGGGGATTGGGAACCCTTTGCGAGAATGTCCAAAGTTTCAGCGGGATTTCCAAAATGTTGAGAGGAACTCGAAACATGTCAACCTTGGTTTTGAGAATCTCTCCCGGAGTTTGAGAGATTTGGACGTGAAAGGGTACCAGTCTTGTCGGGGATTGGGAACCCTTCGCCACAATGTCCAAAGTTTCAGCGGGATTTCCAAAATGTTGAAAGGAACTCGAAACATGTCAACCTTGGTTTTGAGAATCTCTCCCGGAGTTCGAGAGATTTGGACGTGAAAGGGTACCAGTCTTGTCGGGGATTGGGAACCCTTCGCGAGAATGTCCAAAGTTTCAGCGGGATTTCCAAAATGTTGAGAGGAACTCGAAACATGTCAACCTTGGTTTTGAGAATCTCTCCCGGAGTTTGAGAGATTTGGACGTGAAAGAGTACCAGTCTTGTCGGGGATTGGGAACCCTTCGCGAGAATGTCCAAACTTTCAGTGGGATTTCCAAAATGTTGAGAGGAACTCGAAACATGTCAACCTTGGTTTTGAGAATCTCTCCCGGAGTTCGAGAGATTTGAACGTGAAAGGGTACCAGTCTTGTCGGGGATTGGGAACCCTTCGCGAGAATGTCCAAAGTTTCAGCGGGATTTCCAAAATGTTGAGAGAAACTCGAAACATGTCAACCTCAGTTTTGAGAATCTCTCCCGGAGTTTGAGAGATTTGGACGTGAAAGGGTACCAGTCTTGTCGGGGATTGGGAACCCTTCGCCACAATGTCCAAAGTTTCAGCGGGATTTCCAAAATGTTGAGAGGAACTCGAATCATGTCAACCTTGGTTTTGAGAATCTCTCCCGGAGTTTGAGAGATTTGGACGTGAAAGGGTACCAGTCTTGTCGGGGATTGGGAACCCTTCGCGAGAATGTCCAAAGTTTCAGCGGGATTTCCAAAATGTTGAGAGGAACTCGAAACATGTCAACCGCGGTTTTGAGAATCTCTCCCGGAGTTTGAGAGATTTGGACGTGAAAGGGTACCAGTCTTGTCGGGGATTGGGAACCCTTTGCGAGAATGTCCAAAGTTTCAGCGGGATTTCCAAAATGTTGAGAGGAACTCGAAACATGTCAACCTTGGTTTTGAGAATCTCTCCCGGAGTTTGAGAGATTTGGACGTGAAAGGGTACCAGTCTTGTCGGGGATTGGGAACCCTTCGCCACAATGTCCAAAGTTTCAGCGGGATTTCCAAAATGTTGAAAGGAACTCGAAACATGTCAACCTTGGTTTTGAGAATCTCTCCCGGAGTTTGAGAGATTTGGACGTGAAAGGGTACCAGTCTTGTCGGGGATTGGGAACCCTTCGCGAGAATGTCCAATGTTTCAGCGGGATTTCCAAAATGTTGAGAGGAACTCGAAACATGTCAACCTTGGTTTTGAGAATCTCTCCCGGAGTTCGAGAGATTTGGACGTGAAAGGGTACCAGTCTTGTCGGGGATTGGGAACCCTTCGCGAGAATGTCCAAAGTTTCAGCGGGATTTCCAAAATGTTGAGAGGAACTCGAAACATGTCAACCTTGGTTTTGAGAATCTCTCCCGGAGTTTGAGAGATTTGGACGTGAAAGGGTACCAGTCTTGTCGGGGATTGGGAACCCTTCGCCAGAATGTCCAAAGTTTCAGCGGGATTTCCAAAATGTTGAGAGGAACTCGAAACATGTCAACCTTGGTTTTGAGAATCTCTCCCGGAGTTTGAGAGATTTGGACGTGAAAGGGTACCAGTCTTGTCGGGGATTGGGAACCCTTCGCGAGAATGTCCAAAGTTTCAGCGGGATTTCCAAAATGTTGAGAGGAACTCGAATCATGTCAACCTCGGTTTTGAGAATCTCTCCCGGAGTTTGAGAGATTTGGACGTGAAAGGGTACCAGTCTTGTCGGGGATTGGGAACCCTTCGCGAGAATGTCCAAAGTTTCAGCGGGATTTCCAAAATGTTGAGAGGAACTCGAAACATGTCAACCTTGGTTTTGAGAATCTCTCCCGGAGTTTGAGAGATTTGGATGTGAAAGGTTACCAGTCTTGTCGGGGATTGGGAACCCTTCGCGAGAATGTCCAAAGTTTCAGCGGGATTTCCAAAATGTTGAGAGGAACTCGAAACATGTCAACCTTGGTTTTGAGAATCTCTCCCAGAGTTTGAGAGATTTGGATGTGAAAGGGTACCAGTCTTGTCGGGGATTGTGAACCCTTCGCGAGAATGTCCAAACTTTCAGTGGGATTTCCAAAATGTTGAGAGGAACTCGAAACATGTCAACCTTGGTTTTGAGAATCTCTCCCGGAGTTTGAGAGATTTGGACGTGAAAGGGTACCAGTCTTGTCGGGGATTGGGAACCCTTCGCGAGAATGTCCAAAGTTTCAGCGGGATTTCCAAAATGTGGGAGAAACTCGAAACATGTCAACCTTGGTTTTGAGAATCTCTCCCGGAGTTTGAGAGATTTGGACGTGAAAGGGTACCAGTCTTGTCGGGGATTGGGAACCCTTCGCGAGAATGTCCAAAGTTTCAGCGGGATTTCCAAAATGTTGAGAGGAACTCGAATCATGTCAACCTCGGTTTTGAGAATCTCTCCCGGAGTTTGAGAGATTTGGACGTGAAAGGGTACCAGTCTTGTCGGGGATTGGGAACCCTTCGCGAGAATGTCCAAAGTTTCAGCGGGATTTCCAAAATGTTGAGAGGAACTCGAAACATGTCAACCTCGGTTTTGAGAATCTCTCCTGGAGTTTGAGAGATTTGGACGTGAAAGTGTACCAGTCTTGTCGGGGATTGGGAACCCTTCGCGAGAATGTCCAAAGTTTCAGCGGGATTTCCAAAATGTTGAAAGTAACTCGAAACATGTGAACTTTGGTTTTGAGAATCTCTCCCGGAGTTCGAGAGATTTGGACGTGAAAGGGTACCAGTCTTGTCGGGGATTGGGAACCCTTCGCGAGAATGTCCAAAGTTTCAGCGGGATTTCCAAAATGTTGAGAGGAACTCGAAACATGTCAACCTTGGTTTTGAGAATCTCTCCCGGAGTTTGAGAGATTTGGACGTGAAAGGGTACCAGTCTTGTCGGGGATTGGGAACCCTTCGCGAGAATGTCCAAAGTTTCAGCGGGATTTCCAAAATGTTGAGAGGAAGTCGAATCATGTCAACCTTGGTTTTGAGAATCTCTCCCGGAGTTTGAGAGATTTGGACGTGAAAGTGTACCAGTCTTGTCGGGGATTGGGAACCCTTCGCGAGAATGTCCAAAGTTTCAGCGGGATTTCCAAAATGTTGAGAGGAACTCGAATCATGTCAACCTTGGTTTTGAGAATCTCTCCCGGAGTTTGAGAGATTTGGACGTGAAAGGGTACCAGTCTTGTCGGGGATTGGGAACCCTTCGCGAGAATGTCCAAAGTTTCAGCGGGATTTCCAAAATGTTGAGAGGAACTCGAAACATGTCAACCTTGGTTTTGAGAATCTCTCCCGGAGTTTGAGAGATTTGGACGTGAAAGGGTACCAGTCTTGTCGGGGATTGGGAACCCTTCGCCAGAATGTCCAAAGTTTCAGCGGGATTTCCAAAATGTTGAAAGGAACTCGAAACATGTCAACCTTGGTTTTGAGAATCTCTCCCGGAGTTTGAGAGATTTGGACGTGAAAGGGTACCAGTCTTGTCGGGGATTGGGAACCCTTCGCGAGAATGTCCAAAGTTTCAGCGGGATTTCCAAAATGTTGAGAGGAACTCGAAACATGTCAACCTTGGTTTTGAGAATCTCTCCCGGAGTTTGAGAGATTTGGACGTGAAAGGGTACCAGTCTTGTCGGGGATTGGGAACCCTTCGCGAGAATGTCCAAAGTTTCAGCGGGATTTCCAAAATGTTGAGAGGAACTCGAAACATGTCAACCTTGGTTTTGAGAATCTCTCCCGGAGTTTGAGAGATTTGGACGTGAAAGGGTACCAGTCTTGTCGGGGATTGGGAACCCTTCGCGAGAATGTCCAAAGTTTCAGCGGGATTTCCAAAATGTTGAGAGGAACTCGAAACATGTCAACCTTGGTTTTGAGAATCTCTCCCGGAGTTTGAGAGATTTGGACGTGAAAGGGTACCAGTCTTGTCGGGGATTGGGAACCCTTCGCGAGAATGTCCAAAGTTTCCGCAGGATTTCCAAAATGTTGAGAGGAACTCGAAACATGTCAACCTTGGTTTTGAGAATCTCTCCCGGAGTTTGAGAGATTTGGACGTGAAAGGGTACCAGTCTTGTCGGGGATTGGGAACCCTTCGCGAGAATGTCCAAAGTTTCAGCGGGATTTCCAAAATGTTGAGAGGAACTCGAATCATGTCAACCTTGGTTTTGAGAATCTCTCCCGGAGTTTGAGAGATTTGGACGTGAAAGGGTACCAGTCTTGTCGGGGATTGGGAACCCTTCGCGAGAATGTCCAAAGTTTCAGCGGGATTTCCAAAATGTTGAGAGGAACTCGAAACATGTCAACCTCGGTTTTGAGAATCTCTCCCGGAGTTTGAGAGATTTGGACGTGAAAGGGTACCAGTCTTGTCGGGGATTGGGAACCCTTCGCGAGAATGTCCAAACTTTCAGTGGGATTTCCAAAATGTTGAGAGGAACTCGAAACATGTCAACCTCGATTTTGAGAATCTCTCCCGGAGTTCGAGAGATTTGAACTTTAAAGGGTACCAGTCTTGTCGGGGATTGGGAACCCTTCGCGAGAATGTCCAAAGTTTCAGCGGGATTTCCAAAATGTGAGAGAAACTCGAAACATGTCAACCTCGGTTTTGAGAATCTCTCCCGGAGTTTGAGAGATTTGGACGTGAAAGGGTACCAGTCTTGTCGGGGATTGGGAACCCTTCGCGAGAATGTCCAAAGTTTCAGCGGGATTTCCAAAATGTTGAAAGGAACTCGAAACATGTGAACTTTGGTTTTGAGAATCTCTCCCGGAGTTCGAGAGATTTGGACGTGAAAGGGTACCAGTCTTGTCGGGGATTGGGAACCCTTCGCGAGAATGTCCAAAGTTTCAGCGGGATTTCCAAAATGTTGAGAGGAACTCGAAACATGTCAACCTTGGTTTTGAGAATCTCTCCCGGAGTTTGAGAGATTTGGACGTGAAAGGGTACCAGTCTTGTCGGGGATTGGGAACCCTTCGCGAGAATGTCCAAACTTTCAGTGGGATTTCCAAAATGTTGAAAGGAACTCGAAACATGTCAACCTTGGTTTTGAGAATCTCTCCCGGAGTTTGAGAGATTTGGACGTGAAAGGGTACCAGTCTTGTCGGGGATTGGGAACCCTTCGCGAGAATGTCCAAAGTTTCAGCGGGATTTCCAAAATGTTGAGAGGAACTCGAAACATGTCAACCTTGGTTTTGAGAATCTCTCCCGGAGTTTGAGAGATTTGGACGTGAAAGGGTACCAGTCTTGTCGGGGATTGGGAACCCTTCGCGAGAATGTCCAAAGTTTCAGCGGGATTTCCAAAATGTTGAGAGGAACTCGAATCATGTCAACCTTGGTTTTGAGAATCTCTCCCGGAGTTTGAGAGATTTGGACGTGAAAGGGTACCAGTCTTGTCGGGGATTGGGAACCCTTCGCGAGAATGTCCAAAGTTTCAGCGGGATTTCCAAAATGTTGAGAGGAACTCGAAACATGTCAACCTCGGTTTTGAGAATCTCTCCCGGAGTTTGAGAGATTTGGACGTGAAAGGGTACCAGTCTTGTCGGGGATTGGGAACCCTTCGCGAGAATGTCCAAACTTTCAGTGGGATTTCCAAAATGTTGAGAGGAACTCGAAACATGTCAACCTCGATTTTGAGAATCTCTCCCGGAGTTCGAGAGATTTGAACTTTAAAGGGTACCAGTCTTGTCGGGGATTGGGAACCCTTCGCGAGAATGTCCAAAGTTTCAGCGGGATTTCCAAAATGTGAGAGAAACTCGAAACATGTCAACCTCGGTTTTGAGAATCTCTCCCGGAGTTTGAGAGATTTGGACGTGAAAGGGTACCAGTCTTGTCGGGGATTGGGAACCCTTCGCGAGAATGTCCAAAGTTTCAGCGGGATTTCCAAAATGTTGAAAGGAACTCGAAACATGTGAACTTTGGTTTTGAGAATCTCTCCCGGAGTTCGAGAGATTTGGACGTGAAAGGGTACCAGTCTTGTCGGGGATTGGGAACCCTTCGCGAGAATGTCCAAAGTTTCAGCGGGATTTCCAAAATGTTGAGAGGAACTCGAAACATGTCAACCTTGGTTTTGAGAATCTCTCCCGGAGTTTGAGAGATTTGGACGTGAAAGGGTACCAGTCTTGTCGGGGATTGGGAACCCTTCGCGAGAATGTCCAAACTTTCAGTGGGATTTCCAAAATGTTGAAAGGAACTCGAAACATGTCAACCTTGGTTTTGAGAATCTCTCCCGGAGTTTGAGAGATTTGGACGTGAAAGGGTACCAGTCTTGTCGGGGATTGGGAACCCTTCGCGAGAATGTCCAAAGTTTCAGCGGGATTTCCAAAATGTTGAGAGGAACTCGAAGCATGTCAACCTCGGTTTTGAGAATCTCTCCCGGAGTTTGAGAGATTTGGACGTGAAAGGGTACCAGTCTTGTCGGGGATTGGGAACCCTTCGCGAGAATGTCCAAAGTTTCAGCGGGATTTCCAAAATGTTGAAAGGAACTCGAAACATGTCAACCTTGGTTTTGAGAATCTCTCCCGGAGTTTGAGAGATTTGGACGTGAAAGGGTACCAGTCTTGTCGGGGATTGGGAACCCTTCGCGAGAATGTCCAAAGTTTCAGCGGGATTTCCAAAATGTTGAGAGGAACTCGAAACATGTCAACCTTGGTTTTGAGAATCTCTCCCGGAGTTTGAGAGATTTGGACGTGAAAGGGTACCAGTCTTGTCGGGGATTGGGAACCCTTCGCGAGAATGTCCAAAGTTTCAGCGGGATTTCCAAAATGTTGAGAGGAACTCGAAACATGTCAACCTTGGTTTTGAGAATCTCTCCCGGAGGTTGAGACATTTGGACGTGAAAGGGTACCAGTCTTGTCGGGGATTGGGAACCCTTCGCGAGAATGTCCAAACTTTCAGTGGGATTTCCAAAATGTTGAGAGGAACTCGAAACATGTCAACCTCGATTTTGAGAATCTCTCCCGGAGTTCGAGAGATTTGAACTTTAAAGGGTACCAGTCTTGTCGGGGATTGGGAACCCTTCGCGAGAATGTCCAAAGTTTCAGCGGGATTTCCAAAATGTGAGAGAAACTCGAAACATGTCAACCTCGGTTTTGAGAATCTCTCCCGGAGTTTGAGAGATTTGGACGTGAAAGGGTACCAGTCTTGTCGGGGATTGGGAAACCTTCGCGAGAATGTCCAAAGTTTCAGCGGGATTTCCAAAATGTTGAAAGGAACTCGAAACATGTGAACTTTGGTTTTGAGAATCTCTCCCGGAGTTCGAGAGATTTGGACGTGAAAGGGTACCAGTCTTGTCGGGGATTGGGAACCCTTCGCGAGAATGTCCAAAGTTTCAGCGGGATTTCCAAAATGTTGAGAGGAACTCGAAACATGTCAACCTTGGTTTTGAGAATCTCTCCCGGAGTTTGAGAGATTTGGACGTGAAAGGGTACCAGTCTTGTCGGGGATTGGGAACCCTTCGCGAGAATGTCCAAACTTTCAGTGGGATTTCCAAAATGTTGAAAGGAACTCGAAACATGTCAACCTTGGTTTTGAGAATCTCTCCCGGAGTTTGAGAGATTTGGACGTGAAAGGGTACCAGTCTTGTCGGGGATTGGGAACCCTTCGCGAGAATGTCCAAAGTTTCAGCGGGATTTCCAAAATGTTGAGAGGAACTCGAAACATGTCAACCTCGGTTTTGAGAATCTCTCCCGGAGTTTGAGAGATTTGGACGTGAAAGGGTACCAGTCTTGTCGGGGATTGGGAACCCTTCGCGAGAATGTCCAAAGTTTCAGCGGGATTTCCAAAATGTTGAGAGGAACTTGAAACATGTCAACCTTGGTTTTGAGAATCTCTCCCGGAGTTTGAGAGATTTGGACGTGAAAGGGTACCAGTCTTGTCGGGGATTGGGAACCCTTCGCGAGAATGTCCAAAGTTTCAGCGGGATTTCCAAAATGTTGAGAGGAACTCGAAACATGTCAACCTTGGTTTTGAGAATCTCTCCCGGAGTTTGAGAGATTTGGACGTGAAAGGGTACCAGTCTTGTCGGGGATTGGGAACCCTTCGCGAGAATGTCCAAAGTTTCAGCGGGATTTCCAAAATGTTGAGAGGAACTCGAAACATGTCAACCTTGGTTTTGAGAATCTCTCCCGGAGGTTGAGACATTTGGACGTGAAAGGGTACCAGTCTTGTCGGGGATTGGGAACCCTTCGCGAGAATGTCCAAAGTTTCAGCGGGATTTCCAAAATGTTGAGAGGAACTCGAAACATGTCAACCTCGGTTTTGAGAATCTCTCCCGGAGGTTGAGACATTTGGACGTGAAAGGGTACCAGTCTTGTCGGGGATTGGGAACCCTTCGCGAGAATGTCCAAAGTTTCAGCGGGATTTCCAAAATGTTGAGAGGAACTCGAAACATGTCAACCTCGGTTTTGAGAATCTCTCCCGGAGTTTGAGAGATTTGGACGTGAAAGGGTACCAGTCTTGTCGGGGATTGGGAACCCTTCGCGAGAATGTCCAAAGTTTCAGCGGGATTTCCAAAATGTTGAGAGGAACTCGAATCATGTCAACCTTGGTTTTGAGAATCTCTCCCGGAGTTTGAGAGATTTGGACGTGAAAGGGTACCAGTCTTGTCGGGGATTGGGAACCCTTCGCGAGAATGTCCAAAGTTTCAGCGGGATTTCCAAAATGTTGAGAGGAACTCGAAACATGTCAACCTTGGTTTTGAGAATCTCTCCCGGAGTTTGAGAGATTTGGATGTGAAAGGGTACCAGTCTTGTCGGGGATTGGGAACCCTTCGCGAGAATGTCCAAACTTTCAGTGGGATTTCCAAAATGTTGAGAGGAACTCGAAACATGTCAACCTTGGTTTTGAGAATCTCTCCCGGAGTTTGAGAGATTTGGACGTGAAAGGGTACCAGTCTTGTCGGGGATTGGGAACCCTTCGCGAGAATGTCCAAAGTTTCAGCGGGATTTCCAAAATGTTGAGAGGAACTCGAAACAGGTCAACCTCGGTTTTGAGAATCTCTCCCGGAGGTTGAGACATTTGGACGTGAAAGGGTACCAGTCTTGTCGGGGATTGGGAACCCTTCGCGAGAATGTCCAAAGTTTCAGCGGGATTTCCAAAATGTTGAGAGGAACTCGAAACATGTCAACCTTGGTTTTGAGAATCTCTCCCGGAGTTTGAGAGATTTGGACGAGAAAGGGTACCAGTCTTGTCGGGGATTGGGAACCCTTCGCGAGAATGTCCAAAGTTTCAGCGGGATTTCCAAAATGTTGAGAGGAACTCGAATCATGTCAACCTTGGTTTTGAGAATCTCTCCCGGAGTTTGAGAGATTTGGACGTGAAAGGGTACCAGTCTTGTCGGGGATTGGGAACCCTTTGCGAGAATGTCCAAAGTTTCAGCGGGATTTCCAAAATGTTGAGAGGAACTCGAAACATGTCAACCTTGGTTTTGAGAATCTCTCCCGGAGTTCGAGAGATTTGGACGTGAAAGGGTACCAGTCTTGTCGGGGATTGGGAACCCTTCGCGAGAATGTCCAAAGTTTCAGCGGGATTTCCAAAATGTTGAAAGGAACTCGAAACATGTCAACCTTGGTTTTGAGAATCTCTCCCGGAGTTCGAGAGATTTGGACGTGAAAGGGTACCAGTCTTGTCGGGGATTGGGAACCCTTCGCGAGACTGTCCAAAGTTTCAGCGGGATTTCCAAAATGTTGAGAGGAACTCGAAACATGTCAACCATGGTTTTGAGAATCTCTCCCGGAGTTTGAGAGATTTGGACGTGAAAGGGTACCAGTCTTGTCGGGGATTGGGAACCCTTCGCGAGAATGTCCAAAGTTTCAGCGGGATTTCCAAAATGTTGAGAGGAACTCGAAACATGTCAACCGCGGTTTTGAGAATCTCTCCCGGAGTTTGAGAGATTTGGATGTGAAAGGGTATCAGTCTTCTCGGGGATTGCGAACCCTTCGCGAGAATGTCCAAAGTTTCAGCGGGATTTCCAAAATGTTGAAAGGAACTCGAAACATGTCAACCTTGGTTTTGAGAATCTCTCCCGGAGTTTGAGAGATTTGGACGTGAAAGGGTACCAGTCTTGTCGGGGATTGCGAACCCTTCGCGAGAATGTCCAAAGTTTCAGCGGGATTTCCAAAATGTTGAGAGGAACTCGAAACATGTCAACCTTGGTTTTGAGAATCTCTCCCGGAGTTTGAGAGATTTGGATGTGAAAGGGTACCAGTCTTGTCGGGGATTGGGAACCCTTCGCGAGAATGTCCAAAGTTTCAGCGGGATTTCCAAAATGTTGAAAGGAACTCGAAACATGTGAACTTTGGTTTTGAGAATCTCTCCCGGAGTTCGAGAGATTTGGACGTGAAAGGGTACCAGTCTTGTCGGGGATTGGGAACCCTTCGCGAGAATGTCCAAAGTTTCAGCGGGATTTCCAAAATGTTGAGAGGAACTCGAAACATGTCAACCTTGGTTTTGAGAATCTCTCCCGGAGTTTGAGAGATTTGGACGTGAAAGGGTACCAGTCTTGTCGGGGATTGGGAACCCTTCGCCACAATGTCCAAACTTTCAGTGGGATTTCCAAAATGTTGAGAGGAACTCGAAACATGTCAACCTTGGTTTTGAGAATCTCTCCCGGAGTTTGAGAGATTTGGACGTGAAAGGGTACCAGTCTTGTCGGGGATTGGGAACCCTTCGCCACAATGTCCAAACTTTCAGTGGGATTTCCAAAATGTTGAGAGGAACTCGAAACATGTCAACCTCGGTTTTGAGAATCTCTCCCGGAGGTTGAGACATTTGGACGTGAAAGGGTACCAGTCTTGTCGGGGATTGGGAACCCTTCGCGAGAATGTCCAAAGTTTCAGCGGGATTTCCAAAATGTTGAGAGGAACTCGAAACATGTCAACCTTGGTTTTGAGAATCTCTCCCGGAGTTTGAGAGATTTGGACGAGAAAGGGTACCAGTCTTGTCGGGGATTGGGAACCCTTCGCGAGAATGTCCAAAGTTTCAGCGAGATTTCCAAAATGTTGAGAGGAACTCGAATCATGTCAACCTTGGTTTTGAGAATCTCTCCCGGAGTTTGAGAGATTTGGACGTGAAAGGGTACCAGTCTTGTCGGGGATTGGGAACCCTTTGCGAGAATGTCCAAAGTTTCAGCGGGATTTCCAAAATGTTGAGAGGAACTCGAAACATGTCAACCTTGGTTTTGAGAATCTCTCCCGGAGTTCGAGAGATTTGGACGTGAAAGGGTACCAGTCTTGTCGGGGATTGGGAACCCTTCGCGAGAATGTCCAAAGTTTCAGCGGGATTTCCAAAATGTTGAAAGGAACTCGAAACATGTCAACCTTGGTTTTGAGAATCTCTCCCGGAGTTCGAGAGATTTGGACGTGAAAGGGTACCAGTCTTGTCGGGGATTGGGAACCCTTCGCGAGAATGTCCAAAGTTTCAGCGGGATTTCCAAAATGTTGAGAGGAACTCGAAAGATGTCAACCTTGGTTTTGAGAATCTCTCCCGGAGTTTGAGAGATTTGGACGTGAAAGGGTACCAGTCTTGTCGGGGATTGGGAACCCTTCGCGAGAATGTCCAAAGTTTCAGCGGGATTTCCAAAATGTTGAGAGGAACTCGAAACATGTCAACCTTGGTTTTGAGAATCTCTCCCGGAGTTTGAGAGATTTGGACGTGAAAGGGTACCAGTCTTGTCGGGGATTGGGAACCCTTCGCGAGAATGTCCAAAGTTTCCGCAGGATTTCCAAAATGTTGAGAGGAACTCGAAACATGTCAACCTTGGTTTTGAGAATCTCTCCCGGAGTTTGAGAGATTTGGACGTGAAAGGGTACCAGTCTTGTCGGGGATTGGGAACCCTTCGCGAGAATGTCCAAAGTTTCAGCGGGATTTCCAAAATGTTGAGAGGAACTCGAAACATGTCAACCTTGGTTTTGAGAATCTCTCCCGGAGTTTGAGAGATTTGGACGTGAAAGGGTACCAGTCTTGTCGGGGATTGGGAACCCTTCGCGAGAATGTCCAAAGTTTCAGCGGGATTTCCAAAATGTTGAGAGGAACTCGAAACATGTCAACCTTGGTTTTGAGAATCTCTCCCGGAGTTTGAGAGATTTGGATGTGAAAGGGTACCAGTCTTGTCGGGGATTGGGAACCCTTCGCGAGAATGTCCAAACTTTCAGTGGGATTTCCAAAATGTTGAGAGGAACTCGAAACATGTCAACCTTGGTTTTGAGAATCTCTCCCGGAGTTTGAGAGATTTGGACGTGAAAGGGTACCAGTCTTGTCGGGGATTGGGAACCCTTCGCGAGAATGTCCAAAGTTTCAGCGGGATTTCCAAAATGTTGAGAGGAACTCGAAACAGGTCAACCTCGGTTTTGAGAATCTCTCCCGGAGGTTGAGACATTTGGACGTGAAAGGGTACCAGTCTTGTCGGGGATTGGGAACCCTTCGCGAGAATGTCCAAAGTTTCAGCGGGATTTCCAAAATGTTGAGAGGAACTCGAAACATGTCAACCTTGGTTTTGAGAATCTCTCCCGGAGTTTGAGAGATTTGGACGAGAAAGGGTACCAGTCTTGTCGGGGATTGGGAACCCTTCGCGAGAATGTCCAAAGTTTCAGCGGGATTTCCAAAATGTTGAGAGGAACTCGAATCATGTCAACCTTGGTTTTGAGAATCTCTCCCGGAGTTTGAGAGATTTGGACGTGAAAGGGTACCAGTCTTGTCGGGGATTGGGAACCCTTTGCGAGAATGTCCAAAGTTTCAGCGGGATTTCCAAAATGTTGAGAGGAACTCGAAACATGTCAACCTTGGTTTTGAGAATCTCTCCCGGAGTTCGAGAGATTTGGACGTGAAAGGGTACCAGTCTTGTCGGGGATTGGGAACCCTTCGCGAGAATGTCCAAAGTTTCAGCGGGATTTCCAAAATGTTGAAAGGAACTCGAAACATGTCAACCTTGGTTTTGAGAATCTCTCCCGGAGTTCGAGAGATTTGGACGTGAAAGGGTACCAGTCTTGTCGGGGATTGGGAACCCTTCGCGAGACTGTCCAAAGTTTCAGCGGGATTTCCAAAATGTTGAGAGGAACTCGAAACATGTCAACCATGGTTTTGAGAATCTCTCCCGGAGTTTGAGAGATTTGGACGTGAAAGGGTACCAGTCTTGTCGGGGATTGGGAACCCTTCGCGAGAATGTCCAAAGTTTCAGCGGGATTTCCAAAATGTTGAGAGGAACTCGAAACATGTCAACCGCGGTTTTGAGAATCTCTCCCGGAGTTTGAGAGATTTGGATGTGAAAGGGTATCAGTCTTCTCGGGGATTGCGAACCCTTCGCGAGAATGTCCAAAGTTTCAGCGGGATTTCCAAAATGTTGAAAGGAACTCGAAACATGTCAACCTTGGTTTTGAGAATCTCTCCCGGAGTTTGAGAGATTTGGACGTGAAAGGGTACCAGTCTTGTCGGGGATTGCGAACCCTTCGCGAGAATGTCCAAAGTTTCAGCGGGATTTCCAAAATGTTGAGAGGAACTCGAAACATGTCAACCTTGGTTTTGAGAATCTCTCCCGGAGTTTGAGAGATTTGGATGTGAAAGGGTACCAGTCTTGTCGGGGATTGGGAACCCTTCGCGAGAATGTCCAAAGTTTCAGCGGGATTTCCAAAATGTTGAAAGGAACTCGAAACATGTGAACTTTGGTTTTGAGAATCTCTCCCGGAGTTCGAGAGATTTGGACGTGAAAGGGTACCAGTCTTGTCGGGGATTGGGAACCCTTCGCGAGAATGTCCAAAGTTTCAGCGGGATTTCCAAAATGTTGAGAGGAACTCGAAACATGTCAACCTTGGTTTTGAGAATCTCTCCCGGAGTTTGAGAGATTTGGACGTGAAAGGGTACCAGTCTTGTCGGGGATTGGGAACCCTTCGCCACAATGTCCAAACTTTCAGTGGGATTTCCAAAATGTTGAGAGGAACTCGAAACATGTCAACCTTGGTTTTGAGAATCTCTCCCGGAGTTTGAGAGATTTGGACGTGAAAGGGTACCAGTCTTGTCGGGGATTGGGAACCCTTCGCCACAATGTCCAAACTTTCAGTGGGATTTCCAAAATGTTGAGAGGAACTCGAAACATGTCAACCTCGGTTTTGAGAATCTCTCCCGGAGGTTGAGACATTTGGACGTGAAAGGGTACCAGTCTTGTCGGGGATTGGGAACCCTTCGCGAGAATGTCCAAAGTTTCAGCGGGATTTCCAAAATGTTGAGAGGAACTCGAAACATGTCAACCTTGGTTTTGAGAATCTCTCCCGGAGTTTGAGAGATTTGGACGAGAAAGGGTACCAGTCTTGTCGGGGATTGGGAACCCTTCGCGAGAATGTCCAAAGTTTCAGCGAGATTTCCAAAATGTTGAGAGGAACTCGAATCATGTCAACCTTGGTTTTGAGAATCTCTCCCGGAGTTTGAGAGATTTGGACGTGAAAGGGTACCAGTCTTGTCGGGGATTGGGAACCCTTTGCGAGAATGTCCAAAGTTTCAGCGGGATTTCCAAAATGTTGAGAGGAACTCGAAACATGTCAACCTTGGTTTTGAGAATCTCTCCCGGAGTTCGAGAGATTTGGACGTGAAAGGGTACCAGTCTTGTCGGGGATTGGGAACCCTTCGCGAGAATGTCCAAAGTTTCAGCGGGATTTCCAAAATGTTGAAAGGAACTCGAAACATGTCAACCTTGGTTTTGAGAATCTCTCCCGGAGTTCGAGAGATTTGGACGTGAAAGGGTACCAGTCTTGTCGGGGATTGGGAACCCTTCGCGAGAATGTCCAAAGTTTCAGCGGGATTTCCAAAATGTTGAGAGGAACTCGAAAGATGTCAACCTTGGTTTTGAGAATCTCTCCCGGAGTTTGAGAGATTTGGACGTGAAAGGGTACCAGTCTTGTCGGGGATTGGGAACCCTTCGCGAGACTGTCCAAAGTTTCAGCGGGATTTCCAAAATGTTGAGAGGAACTCGAAACATGTCAACCATGGTTTTGAGAATCTCTCCCGGAGTTTGAGAGATTTGGACGTGAAAGGGTACCAGTCTTGTCGGGGATTGGGAACCCTTCGCCAGAATGTCCAAAGTTTCAGCGGGATTTCCAAAATGTTGAGAGGAACTCGAAACATGTCAACCGCGGTTTTGAGAATCTCTCCCGGAGTTTGAGAGATTTGGATGTGAAAGGGTATCAGTCTTGTCGGGGATTGGGAACCCTTCGCCAGAATGTCCAAAGTTTCAGCGGGATTTCCAAAATGTTGAAAGGAACTCGAAACATGTCAACCTTGGTTTTGAGAATCTCTCCCGGAGTTTGAGAGATTTGGACGTGAAAGGGTACCAGTCTTGTCGGGGATTGGGAACCCTTCGCGAGAATGTCCAAAGTTTCAGCGGGATTTCCAAAATGTTGAGAGGAACTCGAAACATGTCAACCTTGGTTTTGAGAATCTCTCCCGGAGTTTGAGAGATTTGGACGTGAAAGGGTACCAGTCTTGTCGGGGATTGGGAACCCTTCGCGAGAATGTCCAAAGTTTCAGCGGGATTTCCAAAATGTTGAGAGGAACTCGAAACATGTCAACCTCGGTTTTGAGAATCTCTCCCGGAGGTTGAGACATTTGGACGTGAAAGGGTACCAGTCTTGTCGGGGATTGGGAACCCTTCGCGAGAATGTCCAAAGTTTCAGCGGGATTTCCAAAATGTTGAGAGGAACTCGAAACATGTCAACCTCGGTTTTGAGAATCTCTCCCGGAGGTTGAGACATTTGGACGTGAAAGGGTACCAGTCTTGTCGGGGATTGGGAACCCTTCGCGAGAATGTCCAAAGTTTCAGCGGGATTTCCAAAATGTTGAGAGGAACTCGAAACATGTCAACCTTGGTTTTGAGAATCTCTCCCGGAGTTTGAGAGATTTGGACGAGAAAGGGTACCAGTCTTGTCGGGGATTGGGAACCCTTCGCGAGAATGTCCAAAGTTTCAGCGGGATTTCCAAAATGTTGAGAGGAACTCGAAACATGTCAACCTTGGTTTTGAGAATCTCTCCCGGAGTTTGAGAGATTTGGACGTGAAAGGGTACCAGTCTTGTCGGGGATTGGGAACCCTTCGCGAGACTGTCCAAAGTTTCAGCGGGATTTCCAAAATGTTGAGAGGAACTCGAAACATGTCAACCTTGGTTTTGAGAATCTCTCCCGGAGTTTGAGAGATTTGGACGTGAAAGGGTACCAGTCTTGTCGGGGATTGGGAACCCTTCGCCAGAATGTCCAAAGTTTCAGCGGGATTTCCAAAATGTTGAGAGGAACTCGAAACATGTCAACCTTGGTTTTGAGAATCTCTCCCGGAGTTTGAGAGATTTGGACGAGAAAGGGTACCAGTCTTGTCGGGGATTGGGAACCCTTCGCGAGAATGTCCAAAGTTTCAGCGAGATTTCCAAAATGTTGAGAGGAACTCGAATCATGTCAACCTTGGTTTTGAGAATCTCTCCCGGAGTTTGAGAGATTTGGACGTGAAAGGGTACCAGTCTTGTCGGGGATTGGGAACCCTTTGCGAGAATGTCCAAAGTTTCAGCGGGATTTCCAAAATGTTGAGAGGAACTCGAAACATGTCAACCTTGGTTTTGAGAATCTCTCCCGGAGTTCGAGAGATTTGGACGTGAAAGGGTACCAGTCTTGTCGGGGATTGGGAACCCTTCGCGAGAATGTCCAAAGTTTCAGCGGGATTTCCAAAATGTTGAAAGGAACTCGAAACATGTCAACCTTGGTTTTGAGAATCTCTCCCGGAGTTCGAGAGATTTGGACGTGAAAGGGTACCAGTCTTGTCGGGGATTGGGAACCCTTCGCGAGAATGTCCAAAGTTTCAGCGGGATTTCCAAAATGTTGAGAGGAACTCGAATCATGTCAACCTCGGTTTTGAGAATCTCTCCCGGAGTTTGAGAGATTTGGACGTGAAAGGGTACCAGTCTTGTCGGGGATTGGGAACCCTTCGCGAGACTGTCCAAAGTTTCAGCGGGATTTCCAAAATGTTGAGAGGAACTCGAAACATGTCAACCATGGTTTTGAGAATCTCTCCCGGAGTTTGAGAGATTTGGACGTGAAAGGGTACCAGTCTTGTCGGGGATTGGGAACCCTTCGCCAGAATGTCCAAAGTTTCAGCGGGATTTCCAAAATGTTGAGAGGAACTCGAAACATGTCAACCTCGGTTTTGAGAATCTCTCCCGGAGTTTGAGAGATTTGGATGTGAAAGGGTATCAGTCTTGTCGGGGATTGCGAACCCTTCGCGAGAATGTCCAAAGTTTCAGCGGGATTTCCAAAATGTTGAAAGGAACTCGAAACATGTCAACCTTGGTTTTGAGAATCTCTCCCGGAGTTTGAGAGATTTGGACGTGAAAGGGTACCAGTCTTGTCGGGGATTGGGAACCCTTCGCGAGAATGTCCAAAGTTTCAGCGGGATTTCCAAAATGTTGAGAGGAACTCGAAACATGTCAACCTTGGTTTTGAGAATCTCTCCCGGAGTTTGAGAGATTTGGACGTGAAAGGGTACCAGTCTTGTCGGGGATTGGGAACCCTTCGCGAGAATGTCCAAAGTTTCAGCGGGATTTCCAAAATGTTGAGAGGAACTCGAAACATGTCAACCTCGGTTTTGAGAATCTCTCCCGGAGGTTGAGACATTTGGACGTGAAAGGGTACCAGTCTTGTCGGGGATTGGGAACCCTTCGCGAGAATGTCCAAAGTTTCAGCGGGATTTCCAAAATGTTGAGAGGAACTCGAAACATGTCAACCTCGGTTTTGAGAATCTCTCCCGGAGTTTGAGAGATTTGGACGAGAAAGGGTACCAGTCTTGTCGGGGATTGGGAACCCTTCGCGAGAATGTCCAAAGTTTCAGCGGGATTTCCAAAATGTTGAGAGGAACTCGAAACATGTCAACCTTGGTTTTGAGAATCTCTCCCGGAGTTTGAGAGATTTGGACGTGAAAGGGTACCAGTCTTGTCGGGGATTGGGAACCCTTCGCGAGACTGTCCAAAGTTTCAGCGGGATTTCCAAAATGTTGAGAGGAACTCGAAACATGTCAACCTTGGTTTTGAGAATCTCTCCCGGAGTTTGAGAGATTTGGACGTGAAAGGGTACCAGTCTTGTCGGGGATTGGGAACCCTTCGCCAGAATGTCCAAAGTTTCAGCGGGATTTCCAAAATGTTGAGAGGAACTCGAAACATGTCAACCTTGGTTTTGAGAATCTCTCCCGGAGTTTGAGAGATTTGGACGTGAAAGGGTACCAGTCTTGTCGGGGATTGGGAACCCTTCGCGAGAATGTCCAAACTTTCAGCGGGATTTCCAAAATGTTGAGAGGAACTCGAAACATGTCAACCTTGGTTTTGAGAATCTCTCCCGGAGTTTGAGAGATTTGGACGTGAAAGGGTACCAGTCTTGTCGGGGATTGGGAACCCTTCGCGAGAATGTCCAAAGTTTCAGCGGGATTTCCAAAATGTTGAGAGGAACTCGAAACATGTCAACCTCGGTTTTGAGAATCTCTCCCGGAGGTTGAGACATTTGGACGTGAAAGGGTACCAGTCTTGTCGGGGATTGGGAACCCTTCGCGAGAATGTCC
Source organism: Streptopelia decaocto (assembly GCF_964273445.1). Classification (NCBI taxonomy): domain Eukaryota; kingdom Metazoa; phylum Chordata; class Aves; order Columbiformes; family Columbidae; genus Streptopelia; species Streptopelia decaocto. The sequence goes on along the minus strand of NW_028117226.1, from coordinate 1,079,341 downwards.
AAAGTTTCAGCGGGATTTCCAAAATGTTGAGAGGAACTCGAAACATGTCAACCTTGGTTTTGAGAATCTCTCCCGGAGTTCGAGAGATTTGGACGAGAAAGGGTACCAGTCTTGTCGGGGATTGGGAACCCTTCGCGAGAATGTCCAAAGTTTCAGCGGGATTTCCAAAATGTTGAAAGGAACTCGAATCATGTCAACCTTGGTTTTGAGAATCTCTCCCGGAGTTTGAGAGATTTGGACGTGAAAGGGTACCAGTCTTGTCGGGGATTGGGAACCCTTCGCGAGAATGTCCAAAGTTTCAGCGGGATTTCCAAAATGTTGAGAGGAACTCGAAACATGTCAACCTTGGTTTTGAGAATCTCTCCCGGAGTTCGAGAGATTTGGACGTGAAAGGGTACCAGTCTTGTCGGGGATTGGGAACCCTTCGCGAGAATGTCCATAGTTTCAGCGGGATTTCCAAAATGTTGAAAGGAACTCGAAACATGTCAACCTTGGTTTTGAGAATCTCTCCCGGAGTTCGAGAGATTTGGACGTGAAAGGGTACCAGTCTTGTCGGGGATTGGGAACCCTTCGCGAGAATGTCCAAAGTTTCAGCGGGATTTCCAAAATGTTGAGAGGAACTTGAAAGATGTCAACCTTGGTTTTGAGAATCTCTCCCGGAGTTTGAGAGATTTGGACGTGAAAGGGTACCAGTCTTGTCGGGGATTGGGAACCCTTCGCGAGACTGTCCAAAGTTTCAGCGGGATTTCCAAAATGTTGAGAGGAACTCGAAACATGTCAACCATGGTTTTGAGAATCTCTCCCGGAGTTTGAGAGATTTGGACGTGAAAGGGTACCAGTCTTGTCGGGGATTGGGAACCCTTCGCCAGAATGTCCAAAGTTTCAGCGGGATTTCCAAAATGTTGAGAGGAACTCGAAACATGTCAACCTTGGTTTTGAGAATCTCTCCCGGAGTTTGAGAGATTTGGACGTGAAAGGGTATCAGTCTTGTCGGGGATTGCGAACCCTTCGCGAGAATGTCCAAAGTTTCAGCGGGATTTCCAAAATGTTGAGAGGAACTCGAAACATGTCAACCTCGGTTTTGAGAATCTCTCCCGGAGTTTGAGAGATTTGGACGTGAAAGGGTACCAGTCTTGTCGGGGATTGGGAACCCTTCGCGAGAATGTCCAAAGTTTCAGCGGGATTTCCAAAATGTTGAGAGGAACTCGAAACATGTCAACCTTGGTTTTGAGAATCTCTCCCGGAGTTTGAGAGATTTGGACGTGAAAGGGTACCAGTCTTGTCGGGGATTGGGAACCCTTCGCGAGAATGTCCAAAGTTTCAGCGGGATTTCCAAAATGTGAGAGAAACTCGAAACATGTCAACCTTGGTTTTGAGAATCTCTCCCGGAGTTTGAGAGATTTGGACGTGAAAGGGTACCAGTCTTGTCGGGGATTGGGAACCCTTCGCCACAAAGTCCAAAGTTTCAGCGGGATTTCCAAAATGTTGAGAGGAACTCGAATCATGTCAACCTCGGTTTTGAGAATCTCTCCCGGAGTTTGAGAGATTTGGACGTGAAAGGGTACCAGTCTTGTCGGGGATTGGGAACCCTTTGCGAGAATGTCCAAAGTTTCAGCGGGATTTCCAAAATGTTGAGAGGAACTCGAAACATGTCAACCTTGGTTTTGAGAATCTCTCCCGGAGTTTGAGAGATTTGGACGTGAAAGGGTACCAGTCTTGTCGGGGATTGGGAACCCTTCGCGAGAATGTCCAAACTTTCAGTGGGATTTCCAAAATGTTGAGAGGAACTCGAAACATGTCAACCTTGGTTTTGAGAATCTCTCCCGGAGTTTGAGAGATTTGGACGTGAAAGGGTACCAGTCTTGTCGGGGATTGGGAACCCTTCGCGAGAATGTCCAAAGTTTCAGCGGGATTTCCAAAATGTTGAGAGGAACTCGAAACATGTCAACCTCGGTTTTGAGAATCTCTCCCGGAGGTTGAGACATTTGGACGTGAAAGGGTACCAGTCTTGTCGGGGATTGGGAACCCTTCGCGAGAATGTCCAAAGTTTCAGCGGGATTTCCAAAATGTTGAGAGGAACTCGAAACATGTCAACCTTGGTTTTGAGAATCTCTCCCGGAGTTCGAGAGATTTGGACGAGAAAGGGTACCAGTCTTGTCGGGGATTGGGAACCCTTCGCGAGAATGTCCAAAGTTTCAGCGGGATTTCCAAAATGTTGAGAGGAACTCGAATCATGTCAAACTTGGTTTTGAGAATCTCTCCCGGAGTTTGAGAGATTTGGACGTGAAAGGGTACCAGTCTTGTCGGGGATTGGGAACCCTTTGCGAGAATGTCCAAAGTTTCAGCGGGATTTCCAAAATGTTGAGAGGAACTCGAAACATGTCAACCTTGGTTTTGAGAATCTCTCCCGGAGTTCGAGAGATTTGGACGTGAAAGGGTACCAGTCTTGTCGGGGATTGGGAACCCTTCGCGAGAATGTCCATAGTTTCAGCGGGATTTCCAAAATGTTGAAAGGAACTCGAAACATGTCAACCTTGGTTTTGAGAATCTCTCCCGGAGTTCGAGAGATTTGGACGTGAAAGGGTACCAGTCTTGTCGGGGATTGGGAACCCTTCGTGAGAATGTCCAAAGTTTCAGCGGGATTTCCAAAATGTTGAGAGGAACTTGAAAGATGTCAACCTTGGTTTTGAGAATCTCTCCCGGAGTTTGAGAGATTTGGACGTGAAAGGGTACCAGTCTTGTCGGGGATTGGGAACCCTTCGCGAGACTGTCCAAAGTTTCAGCGGGATTTCCAAAATGTTGAGAGGAACTCGAAACATGTCAACCATGGTTTTGAGAATCTCTCCCGGAGTTTGAGAGATTTGGACGTGAAAGGGTACCAGTCTTGTCGGGGATTGGGAACCCTTCGCCAGAATGTCCAAAGTTTCAGCGGGATTTCCAAAATGTTGAGAGGAACTCGAAACATGTCAACCTTGGTTTTGAGAATCTCTCCCGGAGTTTGAGAGATTTGGATGTGAAAGGGTATCAGTCTTGTCGGGGATTGCGAACCCTTCGCGAGAATGTCCAAAGTTTCAGCGGGATTTCCAAAATGTTGAAAGGAACTCGAAACATGTCAACCTTGGTTTTGAGAATCTCTCCCGGAGTTCGAGAGATTTGGACGTGAAAGGGTACCAGTCTTGTCGGGGATTGGGAACCCTTCGCGAGAATGTCCAAAGTTTCAGCGGGATTTCCAAAATGTTGAGAGGAACTTGAAAGATGTCAACCTTGGTTTTGAGAATCTCTCCCGGAGTTTGAGAGATTTGGACGTGAAAGGGTACCAGTCTTGTCGGGGATTGGGAACCCTTCGCGAGACTGTCCAAAGTTTCAGCGGGATTTCCAAAATGTTGAGAGGAACTCGAAACATGTCAACCATGGTTTTGAGAATCTCTCCCGGAGTTTGAGAGATTTGGACGTGAAAGGGTACCAGTCTTGTCGGGGATTGGGAACCCTTCGCCAGAATGTCCAAAGTTTCAGCGGGATTTCCAAAATGTTGAGAGGAACTCGAAACATGTCAACCTTGGTTTTGAGAATCTCTCCCGGAGTTTGAGAGATTTGGACGTGAAAGGGTATCAGTCTTGTCGGGGATTGCGAACCCTTCGCGAGAATGTCCAAAGTTTCAGCGGGATTTCCAAAATGTTGAGAGGAACTCGAAACATGTCAACCTCGGTTTTGAGAATCTCTCCCGGAGTTTGAGAGATTTGGACGTGAAAGGGTACCAGTCTTGTCGGGGATTGGGAACCCTTCGCGAGAATGTCCAAAGTTTCAGCGGGATTTCCAAAATGTTGAGAGGAACTCGAAACATGTCAACCTTGGTTTTGAGAATCTCTCCCGGAGTTTGAGAGATTTGGACGTGAAAGGGTACCAGTCTTGTCGGGGATTGGGAACCCTTCGCGAGAATGTCCAAAGTTTCAGCGGGATTTCCAAAATGTGAGAGAAACTCGAAACATGTCAACCTTGGTTTTGAGAATCTCTCCCGGAGTTTGAGAGATTTGGACGTGAAAGGGTACCAGTCTTGTCGGGGATTGGGAACCCTTCGCCACAAAGTCCAAAGTTTCAGCGGGATTTCCAAAATGTTGAGAGGAACTCGAATCATGTCAACCTCGGTTTTGAGAATCTCTCCCGGAGTTTGAGAGATTTGGACGTGAAAGGGTACCAGTCTTGTCGGGGATTGGGAACCCTTTGCGAGAATGTCCAAAGTTTCAGCGGGATTTCCAAAATGTTGAGAGGAACTCGAAACATGTCAACCTTGGTTTTGAGAATCTCTCCCGGAGTTTGAGAGATTTGGACGTGAAAGGGTACCAGTCTTGTCGGGGATTGGGAACCCTTCGCGAGAATGTCCAAACTTTCAGTGGGATTTCCAAAATGTTGAGAGGAACTCGAAACATGTCAACCTTGGTTTTGAGAATCTCTCCCGGAGTTTGAGAGATTTGGACGTGAAAGGGTACCAGTCTTGTCGGGGATTGGGAACCCTTCGCGAGAATGTCCAAAGTTTCAGCGGGATTTCCAAAATGTTGAGAGGAACTCGAAACATGTCAACCTCGGTTTTGAGAATCTCTCCCGGAGGTTGAGACATTTGGACGTGAAAGGGTACCAGTCTTGTCGGGGATTGGGAACCCTTCGCGAGAATGTCCAAAGTTTCAGCGGGATTTCCAAAATGTTGAGAGGAACTCGAAACATGTCAACCTTGGTTTTGAGAATCTCTCCCGGAGTTCGAGAGATTTGGACGAGAAAGGGTACCAGTCTTGTCGGGGATTGGGAACCCTTCGCGAGAATGTCCAAAGTTTCAGCGGGATTTCCAAAATGTTGAGAGGAACTCGAATCATGTCAAACTTGGTTTTGAGAATCTCTCCCGGAGTTTGAGAGATTTGGACGTGAAAGGGTACCAGTCTTGTCGGGGATTGGGAACCCTTTGCGAGAATGTCCAAAGTTTCAGCGGGATTTCCAAAATGTTGAGAGGAACTCGAAACATGTCAACCTTGGTTTTGAGAATCTCTCCCGGAGTTCGAGAGATTTGGACGTGAAAGGGTACCAGTCTTGTCGGGGATTGGGAACCCTTCGCGAGAATGTCCATAGTTTCAGCGGGATTTCCAAAATGTTGAAAGGAACTCGAAACATGTCAACCTTGGTTTTGAGAATCTCTCCCGGAGTTCGAGAGATTTGGACGTGAAAGGGTACCAGTCTTGTCGGGGATTGGGAACCCTTCGCGAGAATGTCCAAAGTTTCAGCGGGATTTCCAAAATGTTGAGAGGAACTTGAAAGATGTCAACCTTGGTTTTGAGAATCTCTCCCGGAGTTTGAGAGATTTGGACGTGAAAGGGTACCAGTCTTGTCGGGGATTGGGAACCCTTCGCGAGACTGTCCAAAGTTTCAGCGGGATTTCCAAAATGTTGAGAGGAACTCGAAACATGTCAACCATGGTTTTGAGAATCTCTCCCGGAGTTTGAGAGATTTGGACGTGAAAGGGTACCAGTCTTGTCGGGGATTGGGAACCCTTCGCCAGAATGTCCAAAGTTTCAGCGGGATTTCCAAAATGTTGAGAGGAACTCGAAACATGTCAACCTTGGTTTTGAGAATCTCTCCCGGAGTTTGAGAGATTTGGATGTGAAAGGGTATCAGTCTTGTCGGGGATTGCGAACCCTTCGCGAGAATGTCCAAAGTTTCAGCGGGATTTCCAAAATGTTGAAAGGAACTCGAAACATGTCAACCTTGGTTTTGAGAATCTCTCCCGGAGTTTGAGAGATTTGGACGTGAAAGGGTACCAGTCTTGTCGGGGATTGGGAACCCTTCGCGAGAATGTCCAAAGTTTCAGCGGGATTTCCAAAATGTTGAGAGGAACTCGAAACATGTCAACCTTGGTTTTGAGAATCTCTCCCGGAGTTTGAGAGATTTGGACGTGAAAGGGTACCAGTCTTGTCGGGGATTGGGAACCCTTCGCGAGAATGTCCAAAGTTTCAGCGGGATTTCCAAAATGTGAGAGAAACTCGAAACATGTCAACCTCGGTTTTGAGAATCTCTCCCGGAGTTTGAGAGATTTGGACGTGAAAGGGTACCAGTCTTGTCGGGGATTGGGAACCCTTCGCCACAATGTCCAAAGTTTCAGCGGGATTTCCAAAATGTTGAGAGGAACTCGAATCATGTCAACCTCGGTTTTGAGAATCTCTCCCGGAGTTTGAGAGATTTGGACGTGAAAGGGTACCAGTCTTGTCGGGGATTGGGAACCCTTTGCGAGAATGTCCAAAGTTTCAGCGGGATTTCCAAAATGTTGAGAGGAACTCGAAACATGTCAACCTCGGTTTTGAGAATCTCTCCCGGAGTTTGAGAGATTTGGACGTGAAAGGGTACCAGTCTTGTCGGGGATTGGGAACCCTTCGCCAGAATGTCCAAAGTTTCAGCGGGATTTCCAAAATGTTGAAAGGAACTCGAAACATGTGAACTTTGGTTTTGAGAATCTCTCCCGGAGTTTGAGAGATTTGGACGTGAAAGGGTACCAGTCTTGTCGGGGATTGGGAACCCTTCGCGAGAATGTCCAAAGTTTCAGCGGGATTTCCAAAATGTTGAGAGGAACTCGAAACATGTCAACCTTGGTTTTGAGAATCTCTCCCGGAGTTTGAGAGATTTGGACGTGAAAGGGTACCAGTCTTGTCGGGGATTGGGAACCCTTCGCGAGAATGTCCAAAGTTTCAGCGGGATTTCCAAAATGTTGAGAGGAACTCGAATCATGTCAACCTTGGTTTTGAGAATCTCTCCCGGAGTTTGAGAGATTTGGACGTGAAAGGGTACCAGTCTTGTCGGGGATTGGGAACCCTTCGCGAGAATGTCCAAAGTTTCAGCGGGATTTCCAAAATGTTGAGAGGAACTCGAAACATGTCAACCTCGGTTTTGAGAATCTCTCCCGGAGTTTGAGAGATTTGGACGTGAAAGGGTACCAGTCTTGTCGGGGATTGGGAACCCTTCGCGAGAATGTCCAAAGTTTCAGCGGGATTTCCAAAATGTTGAGAGGAACTCGAAACATGTCAACCTCGGTTTTGAGAATCTCTCCCGGAGTTTGAGAGATTTGGACGTGAAAGGGTACCAGTCTTGTCGGGGATTGGGAACCCTTCGCGAGAATGTCCAAAGTTTCAGCGGGATTTCCAAAATGTTGAGAGGAACTCGAAACATGTGAACTTTGGTTTTGAGAATCTCTCCCGGAGTTTGAGAGATTTGGACGTGAAAGGGTACCAGTCTTGTCGGGGATTGGGAACCCTTCGCGAGAATGTCCAAAGTTTCAGCGGGATTTCCAAAATGTTGAGAGGAACTCGAAACATGTCAACCTTGGTTTTGAGAATCTCTCCCGGAGTTTGAGAGATTTGGACGTGAAAGGGTACCAGTCTTGTCGGGGATTGGGAACCCTTCGCGAGAATGTCCAAAGTTTCAGCGGGATTTCCAAAATGTTGAAAGGAACTCGAAACATGTCAACCTTGGTTTTGAGAATCTCTCCCGGAGTTTGAGAGATTTGGACGTGAAAGGGTACCAGTCTTGTCGGGGATTGGGAACCCTTCGCGAGAATGTCCAAAGTTTCAGCGGGATTTCCAAAATGTTGAGAGGAACTCGAAACATGTCAACCTCGGTTTTGAGAATCTCTCCCGGAGTTTGAGAGATTTGGACGTGAAAGGGTACCAGTCTTGTCGGGGATTGGGAACCCTTCGCGAGAATGTCCAAAGTTTCAGCGGGATTTCCAAAATGTTGAGAGGAACTCGAAACATGTCAACCTCGGTTTTGAGAATCTCTCCCGGAGTTTGAGAGATTTGGACGTGAAAGGGTACCAGTCTTGTCGGGGATTGGGAACCCTTCGCCACAATGTCCAAAGTTTCAGCGGGATTTCCAAAATGTTGAGAGGAACTCGAAACATGTCAACCTTGGTTTTGAGAATCTCTCCCGGAGTTTGAGAGATTTGGACGTGAAAGGGTACCAGTCTTGTCGGGGATTGGGAACCCTTCGCGAGAATGTCCAAAGTTTCAGCGGGATTTCCAAAATGTTGAGAGGAACTCGAAACATGTCAACCTCGGTTTTGAGAATCTCTCCCGGAGTTTGAGACATTTGGACGTGAAAGGGTACCAGTCTTGTTGGGGATTGGGAACCCTTCGCGAGAATGTCCAAAGTTTCAGCGGGATTTCCAAAATGTTGAGAGGAACTCGAAACATGTCAACCTCGGTTTTGAGAATCTCTCCCGGAGTTTGAGAGATTTGGACGTGAAAGGGTACCAGTCTTGTCGGGGATTGGGAACCCTTCGCGAGAATGTCCAAAGTTTCAGCGGGATTTCCAAAATGTTGAGAGGAACTCGAAACATGTCAACCTTGGTTTTGAGAATCTCTCCCGGAGGTTGAGAGATTTGGACGTGAAAGGGTACCAGTCTTGTCGGGGATTGGGAACCCTTCGCGAGAATGTCCAAAGTTTCAGCGGGATTTCCAAAATGTTGAGAGGATCTCGAAACATGTCAACCTTGGTTTTGAGAATCTCTCCCGGAGTTTGAGAGATCTGGACGTGAAAGGGTACCAGTCTTGTCGGGGATTGGGAACCCTTCGCGAGAATGTCCAAAGTTTCAGCGGGATTTCCAAAATGTTGAGAGGAACTCGAAACATGTCAACCTCGGTTTTGAGAATCTCTCCCGGAGTTTGAGAGATTTGGACGTGAAAGGGTACCAGTCTTGTCGGGGATTGGGAACCCTTCGCGAGAATGTCCAAAGTTTCAGCGGGATTTCCAAAATGTTGAGAGGAACTCGAAAGATGTCAACCTCGGTTTTGAGAATCTCTCCCGGAGTTTGAGAGATTTGGACGTGAAAGGGTACCAGTCTTGTCGGGGATTGGGAACCCTTCGCCACAATGTCCAAAGTTTCAGCAGGATTTCCAAAATGTTGAGAGGAACTCGAAACATGTCAACCGCGGTTTTGAGAATCTCTCCCAGAGTTTGAGAGATTTGGACGAGAAAGGGTATCAGTCTTGTCGGGGATTGGGAACCCTTCGCGAGAATGTCCAAAGTTTCAGCGGGATTTCCAAAATGTTGAAAGGAACTCGAAACATGTCAACCTCGGTTTTGAGAATCTCTCCCGGAGTTTGAGAGATTTGGATGTGAAAGGGTACCAGTCTTGTCGGGGATTGGGAACCCTTCGCGAGAATGTCCAAAGTTTCAGCGGGATTTCCAAAATGTTGAGAGGAACTCGAAACATGTCAACCTTGGTTTTGAGAATCTCTCCCGGAGTTTGAGAGATTTGGACGTGAAAGGGTACCAGTCTTGTCGGGGATTGGGAACCCTTCGCGAGAATGTCCAAAGTTTCAGCGGGATTTCCAAAATGTGAGAGAAACTCGAAACATGTCAACCTCGGTTTTGAGAATCTCTCCCGGAGTTTGAGAGATTTGGACGTGAAAGGGTACCAGTCTTGTCGGGGATTGGGAACCCTTCGCCACAATGTCCAAAGTTTCAGCGGGATTTCCAAAATGTTGAGAGGAACTCGAATCATGTCAACCTCGGTTTTGAGAATCTCTCCCGGAGTTTGAGAGATTTGGACGTGAAAGGGTACCAGTCTTGTCGGGGATTGGGAACCCTTCGCGAGAATGTCCAAAGTTTCAGCGGGATTTCCAAAATGTTGAGAGGAACTCGAAACATGTCAACCTTGGTTTTGAGAATCTCTCCCGGAGTTTGAGAGATTTGGACGTGAAAGGGTACCAGTCTTGTCGGGGATTGGGAACCCTTTGCCACAATGTCCAAAGTTTCAGCGGGATTTCCAAAATGTTGAGAGGAACTCGAATCATGTCAACCTTGGTTTTGAGAATCTCTCCCGGAGTTTGAGAGATTTGGACGTGAAAGGGTACCAGTCTTGTCGGGGATTGGGAACCCTTCGCGAGAATGTCCAAACTTTCAGTGGGATTTCCAAAATGTTGAGAGGAACTCGAAACATGTCAACCTTGGTTTTGAGAATCTCTCCCGGAGTTTGAGAGATTTGGACGTGAAAGGGTACCAGTCTTGTCGGGGATTGGGAACCCTTTGCGAGAATGTCCAAAGTTTCAGCGGGATTTCCAAAATGTTGAGAGGAACTCGAAACATGTCAACCTCGGTTTTGAGAATCTCTCCCGGAGTTTGAGAGATTTGGACGTGAAAGGGTACCAGTCTTGTCGGGGATTGGGAACCCTTCGCGAGAATGTCCAAAGTTTCAGCGGGATTTCCAAAATGTTGAGAGGAACTCGAAACATGTCAACCTCGGTTTTGAGAATCTCTCCCGGAGGTTGAGAGATTTGGACGTGAAAGGGTACCAGTCTTGTCGGAGATTGGGAACCCTTCGCGAGAATGTCCAAAGTTTCAGCGGGATTTCCAAAATGTTGAGAGGAACTCGAAACATGTCAACCTTGGTTTTGAGAATCTCTCCCGGAGTTTGAGAGATTTGGACGTGAAAGGGTACCAGTCTTGTCGGGGATTGGGAACCCTTCGCCACAATGTCCAAAGTTTCAGCGGGATTTCCAAAATGTTGAGAGGAACTCGAAACATGTCAACCTTGGTTTTGAGAATCTCTCCCAGAGTTTGAGAGATTTGGACGAGAAAGGGTACCAGTCTTGTCGGGGATTGGGAACCCTTCGCGAGAATGTCCAAAGTTTCAGCGGGATTTCCAAAATGTTGAGAGGAACTCGAAACATGTCAACCTTGGTTTTGAGAATCTCTCCCGGAGTTTGAGAGATTTGGACGTGAAAGGGTACCAGTCTTGTCGGGGATTGGGAACCCTTCGCGAGAATGTCCAAAGTTTCAGCGGGATTTCCAAAATGTTGAGAGGAACTCGAAACATGTCAACCTTGGTTTTGAGAATCTCTCTCGGAGTTTGAGAGATTTGGACGTGAAAGGGTACCAGTCTTGTCGGGGATTGGGAACCCTTCGCGAGAATGTCCAAAGTTTCAGCGGGATTTCCAAAATGTTGAGAGGAACTCGAAACATGTCAACCTTGGTTTTGAGAATCTCTCCCGGAGTTTGAGAGATTTGGACGTGAAAGGGTACCAGTCTTGTCGGGGATTGGGAACCCTTTGCCACAATGTCCAAAGTTTCAGCGGGATTTCCAAAATGTTGAGAGGAACTCGAATCATGTCAACCTTGGTTTTGAGAATCTCTCCCGGAGTTTGAGAGATTTGGACGTGAAAGGGTACCAGTCTTGTCGGGGATTGGGAACCCTTCGCGAGAATGTCCAAACTTTCAGTGGGATTTCCAAAATGTTGAGAGGAACTCGAAACATGTCAACCTTGGTTTTGAGAATCTCTCCCGGAGTTTGAGAGATTTGGACGTGAAAGGGTACCAGTCTTGTCGGGGATTGGGAACCCTTCGCCACAATGTCCAAAGTTTCAGCGGGATTTCCAAAATGTTGAGAGGAACTCGAAACATGTCAACCTCGGTTTTGAGAATCTCTCCCGGAGTTTGAGAGATTTGGACGTGAAAGGGTACCAGTCTTGTCGGGGATTGGGAACCCTTCGCGAGAATGTCCAAAGTTTCAGCGGGAATTCCAAAATGTTGAGAGGAACTCGAAACATGTCAACCTCGGTTTTGAGAATCTCTCCCGGAGGTTGAGAGATTTGGACGTGAAAGGGTACCAGTCTTGTCGGAGATTGGGAACCCTTCGCGAGAATGTCCAAAGTTTCAGCGGGATTTCCAAAATGTTGAGAGGAACTCGAAACATGTCAACCTTGGTTTTGAGAATCTCTCCCGGAGTTTGAGAGATTTGGACGTGAAAGGGTACCAGTCTTGTCGGGGATTGGGAACCCTTCGCCACAATGTCCAAAGTTTCAGCGGGATTTCCAAAATGTTGAGAGGAACTCGAAACATGTCAACCTTGGTTTTGAGAATCTCTCCCAGAGTTTGAGAGATTTGGACGAGAAAGGGTACCAGTCTTGTCGGGGATTGGGAACCCTTCGCGAGAATGTCCAAAGTTTCAGCGGGATTTCCAAAATGTTGAGAGGAACTCGAAACATGTCAACCTCGGTTTTGAGAATCTCTCCCGGAGTTTGAGAGATTTGGACGTGAAAGGGTACCAGTCTTGTCGGGGATTGGGAACCCTTTGCGAGAATGTCCAAAGTTTCAGCGGGGTTTCCAAAATGTTGAGAGGAACTCGAAACATGTCAACCTTGGTTTTGAGAATCTCTCCCGGAGTTTGAGAGATTTGGACGTGAAAGGGTACCAGTCTTGTCGGGGATTGGGAACCCTTCGCGAGAATGTCCAAAGTTTCAGCGGGATTTCCAAAATGTTGAGAGGAACTCGAAACATGTCAACCTTGGTTTTGAGAATCTCTCCCGGAGTTTGAGAGATTTGGACGTGAAAGGGTACCAGTCTTGTCGGGGATTGGGAACCCTTCGCAAGAATGTCCAAAGTTTCAGCGGGATTTCCAAAATGTTGAAAGGAACTCGAAACATGTCAACCTTGGTTTTGAGAATCTCTCCCGGAGTTCGAGAGATTTGGACGTGAAAGGGTACCAGTCTTGTCGGGGATTGGGAACCCTTCGCGAGAATGTCCAAAGTTTCAGCGGGATTTCCAAAATGTTGAGAGGAACTCGAAACATGTCAACCTTGGTTTTGAGAATCTCTCCCGGAGTTTGAGAGATTTGGACGTGAAAGGGTACCAGTCTTGTCGGGGATTGGGAACCCTTCGCGAGAATGTCCAAAGTTTCAGCGGGATTTCCAAAATGTTGAGAGGAACTCGAAACATGTCAACCTTGGTTTTGAGAATCTCTCCCGGAGTTCGAGAGATTTGGACGTGAAAGGGTACCAGTCTTGTCGGGGATTGGGAACCCTTCGCGAGAATGTCCAAAGTTTCAGCGGGATTTCCAAAATGTTGAGAGGAACTCGAAACATGTCAACCTTGGTTTTGAGAATCTCTCCCGGAGTTTGAGAGATTTGGATGTGAAAGGGTACCAGTCTTGTCGGGGATTGGGAACCCTTCGCGAGAATGTCCAAAGTTTCAGCGGGATTTCCAAAATGTTGAGAGGAACTCGAAACATGTCAACCTCGGTTTTGAGAATCTCTCCCGGAGTTTGAGAGATTTGGATGTGAAAGGGTACCAGTCTTGTCGGGGATTGGGAACCCTTCGCGAGAATGTCCAAACTTTCAGTGGGAGTTCCAAAATGTTGAGAGGAACTCGAAAAATGTCAACCTCGATTTTGAGAATCTCTCCCGGAGTTCGAGAGATTTGAACGTGAAAGGGTACCAGTCTTGTCGGGGATTGGGAACCCTTCGCGAGAATGTCCAAAGTTTCAGCGGGATTTCCAAAATGTGAGAGAAACTCGAAACATGTCAACCTCGGTTTTGAGAATCTCTCCCGGAGTTTGAGAGATTTGGACGTGAAAGGGTACCAGTCTTGTCGGGGATTGGGAACCCTTCGCCACAATGTCCAAAGTTTCAGCGGGATTTCCAAAATGTTGAGAGGAACTCGAATCATGTCAACCTCGGTTTTGAGAATCTCTCCCGGAGTTTGAGAGATTTGGACGTGAAAGGGTACCAGTCTTGTCGGGGATTGGGAACCCTTCGCGAGAATGTCCAAAGTTTCAGCGGGATTTCCAAAATGTTGAAAGGAACTCGAAACATGTGAACTTTGTTTTTGAGAATCTCTCCCGGAGTTCGAGAGATTTGGACGTGAAAGGGTACCAGTCTTGTCGGGGATTGGGAACCCTTCGCGAGAATGTCCAAAGTTTCAGCGGGATTTCCAAAATGTTGAGAGGAACTCGAAACATGTCAACCTTGGTTTTGAGAATCTCTCACGGAGTTTGAGAGATTTGGACGTGAAAGGGTACCAGTCTTGTCGGGGATTGGGAACCCTTCGCGAGAATGTCCAAAGTTTCAGCGGGATTTCCAAAATGTTGAGAGGAACTCGAAACATGTCAACCTCGGTTTTGAGAATCTCTCCCGGAGTTTGAGAGATTTGGACGTGAAAGGGTACCAGTCTTGTCGGGGATTGGGAACCCTTTGCGAGAATGTCCAAAGTTTCAGCGGGATTTCCAAAATGTTGAGAGGAACTCGAAACATGTCAACCTTGGTTTTGAGAATCTCTCCCGGAGTTTGAGAGATTTGGACGTGAAAGGGTACCAGTCTTGTCGGGGATTGGTAACCCTTTGCCACAATGTCCAAAGTTTCAGCGGGATTTCCAAAATTTTGAGAGGAACTCGAATCATTTCAACCTTGGTTTTGAGAATCTCTCCCGGAGTTTGAGAGATTTGGACGTGAAATGGTACCAGTCTTGTCGGGGATTGGGAACCCTTCGCCACAATGTCCAAAGTTTCAGCAGGATTTCCAAAATGTTGAGAGGAACTCGAAACATGTCAACCTCGGTTTTGAGAATCTCTCCCGGAGTTTGAGAGATTTGGACGTGAAAGGGTACCAGTCTTGTCGGGGATTGGGAACCCTTCGCGAGAATGTCCAAAGTTTCAGCGGGATTTCCAAAATGTTGAGAGGAACTCGAAACATGTCAACCTTGGTTTTGAGAATCTCTCCCGGAGTTTGAGAGATTTGGACGTGAAAGGGTACCAGTCTTGTCGGGGATTGGTAACCCTTTGCCACAATGTCCAAAGTTTCAGCGGGATTTCCAAAATGTTGAGAGGAACTCGAATCATTTCAACCTTGGTTTTGAGAATCTCTCCCGGAGTTTGAGAGATTTGGACGTGAAATGGTACCAGTCTTGTCGGGGATTGGGAACCCTTCGCCACAATGTCCAAAGTTTCAGCAGGATTTCCAAAATGTTGAGAGGAACTCGAAACATGTCAACCTTGGTTTTGAGAATCTCTCCCGGAGTTTGAGAGATTTGGACGTGAAAGGGTACCAGTCTTGTCGGGGATTGGGAACCCTTCGCGAGAATGTCCAAAGTTTCAGCGGGATTTCCAAAATGTTGAGAGGAACTCGAAACATGTCAACCTCGGTTTTGAGAATCTCTCCCGGAGTTTGAGAGATTTGGACGTGAAAGGGTACCAGTCTTGTCGGGGATTGGGAACCCTTCGCGAGAATGTCCAAACTTTCAGTGGGATTTCCAAAATGTTGAGAGGAACTCGAAACATGTCAACCTTGGTTTTGAGAATCTCTCCCGGAGTTTGAGAGATTTGGACGTGAAAGGGTACCAGTCTTGTCGGGGATTGGGAACCCTTCGCGAGAATGTCCAAAGTTTCAGCGGGATTTCCAAAATGTTGAAAGGAACAAGAAACATGTCAACCTTGGTTTTGAGAATCTCTCCCGGAGTTTGAGAGATTTGGACGTGAAAGGGTACCAGTCTTGTCGGGGATTGGGAACCCTTCGCCAGAATGTCCAAAGTTTCAGCGGGATTTCCAAAATGTTGAGAGGAACTCGAAACATGTCAACCTTGGTTTTGAGAATCTCTCCCGGAGTTTGAGAGATTTGGACGTGAAAGGGTACCAGTCTTGTCGGGGATTGGGAACCCTTCGCGAGAATGTCCAAAGTTTCAGCGGGATTTCCAAAATGTTGAAAGGAACTCGAAACATGTCAACCTTGGTTTTGAGAATCTCTCCCGGAGTTTGAGAGATTTGGACGTGAAAGAGTACCAGTCTTGTCGGGGATTGGGAACCCTTTGCGAGAATGTCCAAAGTTTCAGCGGGATTTCCAAAATGTTGAGAGGAACTCGAAACATGTCAACCTCGGTTTTGAGAATCTCTCCCGGAGTTTGAGAGATTTGGATGTGAAAGGGTACCAGTCTTGTCGGGGATTGGGAACCCTTCGCGAGAATGTCCAAAGTTTCAGCGGGATTTCCAAAATGTTGAGAGGAACTCGAAACATGTCAACCTTGGTTTTGAGAATCTCTCCCGGAGTTTGAGAGATTTGGACGTGAAAGGGTACCAGTCTTGTCGGGGATTGGGAACCCTTTGCGAGAATGTCCAAAGTTTCAGCGGGATTTCCAAAATGTTGAGAGGAACTCGAAACATGTCAACCTTGGTTTTGAGAATCTCTCCCGGAGTTTGAGAGATTTGGACGTGAAAGGGTACCAGTCTTGTCGGGGATTGGGAACCCTTTGCGAGAATGTCCAAAGTTTCAGCGGGATTTCCAAAATGTTGAGAGGAACTCGAAACATGTCAACCTCGGTTTTGAGAATCTCTCCCGGAGGTTGAGAGATTTGGACGTGAAAGGGTACCAGTCTTGTCGGGGATTGGGAACCCTTCGCGAGAATGTCCAAAGTTTCAGCGGGATTTCCAAAATGTTGAGAGGAACTCGAAACATGTCAACCTCGGTTTTGAGAATCTCTCCCAGAGTTTGAGAGATTTGGACGTGAAAGGGTACCAGTCTTGTCGGGGATTGGGAACCCTTCGCGAGAATGTCCAAAGTTTCAGCGGGATTTCCAAAATGTTGAGAGGAACTCGAAACATGTCAACCTTGGTTTTGAGAATCTCTCCCGGAGTTTGAGAGATTTGGACGAGAAAGGGTACCAGTCTTGTCGGGGATTGGGAACCCTTCGCCAGAATGTCCAAAGTTTCAGCGGGATTTCCAAAATGTTGAGAGGAACTCGAATCATGTCAACCTTGGTTTTGAGAATCTCTCCCGGAGTTTGAGAGATTTGGACGTGAAAGGGTACCAGTCTTGTCGGGGATTGGGAACCCTTCGCGAGAATGTCCAAAGTTTCAGCGGGATTTCCAAAATGTTGAGAGGAACTCGAAACATGTCAACCTTGGTTTTGAGAATCTCTCCCGGAGTTTGAGAGATTTGGATGTGAAAGGGTACCAGTCTTGTCGGGGATTGGGAACCCTTCGCGAGAATGTCCAAAGTTTCAGCGGGATTTCCAAAATGTTGAGAGGAACTCGAAACATGTCAACCTCGGTTTTGAGAATCTCTCCCGGAGTTTGAGAGATTTGGACGTGAAAGGGTACCAGTCTTGTCGGGGATTGGGAACCCTTCGCGAGAATGTCCAAAGTTTCAGCGGGATTTCCAAAATGTTGAGAGGAACTCGAAACATGTCAACCTCGGTTTTGAGAATCTTTCCCGGAGTTTGAGAGATTTGGACGTGAAAGGGTACCAGTCTTGTCGGGGATTGGGAACCCTTCGCGAGAATGTCCAAAGTTTCAGCGGGATTTCCAAAATGTTGAGAGGAACTCGAAACATGTCAACCTTGGTTTTGAGAATCTCTCCCGGAGTTTGAGACATTTGGACGTGAAAGGGTACCAGTCTTGTCGGGGATTGGGAACCCTTTGCCACAATGTCCAAAGTTTCAGCGGGATTTCCAAAATGTTGAGAGGAACTCGAAACATGTCAACCTTGGTTTTGAGAATCTCTCCCGGAGTTTGAGAGATTTGGACGTGAAAGGGTACCAGTCTTGTCGGGGATTGGGAACCCTTCACCAGAATGTCCAAAGTTTCAGCAGGATTTCCAAAATGTTGAGAGGAACTCGAAACATGTCAACCTCGGTTTTGAGAATCTCTCACGGAGTTTGAGAGATTTGGACGTGAAAGGGTACCAGTCTTGTCGGGGATTGGGAACCCTTCGCGAGAATGTCCAAAGTTTCAGCGGGATTTCCAAAATGTTGAGAGGAACTCGAAACATGTCAACCTTGGTTTTGAGAATCTCTCTCGGAGTTTGAGAGATTTGGACGAGAAAGGGTACCAGTCTTGTCGGGGATTGGGAACCCTTCGCGAGAATGTCCAAAGTTTCAGCAGGATTTCCAAAATGTTGAGAGGAACTCGAAACATGTCAACCTTGGTTTTGAGAATCTCTCCCGGAGTTTGAGAGATTTGGACGTGAAAGGGTACCAGTCTTGTCGGGGATTGGTAACCCTTTGCCACAATGTCCAAAGTTTCAGCGGGATTTCCAAAATGTTGAGAGGAACTCGAAAGATGTCAACCTTGGTTTTGAGAATCTCTCCCGGAGTTTGAGAGATTTGGACGTGAAAGGGTACCAGTCTTGTCGGGGATTGGGAACCCTTCGCCAGAATGTCCAAAGTTTCAGCGGGATTTCCAAAATGTTGAGAGGAACTCGAAACATGTCAACCTTGGTTTTGAGAATCTCTCCCGGAGTTTGAGAGATTTGGACGTGAAAGGGTACCAGTCTTGTCGGGGATTGGGAACCCTTCGCGAGAATGTCCAAAGTTTCAGCGGGATTTCCAAAATGTTGAGAGGAACTCGAAACATGTCAACCTTGGTTTTGAGAATCTCTCCCGGAGTTTGAGAGATTTGGACGTGAAAGGGTACCAGTCTTGTCGGGGATTGGGAACCCTTCGCGAGAATGTCCAAAGTTTCAGCGGGATTTCCAAAATGTTGAGAGGAACTCGAAACATGTCAACCTCGGTTTTGAGAATCTTTCCCGGAGTTTGAGAGATTTGGACGTGAAAGGGTACCAGTCTTGTCGGGGATTGGGAACCCTTCGCGAGAACGTCCAAAGTTTCAGCGGGATTTCCAAAATGTTGAGAGGAACTCGAAACATGTCAACCTTGGTTTTGAGAATCTCTCCCGGAGTTTGAGAGATTTGGACGTGAAAGGGTACCAGTCTTGTCGGGGATTGGGAACCCTTCGCGAGAATGTCCAAAGTTTCAGCGGGATTTCCAAAATGTTGAAAGGAACAAGAAACATGTCAACCTTGGTTTTGAGAATCTCTCCCGGAGTTTGAGAGATTTGGACGTGAAAGGGTACCAGTCTTGTCGGGGATTGGGAACCCTTCGCCAGAATGTCCAAAGTTTCAGCGGGATTTCCAAAATGTTGAGAGGAACTCGAAACATGTCAACCTTGGTTTTGAGAATCTCTCCCGGAGTTTGAGAGATTTGGACGTGAAAGGGTACCAGTCTTGTCGGGGATTGGGAACCCTTCGCGAGAATGTCCAAAGTTTCAGCGGGATTTCCAAAATGTTGAAAGGAACTCGAAACATGTCAACCTTGGTTTTGAGAATCTCTCCCGGAGTTTGAGAGATTTGGACGTGAAAGAGTACCAGTCTTGTCGGGGATTGGGAACCCTTTGCGAGAATGTCCAAAGTTTCAGCGGGATTTCCAAAATGTTGAGAGGAACTCGAAACATGTCAACCTCGGTTTTGAGAATCTCTCCCGGAGTTTGAGAGATTTGGATGTGAAAGGGTACCAGTCTTGTCGGGGATTGGGAACCCTTCGCGAGAATGTCCAAAGTTTCAGCGGGATTTCCAAAATGTTGAGAGGAACTCGAAACATGTCAACCTTGGTTTTGAGAATCTCTCCCGGAGTTTGAGACATTTGGACGTGAAAGGGTACCAGTCTTGTCGGGGATTGGGAACCCTTTGCGAGAATGTCCAAAGTTTCAGCGGGATTTCCAAAATGTTGAGAGGAACTCGAAACATGTCAACCTTGGTTTTGAGAATCTCTCCCGGAGTTTGAGAGATTTGGACGTGAAAGGGTACCAGTCTTGTCGGGGATTGGGAACCCTTTGCGAGAATGTCCAAAGTTTCAGCGGGATTTCCAAAATGTTGAGAGGAACTCGAAACATGTCAACCTCGGTTTTGAGAATCTCTCCCGGAGGTTGAGAGATTTGGACGTGAAAGGGTACCAGTCTTGTCGGGGATTGGGAACCCTTCGCGAGAATGTCCAAAGTTTCAGCGGGATTTCCAAAATGTTGAGAGGAACTCGAAACATGTCAACCTCGGTTTTGAGAATCTCTCCCAGAGTTTGAGAGATTTGGACGTGAAAGGGTACCAGTCTTGTCGGGGATTGGGAACCCTTCGCGAGAATGTCCAAAGTTTCAGCGGGATTTCCAAAATGTTGAGAGGAACTCGAAACATGTCAACCTTGGTTTTGAGAATCTCTCCCGGAGTTTGAGAGATTTGGACGAGAAAGGGTACCAGTCTTGTCGGGGATTGGGAACCCTTCGCCAGAATGTCCAAAGTTTCAGCGGGATTTCCAAAATGTTGAGAGGAACTCGAATCATGTCAACCTTGGTTTTGAGAATCTCTCCCGGAGTTTGAGAGATTTGGACGTGAAAGGGTACCAGTCTTGTCGGGGATTGGGAACCCTTCGCGAGAATGTCCAAAGTTTCAGCGGGATTTCCAAAATGTTGAGAGGAACTCGAAACATGTCAACCTTGGTTTTGAGAATCTCTCCCGGAGTTTGAGAGATTTGGATGTGAAAGGGTACCAGTCTTGTCGGGGATTGGGAACCCTTCGCGAGAATGTCCAAAGTTTCAGCGGGATTTCCAAAATGTTGAGAGGAACTCGAAACATGTCAACCTCGGTTTTGAGAATCTCTCCCGGAGTTTGAGAGATTTGGACGTGAAAGGGTACCAGTCTTGTCGGGGATTGGGAACCCTTCGCGAGAATGTCCAAAGTTTCAGCGGGATTTCCAAAATGTTGAGAGGAACTCGAAACATGTCAACCTCGGTTTTGAGAATCTTTCCCGGAGTTTGAGAGATTTGGACGTGAAAGGGTACCAGTCTTGTCGGGGATTGGGAACCCTTCGCGAGAATGTCCAAAGTTTCAGCGGGATTTCCAAAATGTTGAGAGGAACTCGAAACATGTCAACCTTGGTTTTGAGAATCTCTCCCGGAGTTTGAGACATTTGGACGTGAAAGGGTACCAGTCTTGTCGGGGATTGGGAACCCTTTGCCACAATGTCCAAAGTTTCAGCGGGATTTCCAAAATGTTGAGAGGAACTCGAAACATGTCAACCTTGGTTTTGAGAATCTCTCCCGGAGTTTGAGAGATTTGGACGTGAAAGGGTACCAGTCTTGTCGGGGATTGGGAACCCTTCACCAGAATGTCCAAAGTTTCAGCAGGATTTCCAAAATGTTGAGAGGAACTCGAAACATGTCAACCTCGGTTTTGAGAATCTCTCACGGAGTTTGAGAGATTTGGACGTGAAAGGGTACCAGTCTTGTCGGGGATTGGGAACCCTTCGCGAGAATGTCCAAAGTTTCAGCGGGATTTCCAAAATGTTGAGAGGAACTCGAAACATGTCAACCTTGGTTTTGAGAATCTCTCTCGGAGTTTGAGAGATTTGGACGAGAAAGGGTACCAGTCTTGTCGGGGATTGGGAACCCTTCGCGAGAATGTCCAAAGTTTCAGCGGGATTTCCAAAATGTTGAGAGGAACTCGAAACATGTCAACCTTGGTTTTGAGAATATCTCCCGGAGTTTGAGAGATTTGGACGTGAAAGGGTACCAGTCTTGTCGGGGATTGGTAACCCTTTGCCACAATGTCCAAAGTTTCAGCGGGATTTCCAAAATGTTGAGAGGAACTCGAAAGATGTCAACCTTGGTTTTGAGAATCTCTCCCGGAGTTTGAGAGATTTGGACGTGAAAGGGTACCAGTCTTGTCGGGGATTGGGAACCCTTCGCCAGAATGTCCAAAGTTTCAGCGGGATTTCCAAAATGTTGAGAGGAACTCGAAACATGTCAACCTTGGTTTTGAGAATCTCTCCCGGAGTTTGAGAGATTTGGACGTGAAAGGGTACCAGTCTTGTCGGGGATTGGGAACCCTTCGCGAGAATGTCCAAAGTTTCAGCGGGATTTCCAAAATGTTGAGAGGAACTCGAAACATGTCAACCTTGGTTTTGAGAATCTCTCCCGGAGTTTGAGAGATTTGGACGTGAAAGGGTACCAGTCTTGTCGGGGATTGGGAACCCTTCGCGAGAATGTCCAAAGTTTCAGCGGGATTTCCAAAATGTTGAGAGGAACTCGAAACATGTCAACCTCGGTTTTGAGAATCTTTCCCGGAGTTTGAGAGATTTGGACGTGAAAGGGTACCAGTCTTGTCGGGGATTGGGAACCCTTCGCGAGAACGTCCAAAGTTTCAGCGGGATTTCCAAAATGTTGAGAGGAACTCGAAACATGTCAACCTTGGTTTTGAGAATCTCTCCCGGAGTTCGAGAGATTTGGACGTGAAAGGGTACCAGTCTTGTCGGGGATTGGGAACCCTTTGCCACAATGTCCAAAGTTTCAGCGGGATTTCCAAAATGTTGAGAGGAACTCGAATCATGTCAACCTTGGTTTTGAGAATCTCTCCCGGAGTTTGAGAGATTTGGACGTGAAAGGGTACCAGTCTTGTCGGGGATTGGGAACCCTTCGCGAGAATGTCCAAAGTTTCAGCAGGATTTCCAAAATGTTGAGAGGAACTCGAAACATGTCAACCTTGGTTTTGAGAATCTCTCCCGGAGTTTGAGAGATTTGGACGTGAAAGGGTACCAGTCTTGTCGGGGATTGGGAACCCTTCGCGAGAATGTCCAAAGTTTCAGCGGGATTTCCAAAATGTTGAGAGGAACTCGAATCATGTCAACCTTGGTTTTGAGAATCTCTCCCGGAGTTTGAGAGATTTGGACGTGAAAGGTTACCAGTCTTGTCGGGGATTGGGATCCCTTCGACAGAATGTCCAAACTTTCAGTGGGATTTCCAAAATGTTGAGAGGAACTCGAAACATGTCAACCTTGGTTTTGAGAATCTCTCCCGGAGTTCGAGAGATTTGGACGTAAAAGGGTACCAGTCTTGTCGGGGATTGGGAACCCTTCGCGAGAATGTCCAAAGTTTCAGCGGGATTTCCAAAATGTTGAGAGAAACTCGAAACATGTCAACCTCGGTTTTGAGAATCTCTCCCGGAGTTTGAGAGATTTGGACGTGAAAGGGTACCAGTCTTGTCGGGGATTGGGAACCCTTCGCGAGAATGTCCAAAGTTTCAGCGGGATTTCCAAAATGTTGAGAGGAACTCGAAACATGTCAACCTTGGTTTTGAGAATCTCTCCCGGAGTTTGAGAGATTTGGACGTGAAAGGGTACCAGTCTTGTCGGGGATTGGGAACCCTTCGCGAGAATGTCCAAAGTTTCAGCGGGATTTCCAAAATGTTGAGAGGAACTCGAATCATGTCAACCTTGGTTTTGAGAATCTCTCCCGGAGTTTGAGACATTTGGACGTGAAAGGGTACCAGTCTTGTCGGGGATTGGGAACCCTTCGCGAGAATGTCCAAAGTTTCAGCGGGATTTCCAAAATGTTGAGAGGAACTCGAAACATGTCAACCTTGGTTTTGAGAATCTCTCCCGGAGTTTGAGAGATTTGGACGTGAAAGGGTACCAGTCTTGTCGGGGATTGGGAACCCTTCGCCACAATGTCCAAAGTTTCAGCGGGATTTCCAAAATGTTGAGAGGAACTCGAATCATGTCAACCTTGGTTTTGAGAATCTCTCCCGGAGTTTGAGACATTTGGACGTGAAAGGGTACCAGTCTTGTCGGGGATTGGGAACCCTTCGCGAGAATGTCCAAAGTTTCAGCGGGATTTCCAAAATGTTGAGAGGAACTCGAAACATGTCAACCTTGGTTTTGAGAATCTCTCCCGGAGTTTGAGAGATTTGGACGTGAAAGGGTACCAGTCTTGTCGGGGATTGGGAACCCTTCGCGAGAATGTCCAAAGTTTCAGCGGGATTTCCAAAATGTTGAGAGGAACTCGAATCATGTCAACCTTGGTTTTGAGAATCTCTCCCGGAGTTTGAGAGATTTGGACGTGAAAGGGTACCAGTCTTGTCGGGGATTGGGAACCCTTCGCGAGAATGTCCAAAGTTTCAGCGGGATTTCCAAAATGTTGAGAGGAACTCGAAACATGTCAACCTTGGTTTTGAGAATCTCTCCCGGAGTTTGAGAGATTTGGACGTGAAAGGGTACCAGTCTTGTCGGGGATTGGGAACCCTTCGCCACAATGTCCAAAGTTTCAGCGGGATTTCCAAAATGTTGAGAGGAACTCGAAACATGTCAACCTTGGTTTTGAGAATCTCTCCCGGAGTTTGAGAGATTTGGATGCGAAAGGGTACCAGTCTTGTCGGGGATTGGGAACCCTTCGCGAGAATGTCCAAAGTTTCAGCGGGATTTCCAAAATGTTGAGAGGAACTCGAAAGATGTCAACCTTGGTTTTGAGAATCTCTCCCGGAGTTTGAGAGATTTGGACGTGAAAGGGTACCAGTCTTGTCGGGGATTGGGAACCCTTCGCCAGAATGTCCAAAGTTTCAGCGGGATTTCCAAAATGTTGAGAGGAACTCGAATCATGTCAACCTTGGTTTTGAGAATCTCTCCCGGAGTTTGAGAGATTTGGACGTGAAAGGGTACCAGTCTTGTCGGGGATTGGGAACCCTTCGCGAGAATGTCCAAAGTTACAGCGGGATTTCCAAAATGTTGAGAGAAACTCGAAACATGTCAACCTCGGTTTTGAGAATCTCTCCCGGAGTTTGAGAGATTTGGACGTGAAAGGGTACCAGTCTTGTCGGGGATTGGGAACCCTTCGCGAGAATGTCCAAAGTTTCAGCGGGATTTCCAAAATGTTGAGAGGAACTCGAAACATGTCAACCTTGGTTTTGAGAATCTCTCCCGGAGTTTGAGAGATTTGGACGTGAAAGGGTACCAGTCTTGTCGGGGATTGGGAACCCTTCGCGAGAATGTCCAAATTTTCAGCGGGATTTCCAAAATGTTGAGAGGAACTCGAATCATGTCAACCTTGGTTTTGAGAATCTCTCCCGGAGTTTGAGAGATTTGGACGTGAAAGGGTACCAGTCTTGTCGGGGATTGGGAACCCTTCGCGAGAATGTCCAAAGTTTCAGCGGGATTTCCAAAATGTTGAGAGGAACTCGAAACATGTCAACCTTGGTTTTGAGAATCTCTCCCGGAGTTTGAGAGATTTGGACGTGAAAGGGTACCAGTCTTGTCGGGGATTGGGAACCCTTCGCGAGAATGTCCAAAGTTTCAGCGGGATTTCCAAAATGTTGAAAGGAACTCGAAACATGTGAACCTTGGTTTTGAGAATCTCTCCCGGAGTTCGAGAGATTTGGACGTGAAAGGGTACCAGTCTTGTCGGGGATTGGGAACCCTTCGCGAGAATGTCCAAAGTTTCAGCGGGATTTCCAAAATGTTGAGAGGAACTCGAATCATGTCAACCTTGGTTTTGAGAATCTCTCCCGGAGGTTGAGACATTTGGACGTGAAAGGGTACCAGTCTTGTCGGGGATTGGGAACCCTTCGCGAGAATGTCCAAAGTTTCAGCGGGATTTCCAAAATGTTGAGAGGAACTCGAAACATGTCAACCTTGGTTTTGAGAATCTCTCCCGGAGTTTGAGAGATTTGGACGTGAAAGGGTACCAGTCTTGTCGGGGATTGGGAACCCTTCGCCAGAATGTCCAAAGTTTCAGCGGGATTTCCAAAATGTTGAGAGGAACTCGAAACATGTCAACCTTGGTTTTGAGAATCTCTCCCGGAGTTTGAGAGATTTGGACGTGAAAGGGTACCAGTCTTGTCGGGGATTGGGAACCCTTCGCGAGAATGTCCAAAGTTTCAGCGGGATTTCCAAAATGTTGAGAGGAACTCGAAACATGTCAA
The DNA here is from genome assembly GCF_964273445.1 of Streptopelia decaocto. Taxonomy (NCBI): domain Eukaryota; kingdom Metazoa; phylum Chordata; class Aves; order Columbiformes; family Columbidae; genus Streptopelia; species Streptopelia decaocto. The sequence continues at coordinate 1,054,037 of NW_028117226.1, read as the reverse complement.
CCTTGGTTTTGAGAATCTCTCCCGGAGTTTGAGAGATTTGGACGTGAAAGGGTACCAGTCTTGTCGGGGATTGGGAACCCTTCGCGAGAATGTCTAAAGTTTCAGCGGGATTTCCAAAATGTTGAAAGGAACTCGAAACATGTCAACCTTGGTTTTGAGAATCTCTCCCGGAGTTTGAGAGATTTGGACGTGAAAGGGTACCAGTCTTGTCGGGGATTGGGAACCCTTCGCGAGAATGTCCAAAGTTTCAGCGGGATTTCCAAAATGTTGAGAGGAACTCGAAACATGTCAACCTTGGTTTTGAGAATCTCTCCCGGAGTTTGAGAGATTTGGACGTGAAAGGGTACCAGTCTTGTCGGGGATTGGGAACCCTTCGCGAGAATGTCCAAAGTTTCAGCGGGATTTCCAAAATGTTGAAAGGAACTCGAAACATGTCAACCTTGGTTTTGAGAATCTCTCCCGGAGTTTGAGAGATTTGGACGTGAAAGGGTACCAGTCTTGTCGGGGATTGGGAACCCTTCGCCACAATGTCCAAAGTTTCAGCGGGATTTCCAAAATGTTGAGAGGAACTCGAATCATGTCAACCTTGGTTTTGAGAATCTCTCCCGGAGTTTGAGAGATTTGGACGTGAAAGGGTACCAGTCTTGTCGGGGATTGGGAACCCTTCGCGAGAATGTCCAAAGTTTCAGCGGGATTTCCAAAATGTTGAGAGGAACTCGAAACATGTCAACCTTGGTTTTGAGAATCTCTCCCGGAGTTTGAGAGATTTGGACATGAAAGCGTACCAGTCTTGTCGGGGATTGGGAACCCTTCGCGAGAATGTCCAAAGTTTCAGCGGGATTTCCAAAATGTTGAAAGGAACTCGAAACATGTGAACCTTGGTTTTGAGAATCTCTCCCGGAGTTTGAGAGATTTGGACGTGAAAGGGTACCAGTCTTGTCGGGGATTGGGAACCCTTCGCGAGAATGCCCAAAGTTTCAGCGGGATTTAGAAAATGTTGAGAGGAACTCGAAACATGTCAACCTCGGTTTTGAGAATCTCTCCCGGAGTTTGAGAGATTTGGACGTGAAAGGGTACCAGTCTTGTCGGGGATTGGGAACCCTTCGCGAGAATGTCCAAAGTTTCAGCGGGATTTCCAAAATGTTGAAAGGAACTCGAAACATGTGAACCTTGGTTTTGAGAATCTCTCCCGGAGTTTGAGAGATTTGGACGTGAAAGGGTACCAGTCTTGTCGGGGATTGGGAACCCTTCGCGAGAATGTCCAAAGTTTCAGCGGGATTTCCAAAATGTTGAAAGGAACTCGAAACATGTCAACCTTGGTTTTGAGAATCTCTCCCGGAGTTTGAGAGATTTGGATGTGAAAGGGTACCAGTCTTGTCGGGGATTGGGAACCCTTCGCGAGAATGTCCGAAGTTTCAGCGGGATTTCCAAAATGTTGAGAGGAACTCGAAACATGTCAACCTTGGTTTTGAGAATCTCTCCCGGAGTTTGAGAGATTTGGACGTGAAAGGGTACCAGTCTTGTCGGGGATTGGGAACCCTTCGCGAGAATGTTCAAAGTTTCAGCGGGATTTCCAAAATGTTGAGAGGAACTCGAAACATGTCAACCTCGGTTTTGAGAATCTCTCCCGGAGTTTGAGAGATTTGGACGTGAAAGGGTACCAGTCTTGTCGGGGATTGGGAACCCTTCGCGAGAATGTCCAAAGTTTCAGCGGGATTTCCAAAATGTTGAAAGGAACTCGAAACATGTCAACCTTGGTTTTGAGAATCTCTCCCGGAGTTTGAGAGATTTGGACGTGAAAGGGTACCAGTCTTGTCGGGGATTGGGAACCCTTCGCGAGAATGTCCAAAGTTTCAGCGGGATTTCCAAAATGTTGAGAGGAACTCGAAACATGTCAACCTTGGTTTTGAGAATCTCTCCCGGAGTTTGAGAGATTTGGACGTGAAAGGGTACCAGTCTTGTCGGGGATTGGGAACCCTTCGCGAGAATGTCCAAAGTTTCAGCGGGATTTCCAAAATGTTGAGAGGAACTCGAAACATGTCAACCTTGGTTTTGAGAATCTCTCCCGGAGTTTGAGAGATTTGGACGTGAAAGGGTACCAGTCTTGTCGGGGATTGGGAACCCTTCGCGAGAATGTCTAAAGTTTCAGCGGGATTTCCAAAATGTTGAAAGGAACTCGAAACATGTCAACCTTGGTTTTGAGAATCTCTCCCGGAGTTTGAGAGATTTGGACGTGAAAGGGTACCAGTCTTGTCGGGGATTGGGAACCCTTCGCGAGAATGTCCAAAGTTTCAGCGGGATTTCCAAAATGTTGAGAGGAACTCGAAACATGTCAACCTCGGTTTTGAGAATCTCTCCCGGAGTTTGAGAGATTTGGACGTGAAAGGGTACCAGTCTTGTCGGGGATTGGGAACCCTTCGCCAGAATGTCCAAAGTTTCAGCGGGATTTCCAAAATGTTGAGAGGAACTCGAAACATGTCAACCTTGGTTTTGAGAATCTCTCCCGGAGTTTGAGAGATTTGGACGTGAAAGGGTACCAGTCTTGTCGGGGATTGGGAACCCTTTGCGAGAATGTCCAAAGTTTCAGCGGGATTTCCAAAATGTTGAGAGGAACTCGAAACATGTCAACCTTGGTTTTGAGAATCTCTCCCGGAGTTTGAGAGATTTGGACGTGAAAGGGTACCAGTCTTGTCGGGGATTGGGAACCCTTCGCCAGAATGTCCAAAGTTTCAGCGGGATTTCCAAAATGTTGAGAGGAACTCGAAACATGTCAACCTCGGTTTTGAGAATCTCTCCCGGAGTTTGAGAGATTTGGACGTGAAAGGGTACCAGTCTTGTCGGGGATTGGGAACCCTTCGCCACAATGTCCAAAGTTTCAGCGGGATTTCCAAAATGTTGAGAGGAACTCGAAACATGTCAACCTTGGTTTTGAGAATCTCTCCCGGAGTTTGAGAGATTTGGACGTGAAAGGGTACCAGTCTTGTCGGGGATTGGGAACCCTTCGCCACAATGTCCAAAGTTTCAGCGGGATTTCCAAAATGTTGAGAGGAACTCGAAACATGTCAACCTTGGTTTTGAGAATCTCTCCCGGAGTTTGAGAGATTTGGACGTGAAAGGGTACCAGTCTTGTCGGGGATTGGGAACCCTTCGCGAGAATGTCCAAAGTTTCAGCGGGATTTCCAAAATGTTGAGAGGAACTCGAAACATGTCAACCTCGGTTTTGAGAATCTCTCCCGGAGTTTGAGAGATTTGGACGTGAAAGGGTACCAGTCTTGTCGGGGATTGGGAACCCTTCGCGAGAATGTCCAAAGTTTCAGCGGGATTTCCAAAATGTTGAGAGGAACTCGAATCATGTCAACCTTGGTTTTGAGAATCTCTCCCGGAGTTTGAGAGATTTGGACGTGAAAGGGTACCAGTCTTGTCGGGGACTGGGAGCCCTTCACCAGAATGTCCAAAGTTTCAGCAGGATTTCCAAAATGTTGAGAGGAACTCGAAACATGTCAACCTTGGTTTTGAGAATCTCTCCCGGAGTTTGAGAGATTTGGACGTGAAAGGGTACCAGTCTTGTCGGGGATTGGGAACCCTTCGCGAGAATGTCCAAAGTTTCAGCGGGATTTCCAAAATGTTGAGAGGAACTCGAAACATGTCAACCTCGGTTTTGAGAATCTCTCCCGGAGTTTGAGAGATTTGGACGTGAAAGGGTACCAGTCTTGTCGAGGATTGGGAACCCTTCGCGAGAATGTCCAAAGTTTCAGCGGGATTTCCAAAATGTTGAGAGGATCTCGAAACATGTCAACCTTGGTTTTGAGAATCTCTCCCGGAGTTTGAGAGATTTGGACGTGAAAGGGTACCAGTCTTGTTGGGGATTGGGAACCCTTCGCGAGAATGTCCAAAGTTTCAGCGGGATTTCCAAAATGTTGAAAGGAACTCGAAACATGTGAACCTTGGTTTTGAGAATCTCTCCCGGAGTTCGAGAGATTTGGACGTGAAAGGGTACCAGTCTTGTCGGGGATTGGGAACCCTTTGCCACAATGTCCAAAGTTTCAGCGGGATTTCCAAAATGTTGAGAGGAACTCGAAACATGTGAACCTTGGTTTTGAGAATCTCTCCCGGAGTTTGAGAGATTTGGACGTGAAAGGGTACCAGTCTTGTCGGGGATTGGGAACCCTTCGCGAGAATGTCCAAAGTTTCAGCGGGATTTCCAAAATGTTGAGAGGAACTCGAAACATGTCAACCTTGGTTTTGAGAATCTCTCCCGGAGTTTGAGAGATTTGGACGTGAAAGGGTACCAGTCTTGTCGGGGATTGGGAACCCTTCGCGAGAATGTTCAAAGTTTCAGCGGGATTTCCAAAATGTTGAGAGGAACTCGAAACATGTCAACCTTGGTTTTGAGAATCTCTCCCGGAGTTTGAGAGATTTGGACGTGAAAGGGTACCAGTCTTGTCGGGGATTGGGAACCCTTCGCGAGAATGTCCAAAGTTTCAGCGGGATTTCCAAAATGTTGAAAGGAACTCGAAACATGTGAACCTTGGTTTTGAGAATCTCTCCCGGAGTTTGAGAGATTTGGACGTGAAAGGGTACCAGTCTTGTCGGGGATTGGGAACCCTTCGTGAGAATGTCCAAAGTTTCAGCGGGATTTCCAAAATGTTGAGAGGAACTCGAAACATGTCAACCTTGGTTTTGAGAATCTCTCCCGGAGTTTGAGAGATTTGGACGTGAAAGGGTACCAGTCTTGTCGGGGATTGGGAACCCTTCGCGAGAATGTCCAAAGTTTCAGCGGGATTTCCAAAATGTTGAGAGGAACTCGAAACATGTCAACCTTGGTTTTGAGAATCTCTCCCGGAGTTTGAGAGATTTGGACGTGAAAGGGTACCAGTCTTGTCGGGGATTGGGAACCCTTCGCCACAATGTCCAAAGTTTCAGCGGGATTTCCAAAATGTTGAGAGGAACTCGAAACATGTCAAGCTTGGTTTTGAGAATCTCTTCCGGAGTTTGAGAGATTTGGACGTGAAAGGGTACCAGTCTTGTCGGGGATTGGGAACCCTTCGCGAGAATGTCCAAAGTTTCAGCGGGATTTCCAAAATGTTGAGAGGAACTCGAAACATGTCAACCTTGGTTTTGAGAATCTCTCCCGGAGTTTGAGACATTTGGACGTGAAAGGGTACCAGTCTTGTCGGGGATTGGGAACCCTTCGCGAGAATGTCCAAAGTTTCAGCGGGATTTCCAAAATGTTGAGAGGAACTCGAATCATGTCAACCTTGGTTTTGAGAATCTCTCCCGGAGTTTGAGAGATTTGGACGTGAAAGGGTACCAGTCTTGTCGGGGATTGGGAACCCTTCGCGAGAATGTCCAAAGTTTCAGCGGGATTTCCAAAATGTTGAAAGGAACTCGAAACATGTGAACCTTGGTTTTGAGAATCTCTCCCGGAGTTTGAGAGATTTGGACGTGAAAGGGTACCAGTCTTGTCGGGGATTGGGAACCCTTCGCGAGAATGTCCAAAGTTTCAGCGGGATTTCCAAAATGTTGAGAGGAACTCGAAACATGTCAACCTTGGTTTTGAGAATCTCTCCCGGAGTTTGAGAGATTTGGACGTGAAAGGGTACCAGTCTTGTCGGGGATTGGGAACCCTTCGCGAGAATGTCCAAAGTTTCAGCGGGATTTCCAAAATGTTGAAAGGAACTCGAAACATGTGAACCTTGGTTTTGAGAATCTCTCCCGGAGTTCGAGAGATTTGGACGTGAAAGGGTACCAGTCTTGTCGGGGATTGGGAACCCTTCGCCACAATGTCCAAAGTTTCAGCGGGATTTCCAAAATGTTGAGAGGAACTCGAAACATGTGAACCTTGGTTTTGAGAATCTCTCCCGGAGTTCGAGAGATTTGGACGTGAAAGGGTACCAGTCTTGTCGGGGATTGGGAACCCTTCGCGAGAATGTCCAAAGTTTCAGCGGGATTTCCAAAATGTTGAGAGGAACTCGAAACATGTCAACCTTGGTTTTGAGAATCTCTCCCGGAGTTTGAGAGATTTGGACGTGAAAGGGTACCAGTCTTGTCGGGGATTGGGAACCCTTCGCGAGAATGTCCAAAGTTTCAGCGGGATTTCCAAAATGTTGAGAGGAACTCGAATCATGTCAACCTTGGTTTTGAGAATCTCTCCCGGAGTTTGAGAGATTTGGACGTGAAAGGTTACCAGTCTTGTCGGGGATTGGGAACCCTTCGCCAGAATGTCCAAAGTTTCAGCAGGATTTCCAAAATGTTGAGAGGAACTCGAAACATGTCAACCTTGGTTTTGAGAATCTCTCCCGGAGTTTGAGAGATTTGGACGTGAAAGGGTACCAGTCTTGTCGGGGATTGGGAACCCTTCGCGAGAATGTCCAAAGTTTCAGCGGGATTTCCAAAATGTTGAAAGGAACTCGAAACATGTGAACCTTGGTTTTGAGAATCTCTCCCGGAGTTTGAGAGATTTGGACGTGAAAGGGTACCAGTCTTGTCGGGGATTGGGAACCCTTCGCGAGAATGTCCAAAGTTTCAGCGGGATTTCCAAAATGTTGAGAGGAACTCGAAACATGTGAACCTTGGTTTTGAGAATCTCTCCCGGAGTTTGAGAGATTTGGACGTGAAAGGGTACCAGTCTTGTCGGGGATTGGGAACCCTTCGCGAGAATGTCCAAAGTTTCAGCGGGATTTCCAAAATGTTGAGAGGAACTCGAAACATGTCAACCTTGGTTTTGAGAATCTCTCCCGGAGTTTGAGAGATTTGGACGTGAAAGGGTACCAGTCTTGTCGGGGATTGGGAACCCTTCGCGAGAATGTCCAAAGTTTCAGCGGGATTTCCAAAATGTTGAAAGGAACTCGAAACATGTCAACCTTGGTTTTGAGAATCTCTCCCGGAGTTCGAGAGATTTGGACGTGAAAGGGTACCAGTCTTGTCGGGGATTGGGAACCCTTCGCGAGAATGTCCAAAGTTTCAGCGGGATTTCCAAAATGTTGAGAGGAACTCGAAACATGTGAACCTTGGTTTTGAGAATCTCTCCCGGAGTTCGAGAGATTTGGACGTGAAAGGGTACCAGTCTTGTCGGGGATTGGGAACCCTTCGCGAGAATGTCCAAAGTTTCAGCGGGATTTCCAAAATGTTGAGAGGAACTCGAAACATGTCAACCTTGGTTTTGAGAATCTCTCCCGGAGTTTGAGAGATTTGGACGTGAAAGGGTACCAGTCTTGTCGGGGATTGGGAACCCTTCGCGAGAATGTCCAAAGTTTCAGCGGGATTTCCAAAATGTTGAGAGGAACTCGAATCATGTCAACCTTGGTTTTGAGAATCTCTCCCGGAGTTTGAGAGATTTGGACGTGAAAGGTTACCAGTCTTGTCGGGGATTGGGAACCCTTCACCAGAATGTCCAAAGTTTCAGCAGGATTTCCAAAATGTTGAGAGGAACTCGAAACATGTCAACCTTGGTTTTGAGAATCTCTCCCGGAGTTTGAGAGATTTGGACGTGAAAGGGTACCAGTCTTGTCGGGGATTGGGAACCCTTCGCGAGAATGTCCAAAGTTTCAGCGGGATTTCCAAAATGTTGAAAGGAACTCGAAACATGTGAACCTTGGTTTTGAGAATCTCTCCCGGAGTTTGAGAGATTTGGACGTGAAAGGGTACCAGTCTTGTCGGGGATTGGGAACCCTTCGCGAGAATGTCCAAAGTTTCAGCGGGATTTCCAAAATGTTGAGAGGAACTCGAAACATGTCAACCTTGGTTTTGAGAATCTCTCCCGGAGTTTGAGAGATTTGGACGTGAAAGGGTACCAGTCTTGTCGGGGATTGGGAACCCTTCGCGAGAATGTCCAAAGTTTCAGCGGGATTTCCAAAATGTTGAGAGGAACTCGAAACATGTCAACCTTGGTTTTGAGAATCTCTCCCGGAGTTTGAGAGATTTGGACGTGAAAGGGTACCAGTCTTGTCGGGGATTGGGAACCCTTCGCGAGAATCTCCAAAGTTTCAGCGGGATTTCCAAAATGTTGAGAGGAACTCGAAACATGTCAACCTTGGTTTTGAGAATCTCTCCCGGAGTTTGAGAGATTTGGACGTGAAAGGGTACCAGTCTTGTCGGGGATTGGGAACCCTTCGCGAGAATGTCCAAAGTTTCAGCGGGATTTCCAAAATGTTGAGAGGAACTCGAAACATGTCAACCTCGGTTTTGAGAGTCTCTCCCGGAGTTTGAGAGATTTGGACGTGAAAGGGTACCAGTCTTGTCGGGGATTGGGAACCCTTCGCGAGAATGTCCAAAGTTTCAGCGGGATTTCCAAAATGTTGAGAGGAACTCGAAACATGTGAACCTTGGTTTTGAGAATCTCTCCCGGAGTTTGAGAGATTTGGACGTGAAAGGGTACCAGTCTTGTCGGGGATTGGGAACCCTTCGCGAGAATCTCCAAAGTTTCAGCGGGATTTCCAAAATGTTGAGAGGAACTCGAAACATGTCAACCTTGGTTTTGAGAATCTCTCCCGGAGTTTGAGAGATTTGGACGTGAAAGGGTACCAGTCTTGTCGGGGATTGGGAACCCTTTGCCACAATGTCCAAAGTTTCAGCGGGATTTCCAAAATGTTGAGAGGAACTCGAATCATGTCAACCTTGGTTTTGAGAATCTCTCCCGGAGTTTGAGAGATTTGGACGTGAAAGGTTACCAGTCTTGTCGGGGATTGGGAACCCTTCGCCAGAATGTCCAAAGTTTCAGCAGGATTTCCAAAATGTTGAGAGGAACTCAAAACATGTCAACCTTGGTTTTGAGAATCTCTCCCGGAGTTTGAGAGATTTGGACGTGAAAGGGTACCAGTCTTGTCGGGGATTGGGAACCCTTCGCGAGAATGTCCAAAGTTTCAGCGGGATTTCCAAAATGTTGAGAGGAACTCGAAACATGTCAACCTTGGTTTTGAGAATCTCTCCCGGAGTTTGAGAGATTTGGACGTGAAAGGGTACCAGTCTTGTCGGGGATTGGGAACCCTTCGCCACAATGTCCAAAGTTTCAGCGGGATTTCCAAAATGTTGAGAGGAACTCGAAACATGTCAACCTTGGTTTTGAGAATCTCTCCCGGAGTTCGAGAGATTTGAACGTGAAAGGGTACCAGTCTTGTCGGGGATTGGGAACCCTTCGCGAGAATGTCCAAAGTTTCAGCGGGATTTCCAAAATGTTGAGAGAAACTCGAAACATGTCAACCTCGGTTTTGAGAGTCTCTCCCGGAGTTTGAGAGATTTGGACGTGAAAGGGTACCAGTCTTGTCGGGGATTGGGAACCCTTCGCGAGAATGTCCAAAGTTTCAGCAGGATTTCCAAAATGTTGAGAGGAACTCGAATCATGTCAACCTTGGTTTTGAGAATCTCTCCCGGAGTTTGAGAGATTTGGACGTGAAAGGGTACCAGTCTTGTCGGGGATTGGGAACCCTTCGCCACAATGTCCAAAGTTTCAGCAGGATTTCCAAAATGTTGAGAGGAACTCGAAACATGTCAACCTTGGTTTTGAGAATCTCTCCCGGAGTTTGAGAGATTTGGACGTGAAAGGGTACCAGTCTTGTCGGGGATTGGGAACCCTTCGCGAGAATGTCCAAAGTTTCAGCGGGATTTCCAAAATGTTGAAAGGAACTCGAAACATGTGAACCTTGGTTTTGAGAATCTCTCCCGGAGTTTGAGAGATTTGGACGTGAAAGGGTACCAGTCTTGTCGGGGATTGGGAACCCTTTGCCACAATGTCCAAAGTTTCAGCGGGATTTCCAAAATGTTGAGAGGAACTCGAAACATGTGAACCTTGGTTTTGAGAATCTCTCCCGGAGTTTGAGAGATTTGGACGTGAAAGGGTACCAGTCTTGTCGGGGATTGGGAACCCTTCGCGAGAATGTCCAAAGTTTCAGCGGGATTTCCAAAATGTTGAGAGGAACTCGAAACATGTCAACCTTGGTTTTGAGAATCTCTCCCGGAGTTTGAGAGATTTGGACGTGAAAGGGTACCAGTCTTTTCGGGGATTGGGAACCCTTCGCGAGAATGTCCAAAGTTTCAGCGGGATTTCCAAAATGTTGAGAGGAACTCGAAACATGTCAACCTTGGTTTTGAGAATCTCTCCCGGAGTTTGAGAGATTTGGACGTGAAAGGGTACCAGTCTTGTCGGGGATTGGGAACCCTTCGCGAGAATGTCCAAAGTTTCAGCGGGATTTCCAAAATGTTGAAAGGAACTCGAAACATGTGAACCTTGGTTTTGAGAATCTCTCCCGGAGTTTGAGAGATTTGGACGTGAAAGGGTACCAGTCTTGTCGGGGATTGGGAACCCTTCGCGAGAATGTCCAAAGTTTCAGCGGGATTTCCAAAATGTTGAGAGGAACTCGAAACATGTCAACCTTGGTTTGGAGAATCTCTCCCGGAGTTTGAGAGATTTGGACGTGAAAGGGTACCAGTCTTGTCGGGGATTGGGAACCCTTCGCGAGAATGTCCAAAGTTTCAGCGGGATTTCCAAAATGTTGAGAGGAACTCGAAACATGTCAACCTTGGTTTTGAGAATCTCTCCCGGAGTTTGAGAGATTTGGACGTGAAAGGGTACCAGTCTTGTCGGGGATTGGGAACCCTTCGCCACAATGTCCAAAGTTTCAGCGGGATTTCCAAAATGTTGAGAGGAACTCGAAACATGTCAAGCTTGGTTTTGAGAATCTCTTCCGGAGTTTGAGAGATTTGGACGTGAAAGGGTACCAGTCTTGTCGGGGATTGGGAACCCTTCGCGAGAATGTCCAAAGTTTCAGCGGGATTTCCAAAATGTTGAGAGGAACTCGAAACATGTCAACCTTGGTTTTGAGATTCTCTCCCGGAGTTTGAGACATTTGGACGTGAAAGGGTACCAGTCTTGTCGGGGATTGGGAACCCTTCGCGAGAATGTCCAAAGTTTCAGCGGGATTTCCAAAATGTTGAGAGGAACTCGAATCATGTCAACCTTGGTTTTGAGAATCTCTCCCGGAGTTTGAGAGATTTGGACGTGAAAGGGTACCAGTCTTGTCGGGGATTGGGAACCCTTCGCGAGAATGTCCAAAGTTTCAGCGGGATTTCCAAAATGTTGAAAGGAACTCGAAACATGTGAACCTTGGTTTTGAGAATCTCTCCCGGAGTTTGAGAGATTTGGACGTGAAAGGGTACCAGTCTTGTCGGGGATTGGGAACCCTTCGCGAGAATGTCCAAAGTTTCAGCGGGATTTCCAAAATGTTGAGAGGAACTCGAAACATGTCAACCTTGGTTTTGAGAATCTCTCCCGGAGTTTGAGAGATTTGGACGTGAAAGGGTACCAGTCTTGTCGGGGATTGGGAACCCTTCGCGAGAATGTCCAAAGTTTCAGCGGGATTTCCAAAATGTTGAAAGGAACTCGAAACATGTGAACCTTGGTTTTGAGAATCTCTCCCGGAGTTTGAGAGATTTGGACGTGAAAGGGTACCAGTCTTGTCGGGGATTGGGAACCCTTCGCGAGAATGTCCAAAGTTTCAGCGGGATTTCCAAAATGTTGAGAGGAACTCGAAACATGTGAACCTTGGTTTTGAGAATCTCTCCCGGAGTTCGAGAGATTTGGACGTGAAAGGGTACCAGTCTTGTCGGGGATTGGGAACCCTTCGCGAGAATGTCCAAAGTTTCAGCGGGATTTCCAAAATGTTGAGAGGAACTCGAAACATGTCAACCTTGGTTTGGAGAATCTCTCCCGGAGTTTGAGAGATTTGGACGTGAAAGGGTACCAGTCTTGTCGGGGATTGGGAACCCTTCGCCACAATGTCCAAAGTTTCAGCGGGATTTCCAAAATGTTGAGAGGAACTCGAAACATGTCAAGCTTGGTTTTGAGAATCTCTTCCGGAGTTTGAGAGATTTGGACGTGAAAGGGTACCAGTCTTGTCGGGGATTGGGAACCCTTCGCGAGAATGTCCAAAGTTTCAGCGGGATTTCCAAAATGTTGAAAGGAACTCGAAACATGTCAACCTTGGTTTTGAGAATCTCTCCCGGAGTTTGAGAGATTTGGACGTGAAAGGGTACCAGTCTTGTCGGGGATTGGGAACCCTTCGCGAGAATGTCCAAAGTTTCAGCGGGATTTCCAAAATGTTGAGAGGAACTCGAAACATGTCAACCTTGGTTTTGAGAATCTCTCCCGGAGTTTGAGAGATTTGGACGTGAAAGGGTACCAGTCTTGTCGGGGATTGGGAACCCTTCGCGAGAATGTCCAAAGTTTCAGCGGGATTTCCAAAATGTTGAGAGGAACTCGAAACATGTCAACCTTGGTTTTGAGAATCTCTCCCGGAGTTTGAGAGATTTGGACGTGAAAGGGTACCAGTCTTGTCGGGGATTGGGAACCCTTCGCGAGAATCTCCAAAGTTTCAGCGGGATTTCCAAAATGTTGAGAGGAACTCGAAACATGTCAACCTTGGTTTTGAGAATCTCTCCCGGAGTTTGAGAGATTTGGACGTGAAAGGGTACCAGTCTTGTCGGGGATTGGGAACCCTTCGCGAGAATGTCCAATGTTTCAGCGGGATTTCCAAAATGTTGAGAGGAACTCGAAACATGTCAACCTCGGTTTTGAGAGTCTCTCCCGGAGTTTGAGAGATTTGGACGTGAAAGGGTACCAGTCTTGTCGGGGATTGGGAACCCTTCGCGAGAATGTCCAAAGTTTCAGCGGGATTTCCAAAATGTTGAGAGGAACTCGAAACATGTCAACCTTGGTTTTGAGAATCTCTCCCGGAGTTTGAGAGATTTGGACATGAAAGGGTACCAGTCTTGTCGGGGATTGGGAACCCTTCGCGAGAATGTCCAAAGTTTCAGCGGGATTTCCAAAATGTTGAAAGGAACTCGAAACATGTGAACCTTGGTTTTGAGAATCTCTCCCGGAGTTTGAGAGATTTGGACGTGAAAGGGTACCAGTCTTGTCGGGGATTGGGAACCCTTCGCGAGAATGTCCAAAGTTTCAGCGGGATTTCCAAAATGTTGAGAGGAACTCGAAACATGTCAACCTTGGTTTTGAGAATCTCTCCCGGAGTTTGAGACATTTGGACGTGAAAGGGTACCAGTCTTGTCGGGGATTGGGAACCCTTCGCGAGAATGTCCAAAGTTTCAGCGGGATTTCCAAAATGTTGAGAGGAACTCGAAACATGTCAACCTTGGTTTTGAGAATCTCTCCCGGAGTTTGAGAGATTTGGACGTGAAAGGGTACCAGTCTTGTCGGGGATTGGGAACCCTTCGCGAGAATGTCCAAACTTTCAGTGGGATTTCCAAAATGTTGAGAGGAACTCGAAACATGTCAACCTTGGTTTTGAGAATCTCTCCCGGAGTTTGAGACATTTGGACGTGAAAGGGTACCAGTCTTGTCGGGGATTGGGAACCCTTCGCCAGAATGTCCAAAGTTTCAGCGGGATTTCCAAAATGTTGAGAGGAACTCGAATTATGTCAACCTTGGTTTTGAGAATCTCTCCCGGAGTTTGAGAGATTTGGACGTGAAAGGGTACCAGTCTTGTCGGGGATTGGGAACCCTTCGCGAGAATGTCCAAAGTTTCAGCGGGATTTCCAAAATGTTGAAAGGAACTCGAAACATGTGAACCTTGGTTTTGAGAATCTCTCCCGGAGTTTGAGAGATTTGGACGTGAAAGGGTACCAGTCTTGTCGGGGATTGGGAACCCTTCGCGAGAATGTCCAAAGTTTCAGCGGGATTTCCAAAATGTTGAGAGGAACTCGAAACATGTGAACCTTGGTTTTGAGAATCTCTCCCGGAGTTTGAGAGATTTGGACGTGAAAGGGTACCAGTCTTGTCGGGGATTGGGAACCCTTCGCGAGAATGTCCAAAGTTTCAGCGGGATTTCCAAAATGTTGAGAGGAACTCGAAACATGTCAACCTTGGTTTTGAGAATCTCTCCCGGAGTTTGAGAGATTTGGACGTGAAAGTGTACCAGTCTTGTCGGGGATTGGGAACCCTTCGCGAGAATGTCCAAAGTTTCAGCGGGATTTCCAAAATGTTGAAAGGAACTCGAAACATGTCAACCTTGGTTTTGAGAATCTCTCCCGGAGTTCGAGAGATTTGGACGTGAAAGGGTACCAGTCTTGTCGGGGATTGGGAACCCTTCGCGAGAATGTCCAAAGTTTCAGCGGGATTTCCAAAATGTTGAGAGGAACTCGAAACATGTGAACCTTGGTTTTGAGAATCTCTCCCGGAGTTCGAGAGATTTGGACGTGAAAGGGTACCAGTCTTGTCGGGGATTGGGAACCCTTCGCGAGAATGTCCAAAGTTTCAGCAGGATTTCCAAAATGTTGAGAGGAACTCGAAACATGTCAACCTTGGTTTTGAGAATCTCTCCCGGAGTTTGAGAGATTTGGACGTGAAAGGGTACCAGTCTTGTCGGGGATTGGGAACCCTTCGCGAGAATGTCCAAAGTTTCAGCGGGATTTCCAAAATGTTGAGAGGAACTCGAATCATGTCAACCTTGGTTTTGAGAATCTCTCCCGGAGTTTGAGAGATTTCGACGTGAAAGGTTACCAGTCTTGTCGGGGATTGGGAACCCTTCGCCAGAATGTCCAAAGTTTCAGCAGGATTTCCAAAATGTTGAGAGGAACTCGAAACATGTCAACCTTGGTTTTGAGAATCTCTCCCGGAGTTTGAGAGATTTGGACGTGAAAGGGTACCAGTCTTGTCGGGGATTGGGAACCCTTCGCGAGAATGTCCAAAGTTTCAGCGGGATTTCCAAAATGTTGAAAGGAACTCGAAACATGTGAACCTTGGTTTTGAGAATCTCTCCCGGAGTTTGAGAGATTTGGACGTGAAAGGGTACCAGTCTTGTCGGGGATTGGGAACCCTTCGCGAGAATGTCCAAAGTTTCAGCGGGATTTCCAAAATGTTGAGAGGAACTCGAAACATGTGAACCTTGGTTTTGAGAATCTCTCCCGGAGTTTGAGAGATTTGGACGTGAAAGGGTACCAGTCTTGTCGGGGATTGGGAACCCTTCGCGAGAATGTCCAAAGTTTCAGCGGGATTTCCAAAATGTTGAGAGGAACTCGAAACATGTCAACCTTGGTTTTGAGAATCTCTCCCGGAGTTTGAGAGATTTGGACGTGAAAGGGTACCAGTCTTGTCGGGGATTGGGAACCCTTCGCGAGAATCTCCAAAGTTTCAGCGGGATTTCCAAAATGTTGAGAGGAACTCGAAACATGTCAACCTTGGTTTTGAGAATCTCTCCCGGAGTTTGAGAGATTTGGACGTGAAAGGGTACCAGTCTTGTCGGGGATTGGGAACCCTTCGCGAGAATGTCCAAAGTTTCAGCGGGATTTCCAAAATGTTGAGAGTAACTCGAAACATGTCAACCTCGGTTTTGAGAGTCTCTCCCGGAGTTTGAGAGATTTGGACGTGAAAGGGTACCAGTCTTGTCGGGGATTGGGAACCCTTCGCGAGAATGTCCAAAGTTTCAGCGGGATTTCCAAAATGTTGAGAGGAACTCGAAACATGTGAACCTTGGTTTTGAGACTCTCTCCCGGAGTTTGAGAGATTTGGACGTGAAAGGGTACCAGTCTTGTCGGGGATTGGGAACCCTTCGCGAGAATCTCCAAAGTTTCAGCGGGATTTCCAAAATGTTGAGAGGAACTCGAAACATGTCAACCTTGGTTTTGAGAATCTCTCCCGGAGTTTGAGAGATTTGGACGTGAAAGGGTACCAGTCTTGTCGGGGATTGGGAACCCTTTGCCACAATGTCCAAAGTTTCAGCGGGATTTCCAAAATGTTGAGAGGAACTCGAATCATGTCAACCTTGGTTTTGAGAATCTCTCCCGGAGTTTGAGAGATTTGGACGTGAAAGGTTACCAGTCTTGTCGGGGATTGGGAACCCTTCGCCAGAATGTCCAAAGTTTCAGCAGGATTTCCAAAATGTTGAGAGGAACTCAAAACATGTCAACCTTGGTTTTGAGAATCTCTCCCGGAGTTTGAGAGATTTGGACGTGAAAGGGTACCAGTCTTGTCGGGGATTGGGAACCCTTCGCGAGAATGTCCAAAGTTTCAGCGGGATTTCCAAAATGTTGAGAGGAACTCGAATCATGTCAACCTTGGTTTTGAGAATCTCTCCCGGAATTTGAGAGATTTGGACGTGAAAGGGTACCAGTCTTGTCGGGGATTGGGAACCCTTCGCGAGAATGTCCAAAGTTTCAGCGGGATTTCCAAAATGTTGAGAGGAACTCGAAACATGTCAACCTTGGTTTTGAGAATCTCTCCCGGAGTTCGAGAGATTTGAACGTGAAAGGGTACCAGTCTTGTCGGGGATTGGGAACCCTTCGCGAGAATGTCCAAAGTTTCAGCGGGATTTCCAAAATGTTGAGAGAAACTCGAAACATGTCAACCTCGGTTTTGAGAATCTCTCCCGGAGTTTGAGAGATTTGGACGTGAAAGGGTACCAGTCTTGTCGGGGATTGGGAACCCTTCGCGAGAATGTCCAAAGTTTCAGCAGGATTTCCAAAATGTTGAGAGGAACTCGAATCATGTCAACCTTGGTTTTGAGAATCTCTCCCGGAGTTTGAGAGATTTGGACGTGAAAGGGTACCAGTCTTGTCGGGGATTGGGAACCCTTCGCCACAATGTCCAAAGTTTCAGCGGGATTTCCAAAATGTTGAGAGGAACTCGAATCATGTCAACCTTGGTTTTGAGAATCTCTCCCGGAGTTTGAGAGATTTGGACGTGAAAGGGTACCAGTCTTGTCGGGGATTGGGAACCCTTCGCGAGAATGTCCAAAGTTTCAGCGGGATTTCCAAAATGTTGAGAGGAACTCGAATCATGTCAACCTTGGTTTTGAGAATCTCTCCCGGAGTTTGAGAGATTTGGACGTGAAAGGGTACCAGTCTTGTCGGGGATTGGGAACCCTTCGCGAGAATGTCCAAAGTTTCAGCGGGATTTCCAAAATGTTGAGAGGAACTCGAAACATGTCAACCTTGGTTTTGAGAATCTCTCCCGGAGTTCGAGAGATTTGGACGTGAAAGGGTACCAGTCTTGTCGGGGATTGGGAACCCTTCGCGAGAATGTCCAAAGTTTCAGCGGGATTTCCAAAATGTTGAGAGGAACTCGAAACATGTCAACCTTGGTTTTGAGAATCTCTCCCGGAGTTTGAGAGATTTGGACGTGAAAGGGTACCAGTCTTGTCGGGGATTGGGAACCCTTCGCGAGAATGTCCAAAGTTTCAGCGGGATTTCCAAAATGTTGAGAGGAACTCGAATCATGTCAACCTTGGTTTTGAGAATCTCTCCCGGAGTTTGAGAGATTTGGACGTGAAAGGTTACCAGTCTTGTCGGGGATTGGGAACCCTTCGCCACAATGTCCAAAGTTTCAGCAGGATTTCCAAAATGTTGAGAGGAACTCGAAACATGTCAACCTTGGTTTTGAGAATCTCTCCCGGAGTTTGAGAGATTTGGACGTGAAAGGGTACCAGTCTTGTCGGGGACTGGGAACCCTTCGCGAGAATGTCCAAAGTTTCAGCGGGATTTCCAAAATGTTGAAAGGAACTCGAAACATGTGAACCTTGGTTTTGAGAATCTCTCCCGGAGTTTGAGAGATTTGGACGTGAAAGGGTACCAGTCTTGTCGGGGATTGGGAACCCTTCGCGAGAATGTCCAAAGTTTCAGCGGGATTTCCAAAATGTTGAGAGGAACTCGAAACATGTCAACCTTGGTTTTGAGAATCTCTCCCGGAGTTTGAGAGATTTGGACGTGAAAGGGTACCAGTCTTGTCGGGGATTGGGAACCCTTCGCGAGAATGTCCAAAGTTTCAGCGGGATTTCCAAAATGTTGAGAGGAACTCGAAACATGTCAACCTTGGTTTTGAGAATCTCTCCCGGAGTTTGAGAGATTTGGACGTGAAAGGGTACCAGTCTTGTCGGGGATTGGGAACCCTTCGCGAGAATCTCCAAAGTTTCAGCGGGATTTCCAAAATGTTGAGAGGAACTCGAAACATGTCAACCTTGGTTTTGAGAATCTCTCCCGGAGTTTGAGAGATTTGGACGTGAAAGGGTACCAGTCTTGTCGGGGATTGGGAACCCTTCGCGAGAATGTCCAAAGTTTCAGCGGGATTTCCAAAATGTTGAGAGGAACTCGAAACATGTCAACCTCGGTTTTGAGAGTCTCTCCCGGAGTTTGAGAGATTTGGACGTGAAAGGGTACCAGTCTTGTCGGGGATTGGGAACCCTTCGCGAGAATGTCCAAAGTTTCAGCGGGATTTCCAAAATGTTGAGAGGAACTCGAAACATGTGAACCTTGGTTTTGAGAATCTCTCCCGGAGTTTGAGAGATTTGGACGTGAAAGGGTACCAGTCTTGTCGGGGATTGGGAACCCTTCGCGAGAATCTCCAAAGTTTCAGCGGGATTTCCAAAATGTTGAGAGGAACTCGAAACATGTCAACCTTGGTTTTGAGAATCTCTCCCGGAGTTTGAGAGATTTGGACGTGAAAGGGTACCAGTCTTGTCGGGGATTGGGAACCCTTTGCCACAATGTCCAAAGTTTCAGCGGGATTTCCAAAATGTTGAGAGGAACTCGAATCATGTCAACCTTGGTTTTGAGAATCTCTCCTGGAGTTTGAGAGATTTGGACGTGAAAGGTTACCAGTCTTGTCGGGGATTGGGAACCCTTCGCCAGAATGTCCAAAGTTTCAGCAGGATTTCCAAAATGTTGAGAGGAACTCGAAACATGTCAACCTTGGTTTTGAGAATCTCTCCCGGAGTTTGAGAGATTTGGACGTGAAAGGGTACCAGTCTTGTCGGGGATTGGGAACCCTTCGCGAGAATGTCCAAAGTTTCAGCGGGATTTCCAAAATGTTGAGAGGAACTCGAATCATGTCAACCTTGGTTTTGAGAATCTCTCCCGGAGTTTGAGAGATTTGGACGTGAAAGGGTACCAGTCTTGTCGGGGATTGGGAACCCTTCGCGAGAATGTCCAAAGTTTCAGCGGGATTTCCAAAATGTTGAGAGGAACTCGAAACATGTCAACCTTGGTTTTGAGAATCTCTCCCGGAGTTTGAGAGATTTGGACGTGAAAGGGTACCAGTCTTGTCGGGGATTGGGAACCCTTCGCGAGAATGTCCAAAGTTTCAGCGGGATTTCCAAAATGTTGAGAGAAACTCGAAACATGTCAACCTCGGTTTTGAGAATCTCTCCCGGAGTTTGAGAGATTTGGACGTGAAAGGGTACCAGTCTTGTCGGGGATTGGGAACCCTTCGCGAGAATGTCCAAAGTTTCAGCAGGATTTCCAAAATGTTGAGAGGAACTCGAATCATGTCAACCTTGGTTTTGAGAATCTCTCCCGGAGTTTGAGAGATTTGGACGTGAAAGGGTACCAGTCTTGTCGGGGATTGGGAACCCTTCGCCACAATGTCCAAAGTTTCAGCGGGATTTCCAAAATGTTGAGAGGAACTCGAATCATGTCAACCTTGGTTTTGAGAATCTCTCCCGGAGTTTGAGAGATTTGGACGTGAAAGGGTACCAGTCTTGTCGGGGATTGGGAACCCTTCGCGAGAATGTCCAAAGTTTCAGCGGGATTTCCAAAATGTTGAGAGGAACTCGAATCATGTCAACCTTGGTTTTGAGAATCTCTCCCGGAGTTTGAGAGATTTGGACGCGAAAGGGTACCAGTCTTGTCGGGGATTGGGAACCCTTCGCCAAAATGTCCAAAGTTTCAGCGGGATTTCCAAAATGTTGAGAGGAACTCGAAAGATGTCAACCTTGGTTTTGAGAATCTCTCCCGGAGTTTGAGAGATTTGGACGTGAAAGGGTACCAGTCTTGTCGGGGATTGGGAACCCTTCGCCACAATGTCCAAAGTTTCAGCGGGATTTCCAAAATGTTGAGAGGAACTCGAAACATGTCAACCTTGGTTTTGAGAATCTCTCCCGGAGTTTGAGAGATTTGGACGCGAAAGGGTACCAGTCTTGTCGGGGATTGGGAACCCTTCGCCACAATGTCCAAAGTTTCAGCGGGATTTCCAAAATGTTGAGAGGAACTCGAAACATGTGAACCTTGGTTTTGAGAATCTCTCCCGGAGTTTGAGAGATTTGGACGTGAAAGGGTACCAGTCTTGTCGGGGATTGGGAACCCTTCGCCACAATGTCCAAAGTTTCAGCGGGATTTCCAAAATGTTGAGAGGAACTCGAATCATGTCAACCTTGGTTTTGAGAATCTCTCCCGGAGTTTGAGAGATTTGGACGTGAAAGGGTACCAGTCTTGTCGGGGATTGGGAACCCTTCGCGAGAATGTCCAAAGTTTCAGCGGGATTTCCAAAATGTTGAGAGGAACTCGAAACATGTGAACCTTGGTTTTGAGAAACTCTCCCGGAGTTTGAGAGATTTGGACGTGAAAGGGTACCAGTCTTGTCGGGGATTGGGAACCCTTCGCGAGAATGTCCAAAGTTTCAGCGGGATTTCCAAAATGTTGAGAGGAACTCGAAACATGTCAACCTTGGTTTTGAGAATCTCTCCCGGAGTTTGAGAGATTTGGACGTGAAAGGGTACCAGTCTTGTCGGGGATTGGGAACCCTTCGCGAGAATGTCCAAAGTTTCAGCGGGATTTCCAAAATGTTGAGAGGAACTCGAATCATGTCAACCTTGGTTTTGAGAATCTCTCCCGGAGTTTGAGAGATTTGGACGTGAAAGGGTACCAGTCTTGTCGGGGATTGGGAACCCTTCGCGAGAATGTCCAAAGTTTCAGCGGGATTTCCAAAATGTTGAGAGGAACTCGAAACATGTCAACCTTGGTTTTGAGAATCTCTCCCGGAGTTTGAGAGATTTGGACGTGAAAGGGTACCAGTCTTGTCGGGGATTGGGAACCCTTCGCGAGAATGTCCAAAGTTTCAGCGGGATTTCCAAAATGTTGAGAGGAACTCGAATCATGTCAACCTTGGTTTTGAGAATCTCTCCCGGAGTTTGAGAGATATGGACGTGAAAGGGTACCAGTCTTGTCGGGGATTGGGAACCCTTCGCGAGAATGTCCAAAGTTTCAGCGGGATTTCCAAAATGTTGAAAGGAACTCGAAACATGTGAACCTTGGTTTTGAGAATCTCTCCCGGAGTTTGAGAGATTTGGACGTGAAAGGGTACCAGTCTTGTCGGGGATTGGGAACCCTTTGCGAGAATGTCCAAAGTTTCAGCGGGATTTCCAAAATGTTGAGAGGAACTCGAAACATGTCAACCTTGGTTTTGAGAATCTCTCCCGGAGTTTGAGAGATTTGGACGTGAAAGGGTACCAGTCTTGTCGGGGATTGGGAACCCTTCGCGAGAATGTCCAAAGTTTCAGCGGGATTTCCAAAATGTTGAGAGGAACTCGAAACATGTCAACCTTGGTTTTGAGAATCTCTCCCGGAGTTTGAGAGATTTGGACGTGAAAGGGTACCAGTCTTGTCGGGGATTGGGAACCCTTCGCGAGAATCTCCAAAGTTTCAGCGGGATTTCCAAAATGTTGAGAGGAACTCGAAACATGTGAACCTTGGTTTTGAGAATCTCTCCCGGAGTTCGAGAGATTTGGACGTGAAAGGGTACCAGTCTTGTCGGGGATTGGGAACCCTTCGCGAGAATGTCCAAAGTTTCAGCGGGATTTCCAAAATGTTGAGAGGAACTCGAAACATGTCAACCTTGGTTTTGAGAATCTCTCCCGGAGTTTGAGAGATTTGGACGTGAAAGGGTACCAGTCTTGTCGGGGATTGGGAACCCTTCGCGAGAATGTCCAAAGTTTCAGCGGGATTTCCAAAATGTTGAGAGGAACTCGAAACATGTCAACCTTGGTTTTGAGAATCTCTCCCGGAGTTTGAGAGATTTGGACGTGAAAGGGTACCAGTCTTGTCGGGGATTGGGAACCCTTCGCCACAATGTCCAAAGTTTCAGCGGGATTTCCAAAATGTTGAGAGGAACTCGAAACATGTCAACCTCGGTTTTGAGAATCTCTCCCGGAGTTCGAGAGATTTGGACGTGAAAGGGTACCAGTCTTGTCGGGGATTGGGAACCCTTCGCGAGAATGTCCAAAGTTTCAGCGGGATTTCCAAAATGTTGAAAGGAACTCGAAACATGTCAACCTCGGTTTTGAGAATCTCTCCCGGAGTTTGAGAGATTTGGACGTGAAAGGGTACCAGTCTTGTCGGGGATTGGGAACCCTTCGCGAGAATGTCCAAAGTTTCAGCGGGATTTCCAAAATGTTGAGAGGAACTCGAAACATGTCAACCTTGGTTTTGAGAATCTCTCCCGGAGTTTGAGAGATTTGGACGTGAAAGGGTACCAGTCTTGTCGGGGATTGGGAACCCTTCGCCAGAATGTCCAAAGTTTCAGCAGGATTTCCAAAATGTTGAGAGGAACTCGAAACATGTCAACCTTGGTTTTGAGAATCTCTCCCGGAGTTTGAGAGATTTGGACGTGAAAGGGTACCAGTCTTGTCGGGGATTGGGAACCCTTCGCGAGAATGTCCAAAGTTTCAGCGGGATTTCCAAAATGTTGAGAGGAACTCGAATCATGTCAACCTCGGTTTTGAGAATCTCTCCCGGAGTTTGAGAGATTTGGACGTGAAAGGGTACCAGTCTTGTCAGGGTTGGGAACCCTTCGCCACAATGTCCAAAGTTTCAGCGGGATTTCCAAAATGTTGAGAGGAACTCGAATCATGTCAACCTTGGTTTTGAGAATCTCTCCCGGAGTTCGAGAGATTTGGACGTTAAAGGGTACCAGTCTTGTCGGGGATTGGGAACCCTTCGCGAGAATGTCCAAAGTTTCAGCGGGATTTCCAAAATGTGGAGAGGAACTCGAAACATGTCAACCTTGGTTTTGAGAATCTCTCCCGGAGTTTGAGAGATTTGGACGTGAAAGGGTACCAGTCTTGTCGGGGATTGGGAACCCTTCGCGAGAATGTCCAAAGTTTCAGCGGGATTTCCAAAATGTTGAGAGGAACTCGAAACATGTCAACCTCGGTTTTGAGAATCTCTCCCGGAGTTTGAGAGATTTGGACGTGAAAGGGTACCAGTCTTGTCGGGGATTGGGAACCCTTCGCGAGAATGTCCAAAGTTTCAGCGGGATTTCCAAAATGTTGAGAGGAACTCGAAACATGTCAACCTTGGTTTTGAGAATCTCTCCCGGAGTTTGAGAGATTTGGACGTGAAAGGGTACCAGTCTTGTCGGGGATTGGGAACCCTTCGCGAGAATGTCCAAAGTTTCAGCGGGATTTCCAAAATGTTGAGAGGAACTCGAAACATGTCAACCTTGGTTTTGAGAATCTCTCCCGGAGTTTGAGAGATTTGGACGTGAAAGGGTACCAGTCTTGTCGGGGATTGGGAACCCTTCGCGAGAATGTCCAAAGTTTCAGCGGGATTTCCAAAATGTTGAGAGGAACTCGAATCATGTCAACCTTGGTTTTGAGAATCTCTCCCGGAGTTTGAGAGATTTGGACGTGAAAGGGTACCAGTCTTGTCGGGGATTGGGAACCCTTCGCGAGAATGTCCAAAGTTTCAGCGGGATTTCCAAAATGTTGAGAGGAACTCGAAACATGTCAACCTTGGTTTTGAGAATCTCTCCCGGAGTTTGAGAGATTTGGACGTGAAAGGGTACCAGTCTTGTCGGGGATTGGGAACCCTTCGCGAGAATGTCCAAAGTTTCAGCGGGATTTCCAAAATGTTGAAAGGAACTCGAAACATGTCAACCTCGGTTTTGAGAATCTCTCCCGGAGTTTGAGAGATTTGGACGTGAAAGGGTACCAGTCTTGTCGGGGATTGGGAGCCCTTCGCGAGAATGTCCAAAGTTTCAGCGGGATTTCCAAAATGTTGAGAGGAACTCGAAACATGTCAACTTTGGTTTTGAGAATCTCTCCCGGAGTTTGAGAGATTTGGACGTGAAAGGGTACCAGTCTTGTCGGGGATTGGGAACCCTTCGCGAGAATGTCCAAAGTTTCAGCGGGATTTCCAAAATGTTGAGAGGAACTCGAAACATGTCAACCTTGGTTTTGAGAATCTCTCCCGGAGTTTGAGACATTTGGACGTGAAAGGGTACCAGTCTTGTCGGGGATTGGGAACCCTTCGCGAGAATGTCCAAAGTTTCAGCGGGATTTCCAAAATGTTGAGAGGAACTCGAATCATGTCAACCTTGGTTTTGAGAATCTCTCCCGGAGTTTGAGAGATTTGGACGTGAAAGGGTACCAGTCTTGTCGGGGATTGGGAACCCTTCGCAAGAATGTCCAAAGTTTCAGCGGGATTTCCAAAATGTTGAGAGGAACTCGAATCATGTCAACCTTGGTTTTGAGAATCTCTCCCGGAGTTTGAGAGATTTGGACGTGAAAGAGTACCAGTCTTGTCGGGGATTGGGAACCCTTCGCGAGAATGTCCAAAGTTTCAGCGGGATTTCCAAAATGTTGAGAGGAACTCGAAACATGTCAACCTTGGTTTTGAGAATCTCTCCCGGAGTTTGAGAGATTTGGACGTGAAAGGGTACCAGTCTTGTCGGGGATTGGGAACCCTTTGCGAGAATGTCCAAAGTTTCAGTGGGATTTCCAAAATGTTGAGAGGAACTCGAAAGATGTCAACCTTGGTTTTGAGAATCTCTCCCGGAGTTCGAGAGATTTGAACGTGAAAGGGTACCAGTCTTGTCGGGGATTGGGAACCCTTCGCGAGAATGTCCAAAGTTTCAGCGGGATTTCCAAAATGTTGAGAGGAACTCGAAACATGTCAACCTTGGTTTTGAGAATCTCTCCCGGAGTTTGAGAGATTTGGACGTGAAAGGGTACCAGTCTTGTCGGGGATTGGGAACCCTTCGCGAGAATGTCCAAAGTTTCAGCGGGATTTCCAAAATGTTGAGAGGAACTCGAATCATGTCAACCTTGGTTTTGAGAATCTCTCCCGGAGTTTGAGAGATTTGGACGTGAAAGGGTACCAGTCTTGTCGGGGATTGGGAACCCTTCGCGAGAATCTCCAAAGTTTCAGCGGGATTTCCAAAATGTTGAGAGGAACTCGAAACATGTCAACCTTGGTTTTGAGAATCTCTCCCGGAGTTTGAGAGATTTGGACGTGAAAGGGTACCAGTCTTGTCGGGGATTGGGAACCCTTCGCGAGAATGTCCAAACTTTCAGTGGGATTTCCAAAATGTTGAGAGGAACTCGAAACATTTCAACCTTGGTTTTGAGAATCTCTCCCGGAGTTTGAGAGATTTGAACGTGAAAGGGTACCAGTCTTGTCGGGGATTGGGAACCCTTCGCGAGAATGTCCAAAGTTTCAGCGGGATTTCCAAAATGTTGAGAGGAACTCGAAACATGTCAACCTTGGTTTTGAGAATCTCTCCCGGAGTTTGAGAGATTTGGACGTGAAAGGGTACCAGTCTTGTCGGGGATTGGGAACCCTTGGCGAGAATGTCCAAAGTTTCAGCGGGATTTCCAAAATGTTGAGAGGAACTCGTATCATGTCAACCTTGGTTTTGATAATCTCTCCCGGAGTTTGAGAGTTTTGGACGTGAAAGGGTACCAGTCTTGTCGGGGATTGGGAACCCTTCGCGAGAATGTCCAAAGTTTCAGCGGGATTTCCAAAATGTTGAGAGGAACTCGAAACATGTCAACCTCGGTTTTGAGAATCTCTCCCGGAGTTCGAGAGATTTGGACGTGAAAGGGTACCAGTCTTGTCGGGGATTGGGAACCCTTCGCGAGAATGTCCAAAGTTTCAGCGGGATTTCCAAAATGTTGAGAGGAACTCGAAACATGTCAACCTTGGTTTTGAGAATCTCTCCCGGAGTTTGAGAGATTTGGACGTGAAAGGGTACCAGTCTTGTCGGGGATTGGGAACCCTTCGCGAGAATGTCCAAACTTTCAGTGGGATTTCCAAAATGTTGAGAGGAACTCGAAACATGTCAACCTTGGTTTTGAGAATCTCTCCCGGAGTTCGAGAGATTTGAACGTGAAAGGGTACCAGTCTTGTCGGGGATTGGGAACCCTTCGCGAGAATGTCCAAAGTTTCAGCGGGATTTCCAAAATGTTGAGAGGAACTCGAAACATGTCAACCTTGGTTTTGAGAATCTCTCCCGGAGTTTGAGAGATTTGGACGTGAAAGGGTACCAGTCTTGTCGGGGATTGGGAACCCTTCGCGAGAATGTCCAAAGTTTCAGCGGCATTTCCAAAATGTTGAGAGGAACTCGAATCATGTCAACCTTGGTTTTGAGAATCTCTCCCGGAGTTTGAGAGATTTGGACGTGAAAGGGTACCAGTCTTGTCGGGGATTGGGAACCCTTCGCGAGAATGTCCAAAGTTTCAGCGGGATTTCCAAAATGTTGAGAGGAACTCGAAACATGTCAACCTTGGTTTTGAGAATCTCTCCCGGAGTTTGAGAGATTTGGACGTGAAAGGGTACCAGTCTTGTCGGGGATTGGGAACCCTTCGCGAGAATGTCCAAACTTTCAGTGGGATTTCCAAAATGTTGAGAGGAACTCGAAACATTTCAACCTTGGTTTTGAGAATCTCTCCCGGAGTTTGAGAGATTTGAACGTGAAAGGGTACCAGTCTTGTCGGGGATTGGGAACCCTTCGCGAGAATGTCCAAAGTTTCAGCGGGATTTCCAAAATGTTGAGAGGAACTCGAAACATGTCAACCTTGGTTTTGAGAATCTCTCCCGGAGTTTGAGAGATTTGGACGTGAAAGGGTACCAGTCTTGTCGGGGATTGGGAACCCTTCGCGAGAATGTCCAAAGTTTCAGCGGGATTTCCAAAATGTTGAGAGGAACTCGTATCATGTCAACCTTGGTTTTGAGAATCTCTCCCGGAGTTTGAGAGTTTTGGACGTGAAAGGGTACCAGTCTTGTCGGGGATTGGGAACCCTTCGCGAGAATGTTCAAAGTTTCAGCGGGATTTCCAAAATGTTGAGAGGAACTCGAAACATGTCAACCTCGGTTTTGAGAATCTCAACCGGAGTTCGAGAGATTTGGACGTGAAAGGGTACCAGTCCTGTCGGGGATTGGGAACCCTTCGCGAGAATGTCCAAAGTTTCAGCGGGATTTCCAAAATGTTGAGAGGAACTCGAAACATGTCAACCTTGGTTTTGAGAATCTCTCCCGGAGTTCGAGAGATTTGGACGTGAAAGGGTACCAGTCTTGTCGGGGATTGGGAACCCTTCGCGAGAATGTCCAAACTTTCAGTGGGATTTCCAAAATGTTGAGAGGAACTCGAAACATGTCAACCTTGGTTTTGAGAATCTCTCCCGGAGTTCGAGAGATTTGAACGTGAAAGGGTACCAGTCTTGTCGGGGATTGGGAACCCTTCGCGAGAATGTCCAAAGTTTCAGCGGGATTTCCAAAATGTTGAGAGGAACTCGAAACATGTCAACCTTGGTTTTGAGAATCTCTCCCGGAGTTTGAGAGATTTGGACGTGAAAGGGTACCAGTCTTGTCGGGGATTGGGAACCCTTCGCGAGAATGTCCAAAGTTTCAGCGGGATTTCCAAAATGTTGAGAGGAACTCGAATCATGTCAACCTTGGTTTTGAGAATCTCTCCCGGAGTTTGAGAGATTTGGACGTGAAAGGGTACCAGTCTTGTCGGGGATTGGGAACCCTTCGCGAGAATGTCCAAAGTTTCAGCGGGATTTCCAAAATGTTGAGAGGAACTCGAAACATGTCAACCTTGGTTTTGAGAATCTCTCCTGGAGTTTGAGAGATTTGGACGTGAAAGGGTACCAGTCTTGTCGGGGATTGGGAACCCTTCGCGAGAATGTCCAAAGTTTCAGCGGGATTTCCAAAATGTTGAGAGGAACTCGAATCATGTCAACCTTGGTTTTGAGAATCTCTCCCGGAGTTCGAGAGATTTGGACGTGAAAGGGTACCAGTCTTGTCGGGGATTGGGAACCCTTCGCGAGAATGTCCAAAGTTTCAGCGGGATTTCCAAAATGTTGAGAGGAACTCGTATCATGTCAACCTTGGTTTTGAGAATCTCTCCCGGAGTTTGAGAGTTTTGGACGTGAAAGGGTACCAGTCTTGTCGGGGATTGGGAACCCTTCGCGAGAATGTCCAAAGTTTCAGCGGGATTTCCAAGATGTTGAGAGGAACTCGAAACATGTCAACCTTGGTTTTGAGAATCTCTCCCGGAGTTTGAGAGATTTGGATGTGAAAGGGTACCAGTCTTGTCGGGGATTGGGAACCCTTCGCGAGAATGTCCAAAGTTTCAGTGGGATTTCCAAAATGTTGAGAGGAACTCGAAACATGTCAACCTTGGTTTTGAGAATCTCTCCCGGAGTTCGAGAGATTTGAACGTGAAAGGGTACCAGTCTTGTCGGGGATTGGGAACCCTTCGCGAGAATGTCCAAAGTTTCAGCGGGATTTCCAAGATGTTGAGAGGAACTCGAAACATGTCAACCTTGGTTTTGAGAATCTCTCCCGGAGTTTGAGAGATTTGGATGTGAAAGGGTACCAGTCTTGTCGGGGATTGGGAACCCTTCGCGAGAATGTCCAAAGTTTCAGTGGGATTTCCAAAATGTTGAGAGGAACTCGAAACATGTCAACCTTGGTTTTGAGAATCTCTCCCGGAGTTCGAGAGATTTGAACGTGAAAGGGTACCAGTCTTGTCGGGGATTGGGAACCCTTCGCGAGAATGTCCAAAGTTTCAGCGGGATTTCCAAAATGTTGAGAGAAACTCGAAACATGTCAACCTCTGTTTTGAGAATCTCTCCCGGAGTTTGAGAGATTTGGACGTGAAAGGGTACCAGTCTTGTCGGGGATTGGGAACCCTTTGCGAGAATGTCCAAAGTTTCAGCGGGATTTCCAAAATGTTGAGAGGAACTCGAAACATGTGAACCTTGGTTTTGAGAATCTCTCCCGGAGTTTGAGAGATTTGGACGTGAAAGGGTACCAGTCTTGTCGGGGATTGGGAACCCTTCGCCACAATGTCCAAAGTTTCAGCGGGATTTCCAAAATGTTGAGAGGAACTCGAATCATGTCAACCTTGGTTTTGAGAATCTCTCCCGGAGTTTGAGAGATTTGGACGTGAAAGGGTACCAGTCTTGTCGGGGATTGGGAACCCTTTGCGAGAATGTCCAAAGATTCAGCGGGATTTCCAAAATGTTGAGAGGAACTCGAAACATGTCAACCTTGGTTTTGAGAATCTCTCCCGGAGTTCGAGAGATTTGGACGTGAAAGGGTACCAGTCTTGTCGGGGATTGGGAACCCTTCGCGAGAATGTCCAAAGTTTCAGCGGGATTTCCAAAATGTTGAGAGGAACTCGAAACATGTCAACCTTGGTTTTGAGAATCTCTCCCGGAGTTTGAGAGATTTGGACGTGAAAGGGTACCAGTCTTGTCGGGGATTGGGAACCCTTCGCGAGAATGTCCAAAGTTTCAGCGGGATTTCCAAAATGTTGAAAGGAACTCGAATCATGTCAACCTTGGTTTTGAGAATCTCTCCCGGAGTTTGAGAGATTTGGACGTGAAAGGGTACTAGTCTTGTCGGGGATTGGGAACCCTTCGCGAGAATGTCCAAAGTTTCAGCGGGATTTCCAAAATGTTGAGAGGAACTCGAAACATGTCAACCTTGGTTTTGAGAATCTCTCCCGGAGTTTGAGAGATTTGGACGTGAAAGGGTACCAGTCTTGTCGGGGATTGGGAACCCTTCGCGAGAATGTCCAAACTTTCAGCGGGATTTCCAAAATGTTGAGAGGAACTCGAAACATGTCAACCTTGGTTTTGAGAATCTCTCCCGGAGTTTGAGAGATTTGGACGCGAAAGGGTACCAGTCTTGTCGGGGATTGGGAACCCTTCGCCACAATGTCCAAAGTTTCAGCGGGATTTCCAAAATGTTGAGAGGAACTCGAAACATGTCAACCTTGGTTTTGAGAATCTCTCCCGGAGTTTGAGAGATTTGGACGTGAAAGGGTACCAGTCTTGTCGGGGATTGGGAACCCTTCGCGAGAATGTCCAAAGTTTCAGCGGGATTTCCAAAATGTTGAGAGGAACTCGAATCATGTCAACCTTGGTTTTGAGAATCTCTCCCGGAGTTTGAGAGATTTGGACGTGAAAGGGTACCAGTCTTGTCGGGGATTGGGAACCCTTCGCGAGAATGTCCAAAGTTTCAGCGGGATTTCCAAAATGTTGAGAGGAACTCGAAACATGTCAACCTTGGTTTTGAGAATCTCTCCCGGAGTTTGAGAGATTTGGACGTGAAAGGGTACCAGTCTTGTCGGGGATTGGGAACCCTTCGCGAGAATGTCCAAAGTTTCAGCGGGATTTCCAAAATGTTGAGAGGAACTCGAAACATGTCAACCTTGGTTTTGAGAATCTCTCCCGGAGTTTGAGAGATTTGGACGTGAAAGGGTACCAGTCTTGTCGGGGATTGGGAACCCTTCGCGAGAATGTCCAAAGTTTCAGCGGGATTTCCAAAATGTTGAAAGGAACTCGAAACATGTCAACCTTGGTTTTGAGAATCTCTCCCGGAGTTCGAGAGATTTGGACGTGAAAGGGTACCAGTCTTGTCGGGGATTGGGAACCCTTCGCCAGAATGTCCAAAGTTTCAGCGGGATTTCCAAAATGTTGAGAGGAACTCGAATCATGTCAACCTTGGTTTTGAGAATCTCTCCCGGAGTTTGAGAGATTTGGACGTGAAAGGGTACCAGTCTTGTCGGGGATTGGGAACCCTTCGCCACAATGTCCAAAGTTTCAGCGGGATTTCCAAAATGTTGAGAGGAACTCGTATCATGTCAACCTTGGTTTTGATAATCTCTCCCGGAGTTTGAGAGTTTTGGACGTGAAAGGGTACCAGTCTTGTCGGGGATTGGGAACCCTTCGCGAGAATGTTCAAAGTTTCAGCGGGATTTCCAAAATGTTGAGAGGAACTCGAAACATGTCAACCTCGGTTTTGAGAATCTCTCCCGGAGTTTGAGAGATTTGGACGTGAAAGGGTACCAGTCCTGTCGGGGATTGGGAACCCTTCGCGAGAATGTCCAAAGTTTCAGCGGGATTTCCAAAATGTTGAGAGGAACTCGAAACATGTCAACCTTGGTTTTGAGAATCTCTCCCGGAGTTTGAGAGATTTGGACGTGAAAGGGTACCAGTCTTGTCGGGGATTGGGAACCCTTCGCGAGAATGTCCAAAGTTTCAGCGGGATTTCCAAAATGTTGAGAGGAACTTGTATCATGTCAACCTTGGTTTTGAGAATCTCTCCCGGAGTTTGAGAGTTTTGGACGTGAAAGGGTACCAGTCTTGTCGGGGATTGGGAACCCTTCGCGAGAATGTTCAAAGTTTCAGCGGGATTTCCAAAATGTTGAGAGGAACTCGAAACATGTCAACCTCGGTTTTGAGAATCTCTCCCGGAGTTTGAGAGATTTGGACGTGAAAGGGTACCAGTCTTGTCGGGGATTGGGAACCCTTCGCGAGAATGTCCAAAGTTTCAGCGGGATTTCCAAGATGTTGAGAGGAACTCGAAACATGTCAACCTTGGTTTTGAGAATCTCTCCCGGAGTTTGAGAGATTTGGATGTGAAAGGGTACCAGTCTTGTCGGGGATTGGGAACCCTTCGCGAGAATGTCCAAAGTTTCAGTGGGATTTCCAAAATGTTGAGAGGAACTCGAAACATGTCAACCTTGGTTTTGAGAATCTCTCCCGGAGTTCGAGAGATTTGAACGTGAAAGGGTACCAGTCTTGTCGGGGATTGGGAACCCTTCACGAGAATGTCCAAAGTTTCAGCGGGATTTCCAAAATGTTGAGAGAAACTCGAAACATGTCAACCTCTGTTTTGAGAATCTCTCCCGGAGTTTGAGAGATTTGGACGTGAAAGGGTACCAGTCTTGTCGGGGATTGGGAACCCTTCGCGAGAATGTCCAAAGTTTCAGCGGGATTTCCAAAATGTTGAGAGGAACTCGAAACATGTCAACCTTGGTTTTGAGAATCTCTCCCGGAGTTTGAGAGATTTGGACGTGAAAGGGTACCAGTCTTGTCGGGGATTGGGAACCCTTCGCGAGAATGTCCAAAGTTTCAGCGGGATTTCCAAAATGTTGAAAGGAACTCGAAACATGTCAACCTTGGTTTTGAGAATCTCTCCCGGAGTTTGAGAGATTTGGACGTGAAAGGGTACCAGTCTTGTCGGGGATTGGGAACCCTTCGCCACAATGTCCAAAGTTTCAGCGGGATTTCCAAAATGTTGAAAGGAACTCGAAACATGTCAACCTTGGTTTTGAGAATCTCTCCCGGAGTTTGAGAGATTTGGACGTGAAAGGGTACCAGTCTTGTCGGGGATTGGGAACCCTTCGCGAGAATGTCCAAAGTTTCAGCGGGATTTCCAAAATGTTGAGAGGAACTCGAAACATGTCAACCTTGGTTTTGAGAATCTCTCCCGGAGTTCGAGAGATTTGGACGTGAAAGGGTACCAGTCTTGTCGGGGATTGGGAACCCTTCGCGAGAATGTCCAAAGTTTCAGCGGGATTCCCAAAATGTTGAAAGGAACTCGAATCATGTCAACCTTGGTTTTGAGAATCTCTCCCGGAGTTTGAGAGATTTGGACGTGAAAGGGTACCAGTCTTGTCGGGGATTGGGAACCCTTCGCGAGAATGTCCAAAGTTTCAGCGGGATTTCCAAAATGTTGAGAGGAACTCGAAACATGTCAACCTTGGTTTTGAGAATCTCTCCCGGAGTTTGAGAGATTTGGACGTGAAAGGGTACCAGTCTTGTCGGGGATTGGGAACCCTTCGCGAGAATGTCCAAAGTTTCAGCGGGATTTCCAAAATGTTGAGAGGAACTCGAAACATGTCAACCTTGGTTTTGAGAATCTCTCCCGGAGTTTGAGAGATTTGGACGCGAAAGGGTACCAGTCTTGTCGGGGATTGGGAACCCTTCGTGAGAATGTCCAAAGTTTCAGCGGGATTTCCAAAATGTTGAGAGGAACTCGAAACATGTCAACCTTGGTTTTGAGAATCTCTCCCGGAGTTTGAGAGATTTGGACGTGAAAGGGTACCAGTCTTGTCGGGGATTGGGAACCCTTCGCGAGAATGTCCAAAGTTTCAGCGGGATTTCCAAAATGTTGAGAGGAACTCGAAACATGTCAACCTTGGTTTTGAGAATCTCTCCCGGAGTTTGAGAGATTTGGACGTGAAAGGGTACCAGTCTTGTCGGGGATTGGGAACCCTTCGCGAGAATGTCCAAAGTTTCAGCGGGATTTCCAAAATGTTGAAAGGAACTCGAAACATGTCAACCTTGGTTTTGAGAATCTCTCCCGGAGTTTGAGAGATTTGGACGTGAAAGGGTACCAGTCTTGTCGGGGATTGGGAACCCTTCGCGAGAATGTCCAAAGTTTCAGCGGGATTTCCAAAATGTTGAGAGGAACTCGAATCATGTCAACCTTGGTTTTGAGAATCTCTCCCGGAGTTTGAGAGATTTGGACGTGAAAGGGTACCAGTCTTGTCGGGGATTGGGAACCCTTCGCCACAATGTCCAAAGTTTCAGCGGGATTTCCAAAATGTTGAGAGGAACTCGAAACATGTCAACCTTGGTTTTGAGAATCTCTCCCGGAGTTTGAGAGATTTGGACGTGAAAGGGTACCAGTCTTGTCGGGGATTGGGAACCCTTTGCCACAATGTCCAAAGTTTCAGCGGGATTTCCAAAATGTTGAGAGGAACTCGAATCATGTCAACCTTGGTTTTGAGAATCTCTCCCGGAGTTTGAGAGATTTGGACGTGAAAGGGTACCAGTCTTGTCGGGGATTGGGAACCCTTCGCGAGAATGTCCAAAGTTTCAGCGGGATTTCCAAAATGTTGAGAGGAACTCGAATCATGTCAACCTTGGTGTTGAGAATCTCTCCCGGAGTTTGAGAGATTTGGACGTGAAAGGGTACCAGTCTTGTCGGGGATTGGGAACCCTTCGCGAGAATGTCCAAAGTTTCAGCGGGATTTCCAAAATGTTGAGAGGAACTCGAAACATGTCAACCTTGGTTTTGAGAATCTCTCCCGGAGTTTGAGAGATTTGGACGTGAAAGGGTACCAGTCTTGTCGGGGATTGGGAACCCTTTGCGAGAATGTCCAAAGTTTCAGCGGGATTTCCAAAATGTTGAGAGGAACTCGAAACATGTCAACCTTGGTTTTGAGAATCTCTCCCGGAGTTTGAGAGATTTGGACGTGAAAGGGTACCAGTCTTGTCGGGGATTGGGAACCCTTCGCGAGAATGTCCAAAGTTTCAGTGGGATTTCCAAAATGTTGAGAGGAACTCGAAACATGTCAACCTCTGTTTTGAGAATCTCTCCCGGAGTTTGAGAGTTTTGGACGTGAAAGGGTACCAGTCTTGTCGGGGATTGGGAACCCTTCGCGAGAATGTCCAAAGTTTCAGCGGGATTTCCAAAATGTTGAGAGGAACTCGAAACATGTCAACCTTGGTTTTGAGAATCTCTCCCGGAGTTTGAGAGATTTGGACGTGAAAGGGTACCAGTCTTGTCGGGGATTGGGAACCCTTCGCGAGAATGTCCAAAGTTTCAGCGGGATTTCCAAAATGTTGAGAGGAACTCGAATCATGTCAACCTTGGTTTTGAGAATCTCTCCCGGAGTTCGAGAGATTTGGACGTGAAAGGGTACCAGTCTTGTCGGGGATTGGGAACCCTTCGCGAGAATGTCCAAAGTTTCAGCGGGATTTCCAAAATGTTGAGAGGAACTCGAAACATGTCAACCTTGGTTTTGAGAATCTCTCCCGGAGTTTGAGAGATTTGGACGCGAAAGGGTACCAGTCTTGTCGGGGATTGGGAACCCTTCGTGAGAATGTCCAAAGTTTCAGCGGGATTTCCAAAATGTTGAGAGGAACTCGAAACATGTCAACCTTGGTTTTGAGAATCTCTCCCGGAGTTTGAGAGATTTGGACGTGAAAGGGTACCAGTCTTGTCGGGGATTGGGAACCCTTCGCCACAATGTCCAAAGTTTCAGCGGGATTTCCAAAATGTTGAGAGGAACTCGAAACATGTCAACCTTGGTTTTGAGAATCTCTCCCGGAGTTTGAGAGATTTGGACGTGAAAGGGTACCAGTCTTGTCGGGGATTGGGAACCCTTCGCGAGAATGTCCAAAGTTTCAGCGGGATTTCCAAAATGTTGAAAGGAACTCGAAACATGTCAACCTTGGTTTTGAGAATCTCTCCCGGAGTTTGAGAGATTTGGACGTGAAAGGGTACCAGTCTTGTCGGGGATTGGGAACCCTTCGCGAGAATGTCCAAAGTTTCAGCGGGATTTCCAAAATGTTGAGAGGAACTCGAATCATGTCAACCTTGGTTTTGAGAATCTCTCCCGGAGTTTGAGAGATTTGGACGTGAAAGGGTACCAGTCTTGTCGGGGATTGGGAACCCTTCGCCACAATGTCCAAAGTTTCAGCGGGATTTCCAAAATGTTGAGAGGAACTCGAAACATGTCAACCTTGGTTTTGAGAATCTCTCCCGGAGTTTGAGAGATTTGGACGTGAAAGGGTACCAGTCTTGTCGGGGATTGGGAACCCTTTGCCACAATGTCCAAAGTTTCAGCGGGATTTCCAAAATGTTGAGAGGAACTCGAATCATGTCAACCTTGGTTTTGAGAATCTCTCCCGGAGTTTGAGAGATTTGGACGTGAAAGGGTACCAGTCTTGTCGGGGATTGGGAACCCTTCGCGAGAATGTCCAAAGTTTCAGCGGGATTTCCAAAATGTTGAGAGGAACTCGAATCATGTCAACCTTGGTGTTGAGAATCTCTCCCGGAGTTTGAGAGATTTGGACGTGAAAGGGTACCAGTCTTGTCGGGGATTGGGAACCCTTCGCGAGAATGTCCAAAGTTTCAGCGGGATTTCCAAAATGTTGAGAGGAACTCGAAACATGTCAACCTTGGTTTTGAGAATCTCTCCCGGAGTTTGAGAGATTTGGACGTGAAAGGGTACCAGTCTTGTCGGGGATTGGGAACCCTTTGCGAGAATGTCCAAAGTTTCAGCGGGATTTCCAAAATGTTGAGAGGAACTCGAAACATGTCAACCTTGGTTTTGAGAATCTCTCCCGGAGTTCGAGAGATTTGGACGTGAAAGGGTACCAGTCTTGTCGGGGATTGGGAACCCTTCGCGAGAATGTCCAAAGTTTCAGTGGGATTTCCAAAATGTTGAGAGGAACTCGAAACATGTCAACCTTGGTTTTGAGAATCTCTCCCGGAGTTTGAGAGTTTTGGACGTGAAAGGGTACCAGTCTTGTCGGGGATTGGGAACCCTTCGCGAGAATGTCCAAAGTTTCAGCGGGATTTCCAAAATGTTGAGAGGAACTCGAAACATGTCAACCTTGGTTTTGAGAATCTCTCCCGGAGTTTGAGAGATTTGGACGTGAAAGGGTACCAGTCTTGTCGGGGATTGGGAACCCTTCGCGAGAATGTCCAAAGTTTCAGCGGGATTTCCAAAATGTTGAGAGGAACTCGAATCATGTCAACCTTGGTTTTGAGAATCTCTCCCGGAGTTCGAGAGATTTGGACGTGAAAGGGTACCAGTCTTGTCGGGGATTGGGAACCCTTCGCGAGAATGTCCAAAGTTTCAGCGGGATTTCCAAAATGTTGAGAGGAACTCGAATCATGTCAACCTTGGTTTTGAGAATCTCTCCCGGAGTTTGAGAGATTTGGACGTGAAAGGGTACCAGTCTTGTCGGGGATTGGGAACACTTCGCGAGAATGTCCAAAGTTTCAGCGGGATTTCCAAAATGTTGAGAGGAACTCGAAACATGTCAACCTTGGTTTTGAGAATCTCTCCCGGAGTTTGAGAGATTTGGACGTGAAAGGGTACCAGTCTTGTCGGGGATTGGGAACCCTTCGCCACAATGTCCAAAGTTTCAGCGGGATTTCCAAAATGTTGAGAGGAACTCGTATCATGTCAACCTTGGTTTTGATAATCTCTCCCGGAGTTTGAGAGTTTTGGACGTGAAAGGGTACCAGTCTTGTCGGGGATTGGGAACCCTTCGCGAGAATGTTCAAAGTTTCAGCGGGATTTCCAAAATGTTGAGAGGAACTCGAAACATGTCAACCTCGGTTTTGAGAATCTCTCCCGGAGTTTGAGAGATTTGGACGTGAAAGGGTACCAGTCCTGTCGGGGATTGGGAACCCTTCGCGAGAATGTCCAAAGTTTCAGCGGGATTTCCAAAATGTTGAGAGGAACTCGAAACATGTCAACCTTGGTTTTGAGAATCTCTCCCGGAGTTTGAGAGATTTGGACGTGAAAGGGTACCAGTCTTGTCGGGGATTGGGAACCCTTCGCGAGAATGTCCAAAGTTTCAGCGGGATTTCCAAAATGTTGAGAGGAACTTGTATCATGTCAACCTTGGTTTTGATAATCTCTCCCGGAGTTTGAGAGTTTTGGACGTGAAAGGGTACCAGTCTTGTCGGGGATTGGGAACCCTTCGCGAGAATGTTCAAAGTTTCAGCGGGATTTCCAAAATGTTGAGAGGAACTCGAAACATGTCAACCTCGGTTTTGAGAATCTCTCCCGGAGTTTGAGAGATTTGGACGTGAAAGGGTACCAGTCTTGTCGGGGATTGGGAACCCTTCGCGAGAATGTCCAAAGTTTCAGCGGGATTTCCAAGATGTTGAGAGGAACTCGAAACATGTCAACCTTGGTTTTGAGAATCTCTCCCGGAGTTTGAGAGATTTGGATGTGAAAGGGTACCAGTCTTGTCGGGGATTGGGAACCCTTCGCGAGAATGTCCAAAGTTTCAGTGGGATTTCCAAAATGTTGAGAGGAACTCGAAACATGTCAACCTTGGTTTTGAGAATCTCTCCCGGAGTTCGAGAGATTTGAACGTGAAAGGGTACCAGTCTTGTCGGGGATTGGGAACCCTTCACGAGAATGTCCAAAGTTTCAGCGGGATTTCCAAAATGTTGAGAGAAACTCGAAACATGTCAACCTCTGTTTTGAGAATCTCTCCCGGAGTTTGAGAGATTTGGACGTGAAAGGGTACCAGTCTTGTCGGGGATTGGGAACCCTTCGCGAGAATGTCCAAAGTTTCAGCGGGATTTCCAAAATGTTGAGAGGAACTCGAAACATGTCAACCTTGGTTTTGAGAATCTCTCCCGGAGTTTGAGAGATTTGGACGTGAAAGGGTACCAGTCTTGTCGGGGATTGGGAACCCTTCGTGAGAATGTCCAAAGTTTCAGCGGGATTTCCAAAATGTTGAAAGGAACTCGAATCATGTCAACCTTGGTTTTGAGAATCTCTCCCGGAGTTTGAGAGATTTGGACGTGAAAGGGTACCAGTCTTGTCGGGGATTGGGAACCCTTCGCCACAATGTCCAAAGTTTCAGCGGGATTTCCAAAATGTTGAGAGGAACTCGAAACATGTCAACCTTGGTTTTGAGAATCTCTCCCGGAGTTTGAGAGATTTGGACGTGAAAGGGTACCAGTCTTGTCGGGGATTGGGAACCCTTCGCGAGAATGTCCAAAGTTTCAGCGGGATTTCCAAAATGTTGAGAGGAACTCGAAACATGTCAACCTTGGTTTTGAGAATCTCTCCCGGAGTTCGAGAGATTTGGACGTGAAAGGGTACCAGTCTTGTCGGGGATTGGGAACCCTTCGCGAGAATGTCCAAAGTTTCAGCGGGATTCCCAAAATGTTGAAAGGAACTCGAATCATGTCAACCTTGGTTTTGAGAATCTCTCCCGGAGTTTGAGAGATTTGGACGTGAAAGGGTACCAGTCTTGTCGGGGATTGGGAACCCTTCGCGAGAATGTCCAAAGTTTCAGCGGGATTTCCAAAATGTTGAGAGGAACTCGAAACATGTCAACCTTGGTTTTGAGAATCTCTCCCGGAGTTTGAGAGTTTTGGACGTGAAAGGGTACCAGTCTTGTCGGGGATTGGGAACCCTTCGCGAGAATGTCCAAAGTTTCAGCGGGATTTCCAAAATGTTGAGAGGAACTCGAAACATGTCAACCTTGGTTTTGAGAATCTCTCCCGGAGTTTGAGAGATTTGGACGCGAAAGGGTACCAGTCTTGTCGGGGATTGGGAACCCTTCGTGAGAATGTCCAAAGTTTCAGCGGGATTTCCAAAATGTTGAGAGGAACTCGAAACATGTCAACCTTGGTTTTGAGAATCTCTCCCGGAGTTTGAGAGATTTGGACGTGAAAGGGTACCAGTCTTGTCGGGGATTGGGAACCCTTCGCGAGAATGTCCAAAGTTTCAGCGGGATTTCCAAAATGTTGAGAGGAACTCGAAACATGTCAACCTTGGTTTTGAGAATCTCTCCCGGAGTTTGAGAGATTTGGACGTGAAAGGGTACCAGTCTTGTCGGGGATTGGGAACCCTTCGCGAGAATGTCCAAAGTTTCAGCGGGATTTCCAAAATGTTGAAAGGAACTCGAAACATGTCAACCTTGGTTTTGAGAATCTCTCCCGGAGTTTGAGAGATTTGGACGTGAAAGGGTACCAGTCTTGTCGGGGATTGGGAACCCTTCGCGAGAATGTCCAAAGTTTCAGCGGGATTTCCAAAATGTTGAGAGGAACTCGAATCATGTCAACCTTGGTTTTGAGAATCTCTCCCGGAGTTTGAGAGATTTGGACGTGAAAGGGTACCAGTCTTGTCGGGGATTGGGAACCCTTCGCCACAATGTCCAAAGTTTCAGCGGGATTTCCAAAATGTTGAGAGGAACTCGAAACATGTCAACCTTGGTTTTGAGAATCTCTCCCGGAGTTTGAGAGATTTGGACGTGAAAGGGTACCAGTCTTGTCGGGGATTGGGAACCCTTTTCCACAATGTCCAAAGTTTCAGCGGGATTTCCAAAATGTTGAGAGGAACTCGAATCATGTCAACCTTGGTTTTGAGAATCTCTCCCGGAGTTTGAGAGATTTGGACGTGAAAGGGTACCAGTCTTGTCGGGGATTGGGAACCCTTCGCGAGAATGTCCAAAGTTTCAGCGGGATTTCCAAAATGTTGAGAGGAACTCGAATCATGTCAACCTTGGTGTTGAGAATCTCTCCCGGAGTTTGAGAGATTTGGACGTGAAAGGGTACCAGTCTTGTCGGGGATTGGGAACCCTTCGCGAGAATGTCCAAAGTTTCAGCGGGATTTCCAAAATGTTGAGAGGAACTCGAAACATGTCAACCTTGGTTTTGAGAATCTCTCCCGGAGTTTGAGAGATTTGGACGTGAAAGGGTACCAGTCTTGTCGGGGATTGGGAACCCTTTGCGAGAATGTCCAAAGTTTCAGCGGGATTTCCAAAATGTTGAGAGGAACTCGAATCATGTCAACCTTGGTTTTGAGAATCTCTCCCGGAGTTTGAGAGATTTGGACGTGAAAGGGTACCAGTCTTGTCGGGGATTGGGAACCCTTCGCGAGAATGTCCAAAGTTTCAGTGGGATTTCCAAAATGTTGAGAGGAACTCGAAACATGTCAACCTTGGTTTTGAGAATCTCTCCCGGAGTTTGAGAGTTTTGGACGTGAAAGGGTACCAGTCTTGTCGGGGATTGGGAACCCTTCGCGAGAATGTCCAAAGTTTCAGCGGGATTTCCAAAATGTTGAGAGGAACTCGAAACATGTCAACCTTGGTTTTGAGAATCTCTCCCGGAGTTTGAGAGATTTGGACGTGAAAGGGTACCAGTCTTGTCGGGGATTGGGAACCCTTCGCGAGAATGTCCAAAGTTTCAGCGGGATTTCCAAAATGTTGAGAGGAACTCGAATCATGTCAACCTTGGTTTTGAGAATCTCTCCCGGAGTTCGAGAGATTTGGACGTGAAAGGGTACCAGTCTTGTCGGGGATTGGGAACCCTTCGCGAGAATGTCCAAAGTTTCAGCGGGATTTCCAAAATGTTGAGAGGAACTCGAATCATGTCAACCTTGGTTTTGAGAATCTCTCCCGGAGTTTGAGAGATTTGGACGTGAAAGGGTACCAGTCTTGTCGGGGATTGGGAACACTTCGCGAGAATGTCCAAAGTTTCAGCGGGATTTCCAAAATGTTGAGAGGAACTCGAAACATGTCAACCTTGGTTTTGAGAATCTCTCCCGGAGTTTGAGAGATTTGGACGTGAAAG
Source organism: Streptopelia decaocto (assembly GCF_964273445.1). Lineage (NCBI taxonomy): Eukaryota > Metazoa > Chordata > Aves > Columbiformes > Columbidae > Streptopelia > Streptopelia decaocto. The sequence goes on along the minus strand of NW_028117226.1, from coordinate 1,013,108 downwards.
GGTACCAGTCTTGTCGGGGATTGGGAACCCTTCGCCACAATGTCCAAAGTTTCAGCGGGATTTCCAAAATGTTGAGAGGAACTCGAAACATGTCAACCTTGGTTTTGAGAATCTCTCCCGGAGTTTGAGAGATTTGGACGTGAAAGGGTACCAGTCTTGTCGGGGATTGGGAACCCTTTGCCACAATGTCCAAAGTTTCAGCGGGATTTCCAAAATGTTGAGAGGAACTCGAATCATGTCAACCTTGGTTTTGAGAATCTCTCCCGGAGTTTGAGAGATTTGGACGTGAAAGGGTACCAGTCTTGTCGGGGATTGGGAACCCTTCGCGAGAATGTCCAAAGTTTCAGCGGGATTTCCAAAATGTTGAGAGGAACTCGAATCATGTCAACCTTGGTTTTGAGAATCTCTCCCGGAGTTTGAGAGATTTGGACGTGAAAGGGTACCAGTCTTGTCGGGGATTGGGAACCCTTCGCGAGAATGTCCAAAGTTTCAGCGGGATTTCCAAAATGTTGAGAGGAACTCGAAACATGTCAACCTTGGTTTTGAGAATCTCTCCCGGAGTTTGAGAGATTTGGACGTGAAAGGGTACCAGTCTTGTCGGGGATTGGGAACCCTTTGCGAGAATGTCCAAAGTTTCAGCGGGATTTCCAAAATGTTGAGAGGAACTCGAAACATGTCAACCTTGGTTTTGAGAATCTCTCCCGGAGTTTGAGAGATTTGGACGTGAAAGGGTACCAGTCTTGTCGGGGATTGGGAACCCTTCGCGAGAATGTCCAAAGTTTCAGTGGGATTTCCAAAATGTTGAGAGGAACTCGAAACATGTCAACCTTGGTTTTGAGAATCTCTCCCGGAGTTTGAGAGTTTTGGACGTGAAAGGGTACCAGTCTTGTCGGGGATTGGGAACCCTTCGCGAGAATGTCCAAAGTTTCAGCGGGATTTCCAAAATGTTGAGAGGAACTCGAAACATGTCAACCTTGGTTTTGAGAATCTCTCCCGGAGTTTGAGAGATTTGGACGTGAAAGGGTACCAGTCTTGTCGGGGATTGGGAACCCTTCGCGAGAATGTCCAAAGTTTCAGCGGGATTTCCAAAATGTTGAGAGGAACTCGAATCATGTCAACCTTGGTTTTGAGAATCTCTCCCGGAGTTCGAGAGATTTGGACGTGAAAGGGTACCAGTCTTGTCGGGGATTGGGAACCCTTCGCGAGAATGTCCAAAGTTTCAGCGGGATTTCCAAAATGTTGAGAGGAACTCGAATCATGTCAACCTTGGTTTTGAGAATCTCTCCCGGAGTTTGAGAGATTTGGACGTGAAAGGGTACCAGTCTTGTCGGGGATTGGGAACACTTCGCGAGAATGTCCAAAGTTTCAGCGGGATTTCCAAAATGTTGAGAGGAACTCGAAACATGTCAACCTTGGTTTTGAGAATCTCTCCCGGAGTTTGAGAGATTTGGACGTGAAAGGGTACCAGTCTTGTCGGGGATTGGGAACCCTTTGCGAGAATGTCCAAAGTTTCAGCGGGATTTCCAAAATGTTGAGAGGAACTCGAAACATGTCAACCTTGGTTTTGAGAATCTCTCCCGGAGTTTGAGAGATTTGGACGTGAAAGGGTACCAGTCTTGTCGGGGATTGGGAACCCTTTGCGAGAATGTCCAAAGTTTCAGCGGGATTTCCAAAATGTTGAGAGGAACTCGAAACATGTCAACCTTGGTTTTGAGAATCTCTCCCGGAGTTTGAGAGATTTGGACGTGAAAGGGTACCAGTCTTGTCGGGGATTGGGAACCCTTCGCGAGAATGTCCAAAGTTTCAGCGGGATTTCCAAAATGTTGAGAGGAACTCGAAACATGTCAATCTTGGTTTTGAGAATCTCTCCCGGAGTTTGAGAGATTTGGACGTGAAAGGGTACCAGTCTTGTCGGGGATTGGGAACCCTTCGCGAGAATGTCCAAAGTTTCAGCAGGATTTCCAAAATGTTGAAAGGAACTCGAAACATGTGAACCTTGGTTTTGAGAATCTCTCCCGGAGTTTGAGAGATTTGGACGTGAAAGGGTACCAGTCTTGTCGGGGATTGGGAACCCTTCGCGAGAATGTCCAAAGTTTCAGCGGGATATCCAAAATGTTGAGAGGAACTCGAATCATGTCAACCTTGGTTTTGAGAATCTCTCCCGGAGTTTGAGAGATTTGGACGTGAAAGGGTACCAGTCTTGTCGGGGATTGGGAACCCTTCGCGAGAATGTCCAAAGTTTCAGCGGGATTTCCAAAATGTTGAGAGGAACTCGAAACATGTCAACCTTGGTTTTGAGAATCTCTCCCGGAATTTGAGAGATTTGGACGTGAAAGGGTACCAGTCTTGTCGGGGATTGGGAACCCTTCCCGAGAATGTCCAAACTTTCAGTGGGATTTCCAAAATGTTGAGAGGAACTCGAATCATGTCAACCTTGGTTTTGAGAATCTCTCCCGGAGTTCGAGAGATTTGGATGTGAAAGGGTACCAGTCTTGTCGGGGATTGGGAACCCTTCGCGAGAATGTCCAAAGTTTCAGCGGGATTTCCAAAATGTTGAGAGGAACTCGAAACATGTCAACCTTGGTTTTGAGAATCTCTCCCGGAGTTTGAGAGATTTGGACGTGAAAGGGTACCAGTCTTGTCGGGGATTGGGAACCCTTCGCGAGAATGTCCAAAGTTTCAGCGGGATTTCCAAAATGTTGAGAGGAACTCGAAACATGTCAACCTTGGTTTTGAGAATCTCTCCCGGAGTTTGAGAGATTTGGACGTGAAAGGGTACCAGTCTTGTCGGGGATTGGGAACCCTTCGCGAGAATGTCCAAAGTTTCAGCGGGATTTCCAAAATGTTGAGAGGAACTCGAATCATGTCAACCTTGGTTTTGAGAATCTCTCCCGGAGTTCGAGAGATTTGGACGTGAAAGGGTACCAGTCTTGTCGGGGATTGGGAACCCTTCGCGAGAATGTCCAAAGTTTCAGCGGGATTTCCAAAATGTTGAGAGGAACTCGAATCATGTCAACCTTGGTTTTGAGAATCTCTCCCGGAGTTTGAGAGATTTGGACGTGAAAGGGTACCAGTCTTGTCGGGGATTGGGAACACTTCGCGAGAATGTCCAAAGTTTCAGCGGGATTTCCAAAATGTTGAGAGGAACTCGAAACATGTCAACCTTGGTTTTGAGAATCTCTCCCGGAGTTTGAGAGATTTGGACGTGAAAGGGTACCAGTCTTGTCGGGGATTGGGAACCCTTTGCGAGAATGTCCAAAGTTTCAGCGGGATTTCCAAAATGTTGAGAGGAACTCGAAACATGTCAACCTTGGTTTTGAGAATCTCTCCCGGAGTTTGAGAGATTTGGACGTGAAAGGGTACCAGTCTTGTCGGGGATTGGGAACCCTTTGCGAGAATGTCCAAAGTTTCAGCGGGATTTCCAAAATGTTGAGAGGAACTCGAAACATGTCAACCTTGGTTTTGAGAATCTCTCCCGGAGTTTGAGAGATTTGGACGTGAAAGGGTACCAGTCTTGTCGGGGATTGGGAACCCTTCGCGAGAATGTCCAAAGTTTCAGCGGGATTTCCAAAATGTTGAGAGGAACTCGAAACATGTCAATCTTGGTTTTGAGAATCTCTCCCGGAGTTTGAGAGATTTGGACGTGAAAGGGTACCAGTCTTGTCGGGGATTGGGAACCCTTCGCGAGAATGTCCAAAGTTTCAGCAGGATTTCCAAAATGTTGAAAGGAACTCGAAACATGTGAACCTTGGTTTTGAGAATCTCTCCCGGAGTTTGAGAGATTTGGACGTGAAAGGGTACCAGTCTTGTCGGGGATTGGGAACCCTTCGCGAGAATGTCCAAAGTTTCAGCGGGATATCCAAAATGTTGAGAGGAACTCGAATCATGTCAACCTTGGTTTTGAGAATCTCTCCCGGAGTTTGAGAGATTTGGACGTGAAAGTGTACCAGTCTTGTCGGGGATTGGGAACCCTTCGCGAGAATGTCCAAAGTTTCAGCGGGATTTCCAAAATGTTGAGAGGAACTCGAAACATGTCAACCTTGGTTTTGAGAATCTCTCCCGGAATTTGAGAGATTTGGACGTGAAAGGGTACCAGTCTTGTCGGGGATTGGGAACCCTTCCCGAGAATGTCCAAACTTTCAGTGGGATTTCCAAAATGTTGAGAGGAACTCGAATCATGTCAACCTTGGTTTTGAGAATCTCTCCCGGAGTTCGAGAGATTTGGATGTGAAAGGGTACCAGTCTTGTCGGGGATTGGGAACCCTTCGCGAGAATGTCCAAAGTTTCAGCGGGATTTCCAAAATGTTGAGAGGAACTCGAAACATGTCAACCTTGGTTTTGAGAATCTCTCCCGGAGTTTGAGAGATTTGGACGTGAAAGGGTACCAGTCTTGTCGGGGATTGGGAACCCTTCGCGAGAATGTCCAAAGTTTCAGCGGGATTTCCAAAATGTTGAGAGGAACTCGAAACATGTCAACCTTGGTTTTGAGAATCTCTCCCGGAGTTTGAGAGATTTGGACGTGAAAGGGTACCAGTCTTGTCGGGGATTGGGAACCCTTCGCAAGAATGTCCAAAGTTTCAGCGGGTTTTCCAAAATGTTGAGAGGAACTCGAATCATGTCAACCTTGGTTTTGAGAATCTCTCCCGGAGTTTGAGAGATTTGGACGTGAAAGGGTACCAGTCTTGTCGGGGATTGGGAACCCTTCGCGAGAATGTCCAAAGTTTCAGCGGGATTTCCAAAATGTTGAAAGGAACTCGAAACATGTGAACCTTGGTTTTGAGAATCTCTCCCGGAGTTTGAGAGATTTGGACGTGAAAGGGTACCAGTCTTGTCGGGGATTGGGAACCCTTCGCGAGAATGTCCAAAGTTTCAGCGGGATATCCAAAATGTTGAGAGGAACTCGAATCATGTCAACCTTGGTTTTGAGAATCTCTCCCGGAGTTTGAGAGATTTGGACGTGAAAGGGTACCAGTCTTGTCGGGGATTGGGAACCCTTCGCGAGAATGTCCAAAGTTTCAGCGGGATTTCCAAAATGTTGAGAGGAACTCGAAACATGTCAACCTTGGTTTTGAGAATCTCTCCCGGAATTTGAGAGATTTGGACGTGAAAGGGTACCAGTCTTGTCGGGGATTGGGAACCCTTCCCGAGAATGTCCAAACTTTCAGTGGGATTTCCAAAATGTTGAGAGGAACTCGAATCATGTCAACCTTGGTTTTGAGAATCTCTCCCGGAGTTCGAGAGATTTGGATGTGAAAGGGTACCAGTCTTGTCGGGGATTGGGAACCCTTCGCGAGAATGTCCAAAGTTTCAGCGGGATTTCCAAAATGTTGAGAGGAACTCGAAACATGTCAACCTTGGTTTTGAGAATCTCTCCCGGAGTTTGAGAGATTTGGACGTGAAAGGGTACCAGTCTTGTCGGGGATTGGGAACCCTTCGCGAGAATGTCCAAAGTTTCAGCGGGATTTCCAAAATGTTGAGAGGAACTCGAAACATGTCAACCTTGGTTTTGAGAATCTCTCCCGGAGTTTGAGAGATTTGGACGTGAAAGGGTACCAGTCTTGTCGGGGATTGGGAACCCTTCGCAAGAATGTCCAAAGTTTCAGCGGGTTTTCCAAAATGTTGAGAGGAACTCGAATCATGTCAACCTTGGTTTTGAGAATCTCTCCCGGAGTTTGAGAGATTTGGACGTGAAAGGGTACCAGTCTTGTCGGGGATTGGGAACCCTTCGCGAGAATGTCCAAAGTTTCAGCGGGATTTCCAAAATGTTGAAAGGAACTCGAAACATGTGAACCTTGGTTTTGAGAATCTCTCCCGGAGTTTGAGAGATTTGGACGTGAAAGGGTACCAGTCTTGTCGGGGATTGGGAACCCTTCGCGAGAATGTCCAAAGTTTCAGCGGGATTTCCAAAATGTTGAGAGGAACTCGAAACATGTCAACCTCGGTTTTGAGAATCTCTCCCGGAGTTTGAGAGATTTGGACGTGAAAGGGTACCAGTCTTGTCGGGGATTGGGAACCCTTCCCGAGAATGTCCAAACTTTCAGTGGGATTTCCAAAATGTTGAGAGGAACTCGAAACATGTGAACCTTGGTTTTGAGAATCTCTCCCGGAGTTTGAGAGTTTTGGACGTGAAAGGGTACCAGTCTTGTCGGGGATTGGGAACCCTTCGCGAGAATGTCCAAAGTTTCAGCGGGATTTCCAAAATGTTGAGATGAACTCGAAACATGTCAACCTCGGTTTTGAGAATCTCTCCCGGAGTTTGAGAGATTTGGACGTGAAAGGGTACCAGTCTTGTCGGGGATTGGGAACCCTTCGCGAGAATGTCCAAAGTTTCAGTGGGATTTCCAAAATGTTGAGAGGAACTCGAAACATGTCAACCTCGGTTTTGAGAATCTCTCCCGGAGTTTGAGAGATTTGGACGTGAAAGGGTACCAGTCTTGTCGGGGATTGGGAACCCTTCGCGAGAATGTCCAAAGTTTCAGCGGGATTTCCAAAATGTTGAAAGGAACTCGAAACATGTCAACCTTGGTTTTGAGAATCTCTCCCGGAGTTTGAGAGATTTGGACGTGAAAGGGTACCAGTCTTGTCGGGGATTGGGAACCCTTCGCGAGAATGTCCAAAGTTTCAGCGGGATTTCCAAAATGTTGAGAGGAACTCGAAACATGTCAACCTTGGTTTTGAGAATCCCTCCCGGAGTTCGAGAGATTTGAACGTGAAAGGGTACCAGTCTTGTCGGGGATTGGGAACCCTTCGCGAGAATGTCCAAAGTTTCAGCGGGATTTCCAAAATGTTGAGAGAAACTCGAAACATGTCAACCTCGGTTTTGAGAATCTCTCCCGGAGTTTGAGAGATTTGGACGTGAAAGGGTACCAGTCTTGTCGGGGATTGGGAACCCTTCGCGAGAATGTCCAAAGTTTCAGCGGGATTTCCAAAATGTTGAGAGGAACTCGAAACATGTCAACCTTGGTTTTGAGAATCTCTCCCGGAGTTTGAGAGATTTGGACGTGAAAGGGTACCAGTCTTGTCGGGGATTGGGAACCCTTCGCCACAATGTCCAAAGTTTCAGCGGGATTTCCAAAATGTTGAGAGGAACTCGTATCATGTCAACCTTGGTTTTGATAATCTCTCCCGGAGTTTGAGAGATTTGGACGTGAAAGGGTACCAGTCTTGTCGGGGATTGGGAACCCTTCGCGAGAATGTCCAAAGTTTCAGCGGGATTTCCAAAATGTTGAGAGGAACTCGAAACATGTCAACCTTGGTTTTGAGAATCTCTCCCGGAGTTTGAGAGATTTGGACGTGAAAGGGTACCAGTCTTGTCGGGGATTGGGAACCCTTCGCCACAATGTCCAAAGTTTCAGCGGGATTTCCAAAATGTTGAGAGGAACTCGAAACATGTGAACCTTGGTTTTGAGAATCTCTCCCGGAGTTCGAGAGATTTGGACGCGAAAGGGTACCAGTCTTGTCGGGGATTGGGAACCCTTCGCGAGAATGTCCAAAGTTTCAGCGGGATTTCCAAAATGTTGAGAGGAACTCGAAACATGTCAACCTTGGTTTTGAGAATCTCTCCCGGAGTGTGAGAGATTTGGACGTGAAAGGGTACCAGTCTTGTCGGGGATTGGGAACCCTTCGCGAGAATGTCCAAAGTTTCAGCGGGATTTCCAAAATGTTGAGAGGAACTCGAAACATGTCAACCTCGGTTTTGAGAATCTCTCCCGGAGTTTGAGAGATTTGGACGTGAAAGGGTACCAGTCTTGTCGGGGATTGGGAACCCTTCGCCACAATGTCCAAAGTTTCAGCGGGATTTCCAAAATGTTGAGAATAACTCGAAACATGTCAACCTTGGTTTTGAGAATCTCTCCCGGAGTTTGAGAGATTTGGACGTGAAAGGGTACCAGTCTTGTCGGGGATTGGGAACCCTTCGCCAGAATGTCCAAAGTTTCAGCGGGATTTCCAAAATGTTGAGAGGAACTCGAAACATGTCAACCTCGGTTTTGAGAATCTCTCCCGGAGTTTGAGAGATTTGGACGTGAAAGGGTACCAGTCTTGTCGGGGATTGGGAACCCTTCGCGAGAATGTCCAAAGTTTCAGCGGGATTTCCAAAATGTTGAGAGGAACTCGAAACATGTCAACCTTGGTTTTGAGAATCTCTCCCGGAGTTTGAGAGATTTGGACGTGAAAGGGTACCAGTCTTGTCGGGGATTGGGAACCCTTTGCGAGAATGTCCAAAGTTTCAGCGGGATTTCCAAAATGTTGAGAGGAACTCGAAACATGTCAACCTTGGTTTTGAGAATCTCTCCCGGAGTTTGAGAGATTTGGACGTGAAAGGGTACCAGTCTTGTCGGGGATTGGGAACCCTTCGCGAGAATGTCCAAAGTTTCAGTGGGATTTCCAAAATGTTGAGAGGAACTCGAAACATGTCAACCTTGGTTTTGAGAATCTCTCCCGGAGTTTGAGAGTTTTGGACGTGAAAGGGTACCAGTCTTGTCGGGGATTGGGAACCCTTCGCGAGAATGTCCAAAGTTTCAGCGGGATTTCCAAAATGTTGAGAGGAACTCGAAACATGTCAACCTTGGTTTTGAGAATCTCTCCCGGAGTTTGAGAGATTTGGACGTGAAAGGGTACCAGTCTTGTCGGGGATTGGGAACCCTTCGCGAGAATGTCCAAAGTTTCAGCGGGATTTCCAAAATGTTGAGAGGAACTCGAATCATGTCAACCTTGGTTTTGAGAATCTCTCCCGGAGTTCGAGAGATTTGGACGTGAAAGGGTACCAGTCTTGTCGGGGATTGGGAACCCTTCGCGAGAATGTCCAAAGTTTCAGCGGGATTTCCAAAATGTTGAGAGGAACTCGAAACATGTCAACCTTGGTTTTGAGAATCTCTCCCGGAGTTTGAGAGATTTGGACGTGAAAGGGTACCAGTCTTGTCGGGGATTGGGAACACTTCGCGAGAATGTCCAAAGTTTCAGCGGGATTTCCAAAATGTTGAGAGGAACTCGAAACATGTCAACCTTGGTTTTGAGAATCTCTCCCGGAGTTTGAGAGATTTGGACGTGAAAGGGTACCAGTCTTGTCGGGGATTGGGAACCCTTTGCGAGAATGTCCAAAGTTTCAGCGGGATTTCCAAAATGTTGAGAGGAACTCGAAACATGTCAACCTTGGTTTTGAGAATCTCTCCCGGAGTTTGAGAGATTTGGACGTGAAAGGGTACCAGTCTTGTCGGGGATTGGGAACCCTTCGCGAGAATGTCCAAAGTTTCAGCGGGATTTCCAAAATGTTGAGAGGAACTCGAAACATGTCAACCTTGGTTTTGAGAATCTCTCCCGGAGTTTGAGAGATTTGGACGTGAAAGGGTACCAGTCTTGTCGGGGATTGGGAACCCTTCGCGAGAATGTCCAAAGTTTCAGCGGGATTTCCAAAATGTTGAGAGGAACTCGAAACATGTCAATCTTGGTTTTGAGAATCTCTCCCGGAGTTTGAGAGTTTTGGACGTGAAAGGGTACCAGTCTTGTCGGGGATTGGGAACCCTTCGCGAGAATGTCCAAAGTTTCAGCGGGATTTCCAAAATGTTGAAAGGAACTCGAAACATGTGAACCTTGGTTTTGAGAATCTCTCCCGGAGTTTGAGAGATTTGGACGTGAAAGGGTACCAGTCTTGTCGGGGATTGGGAACCCTTCGCGAGAATGTCCAAAGTTTCAGCGGGATATCCAAAATGTTGAGAGGAACTCGAATCATGTCAACCTTGGTTTTGAGAATCTCTCCCGGAGTTTGAGAGATTTGGACGTGAAAGGGTACCAGTCTTGTCGGGGATTGGGAACCCTTCGCGAGAATGTCCAAAGTTTCAGCGGGATTTCCAAAATGTTGAGAGGAACTCGAAACATGTCAACCTTGGTTTTGAGAATCTCTCCCGGAATTTGAGAGATTTGGACGTGAAAGGGTACCAGTCTTGTCGGGGATTGGGAACCCTTCCCGAGAATGTCCAAACTTTCAGTGGGATTTCCAAAATGTTGAGAGGAACTCGAATCATGTCAACCTTGGTTTTGAGAATCTCTCCCGGAGTTCGAGAGATTTGGATGTGAAAGGGTACCAGTCTTGTCGGGGATTGGGAACCCTTCGCGAGAATGTCCAAAGTTTCAGCGGGATTTCCAAAATGTTGAGAGGAACTCGAAACATGTCAACCTTGGTTTTGAGAATCTCTCCCGGAGTTTGAGAGATTTGGACGTGAAAGGGTACCAGTCTTGTCGGGGATTGGGAACCCTTCGCGAGAATGTCCAAAGTTTCAGCGGGATTTCCAAAATGTTGAGAGGAACTCGAAACATGTCAACCTTGGTTTTGAGAATCTCTCCCGGAGTTTGAGAGATTTGGACGTGAAAGGGTACCAGTCTTGTCGGGGATTGGGAACCCTTCGCAAGAATGTCCAAAGTTTCAGCGGGATTTCCAAAATGTTGAGAGGAACTCGAATCATGTCAACCTTGGTTTTGAGAATCTCTCCCGGAGTTTGAGAGATTTGGACGTGAAAGGGTACCAGTCTTGTCGGGGATTGGGAACCCTTCGCGAGAATGTCCAAAGTTTCAGCGGGATTTCCAAAATGTTGAAAGGAACTCGAAACATGTGAACCTTGGTTTTGAGAATCTCTCCCGGAGTTTGAGAGATTTGGACGTGAAAGGGTACCAGTCTTGTCGGGGATTGGGAACCCTTCGCGAGAATGTCCAAAGTTTCAGCGGGATTTCCAAAATGTTGAGAGGAACTCGAAACATGTCAACCTCGGTTTTGAGAATCTCTCCCGGAGTTTGAGAGATTTGGACGTGAAAGGGTACCAGTCTTGTCGGGGATTGGGAACCCTTCCCGAGAATGTCCAAACTTTCAGTGGGATTTCCAAAATGTTGAGAGGAACTCGAAACATGTCAACCTTGGTTTTGAGAATCTCTCCCGGAGTTCGAGAGATTTGGATGTGAAAGGGTACCAGTCTTGTCGGGGATTGGGAACCCTTCGCGAGAATGTCCAAAGTTTCAGCGGGATTTCCAAAATGTTGAGAGGAACTCGAAACATGTCAACCTTGGTTTTGAGAATCTCTCCCGGAGTTTGAGAGATTTGGACGTGAAAGGGTACCAGTCTTGTCGGGGATTGGGAACCCTTCGCGAGAATGTCCAAAGTTTCAGCGGGATTTCCAAAATGTTGAGAGGAACTCGAAACATGTCAACCTTGGTTTTGAGAATCTCTCCCGGAGTTTGAGAGATTTGGACGTGAAAGGGTACCAGTCTTGTCGGGGATTGGGAACCCTTCGCAAGAATGTCCAAAGTTTCAGCGGGATTTCCAAAATGTTGAGAGGAACTCGAAACATGTCAACCTTGGTTTTGAGAATCTCTCCCGGAGTTTGAGAGATTTGGACGTGAAAGGGTACCAGTCTTGTCGGGGATTGGGAACCCTTCGCGAGAATGTCCAAAGTTTCAGCGGGATTTCCAAAATGTTGAGAGGAACTCGTATCATGTCAACCTTGGTTTTGATAAACTCTCCCGGAGTTTGAGAGATTTGGATGTGAAAGGGTACCAGTCTTGTCGGGGATTGGAAACCCTTCGCGAGAATGTCCAAAGTTTCAGCGGGATTTCCAAAATGTTGAGAGGAACTTGAAACATGTCAACCTTGGTTTTGAGAATCTCTCCCGGAGTTTGAGAGATTTGGACGCGAAAGGGTACCAGTCTTGTCGGGGATTGGGAACCCTTCGCGAGAATGTCCAAAGTTTCAGCGGGATTTCCAAAATGTTGAGAGGAACTCGAAACATGTGAACCTTGGTTTTGAGAATCTCTCCCGGAGTTTGAGAGTTTTGGACGTGAAAGGGTACCAGTCTTGTCGGGGATTGGGAACCCTTCGCGAGAATGTCCAAAGTTTCAGCGGGATTTCCAAAATGTTGAGATGAACTCGAAACATGTCAACCTCGGTTTTGAGAATCTCTCCCGGAGTTTGAGAGATTTGGACGTGAAAGGGTACCAGTCTTGTCGGGGATTGGGAACCCTTCGCGAGAATGTCCAAAGTTTCAGTGGGATTTCCAAAATGTTGAGAGGAACTCGAAACATGTCAACCTCGGTTTTGAGAATCTCTCCCGGAGTTTGAGAGATTTGGACGTGAAAGGGTACCAGTCTTGTCGGGGATTGGGAACCCTTCGCGAGAATGTCCAAAGTTTCAGCGGGATTTCCAAAATGTTGAAAGGAACTCGAAACATGTCAACCTTGGTTTTGAGAATCTCTCCCGGAGTTTGAGAGATTTGGACGTGAAAGGGTACCAGTCTTGTCGGGGATTGGGAACCCTTCGCGAGAATGTCCAAAGTTTCAGCGGGATTTCCAAAATGTTGAGAGGAACTCGAAACATGTCAACCTTGGTTTTGAGAATCTCTCCCGGAGTTTGAGAGATTTGGACGTGAAAGGGTACCAGTCTTGTCGGGGATTGGGAACCCTTCGCCACAATGTCCAAAGTTTCAGCGGGATTTCCAAAATGTTGAGAGGAACTCGAAACATGTGAACCTTGGTTTTGAGAATCTCTCCCGGAGTTCGAGAGATTTGGACGCGAAAGGGTACCAGTCTTGTCGGGGATTGGGAACCCTTCGCGAGAATGTCCAAAGTTTCAGCGGGATTTCCAAAATGTTGAGAGGAACTCGAAACATGTCAACCTTGGTTTTGAGAATCTCTCCCGGAGTTTGAGAGATTTGGACGTGAAAGGGTACCAGTCTTGTCGGGGATTGGGAACCCTTCGCGAGAATGTCCAAAGTTTCAGCGGGATTTCCAAAATGTTGAGAGGAACTCGAAACATGTCAACCTCGGTTTTGAGAATCTCTCCCGGAGTTTGAGAGATTTGGACGTGAAAGGGTACCAGTCTTGTCGGGGATTGGGAAGCCTTCGCCACAATGTCCAAAGTTTCAGCGGGATTTCCAAAATGTTGAGAGGAACTCGAAACATGTCAACCTTGGTTTTGAGAATCTCTCCCGGAGTTTGAGAGATTTGGACGTGAAAGGGTACCAGTCTTGTCGGGGATTGGGAACCCTTCGCGAGAATGTCCAAAGTTTCAGCGGGATTTCCAAAATGTTGAGAGGAACTCGTATCATGTCAACCTTGGTTTTGATAATCTCTCCCGGAGTTTGAGAGTTTTGGACGTGAAAGGGTACCAGTCTTGTCGGGGATTGGGAACCCTTCGCGAGAATGTCCAAAGTTTCAGCGGGATTTCCAAAATGTTGAGAGGAACTCGTATCATGTCAACCTTGGTTTTGATAATCTCTCCCGGAGTTTGAGAGATTTGGACGTGAAAGGGTACCAGTCTTGTCGGGGATTGGGAACCCTTCGCGAGAATGTCCAAAGTTTCAGCGGGATTTCCAAAATGTTGAGAGGAACTCGAAACATGTCAACCTCGGTTTTGAGAATCTCTCCCGGAGTTTGAGAGATTTGGACGTGAAAGGGTACCAGTCTTGTCTGGGATTGGGAACCCTTCGCGAGAATGTCCAAAGTTTCAGCGGGATTTCCAAAATGTTGAAAGGAACTCGAAACATGTGAACCTTGGTTTTGAGAATCTCTCCCGGAGTTTGAGAGATTTGGACGTGAAAGGGTACCAGTCTTGTCGGGGATTGGGAACCCTTCGCGAGAATGTCCAAAGTTTCAGCGGGATTTCCAAAATGTTGAGAGGAACTCGAAACATGTCAACCTTGGTTTTGAGAATCTCTCCCGGAGTTTGAGACATTTGGACGTGAAAGGGTACCAGTCTTGTCGGGGATTGGGAACCCTTCGCGAGAATGTCCAAAGTTTCAGCGGGATTTCCAAAATGTTGAGAGGAACTCGAATCATGTCAACCTTGGTTTTGAGAATCTCTCCCGGAGTTTGAGAGATTTGGACGTGAAAGGGTACCAGTCTTGTCGGGGATTGGGAACCCTTCGCGAGAATGTCCAAACTTTCAGTGGGATTTCCAAAATGTTGAGAGGAACTCGAAACATGTCAACCTTGGTTTTGAGAATCTCTCCCGGAGTTCGAGAGATTTGAACGTGAAAGGGTACCAGTCTTGTCGGGGATTGGGAACCCTTCGCGAGAATGTCCAAAGTTTCAGCGGGATTTCCAAAATGTTGAGAGGAACTCGAAACATGTCAACCTTGGTTTTGAGAATCTCTCCCGGAGTTTGAGAGATTTGGACGTGAAAGGGTACCAGTCTTGTCGGGGATTGGGAACCCTTCGCCACAATGTCCAAAGTTTCAGCGGGATTTCCAAAATGTTGAGAGGAACTCGAATCATGTCAACCTTGGTTTTGAGAATCTCTCCCGGAGTTTGAGAGATTTGGACGTGAAAGGGTACCAGTCTTGTCGGGGATTGGGAACCCTTCGCCACAATGTCCAAAGTTTCAGCGGGATTTCCAAAATGTTGAGAGGAACTCGAATCATGTCAACCTTGGTTTTGAGAATCTCTCCCGGAGTTTGAGAGATTTGGACGTGAAAGGGTACCAGTCTTGTCGGGGATTGGGAACCCTTCGCGAGAATGTCCAAAGTTTCAGCGGGATTTCCAAAATGTTGAAAGGAACTCGAAACATGTGAACCTTGGTTTTGAGAATCTCTCCCGGAGTTCGAGAGATTTGGACGCGAAAGGGTACCAGTCTTGTCGGGGATTGGGAACCCTTCGCGAGAATGTCCAAAGTTTCAGCGGGATTTCCAAAATGTTGAGAGGAACTCGAAACATGTCAACCTCGGTTTTGAGAATCTCTCCCGGAGTTTGAGAGATTTGGACGTGAAAGGGTACCAGTCTTGTCGGGGATTGGGAACCCTTCGCGAGAATGTCCAAAGTTTCAGCGGGATTTCCAAAATGTTGAGAGGAACTCGAATCATGTCAACCTTGGTTTTGAGAATCTCTCCCGGAGTTTGAGAGATTTGGACGTGAAAGGGTACCAGTCTTGTCGGGGATTGGGAACCCTTCGCGAGAATGTCCAAACTTTCAGTGGGATTTCCAAAATGTTGAGAGGAACTCGAAACATGTCAACCTTGGTTTTGAGAATCTCTCCCGGAGTTCGAGAGATTTGAACGTGAAAGGGTACCAGTCTTGTCGGGGATTGGGAACCCTTCGCGAGAATGTCCAAAGTTTCAGCGGGATTTCCAAAATGTTGAGAGGAACTCGAAACATGTCAACCTTGGTTTTGAGAATCTCTCCCGGAGTTTGAGAGATTTGGACGTGAAAGGGTACCAGTCTTGTCGGGGATTGGGAACCCTTCGCCACAATGTCCAAAGTTTCAGCGGGATTTCCAAAATGTTGAGAGGAACTCGAATCATGTCAACCTTGGTTTTGAGAATCTCTCCCGGAGTTTGAGAGATTTGGACGTGAAAGGGTACCAGTCTTGTCGGGGATTGGGAACCCTTCGCGAGAATGTCCAAAGTTTCAGCGGGATTTCCAAAATGTTGAGAGGAACTCGAAACATGTCAACCTTGGTTTTGAGAATCTCTCCCGGAGTTTGAGAGATTTGGACGTGAAAGGGTACCAGTCTTGTCGGGGATTGGGAACCCTTCGCGAGAATGTCCAAAGTTTCAGCGGGATTTCCAAAATGTTGAAAGGAACTCGAAACATGTCAACCTCGGTTTTGAGAATCTCTCCCGGAGTTCGAGAGATTTGGACGTGAAAGGGTACCAGTCTTGTCGGGGATTGGGAACCCTTCGCGAGAATGTCCAAAGTTTCAGCGGGATTTCCAAAATGTTGAGAGGAACTCGAAACATGTCAACCTCGGTTTTGAGAATCTCTCCCGGAGTTTGAGAGATTTGGACGTGAAAGGGTACCAGTCTTGTCGGGGATTGGGAACCCTTCGCGAGAATGTCCAAAGTTTCAGCGGGATTTCCAAAATGTTGAGAGGAACTCGAATCATGTCAACCTTGGTTTTGAGAATCTCTCCCGGAGTTTGAGAGATTTGGACGTGAAAGGGTACCAGTCTTGTCGGGGATTGGGAACCCTTCGCGAGAATGTCCAAAGTTTCAGCGGGATTTCCAAAATGTTGAGAGGAACTCGAAACATGTCAACCTTGGTTTTGAGAATCTCTCCCGGAGTTCGAGAGATTTGAACGTGAAAGTGTACCAGTCTTGTCGGGGATTGGGAACCCTTCGCGAGAATGTCCAAAGTTTCAGCGGGATTTCCAAAATGTTGAGAGGAACTCGAAACATGTCAACCTTGGTTTTGAGAATCTCTCCCGGAGTTTGAGAGATTTGGACGTGAAAGGGTACCAGTCTTGTCGGGGATTGGGAACCCTTCGCCACAATGTCCAAAGTTTCAGCGGGATTTCCAAAATGTTGAGAGGAACTCGAATCATGTCAACCTTGGTTTTGAGAATCTCTCCCGGAGTTTGAGAGATTTGGACGTGAAAGGGTACCAGTCTTGTCGGGGATTGGGAACCCTTCGCGAGAATGTCCAAAGTTTCAGCGGGATTTCCAAAATGTTGAGAGAAACTCGAAACATGTCAACCTCGGTTTTGAGAATCTCTCCCGGAGTTTGAGAGATTTGGACGTGAAAGGGTACCAGTCTTGTCGGGGATTGGGAACCCTTCGCGAGAATGTCCAAAGTTTCAGCGGGATTTCCAAAATGTTGAGAGGAACTCGAAACATGTCAACCTTGGTTTTGAGAATCTCTCCCGGAGTTTGAGAGATTTGGACGTGAAAGGGTACCAGTCTTGTCGGGGATTGGGAACCCTTCGCGAGAATGTCCAAAGTTTCAGCGGGATTTCCAAAATGTTGAGAGGAACTCGAATCATGTCAACCTTGGTTTTGAGAATCTCTCCCGGAGTTTGAGAGATTTGGACGTGAAAGGGTACCAGTCTTGTCGGGGATTGGGAACCCTTCGCGAGAATGTCCAAAGTTTCAGCGGGATTTCCAAAATGTTGAGAGGAACTCGAAACATGTCAACCTTGGTTTTGAGAATCTCTCCCGGAGTTTGAGAGATTTGGACGTGAAAGGGTACCAGTCTTGTCGGGGATTGGGAACCCTTCGCGAGAATGTCCAAAGTTTCAGCGGGATTTCCAAAATGTTGAAAGGAACTCGAAACATGTGAACCTTGGTTTTGAGAATCTCTCCCGGAGTTCGAGAGATTTGGACGCGAAAGGGTACCAGTCTTGTCGGGGATTGGGAACCCTTCGCGAGAATGTCCAAAGTTTCAGCGGGATTTCCAAAATGTTGAGAGGAACTCGAAACATGTCAACCTCGGTTTTGAGAATCTCTCCCGGAGTTTGAGAGATTTGGACGTGAAAGGGTACCAGTCTTGTCGGGGATTGGGAACCCTTCGCGAGAATGTCCAAAGTTTCAGCGGGATTTCCAAAATGTTGAGAGGAACTCGAAACATGTCAACCTCGGTTTTGAGAATCTCTCCCGGAGTTCGAGAGATTTGGACGTGAAAGGGTACCAGTCTTGTCGGGGATTGGGAACCCTTCGCGAGAATGTCCAAAGTTTCAGCGGGATTTCCAAAATGTTGAGAGGAACTCGAAACATGTCAACCTTGGTTTTGAGAATCTCTCCCGGAGTTTGAGAGATTTGGACGTGAAAGGGTACCAGTCTTGTCGGGGATTGGGAACCCTTTGCGAGAATGTCCAAAGTTTCAGCGGGATTTCCAAAATGTTGAGAGGAACTCGTATCATGTCAACCTTGGTTTTGATAATCTCTCCCGGAGTTTGAGAGATTTGGACGTGAAAGGGTACCAGTCTTGTCGGGGATTGGGAACCCTTCGCGAGAATGTTCAAAGTTTCAGCGGGATTTCCAAAATGTTGAGAGGAACTCGAAACATGTCAACCTCGGTTTTGAGAATCTCTCCCGGAGTTTGAGAGATTTGGATGTGAAAGGGTACCAGTCTTGTCGGGGATTGGGAACCCTTCGCGAGAATGTCCAAAGTTTCAGCGGGATTTCCAAAATGTTGAAAGGAACTCGAAACATGTCAACCTTGGTTTTGAGAATCTCTCCCGGAGTTTGAGAGATTTGGACGTGAAAGGGTACCAGTCTTGTCGGGGATTGGGAACCCTTCGCGAGAATGTCCAAAGTTTCAGCGGGATTTCCAAAATGTTGAGAGGAACTCGAAACATGTCAACCTCGGTTTTGAGAATCTCTCCCGGAGTTTGAGAGATTTGGACGTGAAAGGGTACCAGTCTTGTCGGGGATTGGGAACCCTTCGCGAGAATGTCCAAAGTTTCAGCGGGATTTCCAAAATGTTGAGAGGAACTCGAAACATGTCAACCTTGGTTTTGAGAATCTCTCCCGGAGTTTGAGAGATTTGGACGTGAAAGGGTACCAGTCTTGTCGGGGATTGGGAACCCTTCGCCACAATGTCCAAAGTTTCAGCGGGATTTCCAAAATGTTGAGAGGAACTCGAAACATGTCAACCTTGGTTTTGAGAATCTCTCCCGGAGTTTGAGACATTTGGACGTGAAAGGGTACCAGTCTTGTCGGGGATTGGGAACCCTTCGCGAGAATGTCCAAAGTTTCAGCGGGATTTCCAAAATGTTGAGAGGAACTCGAATCATGTCAACCTTGGTTTTGAGAATCTCTCCCGGAGTTTGAGAGATTTGGACGTGAAAAGGTACCAGTCTTGTCGGAGATTGGGAACCCTTCGCGAGAATGTCCAAAGTTTCAGCGGGATTTCCAAAATGTTGAGAGAAACTCGAAACATGTCAACCTCGGTTTTGAGAATCTCTCCCGGAGTTTGAGAGATTTGGACGTGAAAGGGTACCAGTCTTGTCGGGGATTGGGAACCCTTCGCGAGAATGTCCAAAGTTTCAGCGGGATTTCCAAAATGTTGAGAGGAACTCGAAACATGTGAACCTTGGTTTTGAGAATCTCTCCCGGAGTTTGAGAGATTTGGACGTGAAAGGGTACCAGTCTTGTCGGGGATTGGGAACCCTTCGCCACAATGTCCAAAGTTTCAGCGGGATTTCCAAAATGTTGAGAGGAACTCGAATCATGTCAACCTTGGTTTTGAGAATCTCTCCCGGAGTTTGAGAGATTTGATCGTGAAAGGGTACCAGTCTTGTCGGGGATTGGGAACCCTTCGCGAGAATGTCCAAAGTTTCAGCGGGATTTCCAAAATGTTGAGAGGAACTCGAATCATGTCAACCTTGGTTTTGAGAATCTCTCCCGGAGTTTGAGAGATTTGGACGTGAAAGGGTACCAGTCTTGTCGGGGATTGGGAACCCTTCGCGAGAATGTCCAAAGTTTCAGCGGGATTTCCAAAATGTTGAGAGGAACTCGAAACATGTCAACCTTGGTTTTGAGAATCTCTCCCGGAGTTTGAGAGATTTGGACGTGAAAGGGTACCAGTCTTGTCGGGGATTGGGAACCCTTCGCGAGAATGTCCAAAGTTTCAGCGGGATTTCCAAAATGTTGAGAGGAACTCGAAACATGTCAACCTTGGTTTTGAGAATCTCTCCCGGAGTTTGAGAGATTTGGACGTGAAAGGGTACCAGTCTTGTCGGGGATTGGGAACCCTTCGCCAGAATGTCCAAAGTTTCAGCGGGATTTCCAAAATGTTGAAAGGAACTCGAAACATGTGAACCTTGGTTTTGAGAATCTCTCCCGGAGTTCGAGAGATTTGGACGCGAAAGGGTACCAGTCTTGTCGGGGATTGGGAACCCTTCGCGAGAATGTCCAAAGTTTCAGCGGGATTTCCAAAATGTTGAGAGGAACTCGAAACATGTGAACCTTGGTTTTGAGAATCTCTCCCGGAGTTTGAGAGATTTGGACGTGAAAGGGTACCAGTCTTGTCGGGGATTGGGAACCCTTCGCGAGAATGTCCAAAGTTTCAGCGGGATTTCCAAAATGTTGAGAGGAACTCGAAACATGTCAACCTCGGTTTTGAGAATCTCTCCCGGAGTTTGAGAGATTTGGACGTGAAAGGGTACCAGTCTTGTCGGGGATTGGGAACCCTTCGCGAGAATGTCCAAAGTTTCAGCGGGATTTCCAAAATGTTGAGAGGAACTCGAAACATGTCAACCTTGGTTTTGAGAATCTCTCCCGGAGTTTGAGAGATTTGGACGTGAAAGGGTACCAGTCTTGTCGGGGATTGGGAACCCTTCGCGAGAATGTCCAAAGTTTCAGCGGGATTTCCAAAATGTTGAGAGGAACTCGAAACATGTCAACCTTGGTTTTGAGAATCTCTCCCGGAGTTTGAGAGATTTGGACGTGAAAGGGTACCAGTCTTGTCGGGGATTGGGAACCCTTCGCGAGAATGTCCAAAGTTTCAGCGGGATTTCCAAAATGTTGAGAGGAACTCGAATCATGTCAACCTCGGTTTTGAGAATCTCTCCCGGAGTTTGAGAGATTTGGACGTGAAAGGGTACCAGTCTTGTCGGGGATTGGGAACCCTTCGCGAGAATGTCCAAAGTTTCAGCGGGATTTCCAAAATGTTGAGAGGAACTCGAAACATGTCAACCTTGGTTTTGAGAATCTCTCCCGGAGTTTGAGAGATTTGGACGTGAAAGGGTACCAGTCTTGTCGGGGATTGGGAACCCTTTGCGAGAATGTCCAAAATTTCAGCGGGATTTCCAAAATGTTGAGAGGAACTCGTATCATGTCAACCTTGGTTTTGATAATCTCTCCCGGAGTTTGAGAGATTTGGACGTGAAAGGGTACCAGTCTTGTCGGGGATTGGGAACCCTTCGCGAGAATGTCCAAAGTTTCAGCGGGATTTCCAAAATGTTGAAAGGAACTCGAAACATGTGAACCTTGGTTTTGAGAATCTCTCCCGGAGTTTGAGAGATTTGGACGTGAAAGGGTACCAGTCTTGTCGGGGATTGGCAACCCTTCGCGAGAATGTCCAAAGTTTCAGCGGGATTTCCAAAATGTTGAGAGGAACTCGAAACATGTCAACCTTGGTTTTGAGAATCTCTCCCGGAGTTTGAGAGATTTGGACGTGAAAGGGTACCAGTCTTGTCGGGGATTGGGAACCCTTCGCGAGAATGTCCAAAGTTTCAGCGGGATTTCCAAAATGTTGAGAGGAACTCGAAACATGTCAACCTTGGTTTTGAGAATCTCTCCCGGAGTTTGAGACATTTGGACGTGAAAGGTTACCAGTCTTGTCGGGGATTGGGAACCCTTTGCCACAATGTCCAAAGTTTCAGCGGGATTTCCAAAATGTTGAGAGGAACTCGAATCATGTCAACCTTGGTTTTGAGAATCTCTCCCGGAGTTTGAGAGATTTGGACGTGAAAGGGTACCAGTCTTGTCGGGGACTGGGAACCCTTCGCGAGAATGTCCAAAGTTTCAGCGGGATTTCCAAAATGTTGAGAGGAACTCGAAACATGTGAACCTTGGTTTTGAGAATCTCTCCCGGAGTTTGAGAGATTTGGACGTGAAAGGGTACCAGTCTTGTCGGGGATTGGGAACCCTTCGCCAGAATGTCCAAACTTTCAGTGGGATTTCCAAAATGTTGAGAGGAACTCGAAACATGTCAACCTTGGTTTTGAGAATCTCTCCCGGAGTTCGAGAGATTTGAACGTGAAAGGGTACCAGTCTTGTCGGGGATTGGGAACCCTTCGCGAGAATGTCCAAAGTTTCAGCGGGATTTCCAAAATGTTGAGAGGAACTCGAAACATGTCAACCTTGGTTTTGAGAATCTCTCCCGGAGTTTGAGAGATTTGGACATGAAAGGGTACCAGTCTTGTCGGGGATTGGGAACCCTTCGCGAGAATGTCCAAAGTTTCAGCGGGATTTCCAAAATGTTGAGAGGAACTCGAAACATGTCAACCTTGGTTTTGAGAATCTCTCCCGGAGTTTGAGAGATTTGGACGTGAAAGGGTACCAGTCTTGTCGGGGATTGGCAACCCTTCGCGAGAATGTCCAAAGTTTCAGCGGGATTTCCAAAATGTTGAGAGGAACTCGAAACATGTCAACCTTGGTTTTGAGAATCTCTCCCGGAGTTTGAGAGATTTGGACGTGAAAGGGTACCAGTCTTGTCGGGGATTGGGAACCCTTCGCGAGAATGTCCAAAGTTTCAGCGGGATTTCCAAAATGTTGAGAGGAACTCGAAACATGTCAACCTTGGTTTTGAGAATCTCTCCCGGAGTTTGAGAGATTTGGACGTGAAAGGGTACCAGTCTTGTCGGGGATTGGGAACCCTTTGCCACAATGTCCAAAGTTTCAGCGGGATTTCCAAAATGTTGAGAGGAACTCGAATCATGTCAACCTTGGTTTTGAGAATCTCTCCCGGAGTCTGAGAGATTTGGACGTGAAAGGGTACCAGTCTTGTCGGGAATTGGGAACCCTTCGCGAGAATGTCCAAAGTTTCAGCAGGATTTCCAAAATGTTGAGAGGACCTCGAAACATGTCAACCTTGGTTTTGAGAATCTCTCCCGGAGTTTGAGAGATTTGGACGTGAAAGGGTACCAGTCTTGTCGGGGACTGGGAACCCTTCGCGAGAATGTCCAAAGTTTCAGCGGGATTTCCAAAATGTTGAGAGGAACTCGAATCATGTCAACCTTGGTTTTGAGAATCTCTCCCGGAGTTTGAGAGATTTGGACGTGAAAGGGTACCAGTCTTGTCGGGGATTGGGAACCCTTCGCGAGAATGTCCAAAGTTTCAGCGGGATTTCCAAAATGTTGAAAGGAACTCGAAACATGTGAACCTTGGTTTTGAGAATCTCTCCCGCAGTTTGAGAGATTTGGACGTGAAAGGGTACCAGTCTTGTCGGGGATTGGGAACCCTTCGCGAGAATGTCCAAAGTTTCAGCGGGATTTCCAAAATGTTGAGAGGAACTCGAAACATGTCAACCTTGGTTTTGAGAATCTCTCCCGGAGTTTGAGAGATTTGGACGTGAAAGGGTACCAGTCTTGTCGGGGATTGGGAACCCTTCGCCACAATGTCCAAAGTTTCAGCGGGATTTCCAAAATGTTGAGAGGAACTCGAAACATGTCAACCTTGGTTTTGAGAATCTCTCCCGGAGTTTGAGAGATTTGGACGTGAAAGGGTACCAGTCTTGTCGGGGATTGGGAACCCTTCGCGAGAATGTCCAAAGTTTCAGCGGGATTTCCAAAATGTTGAGAGGAACTCGAAACATGTCAACCTTGGTTTTGAGAATCTCTCCCGGAGTTTGAGAGATTTGGACGTGAAAGGGTACCAGTCTTGTCGGGGATTGGGAACCCTTCGCGAGAATGTCCAAACTTTCAGTGGGATTTCCAAAATGTTGAGAGGAACTCGAAACATGTCAACCTTGGTTTTGAGAATCTCTCCCGGAGTTCGAGAGATCTGAACGTGAAAGGGTACCAGTCTTGTCGGGGATTGGGAACCCTTCGCGAGAATGTCCAAAGTTTCAGCGGGATTTCCAAAATGTTGAGAGAAACTCGAAATATGTCAACCTCGGTTTTGAGAATCTCTCCCGGAGTTTGAGAGATTTGGACGTGAAAGGGTACCAGTCTTGTCGGGGATTGGGAACCCTTCGCGAGAATGTCCAAAGTTTCAGCGGGATTTCCAAAATGTTGAGAGGAACTCGAAACATGTCAACCTTGGTTTTGAGAATCTCTCCCGGAGTTTGAGAGATTTGGACGTGAAAGGGTACCAGTCTTGTCGGGGATTGGGAACCCTTCGCGAGAATGTCCAAAGTTTCAGCGGGATTTCCAAAATGTTGAGAGGAACTCGAATCATGTCAACCATGGTTTTGAGAATCTCTCCCGGAGTTTGAGAGATTTGGACGTGAAAGGGTACCAGTCTTGTCGGGAATTGGGAACCCTTCGCGAGAATGTCCAAAGTTTCAGCAGGATTTCCAAAATGTTGAGAGGAACTCGAAACATGTGAACCTTGGTTTTGAGAATCTCTCCCGGAGTTTGAGAGATTTGGACGTGAAAGGGTACCAGTCTTGTCGGGGACTGGGAACCCTTCGCGAGAATGTCCAAAGTTTCAGTGGGATTTCCAAAATGTTGAGAGGAACTCGAATCATGTCAACCTTGGTTTTGAGAATCTCTCCCGGAGTTTGAGAGATTTGGACGTGAAAGGGTACCAGTCTTGTCGGGGATTGGGAACCCTTCGCGAGAATGTCCAAAGTTTCAGCGGGATTTCCAAAATGTTGAGAGGAACTCGAAACATGTCAACCTTGGTTTTGAGAATCTCTCCCGGAGTTTGAGAGATTTGGACGTGAAAGGGTACCAGTCTTGTCGGGGATTGGGAACCCTTCGCGAGAATGTCCAAAGTTTCAGCGGGATTTCCAAAATGTTGAGAGGAACTCGAAACATGTCAACCTTGGTTTTGAGAATCTCTCCCGGAGTTTGAGAGATTTGGACGTGAAAGGGTACCAGTCTTGTCGGGGATTGGGAACCCTTCGCCACAATGTCCAAAGTTTCAGCGGGATTTCCAAAATGTTGAAAGGAACTCGAAACATTTCGGCCTTGGTTTTGAGAATCTCTCCCGGAGTTTGAGAGATTTGGACGTGAAAGGGTACCAGTCTTGTCGGGGATTGGGAACCCTTCGCGAGAATGTCCAAAGTTTCAGCGGGATTTCCAAAATGTTGAGAGGAACTCGAAACATGTCAACCTTGGTTTTGAGAATCTCTCCCGGAGTTTGAGAGATTTGGACGTGAAAGGGTACCAGTCTTGTCGGGGATTGGGAACCCTTCGCGAGAATGTCCAAAGTTTCAGCGGGATTTCCAAAATGTTGAGAGGAACTCGAAACATGTCAACCTTGGTTTTGAGAATCTCACCCGGAGTTTGAGAGATTTGGACGCGAAAGGGTACCAGTCTTGTCGGGGATTGGGAACCCTTCGCCACAATGTCCAAAGTTTCAGCGGGATTTCCAAAATGTTGAGAGGAACTCGAAACATGTCAACCTTGGTTTTGAGAATCTCTCCCGGAGTTTGAGAGATTTGGACGTGAAAGGGTACCAGTCTTGTCGGGGATTGGGAACCCTTCGCGAGAATGTCCAAAGTTTCAGCGGGATTTCCAAAATGTTGAAAGGAACTCGAAACATGTCAACCTTGGTTTTGAGAATCTCTCCCTGAGTTTGAGAGATTTGGACGTGAAAGGGTACCAGTCTTGTCGGGGATTGGGAACCCTTCGCGAGAATGTCCAAAGTTTCAGCGGGATTTCCAAAATGTTGAGAGGAACTCGAATCATGTCAACCTTGGTTTTGAGAATCTCTCCCGGAGTTTGAGAGATTTGGACGTGAAAGGGTACCAGTCTTGTCGGGGATTGGGAACCCTTCGCGAGAATGTCCAAAGTTTCAGCGGGATTTCCAAAATGTTGAGAGGAACTCGAAACATGTCAACCTTGGTTTTGAGAATCTCTCCCGGAGTTTGAGAGATTTGGACGTGAAAGGGTACCAGTCTTGTCGGGGATTGGGAACCCTTCGCGAGAATGTCCAAAGTTTCAGCGGGATTTCCAAAATGTTGAAAGGAACTCGAAACATGTCAACCTTGGTTTTGAGAATCTCTCCCTGAGTTTGAGAGATTTGGACGTGAAAGGGTACCAGTCTTGTCGGGGATTGGGAACCCTTCGCGAGAATGTCCAAAGTTTCAGTGGGATTTCCAAAATGTTGAGAGGAACTCGAATCATGTCAACCTTGGTTTTGAGAATCTCTCCCGGAGTTTGAGAGATTTGGACGTGAAAGGGTACCAGTCTTGTCGGGGATTGGGAACCCTTTGCGAGAATGTCCAAAGTTTCAGCGGGATTTCCAAAATGTTGAGAGGAACTCGAAACATGTCAACCTCGGTTTTGAGAATCTCTCCCGGAGTTTGAGAGATTTGGACGTGAAAGGGTACCAGTCTTGTCGGGGATTGGGAACCCTTCGCCACAATGTCCAAAGTTTCAGCGGGATTTCCAAAATGTTGAAAGGAACTCTAAACATGTCAACCTTGGTTTTGAGAATCTCTCCCGGAGTTTGAGAGATTTGGACGTGAAAGGGTACCAGTCTTGTCGGGGATTGGGAACCCTTCGCGAGAATGTCCAAAGTTTCAGCGGGATTTCCAAAATGTTGAGAGGAACTCGAAACATGTCAACCTTGGTTTTGAGAATCTCTCCCGGAGTTTGAGAGATTTGGACGTGAAAGGGTACCAGTCTTGTCGGGGATTGGGAACCCTTCGCGAGAATGTCCAAAGTTTCAGCGGGATTTCCAAAATGTTGAGAGGAACTCGAAACATGTCAACCTTGGTTTTGAGAATCTCTCCCGGAGTTTGAGAGATTTGGACGTGAAAGGGTACCAGTCTTGTCGGGGATTGGGAACCCTTCGCGAGAATGTCCAAAGTTTCAGCGGGATTTCCAAAATGTTGAGAGGAACTCGAAACATGTCAACCTTGGTTTTGAGAATCTCTCCCGGAGTTTGAGAGATTTGGACGTGAAAGGGTACCAGTCTTGTCGGAGATTGGGAACCCTTTGCCACAATGTCCAAAGTTTCAGCGGGATTTCCAAAATGTTGAGAGGAACTCGAATCATGTCAACCTTGGTTTTGAGAATCTCTCCCGGAGTTTGAGAGATTTGGACGTGAAAGGTTACCAGTCTTGTCGGGGATTGGGAACCCTTCGCGAGAATGTCCAAAGTTTCAGCAGGATTTCCAAAATGTTGAGAGGAACTCGAAACATGTCAACCTTGGTTTTGAGAATCTCTCCCGGAGTTTGAGAGATTTGGACGTGAAAGGGTACCAGTCTTGTCGGGGACTGGGAACCCTTCGCGAGAATGTCCAAAGTTTCAGCGGGATTTCCAAAATGTTGAGAGGAACTCGAATCATGTCAACCTTGGTTTTGAGAATCTCTCCCGGAGTTTGAGAGATTTGGACGTGAAAGGGTACCAGTCTTGTCGGGGATTGGGAACCCTTTGCGAGAATGTCCAAAGTTTCAGCGGGATTTCCAAAATGTTGAGAGGAACTCGAAACATGTCAACCTTGGTTTTGAGAATCTCTCCCGGAGTTTGAGAGATTTGGACGTGAAAGGGTACCAGTCTTGTCGGGGATTGGGAACCCTTCGCGAGAATGTCCAAAGTTTCAGCGGGATTTCCAAAATGTTGAGAGGAACTCGAAACATGTCAACCTTGGTTTTGAGAATCTCTCCCGGAGTTTGAGAGATTTGGACGTGAAAGGGTACCAGTCTTGTCGGGGATTGGGAACCCTTTGCGAGAATGTCCAAAGTTTCAGCGGGATTTCCAAAATGTTGAGAGGAACTCGAAACATGTCAACCTTGGTTTTGAGAATCTCTCCCGGAGTTTGAGAGATTCGGACGTGAAAGGGTACCAGTCTTGTCGGGGATTGGGAACCCTTCGCGAGAATGTCCAAAGTTTCAGCGGGATTTCCAAAATGTTGAGAGGAACTCGAAACATGTCAACCTTGGTTTTGAGAATCTCTCCCGGAGTTTGAGAGATTTGGACGTGAAAGGGTACCAGTCTTGTCGGGGATTGGGAACCCTTCGCGAGAATGTCCAAACTTTCAGTGGGATTTCCAAAATGTTGAGAGGAACTCGAAACATGTCAACCTTGGTTTTGAGAATCTCTCCCGGAGTTTGAGAGATTTGGACGCGAAAGGGTACCAGTCTTGTCGGGGATTGGGAACCCTTCGCCACAATGTCCAAAGTTTCAGCGGGATTTCCAAAATGTTGAGAGGAACTCGAAACATGTCAACCTTGGTTTTGAGAATCTCTCCCGGAGTTTGAGAGATTTGGACGTGAAAGGGTACCAGTCTTGTCGGGGATTGGGAACCCTTCGCGAGAATGTCCAAAGTTTCAGCGGGATTTCCAAAATGTTGAAAGGAACTCGAAACATGTCAACCTTGGTTTTGAGAATCTCTCCCGGAGTTTGAGAGATTTGGACGTGAAAGGGTACCAGTCTTGTCGGGGATTGGGAACCCTTCGCGAGAATGTCCAAAGTTTCAGCGGGATTTCCAAAATGTTGAGAGGAACTCGAATCATGTCAACCTTGGTTTTGAGAATCTCTCCCGGAATTTGAGAGATTTGGACGTGAAAGGGTACCAGTCTTGTCGGGGATTGGGAACCCTTCGCGAGAATGTCCAAAGTTTCAGCGGGATTTCCAAAATGTTGAGAGGAACTCGAAACATGTCAACCTTGGTTTTGAGAATCTCTCCCGGAGTTTGAGAGATTTGGACGTGAAAGGGTACCAGTCTTGTCGGGGATTGGGAACCCTTCGTGAGAATGTCCAAACTTTCAGTGGGATTTCCAAAATGTTGAGAGGAACTCGAAACATGTCAACCTTGGTTTTGAGAATCTCTCCCGGAGTTTGAGAGATTTGGACGTGAAAGGGTACCAGTCTTGTCGGGGATTGGGAACCCTTCGCGAGAATGTCCAAAGTTTCAGCGGGATTTCCAAAATGTTGAGAGGAACTCGAAACATGTGAACTATGGTTTTGAGAATCTCTCCCGGAGTTTGAGAGATTTGGACGTGAAAGGGTACCAGTCTTGTCGGGGATTGGCAACCCTTCGCGAGAATGTCCAAAGTTTCAGCGGGATTTCCAAAATGTTGAGAGGAACTCGAAACATGTCAACCTTGGTTTTGAGAATCTCTCCCGGAGTTTGAGAGATTTGGACGTGAAAGGGTACCAGTCTTTTCGGGGATTGGGAACCCTTCGCGAGAATGTCCAAAGTTTCAGCAGGATTTCCAAAATGTTGAGAGGAACTCGAAACATGTCAACCTTGGTTTTGAGAATCTCTCCCGGAGTTTGAGAGATTTGGACGTGAAAGGGTACCAGTCTTGTCGGGGATTGGGAACCCTTTGCCACAATGTCCAAAGTTTCAGCGGGATTTCCAAAATGTTGAGAGGAACTCGAATCATGTCAACCTTGGTTTTGAGAATCTCTCCCGGAGTTTGAGAGATTTGGACGTGAAAGGTTACCAGTCTTGTCGGGGATTGGGAACCCTTCGCGAGAATGTCCAAAGTTTCAGCAGGATTTCCAAAATGTTGAGAGGAACTCGAAACATGTCAACCTTGGTTTTGAGAATCTCTCCCGGAGTTTGAGAGATTTGGACGTGAAAGGGTACCAGTCTTGTCGGGGACTGGGAACCCTTCGCCACAATGTCCAAAGTTTCAGCGGGATTTCCAAAATGTTGAGAGGAACTCGAATCATGTCAACCTTGGTTTTGAGAATCTCTCCCGGAGTTTGAGAGATTTGGACGTGAAAGGGTACCAGTCTTGTCGGGGATTGGGAACCCTTCGCGAGAATGTCCAAAGTTTCAGCGGGATTTCCAAAATGTTGAGAGGAACTCGAAACATGTCAACCTTGGTTTTGAGAATCTCTCCCGGAGTTTGAGAGAT
Source organism: Streptopelia decaocto (assembly GCF_964273445.1). Classification (NCBI taxonomy): domain Eukaryota; kingdom Metazoa; phylum Chordata; class Aves; order Columbiformes; family Columbidae; genus Streptopelia; species Streptopelia decaocto. Next base: position 983,921 of record NW_028117226.1, on the reverse strand, counting down.
TTGGACGTGAAAGGGTACCAGTCTTGTCGGGGATTGGGAACCCTTCGCGAGAATGTCCAAAGTTTCAGCGGGATTTCCAAAATGTTGAGAGGAACTCGAAACATGTCAACCTTGGTTTTGAGAATCTCTCCCGGAGTTTGAGAGATTTGGACGTGAAAGGGTACCAGTCTTGTCGGGGATTGGGAACCCTTCGCCACAATGTCCAAAGTTTCAGCGGGATTTCCAAAATGTTGAGAGGAACTCGAAACATGTCAACCTTGGTTTTGAGAATCTCTCCCGGAGTTTGAGAGATTTGGACGTGAAAGGGTACCAGTCTTGTCGGGGATTGGGAACCCTTCGCGAGAATGTCCAAACTTTCAGTGGGATTTCCAAAATGTTGAGAGGAACTCGAAACATGTCAACCTTGGTTTTGAGAATCTCTCCCGGAGTTCGAGAGATTTGAACGTGAAAGGGTACCAGTCTTGTCGGGGATTGGGAACCCTTCGCGAGAATGTCCAAAGTTTCAGCGGGATTTCCAAAATGTTGAGAGAAACTCGAAACATGTCAACCTCGGTTTTGAGAATCTCTCCCGGAGTTTGAGAGATTTGGACGTGAAAGGGTACCAGTCTTGTCGGGGATTGGCAACCCTTCGCGAGAATGTCCAAAGTTTCAGCAGGATTTCCAAAATGTTGAGAGGAACTCGAAACATGTCAACCTTGGTTTTGAGAATCTCTCCCGGAGTTTGAGAGATTTGGACGTGAAAGGGTACCAGTCTTGTCGGGGATTGGGAACCCTTCGCGAGAATGTCCAAAGTTTCAGCGGGATTTCCAAAATGTTGAGAGGAACTCGAAACATGTCAACCTTGGTTTTGAGAATCTCTCACGGAGTTTGAGACATTTGGACGTGAAAGGGTACCAGTCTTGTCGGGGATTGGGAACCCTTCGCGAGAATGTCCAAAGTTTCAGCAGGATTTCCAAAATGTTGAGAGGAACTCGAACCATGTCAACCTTGGTTTTGAGAATCTCTCCCGGAGTTTGAGATATTTGGACGTGAAAGGGTACCAGTCTTGTCGGGGATTGGGAACCCTTCGCGAGAATGTCCAAAGTTTCAGCGGGATTTCCAAAATGTTGAAAGGAACTCGAAACATGTCAACCTTGGTTTTGAGAATCTCTCCCGGAGTTTGAGAGATTTGGACGTGAAAGGGTACCAGTCTTGTCGGAGATTGGGCACCCTTTGCCACAATGTCCAAAGTTTCAGCGGGATTTCCAAAATGTTGAGAGGAACTCGAATCATGTCAACCTTGGTTTTGAGAATCTCTCCCGGAGTTTGAGAGATTTGGACGTGAAAGGTTACCAGTCTTGTCGGGGATTGGGAACCCTTCGCGAGAATGTCCAAACTTTCAGTGGGATTTCCAAAATGTTGAGAGGAACTCGAAACATGTCAACCTTGGTTTTGAGAATCTCTCCCGGAGTTTGAGAGATTTGGACGTGAAAGGGTACCAGTCTTGTCGGGGACTGGGAACCCTTCGCGAGAATGTCCAAAGTTTCAGCGGGATTTCCAAAATGTTGAGAGGAACTCGAAACATGTCAACCTTGGTTTTGAGAATCTCTCCCGGAGTTTGAGAGATTTGGACGTGAAAGGGTACCAGTCTTGTCGGGGATTGGGAACCCTTCGCGAGAATGTCCAAAGTTTCAGCGGGATTTCCAAAATGTTGAGAGGAACTCGAAACATGTCAACCTTGGTTTTGAGAATCTCTCCCGGATTTTGAGAGATTTGGACGTGAAAGGGTACCAGTCTTGTCGGGGATTGGGAACCCTTCGCGAGAATGTCCAAAGTTTCAGCGGGATTTCCAAAATGTTGAGAGGAACTCGAAACATGTCAACCTTGGTTTTGAGAATCTCTCCCGGAGTTTGAGAGATTTGGACGTGAAAGGGTACCAGTCTTGTCGGGGATTGGGAACCCTTTGCGAGAATGTCCAAAGTTTCAGCGGGATTTCCAAAATGTTGAGAGGAACTCGAAACATGTCAACCTTGGTTTTGAGAATCTCTCCCGGAGTTTGAGAGATTTGGACGTGAAAGGGTACCAGTCTTGTCGGGGATTGGGAACCCTTCGCGAGAATGTCCAAAGTTTCAGCGGGATTTCCAAAATGTTGAGAGGAACTCGAAACATGTCAACCTTGGTTTTGAGAATCTCTCCCGGAGTTTGAGAGATTTGGACGTGAAAGGGTACCAGTCTTGTCGGGGATTGGGAACCCTTCGCCACAATGTCCAAAGTTTCAGCGGGATTTCCAAAATGTTGAGAGGAACTCGAAACATGTCAACCTTGGTTTTGAGAATCTCTCCCGGAGTTTGAGAGATTTGGACGCGAAAGGGTACCAGTCTTGTCGGGGATTGGGAACCCTTCGCCACAATGTCCAAAGTTTCAGCGGGATTTCCAAAATGTTGAGAGGAACTCGAAACATGTCAACCTTGGTTTTGAGAATCTCTCCCGGAGTTTGAGAGATTTGGACGTGAAAGGGTACCAGTCTTGTCGGGGATTGGGAACCCTTCGCGAGAATGTCCAAAGTTTCAGCGGGATTTCCAAAATGTTGAAAGGAACTCGAAACATGTCAACCTTGGTTTTGAGAATCTCTCCCGGAGTTTGAGAGATTTGGACGTGAAAGGGTACCAGTCTTGTCGGGGATTGGGAACCCTTCGCGAGAATGTCCAAAGTTTCAGCGGGATTTCCAAAATGTTGAGAGGAACTCGAATCATGTCAACCTTGGTTTTGAGAATCTCTCCCGGAATTTGAGAGATTTGGACGTGAAAGGGTACCAGTCTTGTCGGGGATTGGGAACCCTTCGCGAGAATGTCCAAAGTTTCAGCGGGATTTCCAAAATGTTGAGAGGAACTCGAAACATGTCAACCTTGGTTTTGAGAATCTCTCCCGGAGTTTGAGAGATTTGGACGTGAAAGGGTACCAGTCTTGTCGGGGATTGGGAACCCTTCGCGAGAATGTCCAAACTTTCAGTGGGATTTCCAAAATGTTGAGAGGAACTCGAAACATGTCAACCTTGGTTTTGAGAATCTCTCCCGGAGTTTGAGAGATTTGGACGTGAAAGGGTACCAGTCTTGTCGGGGATTGGGAACCCTTCGCGAGAATGTCCAAAGTTTCAGCGGGATTTCCAAAATGTTGAGAGGAACTCGAAACATGTCAACCTTGGTTTTGAGAATCTCTCCCGGAGTTTGAGAGATTTGGACGTGAAAGGGTACCAGTCTTGTCGGGGATTGGCAACCCTTCGCGAGAATGTCCAAAGTTTCAGCGGGATTTCCAAAATGTTGAGAGGAACTCGAAACATGTCAACCTTGGTTTTGATAATCTCTCCCGGAGTTTGAGAGATTTGGACGTGAAAGGGTACCAGTCTTGTCGGGGATTGGGAACCCTTCGCGAGAATGTCCAAAGTTTCAGCGGGATTTCCAAAATGTTGAGAGGAACTCGAAACATGTCAACCTTGGTTTTGAGAATCTCTCCCGGAGTTTGAGAGATTTGGACGTGAAAGGGTACCAGTCTTGTCGGGGATTGGGAACCCTTCGCGAGAATGTCCAAAGTTTCAGCAGGATTTCCAAAATGTTGAGAGGAACTCGAAACATGTCAACCTTGGTTTTGAGAATCTCTCCCGGAGTTTGAGAGATTTGGACGTGAAAGGGTACCAGTCTTGTCGGGGATTGGGAACCCTTCGCGAGAATGTCCAAAGTTTCAGCGGGATTTCCAAAATGTTGAGAGGAACTCGAAACATGTCAACCTTGGTTTTGAGAATCTCTCCCGGAGTTTGAGAGATTTGGACGTGAAAGGGTACCAGTCTTGTCGGGGATTGGGAACCCTTTGCCACAATGTCCAAAGTTTCAGCGGGATTTCCAAAATGTTGAGAGGAACTCGAATCATGTCAACCTTGGTTTTGAGAATCTCTCCCGGAGTTTGAGAGATTTGGACGTGAAAGGGTACCAGTCTTGTCGGGGACTGGGAACCCTTCGCGAGAATGTCCAAAGTTTCAGCGGGATTTCCAAAATGTTGAGAGGAACTCGAATCATGTCAACCTTGGTTTTGAGAATCTCTCCCGGAGTTTGAGAGATTTGGACGTGAAAGGGTACCAGTCTTGTCGGGGATTGGGAACCCTTCGCGAGAATGTCCAAAGTTTCAGCGGGATTTCCAAAATGTTGAGAGGAACTCGAAACATGTCAACCTTGGTTTTGAGAATCTCTCCCGGAGTTTGAGAGATTTGGACGTGAAAGGGTACCAGTCTTGTCGGGGATTGGGAACCCTTCGCGAGAATGTCCAAAGTTTCAGCGGGATTTCCAAAATGTTGAGAGGAACTCGAATCATGTCAACCTTGGTTTTGAGAATCTCTCCCGGAGTTTGAGAGATTTGGACGTGAAAGGGTACCAGTCTTGTCGGGGATTGGGAACCCTTCGCGAGAATGTCCAAAGTTTCAGCGGGATTTCCAAAATGTTGAGAGGAACTCGAAACATGTCAACCTTGGTTTTGAGAATCTCTCCCGGAGTTCGAGAGATTTGAACGTGAAAGGGTACCAGTCTTGTAGGGGATTAGGAACCCTTCGCGAGAATGTCCAAAGTTTCAGCGGGATTTCCAAAATGTTGAGAGAAACTCGAAACATGTCAACCTCGGTTTTTAGAATCTCTCCCGGAGTTTGAGAGATTTGGACGTGAAAGGGTACCAGTCTTGTCGGGGATTGGGAACCCTTCGCGAGAATGTCCAAAGTTTCAGCGGGATTTCCAAAATGTTGAGAGGAACTCGAAACATGTCAACCTTGGTTTTGAGAATCTCTCCCGGAGTTTGAGAGATTTGGACGTGAAAGGGTACCAGTCTTGTCGGGGATTGGCAACCCTTCGCGAGAATGTCCAAAGTTTCAGCGGGATTTCCAAAATGTTGAGAGGAACTCGAAACATGTCAACCTTGGTTTTGAGAATCTCTCCCGGAGTTTGAGAGATTTGGACGTGAAAGGGTACCAGTCTTGTCGGGGATTGGGAACCCTTCGCGAGAATGTCCAAAGTTTCAGCGGGATTTCCAAAATGTTGAGAGGAACTCGAAACATGTCAACCTTGGTTTTGAGAATCTCTCCCGGAGTTTGAGAGATTTGGACGTGAAAGGGTACCAGTCTTGTCGGGGATTGGGAACCCTTCGCGAGAATGTCCAAAGTTTCAGCGGGATTTCCAAAATGTTGAGAGGAACTCGAAACATGTCAACCTTGGTTTTGAGAATCTCTCCCGGAGTTTGAGAGATTTGGACGTGAAAAGGTACCAGTCTTGTCGGGGATTGGGAACCCTTCGCGAGAATGTCCAAAGTTTCAGCGGGATTTCCAAAATGTTGAGAGGAACTCGAAACATGTCAACCTTGGTTTTGAGAATCTCTCCCGGAGTTTGAGAGATTTGGACGTGAAAGGGTACCAGTCTTGTCGGGGATTGGGAACCCTTCGCGAGAATGTCCAAAGTTTCAGCGGGATTTCCAAGATGTTGAGAGGAACTCGAAACATGTCAACCTTGGTTTTGAGAATCTCTCCCGGAGTTTGAGAGATTTGGACGTGAAAGGGTACCAGTCTTGTCGGGGATTGGGAACCCTTCGCGAGAATGTCCAAAGTTTCAGCGGGATTTCCAAAATGTTGAGAGGAACTCGAAACATGTCAACCTTGGTTTTGAGAATCTCTCCCGGAGTTTGAGAGATTTGGACGTGAAAGGGTACCAGTCTTGTCGGGGATTGGGAACCCTTCGCGAGAATGTCCAAAGTTTCAGCGGGATTTCCAAAATGTTGAGAGGAACTCGAAACATGTCAACCTTGGTTTTGAGAATCTCTCCCGGAGTTTGAGAGATTTGGACGTGAAAGGGTACCAGTCTTGTCGGGGATTGGGAACCCTTCGCGAGAATGTCCAAAGTTTCAGCGGGATTTCCAAAATGTTGAGAGGAACTCGAAACATGTCAACCTTGGTTTTGAGAATCTCTCCCGGAGTTTGAGAGATTTGGACGTGAAAGGGTACCAGTCTTGTCGGGGATTGGGAACCCTTCGCGAGAATGTCCAAAGTTTCAGTGGGATTTCCAAAATGTTGAAAGGAACTCGAAACATGTCAACCTTGGTTTTGAGAATCTCTCCCGGAGTTTGAGAGATTTGGACGTGAAAGGGTACCAGTCTTGTCGGGGATTGGGAACCCTTCGCGAGAATGTCCAAAGTTTCAGCGGGATTTCCAAAATGTTGAGAGGAACTCGAAACATGTCAACCTTGGTTTTGAGAATCTCTCCCGGAGTTTGAGAGATTTGGACGTGAAAGGGTACCAGTCTTGTCGGGGATTGGGAACCCTTCGCGAGAATGTCCAAAGTTTCAGCGGGATTTCCAAAATGTTGAGAGGAACTCGAAACATGTCAACCTCGGTTTTGAGAATCTCTCCCGGAGTTTGAGAGATTTGGACGTGAAAGGGTACCAGTCTTGTCGGGGATTGGGAACCCTTCGCGAGAATGTCCAAAGTTTCAGCGGGATTTCCAAAATGTTGAGAGGAACTCGAAACATGTCAACCTTGGTTTTGAGAATCTCTCCCGGAGTTTGAGAGATTTGGACGTGAAAGGGTACCAGTCTTGTCGGGGATTGGCAACCCTTCGCGAGAATGTCCAAAGTTTCAGCGGGATTTCCAAAATGTTGAGAGAAACTCGAAACATGTCAACCTTGGTTTTGAGAATCTCTCCCGGAGTTTGAGAGATTTGGACGTGAAAGGGTACCAGTCTTGTCGGGGATTGGGAACCCTTCGCGAGAATGTCCAAAGTTTCAGCGGGATTTCCAAAATGTTGAGAGGAACTCGAAACATGTCAACCTTGGTTTTGAGAATCTCTCCCGGAGTTTGAGAGATTTGGACGTGAAAGGCTACCAGTCTTGTCGGGGATTGGGAACCCTTCGCGAGAATGTCCAAAGTTTCAGCGGGATTTCCAAAATGTTGAGAGGAACTCAAAACATGTCAACCTCGGTTTTGAGAATCTCTCCCGGAGTTTGAGAGATTTGGACGTGAAAGGGTACCAGTCTTGTCGGGGATTGGGAACCCTTTGCGAGAATGTCCAAAGTTTCAGCGGGATTTCCAAAATGTTGAGAGGAACTCGAAACATGTCAACCTTGGTTTTGAGAATCTCTCCCGGAGTTTGAGAGATTTGGACGTGAAAGGGTACCAGTCTTGTCGGGGATTGGGAACCCTTCGCGAGAATGTCCAAAGTTTCAGCGGGATTTCCAAAATGTTGAGAGGAACTCGAAACATGTCAACCTCGGTTTTGAGAATCTCTCCCGGAGTTTGAGAGATTTGGACGTGAAAGGGTACCAGTCTTGTCGGGGATTGGGAACCCTTCGCGAGAATGTCCAAAGTTTCAGCGGGATTTCCAAAATGTTGAGAGGAACTCGAAACATGTCAACCTTGGTTTTGAGAATCTCTCCCGGAGTTTGAGAGATTTGGACGTGAAAGGGTACCAGTCTTGTCGGGGATTGGGAACCCTTCGCGAGAATGTCCAAAGTTTCAGCGGGATTTCCAAAATGTTGAGAGGAACTCGAATCATGTCAACCTTGGTTTTGAGAATCTCTCCCGGAGTTTGAGAGATTTGGACGTGAAAGGGTACCAGTCTTGTCGGGGATTGGGAACCCTTCGCGAGAATGTCCAAAGTTTCAGCGGGATTTCCAAAATGTTGAGAGGAACTCGAAACATGTCAACCTTGGTTTTGAGAATCTCTCCCGGAGTTTGAGAGATTTGGACGTGAAAGGGTACCAGTCTTGTCGGGGATTGGGAACCCTTCGCGAGAATGTCCAAAGTTTCAGCGGGATTTCCAAAATGTTGAGAGGAACTCGAAACATGTCAACCTTGGTTTTGAGAATCTCTCCCGGAGTTTGAGAGATTTGGACGTGAAAGGGTACCAGTTTTGTCGGGGATTGGGAACCCTTCGCGAGAATGTCCAAAGTTTCAGCGGGATTTCCAAAATGTTGAGAGGAACTCGAAACATGTCAACCTCGGTTTTGAGAATCTCTCCCGGAGTTTGAGAGATTTGGACGTGAAAGGGTACCAGTCTTGTCGGGGATTGGGAACCCTTCGCGAGAATGTCCAAAGTTTCAGTGGGATTTCCAAAATGTTGAAAGGAACTCGAAACATGTCAACCTTGGTTTTGAGAATCTCTCCCGGAGTTTGAGAGATTTGGACGTGAAAGGGTACCAGTCTTGTCGGGGATTGGGAACCCTTCGCGAGAATGTCCAAAGTTTCAGCGGGATTTCCAAAATGTTGAGAGGAACTCGAAACATGTCAACCTTGGTTTTGAGAATCTCTCCCGGAGTTTGAGAGATTTGGACGTGAAAGGGTACCAGTCTTGTCGGGGATTGGGAACCCTTCGCGAGAATGTCCAAAGTTTCAGCGGGATTTCCAAAATGTTGAGAGGAACTCGAAACATGTCAACCTCGGTTTTGAGAATCTCTCCCGGAGTTTGAGAGATTTGGACGTGAAAGGGTACCAGTCTTGTCGGGGATTGGGAACCCTTCGCGAGAATGTCCAAAGTTTCAGCGGGATTTCCAAAATGTTGAGAGGAACTCGAAACATGTCAACCTTGGTTTTGAGAATCTCTCCCGGAGTTTGAGAGATTTGGACGTGAAAGGGTACCAGTCTTGTCGGGGATTGGCAACCCTTCGCGAGAATGTCCAAAGTTTCAGCGGGATTTCCAAAATGTTGAGAGAAACTCGAAACATGTCAACCTTGGTTTTGAGAATCTCTCCCGGAGTTTGAGAGATTTGGACGTGAAAGGGTACCAGTCTTGTCGGGGATTGGGAACCCTTCGCGAGAATGTCCAAAGTTTCAGCGGGATTTCCAAAATGTTGAGAGGAACTCGAAACATGTCAACCTTGGTTTTGAGAATCTCTCCCGGAGTTTGAGAGATTTGGACGTGAAAGGCTACCAGTCTTGTCGGGGATTGGGAACCCTTCGCGAGAATGTCCAAAGTTTCAGCGGGATTTCCAAAATGTTGAGAGGAACTCAAAACATGTCAACCTCGGTTTTGAGAATCTCTCCCGGAGTTTGAGAGATTTGGACGTGAAAGGGTACCAGTCTTGTCGGGGATTGGGAACCCTTTGCGAGAATGTCCAAAGTTTCAGCGGGATTTCCAAAATGTTGAGAGGAACTCGAAACATGTCAACCTTGGTTTTGAGAATCTCTCCCGGAGTTTGAGAGATTTGGACGTGAAAGGGTACCAGTCTTGTCGGGGATTGGGAACCCTTCGCGAGAATGTCCAAAGTTTCAGCGGGATTTCCAAAATGTTGAGAGGAACTCGAAACATGTCAACCTCGGTTTTGAGAATCTCTCCCGGAGTTTGAGAGATTTGGACGTGAAAGGGTACCAGTCTTGTCGGGGATTGGGAACCCTTCGCGAGAATGTCCAAAGTTTCAGCGGGATTTCCAAAATGTTGAGAGGAACTCGAAACATGTCAACCTTGGTTTTGAGAATCTCTCCCGGAGTTTGAGAGATTTGGACGTGAAAGGGTACCAGTCTTGTCGGGGATTGGGAACCCTTCGCGAGAATGTCCAAAGTTTCAGCGGGATTTCCAAAATGTTGAGAGGAACTCGAATCATGTCAACCTTGGTTTTGAGAATCTCTCCCGGAGTTTGAGAGATTTGGACGTGAAAGGGTACCAGTCTTGTCGGGGATTGGGAACCCTTCGCGAGAATGTCCAAAGTTTCAGCGGGATTTCCAAAATGTTGAGAGGAACTCGAAACATGTCAACCTTGGTTTTGAGAATCTCTCCCGGAGTTTGAGAGATTTGGACGTGAAAGGGTACCAGTCTTGTCGGGGATTGGGAACCCTTCGCGAGAATGTCCAAAGTTTCAGCGGGATTTCCAAAATGTTGAGAGGAACTCGAAACATGTCAACCTTGGTTTTGAGAATCTCTCCCGGAGTTTGAGAGATTTGGACGTGAAAGGGTACCAGTCTTGTCGGGGATTGGGAACCCTTCGCGAGAATGTCCAAAGTTTCAGCGGGATTTCCAAAATGTTGAGAGGAACTCGAAACATGTCAACCTTGGTTTTGAGAATCTCTCCCGGAGTTTGAGAGATTTGGACGTGAAAGGGTACCAGTCTTGTCGGGGATTGGCAACCCTTCGCGAGAATGTCCAAAGTTTCAGCGGGATTTCCAAAATGTTGAGAGGAACTCGAAACATGTCAACCTTGGTTTTGAGAATCTCTCCCGGAGTTTGAGAGATTTGGACGTGAAAGGGTACCAGTCTTGTCGGGGATTGGGAACCCTTCGCGAGAATGTCCAAAGTTTCAGCGGGATTTCCAAAATGTTGAGAGGAACTCGAAACATGTCAACCTTGGTTTTGAGAATCTCTCCCGGAGTTTGAGAGATTTGGACGTGAAAGGGTACCAGTCTTGTCGGGGATTGGGAACCCTTTGCCACAATGTCCAAAGTTTCAGCGGGATTTCCAAAATGTTGAGAGGAACTCGAATCATGTCAACCTTGGTTTTGAGAATCTCTCCCGGAGTTTGAGAGATTTGGACGTGAAAGGTTACCAGTCTTGTCGGGGATTGGGAACCCTTCGCGAGAATGTCCAAAGTTTCAGCAGGATTTCCAAAATGTTGAGAGGAACTCGAAACATGTCAACCTTGGTTTTGAGAATCTCTCCCGGAGTTTGAGAGATTTGGACGTGAAAGGGTACCAGTCTTGTCGGGGACTGGGAACCCTTCGCGAGAATGTCCAAAGTTTCAGCGGGATTTCCAAAATGTTGAGAGGAACTCGAAACATGTCAACCTTGGTTTTGAGAATCTCTCCCGGAGTTTGAGAGATTTGGACGTGAAAGGGTACCAGTCTTGTCGGGGATTGGCAACCCTTCGCGAGAATGTCCAAAGTTTCAGCGGGATTTCCAAAATGTTGAGAGGAACTCGAAACATGTCAACCTTGGTTTTGAGAATCTCTCCCGGAGTTTGAGAGATTTGGACGTGAAAGGGTACCAGTCTTGTCGGGGATTGGGAACCCTTCGCGAGAATGTCCAAAGTTTCAGCGGGATTTCCAAAATGTTGAGAGGAACTCGAAACATGTCAACCTTGGTTTTGAGAATCTCTCCCGGAGTTTGAGAGATTTGGACGTGAAAGGGTACCAGTCTTGTCGGGGATTGGGAACCCTTTGCCACAATGTCCAAAGTTTCAGCGGGATTTCCAAAATGTTGAGAGGAACTCGAATCATGTCAACCTTGGTTTTGAGAATCTCTCCCGGAGTTTGAGAGATTTGGACGTGAAAGGGTACCAGTCTTGTCGGGGATTGGGAACCCTTCGCCACAATGTCCAAAGTTTCAGCGGGATTTCCAAAATGTTGAGAGGAACTCGAAACATGTCAACCTTGGTTTTGAGAATCTCTCCCGGAGTTTGAGAGATTTGGACGTGAAAGGGTACCAGTCTTGTCGGGGATTGGGAACCCTTCGCGAGAATGTTCAAAGTTTCAGCGGGATTTCCAAAATGTTGAGAGGAACTCGAAACATGTCAACCTCGGTTTTGAGAATCTCTCCCGGAGTTTGAGAGATTTGGACGTGAAAGGGTACCAGTCTTGTCGGGGATTGGGAACCCTTCGCGAGAATGTCCAAAGTTTCAGTGGGATTTCCAAAATGTTGAAAGGAACTCGAAACATGTCAACCTTGGTTTTGAGAATCTCTCCCGGAGTTTGAGAGATTTGGACGTGAAAGGGTACCAGTCTTGTCGGGGATTGGGAACCCTTCGCGAGAATGTTAAAAGTTTCAGCGGGATTTCCAAAATGTTGAGAGGAACTCGAAACATGTCAACCTTGGTTTTGAGAATCTCTCCCGGAGTTTGAGAGATTTGGACGTGAAAGGGTACCAGTCTTGTCGGGGATTGGGAACCCTTCGCGAGAATGTCCAAAGTTTCAGCGGGATTTCCAAAATGTTGAGAGGAACTCGAAACATGTCAACCTCGGTTTTGAGAATCTCTCCCGGAGTTTGAGAGATTTGGACGTGAAAGGGTACCAGTCTTGTCGGGGATTGGGAACCCTTCGCGAGAATGTCCAAAGTTTCAGCGGGATTTCCAAAATGTTGAGAGGAACTCGAAACATGTCAACCTTGGTTTTGAGAATCTCTCCCGGAGTTTGAGAGATTTGGACGTGAAAGGGTACCAGTCTTGTCGGGGATTGGGAACCCTTCGCGAGAATGTCCAAAGTTTCAGCGGGATTTCCAAAATGTTGAGAGGAACTCGAAACATGTCAACCTCGGTTTTTAGAATCTCTCCCGGAGTTTGAGAGATTTGGACGTGAAAGGGTACCAGTCTTGTCGGGGATTGGGAACCCTTCGCGAGAATGTCCAAAGTTTCAGCGGGATTTCCAAAATGTTGAGAGGAACTCGAAACATGTCAACCTTGGTTTTGAGAATCTCTCCCGGAGTTTGAGAGATTTGGACGTGAAAGGGTACCAGTCTTGTCGGGGATTGGGAACCCTTCGCGAGAATGTCCAAAGTTTCAGCGGGATTTCCAAAATGTTGAGAGGAACTCGAATCATGTCAACCTTGGTTTTGAGAATCTCTCCCGGAGTTTGAGAGATTTGGACGTGAAAGGGTACCAGTCTTGTCGGGGATTGGGAACCCTTCGCGAGAATGTCCAAAGTTTCAGCGGGATTTCCAAAATGTTGAGAGGAACTCGTATCATGTCAACCTTGGTTTTGAGAATCTCTCCCGGAGTTTGAGAGATTTGGACGTGAAAGGGTACCAGTCTTGTTGGGGATTGGGAACCCTTCGCGAGAATGTTCAAAGTTTCAGCGGGATTTCCAAAATGTTGAGAGGAACTCGAAACATGTCAACCTCGGTTTTGAGAATCTCTCCCGGAGTTTGAGAGATTTGGACGTGAAAGGGTACCAGTCTTGTCGGGGATTGGGAACCCTTCGCGAGAATGTCCAAAGTTTCAGCGGGATTTCCAAAATGTTGAAAGGAACTCGAAATATGTCAACCTTGGTTTTGAGAATCTCTCCCGGAGTTTGAGAGATTTGGACGTGAAAGGGTACCAGTCTTGTCGGGGATTGGGAACCCTTCGCGAGAATGTCCAAAGTTTCAGCGGGATTTCCAAAATGTTGAGAGGAACTCGAAACATGTCAACCTTTCTTTTGAGAATCTCTCCCGGAGTTTGAGAGATTTGGACGTGAAAGGCTACCAGTCTTGTCGGGGATTGGGAACCCTTCGCGAGAATGTCCAAAGTTTCAGCGGGATTTCCAAAATGTTGAGAGGAACTCGAAACATGTCAACCTTGGTTTTGAGAATCTCTCCCGGAGTTTGAGAGATTTGGACGTGAAAGGGTACCAGTCTTGTCGGGGATTGGGAACCCTTTGCCACAATGTCCAAAGTTTCAGCGGGATTTCCAAAATGTTGAGAGGAACTCGAAACATGTCAACCTTGGTTTTGAGAATCTCTCCCGGAGTTTGAGAGATTTGGACGCGAAAGGGTACCAGTCTTGTCGGGGATTGGGAACCCTTCGCGAGAATGTCCAAAGTTTCAGCGGGATTTCGAAAATGTTGAGAGGAACTCGAAACATGTCAACCTTGGTTTTGAGAATCTCTCCCGGAGTTTGAGAGATTTGGACGTGAAAGGGTACCAGTCTTGTCGGGGATTGGGAACCCTTCGCGAGAATGTCCAAAGTTTCAGCGGGATTCCCAAAATGTTGAAAGGAACTCGAATCATGTCAACCTTGGTTTTGAGAATCTCTCCCGGAGTTTGAGAGATTTGGACGTGAAAGGGTACCAGTCTTGTCGGGGATTGGGAACCCTTCGCGAGAATGTCCAAAGTTTCAGCGGGATTTCCAAAATGTTGAGAGGAACTCGAAACATGTCAACCTTGGTTTTGAGAATCTCTCCCGGAGTTTGAGAGATTTGGACGTGAAAGGGTACCAGTCTTGTCGGGGATTGGGAACCCTTCGCGAGAATGTCCAAAGTTTCAGCGGGATTTCCAAAATGTTGAGAGGAACTCGAAACATGTCAACCTTGGTTTTGAGAATCTCTCCCGGAGTTTGAGAGATTTGGACGTGAAAGGGTACCAGTCTTGTCGGGGATTGGGAACCCTTCGCGAGAATGTCCAAAGTTTCAGCGGGATTTCCAAAATGTTGAGAGGAACTCGAAACATGTCAACCTTGGTTTTGAGAATCTCTCCCGGAGTTTGAGAGATTTGGACGTGAAAGGGTACCAGTCTTGTCGGGGATTGGGAACCCTTCGCGAGAATGTCCAAAGTTTCAGCGGGATTTCCAAAATGTTGAGAGGAACTCGAATCATGTCAACCTTGGTTTTGAGAATCTCTCCCGGAGTTTGAGAGATTTGGACGTGAAAGGGTACCAGTCTTGTCGGGGATTGGGAACCCTTCGCGAGAATGTCCAAAGTTTCAGCGGGATTTCCAAAATGTTGAGAGGAACTCGAAACATGTCAACCTCGGTTTTGAGAATCTCTCCCGGAGTTTGAGAGATTTGGACGTGAAAGGGTACCAGTCTTGTCGGGGATTGGGAACCCTTTGCCACAATGTCCAAAGTTTCAGCGGGATTTCCAAAATGTTGAGAGGAACTCGAAACATGTCAACCTTGGTTTTGAGAATCTCTCCCGGAGTTTGAGAGATTTGGACGCGAAAGGGTACCAGTCTTGTCGGGGATTGGGAACCCTTCGCGAGAATGTCCAAAGTTTCAGCGGGATTTCGAAAATGTTGAGAGGAACTCGAAACATGTCAACCTTGGTTTTGAGAATCTCTCCCGGAGTTTGAGAGATTTGGACGTGAAAGGGTACCAGTCTTGTCGGGGATTGGGAACCCTTCGCGAGAATGTCCAAAGTTTCAGCGGGATTCCCAAAATGTTGAAAGGAACTCGAATCATGTCAACCTTGGTTTTGAGAATCTCTCCCGGAGTTTGAGAGATTTGGACGTGAAAGGGTACCAGTCTTGTCGGGGATTGGGAACCCTTCGCGAGAATGTCCAAAGTTTCAGCGGGATTTCCAAAATGTTGAGAGGAACTCGAAACATGTCAACCTTGGTTTTGAGAATCTCTCCCGGAGTTTGAGAGATTTGGACGTGAAAGGGTACCAGTCTTGTCGGGGATTGGGAACCCTTCGCGAGAATGTCCAAAGTTTCAGCGGGATTTCCAAAATGTTGAGAGGAACTCGAAACATGTCAACCTTGGTTTTGAGAATCTCTCCCGGAGTTTGAGAGATTTGGACGTGAAAGGGTACCAGTCTTGTCGGGGATTGGGAACCCTTCGCGAGAATGTCCAAAGTTTCAGCGGGATTTCCAAAATGTTGAGAGGAACTCGAAACATGTCAACCTTGGTTTTGAGAATCTCTCCCGGAGTTTGAGAGATTTGGACGTGAAAGGGTACCAGTCTTGTCGGGGATTGGGAACCCTTCGCGAGAATGTCCAAAGTTTCAGCAGGATTTCCAAAATGTTGAGAGGAACTCGAAACATGTCAACCTTGGTTTTGAGAATCTCTCCCGGAGTTTGAGAGATTTGGACGTGAAAGGGTACCAGTCTTGTCGGGGATTGGGAACCCTTCGCGAGAATGTCCAAAGTTTCAGCGGGATTTCCAAAATGTTGAGAGGAACTCGAAACATGTCAACCTTGGTTTTGAGAATCTCTCCCGGAGTTTGAGAGATTTGGACGTGAAAGGGTACCAGTCTTGTCGGGGATTGGGAACCCTTCGCGAGAATGTCCAAAGTTTCAGCGGGATTTCCAAAATGTTGAGAGGAACTCGAAACATGTCAACCTTGGTTTTGAGAATCTCTCCCGGAGTTTGAGAGATTTGGACGCGAAAGGGTACCAGTCTTGTCGGGGATTGGGAACCCTTCGCGAGAATGTCCAAAGTTTCAGCGGGATTTCGAAAATGTTGAGAGGAACTCGAAACATGTCAACCTTGGTTTTGAGAATCTCTCCCGGAGTTTGAGAGATTTGGACGTGAAAGGGTACCAGTCTTGTCGGGGATTGGGAACCCTTCGCGAGAATGTCCAAAGTTTCAGCGGGATTTCCAAAATGTTGAAAGGAACTCGAATCATGTCAACCTTGGTTTTGAGAATCTCTCCCGGAGTTTGAGAGATTTGGACGTGAAAGGGTACCAGTCTTGTCGGGGATTGGGAACCCTTCGCGAGAATGTCCAAAGTTTCAGCGGGATTTCCAAAATGTTGAGAGGAACTCGAAACATGTCAACCTTGGTTTTGAGAATCTCTCCCGGAGTTTGAGAGATTTGGACGTGAAAGGGTACCAGTCTTGTCGGGGATTGGGAACCCTTCGCGAGAATGTCCAAAGTTTCAGCAGGATTTCCAAAATGTTGAGAGGAACTCGAAACATGTCAACCTCGGTTTTGAAAATCTCTCCCGGAGTTTGAGAGATTTGGACGTGAAAGGGTACCAGTCTTGTCGGGGATTGGGAACCCTTCGCGAGAATGTCCAAAGTTTCAGCGGGATTTCCAAAATGTTGAGAGGAACTCGAAACATGTCAACCTTGGTTTTGAGAATCTCTCCCGGAGTTCGAGAGATTTGAACGTGAAAGGGTACCAGTCTTGTAGGGGATTAGGAACCCTTCGCGAGAATGTCCAAAGTTTCAGCGGGATTTCCAAAATGTTGAGAGAAACTCGAAACATGTCAACCTCGGTTTTTAGAATCTCTCCCGGAGTTTGAGAGATTTGGACGTGAAAGGGTACCAGTCTTGTCGGGGATTGGGAACCCTTCGCCACAATGTCCAAAGTTTCAGCGGGATTTCCAAAATGTTGAGAGGAACTCGAAACATGTCAACCTTGGTTTTGAGAATCTCTCCCGGAGTTTGAGAGATTTGGACGTGAAAGGGTACCAGTCTTGTCGGGGATTGGGAACCCTTCGCGAGAATGTCCAAAGTTTCAGCGGGATTTCCAAAATGTTGAGAGGAACTCGAATCATGTCAACCTTGGTTTTGAGAATCTCTCCCGGAGTTTGAGAGATTTGGACGTGAAAGGGTACCAGTCTTGTCGGGGATTGGGAACCCTTCGCGAGAATGTCCAAAGTTTCAGCGGGATTTCCAAAATGTTGAGAGGAACTCGAAACATGTCAACCTTGGTTTTGAGAATCTCTCCCGGAGTTTGAGAGATTTGGACGTGAAAGGGTACCAGTCTTGTCGGGGATTGGGAACCCTTCGCGAGAATGTTCAAAGTTTCAGCGGGATTTCCAAAATGTTGAGAGGAACTCGAAACATGTCAACCTCGGTTTTGAGAATCTCTCCCGGAGTTTGAGAGATTTGGACGTGAAAGGGTACCAGTCTTGTCGGGGATTGGGAACCCTTCGCGAGAATGTCCAAAGTTTCAGTGGGATTTCCAAAATGTTGAAAGGAACTCGAAACATGTCAACCTTGGTTTTGAGAATCTCTCCCGGAGTTTGAGAGATTTGGACGTGAAAGGGTACCAGTCTTGTCGGGGATTGGGAACCCTTCGCGAGAATGTTAAAAGTTTCAGCGGGATTTCCAAAATGTTGAGAGGAACTCGAAACATGTCAACCTTTCTTTTGAGAATCTCTCCCGGAGTTTGAGAGATTTGGACGTGAAAGGGTACCAGTCTTGTCGGGGATTGGGAACCCTTCGCGAGAATGTCCAAAGTTTCAGCGGGATTTCCAAAATGTTGAGAGGAACTCGAAACATGTCAACCTCGGTTTTGAGAATCTCTCCCGGAGTTTGAGAGATTTGGACGTGAAAGGGTACCAGTCTTGTCGGGGATTGGGAACCCTTCGCGAGAAGGTCCAAAGTTTCAGCGGGATTTCCAAAATGTTGAGAGGAACTCGAAACATGTCAACCTTGGTTTTGAGAATCTCTCCCGGAGTTTGAGAGATTTGGACGTGAAAGGGTACCAGTCTTGTCGGGGATTGGGAACCCTTCGCGAGAATGTCCAAAGTTTCAGCGGGATTTCCAAAATGTTGAGAGGAACTCGAAACATGTCAACCTCGGTTTTG
Organism: Streptopelia decaocto; assembly: GCF_964273445.1. Taxonomy (NCBI): domain Eukaryota; kingdom Metazoa; phylum Chordata; class Aves; order Columbiformes; family Columbidae; genus Streptopelia; species Streptopelia decaocto. The sequence continues at coordinate 965,989 of NW_028117226.1, read as the reverse complement.
AGAATCTCTCCCGGAGTTTGAGAGATTTGGACGTGAAAGGGTACCAGTCTTGTCGGGGATTGGGAACCCTTCGCGAGAATGTCCAAAGTTTCAGCGGGATTTCCAAAATGTTGAGAGGAACTCGAAACATGTCAACCTTGGTTTTGAGAATCTCTCCCGGAGTTTGAGAGATTTGGACGTGAAAGGGTACCAGTCTTGTCGGGGATTGGGAACCCTTCGCGAGAATGTCCAAAGTTTCAGCGGGATTTCCAAAATGTTGAGAGGAACTCGAATCATGTCAACCTTGGTTTTGAGAATCTCTCCCGGAGTTTGAGAGATTTGGACGTGAAAGGGTACCAGTCTTGTCGGGGATTGGGAACCCTTCGCGAGAATGTCCAAAGTTTCAGCGGGATTTCCAAAATGTTGAAAGGAACTCGAAACATGTCAACCTTGGTTTTGAGAATCTCTCCCGGAGTTTGAGAGATTTGGACGTGAAAGGGTACCAGTCTTGTCGGGGATTGGGAACCCTTCGCGAGAATGTCCAAAGTTTCAGCGGGATTTCCAAAATGTTGAGAGGAACTCGAAACATGTCAACCTTGGTTTTGAGAATCTCTCCCGGAGTTTGAGAGATTTGGACGTGAAAGGGTACCAGTCTTGTCGGGGATTGGGAACCCTTCGCGAGAATGTCCAAAGTTTCAGCGGGATTTCCAAAATGTTGAGAGGAACTCGAAACATGTCAACCTCGGTTTTGAGAATCTCTCCCGGAGTTTGAGAGATTTGGACGTGAAAGGGTACCAGTCTTGTCGGGGATTGGGAACCCTTCTCCACAATGTCCAAAGTTTCAGCGGGATTTCCAAAATGTTGAGAGGAACTCGAAACATGTCAACCTTGGTTTTGAGAATCTCTCCCGGAGTTTGAGAGATTTGGACGCGAAAGGGTACCAGTCTTGTCGGGGATTGGGAACCCTTCGCGAGAATGTCCAAAGTTTCAGCAGGATTTCGAAAATGTTGAGAGGAACTCGAAACATGTCAACCTTGGTTTTGAGAATCTCTCCCGGAGTTTGAGAGATTTGGACGTGAAAGGGTACCAGTCTTGTCGGGGATTGGGAACCCTTCGCGAGAATGTCCAAAGTTTCAGCGGGATTTCCAAAATGTTGAGAGGAACTCGAAACATGTCAACCTTGGTTTTGAGAATCTCTCCCGGAGTTTGAGAGATTTGGACGTGAAAGGGTACCAGTCTTGTCGGGGATTGGGAACCCTTCGCGAGAATGTCCAAAGTTTCAGCGGGATTTCCAAAATGTTGAGAGGAACTCGAAACATGTCAACCTTGGTTTTGAGAATCTCTCCCGGAGTTTGAGAGATTTGGACGTGAAAGGGTACCAGTCTTGTCGGGGATTGGGAACCCTTCGCGAGAATGTCCAAAGTTTCAGCGGGATTTCCAAAATGTTGAGAGGAACTCGAAACATGTCAACCTTGGTTTTGAGAATCTCTCCCGGAGTTTGAGAGATTTGGACGTGAAAGGGTACCAGTCTTGTCGGGGATTGGGAACCCTTCGCGAGAATGTCCAAAGTTTCAGCAGGATTTCCAAAATGTTGAGAGGAACTCGAAACATGTCAACCTCGGTTTTGAGAATCTCTCCCGGAGTTTGAGAGATTTGGACGTGAAAGGGTACCAGTCTTGTCGGGGATTGGGAACCCTTCGCGAGAATGTCCAAAGTTTCAGCGGGATTTCCAAAATGTTGAAAGGAACTCGAAACATGTCAACCTTGGTTTTGAGAATCTCTCCCGGAGTTTGAGAGATTTGGACGTGAAAGGGTACCAGTCTTGTCGGGGATTGGGAACCCTTCGCGAGAATGTCCAAAGTTTCAGCGGGATTTCCAAAATGTTGAGAGGAACTCGAAACATGTCAACCTTTCTTTTGAGAATCTCTCCCGGAGTTTGAGAGACTTGGACGTGAAAGGGTACCAGTCTTGTCGGGGATTGGGAACCCTTCGCCACAATGTCCAAAGTTTCAGCAGGATTTCCAAAATGTTGAGAGGAACTCGAAACATGTCAACCTCGGTTTTGAGAATCTCTCCCGGAGTTTGAGCGATTTGGACGTGAAAGTGTACCAGTCTTGTCGGGGATTGGGAACCCTTCGCGAGAATGTCCAAAGTTTCAGCGGGATTTCCAAAATGTTGAAAGGAACTCGAAACATGTCAACCTTGGTTTTGAGAATCTCTCCCGGAGTTTGAGAGATTTGGACGCGAAAGGGTACCAGTCTTGTCGGGGATTGGGAACCCTTCGCGAGAATGTCCAAAGTTTCAGCGGGATTTCCAAAATGTTGAAAGGAACTCGAAACATGTCAACCTTGGTTTTGAGAATCTCTCCCGGAGTTTGAGAGATTTGGACGTGAAAGGGTACCAGTCTTGTCGGGGATTGGGAACCCTTCGCGAGAATGTCCAAAGTTTCAGCGGCATTTCCAAAATGTTGAGAGAAACTCGAAACATGTCAACCTCGGTTTTGAGAATCTCTCCCGGAGTTTGAGAGATTTGGACGTGAAAGGGTACCAGTCTTGTCGGGGATTGGGAACCCTTCGCGAGAATGTCCAAAGTTTCAGCGGGATTTCCAAAATGTTGAGAGGAACTCGAATCATGTCAACCTTGGTTTTGAGAATCTCTCCCGGAGTTTGAGAGATTTGGACGTGAAAGGGTACCAGTCTTGTCGGGGATTGGGAACCCTTCGCGAGAATGTCCAAAGTTTCAGCGGGATTTCCAAAATGTTGAGAGGAACTCGAAACATGTCAACCTTGGTTTTGAGAATCTCTCCCGGAGTTTGAGAGATTTGGACGTGAAAGGGTACCAGTCTTGTCGGGGATTGGGAACCCTTCGCGAGAATGTCCAAAGTTTCAGCGGGATTTCCAAAATGTTGAGAGGAACTCGAATCATGTCAACCTTGGTTTTGAGAATCTCTCCCGGAGTTTGAGAGATTTGGACGTGAAAGGGTACCAGTCTTGTCGGGGATTGGGAACCCTTCGCGAGAATGTCCAAAGTTTCAGCGGGATTTCCAAAATGTTGAGAGGAACTCGAAACATGTCAACCTTGGTTTTGAGAATCTCTCCCGGAGTTCGAGAGATTTGAACGTGAAAGGGTACCAGTCTTGTCGGGGATTGGGAACCCTTCGCGAGAATGTCCAAAGTTTCAGCGGGATTTCCAAAATGTTGAGAGGAACTCGAAACATGTCAACCTCGGTTTTGAGAATCTCTCCCGGAGTTTGAGAGATTTGGACGTGAAAGGGTACCAGTCTTGTCGGGGATTGGGAACCCTTCGCGAGAATGTCCAAAGTTTCAGCGGGATTTCCAAAATGTTGAGAGGAACTCGAAACATGTCAACCTTGGTTTTGAGAATCTCTCCCGGAGTTCGAGAGATTTGGACGTGAAAGGGTACCAGTCTTGTCGGGGATTGGGAACCCTTCGCGAGAATGTCCAAAGTTTCAGCGGGATTTCCAAAATGTTGAGAGGAACTCGAAACATGTCAACCTCGGTTTTGAGAATCTCTCCCGGAGTTTGAGAGATCTGGACGCGAAAGGGTACCAGTCTTGTCGGGGATTGGGAACCCTTCGCGAGAATGTCCAAAGTTTCAGCGGGATTTCCAAAATGTTGAGAGGAACTCGAAACATGTCAACCTTGGTTTTGAGAATCTCTCCCGGAGTTTGAGAGATTTGGACGTGAAAGGGTACCAGTCTTGTCGGGGATTGGGAACCCTTCGCGAGAATGTCCAAAGTTTCAGCGGGATTTCCAAAATGTTGAAAGGAACTCGAAACATGTCAACCTTGGTTTTGAGAATCTCTCCCGGAGTTTGAGAGATTTGGACGTGAAAGGGTACCAGTCTTGTCGGGGATTGGGAACCCTTCGCGAGAATGTCCAAAGTTTCAGCGGGATTTCCAAAATGTTGAGAGAAACTCGAAACATGTCAACCTCGGTTTTGAGAATCTCTCCCGGAGTTTGAGAGATTTGGACGTGAAAGGGTACCAGTCTTGTCGGGGATTGGGAACCCTTCGCGAGAATGTCCAAAGTTTCAGCGGGATTTCCAAAATGTTGAGAGGAACTCGAATCATGTCAACCTTGGTTTTGAGAATCTCTCCCGGAGTTTGAGAGATTTGGACGTGAAAGGGTACCAGTCTTGTCGGGGATTGGGAACCCTTCGCGAGAATGTCCAAAGTTTCAGCGGGATTTCCAAAATGCTGAGAGGAACTCGAATCATGTCAACCTTGGTTTTGAGAATCTCTCCCGGAGTTTGAGAGATTTGGACGTGAAAGTGTACCAGTCTTGTCGGGGATTGGGAACCCTTCGCGAGAATTTCCAAACTTTCAGTGGGATTTCCAAAATGTTGAGAGGAACTCGAAACATGTGAACCTTGGTTTTGAGAATCTCTCCCGGAGTTCGAGAGATTTGGACGTGAAAGGGTACCAGTCTTGTCGGGGATTGGGAACCCTTCGCGAGAATGTCCAAAGTTTCAGCGGGATTTCCAAAATGTTGAGAGAAACTCGAAACATGTCAACCTCGGTTTTGAGAATCTCTCCCGGAGTTTGAGAGATTTGGACGTGAAAGGGTACCAGTCTTGTCGGGGATTGGGAACCCTTCGCGAGAATGTCCAAAGTTTCAGCGGGATTTCCAAAATGTTGAGAGGAACTCGAAACATGTCAACCTTGGTTTTGAGAATCTCTCCCGGAGTTTGAGAGATTTGGACGTGAAAGGGTACCAGTCTTGTCGGGGATTGGGAACCCTTCGCGAGAATGTCCAAAGTTTCAGCGGGATTTCCAAAATGTTGAGAGGAACTCGTATCATGTCAACCTTGGTTTTGAGAATCTCTCCCGGAGTTTGAGAGATTTGGACGTGAAAGGGTACCAGTCTTGTCGGGGATTGGGAACCCTTCGCGAGAATGTCCAAAGTTTCAGCGGGATTTCCAAAATGTTGAGAGGAACTCGAAACATGTCAACCTCGGTTTTGAGAATCTCTCCCGGAGTTTGAGAGATTTGGACGTGAAAGGGTACCAGTCTTGTCGGGGATTGGGAACCCTTCGCGAGAATGTCCAAAGTTTCAGCGGGATTTCCAAAATGTTGAGAGGAACTCGAAACATGTCAACCTTGGTTTTGAGAATCTCTCCCGGAGTTTGAGAGATTTGGACGTGAAATGGTACCAGTCTTGTCGGGGATTGGGAACCCTTCGCGAGAATGTCCAAAGTTTCAGCGGGATTTCCAAAATGTTGAGAGGAACTCGAAACATGTCAACCTTGGTTTTGAGAATCTCTCCCGGAGTTTGAGAGATTTGGACGTGAAAGGGTACCAGTCTTGTCGGGGATTGGGAACCCTTCGCCACAATGTCCAAAGTTTCAGCGGGATTTCCAAAATGTTGAAAGGAACTCGAAACATGTGAACCTTGGTTTTGAGAATCTCTCCCGGAGTTCGAGAGATTTGGACGTGAAAGTGTACCAGTCTTGTCGGGGATTGGGAACCCTTCGCGAGAATGTCCAAAGTTTCAGCGGGATTTCCAAAATGTTGAGAGGAACTCGAAACATGTCAACCTTGGTTTTGAGAATCTCTCCCGGAGTTTGAGAGATTTGGACGTGAAAGGGTACCAGTCTTGTCGGGGATTGGGAACCCTTCGCGAGAATGTCCAAAGTTTCAGCGGGATTTCCAAAATGTTGAGAGGAACTTGAAACATGTCAACCTCGGTTTTGAGAATCTCTCCCGGAGTTTGAGAGATTTGGACGTGAAAGGGTACCAGTCTTGTCGGGGATTGGGAACCCTTCGCCAGAATGTCCAAAGTTTCAGCGGGATTTCCAAAATGTTGAGAGGAACTCGAAACATGTCAACCTTGGTTTTGAGAATCTCTCCCGGAGTTTGAGAGATTTGGACGTGAAAGGGTACCAGTCTTGTCGGGGATTGGGAACCCTTCGCGAGAATGTCCAAAGTTTCAGCGGGATCTCCAAAATGTTGAGAGGAACTCGAATCATGTCAACCTTGGTTTTGAGAATCTCTCCCGGAGTTTGAGAGATTTGGACGTGAAAGGGTACCAGTCTTGTCGGGGATTGGCAACCCTTCGCGAGAATGTCCAAAGTTTCAGCGGGATTTCCAAAATGTTGAGAGGAACTCGAAACATGTCAACCTTGGTTTTGAGAATCTCTCCCGGAGTTTGAGAGATTTGGACGTGAAAGGGTACCAGTCTTGTCGGGGATTGGGAACCCTTCGCGAGAATGTCCAAAGTTTCAGCGGGATTTCCAAAATGTTGAGAGGAACTCGAAACATGTCAACCTTGGTTTTGAGAATCTCTCCCGGAGTTTGAGAGATTTGGACGTGAAAGGGTACCAGTCTTGTCGGGGATTGGGAACCCTTCGCGAGAATGTCCAAAGTTTCAGCGGGATTTCCAAAATGTTGAGAGGAACTCGAAACATGTCAACCTCGGTTTTGAGAATCTCTCCCGGAGTTTGAGAGATTTGGACGTGAAAGGGTACCAGTCTTGTCGGGGATTGGGAACCCTTCGCGAGAATGTCCAAAGTTTCAGCGGGATTTCCAAAATGTTGAGAGGAACTCGAAACATGTCAACCTTGGTTTTGAGAATCTCTCCCGGAGTTTGAGAGATTTGGACGTGAAAGGGTACCAGTCTTGTCGGGGATTGGGAACCCTTCGCGAGAATGTCCAAAGTTTCAGCGGGATTTCCAAAATGTTGAGAGGAACTCGAATCATGTCAACCTTGGTTTTGAGAATCTCTCCCGGAGTTTGAGAGATTTGGACGTGAAAGGGTACCAGTCTTGTCGGGGATTGGGAACCCTTCGCGAGAATGTCCAAAGTTTCAGCGGGATTTCCAAAATGTTGAGAGGAACTCGAAACATGTCAACCTTGGTTTTGAGAATCTCTCCCGGAGTTTGAGAGATTTGGACGTGAAAGGGTACCAGTCTTGTCGGGGATTGGGAACCCTTCGCGAGAATGTCCAAAGTTTCAGCGGGATTTCCAAAATGTTGAGAGGAACTCGAAACATGTCAACCTTGGTTTTGAGAATCTCTCCCGGAGTTCGAGAGATTTGGACGTGAAAGGGTACCAGTCTTGTCGGGGATTGGGAACCCTTCGCGAGAATGTCCAAAGTTTCAGCGGGATTTCCAAAATGTTGAGAGGAACTCGAAACATGTCAACCTTGGTTTTGAGAATCTCTCCCGGAGTTTGAGAGATTTGGACGTGAAAGGGTACCAGTCTTGTCGGGGATTGGGAACCCTTCGCCAGAATGTCCAAAGTTTCAGCGGGATTTCCAAAATGTTGAAAGGAACTCGAAACATGTCAACCTTGGTTTTGAGAATCTCTCCCGGAGTTTGAGAGATTTGGACGTGAAAGGGTACCAGTCTTGTCGGGGATTGGGAACCCTTCGCGAGAATGTCCAAAGTTTCAGCGGGATTTCCAAAATGTTGAGAGGAACTCGAATCATGTCAACCTTGGTTTTGAGAATCTCTCCCGGAGTTTGAGAGATTTGGACGTGAAAGGGTACCAGTCTTGTCGGGGATTGGGAACCCTTCGCGAGAATGTCCAAAGTTTCAGCGGGATTTCAAAAATGTTGAGAGGAACTCGAAACATGTCAACATCGGTTTTGAAAATCTCTCCCGGAGTTTGAGAGATTTGGACGTGAAAGGGTACCAGTCTTGTCGGGGATTGGGAACCCTTCGCGAGAATGTCCAAAGTTTCAGCGGGATTTCCAAAATGTTGACAGGAACTCGAAACATGTCAACCTTGGTTTTGAGAATCTCTCCCGGAGTTTGAGAGATTTGGACGTGAAAGGGTACCAGTCTTGTCGGGGATTGGGAACCCTTCGCGAGAATGTCCAAAGTTTCAGCGGGATTTCCAAAATGTTGAGAGGAACTCGAAACATGTCAACCTTGGTTTTGAGAATCTCTCCCGGAGTTTGAGAGATTTGGACGTGAAAGGGTACCAGTCTTGTCGGGGATTGGGAACCCTTCGCCAGAATGTCCAAAGTTTCAGCGGGATTTCCAAAATGTTGAAAGGAACTCGAAACATGTGAACCTTGGTTTTGAGAATCTCTCCCGGAGTTCGAGAGATTTGGACGTGAAAGGGTACCAGTCTTGTCGGGGATTGGGAACCCTTCGCGAGAATGTCCAAAGTTTCAGCGGGATTTCCAAAATGTTGAGAGGAACTCGAAACATGTCAACCTTGGTTTTGAGAATCTCTCCCGGAGTTTGAGAGATTTGGACGTGAAAGGGTACCAGTCTTGTCGGGGATTGGGAACCCTTCGCGAGAATGTCCAAAGTTTCAGCGGGATTTCCAAAATGTTGAGAGGAACTCGAAACATGTCAACCTCGGTTTTGAGAATCTCTCCTGGAGTTTGAGAGATTTGGACGTGAAAGGGTACCAGTCTTGTCGGGGATTGGGAACCCTTCGCGAGAATGTCCAAAGTTTCAGCGGGATTTCCAAAATGTTGAGAGGAACTCGAAACATGTCAACCTTGGTTTTGAGAATCTCTCCCGGAGTTTGAGAGATTTGGACGTGAAAGGGTACCAGTCTTGTCGGGGATTGGGAACCCTTCGCGAGAATGTCCAAAGTTTCAGCGGGATTTCCAAAATGTTGAGAGGAACTCGAAACATGTCAACCTTGGTTTTGAGAATCTCTCCCGGAGTTTGAGAGATTTGGACATGAAAGGGTACCAGTCTTGTCGGGGATTGGGAACCCTTCGCGAGAATGTCCAAAGTTTCAGCGGGATTTCCAAAATGTTGAGAGGAACTCGAAACATGTCAACCTTGGTTTTGAGAATCTCTCCCGGAGTTTGAGAGATTTGGACGTGAAAGGGTACCAGTCTTGTCGGGGATTGGGAACCCTTCGCGAGAATGTCCAAAGTTTCAGCGGGATTTCCAAAATGTTGAGAGGAACTCGAAACATGTCAACCTTGGTTTTGAGAATCTCTCCCGGAGTTTGAGAGATTTGGACGTGAAAGGGTACCAGTCTTGTCGGGGATTGGGAACCCTTCGCGAGAATGTCCAAAGTTTCAGCAGGATTTCCAAAATGTTGAGAGGAACTCGAAACATGTCAACCTCGGTTTTGAGAATCTCTCCCGGAGTTTGAGAGATTTGGACGTGAAAGGGTACCAGTCTTGTCGGGGATTGGGAACCCTTCGCGAGAATGTCCAAAGTTTCAGCGGGATTTCCAAAATGTTAAGAGGAACTCGAAACATGTCAACCTTGGTTTTGAGAATCTCTCCCGGAGTTTGAGAGATTTGGACGTGAAAGGGTACCAGTCTTGTCGGGGATTGGGAACCCTTCGCCAGAATGTCCAAAGTTTCAGCAGGATTTCCAAAATGTTGAGAGGAACTCGAAACATGTGAACCTTGGTTTTGAGAATCTCTCCCGGAGTTCGAGAGATTTGGACGTGAAAGGGTACCAGTCTTGTCGGGGATTGGGAACCCTTCGCGAGAATGTCCAAAGTTTCAGCGGGATTTCCAAAATGTTGAGAGGAACTCGAAACATGTCAACCTTGGTTTTGAGAATCTCTCCCGGAGTTTGAGAGATTTGGACGTGAAACGGTACCAGTCTTGTCGGGGATTGGGAACCCTTCGCGAGAATGTCCAAAGTTTCAGCGGGATTTCCAAAATGTTGAGAGGAATTCGAAACATGTCAACCTCGGTTTTGAGAATCTCTCCCGGAGTTTGAGAGATTTGGACGTGAAAGGGTACCAGTCTTGTCGGGGATTGGGAACCCTTCGCGAGAATGTCCAAAGTTTCAGCGGGATTTCCAAAATGTTGAGAGGAACTCGAAACATGTCAACCTTGGTTTTGAGAATCTCTCCCGGAGTTTGAGAGATTTGGACGTGAAAGGGTACCAGTCTTGTCGGGGATTGGGAACCCTTCGCGAGAATGTCCAAAGTTTCAGCGGGATTTCCAAAATGTTGAGAGGAACTCGAAACATGTCAACCTTGGTTTTGAGAATCTCTCCCGGAGTTTGAGAGATTTGGACGTGAAAGGGTACCAGTCTTGTCGGGGATTGGGAACCCTTCGCGAGAATGTCCAAAGTTTCAGCGGGATTTCCAAAATGTTGAGAGGAACTCGAAACATGTGAACCTTGGTTTTGAGAATCTCTCCCGGAGTTTGAGAGATTTGGACGTGAAAGGGTACCAGTCTTGTCGGGGATTGGGAACCCTTCGCGAGAATGTCCAAAGTTTCAGCGGGATTTCCAAAATGTTGAGAGGAACTCGAAACATGTGAACCTTGGTTTTGAGAATCTCTCCCGGAGTTTGAGAGATTTGGACGTGAAAGGGTACCAGTCTTGTCGGGGATTGGGAACCCTTCGCCACAATGTCCAAAGTTTCAGCAGGATTTCCAAAATGTTGAGAGGAACTCGAAACATGTCAACCTTGGTTTTGAGAATCTCTCCCGGAGTTTGAGAGATTTGGACGTGAAAGGGTACCAGTCTTGTCGGGGATTGGGAACCCTTCGCGAGAATGTCCAAAGTTTCAGCGGGATTTCCAAAATGTTGAGAGGAACTCGAAACATGTCAACCTTGGTTTTGAGAATCTCTCCCGGAGTTTGAGAGATTTGGACGTGAAAGGGTACCAGTCTTGTCGGGGATTGGGAACCCTTCGCGAGAATGTCCAAAGTTTCAGCGGGATTTCCAAAATGTTGAGAGGAACTCGAATCATGTCAACCTTGGTTTTGAGAATCTCTCCCGGAGTTTGAGAGATTTGGACGTGAAAGGGTACCAGTCTTGTCGGGGATTGGGAACCCTTCGCGAGAATGTCCAAAGTTTCAGCGGGATTTCCAAAATGTTGAAAGGAACTCGAAACATGTCAACCTCGGTTTTGAGAATCTCTCCCGGAGTTTGAGAGATTTGGACGTGAAAGGGTACCAGTCTTGTCGGGGATTGGGAACCCTTCGCGAGAATGTCCAAAGTTTCAGCGGGATTTCCAAAATGTTGAGAGGAACTCGAAACATGTCAACCTTGGTTTTGAGAATCTCTCCCGGAGTTTGAGAGATTTGGACGCGAAAGGGTACCAGTCTTGTCGGGGATTGGGAACCCTTCGCCACAATGTCCAAAGTTTCAGCGGGATTTCCAAAATGTTGAGAGGAACTCGAAACATGTCAACCTTGGTTTTGAAAATCTCTCCCGGAGTTTGAGAGATTTGGACGTGAAAGGGTACCAGTCTTGTCGGGGATTGGGAACCCTTCGCGAGAATGTCCAAAGTTTCAGCGGGATTTCCAAAATGCTGAGAGGAACTCGAAACATGTCAACCTTGGTTTTGAGAATCTCTCCCGGAGTTTGAGAGATTTGGACGTGAAAGGGTACCAGTCTTGTCGGGGATTGGGAACCCTTCGCGAGAATGTCCAAACTTTCAGTGGGATTTCCAAAATGTTGAGAGGAACTCGAAACATGTCAACCTTGGTTTTGAGAATCTCTCCCGGAGTTCGAGAGATTTGAACGTGAAAGGGTACCAGTCTTGTCGGGGATTGGGAACCCTTCGCGAGAATGTCCAAAGTTTCAGCGGGATTTCCAAAATGTTGAGAGAAACTCGAAACATGTCAACCTCGGTTTTGAGAATCTCTCCCGGAGTTTGAGAGATTTGGACGTGAAAGGGTACCAGTCTTGTCGGGGATTGGGAACCCTTCGCGAGAATGTCCAAAGTTTCAGCGGGATTTCCAAAATGTTGAGAGGAACTCGAATCATGTCAACCTTGGTTTTGAGAATCTCTCCCGGAGTTTGAGAGATTCGGACGTGAAAGGGTACCAGTCTTGTCGGGGATTGGGAACCCTTCGCGAGAATGTCCAAGCTTTCAGTGGGATTTCCAAAATGTTGAAAGGAACTCGAAACATGTCAACCTTGGTTTTGAGAATCTCTCCCGGAGTTCGAGAGATTTGAACGTGAAAGGGTACCAGTCTTGTCGGGGATTGGGAACCCTTCGCGAGAATGTCCAAAGTTTCAGCGGGATTTCCAAAATGTTGAGAGAAACTCGAAACATGTCAACCTCGGTTTTGAGAATCTCTCCCAAAGTTTGATAGATTTGGACGTGAAAGGGTACCAGTCTTGTCGGGGATTGGGAACCCTTCGCGAGAATGTCCAAAGTTTCAGCGGGATTTCCAAAATGTTGAGAGGAACTCGAATCATGTCAACCTTGGTTTTGAGAATCTCTCCCGGAGTTTGAGAGATTTGGACGTGAAAGGGTACCAGTCTTGTCGGGGATTGGGAACCCTTCGCGAGAATGTCCAAAGTTTCAGCGGGATTTCCAAAATGCTGAGAGGAACTCGAAACATGTCAACCTTGGTTTTGAGAATCTCTCCCGGAGTTTGAGAGATTTGGACGTGAAAGGGTACCAGTCTTGTCGGGGATTGGGAACCCTTCGCGAGAATGTCCAAACTTTCAGTGGGATTTCCAAAATGTTGAGAGGAACTCGAAACATGTCAACCTTGGTTTTGAGAATCTCTCCCGGAGTTCGAGAGATTTGAACGTGAAAGGGTACCAGTCTTGTCGGGGATTGGGAACCCTTCGCGAGAATGTCCAAAGTTTCAGCGGGATTTCCAAAATGTTGAGAGAAACTCGAAACATGTCAACCTCGGTTTTGAGAATCTCTCCCGGAGTTTGAGAGATTTGGACGTGAAAGGGTACCAGTCTTGTCGGGGATTGGGAACCCTTCGCGAGAATGTCCAAAGTTTCAGCGGGATTTCCAAAATGTTGAGAGGAACTCGAAACATGTCAACCTTGGTTTTGAGAATCTCTCCCGGAGTTTGAGAGATTTGGACGTGAAAGGGTACCAGTCTTGTCGGGGATTGGGAACCTTTCGCCACAATGTCCAAAGTTTCAGCGGGATTTCCAAAATGTTGAGAGGAACTCGAATCATGTCAACCTTGGTTTTGAGAATCTCTCCCGGAGTTTGAGAGATTTGGACGTGAAAGGGTACCAGTCTTGTCGGGGATTGGGAACCCTTCGCGAGAATGTCCAAAGTTTCAGCGGGATTTCCAAAATGTTGAGAGGTACTCGTATCATGTCAACCTTGGTTTTGAGAATCTCTCCCGGAGTTTGAGAGATTTGGACGTGAAAGGGTACCAGTCTTGTCGGGGATTGGGAACCCTTCGCGAGAATGTCCAAAGTTTCAGCGGGATTTCCAAAATGTTGAGAGGAACTCGAAACATGTCAACCTCGGTTTTGAGAATCTCTCCCGGAGTTTGAGAGATTTGGACGTGAAAGGGTACCAGTCTTGTCGGGGATTGGGAACCCTTCGCCAGAATGTCCAAAGTTTCAGCGGGATTTCCAAAATGTTGAGAGGAACTCGAAACATGTCAACCTTGGTTTTGAGAATCTCTCCCGGAGTTTGAGAGATTTGGACGTGAAAGGGTACCAGTCTTGTCGGGGATTGGGAACCCTTCGCGAGAATGTCCAAAGTTTCAGCGGGATTTCCAAAATGTTGAGAGGAACTCGAAACATGTCAACCTTGGTTTTGAGAATCTCTCCCGGAGTTTGAGAGATTTGGACGTGAAAGGGTACCAGTCTTGTCGGGGATTGGGAACCCTTCGCCAGAATGTCCAAAGTTTCAGCGGGATTTCCAAAATGTTGAAAGGAACTCGAAACATGTGAACCTTGGTTTTGAGAATCTCTCCCGGAGTTCGAGAGATTTGGACGTGAAAGGGTACCAGTCTTGTCGGGGATTGGGAACCCTTCGCGAGAATGTCCAAAGTTTCAGCGGGATTTCCAAAATGTTGAGAGGAACTCGAAACATGTCAACCTTGGTTTTGAGAATCTCTCCCGGAGTTTGAGAGATTTGGACGTGAAAGGGTACCAGTCTTGTCGGGGATTGGGAACCCTTCGCGAGAATGTCCAAAGTTTCAGCGGGATTTCCAAAATGTTGAGAGGAACTCGAAACATGTCAACCTCGGTTTTGAGAATCTCTCCCGGAGTTTGAGAGATTTGGACGTGAAAGGGTACCAGTCTTGTCGGGGATTGGGAACCCTTCGCGAGAATGTCCAAAGTTTCAGCGGGATTTCCAAAATGCTGAGAGGAACTCGAAACATGTCAACCTTGGTTTTGAGAATCTCTCCCGGAGTTTGAGAGATTTGGACGTGAAAGGGTACCAGTCTTGTCGGGGATTGGGAACCCTTCGCGAGAATGTCCAAACTTTCAGTGGGATTTCCAAAATGTTGAGAGGAACTCGAAACATGTCAACCTTGGTTTTGAGAATCTCTCCCGGAGTTCGAGAGATTTGAACGTGAAAGGGTACCAGTCTTGTCGGGGATTGGGAACCCTTCGCGAGAATGTCCAAAGTTTCAGCGGGATTTCCAAAATGTTGAGAGAAACTCGAAACATGTCAACCTCGGTTTTGAGAATCTCTCCCGGAGTTTGAGAGATTTGGACGTGAAAGGGTACCAGTCTTGTCGGGGATTGGGAACCCTTCGCGAGAATGTCCAAAGTTTCAGCGGGATTTCCAAAATGTTGAGAGGAACTCGAATCATGTCAACCTTGGTTTTGAGAATCTCTCCCGGAGTTTGAGAGATTCGGACGTGAAAGGGTACCAGTCTTGTCGGGGATTGGGAACCCTTCGCGAGAATGTCCAAGCTTTCAGTGGGATTTCCAAAATGTTGAAAGGAACTCGAAACATGTCAACCTTGGTTTTGAGAATCTCTCCCGGAGTTCGAGAGATTTGAACGTGAAAGGGTACCAGTCTTGTCGGGGATTGGGAACCCTTCGCGAGAATGTCCAAAGTTTCAGCGGGATTTCCAAAATGTTGAGAGAAACTCGAAACATGTCAACCTCGGTTTTGAGAATCTCTCCCAAAGTTTGATAGATTTGGACGTGAAAGGGTACCAGTCTTGTCGGGGATTGGGAACCCTTCGCGAGAATGTCCAAAGTTTCAGCGGGATTTCCAAAATGTTGAGAGGAACTCGAATCATGTCAACCTTGGTTTTGAGAATCTCTCCCGGAGTTTGAGAGATTTGGACGTGAAAGGGTACCAGTCTTGTCGGGGATTGGGAACCCTTCGCGAGAATGTCCAAAGTTTCAGCGGGATTTCCAAAATGCTGAGAGGAACTCGAAACATGTCAACCTTGGTTTTGAGAATCTCTCCCGGAGTTTGAGAGATTTGGATGTGAAAGGGTACCAGTCTTTTCGGGGATTGGGAACCCTTCGCGAGAATGTCCAAACTTTCAGTGGGATTTCCAAAATGTTGAGAGGAACTCGAAACATGTCAACCTTGGTTTTGAGAATCTCTCCCGGAGTTCGAGAGATTTGAACGTGAAAGGGTACCAGTCTTGTCGGGGATTGGGAACCCTTCGCGAGAATGTCCAAAGTTTCAGCGGGATTTCCAAAATGTTGAGAGAAACTCGAAACATGTCAACCTCGGTTTTGAGAATCTCTCCCGGAGTTTGAGAGATTTGGACGTGAAAGGGTACCAGTCTTGTCGGGGATTGGGAACCCTTCGCGAGAATGTCCAAAGTTTCAGCGGGATTTCCAAAATGTTGAGAGGAACTCGAAACATGTCAACCTTGGTTTTGAGAATCTCTCCCGGAGTTTGAGAGATTTGGACGTGAAAGGGTACCAGTCTTGTCGGGGATTGGGAACCTTTCGCCACAATGTCCAAAGTTTCAGCGGGATTTCCAAAATGTTGAGAGGAACTCGAATCATGTCAACCTTGGTTTTGAGAATCTCTCCCGGAGTTTGAGAGATTTGGACGTGAAAGGGTACCAGTCTTGTCGGGGATTGGGAACCCTTCGCGAGAATGTCCAAAGTTTCAGCGGGATTTCCAAAATGTTGAGAGGTACTCGTATCATGTCAACCTTGGTTTTGAGAATCTCTCCCGGAGTTTGAGAGATTTGGACGTGAAAGGGTACCAGTCTTGTCGGGGATTGGGAACCCTTCGCGAGAATGTCCAAAGTTTCAGCGGGATTTCCAAAATGTTGAGAGGAACTCGAAACATGTCAACCTCGGTTTTGAGAATCTCTCCCGGAGTTTGAGAGATTTGGACGTGAAAGGGTACCAGTCTTGTCGGGGATTGGGAACCCTTCGCCAGAATGTCCAAAGTTTCAGCGGGATTTCCAAAATGTTGAGAGGAACTCGAAACATGTCAACCTTGGTTTTGAGAATCTCTCCCGGAGTTTGAGAGATTTGGACGTGAAAGGGTACCAGTCTTGTCGGGGATTGGGAACCCTTCGCCAGAATGTCCAAAGTTTCAGCGGGATTTCCAAAATGTTGAAAGGAACTCGAAACATGTGAACCTTGGTTTTGAGAATCTCTCCCGGAGTTTGAGAGATTTGGACGTGAAAGGGTACCAGTCTTGTCGGGGATTGGGAACCCTTCGCGAGAATGTCCAAAGTTTCAGCGGGATTTCCAAAATGTTGAGAGGAACTCGAAACATGTCAACCTTGGTTTTGAGAATCTCTCCCGGAGTTTGAGAGATTTGGACGTGAAAGGGTACCAGTCTTGTCGGGGATTGGGAACCCTTCGCGAGAATGTCCAAAGTTTCAGCGGGATTTCCAAAATGTTGAGAGGAACTCGAAACATGTCAACCTCGGTTTTGAGAATCTCTCCCGGAGTTTGAGAGATTTGGACGTGAAAGGGTACCAGTCTTGTCGGGGATTGGGAACCCTTCGCGAGAATGTCCAAAGTTTCAGCGGGATTTCCAAAATGTTGAGAGGAACTCGAAACATGTCAACCTTGGTTTTGAGAATCTCTCCCGGAGTTTGAGAGATTTGGACGTGAAAGGGTACCAGTCTTGTCGGGGATTGGGAACCCTTCGCGAGAATGTCCAAAGTTTCAGCGGGATTTCCAAAATGTTGAGAGGAACTCGTATCATGTCAACCTTGGTTTTGAGAATCTCTCCCGGAGTTTGAGAGATTTGGACGTGAAAGGGTACCAGTCTTGTCGGGGATTGGGAACCCTTCGCGAGAATGTCCAAAGTTTCAGCGGGATTTCCAAAATGTTGAGAGGAACTCGAAACATGTCAACCTTGGTTTTGAGAATCTCTCCCGGAGTTTGAGAGATTTGGACGTGAAAGGGTACCAGTCTTGTCGGGGATTGGGAACCCTTCGCGAGAATGTCCAAAGTTTCAGCGGGATTTCCAAAATGCTGAGAGGAACTCGAAACATGTCAACCTTGGTTTTGAGAATCTCTCCCGGAGTTTGAGAGATTTGGACGTGAAAGGGTACCAGTCTTGTCGGGGATTGGGAACCCCTCGCGAGAATGTCCAAACTTTCAGTGGGATTTCCAAAATGTTGAGAGGATGTCGGAACATGTCAACCTTGGTTTTGAGAATCTCTCCCGGAGTTTGAGAGATTTGGACGTGAAAGGGTACCAGTCTTGTCGGGGATTGGCAACCCTTCGCGAGAATGTCCAAAGTTTCAGCAGGATTTCCAAAATGTTGAGAGAAACTCGAAACATGTGAACCTCGGTTTTGAGAATCTCTCCCGGAGTTTGAGAGATTTGGACGTGAAAGGGTACCAGTCTTGTCGGGGATTGGGAACCCTTCGCGAGAATGTCCAAAGTTTCAGCGGGATTTCCAAAATGTTGAGAGGAACTCGAAACATGTCAACCTTGGTTTTGAGAATCTCTCCCGGAGTTCGAGAGATTTGGACGTGAAAGGGTACCAGTCTTGTCGGGGATTGGGAACCCTTCGCGAGAATGTCCAAAGTTTCAGCGGGATTTCCAAAATGTTGAGAGGAACTCGAAACATGTCAACCTTGGTTTTGAGAATCTCTCCCGGAGTTTGAGAGATTTGGACGTGAAAGGGTACCAGTCTTGTCGGGGATTGGGAACCCTTCGCGAGAATGTCCAAAGTTTCAGCGGGATTTCCAAAATGCTGAGAGGAACTCGAAACATGTCAACCTTGGTTTTGAGAATCTCTCCCGGAGTTTGAGAGATTTGGACGTGAAAGGGTACCAGTCTTGTCGGGGATTGGGAACCCTTCGCGAGAATGTCCAAACTTTCAGTGGGATTTCCAAAATGTTGAGAGGAACTCGAAACATGTCAACCTTGGTTTTGAGAATCTCTCCCGGAGTTTGAGAGATTTGGACGTGAAAGGGTACCAGTCTTGTCGGGGATTGGGAACCTTTCGCCACAATGTCCAAAGTTTCAGCGGGATTTCCAAAATGTTGAGAGGAACTCGAATCATGTCAACCTTGGTTTTGAGAATCTCTCCCGGAGTTTGAGAGATTTGGACGTGAAAGGGTACCAGTCTTGTCGGGGATTGGGAACCCTTCGCGAGAATGTCCAAAGTTTCAGCGGGATTTCCAAAATGTTGAGAGGTACTCGTATCATGTCAACCTTGGTTTTGAGAATCTCTCCCGGAGTTTGAGAGATTTGGACGTGAAAGGGTACCAGTCTTGTCGGGGATTGGGAACCCTTCGCGAGAATGTCCAAAGTTTCAGCGGGATTTCCAAAATGTTGAGAGGAACTCGAAACATGTCAACCTCGGTTTTGAGAATCTCTCCCGGAGTTTGAGAGATTTGGACGTGAAAGGGTACCAGTCTTGTCGGGGATTGGGAACCCTTCGCGAGAATGTCCAAAGTTTCAGCGGGATTTCCAAAATGTTGAGAGGTACTCGTATCATGTCAACCTTGGTTTTGAGAATCTCTCCCGGAGTTTGAGAGATTTGGACGTGAAAGGGTACCAGTCTTGTCGGGGATTGGGAACCCTTCGCGAGAATGTCCAAAGTTTCAGCGGGATTTCCAAAATGTTGAGAGGAACTCGAAACATGTCAACCTCGGTTTTGAGAATCTCTCCCGGAGTTTGAGAGATTTGGACGTGAAAGGGTACCAGTCTTGTCGGGGATTGGGAACCCTTCGCGAGAATGTCCAAAGTTTCAGCGGGATTTCCAAAATGTTGAGAGGTACTCGTATCATGTCAACCTTGGTTTTGAGAATCTCTCCCGGAGTTTGAGAGATTTGGACGTGAAAGGGTACCAGTCTTGTCGGGGATTGGGAACCCTTCGCGAGAATGTCCAAAGTTTCAGCGGGATTTCCAAAATGTTGAGAGGAACTCGAAACATGTCAACCTCGGTTTTGAGAATCTCTCCCGGAGTTTGAGAGATTTGGACGTGAAAGGGTACCAGTCTTGTCGGGGATTGGGAACCCTTCGCCAGAATGTCCAAAGTTTCAGCGGGATTTCCAAAATGTTGAGAGGAACTCGAAACATGTCAACCTTGGTTTTGAGAATCTCTCCCGGAGTTTGAGAGATTTGGACGTGAAAGGGTACCAGTCTTGTCGGGGATTGGGAACCCTTCGCCAGAATGTCCAAAGTTTCAGCGGGATTTCCAAAATGTTGAAAGGAACTCGAAACATGTGAACCTTGGTTTTGAGAATCTCTCCCGGAGTTTGAGAGATTTGGACGTGAAAGGGTACCAGTCTTGTCGGGGATTGGGAACCCTTCGCGAGAATGTCCAAAGTTTCAGCGGGATTTCCAAAATGTTGAGAGGAACTCGAAACATGTCAACCTTGGTTTTGAGAATCTCTCCCGGAGTTTGAGAGATTTGGACGTGAAAGGGTACCAGTCTTGTCGGGGATTGGGAACCCTTCGCGAGAATGTCCAAAGTTTCAGCGGGATTTCCAAAATGTTGAGAGGAACTCGAAACATGTCAACCTCGGTTTTGAGAATCTCTCCCGGAGTTTGAGAGATTTGGACGTGAAAGGGTACCAGTCTTGTCGGGGATTGGGAACCCTTCGCGAGAATGTCCAAAGTTTCAGCGGGATTTCCAAAATGTTGAGAGGAACTCGAAACATGTCAACCTTGGTTTTGAGAATCTCTCCCGGAGTTTGAGAGATTTGGACGTGAAAGGGTACCAGTCTTGTCGGGGATTGGGAACCCTTCGCGAGAATGTCCAAAGTTTCAGCGGGATTTCCAAAATGTTGAGAGGAACTCGAAACATGTCAACCTTGGTTTTGAGAATCTCTCCCGGAGTTTGAGAGATTTGGACGTGAAAGGGTACCAGTCTTGTCGGGGATTGGGAACCCTTCGCGAGAATGTCCAAAGTTTCAGCGGGATTTCCAAAATGCTGAGAGGAACTCGAAACATGTCAACCTTGGTTTTGAGAATCTCTCCCGGAGTTTGAGAGATTTGGACGTGAAAGGGTACCAGTCTTGTCGGGGATTGGGAACCCCTCGCGAGAATGTCCAAACTTTCAGTGGGATTTCCAAAATGTTGAGAGGATGTCGGAACATGTCAACCTTGGTTTTGAGAATCTCTCCCGGAGTTTGAGAGATTTGGACGTGAAAGGGTACCAGTCTTGTCGGGGATTGGCAACCCTTCGCGAGAATGTCCAAAGTTTCAGCAGGATTTCCAAAATGTTGAGAGAAACTCGAAACATGTGAACCTCGGTTTTGAGAATCTCTCCCGGAGTTTGAGAGATTTGGACGTGAAAGGGTACCAGTCTTGTCGGGGATTGGGAACCCTTCGCGAGAATGTCCAAAGTTTCAGCGGGATTTCCAAAATGTTGAGAGGAACTCGAAACATGTCAACCTTGGTTTTGAGAATCTCTCCCGGAGTTCGAGAGATTTGGACGTGAAAGGGTACCAGTCTTGTCGGGGATTGGGAACCCTTCGCGAGAATGTCCAAAGTTTCAGCGGGATTTCCAAAATGTTGAGAGGAACTCGAAACATGTCAACCTTGGTTTTGAGAATCTCTCCCGGAGTTTGAGAGATTTGGACGTGAAAGGGTACCAGTCTTGTCGGGGATTGGGAACCCTTCGCGAGAATGTCCAAAGTTTCAGCGGGATTTCCAAAATGCTGAGAGGAACTCGAAACATGTCAACCTTGGTTTTGAGAATCTCTCCCGGAGTTTGAGAGATTTGGACGTGAAAGGGTACCAGTCTTGTCGGGGATTGGGAACCCTTCGCGAGAATGTCCAAACTTTCAGTGGGATTTCCAAAATGTTGAGAGGAACTCGAAACATGTCAACCTTGGTTTTGAGAATCTCTCCCGGAGTTTGAGAGATTTGGACGTGAAAGGGTACCAGTCTTGTCGGGGATTGGGAACCTTTCGCCACAATGTCCAAAGTTTCAGCGGGATTTCCAAAATGTTGAGAGGAACTCGAATCATGTCAACCTTGGTTTTGAGAATCTCTCCCGGAGTTTGAGAGATTTGGACGTGAAAGGGTACCAGTCTTGTCGGGGATTGGGAACCCTTCGCGAGAATGTCCAAAGTTTCAGCGGGATTTCCAAAATGTTGAGAGGTACTCGTATCATGTCAACCTTGGTTTTGAGAATCTCTCCCGGAGTTTGAGAGATTTGGACGTGAAAGGGTACCAGTCTTGTCGGGGATTGGGAACCCTTCGCGAGAATGTCCAAAGTTTCAGCGGGATTTCCAAAATGTTGAGAGGAACTCGAAACATGTCAACCTCGGTTTTGAGAATCTCTCCCGGAGTTTGAGAGATTTGGACGTGAAAGGGTACCAGTCTTGTCGGGGATTGGGAACCCTTCGCCAGAATGTCCAAAGTTTCAGCGGGATTTCCAAAATGTTGAGAGGAACTCGAAACATGTCAACCTTGGTTTTGAGAATCTCTCCCGGAGTTTGAGAGATTTGGACGTGAAAGGGTACCAGTCTTGTCGGGGATTGGGAACCCTTCGCGAGAATGTCCAAAGTTTCAGCGGGATTTCCAAAATGTTGAGAGGAACTCGAAACATGTCAACCTTGGTTTTGAGAATCTCTCCCGGAGTTTGAGAGATTTGGACGTGAAAGGGTACCAGTCTTGTCGGGGATTGGGAACCCTTCGCGAGAATGTCCAAAGTTTCAGCGGGATTTCCAAAATGTTGAAAGGAACTCGAAACATGTGAACCTTGGTTTTGAGAATCTCTCCCGGAGTTCGAGAGATTTGGACGTGAAAGGGTACCAGTCTTGTCGGGGATTGGGAACCCTTCGCGAGAATGTCCAAAGTTTCAGCGGGATTTCCAAAATGTTGAGAGGAACTCGAAACATGTCAACCTTGGTTTTGAGAATCTCTCCCGGAGTTTGAGAGATTTGGACGTGAAAGGGTACCAGTCTTGTCGGGGATTGGGAACCCTTCGCGAGAATGTCCAAAGTTTCAGCGGGATTTCCAAAATGTTGAGAGGAACTCGAAACATGTCAACCTCGGTTTTGAGAATCTCTCCCGGAGTTTGAGAGATTTGGACGTGAAAGGGTACCAGTCTTGTCGGGGATTGGGAACCCTTCGCGAGAATGTCCAAAGTTTCAGCGGGATTTCCAAAATGTTGAGAGGAACTCGAAACATGTCAACCTTGGTTTTGAGAATCTCTCCCGGAGTTTGAGAGATTTGGACGTGAAAGGGTACCAGTCTTGTCGGGGATTGGGAACCCTTCGCGAGAATGTCCAAAGTTTCAGCGGGATTTCCAAAATGTTGAGAGGAACTCGTATCATGTCAACCTTGGTTTTGAGAATCTCTCCCGGAGTTTGAGAGATTTGGACGTGAAAGGGTACCAGTCTTGTCGGGGATTGGGAACCCTTCGCGAGAATGTCCAAAGTTTCAGCGGGATTTCCAAAATGTTGAGAGGAACTCGAAACATGTCAACCTCGGTTTTGAGAATCTCTCCCGGAGTTTGAGAGATTTGGACGTGAAAGGGTACCAGTCTTGTCGGGGATTGGGAACCCTTCGCGAGAATGTCCAAAGTTTCAGCGGGATTTCCAAAATGCTGAGAGGAACTCGAAACATGTCAACCTTGGTTTTGAGAATCTCTCCCGGAGTTTGAGAGATTTGGACGTGAAAGGGTACCAGTCTTGTCGGGGATTGGGAACCCCTCGCGAGAATGTCCAAACTTTCAGTGGGATTTCCAAAATGTTGAGAGGATGTCGGAACATGTCAACCTTGGTTTTGAGAATCTCTCCCGGAGTTTGAGAGATTTGGACGTGAAAGGGTACCAGTCTTGTCGGGGATTGGCAACCCTTCGCGAGAATGTCCAAAGTTTCAGCAGGATTTCCAAAA
Organism: Streptopelia decaocto; assembly: GCF_964273445.1. Classification (NCBI taxonomy): domain Eukaryota; kingdom Metazoa; phylum Chordata; class Aves; order Columbiformes; family Columbidae; genus Streptopelia; species Streptopelia decaocto. Next base: position 943,105 of record NW_028117226.1, on the reverse strand, counting down.
TGTTGAGAGAAACTCGAAACATGTGAACCTCGGTTTTGAGAATCTCTCCCGGAGTTTGAGAGATTTGGACGTGAAAGGGTACCAGTCTTGTCGGGGATTGGGAACCCTTCGCGAGAATGTCCAAAGTTTCAGCGGGATTTCCAAAATGTTGAGAGGAACTCGAAACATGTCAACCTTGGTTTTGAGAATCTCTCCCGGAGTTCGAGAGATTTGGACGTGAAAGGGTACCAGTCTTGTCGGGGATTGGGAACCCTTCGCGAGAATGTCCAAAGTTTCAGCGGGATTTCCAAAATGTTGAGAGGAACTCGAAACATGTCAACCTTGGTTTTGAGAATCTCTCCCGGAGTTTGAGAGATTTGGACGTGAAAGGGTACCAGTCTTGTCGGGGATTGGGAACCCTTCGCGAGAATGTCCAAAGTTTCAGCGGGATTTCCAAAATGCTGAGAGGAACTCGAAACATGTCAACCTTGGTTTTGAGAATCTCTCCCGGAGTTTGAGAGATTTGGACGTGAAAGGGTACCAGTCTTGTCGGGGATTGGGAACCCTTCGCGAGAATGTCCAAACTTTCAGTGGGATTTCCAAAATGTTGAGAGGAACTCGAAACATGTCAACCTTGGTTTTGAGAATCTCTCCCGGAGTTCGAGAGATTTGAACGTGAAAGGGTACCAGTCTTGTCGGGGATTGGGAACCCTTCGCGAGAATGTCCAAAGTTTCAGCGGGATTTCCAAAATGTTGAGAGAAACTCGAAACATGTCAACCTCGGTTTTGAGAATCTCTCCCGGAGTTTGAGAGATTTGGACGTGAAAGGGTACCAGTCTTGTCGGGGATTGGGAACCCTTCGCGAGAATGTCCAAAGTTTCAGCGGGATTTCCAAAATGTTGAGAGGAACTCGAAACATGTCAACCTTGGTTTTGAGAATCTCTCCCGGAGTTTGAGAGATTTGGACGTGAAAGGGTACCAGTCTTGTCGGGGATTGGGAACCTTTCGCCACAATGTCCAAAGTTTCAGCGGGATTTCCAAAATGTTGAGAGGAACTCGAATCATGTCAACCTTGGTTTTGAGAATCTCTCCCGGAGTTTGAGAGATTTGGACGTGAAAGGGTACCAGTCTTGTCGGGGATTGGGAACCCTTCGCGAGAATGTCCAAAGTTTCAGCGGGATTTCCAAAATGTTGAGAGGTACTCGTATCATGTCAACCTTGGTTTTGAGAATCTCTCCCGGAGTTTGAGAGATTTGGACGTGAAAGGGTACCAGTCTTGTCGGGGATTGGGAACCCTTCGCGAGAATGTCCAAAGTTTCAGCGGGATTTCCAAAATGTTGAGAGGAACTCGAAACATGTCAACCTCGGTTTTGAGAATCTCTCCCGGAGTTTGAGAGATTTGGACGTGAAAGGGTACCAGTCTTGTCGGGGATTGGGAACCCTTCGCCAGAATGTCCAAAGTTTCAGCGGGATTTCCAAAATGTTGAGAGGAACTCGAAACATGTCAACCTTGGTTTTGAGAATCTCTCCCGGAGTTTGAGAGATTTGGACGTGAAAGGGTACCAGTCTTGTCGGGGATTGGGAACCCTTCGCGAGAATGTCCAAAGTTTCAGCGGGATTTCCAAAATGTTGAGAGGAACTCGAAACATGTCAACCTTGGTTTTGAGAATCTCTCCCGGAGTTTGAGAGATTTGGACGTGAAAGGGTACCAGTCTTGTCGGGGATTGGGAACCCTTCGCGAGAATGTCCAAAGTTTCAGCGGGATTTCCAAAATGTTGAAAGGAACTCGAAACATGTGAACCTTGGTTTTGAGAATCTCTCCCGGAGTTCGAGAGATTTGGACGTGAAAGGGTACCAGTCTTGTCGGGGATTGGGAACCCTTCGCGAGAATGTCCAAAGTTTCAGCGGGATTTCCAAAATGTTGAGAGGAACTCGAAACATGTCAACCTTGGTTTTGAGAATCTCTCCCGGAGTTTGAGAGATTTGGACGTGAAAGGGTACCAGTCTTGTCGGGGATTGGGAACCCTTCGCGAGAATGTCCAAAGTTTCAGCGGGATTTCCAAAATGTTGAGAGGAACTCGAAACATGTCAACCTCGGTTTTGAGAATCTCTCCCGGAGTTTGAGAGATTTGGACGTGAAAGGGTACCAGTCTTGTCGGGGATTGGGAACCCTTCGCGAGAATGTCCAAAGTTTCAGCGGGATTTCCAAAATGCTGAGAGGAACTCGAAACATGTCAACCTTGGTTTTGAGAATCTCTCCCGGAGTTTGAGAGATTTGGACGTGAAAGGGTACCAGTCTTGTCGGGGATTGGGAACCCTTCGCGAGAATGTCCAAACTTTCAGTGGGATTTCCAAAATGTTGAGAGGAACTCGAAACATGTCAACCTTGGTTTTGAGAATCTCTCCCGGAGTTCGAGAGATTTGAACGTGAAAGGGTACCAGTCTTGTCGGGGATTGGGAACCCTTCGCGAGAATGTCCAAAGTTTCAGCGGGATTTCCAAAATGTTGAGAGAAACTCGAAACATGTCAACCTCGGTTTTGAGAATCTCTCCCGGAGTTTGAGAGATTTGGACGTGAAAGGGTACCAGTCTTGTCGGGGATTGGGAACCCTTCGCGAGAATGTCCAAAGTTTCAGCGGGATTTCCAAAATGTTGAGAGGAACTCGAATCATGTCAACCTTGGTTTTGAGAATCTCTCCCGGAGTTTGAGAGATTCGGACGTGAAAGGGTACCAGTCTTGTCGGGGATTGGGAACCCTTCGCGAGAATGTCCAAGCTTTCAGTGGGATTTCCAAAATGTTGAAAGGAACTCGAAACATGTCAACCTTGGTTTTGAGAATCTCTCCCGGAGTTCGAGAGATTTGAACGTGAAAGGGTACCAGTCTTGTCGGGGATTGGGAACCCTTCGCGAGAATGTCCAAAGTTTCAGCGGGATTTCCAAAATGTTGAGAGAAACTCGAAACATGTCAACCTCGGTTTTGAGAATCTCTCCCAAAGTTTGATAGATTTGGACGTGAAAGGGTACCAGTCTTGTCGGGGATTGGGAACCCTTCGCGAGAATGTCCAAAGTTTCAGCGGGATTTCCAAAATGTTGAGAGGAACTCGAATCATGTCAACCTTGGTTTTGAGAATCTCTCCCGGAGTTTGAGAGATTTGGACGTGAAAGGGTACCAGTCTTGTCGGGGATTGGGAACCCTTCGCGAGAATGTCCAAAGTTTCAGCGGGATTTCCAAAATGCTGAGAGGAACTCGAAACATGTCAACCTTGGTTTTGAGAATCTCTCCCGGAGTTTGAGAGATTTGGATGTGAAAGGGTACCAGTCTTTTCGGGGATTGGGAACCCTTCGCGAGAATGTCCAAACTTTCAGTGGGATTTCCAAAATGTTGAGAGGAACTCGAAACATGTCAACCTTGGTTTTGAGAATCTCTCCCGGAGTTCGAGAGATTTGAACGTGAAAGGGTACCAGTCTTGTCGGGGATTGGGAACCCTTCGCGAGAATGTCCAAAGTTTCAGCGGGATTTCCAAAATGTTGAGAGAAACTCGAAACATGTCAACCTCGGTTTTGAGAATCTCTCCCGGAGTTTGAGAGATTTGGACGTGAAAGGGTACCAGTCTTGTCGGGGATTGGGAACCCTTCGCGAGAATGTCCAAAGTTTCAGCGGGATTTCCAAAATGTTGAGAGGAACTCGAAACATGTCAACCTTGGTTTTGAGAATCTCTCCCGGAGTTTGAGAGATTTGGACGTGAAAGGGTACCAGTCTTGTCGGGGATTGGGAACCTTTCGCCACAATGTCCAAAGTTTCAGCGGGATTTCCAAAATGTTGAGAGGAACTCGAATCATGTCAACCTTGGTTTTGAGAATCTCTCCCGGAGTTTGAGAGATTTGGACGTGAAAGGGTACCAGTCTTGTCGGGGATTGGGAACCCTTCGCGAGAATGTCCAAAGTTTCAGCGGGATTTCCAAAATGTTGAGAGGTACTCGTATCATGTCAACCTTGGTTTTGAGAATCTCTCCCGGAGTTTGAGAGATTTGGACGTGAAAGGGTACCAGTCTTGTCGGGGATTGGGAACCCTTCGCGAGAATGTCCAAAGTTTCAGCGGGATTTCCAAAATGTTGAGAGGAACTCGAAACATGTCAACCTCGGTTTTGAGAATCTCTCCCGGAGTTTGAGAGATTTGGACGTGAAAGGGTACCAGTCTTGTCGGGGATTGGGAACCCTTCGCCAGAATGTCCAAAGTTTCAGCGGGATTTCCAAAATGTTGAGAGGAACTCGAAACATGTCAACCTTGGTTTTGAGAATCTCTCCCGGAGTTTGAGAGATTTGGACGTGAAAGGGTACCAGTCTTGTCGGGGATTGGGAACCCTTCGCGAGAATGTCCAAAGTTTCAGCGGGATTTCCAAAATGTTGAGAGGAACTCGAAACATGTCAACCTTGGTTTTGAGAATCTCTCCCGGAGTTTGAGAGATTTGGACGTGAAAGGGTACCAGTCTTGTCGGGGATTGGGAACCCTTCGCCAGAATGTCCAAAGTTTCAGCGGGATTTCCAAAATGTTGAAAGGAACTCGAAACATGTGAACCTTGGTTTTGAGAATCTCTCCCGGAGTTCGAGAGATTTGGACGTGAAAGGGTACCAGTCTTGTCGGGGATTGGGAACCCTTCGCGAGAATGTCCAAAGTTTCAGCGGGATTTCCAAAATGTTGAGAGGAACTCGAAACATGTCAACCTTGGTTTTGAGAATCTCTCCCGGAGTTTGAGAGATTTGGACGTGAAAGGGTACCAGTCTTGTCGGGGATTGGGAACCCTTCGCGAGAATGTCCAAAGTTTCAGCGGGATTTCCAAAATGTTGAGAGGAACTCGAAACATGTCAACCTCGGTTTTGAGAATCTCTCCCGGAGTTTGAGAGATTTGGACGTGAAAGGGTACCAGTCTTGTCGGGGATTGGGAACCCTTCGCGAGAATGTCCAAAGTTTCAGCGGGATTTCCAAAATGTTGAGAGGAACTCGAAACATGTCAACCTTGGTTTTGAGAATCTCTCCCGGAGTTTGAGAGATTTGGACGTGAAAGGGTACCAGTCTTGTCGGGGATTGGGAACCCTTCGCGAGAATGTCCAAAGTTTCAGCGGGATTTCCAAAATGTTGAGAGGAACTCGTATCATGTCAACCTTGGTTTTGAGAATCTCTCCCGGAGTTTGAGAGATTTGGACGTGAAAGGGTACCAGTCTTGTCGGGGATTGGGAACCCTTCGCGAGAATGTCCAAAGTTTCAGCGGGATTTCCAAAATGTTGAGAGGAACTCGAAACATGTCAACCTTGGTTTTGAGAATCTCTCCCGGAGTTTGAGAGATTTGGACGTGAAAGGGTACCAGTCTTGTCGGGGATTGGGAACCCTTCGCGAGAATGTCCAAAGTTTCAGCGGGATTTCCAAAATGCTGAGAGGAACTCGAAACATGTCAACCTTGGTTTTGAGAATCTCTCCCGGAGTTTGAGAGATTTGGACGTGAAAGGGTACCAGTCTTGTCGGGGATTGGGAACCCCTCGCGAGAATGTCCAAACTTTCAGTGGGATTTCCAAAATGTTGAGAGGATGTCGGAACATGTCAACCTTGGTTTTGAGAATCTCTCCCGGAGTTTGAGAGATTTGGACGTGAAAGGGTACCAGTCTTGTCGGGGATTGGCAACCCTTCGCGAGAATGTCCAAAGTTTCAGCAGGATTTCCAAAATGTTGAGAGAAACTCGAAACATGTGAACCTCGGTTTTGAGAATCTCTCCCGGAGTTTGAGAGATTTGGACGTGAAAGGGTACCAGTCTTGTCGGGGATTGGGAACCCTTCGCGAGAATGTCCAAAGTTTCAGCGGGATTTCCAAAATGTTGAGAGGAACTCGAAACATGTCAACCTTGGTTTTGAGAATCTCTCCCGGAGTTCGAGAGATTTGGACGTGAAAGGGTACCAGTCTTGTCGGGGATTGGGAACCCTTCGCGAGAATGTCCAAAGTTTCAGCGGGATTTCCAAAATGTTGAGAGGAACTCGAAACATGTCAACCTTGGTTTTGAGAATCTCTCCCGGAGTTTGAGAGATTTGGACGTGAAAGGGTACCAGTCTTGTCGGGGATTGGGAACCCTTCGCCAGAATGTCCAAAGTTTCAGCAGGATTTCCAAAATGTTGAAAGGAACTCGAAACATGTCAACCTTGGTTTTGAGAATCTCTCCCGGAGTTCGAGAGATTTGGACGTGAAAGGGTACCAGTCTTGTCGGGGATTGGGAACCCTTCGCCAGAATGTCCAAAGTTTCAGCGGGATTTCCAAAATGTTGAAAGGAACTCGAAACATGTCAACCTCGGTTTTGAGAATCTCTCCCGGAGTTCGAGAGATTTGGACGTGAAAGGGTACCAGTCTTGTCGGGGATTGGGAACCCTTCGCGAGAATGTCCAAAGTTTCAGCGGGATTTCCAAAATGTTGAGAGGAACTCGAAACATGTCAACCTTGGTATTGAGAATCTCTCCCGGAGTTTGAGAGATTTGGACGTGAAAGGGTACCAGTCTTGTCGGGGATTGGGAACCCTTCGCGAGAATGTCCAAAGTTTCAGCGGGATTTCCAAAATGTTGAGAGGAACTCGAAACATGTCAACCTCGGTTTTGAGAATCTCTCCCGGAGTTTGAGAGATTTGGACGTGAAAGGGTACCAGTCTTGTCGGGGATTGGGAACCCTTCGCGAGAATGTCCAAAGTTTCAGCGGGATTTCCAAAATGTTGAGAGGAACTCGAAACATGTCAACCTCGGTTTTGAGAATCTCTCCCGGAGTTTGAGAGATTTGGAAGTGAAAGGGTACCAGTCTTGTCGGGGATTGGGAACCCTTCGCGAGAATGTCCAAAGTTTCAGCGGGATTTCCAAAATGTTGAGAGGAACTCGAAACATGTCAACCTTGGTTTTGAGAATCTCTCCCGGAGTTTGAGAGATTTGGACGTGAAAGGGTACCAGTCTTGTCGGGGATTGGGAACCCTTCGCGAGAATGTCCAAAGTTTCAGCGGGATTTCCAAAATGTTGAGAGGAACTCGAAACATGTCAACCTTGGTTTTGAGAATCTCTCCCGGAGTTTGAGAGATTTGGACGTGAAAGGGTACCAGTCTTGTCGGGGATTGGGAACCCTTCGCGAGAATGTCCAAAGTTTCAGCGGGATTTCCAAAATGTTGAGAGGAACTCGAAACATGTCAACCTTGGTTTTGAGAATCTCTCCCGGAGTTTGAGAGATTTGGACGTGAAAGGGTACCAGTCTTGTCGGGGATTGGGAACCCTTCGCCACAATGTCCAAAGTTTCAGCGGGATTTCCAAAATGTTGAGAGGAACTCGAATCATGTGAACCTTGGTTTTGAGAATCTCTCCCGGAGTTTGAGAGATTTGGACGTGAAAGGGTACCAGTCTTGTCGGGGATTGGGAACCCTTCGCGAGAATGTCCAAAGTTTCAGCGGGATTTCCAAAATGTTGAGAGGAACTCGTATCATGTCAACCTTGGTTTTGAGAATCTCTCCCGGAGTTTGAGAGATTTGGACGTGAAAGGGTACCAGTCTTGTCGGGGATTGGGAACCCTTCGTGAGAATGTTCAAAGTTTCAGCGGGATTTCCAAAATGTGGAGAGGAACTCGAAACATGTCAACCTCGGTTTTGAGAATCTCTCCCGGAGTTTGAGAGATTTGGACGTGAAAGGGTACCAGTCTTGTCGGGGATTGGGAACCCTTCGCCAGAATGTCCAAAGTTTCAGCGGGATTTCCAAAATGTTGAAAGGAACTCGAAACATGTCAACCTTGGTTTTGAGAATCTCTCCCGGAGTTTGAGAGATTTGGACGTGAAAGGGTACCAGTCTTGTCGGGGATTGGGAACCCTTCGCGAGAATGTCCCAAGTTTCAGCGGGATTTCCAAAATGTTGAGAGGAACTCGAAACATGTCAACCTTTCTTTTGAGAATCTCTCCCGGAGTTTGAGAGATTTGGACGTGAAAGGGTACCAGTCTTGTCGGGGATTGGGAACCCTTCGCGAGAATGTCCAAAGTTTCAGCGGGATTTCCAAAATTTTGAGAGGAACTCGAAACATGTCAACCTTGGTTTTGAGAATCTCTCCCGGAGTTCGAGAGATTTGGACGTGAAAGGGTACCAGTCTTGTCGGGGATTGGGAACCCTTCGCCAGAATGTCCAAAGTTTCAGCGGGATTTCCAAAATGTTGAAAGGAACTCGAAACATGTCAACCTCGGTTTTGAGAATCTCTCCCGGAGTTCGAGAGATTTGGACGTGAAAGGGTACCAGTCTTGTCGGGGATTGGGAACCCTTCGCGAGAATGTCCAAAGTTTCAGCGGGATTTCCAAAATGTTGAGAGGAACTCGAAACATGTCAACCTTGGTATTGAGAATCTCTCCCGGAGTTTGAGAGATTTGGACGTGAAAGGGTACCAGTCTTGTCGGGGATTGGGAACCCTTCGCGAGAATGTCCAAAGTTTCAGCGGGATTTCCAAAATGTTGAGAGGAACTCGAAACATGTCAACCTCGGTTTTGAGAATCTCTCCCGGAGTTTGAGAGATTTGGACGTGAAAGGGTACCAGTCTTGTCGGGGATTGGGAACCCTTCGCGAGAATGTCCAAAGTTTCAGCGGGATTTCCAAAATGTTGAGAGGAACTCGAAACATGTCAACCTCGGTTTTGAGAATCTCTCCCGGAGTTTGAGAGATTTGGACGTGAAAGGGTACCAGTCTTGTCGGGGATTGGGAACCCTTCGCGAGAATGTCCAAAGTTTCAGCGGGATTTCCAAAATGTTGAGAGGAACTCGAAACATGTCAACCTTGGTTTTGAGAATCTCTCCCGGAGTTTGAGAGATTTGGACGTGAAAGGGTACCAGTCTTGTCAGGGATTGGGAACCCTTCGCGAGAATGTCCAAAGTTTCAGCGGGATTTCCAAAATGTTGAGAGGAACTCGAAACATGTCAACCTTGGTTTTGAGAATCTCTCCCGGAGTTTGAGAGATTTGGACGTGAAAGGGTACCAGTCTTGTCGGGGATTGGGAACCCTTCGCGAGAATGTCCAAAGTTTCAGCGGGATTTCCAAAATGTTGAGAGGAACTCGAAACATGTCAACCTTGGTTTTGAGAATCTCTCCCGGAGTTTGAGAGATTTGGACGTGAAAGGGTACCAGTCTTGTCGGGGATTGGGAACCCTTCGCCACAATGTCCAAAGTTTCAGCGGGATTTCCAAAATGTTGAGAGGAACTCGAATCATGTGAACCTTGGTTTTGAGAATCTCTCCCGGAGTTTGAGAGATTTGGACGTGAAAGGGTACCAGTCTTGTCGGGGATTGGGAACCCTTCGCGAGAATGTCCAAAGTTTCAGCGGGATTTCCAAAATGTTGAGAGGAACTCGTATCATGTCAACCTTGGTTTTGAGAATCTCTCCCGGAGTTTGAGAGATTTGGACGTGAAAGGGTACCAGTCTTGTCGGGGATTGGGAACCCTTCGTGAGAATGTTCAAAGTTTCAGCGGGATTTCCAAAATGTGGAGAGGAACTCGAAACATGTCAACCTCGGTTTTGAGAATCTCTCCCGGAGTTTGAGAGATTTGGACGTGAAAGGGTACCAGTCTTGTCGGGGATTGGGAACCCTTCGCCAGAATGTCCAAAGTTTCAGCGGGATTTCCAAAATGTTGAAAGGAACTCGAAACATGTCAACCTTGGTTTTGAGAATCTCTCCCGGAGTTTGAGAGATTTGGACGTGAAAGGGTACCAGTCTTGTCGGGGATTGGGAACCCTTCGCGAGAATGTCCCAAGTTTCAGCGGGATTTCCAAAATGTTGAGAGGAACTCGAAACATGTCAACCTTTCTTTTGAGAATCTCTCCCGGAGTTTGAGAGATTTGGACGTGAAAGGGTACCAGTCTTGTCGGGGATTGGGAACCCTTCGCGAGAATGTCCAAAGTTTCAGCGGGATTTCCAAAATTTTGAGAGGAACTCGAAACATGTCAACCTTGGTTTTGAGAATCTCTCCCGGAGTTTGAGAGATTTGGACGTGAAAGGGTACCAGTCTTGTCGGGGATTGGGAACCCTTCGCCACAATGTCCAAAGTTTCAGCGGGATTTCCAAAATGTTGAGAGGAACTCGAATCATGTGAACCTTGGTTTTGAGAATCTCTCCCGGAGTTTGAGAGATTTGGACGTGAAAGGGTACCAGTCTTGTCGGGGATTGGGAACCCTTCGCGAGAATGTCCAAAGTTTCAGCGGGATTTCCAAAATGTTGAGAGGAACTCGTATCATGTCAACCTTGGTTTTGAGAATCTCTCCCGGAGTTTGAGAGATTTGGACGTGAAAGGGTACCAGTCTTGTCGGGGATTGGGAACCCTTCGCGAGAATGTTCAAAGTTTCAGCGGGATTTCCAAAATGTGGAGAGGAACTCGAAACATGTCAACCTCGGTTTTGAGAATCTCTCCCGGAGTTTGAGAGATTTGGACGTGAAAGGGTACCAGTCTTGTCGGGGATTGGGAACCCTTCGCGAGAATGTCCAAAGTTTCAGCGGGATTTCCAAAATGTTGAAAGGAACTCGAAACATGTCAACCTTGGTTTTGAGAATCTCTCCCGGAGTTTGAGAGATTTGGACGTGAAAGGGTACCAGTCTTGTCGGGGATTGGGAACCCTTCGCGAGAATGTCCCAAGTTTCAGCGGGATTTCCAAAATGTTGAGAGGAACTCGAAACATGTCAACCTTTCTTTTGAGAATCTCTCCCGGAGTTTGAGAGATTTGGACGTGAAAGGGTACCAGTCTTGTCGGGGATTGGGAACCCTTCGCGAGAATGTCCAAAGTTTCAGCGGGATTTCCAAAATGTTGAGAGGAACTCGAAACATGTCAACCTCGGTTTTGAGAATCTCTCCCGGAGTTTGAGAGATTTGGACGTGAAAGGGTACCAGTCTTGTCGGGGATTGGGAACCCTTCGCGAGAATGTCCAAAGTTTCAGCGGGATTTCCAAAATGTTGAGAGGAACTCGAAACATGTCAACCTTGGTTTTGAGAATCTCTCCCGGAGTTTGAGAGATTTGGATGTGAAAGGGTACCAGTCTTGTCGGGGATTGGAAACCCTTCGCGAGAATGTCCAAAGTTTCAGCGGGATTTCCAAAATGTTGAAAGGAACTCGAAACATGTCAACCTTGGTATTGAGAATCTCTCCCGGAGTTTGAGAGATTTGGACGTGAAAGGGTACCAGTCTTGTCGGGGATTGGGAACCCTTCGCGAGAATGTCCAAAGTTTCAGCGGGATTTCCAAAATGTTGAGAGGAACTCGAAACATGTCAACCTTGGTTTTGAGAATCTCTCCCGGAGTTTGAGAGATTTGGACGTGAAAGGGTTCCAGTCTTGTCGGGGATTGGGAACCCTTCGCGAGAACGTCCAAAGTTTCAGCGGGATTTCCAAAATGTTGAGAGGAACTCGAAACATGTCAACCTTGGTTTTGAGAATCTCTCCCGGAGTTTGAGAGATTTGGACGTGAAAGGGTACCAGTCTTGTCGGGGATTGGGAACCCTTCGCGAGAATGTCCAAAGTTTCAGCGGGATTTCCAAAATGTTGAGAGGAACTCGAAACATGTCAACCTTGGTTTTGAGAATCTCTCCCGGAGTTTGAGAGATTTGGACGTGAAAGGGTACCAGTCTTGTCGGGGATTGGGAACCCTTCACCAGAATGTCCAAAGTTTCAGCGGGATTTCCAAAATGTTGAGAGGAACTCGAAACATGTCAACCTCGGTTTTGAGAATCTCTCCCGGAGTTTGAGAGATTTGGACGTGAAAGGGTACCAGTCTTGTCGGGGATTGGGAACCCTTCGCCAGAATGTCCAAAGTTTCAGCGGGATTTCCAAAATGTTGAGAGGAACTCGAAACATGTCAACCTTGGTTTTGAGAATCTCTCCCGGAGTTTGAGAGATTTGGATGTGAAAGGGTACAAGTCTTGTCGGGGATTGGGAACCCTTCGCGAGAATGTCCAAAGTTTCAGCGGGATTTCCAAAATGTTGAAAGGAACTCGAAACATGTCAACCTTGGTATTGAGAATCTCTCCCGGAGTTTGAGAGATTTGGACGTGAAAGGGTACCAGTCTTGTCGGGGATTGGGAACCCTTCGCGAGAATGTCCAAAGTTTCAGCGGGATTTCCAAAATGTTGAGAGGAACTCGAAACATGTCAACCTTGGTTTTGAGAATCTCTCCCGGAGTTCGAGAGATTTGGACGTGAAAGGGTACCAGTCTTGTCGGGAATTGGGAACCCTTCGCGAGAACGTCCAAAGTTTCAGCGGGATTTCCAAAATGTTGAGAGGAACTCGAAACATGTCAACCTTGGTTTTGAGAATCTCTCCCGGAGTTTGAGAGATTTGGACGTGAAAGGGTACCAGTCTTGTCGGGGATTGGGAACCCTTCGCGAGAATGTCCAAAGTTTCAGCGGGATTTCCAAAATGTTGAGAGGAACTCGAAACATGTCAACCTTGGTTTTGAGAATCTCTCCCGGAGTTTGAGAGATTTGGACGTGAAAGGGTACCAGTCTTGTCGGGGATTGGGAACCCTTCGCGAGAATGTCCAAAGTTTCAGCAGGATTTCCAAAATGTTGAGAGGAACTCGAAACATGTCAACCTCGGTTTTGAGAATCTCTCCCGGAGTTTGAGAGATTTGGACGTGAAAGGGTACCAGTCTTGTCGGGGATTGGGAACCCTTCGCGAGAATGTCCAAAGTTTCAGCGGGATTTCCAAAATGTTGAGAGGAACTCGAAACATGTCAACCTCGGTTTTGAGAATCTCTCCCGGAGTTTGAGAGATTTGGACGTGAAAGGGTACCAGTCTTGTCGGGGATTGGGAACCCTTCGCGAGAATGTCCAAAGTTTCAGCGGGATTTCCAAAATGTTGAGAGGAACTCGAATCATGTCAACCTCGGTTTTGAGAATCTCTCCCGGAGTTTGAGAGATTTGGACGTGAAAGGGTACCAGTCTTGTCGGGGATTGGGAACCCTTCGCGAGAATGTTCAAAGTTTCAGCGGGATTTCCAAAATGTTGAGAGGAACTCGAAACATGTCAACCTCGGTTTTGAGAATCTCTCCCGGAGTTTGAGAGATTTGGACGTGAAAGGGTACCAGTCTTGTCGGGGATTGGGAACCCTTCGCCAGAATGTCCAAAGTTTCAGCGGGATTTCCAAAATGTTGAAAGGAACTCGAAACATGTCAACCTTGGTCTTGAGAATCTCTCACGGCGTTTGAGAGATTTGGACGTGAAAGGGTACCAGTCTTGTCGGGGATTGGGAACCCTTCGCCAGAATGTCCAAAGTTTCAGCAGGATTTCCAAAATGTTGAGAGGAACTCGAAACATGTCAACCTTGGTTTTGAGAATCTCTCCCGGAGTTTGAGAGATTTGGACGTGAAAGGGTACCAGTCTTGTCGGGGATTAGGAACCCTTCGCGAGAATGTCCAAAGTTTCAGAGGGATTTCCAAAATGTTGAGAGGAACTCGAATCATGTCAACCTCGGTTTTGAGAATCTCTCCCGGAGTTTGAGAGATTTGGACGTGAAAGGGTACCAGTCTTGTCGGGGATTGGGAACCCTTCGCGAGAATGTCCAAAGTTTCAGCGGGATTTCCAAAATGTTGAGAGGAACTCGAAACATGTCAACCTCGGTTTTGAGAATCTCTCCCGGAGTTTGAGAGATTTGGACGTGAAAGGGTACCAGTCTTGTCGGGGATTGGGAACCCTTCGCCAGAATGTCCAAAGTTTCAGCGGGATTTCCAAAATGTTGAAAGGAACTCGAAACATGTCAACCTTGGTCTTGAGAATCTCTCACGGCGTTTGAGAGATTTGGACGTGAAAGGGTACCAGTCTTGTCGGGGATTGGGAACCCTTCGCGAGAATGTCCAAAGTTTCAGCAGGATTTCCAAAATGTTGAGAGGAACTCGAAACATGTCAACCTTGGTTTTGAGAATCTCTCCCGGAGTTTGAGAGATTTGGACGTGAAAGGGTACCAGTCTTGTCGGGGATTAGGAACCCTTCGCGAGAATGTCCAAAGTTTCAGCGGGATTTCCAAAATGTTGAGAGGAACTCGAATCATGTCAACCTTGGTTTTGAGAATCTCTCCCGGAGTTTGAGAGATTTGGACGTGAAAGGGTACCAGTCTTGTCGGGGATTGGGAACCCTTCGCGAGAACGTCCAAAGTTTCAGCGGGATTTCCAAAATGTTGAGAGGAACTCGAAACATGTCAACCTTGGTTTTGAGAATCTCTCCCGGAGTTTGAGAGATTTGGACGTGAAAGGGTACCAGTCTTGTCGGGGATTGGGAACCCTTCGCGAGAATGTCCAAAGTTTCAGCGGGATTTCCAAAATGTTGAGAGGAACTCGAAACATGTCAACCTTGGTTTTGAGAATCTCTCCCGGAGTTTGAGAGATTTGGACGTGAAAGGGTACCAGTCTTGTCGGGGATTGGGAACCCTTCGCGAGAATGTCCAAAGTTTCAGCGGGATTTCCAAAATGTTGAGAGGAACTCGAAACATGTCAACCTTGGTTTTGAGAATCTCTCCCGGAGTTTGAGAGATTTGGACGTGAAAGGGTACCAGTCTTGTCGGGGATTGGGAACCCTTCGCGAGAATGTCCAAAGTTTCAGCAGGATTTCCAAAATGTTGAGAGGAACTCGAAACATGTGAACCTTGGTTTTGAGAATCTCTCCCGGAGTTTGAGAGATTTGGACGTGAAAGGGTACCAGTCTTGTCGGGGATTGGGAACCCTTCGCGAGAATGTCCAAAGTTTCAGCGGGATTTCCAAAATGTTGAGAGGAACTCGAAACATGTCAACCTCGGTTTTGAGAATCTCTCCCGGAGTTTGAGAGATTTGGACGTGAAAGGGTACCAGTCTTGTCGGGGATTGGGAACCCTTCGCCACAATGTCCAAAGTTTCAGCGGGATTTCCAAAATGTTGAGAGGAACTCGAATCATGTCAACCTTGGTTTTGAGAATCTCTCCCGGAGTTTGAGAGATTTGGACGTGAAAGGGTACCAGTCTTGTCGGGGATTGGGAACCCTTCGCGAGAATGTTCAAAGTTTCAGCGGGATTTCCAAAATGTTGAGAGGAACTCGAAACATGTCAACCTCGGTTTTGAGAATCTCTCCCGGAGTTTGAGAGATTTGGACGTGAAAGGGTACCAGTCTTGTCGGGGATTGGGAACCCTTCGCGAGAATGTTCAAAGTTTCAGCGGGATTTCCAAAATGTTGAGAGGAACTCGAAACATGTCAACCTCGGTTTTGAGAATCTCTCCCGGAGTTTGAGAGATTTGGACGTGAAAGGGTACCAGTCTTGTCGGGGATTGGGAACCCTTCGCGAGAATGTCCAAAGTTTCAGCGGGATTTCCAAAATGTTGAAAGGAACTCGAAACATGTCAACCTTGGTCTTGAGAATCTCTCACGGCGTTTGAGAGATTTGGACGTGAAAGGGTACCAGTCTTGTCGGGGATTGGGAACCCTTCGCCAGAATGTCCAAAGTTTCAGCAGGATTTCCAAAATGTTGAGAGGAACTCGAAACATGTCAACCATGGTTTTGAGAATCTCTCCCGGAGTTTGAGAGATTTGGACGTGAAAGGGTACCAGTCTTGTCGGGGATTAGGAACCCTTCGCGAGAATGTCCAAAGTTTCAGCGGGATTTCCAAAATGTTGAGAGGAACTCGAATCATGTCAACCTCGGTTTTGAGAATCTCTCCCGGAGTTTGAGAGATTTGGACGTGAAAGGGTACCAGTCTTGTCGGGGATTGGGAACCCTTCGCGAGAATGTTCAAAGTTTCAGCGGGATTTCCAAAATGTTGAGAGGAACTCGAAACATGTCAACCTCGGTTTTGAGAATCTCTCCCGGAGTTTGAGAGATTTGGACGTGAAAGGGTACCAGTCTTGTCGGGGATTGGGAACCCTTCGCCAGAATGTCCAAAGTTTCAGCGGGATTTCCAAAATGTTGAAAGGAACTCGAAACATGTCAACCTTGGTCTTGAGAATCTCTCACGGCGTTTGAGAGATTTGGACGTGAAAGGGTACCAGTCTTGTCGGGGATTGGGAACCCTTCGCCAGAATGTCCAAAGTTTCAGCAGGATTTCCAAAATGTTGAGAGGAACTCGAAACATGTCAACCTTGGTTTTGAGAATCTCTCCCGGAGTTTGAGAGATTTGGACGTGAAAGGGTACCAGTCTTGTCGGGGATTAGGAACCCTTCGCGAGAATGTCCAAAGTTTCAGCGGGATTTCCAAAATGTTGAGAGGAACTCGAATCATGTCAACCTTGGTTTTGAGAATCTCTCCCGGAGTTTGAGAGATTTGGACGTGAAAGGGTACCAGTCTTGTCGGGGATTGGGAACCCTTCGCGAGAACGTCCAAAGTTTCAGCGGGATTTCCAAAATGTTGAGAGGAACTCGAAACATGTCAGCCTTGGTTTTGAGAATCTCTCCCGGAGTTTGAGAGATTTGGACGTGAAAGGGTACCAGTCTTGTCGGGGATTGGGAACCCTTCGCGAGAACGTCCAAAGTTTCAGCGGGATTTCCAAAATGTTGAGAGGAACTCGAAACATGTCAACCTTGGTTTTGAGAATCTCTCCCGGAGTTTGAGAGATTTGGACGTGAAAGGGTACCAGTCTTGTCGGGGATTGGGAACCCTTCGCGAGAATGTCCAAAGTTTCAGCGGGATTTCCAAAATGTTGAGAGGAACTCGAAACATGTCAACCTTGGTTTTGAGAATCTCTCCCGGAGTTTGAGAGATTTGGACGTGAAAGGGTACCAGTCTTGTCGGGGATTGGGAACCCTTCGCCAGAATGTCCAAAGTTTCAGCGGGATTTCCAAAATGTTGAGAGGAACTCGAAACATGTCAACCTTGGTTTTGAGAATCTCTCCCGGAGTTTGAGAGATTTGGACGTGAAAGGGTACCAGTCTTGTCGGGGATTGGGAACCCTTCGCGAGAATGTCCAAAGTTTCAGCAGGATTTCCAAAATGTTGAGAGGAACTCGAAACATGTGAACCTTGGTTTTGAGAATCTCTCCCGGAGTTTGAGAGATTTGGACGTGAAAGGGTACCAGTCTTGTCGGGGATTGGGAACCCTTCGCGAGAATGTCCAAAGTTTCAGCGGGATTTCCAAAATGTTGAGAGGAACTCGAAACATGTCAACCTCGGTTTTGAGAATCTCTCCCGGAGTTTGAGAGATTTGGACGTGAAAGGGTACCAGTCTTGTCGGGGATTGGGAACCCTTCGCCACAATGTCCAAAGTTTCAGCGGGATTTCCAAAATGTTGAGAGGAACTCGAATCATGTCAACCTTGGTTTTGAGAATCTCTCCCGGAGTTTGAGAGATTTGGACGTGAAAGGGTACCAGTCTTGTCGGGGATTGGGAACCCTTCGCGAGAATGTTCAAAGTTTCAGCGGGATTTCCAAAATGTTGAGAGGAACTCGAAACATGTCAACCTCGGTTTTGAGAATCTCTCCCGGAGTTTGAGAGATTTGGACGTGAAAGGGTACCAGTCTTGTCGGGGATTGGGAACCCTTCGCGAGAATGTTCAAAGTTTCAGCGGGATTTCCAAAATGTTGAGAGGAACTCGAAACATGTCAACCTCGGTTTTGAGAATCTCTCCCGGAGTTTGAGAGATTTGGACGTGAAAGGGTACCAGTCTTGTCGGGGATTGGGAACCCTTCGCCAGAATGTCCAAAGTTTCAGCGGGATTTCCAAAATGTTGAAAGGAACTCGAAACATGTCAACCTTGGTCTTGAGAATCTCTCACGGCGTTTGAGAGATTTGGACGTGAAAGGGTACCAGTCTTGTCGGGGATTGGGAACCCTTCGCCAGAATGTCCAAAGTTTCAGCAGGATTTCCAAAATGTTGAGAGGAACTCGAAACATGTCAACCATGGTTTTGAGAATCTCTCCCGGAGTTTGAGAGATTTGGACGTGAAAGGGTACCAGTCTTGTCGGGGATTAGGAACCCTTCGCGAGAATGTCCAAAGTTTCAGCGGGATTTCCAAAATGTTGAGAGGAACTCGAATCATGTCAACCTCGGTTTTGAGAATCTCTCCCGGAGTTTGAGAGATTTGGACGTGAAAGGGTACCAGTCTTGTCGGGGATTGGGAACCCTTCGCGAGAATGTTCAAAGTTTCAGCGGGATTTCCAAAATGTTGAGAGGAACTCGAAACATGTCAACCTCGGTTTTGAGAATCTCTCCCGGAGTTTGAGAGATTTGGACGTGAAAGGGTACCAGTCTTGTCGGGGATTGGGAACCCTTCGCCAGAATGTCCAAAGTTTCAGCGGGATTTCCAAAATGTTGAAAGGAACTCGAAACATGTCAACCTTGGTCTTGAGAATCTCTCACGGCGTTTGAGAGATTTGGACGTGAAAGGGTACCAGTCTTGTCGGGGATTGGGAACCCTTCGCCAGAATGTCCAAAGTTTCAGCAGGATTTCCAAAATGTTGAGAGGAACTCGAAACATGTCAACCTTGGTTTTGAGAATCTCTCCCGGAGTTTGAGAGATTTGGACGTGAAAGGGTACCAGTCTTGTCGGGGATTGGGAACCCTTCGCGAGAATGTCCAAAGTTTCAGCGGGATTTCCAAAATGTTGAGAGGAACTCGAAACATGTCAACCTCGGTTTTGAGAATCTCTCCCGGAGTTTGAGAGATTTGGACGTGAAAGGGTACCAGTCTTGTCGGGGATTGGGAACCCTTCGCCACAATGTCCAAAGTTTCAGCGGGATTTCCAAAATGTTGAGAGGAACTCGAATCATGTCAACCTTGGTTTTGAGAATCTCTCCCGGAGTTTGAGAGATTTGGACGTGAAAGGGTACCAGTCTTGTCGGGGATTGGGAACCCTTCGCGAGAATGTTCAAAGTTTCAGCGGGATTTCCAAAATGTTGAGAGGAACTCGAAACATGTCAACCTCGGTTTTGAGAATCTCTCCCGGAGTTTGAGAGATTTGGACGTGAAAGGGTACCAGTCTTGTCGGGGATTGGGAACCCTTCGCGAGAATGTTCAAAGTTTCAGCGGGATTTCCAAAATGTTGAGAGGAACTCGAAACATGTGAACCTTGGTTTTGAGAATCTCTCCCGGAGTTTGAGAGATTTGGACGTGAAAGGGTACCAGTCTTGTCGGGGATTGGGAACCCTTCGCGAGAATGTCCAAAGTTTCAGCGGGATTTCCAAAATGTTGAGAGGAACTCGAATCATGTCAACCTCGGTTTTGAGAATCTCTCCCGGAGTTTGAGAGATTTGGACGTGAAAGGGTACCAGTCTTGTCGGGGATTGGGAACCCTTCGCGAGAATGTTCAAAGTTTCAGCGGGATTTCCAAAATGTTGAGAGGAACTCGAAACATGTCAACCTCGGTTTTGAGAATCTCTCCCGGAGTTTGAGAGATTTGGACGTGAAAGGGTACCAGTCTTGTCGGGGATTGGGAACCCTTCGCCAGAATGTCCAAAGTTTCAGCGGGATTTCCAAAATGTTGAAAGGAACTCGAAACATGTCAACCTTGGTCTTGAGAATCTCTCACGGCGTTTGAGAGATTTGGACGTGAAAGGGTACCAGTCTTGTCGGGGATTGGGAACCCTTCGCCAGAATGTCCAAAGTTTCAGCAGGATTTCCAAAATGTTGAGAGGAACTCGAAACATGTCAACCTTGGTTTTGAGAATCTCTCCCGGAGTTTGAGAGATTTGGACGTGAAAGGGTATCAGTCTTGTCGGGGATTAGGAACCCTTCGCGAGAATGTCCAAAGTTTCAGCGGGATTTCCAAAATGTTGAGAGGAACTCGAATCATGTCAACCTTGGTTTTGAGAATCTCTCCCGGAGTTTGAGAGATTTGGACGTGAAAGGGTACCAGTCTTGTCGGGGATTGGGAACCCTTCGCCACAATGTCCAAAGTTTCAGCGGGATTTCCAAAATGTTGAGAGGAACTCGAATCATGTCAACCTTGGTTTTGAGAATCTCTCCCGGAGTTTGAGAGATTTGGACGTGAAAGGGTACCAGTCTTGTCGGGGATTGGGAACCCTTCGCGAGAATGTTCAAAGTTTCAGCGGGATTTCCAAAATGTTGAGAGGAACTCGAAACATGTCAACCTCGGTTTTGAGAATCTCTCCCGGAGTTTGAGAGATTTGGACGTGAAAGGGTACCAGTCTCGTCGGGGATTGGGAACCCTTCGCCAGAATGTCCAAAGTTTCAGCGGGATTTCCAAAATGTTGAAAGGAACTCGAAACATGTCAACCTTGGTCTTGAGAATCTCTCCCGGAGTTTGAGAGATTTGGACGTGAAAGGGTACCAGTCTTGTCGGGGATTGGGAACCCTTCGCGAGAATGTCCAAAGTTTCAGCGGGATTTCCAAAATGTTGAGAGGAACTCGAAACATGTCAACCTTGGTTTTGAGAATCTCTCTTGGAGTTTGAGAGATTTGGACGTGAAAGGTTACCAGTCTTGTCGGGGATTGGGAACCCTTCGCCAGAATGTCCAAAGTTTCAGCAGGATTTCCAAAATGTTGAGAGGAACTCGAAACATGTCAACCTTGGTTTTGAGAATCTCTCCCGGAGTTTGAGAGATTTGGACGTGAAAGTGTACCAGTCTTGTCGGGGATTGGGAACCCTTCGCGAGAATGTCCAAAGTTTCAGCAGGATTTCCAAAATGTTGAGAGGAACTCGAAACATGTCAACCTTGGTTTTGAGAATCTCTCCCGGAGTTTGAGAGATTTGGACGTGAAAGGGTACCAGTCTTGTCGGGGATTGGGAACCCTTCGCCACAATGTCCAAAGTTTCAGCGGGATTTCCAAAATGTTGAAAGGAACTCGAAACATGTCAACCTTGGTTTTGAGAATCTCTCCCGGAGTTTGAGAGATTTGGACGTGAAAGGGTACCAGTCTTGTCGGGGATTGGGAACCCTTCGCGAGAATGTCCAAAGTTTCAGCGGGATTTCCAAAATGTTGAGAGGAACTCGAAACATGTCAACCTTGGTTTTGAGAATCTCTCCCGGAGTTTGAGAGATTTGGACGTGAAAGGGTACCAGTCTTGTCGGGGATTGGGAACCCTTCGCGAGAATGTTCATACTTTCAGTGGGATTTCCAAAATGTTGAGAGGAACTCGAAACATGTCAACCTTGGTTTTGAGAATCTCTCCCGGAGTTCGAGAGATTTGAACGTGAAAGGGTACCAGTCTTGTCGGGGATTGGGAACCCTTCGCGAGAATGTCCAAAGTTTCAGCGGGATTTCCAAAATGTTGAGAGAAACTCGAAACATGTCAACCTCAGTTTTGAGAATCTCTCCCGGAGTTTGAGAGATTTGGACGTGAAAGGGTACCAGTCTTGTCGGGGATTGGGAACCCTTCGCGAGAATGTCCAAAGTTTCAGCGGGATTTCCAAAATTTTGAGAGGAACTCGAAACATGTGAACCTTGGTTTTGAGAATCTCTCCCGGAGTTTGAGAGATTTGGACGTGAAAGGGTACCAGTCTTGTCGGGGATTGGGAACCCTTCGCCACAATGTCCAAAGTTTCAGCGGGATTTCCAAAATGTTGAGAGGAACTCGAATCATGTGAACCTTGGTTTTGAGAATCTCTCCCGGAGTTTGAGAGATTTGGACGTGAAAGGGTACCAGTCTTGTCGGGGATTGGGAACCCTTCGCGAGAATGTCCAAAGTTTCAGCGAGATTTCCAAAATGTTGAGAGGAACTCGTATCATGTCAACCTTGGTTTTGAGAATCTCTCCCGGAGTTTGAGAGATTTGGACGTGAAAGGGTACCAGTCTTGTCGGGGATTGGGAACCCTTCACGAGAATGTTCAAAGTTTCAGCGGGATTTCCAAAATGTGGAGAGGAACTCGAAACATGTCAACCTCGGTTTTGAGAATCTCTCCCGGAGTTTGAGAGATTTGGACGTGAAAGGGTACCAGTCTTGTCGGGGATTGGGAACCCTTCGCGAGAATGTCCAAAGTTTCAGCGGGATTTCCAAAATGTTGAAAGGAACTCGAAACATGTCAACCTTGGTTTTGAGAATCTCTCCCGGAGTTTGAGAGATTTGGACGTGAAAGGGTACCAGTCTTGTCGGGGATTGGGAACCCTTCGCGAGAATGTCCAAAGTTTCAGCGGGATTTCCAAAATGTTGAGAGGAACTCGAAACATGTCAACCTTGGTTTTGAGAATCTCTCCCGGAGTTTGAGAGATTTGGACGTGAAAGGGTACCAGTCTTGTCGGGGATTGGGAACCCTTCGCGAGAATGTCCAAAGTTTCAGCGGGATTTCCAAAATGTTGAGAGGAACTCGAAACATGTCAACCTCGGTTTTGAGAATCTCTCCCGGAGTTTGAGAGATTTGGACGTGAAAGGGTACCAGTCTTGTCGGGGATTGGGAACCCTTCGCGAGAATGTCCAAAGTTTCAGCGGGATTTCCAAAATGTTGAGAGGAACTCGAAACATGTCAACCTTGGTTTTGAGAATCTCTCCCGGAGTTTGAGAGATTTGGATGTGAAAGGGTACCAGTCTTGTCGGGGATTGGGAACCCTTCGCGAGAATGTCCAAAGTTTCAGCGGGATTTCCAAAATGTTGAAAGGAACTCGAAACATGTCAACCTTGGTTTTGAGAATCTCTCCCAAAGTTCGAGAGATTTGGACGTGAAAGGGTACCAGTCTTGTCGGGGATTGGGAACCCTTCGCGAGAATGTCCAAAGTTTCAGCGGGATTTCCAAAATGTTGAGAGGAACTCGAAACATGTCAACCTTGGTTTTGAGAATCTCTCCCGGAGTTTGAGAGATTTGGACGTGAAAGGGTACCAGTCTTGTCGGGGATTGGGAACCCTTCGCGAGAACGTCCAAAGTTTCAGCGGGATTTCCAAAATGTTGAGAGGAACTCGAAACATGTCAACCTCGGTTTTGAGAATCTCTCCCGGAGTTTGAGAGATTTGGACGTGAAAGGGTACCAGTCTTGTCGGGGATTGGGAACCCTTCGCGAGAATGTCCAAAGTTTCAGCGGGATTTCCAAAATGTTGAGAGGAACTCGAAACATGTCAACCTTGGTTTTGAGAATCTCTCCCGGAGTTTGAGAGATTTGGATGTGAAAGGGTACCAGTCTTGTCGGGGATTGGGAACCCTTCGCGAGAATGTCCAAAGTTTCAGCGGGATTTCCAAAATGTTGAAAGGAACTCGAAACATGTCAACCTTGGTTTTGAGAATCTCTCCCAAAGTTCGAGAGATTTGGACGTGAAAGGGTACCAGTCTTGTCGGGGATTGGGAACCCTTCGCGAGAATGTCCAAAGTTTCAGCGGGATTTCCAAAATGTTGAGAGGAACTCGAAACATGTCAACCTTGGTTTTGAGAATCTCTCCCGGAGTTTGAGAGATTTGGACGTGAAAGGGTACCAGTCTTGTCGGGGATTGGGAACCCTTCGCGAGAACGTCCAAAGTTTCAGCGGGATTTCCAAAATGTTGAGAGGAACTCGAAACATGTCAACCTTGGTTTTGAGAATCTCTCCCGGAGTTTGAGAGATTTGGACGTGAAAGGGTACCAGTCTTGTCGGGGATTGGGAACCCTTCGCGAGAATGTCCAAAGTTTCAGCGGGATTTCCAAAATGTTGAGAGGAACTCGAAACATGTCAACCTTGGTTTTGAGAATCTCTCCCGGAGTTTGAGAGATTTGGACGTGAAAGGGTACCAGTCTTGTCGGGGATTGGGAACCCTTCGCGAGAATGTCCAAAGTTTCAGCGGGATTTCCAAAATGTTGAAAGGAACTCGAAACATGTCAACCTTGGTTTTGAGAATCTCTCCCGGAGTTTGAGAGATTTGGTACGTGAATGGGTACCAGTCTTGTCGGGGATTGGGAACCCTTCGCGAGAATGTCCAAAGTTTCAGCAGGATTTCCAAAATGTTGAGAGGAACTCGAAACATGTCAACCTCGGTTTTGAGAATCTCTCCCGGAGTTTGAGAGATTTGGACGTGAAAGGGTACCAGTCTTGTCGGGGATTGGGAACCCTTCGCGAGAATGTCCAAAGTTTCAGCGGGATTTCCAAAATGTTGAGAGGAACTCGAATCATGTGAACCTTGGTTTTGAGAATCTCTCCCGGAGTTTGAGAGATTTGGACGTGAAAGGGTACCAGTCTTGTCGGGGATTGGGAACCCTTCGCGAGAATGTCCAAAGTTTCAGCGGGATTTCCAAAATGTTGAGAGGAACTCGTATCATGTCAACCTTGGTTTTGAGAATCTCTCCCGGAGTTTGAGAGATTTGGACGTGAAAGGGTACCAGTCTTGTCGGGGATTGGGAACCCTTCGCGAGAATGTTCAAAGTTTCAGCGGGATTTCCAAAATGTGGAGAGGAACTCGAAACATGTCAACCTCGGTTTTGAGAATCTCTCCCGGAGTTTGAGAGATTTGGACGTGAAAGGGTACCAGTCTTGTCGGGGATTGGGAACCCTTCGCGAGAATGTCCAAAGTTTCAGCGGGATTTCCAAAATGTTGAGAGGAACTCGAAACATGTCAACCTTGGTTTTGAGAATCTCTCCCGGAGTTTGAGAGATTTGGACGTGAAAGGGTACCAGTCTTGTCGGGGATTGGGAACCCTTCGCGAGAATGTCCAAAGTTTCAGCGGGATTTCCAAAATGTTGAGAGGAACTCGAAACATGTCAACCTTGGTTTTGAGAATCTCTCCCGGAGTTTGAGAGATTTGGACGTGAAAGGGTACCAGTCTTGTCGGGGATTGGGAACCCTTCGCGAGAATGTCCAAAGTTTCAGCGGGATTTCCAAAATGTTGAGAGGAACTTGAAACATGTCAACCTTGGTTTTGAGAATCTCTCCCGGAGTTTGAGAGATTTGGACGTGAAAGGGTACCAGTCTTGTCGGGGATTGGGAACCCTTCGCGAGAATGTCCAAAGTTTCAGCGGGATTTCCAAAATGTTGAGAGGAACTCGAAACATGTCAACCTTGGTTTTGAGAATCTCTCCCGGAGTTTGAGAGATTTGGATGTGAAAGGGTACCAGTCTTGTCGGGGATTGGGAACCCTTCGCGAGAATGTCCAAAGTTTCAGCGGGATTTCCAAAATGTTGAAAGGAACTCGAAACATGTCAACCTTGGTTTTGAGAATCTCTCCCAAAGTTCGAGAGATTTGGACGTGAAAGGGTACCAGTCTTGTCGGGGATTGGGAACCCTTCACGAGAATGTCCAAAGTTTCAGCGGGATTTCCAAAATGTTGAGAGGAAGTCGAAACATGTCAACCTTGGTTTTGAGAATCTCTCCCGGAGTTTGAGAGATTTGGACGTGAAAGGGTACCAGTCTTGTCGGGGATTGGGAACCCTTCGCGAGAACGTCCAAAGTTTCAGCGGGATTTCCAAAATGTTGAGAGGAACTCGAAACATGTCAACCTTGGTTTTGAGAATCTCTCCCGGAGTTTGAGAGATTTGGACGTGAAAGGGTACCAGTCTTGTCGGGGATTGGGAACCCTTCGCGAGAATGTCCAAAGTTTCAGCGGGATTTCCAAAATGTTGAGAGGAACTCGAAACATGTCAACCTTGGTTTTGAGAATCTCTCCCGGAGTTTGAGAGATTTGGACGTGAAAGGGTACTAGTCTTGTCGCGGATTGGGAACCCTTCGCGAGAATGTCCAAAGTTTCAGCGGGATTTCCAAAATGTTGAAAGGAACTCGAAACATGTCAACCTTGGTTTTGAGAATCTCTCCCGGAGTTTGAGAGATTTGGACGTGAATGGGTACCAGTCTTGTCGGGGATTGGGAACCCTTCGCGAGAATGTCCAAAGTTTCAGCAGGATTTCCAAAATGTTGAGAGGAACTCGAAACATGTCAACCTCGGTTTTGAGAATCTCTCCCGGAGTTTGAGAGATTTGGACGTGAAAGGGTACCAGTTCTTGTCGGGGATTGGGAACCCTTTGCGAGAATGTCCAAAGTTTCAGCGGGATTTCCAAAATGTTGAGAGGAACTCGAAACATGTCAACCTTGGTTTTGAGAATCTCTCCCGGAGTTTGAGAGATTTGGACGTGAAAGGGTACCAGTCTTGTCGGGGATTGAGAACCCTTCGCCACAATGTCCAAAGTTTCAGCGGGATTTCCAAAATGTTGAGAGGAACTCGAAACATGTCAACCTTTCTTTTGAGAATCTCTCCCGGAGTTTGAGAGATTTGGACGTGAAAGGGTACCAGTCTTGTCGGGGATTGGGAACCCTTCACCAGAATGTCCAAAGTTTCAGCGGGATTTCCAAAATGTTGAGAGGAACTCGAAACATGTCAACCTCGGTTTTGAGAATCTCTCCCGGAGTTTGAGAGATTTGGACGTGAAAGGGTACCAGTCTTGTCGGGGATTGGGAACCCTTCGCCAGAATGTCCAAAGTTTCAGCGGGATTTCCAAAATGTTGAGAGGAACTCGAAACATGTCAACCTTGGTTTTGAGAATCTCTCCCGGAGTTTGAGAGATTTGGATGTGAAAGGGTACAAGTCTTGTCGGGGATTGGGAACCCTTCGCGAGAATGTCCAAAGTTTCAGCGGGATTTCCAAAATGTTGAAAGGAACTCGAAACATGTCAACCTTGGTATTGAGAATCTCTCCCGGAGTTTGAGAGATTTGGACGTGAAAGGGTACCAGTCTTGTCGGGGATTGGGAACCCTTCGCGAGAATGTCCAAAGTTTCAGCGGGATTTCCAAAATGTTGAGAGGAACTCGAAACATGTCAACCTTGGTTTTGAGAATCTCTCCCGGAGTTCGAGAGATTTGGACGTGAAAGGGTACCAGTCTTGTCGGGGATTGGGAACCCTTCGCGAGAACGTCCAAAGTTTCAGCGGGATTTCCAAAATGTTGAGAGGAACTCGAAACATGTCAACCTTGGTTTTGAGAATCTCTCCCGGAGTTTGAGAGATTTGGACGTGAAAGGGTACCAGTCTTGTCGGGGATTGGGAACCCTTCGCCAGAATGTCCAAAGTTTCAGCGGGATTTCCAAAATGTTGAGAGGAACTCGAAACATGTCAACCTTGGTTTTGAGAATCTCTCCCGGAGTTTGAGAGATTTGGACGTGAAAGGGTACCAGTCTTGTCGGGGATTGGGAACCCTTCGCGAGAATGTCCAAAGTTTCAGCAGGATTTCCAAAATGTTGAGAGGAACTCGAAACATGTCAACCTCGGTTTTGAGAATCTCTCCCGGAGTTTGAGAGATTTGGACGTGAAAGGGTACCAGTCTTGTCGGGGATTGGGAACCCTTCGCGAGAATGTCCAAAGTTTCAGCGGGATTTCCAAAATGTTGAGAGGAACTCGAAACATGTCAACCTCGGTTTTGAGAATCTCTCCCGGAGTTTGAGAGACTTGGACGTGAAAGGGTACCAGTCTTGTCGGGGATTGGGAACCCTTCGCGAGAATGTCCAAAGTTTCAGCGGGATTTCCAAAATGTTGAGAGGAACTCGAATCATGTCAACCTCGGTTTTGAGAATCTCTCCCGGAGTTTGAGAGATTTGGACGTGAAAGGGTACCAGTCTTGTCGGGGATTGGGAACCCTTCGCGAGAATGTTCAAAGTTTCAGCGGGATTTCCAAAATGTTGAGAGGAACTCGAAACATGTCAACCTTGGTTTTGAGAATCTCTCCCGGAGTTTGAGAGATTTGGACGTGAAAGGGTACCAGTCTTGTCGGGGATTGGGAACCCTTCGCCAGAATGTCCAAAGTTTCAGCGGGATTTCCAAAATGTTGAAAGGAACTCGAAACATGTCAACCTTGGTCTTGAGAATCTCTCACGGCGTTTGAGAGATTTGGACGTGAAAGGGTACCAGTCTTGTCGGGGATTGGGAACCCTTCGCCAGAATGTCCAAAGTTTCAGCAGGATTTCCAAAATGTTGAGAGGAACTCGAAACATGTCAACCTTGGTTTTGAGAATCTCTCCCGGAGTTTGAGAGATTTGGACGTGAAAGGGTACCAGTCTTGTCGGGGATTAGGAACCCTTCGCGAGAATGTCCAAAGTTTCAGAGGGATTTCCAAAATGTTGAGAGGAACTCGAATCATGTCAACCTCGGTTTTGAGAATCTCTCCCGGAGTTTGAGAGATTTGGACGTGAAAGGGTACCAGTCTTGTCGGGGATTGGGAACCCTTCGCGAGAATGTTCAAAGTTTCAGCGGGATTTCCAAAATGTTGAGAGGAACTCGAAACATGTCAACCTCGGTTTTGAGAATCTCTCCCGGAGTTTGAGAGATTTGGACGTGAAAGGGTACCAGTCTTGTCGGGGATTGGGAACCCTTCGCCACAATGTCCAAAGTTTCAGCGGGATTTCCAAAATGTTGAAAGGAACTCGAAACATGTCAACCTTGGTCTTGAGAATCTCTCACGGCGTTTGAGAGATTTGGACGTGAAAGGGTACCAGTCTTGTCGGGGATTGGGAACCCTTCGCCAGAATGTCCAAAGTTTCAGCAGGATTTCCAAAATGTTGAGAGGAACTCGAAACATGTCAACCTTGGTTTTGAGAATCTCTCCCGGAGTTTGAGAGATTTGGACGTGAAAGGGTACCAGTCTTGTCGGGGATTAGGAACCCTTCGCGAGAATGTCCAAAGTTTCAGAGGGATTTCCAAAATGTTGAGAGGAACTCGAATCATGTCAACCTCGGTTTTGAGAATCTCTCCCGGAGTTTGAGAGATTTGGACGTGAAAGGGTACCAGTCTTGTCGGGGATTGGGAACCCTTCGCGAGAATGTTCAAAGTTTCAGCGGGATTTCCAAAATGTTGAGAGGAACTCGAAACATGTCAACCTCGGTTTTGAGAATCTCTCCCGGAGTTTGAGAGATTTGGACGTGAAAGGGTACCAGTCTTGTCGGGGATTGGGAACCCTTCGCCAGAATGTCCAAAGTTTCAGCGGGATTTCCAAAATGTTGAAAGGAACTCGAAACATGTCAACCTTGGTCTTGAGAATCTCTCACGGCGTTTGAGAGATTTGGACGTGAAAGGGTACCAGTCTTGTCGGGGATTGGGAACCCTTCGCCAGAATGTCCAAAGTTTCAGCAGGATTTCCAAAATGTTGAGAGGAACTCGAAACATGTCAACCTTGGTTTTGAGAATCTCTCCCGGAGTTTGAGAGATTTGGACGTGAAAGGGTACCAGTCTTGTCGGGGATTAGGAACCCTTCGCGAGAATGTCCAAAGTTTCAGCGGGATTTCCAAAATGTTGAGAGGAACTCGAATCATGTCAACCTTGGTTTTGAGAATCTCTCCCGGAGTTTGAGAGATTTGGACGTGAAAGGGTACCAGTCTTGTCGGGGATTGGGAACCCTTCGCGAGAACGTCCAACGTTTCAGCGGGATTTCCAAAATGTTGAGAGGAACTCGAAACATGTCAACCTTGGTTTTGAGAATCTCTCCCGGAGTTTGAGAGATTTGGACGTGAAAGGGTACCAGTCTTGTCGGGGATTGGGAACCCTTCGCGAGAATGTCCAAAGTTTCAGCGGGATTTCCAAAATGTTGAGAGGAACTCGAAACATGTCAACCTTGGTTTTGAGAATCTCTCCCGGAGTTTGAGAGATTTGGACGTGAAAGGGTACCAGTCTTGTCGGGGATTGGGAACCCTTCGCGAGAATGTCCAAAGTTTCAGCGGGATTTCCAAAATGTTGAGAGGAACTCGAAACATGTCAACCTTGGTTTTGAGAATCTCTCCCGGAGTTTGAGAGATTTGGACGTGAAAGGGTACCAGTCTTGTCGGGGATTGGGAACCCTTCGCGAGAATGTCCAAAGTTTCAGCAGGATTTCCAAAATGTTGAGAGGAACTCGAAACATGTGAACCTTGGTTTTGAGAATCTCTCCCGGAGTTTGAGAGATTTGGACGTGAAAGGGTACCAGTCTTGTCGGGGATTGGGAACCCTTCGCGAGAATGTCCAAAGTTTCAGCGGGATTTCCAAAATGTTGAGAGGAACTCGAAACATGTCAACCTCGGTTTTGAGAATCTCTCCCGGAGTTTGAGAGATTTGGACGTGAAAGGGTACCAGTCTTGTCGGGGATTGGGAACCCTTCGCCACAATGTCCAAAGTTTCAGCGGGATTTCCAAAATGTTGAGAGGAACTCGAATCATGTCAACCTTGGTTTTGAGAATCTCTCCCGGAGTTTGAGAGATTTGGACGTGAAAGGGTACCAGTCTTGTCGGGGATTGGGAACCCTTCGCGAGAATGTTCAAAGTTTCAGCGGGATTTCCAAAATGTTGAGAGGAACTCGAAACATGTCAAACTCGGTTTTGAGAATCTCTCCCGGAGTTTGAGAGATTTGGACGTGAAAGGGTACCAGTCTTGTCGGGGATTGGGAACCCTTCGCCAGAATGTCCAAAGTTTCAGCGGGATTTCCAAAATGTTGAAAGGAACTCGAAACATGTCAACCTTGGTCTTGAGAATCTCTCACGGCGTTTGAGAGATTTGGACGTGAAAGGGTACCAGTCTTGTCGGGGATTGGGAACCCTTCGCCAGAATGTCCAAAGTTTCAGCAGGATTTCCAAAATGTTGAGAGGAACTCGAAACATGTCAACCATGGTTTTGAGAATCTCTCCCGGAGTTTGAGAGATTTGGACGTGAAAGGGTACCAGTCTTGTCGGGGATTAGGAACCCTTCGCGAGAATGTCCAAAGTTTCAGCGGGATTTCCAAAATGTTGAGAGGAACTCGAATCATGTCAACCTCGGTTTTGAGAATCTCTCCCGGAGTTTGAGAGATTTGGACGTGAAAGGGTACCAGTCTTGTCGGGGATTGGGAACCCTTCGCGAGAATGTTCAAAGTTTCAGCGGGATTTCCAAAATGTTGAGAGGAACTCGAAACATGTCAACCTTGGTTTTGAGAATCTCTCCCGGAGTTTGAGAGATTTGGACGTGAAAGGGTACCAGTCTTGTCGGGGATTGGGAACCCTTCGCGAGAATGTCCAAAGTTTCAGCGGGATTTCCAAAATGTTGAAAGGAACTCGAAACATGTCAACCTTGGTCTTGAGAATCTCTCACGGCGTTTGAGAGATTTGGACGTGAAAGGGTACCAGTCTTGTCGGGGATTGGGAACCCTTCGCCAGAATGTCCAAAGTTTCAGCAGGATTTCCAAAATGTTGAGAGGAACTCGAAACATGTCAACCTTGGTTTTGAGAATCTCTCCCGGAGTTTGAGAGATTTGGACGTGAAAGGGTACCAGTCTTGTCGGGGATTGGGAACCCTTCGCGAGAATGTCCAAAGTTTCAGCAGGATTTCCAAAATGTTGAGAGGAACTCGAAACATGTCAACCTTGGTTTTGAGAATCTCTCCCGGAGTTTGAGAGATTTGGACGTGAAAGGGTACCAGTCTTGTCGGGGATTGGGAACCCTTCGCGAGAATGTCCAAAGTTTCAGCGGGATTTCCAAAATGTTGAGAGGAACTCGAAACATGTCAACCTCGGTTTTGAGAATCTCTCCCGGAGTTTGAGTGATTTGGACGTGAAAGGGTACCAGTCTTGTCGGGGATTGGGAACCCTTCGCCACAATGTCCAAAGTTTCAGCGGGATTTCCAAAATGTTGAGAGGAACTCGAATCATGTCAACCTTGGTTTTGAGAATCTCTCCCGGAGTTTGAGAGATTTGGACGTGAAAGGGTACCAGTCTTGTCGGGGATTGGGAACCCTTCGCGAGAATGTTCAAAGTTTCAGCGGGATTTCCAAAATGTTGAGAGGAACTCGAAACATGTCAACCTCGGTTTTGAGAATCTCTCCCGGAGTTTGAGAGATTTGGACGATAAAGGGTACCAGTCTCGTCGGGGATTGGGAACCCTTCGCCAGAATGTCCAAAGTTTCAGCGGGATTTCCAAAATGTTGAAAGGAACTCGAAACATGTCAACCTTGGTCTTGAGAATCTCTCCCGGAGTTTGAGAGATTTGGACGTGAAAGGGTACCAGTCTTGTCGGGGATTGGGAACCCTTCGCGAGAATGTCCAAAGTTTCAGCGGGATTTCCAAAATGTTGAGAGGAACTCGAAACATGTCAACCTTGGTTTTGAGAATCTCTCTTGGAGTTTGAGAGATTTGGACGTGAAAGGTTACCAGTCTTGTCGGGGATTGGGAACCCTTCGCCAGAATGTCCAAAGTTTCAGCAGGATTTCCAAAATGTTGAGAGGAACTCGAAACATGTCAACCTTGGTTTTGAGAATCTCTCCCGGAGTTTGAGAGATTTGGACGTGAAAGGGTACCAGTCTTGTCGGGGATTGGGAACCCTTCGCGAGAATGTCCAAAGTTTCAGCAGGATTTCCAAAATGTTGAGAGGAACTCGAAACATGTCAACCTTGGTTTTGAGAATCTCTCCCGGAGTTTGAGAGATTTGGACGTGAAAGGGTACCAGTCTTGTCGGGGATTGGGAACCCTTCGCCACAATGTCCAAAGTTTCAGCGGGATTTCCAAAATGTTGAAAGGAACTCGAAACATGTCAACCTTGGTTTTGAGAATCTCTCCCGGAGTTTGAGAGATTTGGACGTGAAAGGGTACCAGTCTTGTCGGGGATTGGGAACCCTTCGCGAGAATGTCCAAAGTTTCAGCGGGATTTCCAAAATGTTGAGAGGAACTCGAAACATGTCAACCTTGGTTTTGAGAATCTCTCCCGGAGTTTGAGAGATTTGGACGTGAAAGGGTACCAGTCTTGTCGGGGATTGGGAACCCTTCGCGAGAATGTTCGTACTTTCAGTGGGATTTCCAAAATGTTGAGAGGAACTCGAAACATGTCAACCTTGGTTTTGAGAATCTCTCCCGGAGTTCGAGAGATTTGAACGTGAAAGGGTACCAGTCTTGTCGGGGATTGGGAACCCTTCGCGAGAATGTCCAAAGTTTCAGCAGGATTTCCAAAATGTTGAGAGAAACTCGAAACATGTCAACCTCAGTTTTGAGAATCTCTCCCGGAGTTTGAGAGATTTGGACGTGAAAGGGTACCAGTCTTGTCGGGGATTGGGAACCCTTCGCGAGAATGTCCAAAGTTTCAGCGGGATTTCCAAAATGTTGAGAGGAACTCGAAACATGTCAACCTTGGTTTTGAGAATCTCTCCCGGAGTTTGAGAGATTTGGACGTGAAAGGGTACCAGTCTTGTCGGGGATTGGGAACCCTTCGCCACAATGTCCAAAGTTTCAGCGGGATTTCCAAAATGTTGAGAGGAACTCGAATCATGTGAACCTTGGTTTTGAGAATCTCTCCCGGAGTTTGAGAGATTTGGACGTGAAAGGGTACCAGTCTTGTCGGGGATTGGGAACCCTTCGCGAGAATGTCCAAAGTTTCAGCGGGATTTCCAAAATGTTGAGAGGAACTCGTATCATGTCAACCTTGGTTTTGAGAATCTCTCCCGGAGTTTGAGAGATTTGGACGTGAAAGGGTACCAGTCTTGTCGGGGATTGGGAACCCTTCGCGAGAATGTTCAAAGTTTCAGCGGGATTTCCAAAATGTGGAGAGGAACTCGAAACATGTCAACCTCGGTTTTGAGAATCTCTCCCGGAGTTTGAGAGATTTGGACGTGAAAGGGTACCAGTCTTGTCGGGGATTGGGAACCCTTCGCGAGAATGTCCAAAGTTTCAGCGGGATTTCCAAAATGTTGAAAGGAACTCGAAACATGTCAACCTTGGTTTTGAGAATCTCTCCCGGAGTTTGAGAGATTTGGACGTGAAAGGGTACCAGTCTTGTCGGGGATTGGGAACCCTTCGCGAGAATGTCCAAAGTTTCAGCGGGATTTCCAAAATGTTGAGAGGAACTCGAAACATGTCAACCTTGGTTTTGAGAATCTCTCCCGGAGTTTGAGAGATTTGGACGTGAAAGGGTACCAGTCTTGTCGGGGATTGGGAACCCTTCGCGAGAATGTCCAAAGTTTCAGCGGGATTTCCAAAATGTTGAGAGGAACTCGAAACATGTCAACCTCGGTTTTGAGAATCTCTCCCGGAGTTTGAGAGATTTGGACGTGAAAGGGTACCAGTCTTGTCGGGGATTGGGAACCCTTTGCGAGAATGTCCAAAGTTTCAGCGGGATTTCCAAAATGTTGAGAGGAACTCGAAACATGTCAACCTTGGTTTTGAGAATCTCTCCCGGAGTTTGAGAGATTTGGATGTGAAAGGGTACCAGTCTTGTCGGGGATTGGGAACCCTTCGCGAGAATGTCCAAAGTTTCAGCGGGATTTCCAAAATGTTGAAAGGAACTCGAAACATGTCAACCTTGGTTTTGAGAATCTCTCCCAAAGTTCGAGAGATTTGGACGTGAAAGGGTACCAGTCTTGTCGGGGATTGGGAACCCTTCGCGAGAATGTCCAAAGTTTCAGCGGGATTTCCAAAATGTTGAGAGGAACTCGAAACATGTCAACCTTGGTTTTGAGAATCTCTCCCGGAGTTTGAGAGATTTGGACGTGAAAGGGTACCAGTCTTGTCGGGGATTGGGAACCCTTCGCGAGAACGTCCAAAGTTTCAGCGGGATTTCCAAAATGTTGAGAGGAACTCGAAACATGTCAACCTCGGTTTTGAGAATCTCTCCCGGAGTTTGAGAGATTTGGACGTGAAAGGGTACCAGTCTTGTCGGGGATTGGGAACCCTTCGCGAGAATGTCCAAAGTTTCAGCGGGATTTCCAAAATGTTGAGAGGAACTCGAAACATGTCAACCTTGGTTTTGAGAATCTCTCCCGGAGTTTGAGAGATTTGGATGTGAAAGGGTACCAGTCTTGTCGGGGATTGGGAACCCTTCGCGAGAATGTCCAAAGTTTCAGCGGGATTTCCAAAATGTTGAAAGGAACTCGAAACATGTCAACCTTGGTTTTGAGAATCTCTCCCAAAGTTCGAGAGATTTGGACGTGAAAGGGTACCAGTCTTGTCGGGGATTGGGAACCCTTCGCGAGAATGTCCAAAGTTTCAGCGGGATTTCCAAAATGTTGAGAGGAACTCGAAACATGTCAACCTTGGTTTTGAGAATCTCTCCCGGAGTTTGAGAGATTTGGACGTGAAAGGGTACCAGTCTTGTCGGGGATTGGGAACCCTTCGCGAGAACGTCCAAAGTTTCAGCGGGATTTCCAAAATGTTGAGAGGAACTCGAAACATGTCAACCTTGGTTTTGAGAATCTCTCCCGGATTCTGAGAGATTTGGACGTGAAAGGGTACCAGTCTTGTCGGGGATTGGGAACCCTTCGCGAGAATGTCCAAAGTTTCAGCGGGATTTCCAAAATGTTGAGAGGAACTCGAAACATGTCAACCTTGGTTTTGAGAATCTCTCCCGGAGTTTGAGAGATTTGGACGTGAAAGGGTACCAGTCTTGTCGGGGATTGGGAACCCTTCGCGAGAATGTCCAAAGTTTCAGCGGGATTTCCAAAATGTTGAAAGGAACTCGAAACATGTCAACCTTGGTTTTGAGAATCTCTCCCGGAGTTTGAGAGATTTGGTACGTGAATGGGTACCAGTCTTGTCGGGGATTGGGAACCCTTCGCGAGAATGTCCAAAGTTTCAGCGGGATTTCCAAAATGTTGAGAGGAACTCGAAACATGTCAACCTTGGTTTTGAGAATCTCTCCCGGAGTTTGAGAGATTTGGACGTGAAAGGGTACCAGTCTTGTCGGGGATTGGGAACCCTTCGCGAGAACGTCCAAAGTTTCAGCGGGATTTCCAAAATGTTGAGAGGAACTCGAAACATGTCAACCTTGGTTTTGAGAATCTCTCCCGGATTCTGAGAGATTTGGACGTGAAAGGGTACCAGTCTTGTCGGGGATTGGGAACCCTTCGCGAGAATGTCCAAAGTTTCAGCGGGATTTCCAAAATGTTGAGAGGAACTCGAAACATGTCAACCTTGGTTTTGAGAATCTCTCCCGGAGTTTGAGAGATTTGGACGTGAAAGGGTACCAGTCTTGTCGGGGATTGGGAACCCTTCGCGAGAATGTCCAAAGTTTCAGCGGGATTTCCAAAATGTTGAAAGGAACTCGAAACATGTCAACCTTGGTTTTGAGAATCTCTCCCGGAGTTTGAGAGATTTGGTACGTGAATGGGTACCAGTCTTGTCGGGGATTGGGAACCCTTCGCGAGAATGTCCAAAGTTTCAGCAGGATTTCCAAAATGTTGAGAGGAACTCGAAACATGTCAACCTCGGTTTTGAGAATCTCTCCCGGAGTTTGAGAGATTTGGACGTGAAAGGGTACCAGTCTTGTCGGGGATTGGGAACCCTTCGCGAGAATGTCCAAAGTTTCAGCGGGATTTCCAAAATGTTGAGAGGAACTCGAATCATGTGAACCTTGGTTTTGAGAATCTCTCCCGGAGTTTGAGAGATTTGGACGTGAAAGGGTACCAGTCTTGTCGGGGATTGGGAACCCTTCGCGAGAATGTCCAAAGTTTCAGCGGGATTTCCAAAATGTTGAGAGGAACTCGTATCATGTCAACCTTGGTTTTGAGAATCTCTCCCGGAGTTTGAGAGATTTGGACGTGAAAGGGTACCAGTCTTGTCGGGGATTGGGAACCCTTCGCGAGAATGTTCAAAGTTTCAGCGGGATTTCCAAAATGTGGAGAGGAACTCAAAACATGTCAACCTCGGTTTTGAGAATCTCTCCCGGAGTTTGAGAGATTTGGACGTGAAAGGGTACCAGTCTTGTCGGGGATTGGGAACCCTTCGCGAGAATGTCCAAAGTTTCAGCGGGATTTCCAAAATTTTGAGAGGAACTCGAAACATGTCAACCTTGGTTTTGAGAATCTCTCCCGGAGTTTGAGAGATTTGGACGTGAAAGGGTACCAGTCTTGTCGGGGATTGGGAACCCTTCGCGAGAATGTCCAAAGTTTCAGCGGGATTTCCAAAATGTTGAGAGGAACTCGAAACATGTCAACCTTGGTTTTGAGAATCTCTCCCGGAGTTTGAGAGATTTGGACGTGAAAGGGTACCAGTCTTGTCGGGGATTGGGAACCCTTCGCGAGAATGTCCAAAGTTTCAGCGGGATTTCCAAAATGTTGAGAGGAACTTGAAACATGTCAACCTTGGTTTTGAGAATCTCTCCCGGAGTTTGAGAGATTTGGACGTGAAAGGGTACCAGTCTTGTCGGGGATTGGGAACCCTTCGCGAGAATGTCCAAAGTTTCAGCGGGATTTCCAAAATGTTGAGAGGAACTCGAAACATGTCAACCTTGGTTTTGAGAATCTCTCCCGGAGTTTGAGAGATTTGGATGTGAAAGGGTACCAGTCTTGTCGGGGATTGGGAACCCTTCGCGAGAATGTCCAAAGTTTCAGCGGGATTTCCAAAATGTTGAAAGGAACTCGAAACATGTCAACCTTGGTTTTGAGAATCTCTCCCGGAGTTTGAGAGATTTGGACGTGAAAGGGTACCAGTCTTGTCGGGGATTGGGAACCCTTCGCGAGAATGTCCAAAGTTTCAGCGGGATTTCCAAAATGTTGAAAGGAACTCGAAACATGTCAACCTTGGTTTTGAGAATCTCTCCCGGAGTTTGAGAGATTTGGTACGTGAATGGGTACCAGTCTTGTCGGGGATTGGGAACCCTTCGCGAGAATGTCCAAAGTTTCAGCAGGATTTCCAAAATGTTGAGAGGAACTCGAAACATGTCAACCTCGGTTTTGAGAATCTCTCCCGGAGTTTGAGAGATTTGGACGTGAAAGGGTACCAGTCTTGTCGGGGATTGGGAACCCTTCGCGAGAATGTCCAAAGTTTCAGCGGGATTTCCAAAATGTTGAGAGGAACTCGAATCATGTGAACCTTGGTTTTGAGAATCTCTCCCGGAGTTTGAGAGATTTGGACGTGAAAGGGTACCAGTCTTGTCGGGGATTGGGAACCCTTCGCGAGAATGTCCAAAGTTTCAGCGGGATTTCCAAAATGTTGAGAGGAACTCGTATCATGTCAACCTTGGTTTTGAGAATCTCTCCCGGAGTTTGAGAGATTTGGACGTGAAAGGGTACCAGTCTTGTCGGGGATTGGGAACCCTTCGCGAGAATGTTCAAAGTTTCAGCGGGATTTCCAAAATGTGGAGAGGAACTCGAAACATGTCAACCTCGGTTTTGAGAATCTCTCCCGGAGTTTGAGAGATTTGGACGTGAAAGGGTACCAGTCTTGTCGGGGATTGGGAACCCTTCGCGAGAATGTCCAAAGTTTCAGCGGGATTTCCAAAATTTTGAGAGGAACTCGAAACATGTCAACCTTGGTTTTGAGAATCTCTCCCGGAGTTTGAGAGATTTGGACGTGAAAGGGTACCAGTCTTGTCGGGGATTGGGAACCCTTCGCGAGAATGTCCAAAGTTTCAGCGGGATTTCCAAAATGTTGAGAGGAACTCGAAACATGTCAACCTTGGTTTTGAGAATCTCTCCCGGAGTTTGAGAGATTTGGACGTGAAAGGGTACCAGTCTTGTCGGGGATTGGGAACCCTTCGCGAGAATGTCCAAAGTTTCAGCGGGATTTCCAAAATGTTGAGAGGAACTTGAAACATGTCAACCTTGGTTTTGAGAATCTCTCCCGGAGTTTGAGAGATTTGGACGTGAAAGGGTACCAGTCTTGTCGGGGATTGGGAACCCTTCGCGAGAATGTCCAAAGTTTCAGCGGGATTTCCAAAATGTTGAGAGGAACTCGAAACATGTCAACCTTGGTTTTGAGAATCTCTCCCGGAGTTTGAGAGATTTGGATGTGAAAGGGTACCAGTCTTGTCGGGGATTGGGAACCCTTCGCGAGAATGTCCAAAGTTTCAGCGGGATTTCCAAAATGTTGAAAGGAACTCGAAACATGTCAACCTTGGTTTTGAGAATCTCTCCCAAAGTTCGAGAGATTTGGACGTGAAAGGGTACCAGTCTTGTCGGGGATTGGGAACCCTTCGCGAGAATGTCCAAAGTTTCAGCGGGATTTCCAAAATGTTGAGAGGAACTCGAAACATGTCAACCTTGGTTTTGAGAATCTCTCCCGGAGTTTGAGAGATTTGGACGTGAAAGGGTACCAGTCTTGTCGGGGATTGGGAACCCTTCGCGAGAATGTCCAAAGTTTCAGCGGGATTTCCAAAATGTTGAGAGGAACTCGAAACATGTCAACCTTGGTTTTGAGAATCTCTCCCGGAGTTTGAGAGATTTGGACGTGAAAGGGTACCAGTCTTGTCGGGGATTGGGAACCCTTCGCGAGAATGTCCAAAGTTTCAGCGGGATTTCCAAAATGTTGAGAGGAACTCGAAACATGTCAACCTTGGTTTTGAGAATCTCTCCCGGAGTTTGAGAGATTTGGACGTGAAAGGGTACCAGTCTTGTCGGGGATTGGGAACCCTTCGCGAGAATGTCCAAAGTTTCAGCGGGATTTCCAAAATGTTGAAAGGAACTCGAAACATGTCAACCTTGGTTTTGAGAATCTCTCCCGGAGTTTGAGAGATTTGGTACGTGAATGGGTACCAGTCTTGTCGGGGATTGGGAACCCTTCGCGAGAATGTCCAAAGTTTCAGCAGGATTTCCAAAATGTTGAGAGGAACTCGAAACATGTCAACCTCGGTTTTGAGAATCTCTCCCGGAGTTTGAGAGATTTGGACGTGAAAGGGTACCAGTCTTGTCGGGGATTGGGAACCCTTCGCGAGAATGTCCAAAGTTTCAGCGGGATTTCCAAAATGTTGAGAGGAACTCGAATCATGTGAACCTTGGTTTTGAGAATCTCTCCCGGAGTTTGAGAGATTTGGACGTGAAAGGGTACCAGTCTTGTCGGGGATTGGGAACCCTTCGCGAGAATGTCCAAAGTTTCAGCGGGATTTCCAAAATGTTGAGAGGAACTCGTATCATGTCAACCTTGGTTTTGAGAATCTCTCCCGGAGTTTGAGAGATTTGGACGTGAAAGGGTACCAGTCTTGTCGGGGATTGGGAACCCTTCGCGAGAATGTTCAAAGTTTCAGCGGGATTTCCAAAATGTGGAGAGGAACTCGAAACATGTCAACCTCGGTTTTGAGAATCTCTCCCGGAGTTTGAGAGATTTGGACGTGAAAGGGTACCAGTCTTGTCGGGGATTGGGAACCCTTCGCGAGAATGTCCAAAGTTTCAGCGGGATTTCCAAAATTTTGAGAGGAACTCGAAACATGTCAACCTTGGTTTTGAGAATCTCTCCCGGAGTTTGAGAGATTTGGACGTGAAAGGGTACCAGTCTTGTCGGGGATTGGGAACCCTTCGCGAGAATGTCCAAAGTTTCAGCGGGATTTCCAAAATGTTGAGAGGAACTCGAAACATGTCAACCTTGGTTTTGAGAATCTCTCCCGGAGTTTGAGAGATTTGGACGTGAAAGGGTACCAGTCTTGTCGGGGATTGGGAACCCTTCGCGAGAATGTCCAAAGTTTCAGCGGGATTTCCAAAATGTTGAGAGGAACTCGAAACATGTCAACCTTGGTTTTGAGAATCTCTCCCGGAGTTTGAGAGATTTGGATGTGAAAGGGTACCAGTCTTGTCGGGGATTGGGAACCCTTCGCGAGAATGTCCAAAGTTTCAGCGGGATTTCCAAAATGTTGAAAGGAACTCGAAACATGTCAACCTTGGTTTTGAGAATCTCTCCCAAAGTTCGAGAGATTTGGACGTGAAAGGGTACCAGTCTTGTCGGGGATTGGGAACCCTTCGCGAGAATGTCCAAAGTTTCAGCGGGATTTTCAAAATGTTGAGAGGAACTCGAAACATGTCAACCTTGGTTTTGAGAATCTCTCCCGGAGTTTGAGAGATTTGGACGTGAAAGGGTACCAGTCTTGTCGGGGATTGGGAACCCTTCGCGAGAACGTCCAAAGTTTCAGCGGGATTTCCAAAATGTTGAGAGGAACTCGAAACATGTCAACCTTGGTTTTGAGAATCTCTCCCGGAGTTTGAGAGATTTGGACGTGAAAGGGTACCAGTCTTGTCGGGGATTGGGAACCCTTCGCGAGAATGTCCAAAGTTTCAGCGGGATTTCCAAAATGTTGAAAGGAACTCGAAACATGTCAACCTTGGTTTTGAGAATCTCTCCCGGAGTTTGAGAGATTTGGACGTGAATGGGTACCAGTCTTGTCGGGGATTGGGAACCCTTCGCGAGAATGTCCAAAGTTTCAGCAGGATTTCCAAAATGTTGAGAGGAACTCGAAACATGTCAACCTCGGTTTTGAGAATCTCTCCCGGAGTTTGAGAGATTTGGACGTGAAAGGGTACCAGTCTTGTCGGGGATTGGGAACCCTTTGCGAGAATGTCCAAAGTTTCAGCGGGATTTCCAAAATGTTGAGAGGAACTCGAAACATGTCAACCTTGGTTTTGAGAATCTCTCCCGGAGTTTGAGAGATTTGGACGTGAAAGGGTACCAGTCTTGTCGGGGATTGAGAACCCTTCGCCACAATGTCCAAAGTTTCAGCGGGATTTCCAAAATGTTGAAAGGAACTCGAAACATGTCAACCTTGGTTTTGAGAATCTCTCCCGGAGTTTGAGAGATTTGGACGTGAAAGGGTACCAGTCTTGTCGGGGATTGGGAACCCTTCGCGAGAATGTCCAAAGTTTCAGCGGGATTTCCAAAATGTTGAGAGGAACTCGAAACATGTAAACCTTGGTTTTGAGAATCTCTCCCGGAGTTTGAGAGATTTGGACGTGAAAGGGTACCAGTCTTGTCGGGGATTGGGAACCCTTCGCGAGAATGTCCAAAGTTTCAGCGGGATTTCCAAAATGTTGAGAGGAACTCGAAACATGTCAACCTTGGTTTTGAGAATCTCTCCCGGAGTTTGAGAGATTTGGACGTGAAAGGGTACCAGTCTTGTCGGGGATTGGGAACCCTTCGCGAGAATGTCCAAAGTTTCAGCGGGATTTCCAAAATGTTGAGAGGAACTCGAAACATGTCAACCTTGGTTTTGAGAATCTCTCCCGGAGTTTGAGAGATTTGGACGTGAAAGGGTACCAGTCTTGTCGGGGATTGGGAACCCTTCGCGAGAATGTCCAAAGTTTCAGCGGGATTTCCAAAATGTTGAGAGGAACTCGAATCATGTCAACCTCGGTTTTGAGAATCTCTCCCGGAGTTTGAGAGATCTGGACGTGAAAGGGTACCAGTCTTGTCGGGGATTGGGAACCCTTCGCGAGAATGTCCAAAGTTTCAGCGGGATTTCCAAAATGTTGAGAGGAACTCGAAACATGTCAACCTTGGTTTTGAGAATCTCTCCCGGAGTTTGAGAGATTTGGACGTGAAAGGGTACCAGTCTTGTCGGGGATTGGGAACCCTTCGCGAGAATGTCCAAAGTTTCAGCGGGATTTCCAAAATGTTGAAAGGAACTCGAAACATGTCAACCTTGGTTTTGAGAATCTCTCCCGGAGTTTGAGAGATTTGGACGTGAAAGGGTACCAGTCTTGTCGGGGATTGGGAACCCTTCGCGAGAATGTCCAAAGTTTCAGCGGGATTTCCAAAATGTTGAGAGGAACTCGAAACATGTCAACCTTGGTTTTGAGAATCTCTCCCGGAGTTTGAGAGATTTGGACGTGAAAGGGTACCAGTCTTGTCGGGGATTGGGAACCCTTCGCGAGAATGTCCAAAGTTTCAGCGGGATTTCCAAAATTTTGAGAGGAACTCGAAACATGTCAACCTTGGTTTTGAGAATCTCTCCCGGAGTTTGAGAGATTTGGACGTGAAAGGGTACCAGTCTTGTCGGGGATTGGGAACCCTTCGCCAGAATGTCCAAAGTTTCAGCGGGATTTCAAAATGTTGTGAAGAACTCGAAACATGTCAACCTCGGTTTTGAGAATCTCTCCCGGAGTTTGAGAGATTTGGACGTGAAAGGGTACCAGTCTTGTCGGGGATTGGGAACCCTTCGCGAGAATGTCCAAAGTTTCAGCGGGATTTCCAAAATGTTGAGAGGAACTCGAAACATGTCAACCTTGGTTTTGAGAATCTCTCCCGGAGTTTGAGAGATTTGGACGTGAAAGGGTACCAGTCTTGTCGGGGATTGGGAACCCTTCGCGAGAATGTCCAAAGTTTCAGCGGGATTTCCAAAATGTTGAGAGGAACTCGAAACATGTCAACCTTGGTTTTGAGAATCTCTCCCGGAGTTCGAGAGATTTGGACGTGAAAGGGTACCAGTCTTGTCGGGGATTGGGAACCCTTCGCGAGAATGTCCAAAGTTTCAGCGGGAT
Organism: Streptopelia decaocto; assembly: GCF_964273445.1. NCBI lineage: Eukaryota > Metazoa > Chordata > Aves > Columbiformes > Columbidae > Streptopelia > Streptopelia decaocto. Next base: position 900,184 of record NW_028117226.1, on the reverse strand, counting down.
TTCCAAAATGTTGAAAGGAACTCGAAACATGTGAACCTTGGTTTTGAGAATCTCTCCCGGAGTTTGAGAGATTTGGACGTGAAAGGGTACCAGTCTTGTCGGGGATTGGGAACCCTTCGCGAGAATGTCCAAAGTTTCAGCGGGATTTCCAAAATGTTGAGAGGAACTCGAAACATGTCAACCTTGGTTTTGAGAATCTCTCCCGGAGTTTGAGAGATTTGGACGTGAAAGGGTACCAGTCTTGTCGGGGATTGGGAACCCTTCGCGAGAATGTCCAAAGTTTCAGCGGGATTTCCAAAATGTTGAGAGGAACTCGAAACATGTCAACCTTGGTTTTGAGAATCTCTCCCGGAGTTTGAGAGATTTGGATGTGAAAGGGTACCAGTCTTGTCGGGGATTGGGAACCCTTCGCGAGAATGTCCAAAGTTTCAGCGGGATTTCCAAAATGTTGAAAGGAACTCGAAACATGTCAACCTTGGTTTTGAGAATCTCTCCCGGAGTTTGAGAGATTTGGACGTGAAAGGGTACCAGTCTTGTCGGGGATTGGGAACCCTTCGCGAGAATGTCCAAAGTTTCAGCGGGATTTCCAAAATGTTGAGAGGAACTCGAAACATGTCAACCTTGGTTTTGAGAATCTCTCCCGGAGTTTGAGAGATTTGGACGTGAAAGGGTACCAGTCTTGTCGGGGATTGGGAACCCTTCGCGAGAATGTCCAAAGTTTCAGCGGGATTTCCAAAATGTTGAGAGGAACTCGAAACATGTCAACCTTGGTTTTGAGAATCTCTCCCGGAGTTTGAGAGATTTGGACGTGAAAGGGTACCAGTCTTGTCGGGGATTGGGAACCCTTCGCGAGAATGTCCAAAGTTTCAGCGGGATTTCCAAAATGTTGAGAGGAACTCGAAACATGTCAACCTTGGTTTTGAGAATCTCTCCCGGAGTTTGAGACATTTGGACGTGAAAGGGTACCAGTCTTGTCGGGGATTGGGAACCCTTCGCGAGAATGTCCAAAGTTTCAGCAGGATTTCCAAAATGTTGAGAGGAACTCGAAACATGTCAACCTCGGTTTTGAGAATCTCTCCCGGAGTTTGAGAGATTTGGACGTGAAAGGGTACCAGTCTTGTCGGGGATTGGGAACCCTTCGCGAGAATGTCCAAAGTTTCAGCGGGATTTCCAAAATGTTGAGAGGAACTCGAAACATGTCAACCTTGGTTTTGAGAATCTCTCCCGGAGTTTGAGAGATTTGGACGTGAAAGGGTACCAGTCTTGTCGGGGATTGGGAACCCTTCGCGAGAATGTCCAAAGTTTCAGCGGGATTTCCAAAATGTTGAGAGGAACTCGAAACATGTCAACCTTGGTTTTGAGAATCTCTCCCGGAGTTTGAGAGATTTGGACGTGAAAGGGTACCAGTCTTGTCGGGGATTGGGAACCCTTTGCGAGAATGTCCAAAGTTTCAGCGGGATTTCCAAAATGTTGAGAGGAACTCGAAACATGTCAACCTTGGTTTTGAGAATCTCTCCCGGAGTTTGAGAGATTTGGACGTGAAAGGGTACCAGTCTTGTCGGGGATTGGGAACCCTTCGCGAGAATGTCCAAATTTTCAGCGGGATTTCAAAATGTTGTGAGGAACTCGAAACATGTCAACCTCGGTTTTGAGAATCTCTCCCGGAGTTTGAGAGATTTGGACGTGAAAGGGTACCAGTCTTGTCAGGGATTGGGAACCCTTTGCGAGAATGTCCAAAGTTTCAGCGGGATTTCCAAAATGTTGAGAGGAACTCGAAACATGTCAACCTTGGTTTTGAGAATCTTTCCCGGAGTTTGAGAGATTTGGACGTGAAAGGGTACCAGTCTTGTCGGGGATTGGGAACCCTTCGCGAGAATGTCCAAAGTTTCAGCGGGATTTCCAAAATGTTGAGAGGAACTCGAAACATGTCAACCTTGGTTTTGAGAATCTCTCCCGGAGTTCGAGAGATTTGGACGTGAAAGGGTACCAGTCTTGTCGGGGATTGGGAACCCTTCGCGAGAATGTCCAAAGTTTCAGCGGGATTTCCAAAATGTTGAGAGGAACTCGAAACATGTCAACCTTGGTTTTGAGAATCTCTCCCGGAGTTCGAGAGATTTGGACGTGAAAGGGTACCAGTCTTGTCGGGGATTGGGAACCCTTCGCGAGAATGTCCAAAGTTTCAGCGGGATTTCCAAAATGTTGAAAGGAACTCGAAACATGTCAACCTTGGTTTTGAGAATCTCTCCCGGAGTTTGAGAGATTTGGACGTGAAAGGGTACCAGTCTTGTCGGGGATTGGGAACCCTTCGCGAGAATGTCCAAAGTTTCAGCGGGATTTCCAAAATGTTGAGAGGAACTCGAAACATGTCAACCTTGGTTTTGAGAATCTCTCCCGGAGTTTGAGAGATTTGGACGTGAAAGGGTACCAGTCTTGTCGGGGATTGGGAACCCTTCGCGAGAATGTCCAAAGTTTCAGCGGGATTTCCAAAATGTTGAGAGGAACTCGAAACATGTCAACCTCGGTTTTGAGAATCTCTCCCGGAGTTTGAGAGATTTGGATGTGAAAGGGTACCAGTCTTGTCGGGGATTGGGAACCCTTCGCGAGAATGTCCAAAGTTTCAGCGGGATTTCCAAAATGTTGAAAGGAACTCGAAACATGTCAACCTTGGTTTTGAGAATCTCTCCCGGAGTTTGAGAGATTTGGACGTGAAAGGGTACCAGTCTTGTCGGGGATTGGGAACCCTTCGCGAGAATGTCCAAAGTTTCAGCGGGATTTCCAAAATGTTGAGAGGAACTCGAAACATGTCAACCTTGGTTTTGAGAATCTCTCCCGGAGTTTGAGAGATTTGGACGTGAAAGGGTACCAGTCTTGTCGGGGATTGGGAACCCTTCGCGAGAATGTCCAAAGTGTCAGCGGGATTTCCAAAATGTTGAGAGGAACTCGAAACATGTCAACCTCGGTTTTGAGAATCTCTCCCGGAGTTTGAGAGATTTGGACGTGAAAGGGTACCAGTCTTGTCGGGGATTGGGAACCCTTCGCGAGAATGTCCAAAGTTTCAGCGGGATTTCCAAAATGTTGAGAGGAACTCGAAACATGTCAACCTTGGTTTTGAGAATCTCTCCCGGAGTTTGAGAGATTTGGACGTGAAAGGGTACCAGTCTTGTCGGGGATTGGGAACCCTTTGCGAGAATGTCCAAAGTTTCAGCGGGATTTCCAAAATGTTGAGAGGAACTCGAAACATGTCAACCTTGGTTTTGAGAATCTCTCCCGGAGTTCGAGAGATTTGGACGTGAAAGGGTACCAGTCTTGTCGGGGATTGGGAACCCTTCGCGAGAATGTCCAAAGTTTCAGCGGGATTTCCAAAATGTTGAGAGGAACTCGAAACATGTCAACCTTGGTTTTGAGAATCTCTCCCGGAGTTTGAGAGATTTGGACGTGAAAGGGTACCAGTCTTGTCGGGGATTGGGAACCCTTCGCGAGAATGTCCAAAGTTTCAGCGGGATTTCCAAAATGTTGAGAGGAACTCGAAACATGTCAACCTTGGTTTTGAGAATCTCTCCCGGAGTTTGAGAAATTTGGACGTGAAAGGGTACCAGTCTTGTCGGGGATTGGGAACCCTTCGCGAGAATGTCCAAAGTTTCAGCGGGATTTCCAAAATGTTGAGAGGAACTCGAATCATGTCAACCTTGGTTTTGAGAATCTCTCCCGGAGTTTGAGAGATTTGGACGTGAAAGGGTACCAGTCTTGTCGGGGATTGGGAACCCTTCGCGAGAATGTCCAAAGTTTCAGCGGGATTTCCAAAATGTTGAGAGGAACTCGAAACATGTCAACCTTGGTTTTGAGAATCTCTCCCGGAGTTTGAGAGATTTGGACGTGAAAGGGTAGCAGTCTTGTCGGGGATTGGGAACCCTTCGCGAGAATGTCCAAAGTTTCAGCGGGATTTCCAAAATGTTGAGAGGAACTCGAAACATGTCAACCTTGGTTTTGAGAATCTCTCCCGGAGTTTGAGAGATTTGGACGTGAAAGGGTACCAGTCTTGTCGGGGATTGGGAACCCTTCGCCAGAATGTCCAAAGTTTCAGCAGGATTTCCAAAATGTTGAGAGGAACTCGAAACATGTCAACCTCGGTTTTGAGAATCTCTCCCGGAGTTTGAGAGATTTGGACGTGAAAGGGTACCAGTCTTGTCGGGGATTGGGAACCCTTCGCGAGAATGTCCAAAGTTTCAGCGGGATTTCCAAAATGTTGAGAGGAACTCGAAACATGTCAACCTTGGTTTTGAGAATCTCTCCCGGAGGTTGAGAGATTTGGACGTGAAAGGGTACCAGTCTTGTCGGGGATTGGGAACCCTTCGCGAGAATGTCCAAAGTTTCAGCGGGATTTCCAAAATGTTGAGAGGAACTCGAAACATGTCAACCTTGGTTTTGAGAATCTCTCCCGGAGTTTGAGAGATTTGGACGTGAAAGGGTACCAGTCTTGTCGGGGATTGGGAACCCTTCGCGAGAATGTCCAAAGTTTCAGCGGGATTTCCAAAATGTTGAGAGGAACTCGAAACATGTCAACCTTGGTTTTGAGAATCTCTCCCGGAGTCTGAGAGATTTGGACGTGAAAGGGTACCAGTCTTGTCGGGGATTGGGAACCCTTCGCGAGAATGTCCAAAGTTTCAGCGGGATTTCCAAAATGTTGAGAGGAACTCGAAACATGTCAACCTTGGTTTTGAGAATCTCTCCCGGAGTTCGAGAGATTTGGACGTGAAAGGGTACCAGTCTTGTCGGGGATTGGGAACCCTTCGCGAGAATGTCCAAAGTTTCAGCGGGATTTCCAAAATGTTGAGAGGAACTCGAAACATGTCAACCTTGGTTTTGAGAATCTCTCCCGGAGTTTGAGAGATTTGGACGTGAAAGGGTACCAGTCTTGTCGGGGATTGGGAACCCTTCGCGAGAATGTCCAAAGTTTCAGCGGGATTTCCAAAATGTTGAGAGGAACTCGAAACATGTCAACCTTGGTTTTGAGAATCTCTCCCGGAGTTCGAGAGATTTGGACGTGAAAGGGTACCAGTCTTGTCGGGGATTGGGAACCCTTCGCGAGAATGTCCAAAGTTTCAGCGGGATTTCCAAAATGTTGAGAGGAACTCGAAACATGTCAACCTTGGTTTTGAGAATCTCTCCCGGAGTTTGAGAGATTTGGACGTGAAAGGGTACCAGTCTTGTCGGGGATTGGGAACCCTTCGCGAGAATGCCCAAAGTTTCAGCGGGATTTCCAAAATGTTGAGAGGAACTCGAAACATGTCAACCTTCGTTTTGAGAATCTCTCCCGGAGTTTGAGAGATTTGGACGTGAAAGGGTACCAGTCTTGTCGGGGATTGGGAACCCTTCGCGAGAATGTCCAAAGTTTCAGCGGGATTTCCAAAATGTTGAAAGGAACTCGAAACATGTGAACCTTGGTTTTGAGAATCTCTCCCGGAGTTCGAGAGATTTGGACGTGAAAGGGTACCAGTCTTGTCGGGGATTGGGAACCCTTCGCGAGAATGTCCAAAGTTTCAGCGGGATTTCCAAAATGTTGAGAGGAACTCGAAACATGTCAACCTTGGTTTTGAGAATCTCTCCCGGAGTTCGAGAGATTTGGACGTGAAAGGGTACCAGTCTTGTCGGGGATTGGGAACCCGTCGCGAGAATGTCCAAAGTTTCAGCGGGATTTCCAAAATGTTGAAAGGAACTCGAAACATGTGAACCTTGGTTTTGAGAATCTCTCCCGGAGTTTGAGAGATTTGGACGTGAAAGGGTACCAGTCTTGTCGGGGATTGGGAACCCTTCGCGAGAATGTCCAAAGTTTCAGCGGGATTTCCAAAATGTTGAGAGGAACTCGAAACATGTCAACCTTGGTTTTGAGAATCTCTCCCGGAGTTCGAGAGATTTGGACGTGAAAGGGTACCAGTCTTGTCGGGGATTGGGAACCCTTCGCGAGAATGTCCAAAGTTTCAGCGGGATTTCCAAAATGTTGAAAGGAACTCGAAACATGTGAACCTTGGTTTTGAGAATCTCTCCCGGAGTTTGAGAGATTTGGACGTGAAAGGGTACCAGTCTTGTCGGGGATTGGGAACCCTTCGCGAGAATGTCCAAAGTTTCAGCGGGATTTCCAAAATGTTGAGAGGAACTCGAAACATGTCAACCTTCGTTTTGAGAATCTCTCCCGGAGTTTGAGAGATTTGGACGTGAAAGGGTACCAGTCTTGTCGGGGATTGGGAACCCTTCGCGAGAATGTCCAAAGTTTCAGCGGGATTTCCAAAATGTTGAGAGGAACTCGAAACATGTCAACCTTGGTTTTGAGAATCTCTCCCGGAGTTTGAGAGATTTGGACGTGAAAGGGTACCAGTCTTGTCGGGGATTGGGAACCCTTCGCGAGAATGTCCAAAGTTTCAGCGGGATTTCCAAAATGTTGAGAGGAACTCGAAACATGTCAACCTTGGTTTTGAGAATCTCTCCCGGAGTCTGAGAGATTTGGACGTGAAAGGGTACCAGTCTTGTCGGGGATTGGGAACCCTTCGCGAGAATGTCCAAAGTTTCAGCGGGATTTCCAAAATGTTGAGAGGAACTCGAAACATGTCAACCTTGGTTTTGAGAATCTCTCCCGGAGTTCGAGAGATTTGGACGTGAAAGGGTACCAGTCTTGTCGGGGATTGGGAACCCTTCGCGAGAATGTCCAAAGTTTCAGCGGGATTTCCAAAATGTTGAAAGGAACTCGAAACATGTCAACCTTGGTTTTGAGAATCTCTCCCGGAGTTTGAGAGATTTGGACGTGAAAGGGTACCAGTCTTGTCGGGGATTGGGAACCCTTCGCGAGAATGTCCAAAGTTTCAGCGGGATTTCCAAAATGTTGAGAGGAACTCGAAACATGTCAACCTTGGTTTTGAGAATCTCTCCCGGAGTTCGAGAGATTTGGACGTGAAAGGGTACCAGTCTTGTCGGGGATTGGGAACCCTTCGCGAGAATGTCCAAAGTTTCAGCGGGATTTCCAAAATGTTGAGAGGAACTCGAAACATGTCAACCTTGGTTTTGAGAATCTCTCCCGGAGTTTGAGAGATTTGGACGTGAAAGGGTACCAGTCTTGTCGGGGATTGGGAACCCTTCGCGAGAATGCCCAAAGTTTCAGCGGGATTTCCAAAATGTTGAGAGGAACTCGAAACATGTCAACCTTCGTTTTGAGAATCTCTCCCGGAGTTTGAGAGATTTGGACGTGAAAGGGTACCAGTCTTGTCGGGGATTGGGAACCCTTCGCGAGAATGTCCAAAGTTTCAGCGGGATTTCCAAAATGTTGAAAGGAACTCGAAACATGTGAACCTTGGTTTTGAGAATCTCTCCCGGAGTTCGAGAGATTTGGACGTGAAAGGGTACCAGTCTTGTCGGGGATTGGGAACCCTTCGCGAGAATGTCCAAAGTTTCAGCGGGATTTCCAAAATGTTGAGAGGAACTCGAAACATGTCAACCTTGGTTTTGAGAATCTCTCCCGGAGTTTGAGAGATTTGGACGTGAAAGGGTACCAGTCTTGTCGGGGATTGGGAACCCTTCGCGAGAATGTCCAAAGTTTCAGCGGGATTTCCAAAATGTTGAGAGGAACTCGAAACATGTCAACCTTCGTTTTGAGAATCTCTCCCGGAGTTTGAGAGATTTGGACGTGAAAGGGTACCAGTCTTGTCGGGGATTGGGAACCCTTCGCGAGAATGTCCAAAGTTTCAGCGGGATTTCCAAAATGTTGAGAGGAACTCGAAACATGTCAACCTTGGTTTTGAGAATCTCTCCCGGAGTTTGAGAGATTTGGACGTGAAAGGGTAGCAGTCTTGTCGGGGATTGGGAACCCTTCGCGAGAATGTCCAAAGTTTCAGCGGGATTTCCAAAATGTTGAGAGGAACTCGAAACATGTCAACCTTGGTTTTGAGAATCTCTCCCGGAGTTTGAGAGATTTGGACGTGAAAGGGTACCAGTCTTGTCGGGGATTGGGAACCCTTCGCCAGAATGTCCAAAGTTTCAGCAGGATTTCCAAAATGTTGAGAGGAACTCGAAACATGTCAACCTCGGTTTTGAGAATCTCTCCCGGAGTTTGAGAGATTTGGACGTGAAAGGGTACCAGTCTTGTCGGGGATTGGGAACCCTTCGCCACAATGTCCAAAGTTTCAGCGGGATTTCCAAAATGTTGAGAGGAACTCGAAACATGTCAACCTTGGTTTTGAGAATCTCTCCCGGAGTTCGAGAGATTTGGACGTGAAAGGGTACCAGTCTTGTCGGGGATTGGGAACCCTTCGCGAGAATGTCCAAAGTTTCAGCGGGATTTCCAAAATGTTGAAAGGAACTCGAAACATGTGAACCTTGGTTTTGAGAATCTCTCCCGGAGTTCGAGAGATTTGGACGTGAAAGGGTACCAGTCTTGTCGGGGATTGGGAACCCTTCGCGAGAATGTCCAAAGTTTCAGCGGGATTTCCAAAATGTTGAGAGGAACTCGAAACATGTCAACCTTGGTTTTGAGAATCTCTCCCGGAGTTCGAGAGATTTGGACGTGAAAGGGTACCAGTCTTGTCGGGGATTGGGAACCCTTCGCGAGAATGTCCAAAGTTTCAGCGGGATTTCCAAAATGTTGAAAGGAACTCGAAACATGTGAACCTTGGTTTTGAGAATCTCTCCCGGAGTTTGAGAGATTTGGACGTGAAAGGGTACCAGTCTTGTCGGGGATTGGGAACCCTTCGCGAGAATGTCCAAAGTTTCAGCGGGATTTCCAAAATGTTGAGAGGAACTCGAAACATGTCAACCTTGGTTTTGAGAATCTCTCCCGGAGTTTGAGAGATTTGGACGTGAAAGTGTACCAGTCTTGTCGGGGATTGGGAACCCTTCGCGAGAATGTCCAAAGTTTCAGCGGGATTTCCAAAATGTTGAGAGGAACTCGAAACATGTCAACCTCGGTTTTGAGAATCTCTCCCGGAGTTTGAGAGATTTGGACATGAAAGGGTACCAGTCTTGTCGGGGATTGGGAACCCTTCGCGAGAATGTCCAAAGTTTCAGCGGGATTTCCAAAATGTTGAGAGGAACTCGAAACATGTGAACCTTGGTTTTGAGAATCTCTCCCGGAGTTCGAGAGATTTGGACGTGAAAGGGTACCAGTCTTGTCGGGGATTGGGAACCCTTCGCGAGAATGTCCAAAGTTTCAGCGGGATTTCCAAAATGTTGAGAGGAACTCGAAACATGTCAACCTTGGTTTTGAGAATCTCTCCCGGAGTTTGAGAGATTTGGACGTGAAAGGGTACCAGTCTTGTCGGGGATTGGGAACCCTTCGCGAGAATGTCCAAAGTTTCAGCGGGATTTCCAAAATGTTGAGAGGAACTCGAAACATGTCAACCTTGGTTTTGAGAATCTCTCCCGGAGTTTGAGAGATTTGGACGTGAAAGGGTACCAGTCTTGTCGGGGATTGGGAACCCTTCGCGAGAATGTCCAAAGTTTCAGCGGGATTTCCAAAATGTTGAGAGGAACTCGAAACATGTCAACCTCGGTTTTGAGAATCTCTCCCGGAGTTTGAGAGATTTGGATGTGAAAGGGTACCAGTCTTGTCGGGGATTGGGAACCCTTCGCGAGAATGTCCAAAGTTTCAGCGGGATTTCAAAATGTTGTGAGGAATTCGAAACATGTCAACCTCGGTTTTGAGAATCTCTCCCGGAATTTGAGAGATTTGGACGTGAAAGGGTACCAGTCTTGTCGGGGATTGGGAACCCTTCGCGAGAATGCCCAAAGTTTCAGCGGGATTTCCAAAATGTTGAGAGGAACTCGAAACATGTCAACCTTCGTTTTGAGAATCTCTCCCGGAGTTTGAGAGATTTGGACGTGAAAGGGTACCAGTCTTGTCGGGGATTGGGAACCCTTCGCGAGAATGTCCAAAGTTTCAGCGGGATTTCCAAAATGTTGAAAGGAACTCGAAACATGTGAACCTTGGTTTTGAGAATCTCTCCCGGAGTTCGAGAGATTTGGACGTGAAAGGGTACCAGTCTTGTCGGGGATTGGGAACCCTTCGCGAGAATGTCCAAAGTTTCAGCGGGATTTCCAAAATGTTGAGAGGAACTCGAAACATGTCAACCTTGGTTTTGAGAATCTCTCCCGGAGTTTGAGAGATTTGGACGTGAAAGGGTAGCAGTCTTGTCGGGGATTGGGAACCCTTCGCGAGAATGTCCAAAGTTTCAGCGGGATTTCCAAAATGTTGAGAGGAACTCGAAACATGTCAACCTTGGTTTTGAGAATCTCTCCCGGAGTTTGAGAGATTTGGACGTGAAAGGGTACCAGTCTTGTCGGGGATTGGGAACCCTTCGCCAGAATGTCCAAAGTTTCAGCAGGATTTCCAAAATGTTGAGAGGAACTCGAAACATGTCAACCTCGGTTTTGAGAATCTCTCCCGGAGTTTGAGAGATTTGGACGTGAAAGGGTACCAGTCTTGTCGGGGATTGGGAACCCTTCGCCACAATGTCCAAAGTTTCAGCGGGATTTCCAAAATGTTGAGAGGAACTCGAAACATGTCAACCTTGGTTTTGAGAATCTCTCCCGGAGTTCGAGAGATTTGGACGTGAAAGGGTACCAGTCTTGTCGGGGATTGGGAACCCTTCGCGAGAATGTCCAAAGTTTCAGCGGGATTTCCAAAATGTTGAAAGGAACTCGAAACATGTGAACCTTGGTTTTGAGAATCTCTCCCGGAGTTCGAGAGATTTGGACGTGAAAGGGTACCAGTCTTGTCGGGGATTGGGAACCCTTCGCGAGAATGTCCAAAGTTTCAGCGGGATTTCCAAAATGTTGAGAGGAACTCGAAACATGTCAACCTTGGTTTTGAGAATCTCTCCCGGAGTTCGAGAGATTTGGACGTGAAAGGGTACCAGTCTTGTCGGGGATTGGGAACCCTTCGCGAGAATGTCCAAAGTTTCAGCGGGATTTCCAAAATGTTGAAAGGAACTCGAAACATGTGAACCTTGGTTTTGAGAATCTCTCCCGGAGTTTGAGAGATTTGGACGTGAAAGGGTACCAGTCTTGTCGGGGATTGGGAACCCTTCGCGAGAATGTCCAAAGTTTCAGCGGGATTTCCAAAATGTTGAGAGGAACTCGAAACATGTCAACCTTGGTTTTGAGAATCTCTCCCGGAGTTTGAGAGATTTGGACGTGAAAGTGTACCAGTCTTGTCGGGGATTGGGAACCCTTCGCGAGAATGTCCAAAGTTTCAGCGGGATTTCCAAAATGTTGAGAGGAACTCGAAACATGTCAACCTCGGTTTTGAGAATCTCTCCCGGAGTTTGAGAGATTTGGACATGAAAGGGTACCAGTCTTGTCGGGGATTGGGAACCCTTCGCGAGAATGTCCAAAGTTTCAGCGGGATTTCCAAAATGTTGAGAGGAACTTGAAACATGTGAACCTTGGTTTTGAGAATCTCTCCCGGAGTTCGAGAGATTTGGACGTGAAAGGGTACCAGTCTTGTCGGGGATTGGGAACCCTTTGCGAGAATGTCCAAAGTTTCAGCGGGATTTCCAAAATGTTGAGAGGAACTCGAAACATGTCAACCTTGGTTTTGAGAATCTCTCCCGGAGTTTGAGAGATTTGGACGTGAAAGGGTACCAGTCTTGTCGGGGATTGGGAACCCTTCGCGAGAATGTCCAAAGTTTCAGCGGGATTTCCAAAATGTTGAGAGGAACTCGAAACATGTCAACCTTGGTTTTGAGAATCTCTCCCGGAGTTTGAGAGATTTGGACGTGAAAGGGTACCAGTCTTGTCGGGGATTGGGAACCCTTCGCGAGAATGTCCAAAGTTTCAGCGGGATTTCCAAAATGTTGAGAGGAACTCGAAACATGTCAACCTCGGTTTTGAGAATCTCTCCCGGAGTTTGAGAGATTTGGATGTGAAAGGGTACCAGTCTTGTCGGGGATTGGGAACCCTTCGCGAGAATGTCCAAAGTTTCAGCGGGATTTCAAAATGTTGTGAGGAATTCGAAACATGTCAACCTCGGTTTTGAGAATCTCTCCCGGAATTTGAGAGATTTGGACGTGAAAGGGTACCAGTCTCGTCGGGGATTGGGAACCCTTCGCGAGAATGTCCAAAGTTTCAGCGGGATTTCCAAAATGTTGAAAGGAACTCGAAACATGTGAACCTTGGTTTTGAGAATCTCTCCCGGAGTTCGAGAGATTTGGACGTGAAAGGGTACCAGTCTTGTCGGGGATTGGGAACCCTTCGCGAGAACGTCCAAAGTTTCAGCGGGATTTCCAAAATGTTGAGAGGAACTCGAAACATGTCAACCTTGGTTTTGAGAATCTCTCCCGGAGTTTGAGAGATTTGGACGTGAAAGGGTACCAGTCTTGTCGGGGATTGGGAACCCTTCGCCACAATGTCCAAAGTTTCAGCGGGATTTCCAAAATGTTGAGAGGAACTCGAAACATGTCAACCTTGGTTTTGAGAATCTCTCCCGGAGTTTGAGAGATTTGGACGTGAAAGGGTACCAGTCTTGTCGGGGATTGGGAACCCTTCGCGAGAATGTCCAAAGTTTCAGCGGGATTTCCAAAATGTTGAGAGGAACTCGAAACATGTCAACCTTGGTTTTGAGAATCTCTCCCGGAGTTTGAGAGATTTGGACGTGAAAGGGTACCAGTCTTGTCGGGGATTGGGAACCCTTCGCCAGAATGTCCAAAGTTTCAGCGGGATTTCCAAAATGTTGAGAGGAACTCGAAACATGTCAACCTTGGTTTTGAGAATCTCTCCCGGAGTTTGAGAGATTTGGACGTGAAAGGGTACCAGTCTTGTCGGGGATTGGGAACCCTTCGCGAGAATGTCCAAAGTTTCAGCGGGATTTCCAAAATGTTGAGAGGAACTCGAAACATGTCAACCTTGGTTTTGAGAATCTCTCCCGGAGTTTGAGAGATTTGGACGTGAAAGGGTACCAGTCTTGTCGGGGATTGGGAACCCTTCGCGAGAATGTCCAAAGTTTCAGCGGGATTTCCAAAATGTTGAGAGGAACTCGAAACATGTCAACCTTGGTTTTGAGAATCTCTCCCGGAGTTTGAGAGATTTGGACGTGAAAGGGTACCAGTCTTGTCGGGGATTGGGAACCCTTCGCGAGAATGTCCAAAGTTTCAGCGGGATTTCCAAAATGTTGAGAGGAACTCGAATCATGTCAACCTTGGTTTTGAGAATCTCTCCCGGAGTTTGAGAGATCTGGACGTGAAAGGGTACCAGTCTTGTCGGGGATTGGGAACCCTTCGCGAGAATGTCCAAAGTTTCAGCGGGATTTCCAAAATGTTGAAAGGAACTCGAAACATGTCAACCTTCGTTTTGAGAATCTCTCCCGGAGTTTGAGAGATTTGGACGTGAAAGGGTACCAGTCTTGTCGGGGATTGGGAACCCTTCGCGAGAATGTCCAAAGTTTCAGCGGGATTTCCAAAATGTTGAGAGGAACTCGAAACATGTCAACCTTGGTTTTGAGAATCTCTCCCGGAGTTTGAGAGATTTGGACGTGAAAGGGTACCAGTCTTGTCGGGGATTGGGAACCCTTCGCGAGAATGTCCAAAGTTTCAGCGGGATTTCCAAAATGTTGAGAGGAACTCGAATCATGTCAACCTTGGTTTTGAGAATCTCTCCCGGAGTTTGAGAGATTTGGACGTGAAAGGGTACCAGTCTTGTCGGGGATTGGGAACCCTTCGCGAGAATGTCCAAAGTTTCAGCGGGATTTCCAAAATGTTGAGATGAACTCGAAACATGTCAACCTTGGTTTTGAGAATCTCTCCCGGAGTTTGAGAGATTTGGACGTGAAAGGGTACCAGTCTTGTCGGGGATTGGGAACCCTTCGCGAGAATGTCCAAAGTTTCAGCGGGATTTCCAAAATGTTGAGAGGAACTCGAAACATGTCAACCTTGGTTTTGAGAATCTCTCCCGGAGTTTGAGAGATTTGGACATGAAAGGGTACCAGTCTTGTCGGGGATTGGGAACCCTTCGCCACAATGTCCAAAGTTTCAGCGGGATTTCCAAAATGTTGAGAGGAACTCGAAACATGTCAACCTCGGTTTTGAGAATCTCTCCCGGAGTTTGAGAGATTTGGACGTGAAAGGGTACCAGTCTTGTCGGGAATTGGGAACCCTTCGCGAGAATGTCCAAAGTTTCAGCGGGATTTCCAAAATGTTGAGAGGAACTCGAAACATGTCAACCTCGGTTTTGAGAATCTCTCCCGGAGTTTGAGAGATTTGGACGTGAAAGGGTACCAGTCTTGTCGGGGATTGGGAACCCTTCGCGAGAATGTCCAAAGTTTCAGCGGGATTTCCAAAATGTTGAGAGGAACTCGAAACATGTCAACCTTGGTTTTGAGAATCTCTCCCGGAGTTTGAGAGATTTGGACGTGAAAGGGTACCAGTCTTGTCGGGGATTGGGAACCCTTCGCGAGAATGTCCAAAGTTTCAGCGGGATTTCCAAAATGTTGAGAGGAACTCGAAACATGTCAACCTTGGTTTTGAGAATCTCTCCCGGAGTCTGAGAGATTTGGACGTGAAAGGGTACCAGTCTTGTCGGGGATTGGGAACCCTTCGCGAGAATGTTCAAAGTTTCAGCGGGATTTCCAAAATGTTGAGAGGAACTCGAAACATGTCAACCTTGGTTTTGAGAATCTCTCCCGGAGTTTGAGAGATTTGGACGTGAAAGGGTACCAGTCTTGTCGGGGATTGGGAACCCTTCGCGAGAATGTCCAAAGTTTCAGCGGGATTTCCAAAATGTTGAGAGGAACTCGAAACATGTCAACCTTGGTTTTGAGAATCTCTCCCGGAGTTTGAGAGATTTGGACGTGAAAGGGTACCAGTCTTGTCGGGGATTGGGAACCCTTCGCGAGAATGTCCAAAGTTTCAGCGGGATTTCCAAAATGTTGAGAGGAACTCGAAACATGTCAACCTTGGTTTTGAGAATCTCTCCCGGAGTTTGAGAGATTTGGACGTGAAAGGGTACCAGTCTTGTCGGGGATTGGGAACCCTTCGCGAGAATGTCCAAAGTTTCAGCGGGATTTCCAAAATGTTGAGAGGAACTCGAAACATGTCAACCTTGGTTTTGAGAATCTCTCCCGGAGTTTGAGAGATTTGGACGTGAAAGGGTACCAGTCTTGTCGGGGATTGGGAACCCTTCGCGAGAATGTCCAAAGTTTCAGCGGGATTTCAAAATGTTGTGAGGAACTCGAAACATGTCAACCTCGGTTTTGAGAATCTCTCCCGGAGTTTGAGAGATTTGGACGTGAAAGGGTACCAGTCTCGTCGGGGATTGGGAACCCTTCGCGAGAATGTCCAAAGTTTCAGCGGGATTTCCAAAATGTTGAAAGGAACTCGAAACATGTGAACCTTGGTTTTGAGAATCTCTCCCGGAGTTCGAGAGATTTGGACGTGAAAGGGTACCAGTCTTGTCGGGGATTGGGAACCCTTCGCGAGAATGTCCAAAGTTTCAGCGGGATTTCCAAAATGTTGAGGGGAACTCGAAACATGTCAACCTTGGTTTTGAGAATCTCTCCCGGAGTTTGAGAGATTTGGACGTGAAAGGGTACCAGTCTTGTCGGGGATTGGGAACCCGTCGCGAGAATGTCCAAAGTTTCAGCGGGATTTCCAAAATGTTGAAAGGAACTCGAAACATGTGAACCTTGGTTTTGAGAATCTCTCCCGGAGTTTGAGAGATTTGGACGTGAAAGGGTACCAGTCTTGTCGGGGATTGGGAACCCTTCGCGAGAATGTCCAAAGTTTCAGCGGGATTTCCAAAATGTTGAAAGGAACTCGAAACATGTGAACCTTGGTTTTGAGAATCTCTCCCGGAGTTTGAGAGATTTGGACGTGAAAGGGTACCAGTCTTGTCGGGGATTGGGAACCCTTCGCGAGAATGTCCAAAGTTTCAGCGGGATTTCCAAAATGTTGAGAGGAACTCGAAACATGTCAACCTTGGTTTTGAGAATCTCTCCCGGAGTTTGAGAGATTTGGACGTGAAAGGGTACCAGTCTTGTCGGGGATTGGGAACCCTTCGCGAGAATGTCCAAAGTTTCAGCGGGATTTCCAAAATGTTGAGAGGAACTCGAAACATGTCAACCTCGGTTTTGAGAATCTCTCCCGGAGTTTGAGAGATTTGGACATGAAAGGGTACCAGTCTTGTCGGGGATTGGGAACCCTTCGCGAGAATGTCCAAAGTTTCAGCGGGATTTCCAAAATGTTGAGAGGAACTCGAAACATGTGAACCTTGGTTTTGAGAATCTCTCCCGGAGTTCGAGAGATTTGGACGTGAAAGGGTACCAGTCTTGTCGGGGATTGGGAACCCTTTGCGAGAATGTCCAAAGTTTCAGCGGGATTTCCAAAATGTTGAGAGGAACTCGAAACATGTCAACCTTGGTTTTGAGAATCTCTCCCGGAGTTTGAGAGATTTGGACGTGAAAGGGTACCAGTCTTGTCGGGGACTGGGAACCCTTAGCCAGAATGTCCAAAGTTTCAGCGGGATTTCCAAAATGTTGAGAGGAACTCGAAACATGTCAACCTCGGTTTTGAGAATCTCTCCCGGAGTTTGAGAGATTTGGACGTGAAAGGGTACCAGTCTTGTCGGGGATTGGGAACCCTTCGCGAGAATGTCCAAAGTTTCAGCGGGATTTCCAAAATGTTGAGAGGAACTCGAAACATGTCAACCTTGGTTTTGAGAATCTCTCCCGGAGTTTGAGAGATTTGGACGTGAAAGGGTACCAGTCTTGTCGGGGATTGGGAACCCGTCGCGAGAATGTCCAAAGTTTCAGCGGGATTTCCAAAATGTTGAAAGGAACTCGAAACATGTGAACCTTGGTTTTGAGAATCTCTCCCGGAGTTCGAGAGATTTGGACGTGAAAGGGTACCAGTCTTGTCGGGGATTGGGAACCCTTCGCCAGAATGTCCAAAGTTTCAGCGGGATTTCCAAAATGTTGAGAGGAACTCGAAACATGTGAACCTTGGTTTTGAGAATCTCTCCCGGAGTTCGAGAGATTTGGACGTGAAAGGGTACCAGTCTTGTCGGGGATTGGGAACCCTTCGCGAGAATGTCCAAAGTTTCAGCGGGATTTCCAAAATGTTGAGAGGAACTCGAAACATGTCAACCTTGGTTTTGAGAATCTCTCCCGGAGTTTGAGAGATTTGGACGTGAAAGGGTACCAGTCTTGTCGGGGATTGGGAACCCTTCGCGAGAATGTCCAAAGTTTCAGCGGGATTTCCAAAATGTTGAGAGGAACTCGAAACATGTCAACCTTGGTTTTGAGAATCTCTCCCGGAGTTTGAGAGATTTGGACGTGAAAGGGTACCAGTCTTGTCGGGGATTGGGAACCCTTCGCGAGAATGTCCAAAGTTTCAGCGGGATTTCAAAATGTTGTGAGGAACTCGAAACATGTCAACCTCGGTTTTGAGAATCTCTCCCGGAGTTTGAGAGATTTGGACGTGAAAGGGTACCAGTCTTGTCGGGGATTGGGAACCCTTCGCGAGAATGTCCAAAGTTTCAGCGGGATTTCCAAAATGTTGAGAGGAACTCGAAACATGTCAACCTTGGTTTTGAGAATCTCTCCCGGAGTTCGAGAGATTTGGACGTGAAAGGGTACCTGTCTTGTCGGGGATTGGGAACCCTTCGCGAGAATGTCCAAAGTTTCAGCGGGATTTCCAAAATGTTGAGAGGAACTCGAAACATGTCAACCTTGGTTTTGAGAATCTCTCCCGGAGTTTGAGAGATTTGGACGTGAAAGGGTACCAGTCTTGTCGGGGATTGGGAACCCGTCGCGAGAATGTCCAAAGTTTCAGCGGGATTTCCAAAATGTTGAAAGGAACTCGAAACATGTGAACCTTGGTTTTGAGAATCTCTCCCGGAGTTTGAGAGATTTGGACGTGAAAGGGTACCAGTCTTGTCGGGGATTGGGAACCCTTCGCGAGAATGTCCAAAGTTTCAGCGGGATTTCCAAAATGTTGAAAGGAACTCGAAACATGTGAACCTTGGTTTTGAGAATCTCTCCCGGAGTTTGAGAGATTTGGACGTGAAAGGGTACCAGTCTTGTCGGGGATTGGGAACCCTTCGCGAGAATGTCCAAAGTTTCAGCGGGATTTCCAAAATGTTGAGAGGAACTCGAAACATGTCAACCTTGGTTTTGAGAATCTCTCCCGGAGTTTGAGAGATTTGGACGTGAAAGGGTACCAGTCTTGTCGGGGATTGGGAACCCTTCGCGAGAATGTCCAAAGTTTCAGCGGGATTTCCAAAATGTTGAGAGGAACTCGAAACATGTCAACCTCGGTTTTGAGAATCTCTCCCGGAGTTTGAGAGATTTGGACATGAAAGGGTACCAGTCTTGTCGGGGATTGGGAACCCTTCGCGAGAATGTCCAAAGTTTCAGCGGGATTTCCAAAATGTTGAGAGGAACTCGAAACATGTGAACCTTGGTTTTGAGAATCTCTCCCGGAGTTCGAGAGATTTGGACGTGAAAGGGTACCAGTCTTGTCGGGGATTGGGAACCCTTTGCGAGAATGTCCAAAGTTTCAGCGGGATTTCCAAAATGTTGAGAGGAACTCGAAACATGTCAACCTTGGTTTTGAGAATCTCTCCCGGAGTTTGAGAGATTTGGACGTGAAAGGGTACCAGTCTTGTCGGGGACTGGGAACCCTTAGCCAGAATGTCCAAAGTTTCAGCGGGATTTCCAAAATGTTGAGAGGAACTCGAAACATGTCAACCTCGGTTTTGAGAATCTCTCCCGGAGTTTGAGAGATTTGGACGTGAAAGGGTACCAGTCTTGTCGGGGATTGGGAACCCTTCGCGAGAATGTCCAAAGTTTCAGCGGGATTTCCAAAATGTTGAGAGGAACTCGAAACATGTCAACCTTGGTTTTGAGAATCTCTCCCGGAGTTTGAGAGATTTGGACGTGAAAGGGTACCAGTCTTGTCGGGGATTGGGAACCCGTCGCGAGAATGTCCAAAGTTTCAGCGGGATTTCCAAAATGTTGAAAGGAACTCGAAACATGTGAACCTTGGTTTTGAGAATCTCTCCCGGAGTTCGAGAGATTTGGACGTGAAAGGGTACCAGTCTTGTCGGGGATTGGGAACCCTTCGCCAGAATGTCCAAAGTTTCAGCGGGATTTCCAAAATGTTGAGAGGAACTCGAAACATGTGAACCTTGGTTTTGAGAATCTCTCCCGGAGTTCGAGAGATTTGGACGTGAAAGGGTACCAGTCTTGTCGGGGATTGGGAACCCTTCGCGAGAATGTCCAAAGTTTCAGCGGGATTTCCAAAATGTTGAGAGGAACTCGAAACATGTCAACCTTGGTTTTGAGAATCTCTCCCGGAGTTTGAGAGATTTGGACGTGAAAGGGTACCAGTCTTGTCGGGGATTGGGAACCCTTCGCGAGAATGTCCAAAGTTTCAGCGGGATTTCCAAAATGTTGAGAGGAACTCGAAACATGTCAACCTTGGTTTTGAGAATCTCTCCCGGAGTTTGAGAGATTTGGACGTGAAAGGGTACCAGTCTTGTCGGGGATTGGGAACCCTTCGCGAGAATGTCCAAAGTTTCAGCGGGATTTCAAAATGTTGTGAGGAACTCGAAACATGTCAACCTCGGTTTTGAGAATCTCTCCCGGAGTTTGAGAGATTTGGACGTGAAAGGGTACCAGTCTTGTCGGGGATTGGGAACCCTTCGCGAGAATGTCCAAAGTTTCAGCGGGATTTCCAAAATGTTGAGAGGAACTCGAAACATGTCAACCTTGGTTTTGAGAATCTCTCCCGGAGTTCGAGAGATTTGGACGTGAAAGGGTACCTGTCTTGTCGGGGATTGGGAACCCTTCGCGAGAATGTCCAAAGTTTCAGCGGGATTTCCAAAATGTTGAGAGGAACTCGAAACATGTCAACCTTGGTTTTGAGAATCTCTCCCGGAGTTTGAGAGATTTGGACGTGAAAGGGTACCAGTCTTGTCGGGGATTGGGAACCCTTCGCGAGAATGTCCAAAGTTTCAGCGGGATTTCCAAAATGTTGAGAGGAACTCGAATCATGTCAACCTTGGTTTTGAGAATCTCTCCCGGAGTTTGAGAGATTTGGACGTGAAAGGTTACCAGTCTTGTCGGGGATTGGGAACCCTTCGCGAGAATGTCCAAACTTTCAGCGGGATTTCCAAAATGTTGAGAGGAACTCGAAACATGTCAACCTTGGTTTTGAGAATCTCTCCCGGAGTTTGAGAGATTTGGACGTGAAAGGGTACCAGTCTTGTCGGGGATTGGGAACCCTTCGCGAGAATGTCCAAAGTTTCAGCGGGATTTCCAAAATGTTGAGAGGAACTCGAAACATGTCAACCTTGGTTTTGAGAATCTCTCCCGGAGTTTGAGAGATTTGGACGTGAAAGGGTACCAGTCTTGTCGGGGATTGGGAACCCTTCGCGAGAATGTCCAAAGTTTCAGCGGGATTTCCAAAATGTTGAGAGGAACTCGAAACATGTCAACCTTGGTTTTGAGAATCTCTCCCGGAGTTTGAGAGATTTGGACGTGAAAGGGTACCAGTCTTGTCGGGGATTGGGAACCCTTCGCGAGAATGTCCAAAGTTTCAGCGGGATTTCCAAAATGTTGAGAGGAACTCGAAACATGTCAACCTTGGTTTTGAGAATCTCTCCCGGAGTTTGAGAGTTTTGGACGTGAAAGGGTACCAGTCTTGTCGGGGATTGGGAACCCTTTGCGAGAATGTCCAAAGTTTCAGCGGGATTTCCAAAATGTTGAGAGGAACTCGAAACATGTCAACCTCGGTTTTGAGAATCTCTCCCGGAGTTTGAGAGATTTGGACGTGAAAGGGTACCAGTCTTGTCGGGGATTGGGAACCCTTCGCGAGAATGTCCAAAGTTTCAGCGGGATTTCCAAAATGTTGAGAGGAACTCGAAACATGTCAACCTTGGCTTTGAGAATCTCTCCCGGAGTTTGAGAGATTTGGACGTGAAAGGGTACCAGTCTTGTCGGGGATTGGGAACCCTTCGCGAGAATGTCCAAAGTTTCAGCGGGATTTCCAAAATGTTGAGAGGAACTCGAAACATGTCAACCTTGGTTTTGAGAATCTCTCCCGGAGTTTGAGAGATTTGGACGTGAAAGGGTACCAGTCTTGTCGGGGATTGGGAACCCTTCGCGAGAATGTCCAAAGTTTCAGCGGGATTTCCAAAATGTTGAGAGGAACTCGAAACATGTCAACCTTGGTTTTGAGAATCTCTCCCGGAGTTTGAGAGATTTGGACGTGAAAGGGTACCAGTCTTGTCGGGGATTGGGAACCCTTCGCGAGAATGTCCAAAGTTTCAGCGGGATTTCCAAAATGTGGAGAGGAACTCGAAACATGTCAACCTTGGTTTTGAGAATCTCTCCCGGAGTTTGAGAGATTTGGACGTGAAAGCGTACCAGTCTTGTCGGGGATTGGGAACCCTTCGCGAGAATGTCCAAAGTTTCAGCGGGATTTCCAAAATGTTGAGAGGAACTCGAAACATGTCAACCTTGGTTTTGAGAATCTCTCCCGGAGTTTGAGAGATTTGGACGTGAAAGGGTACCAGTCTTGTCGGGGAGTGGGAACCCTTTGCGAGAATGTCCAAAGTTTCAGCGGGATTTCCAAAATGTTGAGAGGAACTCGAAACATGTCAACCTCGGTTTTGAGAATCTCTCCCGGAGTTTGAGAGATTTGGACGTGAAAGGGTACCAGTCCTGTCGGGGATTGGGAACCCTTCGCGAGAATGTCCAAAGTTTCAGCGGGATTTCCAAAATGTTGAGAGGAACTCGAAACATGTCAACCTTGGTTTTGAGAATCTCTCCCGGAGTTTGAGAGATTTGGACGTGAAAGGGTACCAGTCTTGTCGGGGATTGGGAACCCTTCGCCAGAATGTCCAAAGTTTCAGCGGGATTTCCAAAATGTTGAGAGGAACTCGAAACATGTCAACCTTGGTTTTGAGAATCTCTCCCGGAGTTTGAGAGATTTGGACGTGAAAGGGTACCAGTCTTGTCGGGGATTGGGAACCCTTCGCCAGAATGTCCAAAGTTTCAGCGGGATTTCCAAAATGTTGAGAGGAACTCGAATCATGTCCACCTTGGTTTTGAGAATCTCTCCCGGAGTTTGAGAGATTTGGACGTGAAAGGGTACCAGTCTTGTCAGGGATTGGGAACCCTTCGCGAGAATGTCCAAAGTTTCAGCGGGATTTCCAAAATGTTGAGAGGAACTCGAAACATGTCAACCTTGGTTTTGAGAATCTCTCCCGGAGTTTGAGAGATTTGGACGTGAAAGGGTACCAGTCTTGTCGGGGATTGGGAACCCTTCGCGAGAATGTCCAAAGTTTCAGCGGGATTTCCAAAACGTTGAGAGGAACTCGAAACATGTCAACCTCGGTTTTGAGAATCTCTCCCGGAGTTTGAGAGATTTGGACGTGAAAGGGTACCAGTCTTGTCGGGGATTGGGAACCCTTCGCGAGAATGTCCAAAGTTTCAGCGGGATTTCCAAAATGTTGCGAGGAACTCGAAACATGTCAACCTCGGTTTTGAGAATCTCTCCCGGAGTTTGAGAGATTTGGACGTGAAAGGGTACCAGTCTTGTCGGGGATTGGGAACCCTTCGCCAGAATGTCCAAAGTTTCAGCGGGATTTCCAAAATGTTGAGAGGAACTCGAAACATGTCAACCATGGTTTTGAGAATCTCTCCCGGAGTTTGAGAGATTTGGACGTGAAAGGGTACTAGTCTTGTCGGGGATTGGGAACCCTTCGCGAGAATGTCCAAAGTTTCAGCGGGATTTCCAAAATGTTGAGAGGAACTCGAAACATGTCAACCTTGGTTTTGAGAATCTCTCCCGGAGTTTGAGAGATTTGGACGTGAAAGGGTACCAGTCTTGTCGGGGATTGGGAACCCTTCGCCAGAATGTCCAAAGTTTCAGCGGGATTTCCAAAATGTTGAGAGGAACTCGAAACATGTCAACCTTGGTTTTGAGAATCTCTCCCGGAGTTTGAGAGATTTGGACGTGAAAGGGTACCAGTCTTGTCAGGGATTGGGAACCCTTCGCCAGAATGTCCAAAGTTTCAGCGGGATTTCCAAAATGTTGAGAGGAACTCGAAACATGTCAACCTTGGTTTTGAGAATCTCTCCCGGAGTTTGAGAGATTTGGACGTGAAACGGTACCAGTCTTGTCGGGGATTGGGAACCCTTCGCGAGAATGTCCAAAGTTTCAGCGGGATTTCCAAAATGTTGAAAGGAACTCGAAACATGTCAACCTTGGTTTTGAGAATCTCTCCCGGAGTTTGAGAGATTTGGACGTGAAAGGGTACCAGTCTTGTCGGGGATTGGGAACCCTTTGCGAGAATGTCCAAAGTTTCAGCGGGATTTCCAAAATGTTGAGAGGAACTCGAAACATGTCAACCTCGGTTTTGAGAATCTCTCCCGGAGTTTGAGAGATTTGGACGTGAAAGGGTACCAGTCTTGTCGGGGATTGGGAACCCTTCGCGAGAATGTCCAAAGTTTCAGCGGGATTTCCAAAATGTTGAGAGGAACTCGAAACATGTCAACCTTGGTTTTGAGAATCTCTCCCGGAGTTTGAGAGATTTGGACGTGAAAGGGTACCAGTCTGTCGGGGATTGGAAACCCTTCGCGAGAATGTCCAAAGTTTCAGCGGGATTTCCAAAATGTTGAGAGGAACTCGAATCATGTCAACCTTGGTTTTGAGGATCTCTCCCGGAGTTTGAGAGATTTGGACGTGAAAGGGTACCAGTCTTGTCGGGGATTGGGAACCCTTCGCGAGAACGTCCAAAGTTTCAGCAGGATTTCCAAAATGTTGAGAGGAACTCGTATCATGTCAACCTTGGTTTTGAGAATCTCTCCCGGAGTTTGAGAGATTTGGACGTGAAAGGGTACCAGTCTTGTCGGGGATTGGGAACCCTTCGCGAGAATGTCCAAAGTTTCAGCGGGATTTCCAAAATGTTGAGAGGAACTCGAAACATGTCAACCTTGGTTTTGAGAATCTCTCCCGGAGTTTGAGAGATTTGGACGTGAAAGGGTACCAGTCTTGTCGGGGACTGGGAACCCTTAGCCAGAATGTCCAAAGTTTCAGCGGGATTTCCAAAATGTTGAGAGGAACTCGAAACATGTCATCCTCGGTTTTGAGAATCTCTCCCGGAGTTTGAGAGATTTGGACGTGAAAGGGTACCAGTCTTGTCGGGGATTGGGAACCCTTCGCGAGAATGTCCAAAGTTTCAGCGGGATTTCCAAAATGTTGAGAGGAACTCGAAACATGTCAACCATGGTTTTGAGAATCTCTCCCGGAGTTTGAGAGATTTGGACGTGAAAGGGTACCAGTCTTGTCGGGGATTGGGAACCCTTAGCCAGAATGTCCAAAGTTTCAGCGGGATTTCCAAAATGTTGAGAGGAACTCGAAACATGTCAACCTCGGTTTTGAGAATCTCTCCCGGAGTTTGAGAGATTTGGACGTGAAAGGGTACCAGTCTTGTCGGGGATTGGGAACCCTTCGCGAGAATGTCCAAAGTTTCAGCGGGATTTCCAAAATGTTGAGAGGAACTCGAAACATGTCAACCTTGGTTTTGAGAATCTCTCCCGGAGTTTGAGAGATTTGGACGTGAAAGGGTACCAGTCTTGTCGGGGATTGGGAACCCTTCGCGAGAATGTCCAAAGTTTCAGCGGGATTTCCAAAATGTTGAGAGGAACTCGAAACATGTCAACCTCGGTTTTGAGAATCTCTCCCGGAGTTTGAGAGATTTGGACGTGAAAGGGTACCAGTCTTGTCGGGGATTGGGAACCCTTCGCGAGAATGTCCAAAGTTTCAGCGGGATTTCCAAAATGTTGAGAGGAACTCGAAACATGTCAACCTCGGTTTTGAGAATCTCTCCCGGAGTTTGAGAGATTTGGACGTGAAAGGGTACCAGTCTTGTCGGGGATTGGGAACCCTTCGCCAGAATGTCCAAAGTTTCAGCAGGATTTCCAAAATGTTGAGAGGAACTCGAAACATGTCAACCTTGGCTTTGAGAATCTCTCCCGGAATTTGAGAGATTTGGATGTGAAAGGGTACCAGTCTTGTCGGGGATTGGGAACCCTTCGCGAGAATGTCCAAAGTTTCAGCGGGATTTCCAAAATGTTGAGAGGAACTCGAAACATGTCAACCTTGGTTTTGAGAATCTCTCCCGGAGTTTGAGAGATTTGGACGTGAAAGGGTACCAGTCTTGTCGGGGATTGGGAACCCTTCGCGAGAATGTCCAAAGTTTCAGCGGGATTTCCAAAATGTGGAGAGGAACTCGAAACATGTCAACCTTGGTTTTGAGAATCTCTCCCGGAGTTTGAGAGATTTGGACGTGAAAGGGTACCAGTCTTGTCGGGGATTGGGAACCCTTCGCCAGAATGTCCAAAGTTTCAGCGGGATTTCCAAAATGTTGAGAGGAACTCGAAACATGTCAACCTTGGTTTTGAGAATCTCTCCCGGAGTTTGAGAGATTTGGACGTGAAAGGGTACCAGTCTTGTCGGGGATTGGGAACCCTTCGCCAGAATGTCCAAAGTTTCAGCGGGATTTCCAAAATGTTGAGAGGAACTCGAAACATGTCAACCTCGGTTTTGAGAATCTCTCCCGGAGTTTGAGAGATTTGGACGTGAAAGGGTACCAGTCTTGTCGGGGATTGGGAACCCTTCGCCAGAATGTCCAAAGTTTCAGCGGGATTTCCAAAATGTTGAGAGGAACTCGAAACATGTCAACCTCGGTTTTGAGAATCTCTCCCGGAGTTTGAGAGATTTGGACGTGAAAGGGTACCAGTCTTGTCGGGGATTGGGAACCCTTCGCGAGAATGTCCAAAGTTTCAGCGGGATTTCCAAAATGTTGAGAGGAACTCGAAACATGTCAACCATGGTTTTGAGAATCTCTCCCGGAGTTTGAGAGATTTGGACGTGAAAGGGTACTAGTCTTGTCGGGGATTGGGAACCCTTCGCGAGAATGTCCAAAGTTTCAGCGGGATTTCCAAAATGTTGAGAGGAACTCGAAACATGTCAACCTCAGTTTTGAGAATCTCTCCCGGAGTTTGAGAGATTTGGACGTGAAAGGGTACCAGTCTTGTCGGGGATTGGGAACCCTTCGCGAGAATGTCCAAAGTTTCAGCGGGATTTCCAAAATGTTGAGAGGAACTCGAAACATGTCAACCTCGGTTTTGAGAATCTCTCCCGGAGTTTGAGAGATTTGGACGTGAAAGGGTACCAGTCTTGTCGGGGATTGGGAACCCTTCGCCAGAATGTCCAAAGTTTCAGCGGGATTTCCAAAATGTTGAGAGGAACTCGAAACATGTCAACCTTGGTTTTGAGAATCTCTCCCGGAGTTTGAGAGATTTGGACGTGAAAGGTTACCAGTCTTGTCGGGGATTGGGAACCCTTCGCCAGAATGTCCAAAGTTTCAGCGGGATTTCCAAAATGTTGAGAGGAACTCGAAACATGTCAACCTTGGTTTTGAGAATCTCTCCCGGAGTTTGAGAGATTTGGACGTGAAAGGGTACCAGTCTTGTCGGGGATTGGGAACCCTTCGCGAGAATGTCCAAAGTTTCAGCGGGATTTCCAAAATGTTGAGAGGAACTCGAAACATGTCATCCTCGGTTTTGAGAATCTCTCCCGGAGTTTGAGAGATTTGGACGTGAAAGGGTACCAGTCTTGTCGGGGATTGGGAACCCTTCGCGAGAATGTCCAAAGTTTCAGCGGGATTTCCAAAATGTTGAGAGGAACTCGAAACATGTCAACCTTGGTTTTGAGAATCTCTCCCGGAGTTTGAGAGATTTGGACGTGAAAGGGTACCAGTCTTGTCGGGGATTGGGAACCCTTCGCGAGAATGTCCAAAGTTTCAGCGGGATTTCCAAAATGTTGAGAGGAACTCGAAACATGTCAACCTTGGTTTTGAGAATCTCTCCCCGAGTTTGAGAGATTTGGACGTGAAAGGTTACCAGTCTTGTCGGGGATTGGGAACCCTTCGCGAGAATGTCCAAAGTTTCAGCAGGATTTCCAAAATGTTGAGAGGAACTCGAAACATGTCAACCTTGGTTTTGAGAATCTCTCCCGGAGTTTGAGAGATTTGGACGTGAAAGGGTACCAGTCTTGTCGGGGATTGGGAACCCTTCGCGAGAATGTCCAAAGTTTCAGCGGGATTTCCAAAATGTTGAGAGGAACTCGAAACATGTCAACCTTGGTTTTGAGAATCTCTCCCGGAGTTTGAGAGATTTGGACGTGAAAGGTTACCAGTCTTGTCGGGGATTGGGAACCCTTCGCGAGAATGTCCAAAGTTTCAGGAGGATTTCCAAAATGTTGAGAGGAACTCCAAACATGTCAACCTTGGTTTTGAGATTCTCTCCCGGAGTTTGAGAGATTTGGACGTGAAAGGGTACCAGTCTTGTCGGGGATTGGGAACCCTTCGCGAGAATGTCCAAAGTTTCAGCGGGATTTCCAAAATGTTGAAAGGAACTCGAAACATGTGAACCTTGGTTTTGAGAATCTCTCCCGGAGTTTGAGAGATTTGGACGTGAAAGGGTACCAGTCTTGTCGGGGATTGGGAACCCTTCGCGAGAATGTCCAAAGTTTCAGCGGGATTTCCAAAATGTTGAGAGGAACTCGAAACATGTCAACCTTGGTTTTGAGAATCTCTCCCGGAGTTTGAGAGATTTGGACGTGAAAGGGTACCAGTCTTGTCGGGGATTGGGAACCCTTCGCGAGAATGTCCAAAGTTTCAGCGGGATTTCCAAGATGTTGAGAGGAACTCGAATCATGTCAACCTTGGTTTTGAGAATCTCTCCCGGAGTTTGAGAGATTTGGACGTGAAAGGGTACCAGTCTTGTCGGGGATTGGGAACCCTTCGCGAGAATGTGCAAAGTTTCAGCGGGATTTCCAAAATGTTGAGAGGAACTCGAAACATGTCAACCTTGGTTTTGAGAATCTCTCCCGGAGTTTGAGAGATTTGGACGTGAAAGGGTACCAGTCTTGTCGGGGATTGGGAACCCTTCGCGAGAATGTCCAAAGTTTCAGCGGGATTTCCAAAATGTTGAGAGGAACTCGAAACATGTCAACCTCGGTTTTGAGAATCTCTCCCGGAGTTTGAGAGATTTGGACGTGAAAGGGTACCAGTCTTGTCGGGGATTGGGAACCCTTCGCGAGAATGTCCAAAGTTTCAGCGGGATTTCCAAAATGTTGAGAGGAACTCGAAACATGTGAACCTTGGTTTTGAGAATCTCTCCCGGAGTTTGAGAGATTTGGACGTGAAAGGCTACCAGTCTTGTCGGGGATTGGGAACCCTTCGCGAGAATGTCCAAAGTTTCAGCGGGATTTCCAAAATGTTGAGAGGAACTCGAAACATGTGAACCTTGGTTTTGAGAATCTCTCCCGGAGTTTGAGAGATTTGGACGTGAAAGGCTACCAGTCTTGTCGGGGATTGGGAACCCTTCGCGAGAATGTCCAAAGTTTCAGCGGGATTTCCAAAATGTTGAGAGGAACTCGAAACATGTCAACCTTGGTTTTGAGAATCTCTCCCGGAGTTTGAGAGATTTGGACGTGAAAGGGTACCAGTCTTGTCGGGGATTGGGAACCCTTCGCGAGAATGTCCAAAGTTTCAGCGGGATTTCCAAAATGTTGAGAGGAACTCGAATCATGTCAACCTTGGTTTTGAGAATCTCTCCCGGAGTTTGAGAGATTTGGACGTGAAAGGGTACCAGTCTTGTCGGGGATTGGGAACCCTTCGCGAGAATGTCCAAAGTTTCAGCGGGATTTCCAAAATGTTGAGAGGAACTCGAAACATGTGAACCTTGGTTTTGAGAATCTCTCCCGGAGTTTGAGAGATTTGGACGTGAAAGGGTACCAGTCTTGTCGGGGATTGGGAACCCTTCGCGAGAATGTCCAAAGTTTCAGCGGGATTTCCAAAATGTTGAGAGGAACTCGAAACATGTCAACCTCGGTTTTGAGAATCTCTCCCGGAGTTTGAGACATTTGGACGTGAAAGGGTACCAGTCTTGTCGGGGATTGGGAACCCTTCGCGAGAATGTCCAAAGTTTCAGCGGGATTTCCAAAATGTTGAGAGGAACTCGAATCATGTCAACCTTGGTTTTGAGAATCTCTCCCGGAGTTTGAGAGATTTGGACGTGAAAGGGTACCAGTCTTGTCGGGGATTGGGAACCCTTCGCGAGAATGTCCAAAGTTTCAGCGGGATTTCCAAAATGTTGAGAGGAACTCGAATCATGTCAACCTTGGTTTTGAGGATCTCTCCCGGAGTTTGAGAGATTTGGACGTGAAAGGGTACCAGTCTTGTCGGGGATTGGGAACCCTTCGCGAGAATGTCCAAAGTTTCAGCGGGATTTCCAAAATGTTGAGAGGAACTCGAAACATGTCAACCTCGGTTTTGAGAATCTCTCCCGGAGTTTGAGAGATTTGGACGTGAAAGGGTACCAGTCTTGTCGGGGATTGGGAACCCTTCGCGAGAATGTCCAAAGTTTCAGCGGGATTTCCAAAATGTTGAGAGGAACTCGAAACATGTCAACCTTGGTTTTGAGAATCTCTCCCGGAGTTTGAGAGATTTGGACGTGAAAGGGTACCAGTCTTGTCGGGGATTGGGAACCCTTCGCGAGAATGTCCAAAGTTTCAGCGGGATTTCCAAAATGTTGAGAGGAACTCGAATCATGTCAACCTTGGTTTCGAGGATCTCTCCTGGAGTTTGAGAGATTTGGACGTGAAAGGGTACCAGTCTTGTCGGGGATTGGGAACCCTTCGCGAGAATGTCCAAAGTTTCAGCGGGATTTCCAAAATGTTGAGAGGAACTCGAAACATGTCAACCTTGGTTTTGAGAATCTCTCCCGGAGTTTGAGAGATTTGGACGTGAAAGGGTACCAGTCTTGTCGGGGATTGGGAACCCTTCGCGAGAATGTCCAAAGTTTCAGCGGGATTTCCAAGATGTTGAGAGGAACTCGAATCATGTCAACCTTGGTTTTGAGAATCTCTCCCGGAGTTTGAGAGATTTGGACGTGAAAGGGTACCAGTCTTGTCGGGGATTGGGAACCCTTCGCGAGAATGTGCAAAGTTTCAGCGGGATTTCCAAAATGTTGAGAGGAACTCGAAACATGTCAACCTTGGTTTTGAGAATCTCTCCCGGAGTTTGAGAGATTTGGACGTGAAAGGGTACCAGTCTTGTCGGGGATTGGGAACCCTTCGCGAGAATGTCCAAAGTTTCAGCGGGATTTCCAAAATGTTGAGAGGAACTCGAAACATGTCAACCTCGGTTTTGAGAATCTCTCCCGGAGTTTGAGAGATTTGGACGTGAAAGGGTACCAGTCTTGTCGGGGATTGGGAACCCTTCGCGAGAATGTCCAAAGTTTCAGCGGGATTTCCAAAATGTTGAGAGGAACTCGAAACATGTGAACCTTGGTTTTGAGAATCTCTCCCGGAGTTTGAGAGATTTGGACGTGAAAGGCTACCAGTCTTGTCGGGGATTGGGAACCCTTCGCGAGAATGTCCAAAGTTTCAGCGGGATTTCCAAAATGTTGAGAGGAACTCGAAACATGTGAACCTTGGTTTTGAGAATCTCTCCCGGAGTTTGAGAGATTTGGACGTGAAAGGCTACCAGTCTTGTCGGGGATTGGGAACCCTTCGCGAGAATGTCCAAAGTTTCAGCGGGATTTCCAAAATGTTGAGAGGAACTCGAAACATGTCAACCTTGGTTTTGAGAATCTCTCCCGGAGTTTGAGAGATTTGGACGTGAAAGGGTACCAGTCTTGTCGGGGATTGGGAACCCTTCGCGAGAATGTCCAAAGTTTCAGCGGGATTTCCAAAATGTTGAGAGGAACTCGAATCATGTCAACCTTGGTTTTGAGAATCTCTCCCGGAGTTTGAGAGATTTGGACGTGAAAGGGTACCAGTCTTGTCGGGGATTGGGAACCCTTCGCGAGAATGTCCAAAGTTTCAGCGGGATTTCCAAAATGTTGAGAGGAACTCGAAACATGTGAACCTTGGTTTTGAGAATCTCTCCCGGAGTTTGAGAGATTTGGACGTGAAAGGGTACCAGTCTTGTCGGGGATTGGGAACCCTTCGCGAGAATGTCCAAAGTTTCAGCGGGATTTCCAAAATGTTGAGAGGAACTCGAAACATGTCAACCTCGGTTTTGAGAATCTCTCCCGGAGTTTGAGACATTTGGACGTGAAAGGGTACCAGTCTTGTCGGGGATTGGGAACCCTTCGCGAGAATGTCCAAAGTTTCAGCGGGATTTCCAAAATGTTGAGAGGAACTCGAATCATGTCAACCTTGGTTTTGAGAATCTCTCCCGGAGTTTGAGAGATTTGGACGTGAAAGGGTACCAGTCTTGTCGGGGATTGGGAACCCTTCGCGAGAATGTCCAAAGTTTCAGCGGGATTTCCAAAATGTTGAGAGGAACTCGAATCATGTCAACCTTGGTTTTGAGGATCTCTCCCGGAGTTTGAGAGATTTGGACGTGAAAGGGTACCAGTCTTGTCGGGGATTGGGAACCCTTCGCGAGAATGTCCAAAGTTTCAGCGGGATTTCCAAAATGTTGAGAGGAACTCGAAACATGTCAACCTCGGTTTTGAGAATCTCTCCCGGAGTTTGAGAGATTTGGACGTGAAAGGGTACCAGTCTTGTCGGGGATTGGGAACCCTTCGCGAGAATGTCCAAAGTTTCAGCGGGATTTCCAAAATGTTGAGAGGAACTCGAAACATGTCAACCTTGGTTTTGAGAATCTCTCCCGGAGTTTGAGAGATTTGGACGTGAAAGGGTACCAGTCTTGTCGGGGATTGGGAACCCTTCGCGAGAATGTCCAAAGTTTCAGCGGGATTTCCAAAATGTTGAGAGGAACTCGAATCATGTCAACCTTGGTTTCGAGGATCTCTCCTGGAGTTTGAGAGATTTGGACGTGAAAGGGTACCAGTCTTGTCGGGGATTGGGAACCCTTCGCGAGAATGTCCAAAGTTTCAGCGGGATTTCCAAAATGTTGAGAGGAACTCGAAACATGTCAACCTTGGTTTTGAGAATCTCTCCCGGAGTTTGAGAGATTTGGACGTGAAAGGGTACCAGTCTTGTCGGGGATTGGGAACCCTTCGCGAGAATGTCCAAAGTTTCAGCGGGATTTCCAAGATGTTGAGAGGAACTCGAATCATGTCAACCTTGGTTTTGAGAATCTCTCCCGGAGTTTGAGAGATTTGGACGTGAAAGGGTACCAGTCTTGTCGGGGATTGGGAACCCTTCGCGAGAATGTGCAAAGTTTCAGCGGGATTTCCAAAATGTTGAGAGGAACTCGAAACATGTCAACCTTGGTTTTGAGAATCTCTCCCGGAGTTTGAGAGATTTGGACGTGAAAGGGTACCAGTCTTGTCGGGGATTGGGAACCCTTCGCGAGAATGTCCAAAGTTTCAGCGGGATTTCCAAAATGTTGAGAGGAACTCGAAACATGTCAACCTCGGTTTTGAGAATCTCTCCCGGAGTTTGAGAGATTTGGACGTGAAAGGGTACCAGTCTTGTCGGGGATTGGGAACCCTTCGCGAGAATGTCCAAAGTTTCAGCGGGATTTCCAAAATGTTGAGAGGAACTCGAAACATGTGAACCTTGGTTTTGAGAATCTCTCCCGGAGTTTGAGAGATTTGGACGTGAAAGGCTACCAGTCTTGTCGGGGATTGGGAACCCTTCGCGAGAATGTCCAAAGTTTCAGCGGGATTTCCAAAATGTTGAGAGGAACTCGAAACATGTGAACCTTGGTTTTGAGAATCTCTCCCGGAGTTTGAGAGATTTGGACGTGAAAGGGTACCAGTCTTGTCGGGGATTGGGAACCCTTCGCGAGAATGTCCAAAGTTTCAGCGGGATTTCCAAAATGTTGAGAGGAACTCGAAACATGTCAACCTTGGTTTTGAGAATCTCTCCCGGAGTTTGAGAGATTTGGACGTGAAAGGGTACCAGTCTTGTCGGGGATTGGGAACCCTTCGCGAGAATGTCCAAAGTTTCAGCGGGATTTCCAAAATGTTGAGAGGAACTCGAATCATGTCAACCTTGGTTTTGAGAATCTCTCCCGGAGTTTGAGAGATTTGGACGTGAAAGGGTACCAGTCTTGTCGGGGATTGGGAACCCTTCGCGAGAATGTCCAAAGTTTCAGCGGGATTTCCAAAATGTTGAGAGGAACTCGAATCATGTCAACCTTGGTTTCGAGGATCTCTCCTGGAGTTTGAGAGATTTGGACGTGAAAGGGTACCAGTCTTGTCGGGGATTGGGAACCCTTCGCGAGAATGTCCAAAGTTTCAGCGGGATTTCCAAAATGTTGAGAGGAACTCGAAACATGTCAACCTTGGTTTTGAGAATCTCTCCCGGAGTTTGAGAGATTTGGACGTGAAAGGGTACCAGTCTTGTCGGGGATTGGGAACCCTTCGCGAGAATGTCCAAAGTTTCAGCGGGATTTCCAAGATGTTGAGAGGAACTCGAATCATGTCAACCTTGGTTTTGAGAATCTCTCCCGGAGTTTGAGAGATTTGGACGTGAAAGGGTACCAGTCTTGTCGGGGATTGGGAACCCTTCGCGAGAATGTGCAAAGTTTCAGCGGGATTTCCAAAATGTTGAGAGGAACTCGAAACATGTCAACCTTGGTTTTGAGAATCTCTCCCGGAGTTTGAGAGATTTGGACGTGAAAGGCTACCAGTCTTGTCGGGGATTGGGAACCCTTCGCGAGAATGTCCAAAGTTTCAGCGGGATTTCCAAAATGTTGAGAGGAACTCGAAACATGTCAACCTTGGTTTTGAGAATCTCTCCCGGAGTTTGAGAGATTTGGACGTGAAAGGGTACCAGTCTTGTCGGGGATTGGGAACCCTTCGCGAGAATGTCCAAAGTTTCAGCGGGATTTCCAAAATGTTGAGAGGAACTCGAATCATGTCAACCTTGGTTTTGAGAATCTCTCCCGGAGTTTGAGAGATTTGGACGTGAAAGGGTACCAGTCTTGTCGGGGATTGGGAACCCTTCGCGAGAATGTCCAAAGTTTCAGCGGGATTTCCAAAATGTTGAGAGGAACTCGAAACATGTGAACCTTGGTTTTGAGAATCTCTCCCGGAGTTTGAGAGATTTGGACGTGAAAGGGTACCAGTCTTGTCGGGGATTGGGAACCCTTCGCGAGAATGTCCAAAGTTTCAGCGGGATTTCCAAAATGTTGAGAGGAACTCGAAACATGTCAACCTCGGTTTTGAGAATCTCTCCCGGAGTTTGAGACATTTGGACGTGAAAGGGTACCAGTCTTGTCGGGGATTGGGAACCCTTCGCGAGAATGTCCAAAGTTTCAGCGGGATTTCCAAAATGTTGAGAGGAACTCGAATCATGTCAACCTTGGTTTTGAGAATCTCTCCCGGAGTTTGAGAGATTTGGACGTGAAAGGGTACCAGTCTTGTCGGGGATTGGGAACCCTTCGCGAGAATGTCCAAAGTTTCAGCGGGATTTCCAAAATGTTGAGAGGAACTCGAATCATGTCAACCTTGGTTTTGAGGATCTCTCCCGGAGTTTGAGAGATTTGGACGTGAAAGGGTACCAGTCTTGTCGGGGATTGGGAACCCTTCGCGAGAATGTCCAAAGTTTCAGCGGGATTTCCAAAATGTTGAGAGGAACTCGAAACATGTCAACCTCGGTTTTGAGAATCTCTCCCGGAGTTTGAGAGATTTGGACGTGAAAGGGTACCAGTCTTGTCGGGGATTGGGAACCCTTCGCGAGAATGTCCAAAGTTTCAGCGGGATTTCCAAAATGTTGAGAGGAACTCGAAACATGTCAACCTTGGTTTTGAGAATCTCTCCCGGAGTTTGAGAGATTTGGACGTGAAAGGGTACCAGTCTTGTCGGGGATTGGGAACCCTTCGCGAGAATGTCCAAAGTTTCAGCGGGATTTCCAAAATGTTGAGAGGAACTCGAATCATGTCAACCTTGGTTTCGAGGATCTCTCCTGGAGTTTGAGAGATTTGGACGTGAAAGGGTACCAGTCTTGTCGGGGATTGGGAACCCTTCGCGAGAATGTCCAAAGTTTCAGCAGGATTTCCAAAATGTTGAGAGGAACTCGTATCATGTCAACCTTGGTTTTGAGAATCTCTCCCGGAGTTTGAGAGATTTGGACGTGAAAGGGTACCAGTCTTGTCGGGGATTGGGAACCCTTCGCGAGAATGTCCAAAGTTTCAGCGGGATTTCCAAAATGTTGAGAGGAACTCGAAACATGTCAACCTCGGTTTTGAGAATCTCTCCCGGAGTTTGAGAGATTTGGACGTGAAAGGTTACCAGTCTTGTCGGGGATTGGGAACCCTTCGCGAGAATGTCCAAAGTTTCAGCGGGATTTCCAAAATGTTGAGAGGAACTCGAAACATGTCAACCTTGGTTTTGAGAATCTCTCCCGGAGTTTGAGAGATTTGGACGTGAAAGGCTACCAGTCTTGTCGGGGATTGGGAACCCTTCGCGAGAATGTCCAAAGTTTCAGCGGGATTTCCAAAATGTTGAGAGGAACTCGAAACATGTCAACCTTGGTTTTGAGAATCTCTCCCGGAGTTTGAGAGATTTGGACGTGAAAGGGTACCAGTCTTGTCAGGGATTGGGAACCCTTCGCGAGAATGTCCAAAGTTTCAGCGGGATTTCCAAAATGTTGAGAGGAACTCGAAACATGTCAACCTCGGTTTTGAGAATCTCTCCCGGAGTTTGAGAGATTTGGACGTGAAAGGGTACCAGTCTTGTCGGGGATTGGGAACCCTTCGCGAGAATGTCCAAAGTTTCAGCGGGATTTCCAAAATGTTGAGAGGAACTCGAAACATGTCAACCTTGGTTTTGAGAATCTCTCCCGGAGTTTGAGAGATTTGGACGTGAAAGGGTACCAGTCTTGTCGGGGATTGGGAACCCTTCGCGAGAGTGTGCAAAGTTTCAGCGGGATTTCCAAAATGTTGAGAGGAACTCGAAACATGTGAACCTCGGTTTTGAGAATCTCTCCCGGAGTTTGAGAGATTTGGACGTGAAAGGGTACCAGTCTTGTCGGGGATTGGGAACCCTTCGCGAGAATGTCCAAAGTTTCAGCGGGATTTCCAAA
This sequence comes from Streptopelia decaocto, assembly GCF_964273445.1. Lineage (NCBI taxonomy): Eukaryota > Metazoa > Chordata > Aves > Columbiformes > Columbidae > Streptopelia > Streptopelia decaocto. Next base: position 864,122 of record NW_028117226.1, on the reverse strand, counting down.
ATGTTGAGAGGAACTCGAAACATGTCAACCTAGGTTTTGAGAATCTCTCCCGGAGTTTGAGAGATTTGGACGTGAAAGGGTACCAGTCTTGTCGGGGATTGGGAACCCTTCGCCAGAATGTCCAAAGTTTCAGCGGGATTTCCAAAATGTTGAGAGGAACTCGAAACATGTCAACCTTGGTTTTGAGAATCTCTCCCGGAGTTTGAGAGATTTGGACGTGAAAGGGTACCAGTCTTGTCGGGGATTGGGAACCCTTCGCGAGAATGTCCAAAGTTTCAGCGGGATTTCCAAAATGTTGAGAGGAACTCGAAACATGTCAACCTTGGTTTTGAGAATCTCTCCCGGAGTTTGAGAGATTTGGACGTGAAAGGGTACCAGTCTTGTCGGGGATTGGGAACCCTTCGCGAGAATGTCCAAAGTTTCAGCGGGATTTCCAAAATGTTGAGAGGAACTCGAAACATGTCAACCTTGGTTTTGAGAATCTCTCCCGGAGTTTGAGAGATTTGGACGTGAAAGGGTACCAGTCTTGTCGGGGATTGGGAACCCTTCGCCAGAATGTCCAAAGTTTCAGCGGGATTTCCAAAATGTTGAGAGAAACTCGAAACATGTCAACCTTGGTTTTGAGAATCTCTCCCGGAGTTTGAGAGATTTGGACGTGAAAGGGTACCAGTCTTGTCGGGGATTGGGAACCCTTTGCGAGAATGTCCAAAGTTTCAGCGGGATTTCCAAAATGTTGAGAGGAACTCGAAACATGTCAACCTTGGTTTTGAGAATCTCTCCCGGAGTTTGAGAGATTTGGACGTGAAAGGGTACCAGTCTTGTCGGGGATTGGGAACCCTTCGCGAGAATGTCCAAAGTTTCAGCGGGATTTCCAAAATGTTGAGAGGAACTCGAAACATGTCAACCTTGGTTTTGAGAATCTCTCCCGGAGTTTGAGAGATTTGGACGTGAAAGGGTACCAGTCTTGTCGGGGATTGGGAACCCTTCGCGAGAATGTCCAAAGTTTCAGCGGGATTTCCAAAATGTTGAGAGGAACTCGAAACATGTCAACCTTGGTTTTGAGAATCTCTCCCGGAGTTTGAGAGATTTGGACGTGAAAGGGTACCAGTCTTGTCGGGGATTGGGAACCCTTCGCGAGAATGTCCAAAGTTTCAGCGGGATTTCCAAAATGTTGAGAGGAACTCGAATCATGTCAACCTTGGTTTTGAGAATCTCTCCCGGAGTTTGAGAGATTTGGACGTGAAAGGGTACCAGTCTTGTCGGGGATTGGGAACCCTTCGCGAGAATGTCCAAAGTTTCAGCGGGATTTCCAAAATGTTGAGAGGAACTCGAAACATGTCAACCTTGGTTTTGAGAATCTCTCCCGGAGTTTGAGAGATTTGGACGTGAAAGGGTACCAGTCTTGTCGGGGATTGGGAACCCTTCGCGAGAATGTCCAAAGTTTCAGCGGGATTTCCAAAATGTTGAGAGGAACTCGAAACATGTCAACCTTGGTTTTGAGAATCTCTCCCGGAGTTTGAGAGATTTGGACGTGAAAGGTTACCAGTCTTGTCGGGGATTGGGAACCCTTCGCCAGAATGTCCAAAGTTTCAGCGGGATTTCCAAAATGTTGAAAGGAACTCGAAACATGTGAACCTTGGTTTTGAGAATCTCTCCCGGAGTTTGAGAGATTTGGACGTGAAAGGGTACCAGTCTTGTCGGGGATTGGGAACCCTTCGCGAGAATGTCCAAAGTTTCAGCGGGATTTCCAAAATGTTGAGAGGAACTTGAAACATGTCAACCTTGGTTTTGAGAATCTCTCCCGGAGTTTGAGAGATTTGGACGTGAAAGGGTACCAGTCTTGTCGGGGATTGGGAACCCTTCGCGAGAATGTCCAAAGTTTCAGCGGGATTTCCAAAATGTTGAGAGGAACTCGAAACATGTCAACCTTGGTTTTGAGAATCTCTCCCGGAGTTTGAGAGATTTGGACGTGAAAGGCTACCAGTCTTGTCGGGGATTGGGAACCCTTCGCGAGAATGTCCAAAGTTTCAGCGGGATTTCCAAAATGTTGAGAGGAACTCGAAACATGTCAACCTTGGTTTTGAGAATCTCTCCCGGAGTTTGAGAGATTTGGACGTGAAAGGGTACCAGTCTTGTCAGGGATTGGGAACCCTTCGCGAGAATGTCCAAAGTTTCAGCGGGATTTCCAAAATGTTGAGAGGAACTCGAAACATGTCAACCTCGGTTTTGAGAATCTCTCCCGGAGTTTGAGAGATTTGGACGTGAAAGGGTACCAGTCTTGTCGGGGATTGGGAACCCTTCGCGAGAATGTCCAAAGTTTCAGCGGGATTTCCAAAATGTTGAGAGGAACTCGAAACATGTCAACCTTGGTTTTGAGAATCTCTCCCGGAGTTTGAGAGATTTGGACGTGAAAGGGTACCAGTCTTGTCGGGGATTGGGAACCCTTCGCGAGAGTGTGCAAAGTTTCAGCGGGATTTCCAAAATGTTGAGAGGAACTCGAAACATGTGAACCTCGGTTTTGAGAATCTCTCCCGGAGTTTGAGAGATTTGGACGTGAAAGGGTACCAGTCTTGTCGGGGATTGGGAACCCTTCGCGAGAATGTCCAAAGTTTCAGCGGGATTTCCAAAATGTTGAGAGGAACTCGAAACATGTCAACCTAGGTTTTGAGAATCTCTCCCGGAGTTTGAGAGATTTGGACGTGAAAGGGTACCAGTCTTGTCGGGGATTGGGAACCCTTCGCCAGAATGTCCAAAGTTTCAGCGGGATTTCCAAAATGTTGAGAGGAACTCGAAACATGTCAACCTTGGTTTTGAGAATCTCTCCCGGAGTTTGAGAGATTTGGACGTGAAAGGGTACCAGTCTTGTCGGGGATTGGGAACCCTTCGCGAGAATGTCCAAAGTTTCAGCGGGATTTCCAAAATGTTGAGAGGAACTCGAAACATGTCAACCTTGGTTTTGAGAATCTCTCCCGGAGTTTGAGAGATTTGGACGTGAAAGGGTACCAGTCTTGTCGGGGATTGGGAACCCTTCGCGAGAATGTCCAAAGTTTCAGCGGGATTTCCAAAATGTTGAGAGGAACTCGAAACATGTCAACCTTGGTTTTGAGAATCTCTCCCGGAGTTTGAGAGATTTGGACGTGAAAGGGTACCAGTCTTGTCGGGGATTGGGAACCCTTCGCCAGAATGTCCAAAGTTTCAGCGGGATTTCCAAAATGTTGAGAGAAACTCGAAACATGTCAACCTTGGTTTTGAGAATCTCTCCCGGAGTTTGAGAGATTTGGACGTGAAAGGGTACCAGTCTTGTCGGGGATTGGGAACCCTTTGCGAGAATGTCCAAAGTTTCAGCGGGATTTCCAAAATGTTGAGAGGAACTCGAAACATGTCAACCTTGGTTTTGAGAATCTCTCCCGGAGTTTGAGAGATTTGGACGTGAAAGGGTACCAGTCTTGTCGGGGATTGGGAACCCTTCGCGAGAATGTCCAAAGTTTCAGCGGGATTTCCAAAATGTTGAGAGGAACTCGAAACATGTCAACCTTGGTTTTGAGAATCTCTCCCGGAGTTTGAGAGATTTGGACGTGAAAGGGTACCAGTCTTGTCGGGGATTGGGAACCCTTCGCGAGAATGTCCAAAGTTTCAGCGGGATTTCCAAAATGTTGAGAGGAACTCGAAACATGTCAACCTTGGTTTTGAGAATCTCTCCCGGAGTTTGAGAGATTTGGACGTGAAAGGGTACCAGTCTTGTCGGGGATTGGGAACCCTTCGCGAGAATGTCCAAAGTTTCAGCGGGATTTCCAAAATGTTGAGAGGAACTCGAATCATGTCAACCTTGGTTTTGAGAATCTCTCCCGGAGTTTGAGAGATTTGGACGTGAAAGGGTACCAGTCTTGTCGGGGATTGGGAACCCTTCGCGAGAATGTCCAAAGTTTCAGCGGGATTTCCAAAATGTTGAGAGGAACTCGAAACATGTCAACCTTGGTTTTGAGAATCTCTCCCGGAGTTTGAGAGATTTGGACGTGAAAGGGTACCAGTCTTGTCGGGGATTGGGAACCCTTCGCGAGAATGTCCAAAGTTTCAGCGGGATTTCCAAAATGTTGAGAGGAACTCGAAACATGTCAACCTTGGTTTTGAGAATCTCTCCCGGAGTTTGAGAGATTTGGACGTGAAAGGTTACCAGTCTTGTCGGGGATTGGGAACCCTTCGCCAGAATGTCCAAAGTTTCAGCGGGATTTCCAAAATGTTGAAAGGAACTCGAAACATGTGAACCTTGGTTTTGAGAATCTCTCCCGGAGTTTGAGAGATTTGGACGTGAAAGGGTACCAGTCTTGTCGGGGATTGGGAACCCTTCGCGAGAATGTCCAAAGTTTCAGCGGGATTTCCAAAATGTTGAGAGGAACTTGAAACATGTCAACCTTGGTTTTGAGAATCTCTCCCGGAGTTTGAGAGATTTGGACGTGAAAGGGTACCAGTCTTGTCGGGGATTGGGAACCCTTCGCGAGAATGTCCAAAGTTTCAGCGGGATTTCCAAAATGTTGAGAGGAACTCGAATCATGTCAACCTTGGTTTTGAGAATCTCTCCCGGAGTTTGAGAGATTTGGACGTGAAAGGGTACCAGTCTTGTCGGGGATTGGGAACCCTTCGCGAGAATGTCCAAAGTTTCAGCGGGATTTCCAAAATGTTGAAAGGAACTCGAAACATGTCAACCTCGGTTTTGAGAATCTCTCCCAAAGTTTGAGAGATTTGGACGTGAAAGGGTACCAGTCTTGTCGGGGATTGGGAACCCTTCGCGAGAATGTCCAAAGTTTCAGCGGGATTTCCAAAATGTTGAGAGGAACTCGAAACATGTGAACCTTGGTTTTGAGAATCTCTCCCGGAGTTTGAGAGATTTGGACGTGAAAGGGTACCAGTCTTGTCGGGGATTGGGAACCCTTCGCGAGAATGTCCAAAGTTTCAGCGGGATTTCCAAAATGTTGAGAGGAACTCGAAACATGTCAACCTTGGTTTTGAGAATCTCTCCCGGAGTTTGAGAGATTTGGACGTGAAAGGGTACCAGTCTTGTCGGGGATTGGGAACCCTTCGCGAGAATGTCCAAAGTTTCAGCGGGATTTCCAAAATGTTGAGAGGAACTCGAAACATGTCAACCTTGGTTTTGAGAATCTCTCCCGGAGTTTGAGAGATTTGGACGTGAAAGGGTACCAGTCTTGTCGGGGATTGGGAACCCTTCGCGAGAATGTGCAAAGTTTCAGCGGGATTTCCAAAATGTTGAGAGGAACTCGAAACATGTGAACCTCGGTTTTGAGAATCTCTCCCGGAGTTTGAGAGATTTGGACGTGAAAGGGTACCAGTCTTGTCGGGGATTGGGAACCCTTCGCGAGAATGTCCAAAGTTTCAGCGGGATTTCCAAAATGTTGAGAGGAACTCGAAACATGTCAACCTAGGTTTTGAGAATCTCTCCCGGAGTTTGAGAGATTTGGACGTGAAAGGGTACCAGTCTTGTCGGGGATTGGGAACCCTTCGCCAGAATGTCCAAAGTTTCAGCGGGATTTCCAAAATGTTGAGAGGAACTCGAAACATGTGAACCTTGGTTTTGAGAATCTCTCCCGGAGTTTGAGAGATTTGGACGTGAAAGGGTACCAGTCTTGTCAGGGATTGGGAACCCTTCGCGAGAATGTCCAAAGTTTCAGCGGGATTTCCAAAATGTTGAGAGGAACTCGAAACATGTCAACCTTGGTTTTGAGAATCTCTCCCGGAGTTTGAGAGATTTGGACGTGAAAGGGTACCAGTCTTGTCGGGGATTGGGAACCCTTCGCGAGAATGTCCAAAGTTTCAGCGGGATTTCCAAAATGTTGAGAGGAACTCGAAACATGTCAACCTTGGTTTTGAGAATCTCTCCCGGAGTTTGAGAGATTTGGACGTGAAAGGGTACCAGTCTTGTCGGGGATTGGGAACCCTTCGCGAGAATGTCCAAAGTTTCAGCGGGATTTCCAAAATGTTGAGAGGAACTCGAAACATGTCAACCTTGGTTTTGAGAATCTCTCCCGGAGTTTGAGAGATTTGGACGTGAAAGGGTACCAGTCTTGTCGGGGATTGGGAACCCTTCGCCAGAATGTCCAAAGTTTCAGCGGGATTTCCAAAATGTTGAGAGAAACTCGAAACATGTCAACCTTGGTTTTGAGAATCTCTCCCGGAGTTTGAGAGATTTGGACGTGAAAGGGTACCAGTCTTGTCGGGGATTGGGAACCCTTTGCGAGAATGTCCAAAGTTTCAGCGGGATTTCCAAAATGTTGAGAGGAACTCGAAACATGTCAACCTTGGTTTTGAGAATCTCTCCCGGAGTTTGAGAGATTTGGACGTGAAAGGGTACCAGTCTTGTCGGGGATTGGGAACCCTTCGCGAGAATGTCCAAAGTTTCAGCGGGATTTCCAAAATGTTGAAAGGAACTCGAAACATGTGAACCTTGGTTTTGAGAATCTCTCCCGGAGTTTGAGAGATTTGGACGTGAAAGGGTACCAGTCTTGTCGGGGATTGGGAACCCTTCGCGAGAATGTCCAAAGTTTCAGCGGGATTTCCAAAATGTTGAGAGGAACTCGAAACATGTCAACCTTGGTTTTGAGAATCTCTCCCGGAGTTTGAGAGATTTGGACGTGAAAGGGTACCAGTCTTGTCGGGGATTGGGAACCCTTCGCCAGAATGTCCAAAGTTTCAGCGGGATTTCCAAAATGTTGAGAGGAACTCGAATCATGTCAACCTTGGTTTTGAGAATCTCTCCCGGAGTTTGAGAGATTTGGACGTGAAAGGGTACCAGTCTTGTCGGGGATTGGGAACCCTTCGCGAGAATGTCCAAAGTTTCAGCGGGATTTCCAAAATGTTGAGAGGAACTCGAAACATGTCAACCTTGGTTTTGAGAATCTCTCCCGGAGTTTGAGAGATTTGGACGTGAAAGGGTACCAGTCTTGTCGGGGATTGGGAACCCTTCGCGAGAATGTCCAAAGTTTCAGCGGGATTTCCAAAATGTTGAGAGGAACTCGAAACATGTCAACCTTGGTTTTGAGAATCTCTCCCGGAGTTTGAGAGATTTGGACGTGAAAGGTTACCAGTCTTGTCGGGGATTGGGAACCCTTCGCGAGAATGTCCAAAGTTTCAGCGGGATTTCCAAAATGTTGAAAGGAACTCGAAACATGTGAACCTTGGTTTTGAGAATCTCTCCCGGAGTTTGAGAGATTTGGACGTGAAAGGGTACCAGTCTTGTCGGGGATTGGGAACCCTTCGCGAGAATGTCCAAAGTTTCAGCGGGATTTCCAAAATGTTGAGAGGAACTCGAAACATGTCAACCTTGGTTTTGAGAATCTCTCCCGGAGTTTGAGAGATTTGGACGTGAAAGGGTACCAGTCTTGTCGGGGATTGGGAACCCTTCGCGAGAATGTCCAAAGTTTCAGCGGGATTTCCAAAATGTTGAGAGGAACTCGAAACATGTGAACCTTGGTTTTGAGAATCTCTCCCGGAGTTTGAGAGATTTGGACGTGAAAGGGTACCAGTCTTGTCGGGGATTGGGAACCCTTCGCCAGAATGTCCAAAGTTTCAGCGGGATTTCCAAAATGTTGAGAGGAACTCGAAACATGTCAACCTTGGTTTTGAGAATCTCTCCCGGAGTTTGAGAGATTTGGACGTGAAAGGGTACCAGTCTTGTCGGGGATTGGGAACCCTTCGCGAGAATGTCCAAAGTTTCAGCGGGATTTCCAAAATGTTGAGAGGAACTCGAAACATGTCAACCTTGGCTTTGAGAATCTCTCCCGGAGTTTGAGAGATTTGGACGTGAAAGGGTACCAGTCTTGTCGGGGATTGGGAACCCTTCGCGAGAATGTCCAAAGTTTCAGCGGGATTTCCAAAATGTTGAGAGGAACTCGAAACATGTCAACCTTGGTTTTGAGAATCTCTCCCGGAGTTTGAGAGATTTGGACGTGAAAGGGTACCAGTCTTGTCGGGGATTGGGAACCCTTCGCGAGAATGTCCAAAGTTTCAGCGGGATTTCCAAAATGTTGAGAGGAACTCGAAACATGTCAACCTTGGTTTTGAGAATCTCTCCCGGAGTTTGAGAGATTTGGACGTGAAAGGGTACCAGTCTTGTCGGGGATTGGGAACCCTTCGCGAGAATGTCCAAAGTTTCAGCGGGATTTCCAAAATGTGGAGAGGAACTCGAAACATGTCAACCTTGGTTTTGAGAATCTCTCCCGGAGTTTGAGAGATTTGGACGTGAAAGCGTACCAGTCTTGTCGGGGATTGGGAACCCTTCGCGAGAATGTCCAAAGTTTCAGCGGGATTTCCAAAATGTTGAGAGGAACTCGAAACATGTCAACCTTGGTTTTGAGAATCTCTCCCGGAGTTTGAGAGATTTGGACGTGAAAGGGTACCAGTCTTGTCGGGGATTGGGAACCCTTCGCGAGAATGTCCAAAGTTTCAGCGGGATTTCCAAAATGTTGAGAGGAACTCGAAACATGTCAACCTTGGTTTTGAGAATCTCTCCCGGAGTTTGAGAGATTTGGACGTGAAAGGGTACCAGTCTTGTCGGGGATTGGGAACCCTTCGCGAGAATGTCCAAAGTTTCAGCGGGATTTCCAAAATGTTGAGAGGAACTCGAAACATGTCAACCTTGGTTTTGAGAATCTCTCCCGGAGTTTGAGAGATTTGGACGTGAAAGGGTACCAGTCTTGTCGGGGATTGGGAACCCTTCGCCAGAATGTCCAAAGTTTCAGCGGGATTTCCAAAATGTTGAGAGGAACTCGAATCATGTCAACCTTGGTTTTGAGAATCTCTCCCGGAGTTTGAGAGATTTGGACGTGAAAGGGTACCAGTCTTGTCGGGGATTGGGAACCCTTCGCGAGAATGTCCAAAGTTTCAGCGGGATTTCCAAAATGTTGAGAGTAACTCGAAACATGTCAACCTTGGTTTTGAGAATCTCTCCCAAAGTTCGAGAGATTTGGACGTGAAAGGGTACCAGTCTTGTCGGGGATTGGGAACCCTTCGCGAGAATGTCCAAAGTTTCAGCGGGATTTCCAAAATGTTGAGAGGAACTCGAATCATGTCAACCTTGGTTTTGAGAATCTCTCCCGGAGTTTGAGAGATTTGGACGTGAAAGGGTACCAGTCTTGTCGGGGATTGGGAACCCTTCGCGAGAATGTCCAAAGTTTCAGCGGGATTTCCAAAATGTTGAGAGGAACTCGAAACATGTGAACCTTGGTTTTGAGAATCTCTCCCGGAGTTTGAGAGATTTGGACGTGAAAGGGTACCAGTCTTGTCGGGGATTGGGAACCCTTCGCGAGAATGTCCAAAGTTTCAGCGGGATTTCCAAAATGTTGAGAGGAACTCGAAACATGTCAACCTTGGTTTTGAGAATCTCTCCCGGAGTTTGAGAGATTTGGACGTGAAAGGGTACCAGTCTTGTCGGGGATTGGGAACCCTTCGCGAGAATGTCCAAAGTTTCAGCGGGATTTCCAAAATGTTGAGAGGAACTCGAAACATGTCAACCTTGGTTTTGAGAATCTCTCTCAAAGTTCGAGAGATTTGGACGTGAAAGGGTACCAGTCTTGTCGGGGATTGGGAACCCTTCGCGAGAATGTCCAAAGTTTCAGCGGGATTTCCAAAATGTTGAGAGGAACTCGAAACATGTCAACCTTGGTTTTGAGAATCTCTCCCGGAGTTTGAGAGATTTGGACGTGAAAGGGTACCAGTCTTGTCGGGGATTGGGAACCCTTCGCGAGAATGTCCAAAGTTTCAGCGGGATTTCCAAAATGTTGAGAGGAACTCGAAACATGTCAACCTTGGTTTTGAGAATCTCTCCCGGAGTTTGAGAGATTTGGACGTGAAAGGGTACCAGTCTTGTCGGGGATTGGGAACCCTTCGCCAGAATGTCCAAAGTTTCAGCGGGATTTCCAAAATGTTGAGAGGAACTCGAAACATGTCAACCTCGGTTTTGAGAATCTCTCCCGGAGTTTGAGAGATTTGGACGTGAAAGGATACCAGTCTTGTCGGGGATTGGGAACCCTTCGCGAGAATGTCCAAAGTTTCAGCGGGATTTCCAAAATGTTGAAAGGAACTCGAAAAATGTGAACCTTGGTTTTGAGAATCTCTCCCGGAGTTTGAGAGATTTGGACGTGAAAGGGTACCAGTCTTGTCGGGGATTGGGAACCCTTCGCGAGAATGTCCAAAGTTTCAGCGGGATTTCCAAAATGTTGAGAGGAACTCGAAACATGTCAACCTTGGTTTTGAGAATCTCTCCCGGAGTTTGAGAGATTTGGACGTGAAAGGGTACCAGTCTTGTCGGGGATTGGGAACCTTTCGCGAGAATGTCCAAAGTTTCAGCGGGATTTCCAAAATGTTGAGAGGAACTCGAATCATGTCAACCTTGGTTTTGAGAATCTGTCCCGGAGTTTGAGAGATTTGGACGTGAAAGGGTACCAGTCTTGTCGGGGATTGGGAACCCTTCGCGAGAATGTCCAAAGTTTCAGCGGGATTTCCAAAATGTTGAGAGGAACTCGAAACATGTCAACCTTGGTTTTGAGAATCTCTCCCGGAGTTTGAGAGATTTGGACGTGAAAGGGTACCAGTCTTGTCGGGGATTGGGAACCCTTTGCGAGAATGTCCAAAGTTTCAGCGGGATTTCCAAAATGTTGAGAGGAACTCGAAACATGTCAACCTTGGTTTTGAGAATCTCTCCCGGAGTTTGAGAGATTTGGACGTGAAAGGGTACCAGTCTTGTCGGGGATTGGGAACCCTTCGCGAGAATGTCCAAAGTTTCAGCGGGATTTCCAAAATGTTGAGAGGAACTCGAAACATGTCAACCTTGGTTTTGAGAATCTCTCCCGGAGTTTGAGAGATTTGGACGTGAAAGGGTACCAGTCTTGTCGGGGATTGGGAACCCTTCTCGAGAATGTCCAAAGTTTCAGCGGGATTTCCAAAATGTTGAGAGGAACTCGAAACATGTCAACCTTGGTTTTGAGAATCTCTCCCGGAGTTTGAGAGATTTGGACGTGAAAGGGTACCAGTCTTGTCGGGGATTGGGAACCCTTCGCGAGAATGTCTAAAGTTTCTGCAGGATTTCCAAAATGTTGAGAGGAACTCGAAACATGTCAACCTTGGTTTTGAGAATCTCTCCCGGAGTTTGAGAGATTTGGACGTGAAAGGGTACCAGTCTTGTCGGGGATTGGGAACCCTTCGCGAGAATGTCCAAAGTTTCAGCGGGATTTCCAAAATGTTGAGAGGAACTCGAAACATGTCAACCTTGGTTTTGAGAATCTCTCCCGGAGTTTGAGAGATTTGGACGTGAAAGGGTACCAGTCTTGTCGGGGATTGGGAACCTTTCGCGAGAATGTCCAAAGTTTCAGCGGGATTTCCAAAATGTTGAGAGGAACTCGAATCATGTCAACCTTGGTTTTGAGAATCTGTCCCGGAGTTTGAGAGATTTGGACGTGAAAGGGTACCAGTCTTGTCGGGGATTGGGAACCCTTCGCGAGAATGTCCAAAGTTTCAGCGGGATTTCCAAAATGTTGAGAGGAACTCGAAACATGTCAACCTTGGTTTTGAGAATCTCTCCCGGAGTTTGAGAGATTTGGACGTGAAAGGGTACCAGTCTTGTCGGGGATTGGGAACCCTTCGCGAGAATGTCCAAAGTTTCAGCGGGATTTCCAAAATGTTGAGAGGAACTCGAAACATGTCAACCTTGGTTTTGAGAATCTCTCCCAAAGTTCGAGAGATTTGGACGTGAAAGGGTACCAGTCTTGTCGGGGATTGGGAACCCTTCGCGAGAATGTCCAAAGTTTCAGCGGGATTTCCAAAATGTTGAGAGGAACTCGAAACATGTCAACCTTGGTTTTGAGAATCTCTCCCGGAGTTTGAGAGATTTGGACGTGAAAGGGTACCAGTCTTGTCGGGGATTGGGAACCCTTCTCGAGAATGTCCAAAGTTTCAGCGGGATTTCCAAAATGTTGAGAGGAACTCGAAACATGTGAACCTTGGTTTTGAGAATCTCTCCCGGAGTTTGAGAGATTTGGACGTGAAAGGGTACCAGTCTTGTCGGGGATTGGGAACCCTTCGCGAGAATGTCTAAAGTTTCTGCAGGATTTCCAAAATGTTGAGAGGAACTCGAAACATGTCAACCTTGGTTTTGAGAATCTCTCCCGGAGTTTGAGAGATTTGGACGTGAAAGGGTACCAGTCTTGTCGGGGATTGGGAACCCTTCGCGAGAATGTCCAAAGTTTCAGCGGGATTTCCAAAATGTTGAGAGGAACTCGAAACATGTCAACCTTGGTTTTGAGAATCTCTCCCGGAGTTTGAGAGATTTGGACGTGAAAGGGTACCAGTCTTGTCGGGGATTGGGAACCCATCGCGAGAATGTCCAAAGTTTCAGCGGGATTTCCAAAATGTTGAGAGGAACTCGAAACATGTCAACCTTGGTTTTGAGAATCTCTCCCGGAGTTTGAGAGATTTGGACGTGAAAGGGTACCAGTCTTGTCGGGGATTGGGAACCCTTCGCCAGAATGTCCAAAGTTTCAGCGGGATTTCCAAAATGTTGAGAGGAACTCGAATCATGTCAACCTTGGTTTTGAGAATCTCTCCCGGAGTTTGAGAGATTTGGACGTGAAAGGGTACCAGTCTTGTCGGGGATTGGGAACCCTTCGCGAGAATGTCCAAAGTTTCAGCGGGATTTCCAAAATGTTGAGAGGAACTCGAAACATGTCAACCTTGGTTTTGAGAATCTCTCCCGGAGTTTGAGAGATTTGGACGTGAAAGGGTACCAGTCTTGTCGGGGATTGGGAACCCTTTGCGAGAATGTCCAAAGTTTCAGCGGGATTTCCAAAATGTTGAGAGGAACTCGAAACATGTCAACCTCGGTTTTGAGAATCTCTCCCGGAGTTTGAGAGATTTGGACGTGAAAGGGTACCAGTCTTGTCGGGGATTGGGAACCCTTCGCGAGAATGTCCAAAGTTTCAGCGGGATTTCCAAAATGTTGAGAGGAACTCGAATCATGTCAACCTTGGTTTTGAGAATCTCTCCCGGAGTTTGAGAGATTTGGACGTGAAAGGGTACCAGTCTTGTCGGGGATTGGGAACCCTTCTCGAGAATGTCCAAAGTTTCAGCGGGATTTCCAAAATGTTGAGAGGAACTCGAAACATGTCAACCTTGGTTTTGAGAATCTCTCCCGGAGTTTGAGAGATTTGGACGTGAAAGGGTACCAGTCTTGTCGGGGATTGGGAACCCTTCTCGAGAATGTCCAAAGTTTCAGCGGGATTTCCAAAATGTTGAGAGGAACTCGAAACATGTCAACCTTGGTTTTGAGAATCTCTCCCGGAGTTTGAGAAATTTGGACGTGAAAGGGTACCAGTCTTGTCGGGGATTGGGAACCCTTCGCGAGAATGTCCAAAGTTTCAGCGGGATTTCCAAAATGTTGAGAGGAACTCGAAACATGTCAACCTTGGTTTTGAGAATCTCTCCCGGAGTTTGAGAGATTTGGACGTGAAAGGGTACCAGTCTTGTCGGGGATTGGGAACCCTTCGCGAGAATGTCCAAAGTTTCAGCGGGATTTCCAAAATGTTGAGAGGAACTCGAAACATGTCAACCTTGGTTTTGAGAATCTCTCCCGGAGTTTGAGAGATTTGGACGTGAAAGGGTACCAGTCTTGTCGGGGATTGGGAACCCTTCGCGAGAATGTCCAAAGTTTCAGCGGGATTTCCAAAATGTTGAGAGGAACTCGAAACATGTCAACCTTGGTTTTGAGAATCTCTTCCGGAGTTTGAGAGATTTGGACGTGAAAGGGTACCAGTCTTGTCGGGGATTGGGAACCCTTCGCGAGAATGTGCAAAGTTTCAGCGGGATTTCCAAAATGTTGAGAGGAACTCGAAACATGTGAACCTCGATTTTGAGAATCTCTCCCGGAGTTTGAGAGATTTGGACGTGAAAGGGTACCAGTCTTGTCGGGGATTGGGAACCCTTCGCGAGAATGTCCAAAGTTTCAGCGGGATTTCCAAAATGTTGAGAGGAACTCGAAACATGTCAACCTTGGTTTTGAGAATCTCTCCCGGAGTTTGAGAGATTTGGATGTGAAAGGGTACCAGTCTTGTCGGGGATTGGGAACCCTTCGCGAGAATGTCCAAAGTTTCAGCGGGATTTCCAAAATGTTGAGAGGAACTCGAAACATGTCAACCTCGGTTTTGAGAATCTCTCCCGGAGTTTGAGACATTTGGACGTGAAAGGGTACCAGTCTTGTCAGGGATTGGGAACCCTTCGCGAGAATGTCCAAAGTTTCAGCGGGATTTCCAAAATGTTGAGAGGAACTCGAAACATGTCAACCTTGGTTTTGAGAATCTCTCCCGGAGTTTGAGAGATTTGGACGTGAAAGGGTACCAGTCTTGTCGGGGATTGGGAACCCTTCTCGAGAATGTCCAAAGTTTCTGCAGGATTTCCAAAATGTTGAGAGGAACTCGAAACATGTCAACCTTGGTTTTGAGAATCTCTCCCGGAGTTTGAGAGATTTGGACGTGAAAGGGTACCAGTCTTGTCGGGGATTGGGAACCCTTCGCGAGAATGTCCAAAGTTTCAGCGGGATTTCCAAAATGTTGAAAGGAACTCGAAACATGTCAACCTTGGTTTTGAGAATCTCTCCCGGAGTTTGAGAGATTTGGACGTGAAAGGGTACCAGTCTTGTCGGGGATTGGGAACCCTTCGCGAGAATGTCCAAAGTTTCAGCGGGATTTCCAAAATGTTGAGAGGAACTCGAATCATGTCAACCTTGGTTTTGAGAATCTCTCCCGGAGTTTGAGAGATTTGGACGTGAAAGGGTACCAGTCTTGTCGGGGATTGGGAACCCTTCGCGAGAATGTCCAAAGTTTCAGCGGGATTTCCAAAATGTTGAGAGGAACTCGAATCATGTCAACCTTGGTTTTGAGAATCTCTCCCGGAGTTTGAGAGATTTGGACGTGAAAGGGTACCAGTCTTGTCGGGGATTGGGAACCCTTCTCGAGAATGTCCAAAGTTTCTGCAGGATTTCCAAAATGTTGAGAGGAACTCGAAACATGTCAACCTTGGTTTTGAGAATCTCTCCCGGAGTTTGAGAGATTTGGACGTGAAAGGGTACCAGTCTTGTCGGGGATTGGGAACCCTTTGCGAGAATGTCCAAAGTTTCAGCGGGATTTCCAAAATGTTGAAAGGAACTCGAAACATGTCAACCTTGGTTTTGAGAATCTCTCCCGGAGTTTGAGAGATTTGGACGTGAAAGGGTACCAGTCTTGTCGGGGATTGGGAACCCTTCGCGAGAATGTCCAAAGTTTCAGCGGGATTTCCAAAATGTTGAGAGGAACTCGAATCATGTCAACCTTGGTTTTGAGAATCTCTCCCGGAGTTTGAGAGATTTGGACGTGAAAGGGTACCAGTCTTGTCGGGGATTGGGAACCCTTCGCGAGAATGTCCAAAGTTTCAGCGGGATTTCCAAAATGTTGAGAGGAACTCGAAACATGTCAACCTTGGCTTTGAGAATCTCTCCCAAAGTTCGAGAGATTTGGACGTGAAAGGGTACCAGTCTTGTCGGGGATTGGGAACCCTTCGCGAGAATGTCCAAAGTTTCAGCGGGATTTCCAAAATGTTGAGAGGAAGTCGAATCATGTCAACCTTGGTTTTGAGAATCTCTCCCGGAGTTTGAGAGATTTGGACGTGAAAGGGTACCAGTCTTGTCGGGGATTGGGAACCCTTTGCGAGAATGTCCAAAGTTTCAGCGGGATTTCCAAAATGTTGAGAGGAACTCGAAACATGTCAACCTTGGTTTTGAGAATCTCTCCCGGAGTTTGAGAGATTTGGACGTGAAAGGGTACCAGTCTTGTCGGGGATTGGGAACCCTTCGCGAGAATGTCCAAAGTTTCAGCGGGATTTCCAAAATGTTGAGAGGAACTCGAAACATGTCAACCTTGGTTTTGAGAATCTCTCCCGGAGTTTGAGAGATTTGGACGTGAAAGGGTACCAGTCTTGTCGGGGATTGGGAACCCTTCGCGAGAATGTCCAAAGTTTCAGCGGGATTTCCAAAATGTTGAGAGGAACTCGAATCATGTCAACCTTGGTTTTGAGAATCTCTCCCGGAGTTTGAGAGATTTGGACGTGAAAGGGTACCAGTCTTGTCGGGGATTGGGAACCCTTCGCGAGAATGTCCAAAGTTTCAGCGGGATTTCCAAAATGTTGAGAGGAACTCGAAACATGTCAACCTTGGTTTTGAGAATCTCTCCCAAAGTTCGAGAGATTTGGACGTGAAAGGGTACCAGTCTTGTCGGGGATTGGGAACCCTTCGCGAGAATGTCCAAAGTTTCAGCGGGATTTCCAAAATGTTGAGAGGAACTCGAAACATGTCAACCTCGGTTTTGAGAATCTCTCCCGGAGTTTGAGACATTTGGACGTGAAAGGGTACCAGTCTTGTCAGGGATTGGGAACCCTTCGCGAGAATGTCCAAAGTTTCAGCGGGATTTCCAAAATGTTGAGAGGAACTCGAATCATGTCAACCTTGGTTTTGAGAATCTCTCCCGGAGTTTGAGAGATTTGGACGTGAAAGCGTACCAGTCTTGTCGGGGATTGGGAACCCTTCTCGAGAATGTCCAAAGTTTCTGCAGGATTTCCAAAATGTTGAGAGGAACTCGAAACATGTCAACCTTGGTTTTGAGAATCTCTCCCGGAGTTTGAGAGATTTGGACGTGAAAGGGTACCAGTCTTGTCGGGGATTGGGAACCCTTCGCGAGAATGTCCAAAGTTTCAGCGGGATTTCCAAAATGTTGAGAGGAACTCGAATCATGTCAACCTTGGTTTTGAGAATCTCTCCCGGAGTTTGAGAGATTTGGACGTGAAAGGGTACCAGTCTTGTCGGGGATTGGGAACCCTTCGCGAGAATGTCCAAAGTTTCAGCGGGATTTCCAAAATGTTGAGAGGAACTCGAAACATGTCAACCTTGGTTTTGAGAATCTCTCCCAAAGTTCGAGAGATTTGGACGTGAAAGGGTACCAGTCTTGTCGGGGATTGGGAACCCTTCGCGAGAATGTCCAAAGTTTCAGCGGGATTTCCAAAATGTTGAGAGGAAGTCGAATCATGTCAACCTTGGTTTTGAGAATCTCTCCCGGAGTTTGAGAGATTTGGACGTGAAAGGGTACCAGTCTTGTCGGGGATTGGGAACCCTTTGCGAGAATGTCCAAAGTTTCAGCGGGATTTCCAAAATGTTGAGAGGAACTCGAAACATGTCAACCTTGGTTTTGAGAATCTCTCCCGGAGTTTGAGAGATTTGGACGTGAAAGGGTACCAGTCTTGTCGGGGATTGGGAACCCTTCGCGAGAATGTCCAAAGTTTCAGCGGGATTTCCAAAATGTTGAGAGGAACTCGAAACATGTCAACCTCGGTTTTGAGAATCTCTCCCGGAGTTTGAGAGATTTGGACGTGAAAGGGTACCAGTCTTGTCGGGGATTGGGAACCCTTCGCGAGAATGTCCAAAGTTTCAGCGGGATTTCCAAAATGTTGAGAGGAACTCGAATCATGTCAACCTTGGTTTTGAGAATCTCTCCCGGAGTTTGAGAGATTTGGACGTGAAAGGGTACCAGTCTTGTCGGGGATTGGGAACCCTTCGCGAGAATGTCCAAAGTTTCAGCGGGATTTCCAAAATGTTGAGAGGAACTCGAAACATGTCAACCTTGGTTTTGAGAATCTCTCCCGGAGTTTGAGAGATTTGGACGTGAAAGGGTACCAGTCTTGTCGGGGATTGGGAACCCTTCGCGAGAATGTCCAAAGTTTCAGCGGGATTTCCAAAATGTTGAGAGGAACTCGAAACATGTCAACCTTGGTTTTGAGAATCTCTCCCGGAGTTTGAGAGATTTGGACGTGAAAGGGTACCAGTCTTGTCGGGGATTGGGAACCCTTCGCGAGAATGTCCAAAGTTTCAGCGGGATTTCCAAAATGTTGAGAGGAAGTCGAATCATGTCAACCTTGGTTTTGAGAATCTCTCCCGGAGTTTGAGAGATTTGGACGTGAAAGGGTACCAGTCTTGTCGGGGATTGGGAACCCTTTGCGAGAATGTCCAAAGTTTCAGCGGGATTTCCAAAATGTTGAGAGGAACTCGAAACATGTCAACCTTGGTTTTGAGAATCTCTCCCGGAGTTTGAGAGATTTGGACGTGAAAGGGTACCAGTCTTGTCGGGGATTGGGAACCCTTCGCGAGAATGTCCAAAGTTTCAGCGGGATTTCAAAAATGTTGAGAGGAACTCGAAACATGTCAACCTTGGTTTTGAGAATCTCTCCCGGAGTTTGAGAGATTTGGACGTGAAAGGGTACCAGTCTTGTCGGGGATTGGGAACCCTTCGCGAGAATGTCCAAAGTTTCAGCGGGATTTCCAAAATGTTGAGAGGAACTCGAAACATGTCAACCTTGGTTTTGAGAATCTCTCCCGGAGTTTGAGAGATTTGGACGTGAAAGGGTACCAGTCTTGTCGGGGATTGGGAACCCTTCGCGAGAATGTCCAAAGTTTCAGCGGGATTTCCAAAATGTTGAGAGGAACTCGAAACATGTCAACCTCGGTTTTGAGAATCTCTCCCGGAGTTTGAGACATTTGGACGTGAAAGGGTACCAGTCTTGTCGGGGATTGGGAACCCTTCGCGAGAATGTCCAAAGTTTCAGCGGGATTTCCAAAATGTTGAGAGGAACTCGAATCATGTCAACCTTGGTTTTGAGAATCTCTCCCGGAGTTTGAGAGATTTGGACGTGAAAGGGTACCAGTCTTGTCGGGGATTGGGAACCCTTCTCGAGAATGTCCAAAGTTTCAGCGGGATTTCCAAAATGTTGAGAGGAACTCGAAACATGTCAACCTTGGTTTTGAGAATCTCTCCCGGAGTTTGAGAGATTTGGACGTGAAAGGGTACCAGTCTTGTCGGGGATTGGGAACCCTTCGCGAGAATGTCCAAAGTTTCAGCGGGATTTCCAAAATGTTGAGAGGAACTCGAAACATGTCAACCTTGGTTTTGAGAATCTCTCCCGGAGTTTGAGAGATTTGGACGTGAAAGGGTACCAGTCTTGTCGGGGATTGGGAACCCTTCGCGAGAATGTCCAAAGTTTCAGCGGGATTTCCAAAATGTTGAGAGGAACTCGAAACATGTGAACCTTGGTTTTGAGAATCTCTCCCGGAGTTTGAGAGATTTGGACGTGAAAGGGTACCAGTCTTGTCGGGGATTGGGAACCCTTCGCGAGAATGTCCAAAGTTTCAGCGGGATTTCCAAAATGTTGAGAGGAACTCGAAACATGTCAACCTTGGTTTTGAGAATCTCTCCCGGAGTTTGAGAGATTTGGACGTGAATGGGTACCAGTCTTGTCGGGGATTGGGAACCCTTCGCCACAATGTCCAAAGTTTCAGCGGGATTTCCAAAATGTTGAGAGGAACTCGAAACATGTCAACCTTGGTTTTGAGAATCTCTCCCGGAGTTTGAGAGATTTGGACGTGAAAGGGTACCAGTCTTGTCGGGGATTGGGAACCCTTCGCGAGAATGTCCAAAGTTTCAGCGGGATTTCCAAAATGTTGAGAGGAACTCGAAACATGTGAACCTTGGTGTTGAGAATCTCTCCCGGAGTTTGAGAGATTTGGACGTGAAAGGGTACCAGTCTTGTCGGGGATTGGGAACCCTTCGCGAGAATGTCCAAAGTTTCAGCGGGATTTCCAAAATGTTGAGAGGAACTCGAAACATGTCAACCTTGGTTTTGAGAATCTCTCCCAAAGTTCGAGAGATTTGGACGTGAAAGGGTACCAGTCTTGTCGGGGATTGGGAACCCTTCGCGAGAATGTCCAAAGTTTCAGCGGGATTTCCAAAATGTTGAGAGGAACTCGAAACATGTCAACCTTGGTTTTGAGAATCTCTCCCGGAGTTTGAGAGATTTGGACGTGAAAGGGTACCAGTCTTGTCGGGGATTGGGAACCCTTCGCCAGAATGTCCAAAGTTTCAGCGGGATTTCCAAAATGTTGAGAGGAACTCGAAACATGTCAACCTCGGTTTTGAGAATCTCTCCCGGAGTTTGAGAGATTTGGACGTGAAAGGGTACCAGTCTTGTCGGGGATTGGGAACCCTTCGCGAGAATGTCCAAAGTTTCAGCGGGATTTCCAAAATGTTGAGAGGAACTCGAAACATGTCAACCTCGGTTTTGAGAATCTCTCCCGGAGTTTGAGAGATTTGGACGTGAAAGGGTACCAGTCTTGTCGGGGATTGGGAACCCTTCGCGAGAATGTCCAAAGTTTCAGCGGGATTTCCAAAATGTTGAGAGGAACTCGAAACATGTCAACCTTGGTTTTGAGAATCTCTCCCGGAGTTTGAGAGATTTGGACGTGAAAGGGTACCAGTCTTGTCGGGGATTGGGAACCCTTCGCCAGAATGTCCAAAGTTTCAGCGGGATTTCCAAAATGTTGAGAGGAACTCGAAACATGTCAACCTTCGTTTTGAGAATCTCTCCCAGAGTTTGAGAGATTTGGACGTGAAAGGGTACCAGTCTTGTCGGGGATTGGGAACCCTTCGCGAGAATGTCCAAAGTTTCAGCAGGATTTCCAAAATGTTGAGAGGAACTCGAATCATGTCAACCTTGGTTTTGAGAATCTCTCCCGGAGTTTGAGAGATTTGGACGTGAAAGGGTACCAGTCTTGTCGGGGATTGGGAACCCTTCGCGAGAATGTGCAAAGTTTCAGCGGGATTTCCAAAATGTTGAGAGGAACTCGAAACATGTCAACCTTGGTTTTGAGAATCTCTCCCGGAGTTTGAGACATTTGGACGTGAAAGGGTACCAGTCTTGTCGGGGATTGGGAACCCTTCGCGACAATGTCCAAAGTTTCAGCGGGATTTCCAAAATGTTGAGAGGAACTCGAAACATGTCAACCTTGGTTTTGAGAATCTCTCCCGGAGTTTGAGAGATTTGGACGTGAAAGGGTACCAGTCTTGTCGGGGATTGGGAACCCTTCGCGACAATGTCCAAAGTTTCAGCGGGATTTCCAAAATGTTGAGAGGAACTCGAAACATGTCAACCTTGGTTTTGAGAATCTCTCCCGGAGTTTGAGAGATTTGGACGTGAAAGGGTACCAGTCTTGTCGGGGATTGGGAACCCTTCGCCAGAATGTCCAAAGTTTCAGCGGGATTTCCAAAATGTTGAGAGGAACTCGAAACATGTCAACCTCGGTTTTGAGAATCTCTCCCGGAGTTTGAGAGATTTGGACGTGAAAGGGTACCAGTCTTGTCGGGGATTGGGAACCCTTCGCGAGAATGTCCAAAGTTTCAGCGGGATTTCCAAAATGTTGAGAGGAACTCGAAACATGTCAACCTCGGTTTTGAGAATCTCTCCCGGAGTTTGAGAGATTTGGACGTGAAAGGGTACCAGTCTTGTCGGGGATTGGGAACCCTTCACGAGAATGTCCAAAGTTTCAGCGGGATTTCCAAAATGTTGAGAGGAACTCGAAACATGTCAACCTTGGTTTTGAGAATCTCTCCCGGAGTTTGAGAGATTTGGACGTGAAAGGGTACCAGTCTTGTCGGGGATTGGGAACCCTTCGCGAGAATGTCCAAAGTTTCAGCGGGATTTCCAAAATGTTGAGAGGAACTCGAAACATGTCAACCTTGGTTTTGAGAATCTCTCCCGGAGTTTGAGAGATTTGGACGTGAAAGGGTACCAGTCTTGTCGGGGATTGGGAACCCTTCGCGAGAATGTCCAAAGTTTCAGCGGGATTTCCAAAATGTTGAGAGGAACTCGAAACATGTCAACCTTGGTTTTGAGAATCTCTCCCGGAGTTTGAGAGATTTGGACGTGAAAGGGTACCAGTCTTGTCGGGGATTGGGAACCCTTCGCGAGAATGTCCAAAGTTTCAGCGGGATTTCCAAAATGTTGAGAGGAACTCGAATCATGTCAACCTTGGTTTTGAGAATCTCTCCCGGAGTTTGAGAGATTTGGACGTGAAAGGGTACCAGTCTTGTCGGGGATTGGGAACCCTTCGCGAGAATGTCCAAAGTTTCAGCGGGATTTCCAAAATGTTGAGAGGAACTCGAAACATGTCAACCTTGGTTTTGAGAATCTCTCCCGGAGTTTGAGAGATTTGGACGTGAAAGGGTACCAGTCTTGTCAGGGATTGGGAACCCTTTGCGAGAATGTCCAAAGTTTCAGCGGGATTTCCAAAATGTTGAGAGGAACTCGAAACATGTCAACCTTGGTTTTGAGAATCTCTCCCGGAGTTTGAGAGATTTGGACGTGAAAGAGTACCAGTCTTGTCGGGGATTGGGAACCCTTCGCGAGAATGTCCGAAGTTTCAGCGGGATTTCCAAAATGTTGAGAGGAACTCGAAACATGTCAACCTTGGTTTTGAGAATCTCTCCCAAAGTTCGAGAGATTTGGACGTGAAAGGGTACCAGTCTTGTCGGGGATTGGGAACCCTTAGCGAGAATGTCCAAAGTTTCAGCGGGATTTCCAAAATGTTGAGAGGAACTCGAATCATGTCAACCTTGGTTTTGAGAATCTCTCCCAGAGTTTGAGAGATTTGGACGTGAAAGGGTACCAGTCTTGTCGGGGATTGGGAACCCTTTGCGAGAATGTCCAAAGTTTCAGCGGGATTTCCAAAATGTTGAGAGGAACTCGAAACATGTCAACCTCGGTTTTGAGAATCTCTCCCGGAGTTTGAGAGATTTGGACATGAAAGGGTACCAGTCTTGTCGGGGATTGGGAACCCTTCGCGAGAATGTCCAAACTTTCAGCGGGATTTCCAAAATGTTGAGAGGAACTCGAATCATGTCAACCTTGGTTTTGAGAATCTCTCCCAAAGTTCGAGAGATTTGGACGTGAAAGGGTACCAGTCTTGTCGGGGATTGGGAACCCTTCGCGAGAATGTCCAAAGTTTCAGCGGGATTTCCAAAATGTTGAGAGGAACTCGAAACATGTCAACCTTGGTTTTGAGAATCTCTCCCGGAGTTTGAGAGATTTGGACGTGAAAGGGTACCAGTCTTGTCGGGGATTGGGAACCCTTCGCGAGAATGTCCTAAGTTTCAGCGGGATTTCCAAAATGTTGAGAGGAACTCGAATCATGTCAACCTTGGTTTTGAGAATCTCTCCCGGAGTTTGAGAGATTTGGACGTGAAAGGGTACCAGTCTTGTCGGGGATTGGGAACCCTTCGCGAGAATGTCCAAAGTTTCAGCGGGATTTCCAAAATGTTGAGAGGAACTCGAAACATGTGAACCTTGGTTTTGAGAATCTCTCCCGGAGTTTGAGAGATTTGGACGTTAAAGGGTACCAGTCTTGTCGGGGATTGGGAACCCTTCGCGAGAATGTCCAAAGTTTCAGCGGGATTTCCAAAATGTTGAGAGGAACTCGAAACATGTCAACCTTGGTTTTGAGAATCTCTCCCGGAGTTTGAGAGATTTGGACGTGAAAGGGTACCAGTCTTGTCGGGGATTGGGAACCCTTCGCGAGAATGTCCAAAGTTTCAGCGGGATTTCCAAAATGTTGAGAGGAACTCGAAACATGTGAACCTTGGTTTTGAGAATCTCTCCCGGAGTTTGAGAGATTTGGACGTGAAAGGGTACCAGTCTTGTCGGGGATTGGGAACCCTTCGCGAGAATGTCCAAAGTTTCAGCGGGATTTCCAAAATGTTGAGAGGAACTCGAATCATGTCAACCTTGGTTTTGAGAATCTCTCCCGGAGTTTGAGAGATTTGGACGTGAAAGGGTACCAGTCTTGTCGGGGATTGGGAACCCTTCTCGAGAATGTCCAAAGTTTCAGCGGGATTTCCAAAATGTTGAGAGGAACTCGAAACATGTCAACCTTGGTTTTGAGAATCTCTCCCGGAGTTTGAGAAATTTGGACGTGAAAGGGTACCAGTCTTGTCGGGGATTGGGAACCCTTCGCGAGAATGTCCAAAGTTTCAGCGGGATTTCCAAAATGTTGAGAGGAACTCGAAACATGTCAACCTCGGTTTTGAGAATCTCTCCCGGAGTTTGAGAGATTTGGACGTGAAAGGGTACCAGTCTTGTCGGGGATTGGGAACCCTTCGCCAGAATGTCCAAAGTTTCAGCGGGATTTCCAAAATGTTGAGAGGAACTCGAATCATGTCAACCTTGGTTTTGAGAATCTCTCCCGGAGTTTGAGAGATTTGGACGTGAAAGGGTACCAGTCTTGTCGGGGATTGGGAACCCTTCTCGAGAATGTCCAAAGTTTCAGCGGGATTTCCAAAATGTTGAGAGGAACTCGAAACATGTCAACCTTGGTTTTGAGAATCTCTCCCGGAGTTTGAGAGATTTGGACGTGAAAGGGTACCAGTCTTGTCGGGGATTGGGAACCCTTCGCGAGAATGTTCAAAGTTTCAGCGGGATTTCCAAAATGTTGAGAGGAACTCGAAACATGTCAACCTTGGTTTTGAGAATCTCTCCCGGAGTTTGAGAGATTTGGACGTGAAAGGGTACCAGTCTTGTCGGGGATTGGGAACCCTTCGCGAGAATGTCCAAAGTTTCTGCAGGATTTCCAAAATGTTGAGAGGAACTCGAAACATGTCAACCTTGGTTTTGAGAATCTCTCCCGGAGTTTGAGAGATTTGGACGTGAAAGGGTACCAGTCTTGTCGGGGATTGGGAACCCTTCGCGAGAATGTCCAAAGTTTCAGCGGGATTTCCAAAATGTTGAGAGGAACTCGAAACATGTGAACCTTGGTTTTGAGAATCTCTCCCGGAGTTTGAGAGATTTGGACGTGAAAGGGTACCAGTCTTGTCGGGGATTGGGAACCCTTCGCGAGAATGTCCAAAGTTTCAGCGGGATTTCCAAAATGTTGAGAGGAAGTCGAATCATGTCAACCTTGGTTTTGAGAATCTCTCCCGGAGTTTGAGAGATTTGGACGTGAAAGGGTACCAGTCTTGTCGGGGATTGGGAACCCTTCGCGAGAATGTCCAAAGTTTCAGCGGGATTTCCAAAATGTTGAGAGGAACTCGAAACATGTCAACCTTGGTTTTGAGAATCTCTCCCAAAGTTCGAGAGATTTGGACGTGAAAGGGTACCAGTCTTGTCGGGGATTGGGAACCCTTCGCGAGAATGTCCAAAGTTTCAGCGGGATTTCCAAAATGTTGAGAGGAAGTCGAATCATGTCAACCTTGGTTTTGAGAATCTCTCCCGGAGTTTGAGAGATTTGGACGTGAAAGGGTACCAGTCTTGTCGGGGATTGGGAACCCTTTGCGAGAATGTCCAAAGTTTCAGCGGGATTTCCAAAATGTTGAGAGGAACTCGAAACATGTCAACCTTGGTTTTGAGAATCTCTCCCGAAGTTTGAGAGATTTGGACGTGAAAGGGTACCAGTCTTGTCGGGGATTGGGAACCCTTCGCGAGAATGTCCAAAGTTTCAGCGGGATTTCCAAAATGTTGAGAGGAACTCGAAACATGTCAACCTTGGTTTTGAGAATCTCTCCCGGAGTTTGAGAGATTTGGACGTGAAAGGGTACCAGTCTTGTCGGGGATTGGGAACCCTTCACGAGAATGTCCAAAGTTTCAGCGGGATTTCCAAAATGTTGAGAGGAACTCGAATCATGTCAACCTTGGTTTTGAGAATCTCTCCCGGAGTTTGAGAGATTTGGACGTGAAAGGGTACCAGTCTTGTCGGGGATTGGGAACCCTTCGCGACAATGTCCAAAGTTTCAGCGGGATTTCCAAAATGTTGAGAGGAACTCGAAACATGTCAACCTTGGTTTTGAGAATCTCTCCCGGAGTTTGAGAGATTTGGACGTGAAAGGGTACCAGTCTTGTCGGGGATTGGGAACCCTTCGCGAGAATGTCCAAAGTTTCAGCGGGATTTCCAAAATGTTGAGAGGAACTCGAATCATGTCAACCTTGGTTTTGAGAATCTCTCCCGGAGTTTGAGAGATTTGGACGTGAAAGTGTACCAGTCTTGTCGGGGATTGGGAACCCTTCGCGAGAATGTCCAAAGTTTCAGCGGGATTTCCAAAATGTTGAGAGGAACTCGAAACATGTCAACCTTGGTTTTGAGAATCTCTCCCGGAGTTTGAGAGATTTGGACGTGAAAGGGTACCAGTCTTGTCGGGGATTGGGAACCCTTCGCGAGAATGTCCAAAGTTTCAGCGGGATTTCCAAAATGTTGAGAGGAACTCGAAACATGTCAACCTTGGTTTTGAGAATCTCTCCCGGAGTTTGAGAGATTTGGACGTGAAAGGGTACCAGTCTTGTCGGGGATTGGGAACCCTTCGCGAGAATGTCCAAAGTTTCAGCGGGATTTCCAAAATGTTGAGAGGAACTCGAAACATGTCAACCTTGGTTTTGAGAATCTCTCCCGGAGTTTGAGAGATTTGGACGTGAAAGGGTACCAGTCTTGTCGGGGATTGGGAACCCTTCGTGAGAATGTCCAAAGTTTCAGCGGGATTTCCAAAATGTTGAGAGGAACTCGAAACATGTCAACCTTGGTTTTGAGAATCTCTCCCAAAGTTCGAGAGATTTGGACGTGAAAGGGTACCAGTCTTGTCGGGGATTGGGAACCCTTCGCGAGAATGTCCAAAGTTTCAGCGGGATTTCCAAAATGTTGAGAGGAACTCGTATCATGTCAACCTTGGTTTTGAGAATCTCTCCCGGAGTTTGAGAGATTTGGACGTGAAAGGGTACCAGTCTTGTCGGGGATTGGGAACCCTTCGCGAGAATGTCCAAAGTTTCAGCGGGATTTCCAAAATGTTGAGAGGAACTCGAAACATGTCAACCTTGGTTTTGAGAATCTCTCCCGGAGTTTGAGAGATTTGGACATGAAAGGGTACCAGTCTTGTCGGGGATTGGGAACCCTTCGCGAGAATGTCCAAAGTTTCAGCGGGATTTCCAAAATGTTGAGAGGAACTCGAAACATGTGAACCTTGATTTTGAGAATCTCTCCCGGAGTTTGAGAGATTTGGACGTGAAAGGGTACCAGTCTTGTCGGGGATTGGGAACCCTTCGCAAGAATGTCCAAAGTTTCAGCGGGATTTCCAAAATGTTGAGAGGAACTCGAAACATGTCAACCTTGGTTTTGAGAATCTCTCCCGGAGTTTGAGAGATTTGGACGTGAAAGGGTACCAGTCTTGTCGGGGATTGGGAACCCTTCGCGAGAATGTCCAAAGTTTCAGCGGGATTTCCAAAATGTTGAGAGGAACTCGAAACATGTCAACCTTGGTTTTGAGAATCTCTCCCGGAGTTTGAGAGATTTGGACGTGAAAGTGTACCAGTCTTGTCGGGGATTGGGAACCCTTCGCGAGAATGTCCAAAGTTTCAGCGGGATTTCCAAAATGTTGAGAGGAACTCGAATCATGTCAACCTTGGTTTTGAGAATCTCTCCCGGAGTTTGAGAGATTTGGACGTGAAAGGGTACCAGTCTTGTCGGGGATTGGGAACCCTTCGCGAGAATGTCCAAAGTTTCAGCGGGATTTCCAAAATGTTGAGAGGAACTCGAAACATGTCAACCTTGGTTTTGAGAATCTCTCCCGGAGTTTGAGAGATTTGGACGTGAAAGGGTACCAGTCTTGTCGGGGATTGGGAACCCTTCGCGAGAATGTCCAAAGTTTCAGCGGGATTTCCAAAATGTTGAGAGGAACTCGAAACA
The DNA here is from genome assembly GCF_964273445.1 of Streptopelia decaocto. Taxonomy (NCBI): domain Eukaryota; kingdom Metazoa; phylum Chordata; class Aves; order Columbiformes; family Columbidae; genus Streptopelia; species Streptopelia decaocto. The sequence continues at coordinate 836,506 of NW_028117226.1, read as the reverse complement.
TGTCAACCTTGGTTTTGAGAATCTCTCCCGGAGTTTGAGAGATTTGGACGTGAAAGGGTACCAGTCTTGTCGGGGATTGGGAACCCTTCGCGAGAATGTCCAAAGTTTCAGCGGGATTTCCAAAATGTTGAGAGGAACTCGAAACATGTCAACCTTGGTTTTGAGAATCTCTCCCGGAGTTTGAGAGATTTGGACGTGAAAGGGTACCAGTCTTGTCGGGGATTGGGAACCCTTCGCGAGAATGTCCAAAGTTTCAGCGGGATTTCCAAAATGTTGAGAGGAACTCGAAACATGTCAACCTTGGTTTTGAGAATCTCTCCCAAAGTTCGAGAGATTTGGACGTGAAAGGGTACCAGTCTTGTCGGGGATTGGGAACCCTTCGCGAGAATGTCCAAAGTTTCAGCGGGATTTCCAAAATGTTGAGAGGAAGTCGAATCATGTCAACCTTGGTTTTGAGAATCTCTCCCGGAGTTTGAGAGATTTGGACGTGAAAGGGTACCAGTCTTGTCGGGGATTGGGAACCCTTCGCGAGAATGTCCAAAGTTTCAGCGGGATTTCCAAAATGTTGAGAGGAAGTCGAATCATGTCAACCTTGGTTTTGAGAATCTCTCCCGGAGTTTGAGAGATTTGGACGTGAAAGGGTACCAGTCTTGTCGGGGATTGGGAACCCTTCGCGAGAATGTCCAAAGTTTCAGCGGGATTTCCAAAATGTTGAGAGGAACTCGAAACATGTGAACCTTGGTTTTGAGAATCTCTCCCGGAGTTTGAGAGATTTGGACGTGAAAGGGTACCAGTCTTGTCGGGGATTGGGAACCCTTCGCGAGAATGTCCAAAGTTTCAGCGGGATTTCCAAAATGTTGAGAGGAACTCGAAACATGTCAACCTTGGTTTTGAGAATCTCTCCCGGAGTTTGAGAGATTTGGACGTGAAAGGGTACCAGTCTTGTCGGGGATTGGGAACCCTTCGCGAGAATGTCCAAAGTTTCAGCGGGATTTCCAAAATGTTGAGAGGAACTCGAAACATGTCAACCTTGGTTTTGAGAATCTCTCCCGGAGTTTGAGAGATTTGGACGTGAAAGGGTACCAGTCTTGTCGGGGATTGGGAACCCTTCGCGAGAATGTCCAAAGTTTCAGCGGGATTTCCAAAATGTTGAGAGGAACTCGAAACATGTCAACCTTGGTTTTGAGAATCTCTCCCGGAGTTTGAGAGATTTGGACGTGAAAGGGTACCAGTCTTGTCGGGGATTGGGAACCCTTCGCGAGAATGTCCAAAGTTTCAGCGGGATTTCCAAAATGTTGAGAGGAACTCGAAACATGTCAACCTTGGTTTTGAGAATCTCTCCCAAAGTTCGAGAGATTTGGACGTGAAAGGGTACCAGTCTTGTCGGGGATTGGGAACCCTTCGCGAGAATGTCCAAAGTTTCAGCGGGATTTCCAAAATGTTGAGAGGAAGTCGAATCATGTCAACCTTGGTTTTGAGAATCTCTCCCGGAGTTTGAGAGATTTGGACGTGAAAGGGTACCAGTCTTGTCGGGGATTGGGAACCCTTTGCGAGAATGTCCAAAGTTTCAGCGGGATTTCCAAAATGTTGAGAGGAACTCGAAACATGTCAACCTTGGTTTTGAGAATCTCTCCCGAAGTTTGAGAGATTTGGACGTGAAAGGGTACCAGTCTTGTCGGGGATTGGGAACCCTTCGCGAGAATGTCCAAAGTTTCAGCGGGATTTCCAAAATGTTGAGAGGAACTCGAAACATGTCAACCTTGGTTTTGAGAATCTCTCCCGGAGTTTGAGAGATTTGGACGTGAAAGGGTACCAGTCTTGTCGGGGATTGGGAACCCTTCGCGAGAATGTCCAAAGTTTCAGCGGGATTTCCAAAATGTTGAGAGGAACTCGAATCATGTCACCCTTGGTTTTGAGAATCTCTCCCGGAGTTTGAGAGATTTGGACGTGAAAGGGTACCAGTCTTGTCGGGGATTGGGAACCCTTCGCGACAATGTCCAAAGTTTCAGCGGGATTTCCAAAATGTTGAGAGGAACTCGAAACATGTCAACCTTGGTTTTGAGAATCTCTCCCAAAGTTCGAGAGATTTGGACGTGAAAGGGTACCAGTCTTGTCGGGGATTGGGAACCCTTCGCGAGAATGTCCAAAGTTTCAGCGGGATTTCCAAAATGTTGAGAGGAACTCGAAACATGTGAACCTTGGTTTTGAGAATCTCTCCCGGAGTTTGAGAGATTTGGACGTGAAAGGGTACCAGTCTTGTCGGGGATTGGGAACCCTTCGCGAGAATGTCCAAAGTTTCAGCGGGATTTCCAAAATGTTGAGAGGAACTCGAAACATGTCAACCTTGGTTTTGAGAATCTCTCCCGGAGTTTGAGAGATTTGGACGTGAAAGGGTACCAGTCTTGTCGGGGATTGGGAACCCTTCGCCAGAATGTCCAAAGTTTCAGCGGGATTTCCAAAATGTTGAGAGGAACTCGAAACATGTCAACCTCGGTTTTGAGAATCTCTCCCGGAGTTTGAGAGATTTGGACGTGAAAGGGTACCAGTCTTGTCGGGGATTGGGAACCCTTCGCTAGAATGTCCAAAGTTTCAGCGGGATTTCCAAAATGTTGAGAGGAACTCGAAACATGTCAACCTTGGTTTTGAGAATCTCTCCCGGAGTTTGAGAGATTTGGACGTGAAAGGGTACCAGTCTTGTCGGGGATTGGGAACCCTTCGCGACAATGTCCAAAGTTTCAGCGGGATTTCCAAAATGTTGAGAGGAACTCGAAACATGTCAACCATGGTTTTGAGAATCTCTCCCGGAGTTTGAGAGATTTGGACATGAAAGGGTACCAGTCTTGTCGGGGATTGGGAACCCTTCGCGAGAATGTCCAAAGTTTCAGCGGGATTTCCAAAATGTTGAGAGGAACTCGAAACATGTCAACCTTGGTTTTGAGAATCTCTCCCGGAGTTTGAGAGATTTGGACGTGAAAGGGTACCAGTCTTGTCGGGGATTGGGAACCCTTCGCAAGAATGTCCAAAGTTTCAGCGGGATTTCCAAAATGTTGAGAGGAACTCGAAACATGTCAACCTTGGTTTTGAGAATCTCTCCCGGAGTTTGAGAGATTTGGACGTGAAAGGGTACCAGTCTTGTCGGGGATTGGGAACCCTTCGCGAGAATGTCCAAAGTTTCAGCGGGATTTCCAAAATGTTGAGAGGAACTCGAAACATGTGAACCTTGGTTTTGAGAATCTCTCCCGGAGTTTGAGAGATTTGGACGTGAAAGGGTACCAGTCTTGTCGGGGATTGGGAACCCTTCGCGAGAATGTCCAAAGTTTCAGCGGGATTTCCAAAATGTTGAGAGGAACTTGAATCATGTCAACCTTGGTTTTGAGAATCTCTCCCGGAGTCTGAGAGATTTGGACGTGAAAGGGTACCAGTCTTGTCGGGGATTGGGAACCCTTCGCGACAATGTCCAAAGTTTCAGCGGGATTTCCAAAATGTTGAGAGGAACTCGAAACATGTCAACCTTGGTTTTGAGAATCTCTCCCGGAGTTTGAGAGATTTGGACGTGAAAGGGTACCAGTCTTGTCGGGGATTGGGAACCCTTCGCGAGAATGTCCAAAGTTTCAGCGGGATTTCCAAAATGTTGAGAGGAACTCGAAACATGTCAACCTCGGTTTTGAGAATCTCTCCCGGAGTTTGAGAGATTTGGACGTGAAAGGGTACCAGTCTTGTTGGGGATTGGGAACCCTTCGCGAGAATGTCCAAAGTTTCAGCGGGATTTCCAAAATGTTGAGAGGAACTCGAAACATGTCAACCTTGGTTTTGAGAATCTCTCCCGGAGTTTGAGAGATTTGGACGTGAAAGGGTACCAGTCTTGTCGGGGATTGGGAACCCTTCGCGAGAATGTCCAAAGTTTCAGCGGGATTTCCAAAATGTTGAGAGGAACTCGAAACATGTCAACCTTGGTTTTGAGAATCTCTCCCGGAGTTTGAGAGATTTGGACGTGAAAGGGTACCAGTCTTGTCGGGGATTGGGAACCCTTCGCGAGAATGTCCAAAGTTTCAGCGGGATTTCCAAAATGTTGAGAGGAACTCAAAACATGTCAACCTCGGTTTTGAGAATCTCTCCCGGAGTTTGAGAGATTTGGACGTGAAAGGGTACCAGTCTTGTCGGGGATTGGGAACCCTTCGCGAGAATGTCCAAAGTTTCAGCGGGATTTCCAAAATGTTGAGAGGAACTCGAAACATGTCAACCTTGGTTTTGAGAATCTCTCCCGGAGTTTGAGAGATTTGGACGTGAAAGGGTACCAGTCTTGTCGGGGATTGGGAACCCTTCGCAAGAATGTCCAAAGTTTCAGCGGGATTTCCAAAATGTTGAGAGGAACTCGAAACATGTCAACCTTGGTTTTGAGAATCTCTCCCGGAGTTTGAGAGATTTGGACGTGAAAGGGTACCAGTCTTGTCGGGGATTGGGAACCCTTCGCGAGAATGTCCAAAGTTTCAGCAGGATTTCCAAAATGTTGAGAGGAACTTGAATCATGTCAACCTTGGTTTTGAGAATCTCTCCCGGAGTCTGAGAGATTTGGACGTGAAAGGGTACCAGTCTTGTCGGGGATTGGGAACCCTTCGCGACAATGTCCAAAGTTTCAGCGGGATTTCCAAAATGTTGAGAGGAACTCGAAACATGTCAACCTTGGTTTTGAGAATCTCTCCCGGAGTTTGAGAGATTTGGACGTGAAAGGGTACCAGTCTTGTCGGGGATTGGGAACCCTTCGCGAGAATGTCCAAAGTTTCAGCGGGATTTCCAAAATGTTGAGAGGAACTCGAAACATGTCAACCTCGGTTTTGAGAATCTCTCCCGGAGTTTGAGAGATTTGGACGTGAAAGGGTACCAGTCTTGTTGGGGATTGGGAACCCTTCGCGAGAATGTCCAAAGTTTCAGCGGGATTTCCAAAATGTTGAGAGGAACTCGAAACATGTCAACCTTGGTTTTGAGAATCTCTCCCGGAGTTTGAGAGATTTGGACGTGAAAGGGTACCAGTCTTGTCGGGGATTGGGAACCCTTCGCGAGAATGTCCAAAGTTTCAGCGGGATTTCCAAAATGTTGAGAGGAACTCGAAACATGTCAACCTTGGTTTTGAGAATCTCTCCCGGAGTTTGAGAGATTTGGACGTGAAAGGGTACCAGTCTTGTCGGGGATTGGGAACCCTTCGCGAGAATGTCCAAAGTTTCAGCGGGATTTCCAAAATGTTGAGAGGAACTCGAAACATGTCAACCTCGGTTTTGAGAATCTCTCCCGGAGTTTGAGAGATTTGGACGTGAAAGGGTACCAGTCTTGTCGGGGATTGGGAACCCTTCGCGAGAATGTCCAAAGTTTCAGCGGGATTTCCAAAATGTTGAGAGGAACTCGAAACATGTCAACCTTGGTTTTGAGAATCTCTCCCGGAGTTTGAGAGATTTGGACGTGAAAGGGTACCAGTCTTGTCGGGGATTGGGAACCCTTCGCAAGAATGTCCAAAGTTTCAGCGGGATTTCCAAAATGTTGAGAGGAACTCGAAACATGTCAACCTTGGTTTTGAGAATCTCTCCCGGAGTTTGAGAGATTTGGACGTGAAAGGGTACCAGTCTTGTCGGGGATTGGGAACCCTTCGCGAGAATGTCCAAAGTTTCAGCGGGATTTCCAAAATGTTGAGAGGAACTCGAAACATGTGAACCTTGGTTTTGAGAATCTCTCCCGGAGTTTGAGAGATTTGGACGTGAAAGGGTACCAGTCTTGTCGGGGATTGGGAACCCTTCGCGAGAATGTCCAAAGTTTCAGCGGGATTTCCAAAATGTTGAGAGGAACTTGAATCATGTCAACCTTGGTTTTGAGAATCTCTCCCGGAGTCTGAGAGATTTGGACGTGAAAGGGTACCAGTCTTGTCGGGGATTGGGAACCCTTCGCGAGAATGTCCAAAGTTTCAGCGGGATTTCCAAAATGTTGAGAGGAACTCGAAACATGTCAACCTCGGTTTTGAGAATCTCTCCCGGAGTTTGAGAGATTTGGACGTGAAAGGGTACCAGTCTTGTTGGGGATTGGGAACCCTTCGCGAGAATGTCCAAAGTTTCAGCGGGATTTCCAAAATGTTGAGAGGAACTCGAAACATGTCAACCTTGGTTTTGAGAATCTCTCCCGGAGTTTGAGAGATTTGGACGTGAAAGGGTACCAGTCTTGTCGGGGATTGGGAACCCTTCGCGAGAATGTCCAAAGTTTCAGCGGGATTTCCAAAATGTTGAGAGGAACTCGAAACATGTCAACCTTGGTTTTGAGAATCTCTCCCGGAGTTTGAGAGATTTGGACGTGAAAGGGTACCAGTCTTGTCGGGGATTGGGAACCCTTCGCGAGAATGTCCAAAGTTTCAGCGGGATTTCCAAAATGTTGAGAGGAACTCGAAACATGTCAACCTCGGTTTTGAGAATCTCTCCCGGAGTTTGAGAGATTTGGACGTGAAAGGGTACCAGTCTTGTCGGGGATTGGGAACCCTTCGCGAGAATGTCCAAAGTTTCAGCGGGATTTCCAAAATGTTGAGAGGAACTCGAAACATGTCAACCTTGGTTTTGAGAATCTCTCCCGGAGTTTGAGAGATTTGGACGTGAAAGGGTACCAGTCTTGTCGGGGATTGGGAACCCTTCGCAAGAATGTCCAAAGTTTCAGCGGGATTTCCAAAATGTTGAGAGGAACTCGAAACATGTCAACCTTGGTTTTGAGAATCTCTCCCGGAGTTTGAGAGATTTGGACGTGAAAGGGTACCAGTCTTGTCGGGGATTGGGAACCCTTCGCGAGAATGTCCAAAGTTTCAGCGGGATTTCCAAAATGTTGAGAGGAACTCGAAACATGTGAACCTTGGTTTTGAGAATCTCTCCCGGAGTTTGAGAGATTTGGACGTGAAAGGGTACCAGTCTTGTCGGGGATTGGGAACCCTTCGCGAGAATGTCCAAAGTTTCAGCGGGATTTCCAAAATGTTGAGAGGAACTTGAATCATGTCAACCTTGGTTTTGAGAATCTCTCCCGGAGTCTGAGAGATTTGGACGTGAAAGGGTACCAGTCTTGTCGGGGATTGGGAACCCTTCGCGACAATGTCCAAAGTTTCAGCGGGATTTCCAAAATGTTGAGAGGAACTCGAAACATGTCAACCTTGGTTTTGAGAATCTCTCCCGGAGTTTGAGAGATTTGGACGTGAAAGGGTACCAGTCTTGTCGGGGATTGGGAACCCTTCGCGAGAATGTCCAAAGTTTCAGCGGGATTTCCAAAATGTTGAGAGGAACTCGAAACATGTCAACCTCGGTTTTGAGAATCTCTCCCGGAGTTTGAGAGATTTGGACGTGAAAGGGTACCAGTCTTGTCGGGGATTGGGAACCCTTCGCGAGAATGTCCAAAGTTTCAGCGGGATTTCCAAAATGTTGAGAGGAACTCGAAACATGTCAACCTTGGTTTTGAGAATCTCTCCCGGAGTTTGAGAGATTTGGACGTGAAAGGGTACCAGTCTTGTCGGGGATTGGGAACCCTTCGCGAGAATGTCCAAAGTTTCAGCGGGATTTCCAAAATGTTGAGAGGAACTCGAAACATGTCAACCTTGGTTTTGAGAATCTCTCCCGGAGTTTGAGAGATTTGGACGTGAAAGGGTACCAGTCTTGTCGGGGATTGGGAACCCTTCGCGAGAATGTCCAAAGTTTCAGCGGGATTTCCAAAATGTTGAGAGGAACTCGAAACATGTCAACCTCGGTTTTGAGAATCTCTCCCGGAGTTTGAGAGATTTGGACGTGAAAGGGTACCAGTCTTGTCGGGGATTGGGAACCCTTCGCGAGAATGTCCAAAGTTTCAGCGGGATTTCCAAAATGTTGAGAGGAACTCGAAACATGTCAACCTTGGTTTTGAGAATCTCTCCCGGAGTTTGAGAGATTTGGACATGAAAGGGTACCAGTCTTGTCGGGGATTGGGAACCCTTCGCGAGAATGTCCAAAGTTTCAGCGGGATTTCCAAAATGTTGAGAGGAACTCGAAACATGTCAACCTTGGTTTTGAGAATCTCTCCCGGAGTTTGAGAGATTTGGACGTGAAAGGGTACCAGTCTTGTCGGGGATTGGGAACCCTTCGCAAGAATGTCCAAAGTTTCAGCGGGATTTCCAAAATGTTGAGAGGAACTCGAAACATGTCAACCTTGGTTTTGAGAATCTCTCCCGGAGTTTGAGAGATTTGGACGTGAAAGGGTACCAGTCTTGTCGGGGATTGGGAACCCTTCGCGAGAATGTCCAAAGTTTCAGCGGGATTTCCAAAATGTTGAGAGGAACTCGAAACATGTGAACCTTGGTTTTGAGAATCTCTCCCGGAGTTTGAGAGATTTGGACGTGAAAGGGTACCAGTCTTGTCGGGGATTGGGAACCCTTCGCGAGAATGTCCAAAGTTTCAGCGGGATTTCCAAAATGTTGAGAGGAACTTGAATCATGTCAACCTTGGTTTTGAGAATCTCTCCCGGAGTCTGAGAGATTTGGACGTGAAAGGGTACCAGTCTTGTCGGGGATTGGGAACCCTTCGCGAGAATGTCCAAAGTTTCAGCGGGATTTCCAAAATGTTGAGAGGAACTCGAAACATGTCAACCTTGGTTTTGAGAATCTCTCCCGGAGTTTGAGAGATTTGGACGTGAAAGGGTACCAGTCTTGTCGGGGATTGGGAACCCTTCGCGAGAATGTCCAAAGTTTCAGCGGGATTTCCAAAATGTTGAGAGGAACTCGAAACATGTCAACCTTGGTTTTGAGAATCTCTCCCGGAGTTTGAGAGATTTGGACGTGAAAGGGTACCAGTCTTGTCGGGGATTGGGAACCCTTCGCGAGAATGTCCAAAGTTTCAGCGGGATTTCCAAAATGTTGAGAGGAACTCGAAACATGTCAACCTTGGTTTTGAGAATCTCTCCCGGAGTTTGAGAGATTTGGACGTGAAAGGGTACCAGTCTTGTCGGGGATTGGGAACCCTTCGCGAGAATGTCCAAAGTTTCAGCGGGATTTCCAAAATGTTGAGAGGAACTCGAAACATGTCAACCTTGGTTTTGAGAATCTCTCCCGGAGTTCGAGAGATTTGGACATGAAAGGGTACCAGTCTTGTCAGGGATTGGGAACCCTTCGCGAGAATGTCCAAAGTTTCAGCGGGATTTCCAAAATGTTGAGAGGAACTCGAAACATGTCAACCTTGGTTTTGAGAATCTCTCCCGGAGTTTGAGAGATTTGGACGTGAAAGGGTACCAGTCTTGTCGGGGATTGGGAACCCTTCGCCAGAATGTCCAAAGTTTCAGCGGGATTTCCAAAATGTTGAGAGGAACTCGAAACATGTCAACCTTCGTTTTGAGAATCTCTCCCAAAGTTTGAGAGATTTGGACGTGAAAGGGTACCAGTCTTGTCGGGGATTGGGAACCCTTCGCGAGAATGTCCAAAGTTTCAGCGGGATTTCCAAAATGTTGAGAGGAACTCGAATCATGTCAACCTTGGTTTTGAGAATCTCTCCCGGAGTTTGAGAGATTTGGACGTGAAAGGGTACCAGTCTTGTCGGGGATTGGGAACCCTTCGCGAGAATGTGCAAAGTTTCAGCGGGATTTCCAAAATGTTGAGAGGAACTCGAAACATGTCAGCCTTGGTTTTGAGAATCTCTCCCGGAGTTTGAGAGATTTGGACGTGAAAGGGTACCAGTCTTGTCGGGGATTGGGAACCCTTCGCGAGAATGTCCAAAGTTTCAGCGGGATTTCCAAAATGTTGAGAGGAACTCGAAACATGTCAACCTTGGTTTTGAGAATCTCTCCCGGAGTTTGAGAGATTTGGACGTGAAAGGGTACCAGTCTTGTCGGGGATTGGGAACCCTTCGCGAGAATGTCCAAAGTTTCAGCGGGATTTCCAAAATGTTGAGAGGAACTCGAAACATGTCAACCTTGGTTTTGAGAATCTCTCCCGGAGTTTGAGAGATTTGGACGTGAAAGGGTACCAGTCTTGTCGGGGATTGGGAACCCTTCGCGAGAATGTCCAAAGTTTCAGCGGGATTTCCAAAATGTTGAGAGGAACTCGAAACATGTGAACCTTGGTTTTGAGAATCTCTCCCGGAGTTTGAGAGATTTGGACGTGAAAGGGTACCAGTCTTGTCGGGGATTGGGAACCCTTCGCGAGAATGTCCAAAGTTTCAGCGGGATTTCCAAAATGTTGAGAGGAACTCGAAACATGTCAACCTTGGTTTTGAGAATCTCTCCCGGAGTTTGAGAGATTTGGACGTGAAAGGGTACCAGTCTTGTCGGGGATTGGGAACCCTTCGCGAGAATGTCCAAAGTTTCAGCGGGATTTCCAAAATGTTGAGAGGAACTTGAATCATGTCAACCTTGGTTTTGAGAATCTCTCCCGGAGTCTGAGAGATTTGGACGTGAAAGGGTACCAGTCTTGTCGGGGATTGGGAACCCTTCGCGACAATGTCCAAAGTTTCAGCGGGATTTCCAAAATGTTGAGAGGAACTCGAAACATGTCAACCTTGGTTTTGAGAATCTCTCCCGGAGTTTGAGAGATTTGGACGTGAAAGGGTACCAGTCTTGTCGGGGATTGGGAACCCTTCGCGAGAATGTCCAAAGTTTCAGCGGGATTTCCAAAATGTTGAGAGGAACTCGAAACATGTCAACCTTGGTTTTGAGAATCTCTCCCGGAGATGAGAGATTTGGACGTGAAAGGGTACCAGTCTTGTCGGGGATTGGGAACCCTTCGCGAGAATGTCCAAAGTTTCAGTGGGATTTCCAAAATGTTGAAAGGAACTCGAAAAATGTGAACCTTGGTTTTGAGAATCTCTCCCGGAGTTTGAGAGATTTGGACGTGAAAGGGTACCAGTCTTGTCGGCGATTGGGAACCCTTCGCGAGAATGTCCAAAGTTTCAGCGGGATTTCCAAAATGTTGAGAGGAACTCGAAACATGTCAACCTTGGTTTTGAGAATCTCTCCCGGAGTTTGAGAGATTTGGACGTGAAAGGGTACCAGTCTTGTCGGGGATTGGGAACCCTTCGCGAGAATGTCCAAAGTTTCAGCGGGATTTCCAAAATGTTGAGAGGAACTCGAATCATGTCAACCTTGGTTTTGAGAATCTCTCCCGGAGTTTGAGAGATTTGGACGTGAAAGGGTACCAGTCTTGTCGGGGATTGGGAACCCTTCGCGAGAATGACCAAAGTTTCAGCGGGATTTCCAAAATGTTGAGAGGAACTCGAAACATGTCAACCTTGGTTTTGAGAATCTCTCCCGGAGTTTGAGAGATTTGGACGTGAAAGGGTACCAGTCTTGTCGGGGATTGGGAACCCTTCGCCAGAATGTCCAAAGTTTCAGCGGGATTTCCAAAATGTTGAGAGGAACTCGAAACATGTCAACCTTGGTTTTGAGAATCTCTCCCGGAGTTCGAGAGATTTGGACGTGAAAGGGTACCAGTCTTGTCGGGGATTGGGAACCCTTCGCGAGAATGTCCAAAGTTTCAGCGGGATTTCCAAAATGTTGAGAGGAACTCGAAACATGTCAACCTTGGTTTTGAGAATCTCTCCCGGAGTTTGAGAGATTTGGACGTGAAAGGGTACCAGTCTTGTCGGGGATTGGGAACCCTTCGCGAGAATGTCCAAAGTTTCAGCGGGATTTCCAAAATGTTGAGAGGAACTCGAAACATGTCAACCTCGGTTTTGAGAATCTCTCCCGGAGTTTGAGAGATTTGGACGTGAAAGGTTACCAGTCTTGTCGGGGATTGGGAACCCTTCGCGAGAATGTCCAAAGTTTCAGCGGGATTTCCAAAATGTTGAGAGGAACTCGAAACATGTCAACCTTGGTTTTGAGAATCTCTCCCGGAGTTTGAGAGATTTGGACATGAAAGGGTACCAGTCTTGTCGGGGATTGGGAACCCTTCGCGAGAATGTCCAAAGTTTCAGCGGGATTTCCAAAATGTTGAGAGGAACTCGAAACATGTCAACCTTGGTTTTGAGAATCTCTCCCGGAGTTTGAGAGATTTGGACGTGAAAGGGTACCAGTCTTGTCGGGGATTGGGAACCCTTCGCGAGAATGTCCAAAGTTTCAGCGGGATTTCCAAAATGTTGAGAGGAACTCGAAACATGTCAACCTTGGTTTTGAGAATCTCTCCCGGAGTTTGAGAGATTTGGACGTGAAAGGGTACCAGTCTTGTCGGGGATTGGGAACCCTTCGCGAGAATGTCCAAAGTTTCAGCGGGATTTCCAAAATGTTGAGAGGAACTCGAAACATGTCAACCTTGGTTTTGAGAATCTCTCCCGGAGTTTGAGAGATTTGGACGTGAAAGGGTACCAGTCTTTTCACGGATTGCGAACCCTTCGCCAGAATGTCCAAAGTTTCAGCGGGATTTCCAAAATGTTGAGAGGAACTCGAAACATGTCAACCTTGGTTTTGAGAATCTCTCCCGGAGTTTGAGAGATTTGGACGTGAAAGGGTACCAGTCTTGTCGGGGATTGGGAACCCTTCGCGAGAATGTCCGAAGTTTCAGCGGGATTTCCAAAATGTTGAGAGGAACTCGAAACATGTCAACCTTGGTTTTGAGAATCTCTCCCGGAGTCTGAGAGATTTGGACGTGAAAGGGTACCAGTCTTGTCGGGGATTGGGAACCCTTCGCGAGAATGTCCAAAGTTTCAGCGGGATTTCCAAAATGTTGAGAGGAACTCGAAACATGTCAACCTTGGTTTTGAGAATCTCTCCCGGAGTTTGAGAGATTTGGACGTGAAAGGGTACCAGTCTTGTCGGGGATTGGGAACCCTTCGCGAGAATGTCCAAAGTTTCAGCGGGATTTCCAAAATGTTGAGAGGAACTCGAAACATGTCAACCTTGGTTTTGAGAATCTCTCCCGGAGTTTGAGAGATTTGGACGTGAAAGGGTACCAGTCTTGTCGGGGATTGGGAACCCTTCGCGAGAATGTCCAAAGTTTCAGCGGGATTTCCAAAATGTTGAGAGGAACTCGAAACATGTCAACCTTGGTTTTGAGAATCTCTCCCGGAGTTTGAGAGATTTGGACGTGAAAGGGTACCAGTCTTGTCGGGGATTGGGAACCCTTCGCGAGAATGTCCAAAGTTTCAGCGGGATTTCCAAAATGTTGAGAGGAACTCGAAACATGTCAACCTTGGTTTTGAGAATCTCTCCCGGAGTTTGAGAGATTTGGACGTGAAAGGGTACCAGTCTTGTCGGGGATTGGGAACCCTTCGCGAGAATGTCCAAAGTTTCAGCGGGATTTCCAAAATGTTGAGAGGAACTCGAAACATGTCAACCTTGGTTTTGAGAATCTCTCCCGGAGTTTGAGAGATTTGGACGTGAAAGGGTACCAGTCTTGTCGGGGATTGGGAACCCTTCGCGAGAATGTCCAAAGTTTCAGCGGGATTTCCAAAATGTTGAGAGGAACTTGAATCATGTCAACCTTGGTTTTGAGAATCTCTCCCGGAGTCTGAGAGATTTGGACGTGAAAGGGTACCAGTCTTGTCGGGGATTGGGAACCCTTCGCGAGAATGTCCAAAGTTTCAGCGGGATTTCCAAAATGTTGAGAGGAACTCGAAACATGTCAACCTTGGTTTTGAGAATCTCTCCCGGAGTTTGAGAGATTTGGACGTGAAAGGGTACCAGTCTTGTCGGGGATTGGGAACCCTTCGCGAGAATGTCCAAAGTTTCAGCGGGATTTCCAAAATGTTGAGAGGAACTCGAAACATGTCAACCTTGGTTTTGAGAATCTCTCCCGGAGATGAGAGATTTGGACGTGAAAGGGTACCAGTCTTGTCGGGGATTGGGAACCCTTCGCGAGAATGTCCAAAGTTTCAGTGGGATTTCCAAAATGTTGAAAGGAACTCGAAAAATGTGAACCTTGGTTTTGAGAATCTCTCCCGGAGTTTGAGAGATTTGGACGTGAAAGGGTACCAGTCTTGTCGGCGATTGGGAACCCTTCGCGAGAATGTCCAAAGTTTCAGCGGGATTTCCAAAATGTTGAGAGGAACTCGAAACATGTCAACCTTGGTTTTGAGAATCTCTCCCGGAGTTTGAGAGATTTGGACGTGAAAGGGTACCAGTCTTGTCGGGGATTGGGAACCCTTCGCGAGAATGTCCAAAGTTTCAGCGGGATTTCCAAAATGTTGAGAGGAACTCGAATCATGTCAACCTTGGTTTTGAGAATCTCTCCCGGAGTTTGAGAGATTTGGACGTGAAAGGGTACCAGTCTTGTCGGGGATTGGGAACCCTTCGCGAGAATGTCCAAAGTTTCAGCGGGATTTCCAAAATGTTGAGAGGAACTCGAAACATGTGAACCTTGGTTTTGAGAATCTCTCCCGGAGTTTGAGAGATTTGGACGTGAAAGGGTACCAGTCTTGTCAGGGATTGGGAACCCTTCGCCAGAATGTCCAAAGTTTCAGCGGGATTTCCAAAATGTTGAGAGGAACTCGAAACATGTCAACCTTGGTTTTGAGAATCTCTCCCGGAGTTCGAGAGATTTGGACGTGAAAGGGTACCAGTCTTGTCGGGGATTGGGAACCCTTCGCGAGAATGTCCAAAGTTTCAGCGGGATTTCCAAAATGTTGAGAGGAACTCGAAACATGTCAACCTTGGTTTTGAGAATCTCTCCCGGAGTTTGAGAGATTTGGACGTGAAAGGGTACCAGTCTTGTCGGGGATTGGGAACCCTTCGCGAGAATGTCCAAAGTTTCAGCGGGATTTCCAAAATGTTGAGAGGAACTCGAAACATGTCAACCTCGGTTTTGAGAATCTCTCCCGGAGTTTGAGAGATTTGGACGTGAAAGGGTACCAGTCTTGTCGGGGATTGGGAACCCTTCGCGAGAATGTCCAAAGTTTCAGCGGGATTTCCAAAATGTTGAGAGGAACTCGAAACATGTCAACCTTGGTTTTGAGAATCTCTCCCGGAGTTTGAGAGATTTGGACATGAAAGGGTACCAGTCTTGTCGGGGATTGGGAACCCTTCGCGAGAATGTCCAAAGTTTCAGCGGGATTTCCAAAATGTTGAGAGGAACTCGAAACATGTCAACCTTGGTTTTGAGAATCTCTCCCGGAGTTTGAGAGATTTGGACGTGAAAGGGTACCAGTCTTGTCGGGGATTGGGAACCCTTCGCGAGAATGTCCAAAGTTTCAGCGGGATTTCCAAAATGTTGAGAGGAACTCGAAACATGTCAACCTTGGTTTTGAGAATCTCTCCCGGAGTTTGAGAGATTTGGACGTGAAAGGGTACCAGTCTTGTCGGGGATTGGGAACCCTTCGCGAGAATGTCCGAAGTTTCAGCGGGATTTCCAAAATGTTGAGAGGAACTCGAAACATGTCAACCTTGGTTTTGAGAATCTCTCCCGGAGTCTGAGAGATTTGGACGTGAAAGGGTACCAGTCTTGTCGGGGATTGGGAACCCTTCGCGAGAATGTCCAAAGTTTCAGCGGGATTTCCAAAATGTTGAGAGGAACTCGAATCATGTCAACCTTGGTTTTGAGAATCTCTCCCGGAGTTTGAGAGATTTGGACGTGAAAGGGTACCAGTCTTGTCGGGGATTGGGAACCCTTCGCCAGAATGTCCAAAGTTTCAGCGGGATTTCCAAAATGTTGAGAGGAACTCGAAACATGTCAACCTTGGTTTTGAGAATCTCTCCCGGAGTTTGAGAGATTTGGACGTGAAAGGGTACCAGTCTTGTCGGGGATTGGGAACCCTTCGCCAGAATGTCCAAAGTTTCAGCGGGATTTCCAAAATGTTGAGAGGAACTCGAAACATGTCAACCTTGGTTTTGAGAATCTCTCCCGGAGTTTGAGAGATTTGGACGTGAAAGGGTACCAGTCTTGTCGGGGATTGGGAACCCTTCGCGAGAATGTCCAAAGTTTCAGCGGGATTTCCAAAATGTTGAGAGGAACTCGAAACATGTCAACCTTGGTTTTGAGAATCTCTCCCGGAGTTCGAGAGATTTGGACGTGAAAGGGTACCAGTCTTGTCGGGGATTGGGAACCCTTCGTGAGAATGTCCAAAGTTTCAGCGGGATTTCCAAAATGTTGAGAGGAACTCGAAACATGTCAACCTTGGTTTTGAGAATCTCTCCCAGAGTTTGAGAGATTTGGACGTGAAAGGGTACCAGTCTTGTCGGGGATTGGGAACCCTTCGCGAGAATGTCCAAAGTTTCAGCGGGATTTCCAAAATGTTGAGAGGAACTCGAAACATGTCAACCTTGGTTTTGAGAATCTCTCCCGGAGTTTGAGAGATTTGGACGTGAAAGGGTACCAGTCTTGTCGGGGATTGGGAACCCTTCGCGAGAATGTCCAAAGTTTCAGCGGGATTTCCAAAATGTTGAGAGGAACTCGAAACATGTCAACCTTGGTTTTGAGAATCTCTCCCGGAGTTTGAGAGATTTGGACGTGAAAGGGTACCAGTCTTGTCGGGGATTGGGAACCCTTCGCGAGAATGTCCAAAGTTTCAGCGGGATTTCCAAAATGTTGAGAGGAACTCGAAACATGTCAACCTTGGTTTTGAGAATCTCTCCCGGAGTTTGAGAGATTTGGACGTGAAAGGGTACCAGTCTTGTCGGGGATTGGGAACCCTTCGCGAGAATGTCCAAAGTTTCAGCGGGATTTCCAAAATGTTGAGAGGAACTCGAAACATGTCAACCTTGGTTTTGAGAATCTCTCCCGGAGTTTGAGAGATTTGGACGTGAAAGGCTACGAGTCCTGTCGGGTATTGGGAACCCTTCGCGAGAATGTCCAAAGTTTCAGCGGGATTTCCAAAATGTTGAGAGGAACTCGAAACATGTCAACCTTGGTTTTGAGAATCTCTCCCGGAGTTTGAGAGATTTGGACGTGAAAGGCTACCAGTCCTGTCGGGTATTGGGAACCCTTCGCGAGAATGTCCAAAGTTTCAGCGGGATTTCCAAAATGTTGAGAGGAACTCGAAACATGTCAACCTCGGTTTTGAGAATCTCTCCCGGAGTTTGAGAGATTTGGACGTGAAAGGTTACCAGTCTTGTCGGGGATTGGGAACCCTTCGCGAGAATGTCCAAAGTTTCAGCGGGATTTCCAAAATGTTGAGAGGAACTCGAAACATGTCAACCTTGGTTTTGAGAATCTCTCCCGGAGTTTGAGAGATTTGGACATGAAAGGGTACCAGTCTTGTCGGGGATTGGGAACCCTTCGCGAGAATGTCCAAAGTTTCAGCGGGATTTCCAAAATGTTGAGAGGAACTCGAAACATGTCAACCTTGGTTTTGAGAATCTCTCCCGGAGTTTGAGAGATTTGGACGTGAAAGGGTACCAGTCTTGTCGGGGATTGGGAACCCTTCGCAAGAATGTCCAAAGTTTCAGCGGGATTTCCAAAATGTTGAGAGGAACTCGAAACATGTCAACCTTGGTTTTGAGAATCTCTCCCGGAGTTTGAGAGATTTGGACGTGAAAGGGTACCAGTCTTGTCGGGGATTGGGAACCCTTCGCGAGAATGTCCAAAGTTTCAGCGGGATTTCCAAAATGTTGAGAGGAACTCGAAACATGTCAACCTTGGTTTTGAGAATCTCTCCCGGAGTTTGAGAGATTTGGACGTGAAAGGGTACCAGTCTTGTCACGGATTGGGAACCCTTCGCGAGAATGTGCAAAGTTTCAGCGGGATTTCCAAAATGTTGAGAGGAACTCGAAACATGTCAACCTTGGTTTTGAGAATCTCTCCCGGAGTTTGAGAGATTTGGACGTGAAAGGGTACCAGTCTTGTCGGGGATTGGGAACCCTTCGCGAGAATGTGCAAAGTTTCAGCGGGATTTCCAAAATGTTGAGAGGAACTCGAAACATGTCAACCTTGGTTTTGAGAATCTCTCCCGGAGTTTGAGAGATTTGGACGTGAAAGGGTACCAGTCTTGTCGGGGATTGGGAACCCTTCGCCAGAATGTCCAAAGTTTCAGCGGGATTTCCAAAATGTTGAGAGGAACTCGAAACATGTCAACCTTGGTTTTGAGAATCTCTCCCGGAGTTTGAGAGATTTGGACGTGAAAGGGTACCAGTCTTGTCGGGGATTGGGAACCCTTCGCGAGAATGTCCAAAGTTTCAGCGGGATTTCCAAAATGTTGAGAGGAACTCGAAACATGTCAACCTTGGTTTTGAGAATCTCTCCCGGAGTTCGAGAGATTTGGACGTGAAAGGGTACCAGTCTTGTCGGGGATTGGGAACCCTTCGTGAGAATGTCCAAAGTTTCAGCGGGATTTCCAAAATGTTGAGAGGAACTCGAATCATGTCAACCTTGGTTTTGAGAATCTCTCCCGGAGTTTGAGAGATTTGGACGTGAAAGGGTACCAGTCTTGTCGGGGATTGGGAACCCTTCGCGAGAATGTCCAAAGTTTCAGCGGGATTTCCAAAATGTTGAGAGGAACTCGAAACATGTCAACCTCGGTTTTGAGAATCTCTCCCGGAGTTTGAGAGATTTGGACGTGAAAGGTTACCAGTCTTGTCGGGGATTGGGAACCCTTCGCGAGAATGTCCAAAGTTTCAGCGGGATTTCCAAAATGTTGAGAGGAACTCGAAACATGTCAACCTTGGTTTTGAGAATCTCTCCCGGAGTTCGAGAGATTTGGACGTGAAAGGGTACCAGTCTTGTCGGGGATTGGGAACCCTTCGCGAGAATGTCCAAAGTTTCAGCGGGATTTCCAAAATGTTGAGAGGAACTCGAAACATGTCAACCTTGGTTTTGAGAATCTCTCCCGGAGTTTGAGAGATTTGGACGTGAAAGGGTACCAGTCTTGTCGGGGATTGGGAACCCTTCGCGAGAATGTCCAAAGTTTCAGCGGGATTTCCAAAATGTTGAGAGGAACTCGAAACATGTCAACCTCGGTTTTGAGAATCTCTCCCGGAGTTTGAGAGATTTGGACGTGAAAGGTTACCAGTCTTGTCGGGGATTGGGAACCCTTCGCGAGAATGTCCAAAGTTTCAGCGGGATTTCCAAAATGTTGAGAGGAACTCGAAACATGTCAACCTTGGTTTTGAGAATCTCTCCCGGAGTTTGAGAGATTTGGACATGAAAGGGTACCAGTCTTGTCGGGGATTGGGAACCCTTCGCGAGAATGTCCAAAGTTTCAGCGGGATTTCCAAAATGTTGAGAGGAACTCGAAACATGTCAACCTTGGTTTTGAGAATCTCTCCCGGAGTTTGAGAGATTTGGACGTGAAAGGGTACCAGTCTTGTCGGGGATTGGGAACCCTTCGCGAGAATGTCCAAAGTTTCAGCGGGATTTCCAAAATGTTGAGAGGAACTCGAAACATGTCAACCTTGGTTTTGAGAATCTCTCCCGGAGTTTGAGAGATTTGGACGTGAAAGGGTACCAGTCTTGTCGGGGATTGGGAACCCTTCGCGAGAATGTCCAAAGTTTCAGCGGGATTTCCAAAATGTTGAGAGGAACTCGAAACATGTCAACCTTGGTTTTGAGAATCTCTCCCGGAGTTTGAGAGATTTGGACGTGAAAGGGTACCAGTCTTTTCACGGATTGCGAACCCTTCGCCAGAATGTCCAAAGTTTCAGCGGGATTTCCAAAATGTTGAGAGGAACTCGAAACATGTCAACCTTGGTTTTGAGAATCTCTCCCGGAGTTTGAGAGATTTGGACGTGAAAGGGTACCAGTCTTGTCGGGGATTGGGAACCCTTCGCGAGAATGTCCGAAGTTTCAGCGGGATTTCCAAAATGTTGAGAGGAACTCGAAACATGTCAACCTTGGTTTTGAGAATCTCTCCCGGAGTCTGAGAGATTTGGACGTGAAAGGGTACCAGTCTTGTCGGGGATTGGGAACCCTTCGCGAGAATGTCCAAAGTTTCAGCGGGATTTCCAAAATGTTGAGAGGAACTCGAAACATGTCAACCTTGGTTTTGAGAATCTCTCCCGGAGTTTGAGAGATTTGGACGTGAAAGGGTACCAGTCTTGTCGGGGATTGGGAACCCTTCGCGAGAATGTCCAAAGTTTCAGCGGGATTTCCAAAATGTTGAGAGGAACTCGAAACATGTCAACCTTGGTTTTGAGAATCTCTCCCGGAGTTTGAGAGATTTGGACGTGAAAGGGTACCAGTCTTGTCGGGGATTGGGAACCCTTCGCGAGAATGTCCGAAGTTTCAGCGGGATTTCCAAAATGTTGAGAGGAACTCGAAACATGTCAACCTTGGTTTTGAGAATCTCTCCCGGAGTCTGAGAGATTTGGACGTGAAAGGGTACCAGTCTTGTCGGGGATTGGGAACCCTTCGCGAGAATGTCCAAAGTTTCAGCGGGATTTCCAAAATGTTGAGAGGAACTCGAATCATGTCAACCTTGGTTTTGAGAATCTCTCCCGGAGTTTGAGAGATTTGGACGTGAAAGGGTACCAGTCTTGTCGGGGATTGGGAACCCTTCGCCAGAATGTCCAAAGTTTCAGCGGGATTTCCAAAATGTTGAGAGGAACTCGAAACATGTCAACCTTGGTTTTGAGAATCTCTCCCGGAGTTTGAGAGATTTGGACGTGAAAGGGTACCAGTCTTGTCGGGGATTGGGAACCCTTCGCCAGAATGTCCAAAGTTTCAGCGGGATTTCCAAAATGTTGAGAGGAACTCGAAACATGTCAACCTTGGTTTTGAGAATCTCTCCCGGAGTTTGAGGGATTTGGACGTGAAAGGGTACCAGTCTTGTCGGGGATTGGGAACCCTTCGCGAGAATGTCCAAAGTTTCAGCGGGATTTCCAAAATGTTGAGAGGAACTCGAAACATGTCAACCTTGGTTTTGAGAATCTCTCCCGGAGTTCGAGAGATTTGGACGTGAAAGGGTACCAGTCTTGTCGGGGATTGGGAACCCTTCGTGAGAATGTCCAAAGTTTCAGCGGGATTTCCAAAATGTTGAGAGGAACTCGAAACATGTCAACCTTGGTTTTGAGAATCTCTCCCAGAGTTTGAGAGATTTGGACGTGAAAGGGTACCAGTCTTGTCGGGGATTGGGAACCCTTCGCGAGAATGTCCGAAGTTTCAGCGGGATTTCCAAAATGTTGAGAGGAACTCGAAACATGTCAACCTTGGTTTTGAGAATCTCTCCCGGAGTTTGAGAGATTTGGACGTGAAAGGGTACCAGTCTTGTCGGGGATTGGGAACCCTTCGCGAGAATGTCCAAAGTTTCAGCGGGATTTCCAAAATGTTGAGAGGAACTCGAAACATGTCAACCTTGGTTTTGAGAATCTCTCCCGGAGTTTGAGAGATTTGGACGTGAAAGGGTACCAGTCTTGTCGGGGATTGGGAACCCTTCGCGAGAATGTCCAAAGTTTCAGCGGGATTTCCAAAATGTTGAGAGGAACTCGAAACATGTCAACCTTGGTTTTGAGAATCTCTCCCGGAGTTTGAGAGATTTGGACGTGAAAGGGTACCAGTCTTGTCGGGGATTGGGAACCCTTCGCGAGAATGTCCAAAGTTTCAGCGGGATTTCCAAAATGTTGAGAGGAACTCGAAACATGTCAACCTTGGTTTTGAGAATCTCTCCCGGAGTTTGAGAGATTTGGACGTGAAAGGCTACCAGTCTTGTCGGGTATTGGGAACCCTTCGCGAGAATGTCCAAAGTTTCAGCGGGATTTCCAAAATGTTGAGAGGAACTCGAAACATGTCAACCTTGGTTTTGAGAATCTCTCCCGGAGTTTGAGAGATTTGGACGTGAAAGGGTACCAGTCTTGTCGGGGATTGGGAACCCTTCGCCAGAATGTCCAAAGTTTCAGCGGGATTTCCAAAATGTTGAGAGGAACTCGAAACATGTCAACCTTGGTTTTGAGAATCTCTCCCGGAGTTCGAGAGATTTGGACGTGAAAGGGTACCAGTCTTGTCGGGGATTGGGAACCCTTCGCGAGAATGTCCAAAGTTTCAGCGGGATTTCCAAAATGTTGAGAGGAACTCGAAACATGTCAACCTTGGTTTTGAGAATCTCTCCCGGAGTTTGAGAGATTTGGACGTGAAAGGGTACCAGTCTTGTCGGGGATTGGGAACCCTTCTCGAGAATGTCCAAAGTTTCAGCGGGATTTCCAAAATGTTGAGAGGAACTCGAAACATGTCAACCTCGGTTTTGAGAATCTCTCCCGGAGTTTGAGAGATTTGGACGTGAAAGGTTACCAGTCTTGTCGGGGATTGGGAACCCTTCGCGAGAATGTCCAAAGTTTCAGCGGGATTTCCAAAATGTTGAGAGGAACTCGAAACATGTCAACCTTGGTTTTGAGAATCTCTCCCGGAGTTTGAGACATTTGGACATGAAAGGGTACCAGTCTTGTCGGGGATTGGGAACCCTTCGCGAGAATGTCCAAAGTTTCAGCGGGATTTCCAAAATGTTGAGAGGAACTCGAAACATGTCAACCTTGGTTTTGAGAATCTCTCCCGGAGTTTGAGAGATTTGGACGTGAAAGGGTACCAGTCTTGTCGGGGATTGGGAACCCTTCGCAAGAATGTCCAAAGTTTCAGCGGGATTTCCAAAATGTTGAGAGGAACTCGAAACATGTCAACCTTGGTTTTGAGAATCTCTCCCGGAGTTTGAGAGATTTGGACGTGAAAGGGTACCAGTCTTGTCGGGGATTGGGAACCCTTCGCGAGAATGTCCAAAGTTTCAGCGGGATTTCCAAAATGTTGAGAGGAACTCGAAACATGTCAACCTTGGTTTTGAGAATCTCTCCCGGAGTTTGAGAGATCTGGACGTGAAAGGGTACCAGTCTTGTCACGGATTGGGAACCCTTCGCGAGAATGTGCAAAGTTTCAGCGGGATTTCCAAAATGTTGAGAGGAACTCGAAACATGTCAACCTTGGTTTTGAGAATCTCTCCCGGAGTTTGAGAGATTTGGACGTGAAAGGGTACCAGTCTTGTCGGGGATTGGGAACCCTTCGCGAGAATGTGCAAAGTTTCAGCGGGATTTCCAAAATGTTGAGAGGAACTCGAAACATGTCAACCTTGGTTTTGAGAATCTCTCCCGGAGTTTGAGAGATTTGGACGTGAAAGGGTACCAGTCTTGTCGGGGATTGGGAACCCTTCGCCAGAATGTCCAAAGTTTCAGCGGGATTTCCAAAATGTTGAGAGGAACTCGAAACATGTCAACCTTGGTTTTGAGAATCTCTCCCGGAGTTTGAGAGATTTGGACGTGAAAGGGTACCAGTCTTGTCGGGGATTGGGAACCCTTCGCGAGAATGTCCAAAGTTTCAGCGGGATTTCCAAAATGTTGAGAGGAACTCGAAACATGTCAACCTTGGTTTTGAGAATCTCTCCCGGAGTTCGAGACATTTGGACGTGAAAGGGTACCAGTCTTGTCGGGGATTGGGAACCCTTCGTGAGAATGTCCAAAGTTTCAGCGGGATTTCCAAAATGTTGAGAGGAACTCGAAACATGTCAACCTTGGTTTTGAGAATCTCTCCCAGAGTTTGAGAGATTTGGACGTGAAAGGGTACCAGTCTTGTCGGGGATTGGGAACCCTTCGCGAGAATGTCCGAAGTTTCAGCGGGATTTCCAAAATGTTGAGAGGAACTCGAAACATGTGAACCTTGGTTTTGAGAATCTCTCCTGGAGTTTGAGAGATTTGGACGTGAAAGGGTACCAGTCTTGTCGGGGATTGGGAACCCTTCGCGAGAATGTCCAAAGTTTCAGCGGGATTTCCAAAATGTTGAGAGGAACTCGAAACATGTCAACCTTGGTTTTGAGAATCTCTCCCGGAGTTTGAGAGATTTGGACGTGAAAGGGTACCAGTCTTGTCGGGGATTGGGAACCCTTCGCGAGAATGTCCAAAGTTTCAGCGGGATTTCCAAAATGTTGAGAGGAACTCGAAACATGTCAACCTTGGTTTTGAGAATCTCTCCCGGAGTTTGAGAGATTTGGACGTGAAAGGGTACCAGTCTTGTCGGGGATTGGGAACCCTTCGCGAGAATGTCCAAAGTTTCAGCGGGATTTCCAAAATGTTGAGAGGAACTCGAAACATGTCAACCTTGGTTTTGAGAATCTCTCCCGGAGTTTGAGAGATTTGGACGTGAAAGGCTACCAGTCTTGTCGGGTATTGGGAACCCTTCGCGAGAATGTCCAAAGTTTCAGCGGGATTTCCAAAATGTTGAGAGGAACTCGAAACATGTCAACCTTGGTTTTGAGAATCTCTCCCGGAGTTTGAGAGATTTGGACGTGAAAGGGTACCAGTCTTGTCGGGGATTGGGAACCTTTCGCCAGAATGTCCAAAGTTTCAGCGGGATTTCCAAAATGTTGAGAGGAACTCGAAACATGTCAACCTTGGTTTTGAGAATCTCTCCCGGAGTTTGAGAGATTTGGACGTGAAAGGGTACCAGTCTTGTCGGGGATTGGGAACCCTTCGCGAGAATGTCCAAAGTTTCAGCGGGATTTCCAAAATGTTGAGAGGAACTCGAAACATGTCAACCTTGGTTTTGAGAATCTCTCCCGGAGTTTGAGAGATTTGGACGTGAAAGGGTACCAGTCTTGTCGGGGATTGGGAACCCTTCTCGAGAATGTCCAAAGTTTCAGCGGGATTTCCAAAATGTTGAGAGGAACTCGAAACATGTCAACCTCGGTTTTGAGAATCTCTCCCGGAGTTTGAGAGATTTGGACGTGAAAGGTTACCAGTCTTGTCGGGGATTGGGAACCCTTTGCGAGAATGTCCAAAGTTTCAGCGGGATTTCCAAAATGTTGAGAGGAACTCGAAACATGTCAACCTTGGTTTTGAGAATCTCTCCCGGAGTTTGAGAGATTTGGACATGAAAGGGTACCAGTCTTGTCGGGGATTGGGAACCCTTCGCGAGAATGTCCAAAGTTTCAGCGGGATTTCCAAAATGTTGAGAGGAACTCGAAACATGTCAACCTTGGTTTTGAGAATCTCTCCCGGAGTTTGAGAGATTTGGACGTGAAAGGGTACCAGTCTTGTCGGGGATTGGGAACCCTTCGCGAGAATGTCCAAAGTTTCAGCGGGATTTCCAAAATGTTGAGAGGAACTCGAAACATGTCAACCTTCGTTTTGAGAATCTCTCCCGGAGTTTGAGAAATTTGGACGTGAAAGGGTACCAGTCTTGTCGGGGATTGGGAACCCTTCGCGAGAATGTCCAAAGTTTCAGCGGGATTTCCAAAATGTTGAGAGGAACTCGAAACATGTCAACCTTGGTTTTGAGAATCTCTCCCGGAGTTTGAGAGATTTGGACGTGAAAGGGTACCAGTCTTGTCACGGATTGGGAACCCTTCGCGAGAATGTGCAAAGTTTCAGCGGGATTTCCAAAATGTTGAGAGGAACTCGAAACATGTCAACCTTGGTTTTGAGAATCTCTCCCGGAGTTTGAGAGATTTGGACGTGAAAGGGTACCAGTCTTGTCGGGGATTGGGAACCCTTCGCGAGAATGTCCAAAGTTTCAGCGGGATTTCCAAAATGTTGAGAGGAACTCGAAACATGTCAACCTTGGTTTTGAGAATCTCTCCCGGAGTCTGAGAGATTTGGACGTGAAAGGGTACCAGTCTTGTCGGGGATTGGGAACCCTTCGCGAGAATGTCCGAAGTTTCAGCGGGATTTCCAAAATGTTGAGAGGAACTCGAAACATGTCAACCTTGGTTTTGAGAATCTCTCCCGGAGTCTGAGAGATTTGGACGTGAAAGGGTACCAGTCTTGTCGGGGATTGGGAACCCTTCGCGAGAATGTCCAAAGTTTCAGCGGGATTTCCAAAATGTTGAGAGGAACTCGAATCATGTCAACCTTGGTTTTGAGAATCTCTCCCGGAGTTTGAGAGATTTGGACGTGAAAGGGTACCAGTCTTGTCGGGGATTGGGAACCCTTCGCCAGAATGTCCAAAGTTTCAGCGGGATTTCCAAAATGTTGAGAGGAACTCGAAACATGTCAACCTTGGTTTTGAGAATCTCTCCCGGAGTTTGAGAGATTTGGACGTGAAAGGGTACCAGTCTTGTCGGGGATTGGGAACCCTTCGCCAGAATGTCCAAAGTTTCAGCGGGATTTCCAAAATGTTGAGAGGAACTCGAAACATGTCAACCTTGGTTTTGAGAATCTCTCCCGGAGTTTGAGAGATTTGGACGTGAAAGGGTACCAGTCTTGTCGGGGATTGGGAACCCTTCGCCACAATGTCCAAAGTTTCAGCGGGATTTCCAAAATGTTGAGAGGAACTCGAATCATGTCAACCTTGGTTTTGAGAATCTCTCCCGGAGTTCGAGAGATTTGGACGTGAAAGGGTACCAGTCTTGTCGGGGATTGGGAACCCTTCGTGAGAATGTCCAAAGTTTCAGCGGGATTTCCAAAATGTTGAGAGGAACTCGAAACATGTCAACCTTGGTTTTGAGAATCTCTCCCAGAGTTTGAGAGATTTGGACGTGAAAGGGTACCAGTCTTGTCGGGGATTGGGAACCCTTCGCGAGAATGTCCGAAGTTTCAGCGGGATTTCCAAAATGTTGAGAGGAACTCGAAACATGTCAACCTTGGTTTTGAGAATCTCTCCCGGAGTTTGAGAGATTTGGACGTGAAAGGGTACCAGTCTTGTCGGGGATTGGGAACCCTTCGCGAGAATGTCCAAAGTTTCAGCGGGATTTCCAAAATGTTGAGAGGAACTCGAAACATGTCAACCTTGGTTTTGAGAATCTCTCCCGGAGTTTGAGAGATTTGGACGTGAAAGGGTACCAGTCTTGTCGGGGATTGGGAACCCTTCGCGAGAATGTCCAAAGTTTCAGCGGGATTTCCAAAATGTTGAGAGGAACTCGAAACATGTCAACCTTGGTTTTGAGAATCTCTCCCGGAGTTTGAGAGATTTGGACGTGAAAGGGTACCAGTCTTGTCGGGGATTGGGAACCCTTCGCGAGAATGTCCAAAGTTTCAGCGGGATTTCCAAAATGTTGAGAGGAACTCGAAACATGTCAACCTTGGTTTTGAGAATCTCTCCCGGAGTTTGAGAGATTTGGACGTGAAAGGCTACCAGTCTTGTCGGGGATTGGGAACCCTTCGCGAGAATGTCCAAAGTTTCAGCGGGATTTCCAAAATGTTGAGAGGAACTCGAAACATGTCAACCTTGGTTTTGAGAATCTCTCCCGGAGTTTGAGAGATTTGGACGTGAAAGGGTACCAGTCTTGTCGGGGATTGGGAACCCTTCGCGAGAATGTCCAAAGTTTCAGCGGGATTTCCAAAATATTGAGAGGAACTCGAATCATGTCAACCTTGCTTTTGAGAATCTCTCCCGGAGTTTGAGAGATTTGGACGTGAAAGGGTACCAGTCTTGTCGGGGATTGGGAACCCTTCGCCAGAATGTCCAAAGTTTCAGCGGGATTTCCAAAATGTTGAGAGGAACTCGAAACATGTCAACCTTGGTTTTGAGGATCTCTCCCGGAGTTTGAGAGATTTGGACGTGAAAGGGTACCAGTCTTGTCGGGGATTGGGAACCCTTCGCGAGAATGTCCAAAGTTTCAGCGGGATTTCCAAAATGTTGAGAGGAACTCGAAACATGTCAACCTTGGTTTTGAGAATCTCTCCCGGAGTTTGAGAGATTTGGACGTGAAAGGGTACCAGTCTTGTCGGGGATTGGGAACCCTTTGCGAGAATGTCCAAAGTTTCAGCGGGATTTCCAAAATGTTGAGAGGAACTCGAAACATGTCAACCTTGGTTTTGAGAATCTCTCCCGGAGTTTGAGAGATTTGGACGTGAAAGGGTACCAGTCTTGTCGGGGATTGGGAACCCTTCGCGAGAATGTCCAAAGTTTCAGCGGGATTTCAAAAATGTTGAGAGGAACTCGAAACCTGTCAACCTTGGTTTTGAGAATCTCTCCCGGAGTTTGAGAGATTTGGACGTGAAAGGGTACCAGTCTTGTCGGGGATTGGGAACCCTTCGCGAGAATGTCCAAAGTTTCAGCGGGATTTCCAAAATGTTGAAAGGAACTCGAAAAATGTGAACCTTGGTTTTGAGAATCTCTCCCGGAGTTTGAGAGATTTGGACGTGAAAGGCTACCAGTCTTGTCGGGGATTGGGAACCCTTCGCGAGAATGTCCAAAGTTTCAGCGGGATTTCCAAAATGTTGAGAGGAACTCGAAACATGTCAACCTTGGTTTTGAGAATCTCTCCCGGAGTTTGAGAGATTTGGACGTGAAAGGGTACCAGTCTTGTCGGGGATTGGGAACCCTTCACCAGAATGTCCAAAGTTTCAGCGGGATTTCCAAAATGTTGAGAGGAACTCGAAACATGTCAACCTTGGTTTTGAGAATCTCTCCCGGAGTTTGAGAGATTTGGACGTGAAAGGGTACCAGTCTTGTCGGGGATTGGGAACCCTTCGCGAGAATGTCCAAAGTTTCAGCGGGATTTCCAAAATGTTGAGAGGAACTCGAAACATGTGAACCTTGGTTTTGAGGATCTCTCCCGGAGTTTGAGAGATTTGGACGTGAAAGGGTACCAGTCTTGTCGGGGATTGGGAACCCTTCGCGAGAATGTCCAAAGTTTCAGCGGGATTTCCAAAATGTTGAGAGGAACTCGAAACATGTCAACCTCGGTTTTGAGAATCTCTCCCGGAGTTTGAGAGATTTGGACGTGAAAGGGTACCAGTCTTGTCGGGGATTGGGAACCCTTCGCGAGAATGTCCAAAGTTTCAGCGGGATTTCCAAAATGTTGAGAGGAACTCGAAACATGTCAACTTTGGTTTTGAGAATCTCTCCCGGAGTTTGAGAGATTTGGACATGAAAGGGTACCAGTCTTGTCGGGGATTGGGAACCCTTAGCGAGAATGTCCAAAGTTTCAGCGGGATTTCCAAAATGTTGAGAGGAACTTGAAACATGTCAACCTTGGTTTTGAGAATCTCTCCCGGAGTTTGAGAGATTTGGACGTGAAAGGGTACCAGTCTTGTCGGGGATTGGGAACCCTTCGCCAGAATGTCCAAAGTTTCAGCGGGATTTCCAAAATGTTGAAAGGAACTAGAAACATGTCAACCTTGGTTTTGAGAATCTCTCCCGGAGTTTGAGAGATTTGGACGTGAAAGGGTACCAGTCTTGTCGGGGATTGGGAACCCTTCGCGAGAATGTCCCAAGTTTCAGCGGGATTTCCAAAATGTTGAGAGGAACTCGAAACATGTCAACCTCGGTTTTGAGAATCTCTCCCGGAGTTTGAGAGATTTGGACGTGAAAGGGTACCAGTCTTGTCGGGGATTGGGAACCCTTCGCGAGAATGTCCAAAGTTTCAGCGGGATTTCCAAAATGTTGAGAGGAACTCGAAACATGTCAACCTTGGTTTTGAGAATCTCTCCCGGAGTTTGAGAGATTTGGACGTGAAAGGGTACCAGTCTTGTCGGGGATTGGGAACCCTTAGCGAGAATGTCCAAAGTTTCAGCGGGATTTCCAAAATGTTGAAAGGAACTCGAAACATGTGAACCTTGGTTTTGAGAATCTCTCCCGGAGTTTGAGAGATTTGGACGTGAAAGGGTACCAGTCTTGTCGGGGATTGGGAACCCTTCGCGAGAATGTCAAAAGTTTCAGCGGGATTTCCAAAATGTTGAGAGGAACTCGAAACATGTGAACCTTGGTTTTGAGAATCTCTCCCGGAGTTTGAGAGATTTGGACGTGAAAGGGTACCAGTCTTGTCGGGGATTGGGAACCCTTCGCGAGAATGTCCAAAGTTTCAGCGGGATTTCCAAAATGTTGAGAGGAACTTGAATCATGTCAACCTTGGTTTTGAGAATCTCTCCCGGAGTCTGAGAGATTTGGACGTGAAAGGGTACCAGTCTTGTCGGGGATTGGGAACCCTTCGCGAGAATGTCCAAAGTTTCAGCGGGATTTCCAAAATGTTGAGAGGAACTTGAAACATGTCAACCTTGGTTTTGAGAATCTCTCCCGGAGTTTGAGAGATTTGGACGTGAAAGGGTACCAGTCTTGTCGGGGATTGGGAACCCTTCGCGAGAATGTCCAAAGTTTCAGCGGGATTTCCAAAATGTTGAGAGGAACTCGAAACATGTCAACCTCGGTTTTGAGAATCTCTCCCGGAGTTTGAGAGATTTGGACGTGAAAGGGTACCAGTCTTGTCGGGGATTGGGAACCCTTCGCCAGAATGTCCAAAGTTTCAGCGGGATTTCCAAAATGTTGAGAGGAACTCGAAACATGTGAACCTTGGTTTTGAGAATCTCTCCCGGAGTTTGAGAGATTTGGACATGAAACGGTACCAGTCTTGTCGGGGATTGGGAACCCTTCGCGAGAATGTCCAAAGTTTCAGCGGGATTTCCAAAATGTTGAGAGGAACTCGAAACATGTCAACCTTGGTTTTGAGAATCTCTCCCAAAGTTCGAGAGATTTGGACGTGAAAGGGTACCAGTCTTGTCGGGGATTGGGAACCCTTCGCGAGAATGTCCAAAGTTTCAGCGGGATTTCCAAAATGTTGAGAGGAACTCGAAACATGTCAACCTTGGTTTTGAGAATCTCTCCCGGAGTTTGAGAGATTTGGACGTGAAAGGGTACCAGTCTTGTTGGGGATTGGGAACCCTTCGCCAGAATGTCCAAAGTTTCAGCGGGATTTCCAAAATGTTGAGAGGAACTCGAAACATGTCAACCTTGGTTTTGAGAATCTCTCCCGGAGTTTGACAGATTTGGACGTGAAAGGGTACCAGTCTTAGTCTGGGATTGGGAACCCTTCGCGAGAATGTCCAAAGTTTCAGCGGGATTTTCAAAATGTTGAGAGGAACTCGAAACATGTCAACCTTGGTTTTGAGAATCTCTCCCGGAGTTTGAGAGATTTGGACGTGAAAGGGTACCAGTCTTGTCGGGGATTGGGAACCCTTCGCGAGAATGTCCAAAGTTTCAGCGGGATTTCCAAAATGTTGAGAGGAACTCGAAACATGTCAACCTTGGTTTTGAGAATCTCTCCCGGAGTTTGAGAGATTTGGACGTGAAAGGGTACCAGTCTTGTCGGGGATTGGGAACCCTTCGCCAGAATGTCCAAAGTTTCAGCGGGATTTCCAAAATGTTGAGAGGAACTCGAAACATGTCAACCTTGGTTTTGAGAATCTCTCCCGGAGTTTGAGAGATTTGGACGTGAAAGGGTACCAGTCTTGTCGGGGATTGGGAACCCTTCGTGAGAATGTCCGAAGTTTCAGCGGGATTTCCAAAATGTTGAGAGGAACTCGAAACATGTCAACCTTGGTTTTGAGAATCTCTCCCGGAGTTTGAGAGATTTGGACGTGAAAGGGTACCAGTCTTGTCGGGGATTGGGAACCCTTCGCGAGAATGTCCGAAGTTTCAGCGGGATTTCCAAAATGTTGAGAGGAACTCGAAACATGTCAACCTTGGTTTTGAGAATCTCTCCCGGAGTTTGAGAGATTTGGACGTGAAAGGGTACCAGTCTTGTCGGGGATTGGGAACCCTTCGCGAGAATGTCCAAAGTTTCAGCGGGATTTCCAAAATGTTGAGAGGAACTCGAAACATGTCAACCTTGGTTTTGAGAATCTCTCCCGGAGTTTGAGAGATTTGGACGTGAAAGGGTACCAGTCTTGTCGGGGATTGGGAACCCTTCGCGAGAATGTCCAAAGTTTCAGCGGGATTTCCAAAATGTTGAGAGGAACTCGAAACATGTCAACCTTGGTTTTGAGAATCTCTCCCGGAGTTTGAGAGATTTGGACGTGAAAGGGTACCAGTCTTGTCGGGGATTGGGAACCCTTCGCGAGAATGTCCAAAGTTTCAGCGGGATTTCCAAAATGTTGAGAGGAACTCGAAACATGTCAACCTTGGTTTTGAGAATCTCTCCCGGAGTTTGAGAGATTTGGACGTGAAAGGGTACCAGTCTTGTCGGGGATTGGGAACCCTTCGCGAGAATGTCCAAAGTTTCAGCGGGATTTCCAAAATGTTGAGAGGAACTCGAATCATGTCAACCTTGGTTTTGAGAATCTCTCCCGGAGTTTGAGAGATTTGGACGTGAAAGGGTACCAGTCTTGTCGGGGATTGGGAACCCTTCGTGAGAATGTCCAAAGTTTCAGCGGGATTTCCAAAATGTTGAGAGGAACTCGAAACATGTCAACCTTGGTTTTGAGAATCTCTCCCAGAGTTTGAGAGATTTGGACGTGAAAGGGTACCAGTCTTGTCGGGGATTGGGAACCCTTCGCGAGAATGTCCGAAGTTTCAGCGGGATTTCCAAAATGTTGAGAGGAACTCGAAACATGTGAACCTTGGTTTTGAGAATCTCTCCTGGAGTTTGAGAGATTTGGACATGAAACGGTACCAGTCTTGTCGGGGATTGGGAACCCTTCGCGAGAATGTCCAAAGTTTCAGCGGGATTTCCAAAATGTTGAGAGGAACTCGAAACATGTCAACCTTGGTTTTGAGAATCTCTCCCAAAGTTCGAGAGATTTGGACGTGAAAGGGTACCAGTCTTGTCGGGGATTGGGAACCCTTCGCGAGAATGTCCAAAGTTTCAGCGGGATTTCCAAAATGTTGAGAGGAACTCGAAACATGTCAACCTTGGTTTTGAGAATCTCTCCCGGAGTTTGAGAGATTTGGACGTGAAAGGGTACCAGTCTTGTTGGGGATTGGGAACCCTTCGCCAGAATGTCCAAAGTTTCAGCGGGATTTCCAAAATGTTGAGAGGAACTCGAAACATGTCAACCTTGGTTTTGAGAATCTCTCCCGGAGTTTGAGAGATTTGGACGTGAAAGGGTACCAGTCTTAGTCTGGGATTGGGAACCCTTCGCGAGAATGTCCAAAGTTTCAGCGGGATTTTCAAAATGTTGAGAGGAACTCGAAACATGTCAACCTTGGTTTTGAGAATCTCTCCCGGAGTTTGAGAGATTTGGACGTGAAAGGGTACCAGTCTTGTCGGGGATTGGGAACCCTTCGCGAGAATGTCCAAAGTTTCAGCGGGATTTCCAAAATGTTGAGAGGAACTCGAAACATGTCAACCTTGGTTTTGAGAATCTCTCCCGGAGTTTGAGAGATTTGGACGTGAAAGGGTACCAGTCTTGTCGGGGATTGGGAACCCTTCGCCAGAATGTCCAAAGTTTCAGCGGGATTTCCAAAATGTTGAGAGGAACTCGAAACATGTCAACCTTGGTTTTGAGAATCTCTCCCGGAGTTTGAGAGATTTGGACGTGAAAGGGTACCAGTCTTGTCGGGGATTGGGAACCCTTCGTGAGAATGTCCGAAGTTTCAGCGGGATTTCCAAAATGTTGAGAGGAACTCGAAACATGTCAACCTTGGTTTTGAGAATCTCTCCCGGAGTTTGAGAGATTTGGACGTGAAAGGGTACCAGTCTTGTCGGGGATTGGGAACCCTTCGCGAGAATGTCCGAAGTTTCAGCGGGATTTCCAAAATGTTGAGAGGAACTCGAAACATGTCAACCTTGGTTTTGAGAATCTCTCCCGGAGTTTGAGAGATTTGGACGTGAAAGGGTACCAGTCTTGTCGGGGATTGGGAACCCTTCGCGAGAATGTCCAAAGTTTCAGCGGGATTTCCAAAATGTTGAGAGGAACTCGAAACATGTCAACCTTGGTTTTGAGAATCTCTCCCGGAGTTTGAGAGATTTGGACGTGAAAGGGTACCAGTCTTGTCGGGGATTGGGAACCCTTCGCGAGAATGTCCAAAGTTTCAGCGGGATTTCCAAAATGTTGAGAGGAACTCGAAACATGTCAACCTTGGTTTTGAGAATCTCTCCCGGAGTTTGAGAGATTTGGACGTGAAAGGGTACCAGTCTTGTCGGGGATTGGGAACCCTTCGCGAGAATGTCCAAAGTTTCAGCGGGATTTCCAAAATGTTGAGAGGAACTCGAAACATGTCAACCTTGGTTTTGAGAATCTCTCCCGGAGTTTGAGAGATTTGGACGTGAAAGGGTACCAGTCTTGTCGGGGATTGGGAACCCTTCGCGAGAATGTCCAAAGTTTCAGCGGGATTTCCAAAATGTTGAGAGGAACTCGAATCATGTCAACCTTGGTTTTGAGAATCTCTCCCGGAGTTTGAGAGATTTGGACGTGAAAGGGTACCAGTCTTGTCGGGGATTGGGAACCCTTCGTGAGAATGTCCAAAGTTTCAGCGGGATTTCCAAAATGTTGAGAGGAACTCGAAACATGTCAACCTTGGTTTTGAGAATCTCTCCCAGAGTTTGAGAGATTTGGACGTGAAAGGGTACCAGTCTTGTCGGGGATTGGGAACCCTTCGCGAGAATGTCCGAAGTTTCAGCGGGATTTCCAAAATGTTGAGAGGAACTCGAAACATGTCAACCTTGGTTTTGAGAATCTCTCCCGGAGTTTGAGAGATTTGGACGTGAAAGGGTACCAGTCTTGTCGGGGATTGGGAACCCTTCACGAGAATGTCCAAAGTTTCAGCGGGATTTCCAAAATGTTGAGAGGAACTCGAAACATGTCAACCTTGGTTTTGAGAATCTCTCCCGGAGTTTGAGAGATTTGGACGTGAAAGGGTACCAGTCTTGTCGGGGATTGGGAACCCTTCGCGAGAATGTCCAAAGTTTCAGCGGGATTTCAAAAATGTTGAGAGGAACTCGAAACCTGTCAACCTTGGTTTTGAGAATCTCTCCCGGAGTTTGAGAGATTTGGACGTGAAAGGGTACCAGTCTTGTCGGGGATTGGGAACCCTTCGCGAGAATGTCCAAAGTTTCAGCGGGATTTCCAAAATGTTGAAAGGAACTCGAAAAATGTGAACCTTGGTTTTGAGAATCTCTCCCGGAGTTTGAGAGATTTGGACGTGAAAGGCTACCAGTCTTGTCGGGGATTGGGAACCCTTCGCGAGAATGTCCAAAGTTTCAGCGGGATTTCCAAAATGTTGAGAGGAACTCGAAACATGTCAACCTTGGTTTTGAGAATCTCTCCCGGAGTTTGAGAGATTTGGACGTGAAAGGGTACCAGTCTTGTCGGGGATTGGGAACCCTTCGCCAGAATGTCCAAAGTTTCAGCGGGATTTCCAAAATGTTGAGAGGAACTCGAATCATGTCAACCTTGGTTTTGAGAATCTCTCCCGGAGTTTGAGAGATTTGGACGTGAAAGGGTACCAGTCTTGTCGGGGATTGGGAACCCTTCACGAGAATGTCCAAAGTTTCAGCGGGATTTCCAAAATGTTGAGAGGAACTCGAAACATGTCAACCTTGGTTTTGAGAATCTCTCCCGGAGTTTGAGAGATTTGGACGTGAAAGGGTACCAGTCTTGTCGGGGATTGGGAACCCTTCGCGAGAATGTCCAAAGTTTCAGCGGGATTTCAAAAATGTTGAGAGGAACTCGAAACCTGTCAACCTTGGTTTTGAGAATCTCTCCCGGAGTTTGAGAGATTTGGACGTGAAAGGGTACCAGTCTTGTCGGGGATTGGGAACCCTTCGCGAGAATGTCCAAAGTTTCAGCGGGATTTCCAAAATGTTGAAAGGAACTCGAAAAATGTGAACCTTGGTTTTGAGAATCTCTCCCGGAGTTTGAGAGATTTGGACGTGAAAGGCTACCAGTCTTGTCGGGGATTGGGAACCCTTCGCGAGAATGTCCAAAGTTTCAGCGGGATTTCCAAAATGTTGAGAGGAACTCGAAACATGTCAACCTTGGTTTTGAGAATCTCTCCCGGAGTTTGAGAGATTTGGACGTGAAAGGGTACCAGTCTTGTCGGGGATTGGGAACCCTTCGCGAGAATGTCCCAAGTTTCAGCGGGATTTCCAAAATGTTGAGAGGAACTCGAAACATGTCAACCTCGGTTTTGAGAATCTCTCCCGGAGTTTGAGAGATTTGGACGTGAAACGGTACCAGTCTTGTCGGGGATTGGGAACCCTTCGCGAGAATGTCCAAAGTTTCAGCGGGATTTCAAAAATGTTGAGAGGAACTCGAAACATGTCAACCTTGGTTTTGAGAATCTCTCCCGGAGTTTGAGAGATTTGGACGTGAAAGGGTACCAGTCTTGTCGGGGATTGGGAACCCTTAGCGAGAATGTCCAAAGTTTCAGCGGGATTTCCAAAATGTTGAAAGGAACTCGAAACATGTGAACCTTGGTTTTGAGAATCTCTCCCGGAGTTTGAGAGATTTGGACGTGAAAGGGTACCAGTCTTGTCGGGGATTGGGAACCCTTCGCGAGAATGTCAAAAGTTTCAGCGGGATTTCCAAAATGTTGAGAGGAACTCGAAACATGTGAACCTTGGTTTTGAGAATCTCTCCCGGAGTTTGAGAGATTTGGACGTGAAAGGGTACCAGTCTTGTCGGGGATTGGGAACCCTTCGCGAGAATGTCCAAAGTTTCAGCGGGATTTCCAAAATGTTGAGAGGAACTTGAATCATGTCAACCTTGGTTTTGAGAATCTCTCCCGGAGTCTGAGAGATTTGGACGTGAAAGGGTACCAGTCTTGTCGGGGATTGGGAACCCTTCGCGAGAATGTCCAAAGTTTCAGCGGGATTTCCAAAATGTTGAGAGGAACTTGAAACATGTCAACCTTGGTTTTGAGAATCTCTCCCGGAGTTTGAGAGATTTGGACGTGAAAGGGTACCAGTCTTGTCGGGGATTGGGAACCCTTCGCGAGAATGTCCAAAGTTTCAGCGGGATTTCCAAAATGTTGAGAGGAACTCGAAACATGTCAACCTCGGTTTTGAGAATCTCTCCCGGAGTTTGAGAGATTTGGACGTGAAAGGGTACCAGTCTTGTCGGGGATTGGGAACCCTTCGCCAGAATGTCCAAAGTTTCAGCGGGATTTCCAAAATGTTGAGAGGAACTCGAAACATGTGAACCTTGGTTTTGAGAATCTCTCCCGGAGTTTGAGAGATTTGGACATGAAACGGTACCAGTCTTGTCGGGGATTGGGAACCCTTCGCGAGAATGTCCAAAGTTTCAGCGGGATTTCCAAAATGTTGAGAGGAACTCGAAACATGTCAACCTTGGTTTTGAGAATCTCTCCCAAAGTTCGAGAGATTTGGACGTGAAAGGGTACCAGTCTTGTCGGGGATTGGGAACCCTTCGCAAGAATGTCCAAAGTTTCAGCGGGATTTCCAAAATGTTGAGAGGAACTCGAAACATGTGAACCTTGGTTTTGAGAATCTCTCCCGGAGTTTGAGAGATTTGGACGTGAAAGGGTACCAGTCTTGTTGGGGATTGGGAACCCTTCGCCAGAATGTCCAAAGTTTCAGCGGGATTTCCAAAATGTTGAGAGGAACTCGAAACATGTCAACCTTGGTTTTGAGAATCTCTCCCGGAGTTTGAGAGATTTGGACGTGAAAGGGTACCAGTCTTAGTCTGGGATTGGGAACCCTTCGCGAGAATGTCCAAAGTTTCAGCGGGATTTTCAAAATGTTGAGAGGAACTCGAAACATGTCAACCTTGGTTTTGAGAATCTCTCCCGGAGTTTGAGAGATTTGGACGTGAAACGGTACCAGTCTTGTCGGGGATTGGGAACCCTTCGCCAGAATGTCCAAAGTTTCAGCGGGATTTCCAAAATGTTGAGAGGAACTCGAAACATGTCAACCTTGGTTTTGAGAATCTCTCCCGGAGTTTGAGAGATTTGGACGTGAAAGGGTACCAGTCTTGTCGGGGATTGGGAACCCTTCGCCAGAATGTCCAAAGTTTCAGCGGGATTTCCAAAATGTTGAGAGGAACTCGAAACATGTCAACCTTGGTTTTGAGAATCTCTCCCGGAGTTTGAGAGATTTGGACGTGAAAGGGTACCAGTCTTGTCGGGGATTGGGAACCCTTCGTGAGAATGTCCAAAGTTTCAGCGGGATTTCCAAAATGTTGAGAGGAACTCGAAACATGTCAACCTTGGTTTTGAGAATCTCTCCCAGAGTTTGAGAGATTTGGACGTGAAAGGGTACCAGTCTTGTCGGGGATTGGGAACCCTTCGCGAGAATGTCCGAAGTTTCAGCGGGATTTCCAAAATGTTGAGAGGAACTCGAAACATGTCAACCTTGGTTTTGAGAATCTCTCCCGGAGTTTGAGAGATTTGGACGTGAAAGGGTACCAGTCTTGTCGGGGATTGGGAACCCTTCGCCAGAATGTCCAAAGTTTCAGCGGGATTTCCAAAATGTTGAGAGGAACTCGAAACATGTCAACCTTGGTTTTGAGAATCTCTCCCGGAGTTTGAGAGATTTGGACGTGAAAGGGTACCAGTCTTGTCGGGGATTGGGAACCCTTCGCGAGAATGTCCAAAGTTTCAGCGGGATTTCCAAAATGTTGAGAGGAACTCGAAACATGTCAACCTTGGTTTTGAGAATCTCTCCCGGAGTTTGAGAGATTTGGACGTGAAAGGGTACCAGTCTTGTCGGGGATTGGGAACCCTTCGCGAGAATGTCCAAAGTTTCAGCGGGATTTCCAAAATGTTGAGAGGAACTCGAAACATGTCAACCTTGGTTTTGAGAATCTCTCCCGGAGTTTGAGAGATTTGGACGTGAAAGGGTACCAGTCTTGTCGGGGATTGGGAACCCTTCGCCAGAATGTCCAAAGTTTCAGCGGGATTTCCAAAATGTTGAGAGGAACTCGAATCATGTCAACCTTGGTTTTGAGAATCTCTCCCGGAGTTTGAGAGATTTGGACGTGAAAGGGTACCAGTCTTGTCGGGGATTGGGAACCCTTCGTGAGAATGTCCAAAGTTTCAGCGGGATTTCCAAAATGTTGAGAGGAACTCGAAACATGTCAACCTTGGTTTTGAGAATCTCTCCCAGAGTTTTAGAGATTTGGACGTCAAAGGGTACCAGTCTTGTCGGGGATTGGGAACCCTTCGCGAGAATGTCCGAAGTTTCAGCGGGATTTCCAAAATGTTGAGAGGAACTCGAAACATGTCAACCTTGGTTTTGAGAATCTCTCCCGGAGTTTGAGAGATTTGGACGTGAAAGGGTACCAGTCTTGTCGGGGATTGGGAACCCTTCACGAGAATGTCCAAAGTTTCAGCGGGATTTCCAAAATGTTGAGAGGAACTCGAAACATGTCAACCTTGGTTTTGAGAATCTCTCCCGGAGTTTGAGAGATTTGGACGTGAAAGGGTACCAGTCTTGTCGGGGATTGGGAACCCTTCGCGAGAATGTCCAAAGTTTCAGCGGGATTTCAAAAATGTTGAGAGGAACTCGAAACCTGTCAACCTTGGTTTTGAGAATCTCTCCCGGAGTTTGAGAGATTTGGACGTGAAAGGGTACCAGTCTTGTCGGGGATTGGGAACCCTTCGCGAGAATGTCCAAAGTTTCAGCGGGATTTCCAAAATGTTGAAAGGAACTCGAAAAATGTGAACCTTGGTTTTGAGAATCTCTCCCGGAGTTTGAGAGATTTGGACGTGAAAGGGTACCAGTCTTGTCGGGGATTGGGAACCCTTCGCGAGAATGTCCAAAGTTTCAGCGGGATTTCCAAAATGTTGAGAGGAACTCGAAACATGTCAACCTTGGTTTTGAGAATCTCTCCCGGAGTTTGAGAGATTTGGACGTGAAAGGGTACCAGTCTTGTCGGGGATTGGGAACCCTTCACCAGAATGTCCAAAGTTTCAGCGGGATTTCCAAAATGTTGAGAGGAACTCGAAACATGTCAACCTTGGTTTTGAGAATCTCTCCCGGAGTTTGAGAGATTTGGACGTGAAAGGGTACCAGTCTTGTCGGGGATTGGGAACCCTTCGCGAGAATGTCCAAAGTTTCAGCGGGATTTCCAAAATGTTGAGAGGAACTCGAAACATGTGAACCTTGGTTTTGAGGATCTCTCCCGGAGTTTGAGAGATTTGGACGTGAAAGGGTACCAGTCTTGTCGGGGATTGGGAACCCTTCGCGAGAATGTCCAAAGTTTCAGCGGGATTTCCAAAATGTTGAGAGGAACTCGAAACATGTCAACCTCGGTTTTGAGAATCTCTCCCGGAGTTTGAGAGATTTGGACGTGAAAGGGTACCAGTCTTGTCGGGGATTGGGAACCCTTCGCGAGAATGTCCAAAGTTTCAGCGGGATTTCCAAAATGTTGAGAGGAACTCGAAACATGTCATCTTTGGTTTTGAGAATCTCTCCCGGAGTTTGAGAGATTTGGACATGAAAGGGTACCAGTCTTGTCGGGGATTGGGAACCCTTAGCGAGAATGTCCAAAGTTTCAGCGGGATTTCCAAAATGTTGAGAGGAACTTGAAACATGTCAACCTTGGTTTTGAGAATCTCTCCCGGAGTTTGAGAGATTTGGACGTGAAAGGGTACCAGTCTTGTCGGGGATTGGGAACCCTTCGCCAGAATGTCCAAAGTTTCAGCGGGATTTCCAAAATGTTGAAAGGAACTAGAAACATGTCAACCTTGGTTTTGAGAATCTCTCCCGGAGTTTGAGAGATTTGGACGTGAAAGGGTACCAGTCTTGTCGGGGATTGGGAACCCTTCGCGAGAATGTCCCAAGTTTCAGCGGGATTTCCAAAATGTTGAGAGGAACTCGAAACATGTCAACCTCGGTTTTGAGAATCTCTCCCGGAGTTTGAGAGATTTGGACGTGAAACGGTACCAGTCTTGTCGGGGATTGGGAACCCTTCGCGAGAATGTCCAAAGTTTCAGCGGGATTTCCAAAATGTTGAGAGGAACTCGAAACATGTCAACCTTGGTTTTGAGAATCTCTCCCGGAGTTTGAGAGATTTGGACGTGAAAGGGTACCAGTCTTGTCGGGGATTGGGAACCCTTAGCGAGAATGTCCAAAGTTTCAGCGGGATTTCCAAAATGTTGAAAGGAACTCGAAACATGTGAACCTTGGTTTTGAGAATCTCTCCCGGAGTTTGAGAGATTTGGACGTGAAAGGGTACCAGTCTTGTCGGGGATTGGGAACCCTTCGCGAGAATGTCAAAAGTTTCAGCGGGATTTCCAAAATGTTGAGAGGAACTCGAAACATGTGAACCTTGGTTTTGAGAATCTCTCCCGGAGTTTGAGAGATTTGGACGTGAAAGGGTACCAGTCTTGTCGGGGATTGGGAACCCTTCGCGAGAATGTCCAAAGTTTCAGCGGGATTTCCAAAATGTTGAGAGGAACTTGAATCATGTCAACCTTGGTTTTGAGAATCTCTCCCGGAGTCTGAGAGATTTGGACGTGAAAGGGTACCAGTCTTGTCGGGGATTGGGAACCCTTCGCGAGAATGTCCAAAGTTTCAGCGGGATTTCCAAAATGTTGAGAGGAACTTGAAACATGTCAACCTTGGTTTTGAGAATCTCTCCCGGAGTTTGAGAGATTTGGACGTGAAAGGGTACCAGTCTTGTCGGGGATTGGGAACCCTTCGCGAGAATGTCCAAAGTTTCAGCGGGATTTCCAAAATGTTGAGAGGAACTCGAAACATGTCAACCTCGGTTTTGAGAATCTCTCCCGGAGTTTGAGAGATTTGGACGTGAAAGGGTACCAGTCTTGTCGGGGATTGGGAACCCTTCGCCAGAATGTCCAAAGTTTCAGCGGGATTTCCAAAATGTTGAGAGGAACTCGAAACATGTGAACCTTGGTTTTGAGAATCTCTCCCGGAGTTTGAGAGATTTGGACATGAAACGGTACCAGTCTTGTCGGGGATTGGGAACCCTTCGCGAGAATGTCCAAAGTTTCAGCGGGATTTCCAAAATGTTGAGAGGAACTCGAAACATGTCAACCTTGGTTTTGAGAATCTCTCCCAAAGTTCGAGAGATTTGGACGTGAAAGGGTACCAGTCTTGTCGGGGATTGGGAACCCTTCGCAAGAATGTCCAAAGTTTCAGCGGGATTTCCAAAATGTTGAGAGGAACTCGAAACATGTCAACCTTGGTTTTGAGAATCTCTCCCGGAGTTTGAGAGATTTGGACGTGAAAGGGTACCAGTCTTGTCGGGGATTGGGAACCCTTCGCGAGAATGTCCAAAGTTTCAGCGGGATTTCCAAAATGTTGAGAGGAACTCGAAACATGTGAACCTTGGTTTTGAGGATCTCTCCCGGAGTTTGAGAGATTTGGACGTGAAAGGGTACCAGTCTTGTCGGGGATTGGGAACCCTTCGCGAGAATGTCCCAAGTTTCAGCGGGATTTCCAAAATGTTGAGAGGAACTCGAAACATGTCAACCTCGGTTTTGAGAATCTCTCCCGGAGTTTGAGAGATTTGGACGTGAAACGGTACCAGTCTTGTCGGGGATTGGGAACCCTTCGCGAGAATGTCCAAAGTTTCAGCGGGATTTCCAAAATGTTGAGAGGAACTCGAAACATGTCAACCTTGGTTTTGAGAATCTC
The DNA here is from genome assembly GCF_964273445.1 of Streptopelia decaocto. NCBI lineage: Eukaryota > Metazoa > Chordata > Aves > Columbiformes > Columbidae > Streptopelia > Streptopelia decaocto. The sequence continues at coordinate 794,432 of NW_028117226.1, read as the reverse complement.
TCCCGGAGTTTGAGAGATTTGGACGTGAAAGGGTACCAGTCTTGTCGGGGATTGGGAACCCTTAGCGAGAATGTCCAAAGTTTCAGCGGGATTTCCAAAATGTTGAAAGGAACTCGAAACATGTGAACCTTGGTTTTGAGAATCTCTCCCGGAGTTTGAGAGATTTGGACGTGAAAGGGTACCAGTCTTGTCGGGGATTGGGAACCCTTCGCGAGAATGTCAAAAGTTTCAGCGGGATTTCCAAAATGTTGAGAGGAACTCGAAACATGTGAACCTTGGTTTTGAGAATCTCTCCCGGAGTTTGAGAGATTTGGACGTGAAAGGGTACCAGTCTTGTCGGGGATTGGGAACCCTTCGCGAGAATGTCCAAAGTTTCAGCGGGATTTCCAAAATGTTGAGAGGAACTTGAATCATGTCAACCTTGGTTTTGAGAATCTCTCCCGGAGTCTGAGAGATTTGGACGTGAAAGGGTACCAGTCTTGTCGGGGATTGGGAACCCTTCGCGAGAATGTCCAAAGTTTCAGCGGGATTTCCAAAATGTTGAGAGGAACTTGAAACATGTCAACCTTGGTTTTGAGAATCTCTCCCGGAGTTTGAGAGATTTGGACGTGAAAGGGTACCAGTCTTGTCGGGGATTGGGAACCCTTCGCGAGAATGTCCAAAGTTTCAGCGGGATTTCCAAAATGTTGAGAGGAACTCGAAACATGTCAACCTCGGTTTTGAGAATCTCTCCCGGAGTTTGAGAGATTTGGACGTGAAAGGGTACCAGTCTTGTCGGGGATTGGGAACCCTTCGCCAGAATGTCCAAAGTTTCAGCGGGATTTCCAAAATGTTGAGAGGAACTCGAAACATGTGAACCTTGGTTTTGAGAATCTCTCCCGGAGTTTGAGAGATTTGGACATGAAACGGTACCAGTCTTGTCGGGGATTGGGAACCCTTCGCGAGAATGTCCAAAGTTTCAGCGGGATTTCCAAAATGTTGAGAGGAACTCGAAACATGTCAACCTTGGTTTTGAGAATCTCTCCCAAAGTTCGAGAGATTTGGACGTGAAAGGGTACCAGTCTTGTCGGGGATTGGGAACCCTTCGCAAGAATGTCCAAAGTTTCAGCGGGATTTCCAAAATGTTGAGAGGAACTCGAAACATGTCAACCTTGGTTTTGAGAATCTCTCCCGGAGTTTGAGAGATTTGGACGTGAAAGGGTACCAGTCTTGTTGGGGATTGGGAACCCTTCGCCAGAATGTCCAAAGTTTCAGCGGGATTTCCAAAATGTTGAGAGGAACTCGAAACATGTCAACCTTGGTTTTGAGAATCTCTCCCGGAGTTTGAGAGATTTGGACGTGAAAGGGTACCAGTCTTAGTCTGGGATTGGGAACCCTTCGCGAGAATGTCCAAAGTTTCAGCGGGATTTTCAAAATGTTGAGAGGAACTCGAAACATGTCAACCTTGGTTTTGAGAATCTCTCCCGGAGTTTGAGAGATTTGGACGTGAAAGGGTACCAGTCTTGTCGGGGATTAGGAACCCTTCGCCAGAATGTCCAAAGTTTCAGCGGGATTTCCAAAATGTTGAGAGGAACTCGAAACATGTCAACCTTGGTTTTGAGAATCTCTCCTGGAGTTTGAGAGATTTGGACGTGAAAGGGTACCAGTCTTGTCGGGGATTGGGAACCCTTCGCTAGAATGTCCAAAGTTTCAGCGGGATTTCCAAAATGTTGAGAGGAACTCGAAACATGTGAACCTTGGTTTTGAGAATCTCTCCCGGAGTTTGAGAGATTTGGACGTGAAAGGGTACCAGTCTTGTCGGGGATTGGGAACCCTTCGCCACAATGTCCAAAGTTTCAGCGGGATTTCCAAAATGTTGAGAGGAACTCGAAACATGTCAACCTTGGTTTTGAGAATCTCTCCCGGAGTTTGAGAGATTTGGACGTGAAAGGGTACCAGTCTTGTCGGGGATTGGGAACCCTTCGCGAGAATGTCCAAAGTTTCAGCGGGATTTCCAAAATGTTGAGAGGAACTCGAAACATGTCAACCTCGGTTTTGAGAATCTCTCCCGGAGTTTGAGAGATTTGGACGTGAAAGGGTACCAGTCTTAGTCTGGGATTGGGAACCCTTCGCGAGAATGTCCAAAGTTTCAGCGGGATTTTCAAAATGTTGAGAGGAACTCGAAACATGTCAACCTTGGTTTTGAGAATCTCTCCCAGAGTTTGAGAGATTTGGATGTGAAAGGGTACCAGTCTTGTCGGGGATTGGGAACCCTTCGCGAGAATGTCCAAAGTTTCAGCGGGATTTCCAAAATGTTGAGAGGAACTCGAAACATGTCAACCTTGGTTTTGAGAATCTCTCCCGGAGTTTGAGAGATTTGGATGTGAAAGGGTACCAGTCTTGTCGGGGATTGGGAACCCTTCGCCACAATGTCCAAAGTTTCAGCGGGATTTCCAAAATGTTGAGAGGAACTCGAAACATGTCAACCTTGGTTTTGAGAATCTCTCCCGGAGTTTGAGAGATTTGGACGTGAAAGGGTACCAGTCTTGTCACGGATTGCGAACCCTTCGCCAGAATGTCCAAAGTTTCAGCGGGATTTCCAAAATGTTGAGAGGAACTCGAAACATGTCAACCTTGGTTTTGAGAATCTCTCCCGGAGTTTGAGAGATTTGGACGTGAAAGGGTACCAGTCTTGTCACGGATTGGGAACCCTTCGCGAGAATGTCCAAAGTTTCAGCGGGATTTCCAAAATGTTGAGAGGAACTCGAAACATGTCAACCTTGGTTTTGAGAATCTCTCCCGGAGTTTGAGAGATTTGGACGTGAAAGGGTACCAGTCTTGTCGGGGATTGGGAACCCTTCGCGAGAATGTCCAAAGTTTCAGCGGGATTTCCAAAATGTTGAGAGGAACTCGAAACATGTCAACCTTGGTTTTGAGAATCTCTCCCGGAGTTTGAGAGATTTGGACGTGAAAGGGTACCAGTCTTGTCGGGGATTGGGAACCCTTCGCCAGAATGTCCAAAGTTTCAGCGGGATTTCCAAAATGTTGAGAGGAACTCGAAACATGTCAACCTTGGTTTTGAGAATCTCTCCCGGAGTTTGAGAGATTTGGACGTGAAAGGGTACCAGTCTTGTCGGGGATTGGGAACCCTTCGCGAGAATGTCCAAAGTTTCAGCGGGATTTCCAAAATGTTGAGAGGAACTCGAAACATGTCAACCTTGGTTTTGAGAATCTCTCCCGGAGTTTGAGAGATTTGGACGTGAAAGGGTACCAGTCTTGTCGGGGATTGGGAACCCTTCGCCAGAATGTCCAAAGTTTCAGCGGGATTTCCAAAATGTTGAGAGGAACTCGAAACATGTCAACCTTGGTTTTGAGAATCTCTCCCGGAGTTTGAGAGATTTGGACGTGAAAGGGTACCAGTCTTGTCGGGGATTGGGAACCCTTCGCCAGAATGTCCAAAGTTTCAGCGGGATTTCCAAAATGTTGAGAGGAACTCGAAACATGTCAACCTTGGTTTTGAGAATCTCTCCCGGAGTTTGAGAGATTTGGACGTGAAAGGGTACCAGTCTTGTCGGGGATTGGGAACCCTTCGCGAGAATGTCCAAAGTTTCAGCGGGATTTCCAAAATGTTGAGAGGAACTCGAAACATGTCAACCTTGGTTTTGAGAATCTCTCCCGGAGTTTGAGAGATTTGGACGTGAAAGGGTACCAGTCTTGTCGGGGATTGGGAACCCTTCGCCAGAATGTCCAAAGTTTCAGCGGGATTTCCAAAATGTTGAGAGGAACTCGAAACATGTCAACCTTGGTTTTGAGAATCTCTCCCGGAGTTTGAGAGATTTGGACGTGAAAGGGTACCAGTCTTGTCGGGGATTGGGAACCCTTCGCCAGAATGTCCAAAGTTTCAGCGGGATTTCCAAAATGTTGAGAGGAACTCGAAACATGTCAACCTTGGTTTTGAGAATCTCTCCCGGAGTTTGAGAGATTTGGACGTGAAAGGGTACCAGTCTTGTCGGGGATTGGGAACCCTTCGCGAGAATGTCCAAAGTTTCAGCGGGATTTCCAAAATGTTGAGAGGAACTCGAAACATGTCAACCTTGGTTTTGAGAATCTCTCCCGGAGTTTGAGAGATTTGGACGTGAAAGGGTACCAGTCTTGTCGGGGATTGGGAACCCTTCGCGAGAATGTCCAAAGTTTCAGCGGGATTTCCAAAATGTTGAGAGGAACTCGAAACATGTCAACCTTGGTTTTGAGAATCTCTCCCGGAGTTTGAGAGATTTGGACGTGAAAGGGTACCAGTCTTGTCGGGGATTGGGAACCCTTCGCGAGAATGTCCAAAGTTTCAGCGGGATTTCCAAAATGTTGAGAGGAACTCGAAACATGTCAACCTTGGTTTTGAGAATCTCTCCCGGAGTTTGAGAGATTTGGACGTGAAAGGGTACCAGTCTTGTCGGGGATTGGGAACCCTTCGCCAGAATGTCCAAAGTTTCAGCGGGATTTCCAAAATGTTGAGAGGAACTCGAAACATGTCAACCTTGGTTTTGAGAATCTCTCCCGGAGTTTGAGAGATTTGGACGTGAAAGGGTACCAGTCTTGTCGGGGATTGGGAACCCTTCGCGAGAATGTCCAAAGTTTCAGCGGGATTTCCAAAATGTTGAGAGGAACTCGAAACATGTGAACCTTGGTTTTGAGAATCTCTCCCGGAGTTTGAGAGATTTGGACGTGAAAGGGTACCAGTCTTGTCGGGGATTGGGAACCCTTTGCGAGAATGTCCAAAGTTTCAGCGGGATTTCCAAAATGTTGAGAGGAACTCGAAACATGTCAACCTTGGTTTTGAGAATCTCTCCCGGAGTTTGAGAGATTTGGACGTGAAAGGGTACCAGTCTTGTCGGGGATTGGGAACCCTTCGCGAGAATGTCCAAAGTTTCAGCGGGATTTCCAAAATGTTGAGAGGAACTCGAAACATGTCAACCTTGGTTTTGAGAATCTCTCCCGGAGTTTGAGAGATTTGGACGTGAAAGGGTACCAGTCTTGTCGGGGATTGGGAACCCTTCGCGAGAATGTCTAAAGTTTCAGCGGGATTTCCAAAATGTTGAGAGGAACTCGAAACATGTCAACCTTGGTTTTGAGAATCTCTCCCGGAGTTTGAGAGATTTGGACGTGAAAGGGTACCAGTCTTGTCGGGGATTGGGAACCCTTCGCCAGAATGTCCAAAGTTTCAGCGGGATTTCCAAAATGTTGAGAGGAAGTCGAATCATGTCAACCTTGGTTTTGAGAATCTCTCCCGGAGTTTGAGAGATTTGGACGTGAAAGGGTACCAGTCTTGTCGGGGATTGGGAACCCTTCGCGAGAATGTCTAAAGTTTCAGCGGGATTTCCAAAATGTTGAGAGGAACTCGAAACATGTCAACCTTGGTTTTGAGAATCTCTCCCGGAGTTTGAGAGATTTGGACGTGAAAGGGTACCAGTCTTGTCGGGGATTGGGAACCCTTTGCCAGAATGTCCAAAGTTTCAGCGGGATTTCCAAAATGTTGAGAGGAACTCGAAACATGTCAACCTTGGTTTTGAGAATCTCTCCCGGAGTTTGAGAGATTTGGACGTGAAAGGGTACCAGTCTTGTCGGGGATTGGGAACCCTTCGCCAGAATGTCCAAAGTTTCAGCGGGATTTCCAAAATGTTGAGAGGAACTCGAAACATGTCAACCTTGGTTTTGAGAATCTCTCCCGGAGTTTGAGAGATTTGGACGTGAAAGGGTACCAGTCTTGTCGGGGATTGGGAACCCTTCGCGAGAATGTCCAAAGTTTCAGCGGGATTTCCAAAATGTTGAGAGGAACTCGAAACATGTCAACCTTGGTTTTGAGAATCTCTCCCGGAGTTTGAGAGATTTGGACGTGAAAGGGTACCAGTCTTGTCGGGGATTGGGAACCCTTCGCCAGAATGTCCAAAGTTTCAGCGGGATTTCCAAAATGTTGAGAGGAACTCGAAACATGTCAACCTTGGTTTTGAGAATCTCTCCCGGAGTTTGAGAGATTTGGACGTGAAAGGGTACCAGTCTTGTCGGGGATTGGGAACCCTTCGCCAGAATGTCCAAAGTTTCAGCGGGATTTCCAAAATGTTGAGAGGAACTCGAAACATGTCAACCTTGGTTTTGAGAATCTCTCCCGGAGTTTGAGAGATTTGGACGTGAAAGGGTACCAGTCTTGTCGGGGATTGGGAACCCTTCGCGAGAATGTCCAAAGTTTCAGCGGGATTTCCAAAATGTTGAGAGGAACTCGAAACATGTCAACCTTGGTTTTGAGAATCTCTCCCGGAGTTTGAGAGATTTGGACGTGAAAGGGTACCAGTCTTGTCGGGGATTGGGAACCCTTCGCGAGAATGTCCAAAGTTTCAGCGGGATTTCCAAAATGTTGAGAGGAACTCGAATCATGTCAACCTTGGTTTTGAGAATCTCTCCCGGAGTCTGAGAGATTTGGACGTGAAAGGGTACCAGTCTTGTCGGGGATTGGGAACCCTTCGCCAGAATGTCCAAAGTTTCAGCGGGATTTCCAAAATGTTGAGAGGAACTCGAAACATGTCAACCTTGGTTTTGAGAATCTCTCCCGGAGTTTGAGAGATTTGGACGTGAAAGGGTACCAGTCTTGTCGGGGATTGGGAACCCTTCGCCAGAATGTCCAAAGTTTCAGCGGGATTTCCAAAATGTTGAGAGGAACTCGAAACATGTCAACCTTGGTTTTGAGAATCTCTCCCGGAGTTTGAGAGATTTGGACGTGAAAGGGTACCAGTCTTGTCGGGGATTGGGAACCCTTCGCCAGAATGTCCAAAGTTTCAGCGGGATTTCCAAAATGTTGAGAGGAACTCGAAACATGTCAACCTTGGTTTTGAGAATCTCTCCCGGAGTTTGAGAGATTTGGACGTGAAAGGGTACCAGTCTTGTCGGGGATTGGGAACCCTTCGCGAGAATGTCTAAAATTTCAGCTGGATTTCCAAAATGTTGAGAGGAACTCGAAACATGTCAACCTTGGTTTTGAGAATCTCTCCCGGAGTTTGAGAGATTTGGACGTGAAAGGGTACCAGTCTTGTCGGGGATTGGGAACCCTTCGCGAGAATGTCTAAAATTTCAGCTGGATTTCCAAAATGTTGAGAGGAACTCGAAACATGTCAACCTTGGTTTTGAGAATCTCTCCCGGAGTTTGAGAGATTTGGACGTGAAAGGGTACCAGTCTTGTCGGGGATTGGGAACCCTTCGCGAGAATGTCTAAAGTTTCAGCGGGATTTCCAAAATGTTGAGAGGAACTCGAAACATGTCAACCTTGGTTTTGAGAATCTCTCCCGGAGTTTGAGAGATTTGGACGTGAAAGGGTACCAGTCTTGTCGGGGATTGGGAACCCTTCGCGAGAATGTCCAAAGTTTCAGCGGGATTTCCAAAATGTTGAAAGGAACTCATAACATGTGAACCTTGGTTTAGAGAATCTCTCCCGGAGTTTGAGAGATTTGGACGTGAAAGGGTACCAGTCTTGTCGGGGATTGGGAACCCTTCGCCAGAATGTCCAAAGTTTCAGCGGGATTTCCAAAATGTTGAGAGGAACTCGAAACATGTGAACCTTGGTTTTGAGAATCTCTCCCGGAGTTTGAGAGATTTGGACGTGAAAGGGTACCAGTCTTGTCGGGGATTGGGAACCCTTCGCCAGAATGTCCAAAGTTTCAGCGCAGATTTCCAAAATGTTGAGAGGAACTCGAAACATGTCAACCTTGGTTTTGAGAATCTCTCCCGGAGTTTGAGAGATTTGGACGTGAAAGGGTACCAGTCTTGTCGGGGATTGGGAACCCTTCGCCAGAATGTCCAAAGTTTCAGCGGGATTTCCAAAATGTTGAGAGGAACTCGAAACATGTCAACCTTGGTTTTGAGAATCTCTCCCGGAGTTTGAGAGATTTGGACGTGAAAGGGTACCAGTCTTGTCGGGGATTGGGAACCCTTCGCGAGAATGTCCAAAGTTTCAGCGGGATTTCCAAAATGTTGAAAGGAACTCATAACATGTGAACCTTGGTTTTGAGAATCTCTCCCAAAGTTCGAGAGATTTGGACGTGAAAGGGTACCAGTCTTGTCGGGGATTGGGAACCCTTCGCCAGAATGTCCAAAGTTTCAGCGGGATTTCCAAAATGTTGAGAGGAACTCGAAACATGTCAACCTTGGTTTTGAGAATCTCTCCCGGAGTTTGAGAGATTTGGACGTGAAAGGGTACCAGTCTTGTCGGGGATTGGGAACCCTTCGCCAGAATGTCCAAAGTTTCAGCGGGATTTCCAAAATGTTGAGAGGAACTCGAAACATGTGAACCTTGGTTTTGAGAATCTCTCCCAAAGTTCGAGAGATTTGGACGTGAAAGGGTACCAGTCTTGTCGGGGATTGGGAACCCTTCGCCAGAATGTCCAAAGTTTCAGCGGGATTTCCAAAATGTTGAGAGGAACTCGAAACATGTCAACCTTGGTTTTGAGAATCTCTCCCGGAGTTTGAGAGATTTGGACGTGAAAGGGTACCAGTCTTGTCGGGGATTGGGAACCCTTCGCGAGAATGTCCAAAGTTTCAGCGGGATTTCCAAAATGTTGAGAGGAACTCGAAACATGTGAACCTTGGTTTTGAGGATCTCTCCCGGAGTTTGAGAGATTTGGACGTGAAAGGGTACCAGTCTTGTCGGGGATTGGGAACCCTTCGCGAGAATGTCCAAAGTTTCAGCGGGATTTCCAAAATGTTGAGAGGAACTCGAAACATGTCAACCTCGGTTTTGAGAATCTCTCCCGGAGTTTGAGAGATTTGGACGTGAAAGGGTACCAGTCTTGTCGGGGATTGGGAACCCTTCGCGAGAATGTCCAAAGTTTCAGCGGGATTTCCAAAATGTTGAGAGGAACTCGAAACATGTCAACTTTGGTTTTGAGAATCTCTCCCGGAGTTTGAGAGATTTGGACATGAAAGGGTACCAGTCTTGTCGGGGATTGGGAACCCTTAGCGAGAATGTCCAAAGTTTCAGCGGGATTTCCAAAATGTTGAGAGGAACTTGAAACATGTCAACCTTGGTTTTGAGAATCTCTCCCGGAGTTTGAGAGATTTGGACGTGAAAGGGTACCAGTCTTGTCGGGGATTGGGAACCCTTCGCCAGAATGTCCAAAGTTTCAGCGGGATTTCCAAAATGTTGAAAGGAACTAGAAACATGTCAACCTTGGTTTTGAGAATCTCTCCCGGAGTTTGAGAGATTTGGACGTGAAAGGGTACCAGTCTTGTCGGGGATTGGGAACCCTTCGCGAGAATGTCCCAAGTTTCAGCGGGATTTCCAAAATGTTGAGAGGAACTCGAAACATGTCAACCTCGGTTTTGAGAATCTCTCCCGGAGTTTGAGAGATTTGGACGTGAAAGGGTACCAGTCTTGTCGGGGATTGGGAACCCTTCGCGAGAATGTCCAAAGTTTCAGCGGGATTTCCAAAATGTTGAGAGGAACTCGAAACATGTCAACCTTGGTTTTGAGAATCTCTCCCGGAGTTTGAGAGATTTGGACGTGAAAGGGTACCAGTCTTGTCGGGGATTGGGAACCCTTAGCGAGAATGTCCAAAGTTTCAGCGGGATTTCCAAAATGTTGAAAGGAACTCGAAACATGTGAACCTTGGTTTTGAGAATCTCTCCCGGAGTTTGAGAGATTTGGACGTGAAAGGGTACCAGTCTTGTCGGGGATTGGGAACCCTTCGCGAGAATGTCAAAAGTTTCAGCGGGATTTCCAAAATGTTGAGAGGAACTCGAAACATGTGAACCTTGGTTTTGAGAATCTCTCCCGGAGTTTGAGAGATTTGGACGTGAAAGGGTACCAGTCTTGTCGGGGATTGGGAACCCTTCGCGAGAATGTCCAAAGTTTCAGCGGGATTTCCAAAATGTTGAGAGGAACTTGAATCATGTCAACCTTGGTTTTGAGAATCTCTCCCGGAGTCTGAGAGATTTGGACGTGAAAGGGTACCAGTCTTGTCGGGGATTGGGAACCCTTCGCGAGAATGTCCAAAGTTTCAGCGGGATTTCCAAAATGTTGAGAGGAACTTGAAACATGTCAACCTTGGTTTTGAGAATCTCTCCCGGAGTTTGAGAGATTTGGACGTGAAAGGGTACCAGTCTTGTCGGGGATTGGGAACCCTTCGCGAGAATGTCCAAAGTTTCAGCGGGATTTCCAAAATGTTGAGAGGAACTCGAAACATGTCAACCTCGGTTTTGAGAATCTCTCCCGGAGTTTGAGAGATTTGGACGTGAAAGGGTACCAGTCTTGTCGGGGATTGGGAACCCTTCGCCAGAATGTCCAAAGTTTCAGCGGGATTTCCAAAATGTTGAGAGGAACTCGAAACATGTGAACCTTGGTTTTGAGAATCTCTCCCGGAGTTTGAGAGATTTGGACATGAAACGGTACCAGTCTTGTCGGGGATTGGGAACCCTTCGCGAGAATGTCCAAAGTTTCAGCGGGATTTCCAAAATGTTGAGAGGAACTCGAAACATGTCAACCTTGGTTTTGAGAATCTCTCCCAAAGTTCGAGAGATTTGGACGTGAAAGGGTACCAGTCTTGTCGGGGATTGGGAACCCTTCGCAAGAATGTCCAAAGTTTCAGCGGGATTTCCAAAATGTTGAGAGGAACTCGAAACATGTCAACCTTGGTTTTGAGAATCTCTCCCGGAGTTTGAGAGATTTGGACGTGAAAGGGTACCAGTCTTGTTGGGGATTGGGAACCCTTCGCCAGAATGTCCAAAGTTTCAGCGGGATTTCCAAAATGTTGAGAGGAACTCGAAACATGTCAACCTTGGTTTTGAGAATCTCTCCCGGAGTTTGAGAGATTTGGACGTGAAAGGGTACCAGTCTTAGTCTGGGATTGGGAACCCTTCGCGAGAATGTCCAAAGTTTCAGCGGGATTTTCAAAATGTTGAGAGGAACTCGAAACATGTCAACCTTGGTTTTGAGAATCTCTCCCGGAGTTTGAGAGATTTGGACGTGAAAGGGTACCAGTCTTGTCGGGGATTAGGAACCCTTCGCCAGAATGTCCAAAGTTTCAGCGGGATTTCCAAAATGTTGAGAGGAACTCGAAACATGTCAACCTTGGTTTTGAGAATCTCTCCTGGAGTTTGAGAGATTTGGACGTGAAAGGGTACCAGTCTTGTCGGGGATTGGGAACCCTTCGCTAGAATGTCCAAATTTTCAGCGGGATTTCCAAAATGTTGAGAGGAACTCGAAACATGTGAACCTTGGTTTTGAGAATCTCTCCCGGAGTTTGAGAGATTTGGACGTGAAAGGGTACCAGTCTTGTCGGGGATTGGGAACCCTTCGCCACAATGTCCAAAGTTTCAGCGGGATTTCCAAAATGTTGAGAGGAACTCGAAACATGTCAACCTTGGTTTTGAGAATCTCTCCCGGAGTTTGAGAGATTTGGACGTGAAAGGGTACCAGTCTTGTCGGGGATTGGGAACCCTTCGCGAGAATGTCCAAAGTTTCAGCGGGATTTCCAAAATGTTGAGAGGAACTCGAAACATGTCAACCTCGGTTTTGAGAATCTCTCCCGGAGTTTGAGAGATTTGGACGTGAAAGGGTACCAGTCTTAGTCTGGGATTGGGAACCCTTCGCGAGAATGTCCAAAGTTTCAGCGGGATTTTCAAAATGTTGAGAGGAACTCGAAACATGTCAACCTTGGTTTTGAGAATCTCTCCCAGAGTTTGAGAGATTTGGATGTGAAAGGGTACCAGTCTTGTCGGGGATTGGGAACCCTTCGCGAGAATGTCCAAAGTTTCAGCGGGATTTCCAAAATGTTGAGAGGAACTCGAAACATGTCAACCTTGGTTTTGAGAATCTCTCCCGGAGTTTGAGAGATTTGGACGTGAAAGGGTACCAGTCTTGTCGGGGATTGGGAACCCTTCGCCACAATGTCCAAAGTTTCAGCGGGATTTCCAAAATGTTGAGAGGAACTCGAAACATGTCAACCTTGGTTTTGAGAATCTCTCCCGGAGTTTGAGAGATTTGGACGTGAAAGGGTACCAGTCTTGTCACGGATTGCGAACCCTTCGCCAGAATGTCCAAAGTTTCAGCGGGATTTCCAAAATGTTGAGAGGAACTCGAAACATGTCAACCTTGGTTTTGAGAATCTCTCCCGGAGTTTGAGAGATTTGGACGTGAAAGGGTACCAGTCTTGTCGGGGATTGGGAACCCTTCGCGAGAATGTCCAAAGTTTCAGCGGGATTTCCAAAATGTTGAGAGGAACTCGAAACATGTCAACCTTGGTTTTGAGAATCTCTCCCGGAGTTTGAGAGATTTGGACGTGAAAGGGTACCAGTCTTGTCGGGGATTGGGAACCCTTCGCCAGAATGTCCAAAGTTTCAGCGGGATTTCCAAAATGTTGAGAGGAACTCGAAACATGTCAACCTTGGTTTTGAGAATCTCTCCCGGAGTTTGAGAGATTTGGACGTGAAAGGGTACCAGTCTTGTCGGGGATTGGGAACCCTTCGCGAGAATGTCCAAAGTTTCAGCGGGATTTCCAAAATGTTGAGAGGAACTCGAAACATGTCAACCTTGGTTTTGAGAATCTCTCCCGGAGTTTGAGAGATTTGGACGTGAAAGGGTACCAGTCTTGTCGGGGATTGGGAACCCTTCGCCAGAATGTCCAAAGTTTCAGCGGGATTTCCAAAATGTTGAGAGGAAGTCGAATCATGTCAACCTTGGTTTTGAGAATCTCTCCCGGAGTTTGAGAGATTTGGACGTGAAAGGGTACCAGTCTTGTCGGGGATTGGGAACCCTTCGCGAGAATGTCCAAAGTTTCAGCGGGATTTCCAAAATGTTGAGAGGAACTCGAAACATGTCAACCTTGGTTTTGAGAATCTCTCCCGGAGTTTGAGAGATTTGGACGTGAAAGGGTACCAGTCTTGTCGGGGATTGGGAACCCTTCGCCAGAATGTCCAAAGTTTCAGCGGGATTTCCAAAATGTTGAGAGGAACTCGAAACATGTCAACCTTGGTTTTGAGAATCTCTCCCGGAGTTTGAGAGATTTGGACGTGAAAGGGTACCAGTCTTGTCGGGGATTGGGAACCCTTCGCGAGAATGTCCAAAGTTTCAGCGGGATTTCCAAAATGTTGAGAGGAACTCGAAACATGTGAACCTTGGTTTTGAGAATCTCTCCCGGAGTTTGAGAGATTTGGACGTGAAAGGGTACCAGTCTTGTCGGGGATTGGGAACCCTTCGCGAGAATGTCCAAAGTTTCAGCGGGATTTCCAAAATGTTGAGAGGAACTCGAAACATGTCAACCTTGGTTTTGAGAATCTCTCCCGGAGTTTGAGAGATTTGGACGTGAAAGGGTACCAGTCTTGTCGGGGATTGGGAACCCTTCGCGAGAATGTCCAAAGTTTCAGCGGGATTTCCAAAATGTTGAGAGGAACTCGAAACATGTCAACCTTGGTTTTGAGAATCTCTCCCGGAGTTTGAGAGATTTGGACGTGAAAGGGTACCAGTCTTGTCGGGGATTGGGAACCCTTCACGAGAATGTCCAAAGTTTCAGCGGGATTTCCAAAATGTTGAGAGGAACTCGAAACATGTCAACCTTGGTTTTGAGAATCTCTCCCGGAGTTTGAGAGATTTGGACGTGAAAGGGTACCAGTCTTGTCGGGGATTGGGAACCCTTCGCGAGAATGTCTAAAGTTTCAGCGGGATTTCCAAAATGTTGAGAGGAACTCGAAACATGTCAACCTTGGTTTTGAGAATCTCTCCCGGAGTTTGAGAGATTTGGACGTGAAAGGGTACCAGTCTTGTCGGGGATTGGGAACCCTTCGCCAGAATGTCCAAAGTTTCAGCGGGATTTCCAAAATGTTGAGAGGAAGTCGAATCATGTCAACCTTGGTTTTGAGAATCTCTCCCGGAGTTTGAGAGATTTGGACGTGAAAGGGTACCAGTCTTGTCGGGGATTGGGAACCCTTCGCGAGAATGTCTAAAGTTTCAGCGGGATTTCCAAAATGTTGAGAGGAACTCGAAACATGTCAACCTTGGTTTTGAGAATCTCTCCCGGAGTTTGAGAGATTTGGACGTGAAAGGGTACCAGTCTTGTCGGGGATTGGGAACCCTTTGCCAGAATGTCCAAAGTTTCAGCGGGATTTCCAAAATGTTGAGAGGAACTCGAAACATGTCAACCTTGGTTTTGAGAATCTCTCCCGGAGTTTGAGAGATTTGGACGTGAAAGGGTACCAGTCTTGTCGGGGATTGGGAACCCTTCGCGAGAATGTCCAAAGTTTCAGCGGGATTTCCAAAATGTTGAGAGGAACTCGAAACATGTCAACCTTGGTTTTGAGAATCTCTCCCGGAGTTTGAGAGATTTGGACGTGAAAGGGTACCAGTCTTGTCGGGGATTGGGAACCCTTCGCGAGAATGTCCAAAGTTTCAGCGGGATTTCCAAAATGTTGAGAGGAACTCGAAACATGTCAACCTTGGTTTTGAGAATCTCTCCCGGAGTTTGAGAGATTTGGACGTGAAAGGGTACCAGTCTTGTCGGGGATTGGGAACCCTTCGCCAGAATGTCCAAAGTTTCAGCGGGATTTCCAAAATGTTGAGAGGAACTCGAAACATGTCAACCTTGGTTTTGAGAATCTCTCCCGGAGTTTGAGAGATTTGGACGTGAAAGGGTACCAGTCTTGTCGGGGATTGGGAACCCTTCGCGAGAATGTCCAAAGTTTCAGCGGGATTTCCAAAATGTTGAGAGGAACTCGAAACATGTCAACCTTGGTTTTGAGAATCTCTCCCGGAGTTTGAGAGATTTGGACGTGAAAGGGTACCAGTCTTGTCGGGGATTGGGAACCCTTCGCCAGAATGTCCAAAGTTTCAGCGGGATTTCCAAAATGTTGAGAGGAACTCGAAACATGTCAACCTTGGTTTTGAGAATCTCTCCCGGAGTTTGAGAGATTTGGACGTGAAAGGGTACCAGTCTTGTCGGGGATTGGGAACCCTTCGCGAGAATGTCCAAAGTTTCAGCGGGATTTCCAAAATGTTGAGAGGAACTCGAATCATGTCAACCTTGGTTTTGAGAATCTCTCCCGGAGTCTGAGAGATTTGGACGTGAAAGGGTACCAGTCTTGTCGGGGATTGGGAACCCTTCGCCAGAATGTCCAAAGTTTCAGCGGGATTTCCAAAATGTTGAGAGGAACTCGAAACATGTCAACCTTGGTTTTGAGAATCTCTCCCGGAGTTTGAGAGATTTGGACGTGAAAGGGTACCAGTCTTGTCGGGGATTGGGAACCCTTCGCGAGAATGTCCAAAGTTTCAGCGGGATTTCCAAAATGTTGAGAGGAACTCGAAACATGTCAACCTTGGTTTTGAGAATCTCTCCCGGAGTTTGAGAGATTTGGACGTGAAAGGGTACCAGTCTTGTCGGGGATTGGGAACCCTTCGCCAGAATGTCCAAAGTTTCAGCGGGATTTCCAAAATGTTGAGAGGAACTCGAAACATGTCAACCTTGGTTTTGAGAATCTCTCCCGGAGTTTGAGAGATTTGGACGTGAAAGGGTACCAGTCTTGTCGGGGATTGGGAACCCTTCGCGAGAATGTCTAAAATTTCAGCTGGATTTCCAAAATGTTGAGAGGAACTCGAAACATGTCAACCTTGGTTTTGAGAATCTCTCCCGGAGTTTGAGAGATTTGGACGTGAAAGGGTACCAGTCTTGTCGGGGATTGGGAACCCTTCGCGAGAATGTCTAAAGTTTCAGCGGGATTTCCAAAATGTTGAGAGGAACTCGAAACATGTCAACCTTGGTTTTGAGAATCTCTCCCGGAGTTTGAGAGATTTGGACGTGAAAGGGTACCAGTCTTGTCGGGGATTGGGAACCCTTCGCGAGAATGTCCAAAGTTTCAGCGGGATTTCCAAAATGTTGAAAGGAACTCATAACATGTGAACCTTGGTTTAGAGAATCTCTCCCGGAGTTTGAGAGATTTGGACGTGAAAGGGTACCAGTCTTGTCGGGGATTGGGAACCCTTCGCGAGAATGTCCAAAGTTTCAGCGGGATTTCCAAAATGTTGAGAGGAACTCGAAACATGTGAACCTTGGTTTTGAGAATCTCTCCCGGAGTTTGAGAGATTTGGACGTGAAAGGGTACCAGTCTTGTCGGGGATTGGGAACCCTTCGCCAGAATGTCCAAAGTTTCAGCGCAGATTTCCAAAATGTTGAGAGGAACTCGAAACATGTCAACCTTGGTTTTGAGAATCTCTCCCGGAGTTTGAGAGATTTGGACGTGAAAGGGTACCAGTCTTGTCGGGGATTGGGAACCCTTCGCCAGAATGTCCAAAGTTTCAGCGGGATTTCCAAAATGTTGAGAGGAACTCGAAACATGTCAACCTTGGTTTTGAGAATCTCTCCCGGAGTTTGAGAGATTTGGACGTGAAAGGGTACCAGTCTTGTCGGGGATTGGGAACCCTTCACGAGAATGTCCAAAGTTTCAGCGGGATTTCCAAAATGTTGAGAGGAACTCGAAACATGTCAACCTTGGTTTTGAGAATCTCTCCCGGAGTTTGAGAGATTTGGACGTGAAAGGGTACCAGTCTTGTCGGGGATTGGGAACCCTTCGCGAGAATGTCTAAAGTTTCAGCGGGATTTCCAAAATGTTGAGAGGAACTCGAAACATGTCAACCTTGGTTTTGAGAATCTCTCCCGGAGTTTGAGAGATTTGGACGTGAAAGGGTACCAGTCTTGTCGGGGATTGGGAACCCTTCGCCAGAATGTCCAAAGTTTCAGCGGGATTTCCAAAATGTTGAGAGGAAGTCGAATCATGTCAACCTTGGTTTTGAGAATCTCTCCCGGAGTTTGAGAGATTTGGACGTGAAAGGGTACCAGTCTTGTCGGGGATTGGGAACCCTTCGCGAGAATGTCTAAAGTTTCAGCGGGATTTCCAAAATGTTGAGAGGAACTCGAAACATGTCAACCTTGGTTTTGAGAATCTCTCCCGGAGTTTGAGAGATTTGGACGTGAAAGGGTACCAGTCTTGTCGGGGATTGGGAACCCTTTGCCAGAATGTCCAAAGTTTCAGCGGGATTTCCAAAATGTTGAGAGGAACTCGAAACATGTCAACCTTGGTTTTGAGAATCTCTCCCGGAGTTTGAGAGATTTGGACGTGAAAGGGTACCAGTCTTGTCGGGGATTGGGAACCCTTCGCGAGAATGTCCAAAGTTTCAGCGGGATTTCCAAAATGTTGAGAGGAACTCGAAACATGTCAACCTTGGTTTTGAGAATCTCTCCCGGAGTTTGAGAGATTTGGACGTGAAAGGGTACCAGTCTTGTCGGGGATTGGGAACCCTTCGCGAGAATGTCCAAAGTTTCAGCGGGATTTCCAAAATGTTGAGAGGAACTCGAAACATGTCAACCTTGGTTTTGAGAATCTCTCCCGGAGTTTGAGAGATTTGGACGTGAAAGGGTACCAGTCTTGTCGGGGATTGGGAACCCTTCGCCAGAATGTCCAAAGTTTCAGCGGGATTTCCAAAATGTTGAGAGGAACTCGAAACATGTCAACCTTGGTTTTGAGAATCTCTCCCGGAGTTTGAGAGATTTGGACGTGAAAGGGTACCAGTCTTGTCGGGGATTGGGAACCCTTCGCGAGAATGTCCAAAGTTTCAGCGGGATTTCCAAAATGTTGAGAGGAACTCGAAACATGTCAACCTTGGTTTTGAGAATCTCTCCCGGAGTTTGAGAGATTTGGACGTGAAAGGGTACCAGTCTTGTCGGGGATTGGGAACCCTTCGCCAGAATGTCCAAAGTTTCAGCGGGATTTCCAAAATGTTGAGAGGAACTCGAAACATGTCAACCTTGGTTTTGAGAATCTCTCCCGGAGTTTGAGAGATTTGGACGTGAAAGGGTACCAGTCTTGTCGGGGATTGGGAACCCTTCGCGAGAATGTCCAAAGTTTCAGCGGGATTTCCAAAATGTTGAGAGGAACTCGAATCATGTCAACCTTGGTTTTGAGAATCTCTCCCGGAGTCTGAGAGATTTGGACGTGAAAGGGTACCAGTCTTGTCGGGGATTGGGAACCCTTCGCCAGAATGTCCAAAGTTTCAGCGGGATTTCCAAAATGTTGAGAGGAACTCGAAACATGTCAACCTTGGTTTTGAGAATCTCTCCCGGAGTTTGAGAGATTTGGACGTGAAAGGGTACCAGTCTTGTCGGGGATTGGGAACCCTTCGCGAGAATGTCCAAAGTTTCAGCGGGATTTCCAAAATGTTGAGAGGAACTCGAAACATGTCAACCTTGGTTTTGAGAATCTCTCCCGGAGTTTGAGAGATTTGGACGTGAAAGGGTACCAGTCTTGTCGGGGATTGGGAACCCTTCGCCAGAATGTCCAAAGTTTCAGCGGGATTTCCAAAATGTTGAGAGGAACTCGAAACATGTCAACCTTGGTTTTGAGAATCTCTCCCGGAGTTTGAGAGATTTGGACGTGAAAGGGTACCAGTCTTGTCGGGGATTGGGAACCCTTCGCGAGAATGTCTAAAATTTCAGCTGGATTTCCAAAATGTTGAGAGGAACTCGAAACATGTCAACCTTGGTTTTGAGAATCTCTCCCGGAGTTTGAGAGATTTGGACGTGAAAGGGTACCAGTCTTGTCGGGGATTGGGAACCCTTCGCGAGAATGTCTAAAGTTTCAGCGGGATTTCCAAAATGTTGAGAGGAACTCGAAACATGTCAACCTTGGTTTTGAGAATCTCTCCCGGAGTTTGAGAGATTTGGACGTGAAAGGGTACCAGTCTTGTCGGGGATTGGGAACCCTTCGCGAGAATGTCCAAAGTTTCAGCGGGATTTCCAAAATGTTGAAAGGAACTCATAACATGTGAACCTTGGTTTAGAGAATCTCTCCCGGAGTTTGAGAGATTTGGACGTGAAAGGGTACCAGTCTTGTCGGGGATTGGGAACCCTTCGCGAGAATGTCCAAAGTTTCAGCGGGATTTCCAAAATGTTGAGAGGAACTCGAAACATGTGAACCTTGGTTTTGAGAATCTCTCCCGGAGTTTGAGAGATTTGGACGTGAAAGGGTACCAGTCTTGTCGGGGATTGGGAACCCTTCGCCAGAATGTCCAAAGTTTCAGCGCAGATTTCCAAAATGTTGAGAGGAACTCGAAACATGTCAACCTTGGTTTTGAGAATCTCTCCCGGAGTTTGAGAGATTTGGACGTGAAAGGGTACCAGTCTTGTCGGGGATTGGGAACCCTTCGCCAGAATGTCCAAAGTTTCAGCGGGATTTCCAAAATGTTGAGAGGAACTCGAAACATGTCAACCTTGGTTTTGAGAATCTCTCCCGGAGTTTGAGAGATTTGGACGTGAAAGGGTACCAGTCTTGTCGGGGATTGGGAACCCTTCGCGAGAATGTCCAAAGTTTCAGCGGGATTTCCAAAATGTTGAGAGGAACTCGAAACATGTCAACCTTGGTTTTGAGAATCTCTCCCGGAGTTTGAGAGATTTGGATGTGAAAGGGTACCAGTCTTGTCGGGGATTGGGAACCCTTCGCCAGAATGTCCAAAGTTTCAGCGGGATTTCCAAAATGTTGAGAGGAACTCGAAACATGTCAGCCTTGGTTTTGAGAATCTCTCCCGGAGTTTGAGAGATTTGGACGTGAAAGGGTACCAGTCTTGTCGGGGATTGGGAACCCTTCGCGAGAATGTCTAAAGTTTCAGCGGGATTTCCAAAATGTTGAGAGGAACTCGAAACATGTCAACCTTGGTTTTGAGAATCTCTCCCGGAGTTTGAGAGATTTGGACGTGAAAGGGTACCAGTCTTGTCGGGGATTGGGAACCCTTCGCGAGAATGTCCAAAGTTTCAGCGGGATTTCCAAAATGTTGAGAGGAACTCGAAACATGTCAACCTTGGTTTTGAGAATCTCTCCCGGAGTTTGAGAGATTTGGACGTGAAAGGGTACCAGTCTTGTCGGGGATTGGGAACCCTTCGCGAGAATGTCCAAAGTTTCAGCGGGATTTCCAAAATGTTGAGAATAACTCGAAACATGTCAACCTTGGTTTTGAGAATCTCTCCCGGAGTTTGAGAGATTTGGACGTGAAAGGGTACCAGTCTTGTCGGGGATTGGGAACCCTTCGCCAGAATGTCCAAAGTTTCAGCGGGATTTCCAAAATGTTGAGAGGAACTCGAAACATGTCAACCTCGGTTTTGAGAATCTCTCCCGGAGTTTGAGAGATTTGGACGTGAAAGGGTACCAGTCTTGTCGGGGATTGGGAACCCTTCGCGAGAATGTCCAAAGTTTCAGCGGGATTTCCAAAATGTTGAGAGGAACTCGAAACATGTCAACCTTGGTTTTGAGAATCTCTCCCGGAGTTTGAGAGATTTGGACGTGAAAGGGTACCAGTCTTGTCGGGGATTGGGAACCCTTCGCGAGAATGTCCAAAGTTTCAGCGGGATTTCCAAAATGTTGAAAGGAACTCGAAACATGTGAACCTTGGTTTTGAGAATCTCTCCCGGAGTTTGAGAGATTTGGACGTGAAAGGGTACCAGTCTTGTCGGGGATTGGGAACCCTTCGCGAGAATGTCCAAAGTTTCAGCGGGATTTCCAAAATGTTGAGAGGAACTCGAAACATGTCAACCTTGGTTTTGAGAATCTCTCCCGGAGTTTGAGAGATTTGGACGTGAAAGGGTACCAGTCTTGTCGGGGATTGGGAACCCTTCGCGAGAATGTCCAAAGTTTCAGCGGGATTTCCAAAATGTTGAGAGGAACTCGAAACATGTCAACCTTGGTTTTGAGAATCTCTCCCGGAGTTTGAGAGATTTGGACGTGAAAGGGTACCAGTCTTGTCGGGGATTGGGAACCCTTCGCGAGAATGTCCAAAGTTTCAGCGGGATTTCCAAAATGTTGAGAGGAACTCGAAACATGTCAACCTTGGTTTTGAGAATCTCTCCCGGAGTTTGAGAGATTTGGACGTGAAAGGGTACCAGTCTTGTCGGGGATTGGGAACCCTTCGCCAGAATGTCCAAAGTTTCAGCGGGATTTCCAAAATGTTGAGAGGAACTCGAAACATGTGAACCTTGGTTTTGAGAATCTCTCCCGGAGTTTGAGAGATTTGGACGTGAAAGGGTACCAGTCTTGTCGGGGATTGGGAACCCTTCGCGAGAATGTCCAAAGTTTCAGCGGGATTTCCAAAATGTTGAGAGGAACTCGAATCATGTCAACCTTGGTTTTGAGAATCTCTCCCGGAGTTCGAGAGATTTGGACGTGAAAGGGTACCAGTCTTGTCGGGGATTGGGAACCCTTCGCCAGAATGTCCAAAGTTTCAGCGGGATTTCCAAAATGTTGAGAGGAACTCGAAACATGTCAACCTTGGTTTTGAGAATCTCTCCCGGAGTTTGAGAGATTTGGACGTGAAAGGGTACCAGTCTTGTCGGGGATTGGGAACCCTTCGCCAGAATGTCCAAAGTTTCAGCGGGATTTCCAAAATGTTGAGAGGAACTCGAAACATGTGAACCTTGGTTTTGAGAATCTCTCCCGGAGTTTGAGAGATTTGGACGTGAAAGGGTACCAGTCTTGTCGGGGATTGGGAACCCTTCGCGAGAATGTCTAAAATTTCAGCGGGATTTCCAAAATGTTGAGAGGAACTCGAAACATGTCAACCTTGGTTTTGAGAATCTCTCCCGGAGTTTGAGAGATTTGGACGTGAAAGGGTACCAGTCTTGTCGGGGATTGGGAACCCTTCGCGAGAATGTCCAAAGTTTCAGCGGGATTTCCAAAATGTTGAGAGGAACTCGAAACATGTCAACCTTGGTTTTGAGAATCTCTCCCTGAGTTTGAGAGATTTGGACGTGAAAGGGTACCAGTCTTGTCGGGGATTGGGAACCCTTCGCCAGAATGTCCAAAGTTTCAGCGCAGATTTCCAAAATGTTGAGAGGAACTCGAAACATGTCAACCTTGGTTTTGAGAATCTCTCCCGGAGTTTGACAGATTTGGACGTGAAAGGGTACCAGTCTTGTCGGGGATTGGGAACCCTTCGCCAGAATGTCCAAAGTTTCAGCGGGATTTCCAAAATGTTGAGAGGAACTCGAATCATGTCAACCTTGGTTTTGAGAATCTCTCCCGGAGTTTGAGAGATTTGGACGTGAAAGGGTACCAGTCTTGTCGGGGATTGGGAACCCTTCGCGAGAATGTCCAAAGTTTCAGCGGGATTTCCAAAATGTTGAGAGGAACTCGAAACATGTCAACCTTGGTTTTGAGAATCTCTCCCGGAGTTTGAGAGATTTGGATGTGAAAGGGTACCAGTCTTGTCGGGGATTGGGAACCCTTCGCCAGAATGTCCAAAGTTTCAGCGGGATTTCCAAAATGTTGAGAGGAACTCGAAACATGTCAACCTTGGTTTTGAGAATCTCTCCCGGAGTTTGAGAGATTTGGACGTGAAAGGGTACCAGTCTTGTCGGGGATTGGGAACCCTTCGCGAGAATGTCTAAAGTTTCAGCGGGATTTCCAAAATGTTGAGAGGAACTCGAAACATGTCAACCTTGGTTTTGAGAATCTCTCCCGGAGTTTGAGAGATTTGGACGTGAAAGGGTACCAGTCTTGTCGGGGATTGGGAACCCTTCGCGAGAATGTCCAAAGTTTCAGCGGGATTTCCAAAATGTTGAGAGGAACTCGAAACATGTCAACCTTGGTTTTGAGAATCTCTCCCGGAGTTTGAGAGATTTGGACGTGAAAGGGTACCAGTCTTGTCGGGGATTGGGAACCCTTCGCGAGAATGTCCAAAGTTTCAGCGGGATTTCCAAAATGTTGAGAGGAACTCGAAACATGTCAACCTTGGTTTTGAGAATCTCTCCCGGAGTTTGAGAGATTTGGACGTGAAAGGGTACCAGTCTTGTCGGGGATTGGGAACCCTTCGCGAGAATGTCCAAAGTTTCAGCGGGATTTCCAAAATGTTGAGAATAACTCGAAACATGTCAACCTTGGTTTTGAGAATCTCTCCCGGAGTTTGAGAGATTTGGACGTGAAAGGGTACCAGTCTTGTCGGGGATTGGGAACCCTTCGCGAGAATGTCCAAAGTTTCAGCGGGATTTCCAAAATGTTGAGAGGAACTCGAAACATGTCAACCTCGGTTTTGAGAATCTCTCCCGGAGTTTGAGAGATTTGGACGTGAAAGGGTACCAGTCTTGTCGGGGATTGGGAACCCTTCGCGAGAATGTCCAAAGTTTCAGCGGGATTTCCAAAATGTTGAGAGGAACTCGAAACATGTCAACCTTGGTTTTGAGAATCTCTCCCGGAGTCTGAGAGATTTGGACGTGAAAGGGTACCAGTCTTGTCGGGGATTGGGAACCCTTCGCGAGAATGTCCAAAGTTTCAGCGGGATTTCCAAAATGTTGAGAGGAACTCGAAACATGTGAACCTTGGTTTTGAGAATCTCTCCCGGAGTTTGAGAGATTTGGACGTGAAAGGGTACCAGTCTTGTCGGGGATTGGGAACCCTTCGCGAGAATGTCCAAAGTTTCAGCGGGATTTCCAAAATGTTGAGAGGAACTCGAAACATGTCAACCTTGGTTTTGAGAATCTCTCCCGGAGTTTGAGAGATTTGGACGTGAAAGGGTACCATTCTTGTCGGGGATTGGGAACCCTTCGCAAGAATGTCCAAAGTTTCAGCGGGATTTCCAAAATGTTGAGAGGAACTCGAAACATGTCAACCTTGGTTTTGAGAATCTCTCCCGGAGTTTGAGAGATTTGGACGTGAAAGGGTACCAGTCTTGTCGGGGATTGGGAACCCTTCGCCAGAATGTCCAAAGTTTCAGCGGGATTTCCAAAATGTTGAGAGGAACTCGAAACATGTGAACCTTGGTTTTGAGAATCTCTCCCGGAGTTTGAGAGATTTGGACGTGAAAGGGTACCAGTCTTGTCGGGGATTGGGAACCCTTCGCCAGAATGTCCAAAGTTTCAGCGGGATTTCCAAAATGTTGAGAGGAACTCGAAACATGTCAACCTCGGTTTTGAGAATCTCTCTCGGAGTTTGAGAGATTTGGACGTGAAAGGGTACCAGTCTTAGTCTGGGATTGGGAACCCTTCGCGAGAATGTCCAGAGTTTCAGTGGGATTTTCAAAATGTTGAGAGGAACTCGAAACATGTCAACCTCGGTTTTGAGAATCTCTCCCGGAGTTTGAGAGATTTGGACGTGAAAGGGTACCAGTCTTGTCGGGGATTGGGAACCCTTCGCCAGAATGTCCAAAGTTTCAGCGGGATTTCCAAAATGTTGAGAGGAACTCGAATCAGGTCAACCTTGGTTTTGAGAATCTCTCCCGGAGTTTGAGAGATTTGGACATGAAAGGGTACCAGTCTTGTCGAGGATTTGGAACCCTTCGCGAGAATGTCCAAAGCTTCAGCGGGATTTCCAAAATGTTGAGAGGAACTCGAAACATGTCAACCTTGGTTTTGAGAATCTCTCCCGGAGTTTGAGAGATTTGGACGTGAAAGGGTACCAGTCTTGTCGGGGATTGGGAACCCTTCGCGAGAATGTCCAAAGTTTCAGCGGGATTTCCAAAATGTTGAGAGGAACTCGAAACATGTCAACCTTGGTTTTGAGAATCTCTCCCGGAGTTTGAGAGATTTGGACGTGAAAGGGTACCAGTCTTGTCGGGGATTGGGAACCCTTCGCGAGAATGTCCAAAGTTTCAGCGGGATTTCCAAAATGTTGAGAGGAACTCGAAACATGTCAACCTCGGTTTTGAGGTTGTCTCTCCCGGAGTTTGAGAGATTTGGACGTGAAAGGGTACCAGTCTTGTCGGGGATTGGGAACCCTTCGCGAGAATGTCCAAAGTTTCAGCGGGATTTCCAAAATGTTGAGAGGAACTCGAAACATGTGAACCTTGGTTTTGAGAATCTCTCCCGGAGTTTGAGAGATTTGGACGTGAAAGGGTACCAGTCTTGTCGGGGATTGGGAACCCTTCGCCAGAATGTCCAAAGTTTCAGCGGGATTTCCAAAATGTTGAGAGGAACTCGAAACATGTCAACCTTGGTTTTGAGAATCTCTCCCGGAGTTTGAGAGATTTGGACGTGAAAGGGTACCAGTCTTGTCGGGGATTGGGAACCCTTCGTGAGAATGTCCAAAGTTTCAGCGGGATTTCCAAAATGTTGAGAGGAACTCGAAACATGTCAACCTTGGTTTTGAGAATCTCTCCCGGAGTTTGAGACATTTGGACGTGAAAGGGTACCAGTCTTGTCGGGGATTGGGAACCCTTCGCCAGAATGTCCAAAGTTTCAGCGGGATTTCCAAAATGTTGAGAGGAACTCGAAACATGTCAACCTCGGTTTTGAGAATCTCTCCCGGAGTTTGAGAGATTTGGACGTGAAAGGGTACCAGTCTTGTCGGGGATTGGGAACCCTTCGCCAGAATGTCCAAAGTTTCAGCGGGATTTCCAAAATGTTGAGAGGAACTCGAAACATGTCAACCTCGGTTTTGAGAATCTCTCCCGGAGTTTGAGAGATTTGGACGTGAAAGGGTACCAGTCTTAGTCTGGGATTGGGAACCCTTCGCGAGAATGTCCAACGTTTCAGCGGGATTTTCAAAATGTTGAGAGGAACTCGAAACATGTCAACCTTGGTTTTGAGAATCTCTCCCGGAGTTTGAGAGATTTGGATGTGAAAGGGTACCAGTCTTGTCGGGGATTGGGAACCCTTCGCGAGAATGTCCAAAGTTTCAGTGGGATTTCCAAAATGTTGAGAGGAACTCGAAACATGTGAACCTTGGTTTTGAGAATCTCTCCCGGAGTTTGAGAGATTTGGACGTGAAAGGGTACCAGTCTTGTCACGGATGGCGAACCCTTCGCGAGAATGTCCAAAGTTTCAGCAGGATTTCCAAAATGTTGAGAGGAACTCGAATCATGTCAACCTTGGTTTTGAGAATCTCTCCCGGAGTTTGAGAGATTTGGACGTGAAAGGGTACCAGTCTTGTCGGGGATTGGGAACCCTTCGCCAGAATGTCCAAAGTTTCAGCGGGATTTCCAAAATGTTGAGAGGAACTCGAAACATGTCAACCTTGGTTTTGAGAATCTCTCCTGGAGTTTGAGAGATTTGGACGTGAAAGGGTACCAGTCTTGTCGGGGATTGGGAACCCTTCGCGAGAATGTCCAAAGTTTCAGCGGGATTTCCAAAATGTTGAGAGGAACTCGAAACATGTCAACCTTGGTTTTGAGAATCTCTCCCGGAGTTTGAGAGATTTGGACGTGAAAGGGTACCAGTCTTGTCGGGGATTGGGAACCCTTCGCGAGAATGTCCAAAGTTTCAGCGGGATTTCCAAAATGTTGAGAGGAACTCGAAACATGTCAACCTTGGTTTTGAGAATCTCTCCCGGAGTTTGAGAGATTTGGACGTGAAAGGGTACCAGTCTTGTCGGGGATTGGGAACCCTTCGCCAGAATGTCCAAAGTTTCAGCGGGATTTCCAAAATGTTGAGAGGAACTCGAAACATGTCAACCTTGGTTTTGAGAATCTCTCCCGGAGTTTGAGAGATTTGGACGTGAAAGGGTACCAGTCTTGTCGGGGATTGGGAACCCTTCGCGAGAATGTCCAAAGTTTCAGCGGGATTTCCAAAATGTTGAGAGGAACTCAAAACATGTCAACCTCGGTTTTGAGAATCTCTCCCGGAGTTTGAGAGATTTGGACGTGAAAGGGTACCAGTCTTGTCGGGGATTGGGAACCCTTCGCGAGAATGTCCAAAGTTTCAGCGGGATTTCCAAAATGTTGAGAGGAACTCGAAACATGTGAACCTTGGTTTTGAGAATCTCTCCCGGAGTTTGAGAGATTTGGACATGAAAGGGTACCAGTCTTGTCGGGGATTGGGAACCCTTCGCGAGAATGTCCAAAGTTTCAGTGGGATTTCCAAAATGTTGAGAGGAACTCGAAACATGTCAACCTTGGTTTTGAGAATCTCTCCCGGAGTTTGAGAGATTTGGACGTGAAAGGGTACCAGTCTTGTCGGGGATTGGGAACCCTTCGCGAGAATGTCCAAAGTTTCAGCGGGATTTCCAAAATGTTGAGAGGAACTCGAAACATGTCAACCTTGGTTTTGAGAATCTCTCCCGGAGTTTGAGAGATTTGGATGTGAAAGGGTACCAGTCTTGTCGGGGATTGGGAACCCTTCACGAGAATGTCCAAAGTTTCAGCGGGATTTCCAAAATGTTGAGAGGAACTCGAAACATGTCAACCTTGGTTTTGAGAATCTCTCCCGGAGTTCGAGAGATTTGGACATGAAAGGGTACCAGTCTTGTCGGGGATTGGGAACCCTTTGCGAGAATGTCCAAAGTTTCAGCGGGATTTCCAAAATGTTGAGAGGAACTCGAAACATGTGAACCTTGGTTTTGAGAATCTCTCCCGGAGTTTGAGAGATTTGGACGTGAAAGGGTACCAGTCTTGTCGCGGATTGGGAACCCTTCGCGAGAATGTCCAAAGTTTCAGCGGGATTTCCAAAATGTTGAGAGGAACTCGAAACATGTCAACCTTGGTTTTGAGAATCTCTCCCGGAGTTTGAGAGATTTGGACGTGAAAGGGTACCAGTCTTGTCGGGGATTGGGAACCCTTCACGAGAATGTCCAAAGTTTCAGCGGGATTTCCAAAATGTTGAGAGGAACTCGAAACATGTCAACCTTGGTTTTGAGAATCTCTCCCGGAGTTTGAGAGATTTGGACGTGAAAGGGTACCAGTCTTGTCGGGGATTGGGAACCCTTCGCCAGAATGTCCAAAGTTTCAGCGGGATTTCCAAAATGTTGAGAGGAACTCGAAACATGTCAACCTTGGTTTTGAGAATCTCTCACGGAGTTTGAGAGATTTGGACGTGAAAGGGTACCAGTCTTGTCGGGGATTGGGAACCCTTCGCGAGAATGTCCAAAGTTTCAGCGGGATTTCCAAAATGTTGAGAGGAAGTCGAATCATGTCAACCTTGGTTTTGAGAATCTCTCCCGGAGTTTGAGAGATTTGGACGTGAAAGGGTACCAGTCTTGTCGGGGATTGGGAACCCTTCGCGAGAATGTCCAAAGTTTCAGCGGGATTTCCAAAATGTTGAGAGGAACTCGAAACACGTCAACCTTGGTTTTGAGAATCTCTCCCGGAGTTTGAGAGATTTGGACGTGAAAGGGTACCAGTCTTGTCGGGGATTGGGAACCCTTCGCGAGAATGTCCAAAGTTTCAGCGGGATTTCCAAAATGTTGAGAGGAACTCGAAACATGTCAACCTTGGTTTTGAGAATCTCTCCCAGAGTTTGAGAGATTTGGACGTGAAAGGGTACCAGTCTTGTCGGGGATTGGGAACCCTTCGCGAGAATGTCCAAAGTTTCAGCAGGATTTCCAAAATGTTGAAAGGAACTCGAAACATGTGAACCTTGGTTTTGAGAATCTCTCCCGGAGTTTGAGAGTTTTGGACGTGAAAGGGTACCAGTCTTGTCGGGGATTGGGAACCCTTCGCGAGAATGTCCAAAGTTTCAGCGGGATTTCCAAAATGTTGAGAGGAACTCGAAACATGTGAAGCTTGGTTTTGAGAATCTCTCCTGGAGTTTGAGAGATTTGGACGTGAAAGGGTACCAGTCTTGTCGGGGATTGGGAACCCTTCGCCAGAATGTCCAAAGTTTCAGCGGGATTTCCAAAATGTTGAGAGGAACTCGAAACATGTCAACCTTGGTTTTGAGAATCTCTCCCGGAGTTTGAGAGATTTGGACGTGAAAGGGTACCAGTCTTGTCGGGGATTGGGAACCCTTCACGAGAATGTCCAAAGTTTCAGCGGGATTTCCAAAATGTTGAGAGGAACTCGAAACATGTCAACCTTGGTTTTGAGAATCTCTCCCGGAGTTTGAGAGATTTGGACGTGAAAGGGTACCAGTCTTGTCGGGGATTGGGAACCCTTCGCGAGAATGTCCAAAGTTTCAGCGGGATTTCCAAAATGTTGAGAGGAACTCGAAACATGTGAACCTTGGTTTTGAGGATCTCTCCCGGAGTTTGAGAGATTTGGACGTGAAAGGGTACCAGTCTTGTCGGGGATTGGGAACCCTTCGCCAGAATGTCCAAAGTTTCAGCAGGATTTCCAAAATGTTGAAAGGAACTCGAAACATGTGAACCTTGGTTTTGAGAATCTCTCCCGGAGTTTGAGAGTTTTGGACGTGAAAGGGTACCAGTCTTGTCGGGGATTGGGAACCCTTCGCGAGAATGTCCAAAGTTTCAGCGGGATTTCCAAAATGTTGAGAGGAACTCGAAACATGTGAACCTTGGTTTTGAGAATCTTTCCCGGAGTTTGAGAGATTTGGACGTGAAAGGGTACCAGTCTTGTCGGGGATTGGGAACCCTTCGCCAGAATGTCCAAAGTTTCAGCGGGATTTCCAAAATGTTGAGAGGAACTCGAAACATGTGAACCTTGGTTTTGAGAATCTCTCCCGGAGTTTGAGAGATTTGGACGTGAAAGGGTACCAGTCTTGTCGGGGATTATGAACCCTTCGCCAGAATGTCCAAAGTTTCAGCGGGATTTCCAAAATGTTGAGAGGAACTCGAAACATGTCAACCTTGGTTTTGAGAATCTCTCCCGGAGTTTGAGAGATTTGGACGTGAAAGGGTACCAGTCTTGTCGGGGATTGGGAACCCTTCGCGAGAATGTCCAAAGTTTCAGCGGGATTTCCAAAATGTTGAGAGGAACTCGAAACATGTCAACCTTGGTTTTGAGAATCTCTCCCGGAGTTTGAGAGATTTGGACGTGAAAGGGTACCAGTCTTGTCGGGGATTGGGAACCCTTTGCGAGAATGTCCAAAGTTTCAGCGGGATTTCCAAAATGTTGAGAGGAACTCGAAACATGTCAACCTTGGTTTTGAGAATCTCTCCCGGAGTTTGAGAGATTTGGACGTGAAAGGGTACCAGTCTTGTCGGGGATTGGGAACCCTTCACCAGAATGTCCAAAGTTTCAGCGGGATTTCCAAAATGTTGAGAGGAACTCGAAACATGTCAACCTTGGTTTTGAGAATCTCTCCCGGAGTTTGAGAGATTTGGACGTGAAAGGGTACCAGTCTTGTCGGGGATTGGGAACCCTTCGCGAGAATGTCCAAAGTTTCAGCGGGATTTCCAAAATGTTGAGAGGAACTCGAAACATGTGAACCTTGGTTTTGAGAATCTCTCCCGGAGTTTGAGAGATTTGGACGTGAAAGGGTACCAGTCTTGTCGGGGATTGGGAACCCTTCGCGAGAATGTCCAAAGTTTCAGCGGGATTTCCAAAATGTTGAGAGGAACTCGAAACATGTCAACCTTGGTTTAGAGAATCTCTCCCGGAGTTTGAGAGATTTGGACGTGAAAGGGTACCAGTCTTGTCGGGGATTGGGAACCCTTCGCGAGAATGTCCAAAGTTTCAGCGGGATTTCCAAAATGTTGAGAGGAACTCAAAACATGTCAACCTTGGTTTTGAGAATCTCTCCCGGAGTTTGAGAGATTTGGACGTGAAAGGGTACCAGTCTTGTCGGGGATTGGGAACCCTTCGCCAGAATGTCCAAAGTTTCAGTGGGATTTCCAAAATGTTGAGAGGAACTCAAAACATGTCAACCTTGGTTTTGAGAATCTCTCCCGGAGTTTGAGAGATTTGGACGTGAAAGGGTACCAGTCTTGTCGGGGATTGGGAACCCTTCGCCAGAATGTCCAAAGTTTCAGCGGGATTTCCAAAATGTTGAGAGGAACTCGAAACATGTCAACCTCAGTTTTGAGAATCTCTCCCGGAGTTTGAGAGATTTGGACGTGAAAGGGTACCAGTCTTGTCGGGGATTGGGAACCCTTCGCGAGAATGTCCAAAGTTTCAGCGGGATTTCCAAAATGTTGAGAGGAACTCGAAACATGTCAACCTTGGTTTTGAGAATCTCTCCCGGAGTTTGAGAGATTTGGACGTGAAAGGGTACCAGTCTTGTCGGGGATTGGGAACCCTTCGCCAGAATGTCCAAAGTTTCAGCGGGATTTCCAAAATGTTGAGAGGAACTCGAAACATGTCAACCTTGGTTTTGAGAATCTCTCCCGGAGTTTGAGAGATTTGGACGTGAAAGGGTACCAGTCTTGTCGGGGATTGGGAACCCTTCGCCAGAATGTCCAAAGTTTCAGCGGGATTTCCAAAATGTTGAGAGGAACTCGAAACATGTCAACCTTGGTTTTGAGAATCTCTCCCGGAGTTTGAGAGATTTGGACGTGAAAGGGTACCAGTCTTGTCGGGGATTGGGAACCCTTCGCGAGAATGTCCAAAGTTTCAGCGGGATTTCCAAAATGTTGAGAGGAACTCGAAACATGTGAACCTTGGTTTTGAGAATCTCTCCCGGAGTTTGAGAGATTTGGACGTGAAAGGGTACCAGTCTTGTCGGGGATTGGGAACCCTTCGCGAGAATGTCCAAAGTTTCAGCGGGATTTCCAAAATGTTGAGAGGAACTCGAAACATGTCAACCTTGGTTTAGAGAATCTCTCCCGGAGTTTGAGAGATTTGGACGTGAAAGGGTACCAGTCTTGTCGGGGATTGGGAACCCTTCGCGAGAATGTCCAAAGTTTCAGCGGGATTTCCAAAATGTTGAGAGGAACTCGAAACATGTCAACCTTGGTTTTGAGAATCTCTCCCGGAGTTTGAGAGATTTGGACGTGAAAGGGTACCAGTCTTGTCGGGGATTGGGAACCCTTCGCGAGAATGTCCAAAGTTTCAGCGGGATTTCCAAAATGTTGAGAGGAACTCGAAACATGTGAACCTTGGTTTTGAGATTCTCTCCCGGAGTTTGAGAGATTTGGACGTGAAAGGGTACCAGTCTTGTCGGGGATTGGGAACCCTTCGCCAGAATGTCCAAAGTTTCAGCGGGATTTCCAAAATGTTGAGAGGAACTCGAAACATGTCAACCTTGGTTTTGAGAATCTCTCCCGGAGTTTGAGAGATTTGGACGTGAAAGGGTACCAGTCTTGTCGGGGATTGGGAACCCTTCGCGAGAATGTCCAAAGTTTCAGCAGGATTTCCAAAATGTTGAGAGGAACTCGAAACATGTCAACCTTGGTTTTGAGAATCTCTCCCGGAGTTTGAGAGATTTGGACGTGAAAGGGTACCAGTCTTGTCGGGGATTGGGAACCCTTCGCCAGAATGTCCAAAGTTTCAGCGGGATTTCCAAAATGTTGAGAGGAACTCGAAACATGTCAACCTTGGTTTTGAGAATCTCTCCCGGAGTTTGAGAGATTTGGACGTGAAAGGGTACCAGTCTTGTCGGGGATTGGGAACCCTTCGCCAGAATGTCCAAAGTTTCAGCGGGATTTCCAAAATGTTGAGAGGAACTCGAAACATGTCAACCTTGGTTTTGAGAATCTCTCCCGGAGTTTGAGAGATTTGGACGTGAAAGGGTACCAGTCTTGTCGGGGATTATGAACCCTTCGCCAGAATGTCCAAAGTTTCAGCGGGATTTCCAAAATGTTGAGAGGAACTCGAAACATGTCAACCTTGGTTTTGAGAATCTCTCCCGGAGTTTGAGAGATTTGGACGTGAAAGGGTACCAGTCTTGTCGGGGATTGGGAACCCTTCGCGAGAATGTCCAAAGTTTCAGCGGGATTTCCAAAATGTTGAGAGGAACTCGAAACATGTGAACCTTGGTTTTGAGAATCTCTCCCGGAGTTTGAGAGATTTGGACGTGAAAGGGTACCAGTCTTGTCGGGGATTGGGAACCCTTCGCCAGAATGTCCAAAGTTTCAGCGGGATTTCCAAAATGTTGAGAGGAACTCGAAACATGTCAACCTTGGTTTTGAGAATCTCTCCCGGAGTTTGAGAGATTTGGACGTGAAAGGGTACCAGTCTTGTCGGGGATTGGGAACCCTTCGCGAGAATGTCCAAAGTTTCAGCGGGATTTCCAAAATGTTGAGAGGAACTCGAAACATGTCAACCTTGGTTTTGAGAATCTCTCCCGGAGTTTGAGAGATTTGGACGTGAAAGGGTACCAGTCTTGTCGGGGATTGGGAACCCTTCGCCAGAATGTCCAAAGTTTCAGCGGGATTTCCAAAATGTTGAGAGGAACTCAAAACATGTCAACCTTGGTTTTGAGAATCTCTCCCGGAGTTTGAGAGATTTGGACGTGAAAGGGTACCAGTCTTGTCGGGGATTGGGAACCCTTCGCGAGAATGTCCAAAGTTTCAGCGGGATTTCCAAAATGTTGAGAGGAACTCGAAACATGTCAACCTTGGTTTAGAGAATCTCTCCCGGAGTTTGAGAGATTTGGACGTGAAAGGGTACCAGTCTTGTCGGGGATTGGGAACCCTTCGCGAGAATGTCCAAAGTTTCAGCGGGATTTCCAAAATGTTGAGAGGAACTCGAAACATGTGAACCTTGGTTTTGAGAATCTCTCCCGGAGTTTGAGAGATTTGGACGTGAAAGGGTACCAGTCTTGTCGGGGATTGGGAACCCTTCGCGAGAATGTCCAAAGTTTCAGCGGGATTTCCAAAATGTTGAGAGGAACTCGAAACATGTCAACCTTGGTTTTGAGAATCTCTCCCGGAGTTTGAGAGATTTGGACGTGAAAGGGTACCAGTCTTGTCGGGGATTGGGAACCCTTCGCCAGAATGTCCAAAGTTTCAGCGGGATTTCCAAAATGTTGAGAGGAACTCGAAACATGTGAACCTTGGTTTTGAGAATCTCTCCCGGAGTTTGAGAGATTTGGACGTGAAAGGGTACCAGTCTTGTCGGGGATTGGGAACCCTTCGCGAGAATGTCCAAAGTTTCAGCGGGATTTCCAAAATGTTGAGAGGAACTCGAAACATGTCAACCTCGGTTTTGAGAATCTCTCCCGGAGTTTGAGAGATTTGGACGTGAAAGGGTACCAGTCTTGTCGGGGATTGGGAACCCTTCGTGAGAATGTCCAAAGTTTCAGCGGGATTTCCAAAATGTTGAGAGGAACTCGAAACATGTCAACCTTGGTTTAGAGAATCTCTCACGGAGTTTGAGAGATTTGGACGTGAAAGGGTACCAGTCTTGTCGGGGATTGGGAACCCTTCGCGAGAATGTCCAAAGTTTCAGCGGGATTTCCAAAATGTTGAGAGGAACTCGAAACATGTCAACCTTGGTTTTGAGAATCTCTCCCGGAGTTTGAGAGATTTGGACGTGAAAGGGTACCAGTCTTGTCGGGGATTGGGAACCCTTCGCCAGAATGTCCAAAGTTTCAGCGGGATTTCCAAAATGTTGAGAGGATCTCAAAACATGTCAACCTTGGTTTTGAGAATCTCTCCCGGAGTTTGAGAGATTTGGACGTGAAAGGGTACCAGTCTTGTCGGGGATTGGGAACCCTTCGCGAGAATGTCCAAAGTTTCAGCGGGATTTCCAAAATATTGAGAGGAACTCAAAACATGTCAACCTTGGTTTAGAGAATCTCTCACGGAGTTTGAGAGATTTGGACGTGAAAGGGTACCAGTCTTGTCGGGGATTGGGAACCCTTCGCGAGAATGTCCAAAGTTTCAGCGGGATTTCCAAAATGTTGAGAGGAACTCGAAACATGTCAACCTTGGTTTAGAGAATCTCTCCCGGAGTTTGAGAGATTTGGACGTGAAAGGGTACCAGTCTTGTCGGGGATTGGGAACCCTTCGCGAGAATGTCCAAAGTTTCAGCGGGATTTCCAAAATGTTGAGAGGAACTCGAAACATGTCAACCTTGGTTTTGAGAATCTCTCCCGGAGTTTGAGAGATTTGGACGTGAAAGGGTACCAGTCTTGTCGGGGATTATGAACCCTTCGCCAGAATGTCCAAAGTTTCAGCGGGATTTCCAAAATGTTGAGAGGAACTCGAAACATGTCAACCTTGGTTTTGAGAATCTCTCACGGAGTTTGAGAGATTTGGACGTGAAAGGGTACCAGTCTTGTCGGGGATTGGCAACCCTTCGCCAGAATGTCCAAAGTTTCAGCGGGATTTCCAAAATGTTGAGAGGAACTCGAAACATGTCAACCTTGGTTTTGAGAATCTCTCCCGGAGTTTGAGAGATTTGGACGTGAAAGGGTACCAGTCTTGTCGGGGATTGGGAACCCTTCGCCAGAATGTCCAAAGTTTCAGCGGGATTTCCAAAATGTTGAGAGGAACTCGAAACATGTGAACCTTGGTTTTGAGAATCTCTCCCGGAGTTTGAGAGATTTGGACGTGAAAGGGTACCAGTCTTGTCGGGGATTATGAACCCTTCGCCAGAATGTCCAAAGTTTCAGCGGGATTTCCAAAATGTTGAGAGGAACTCGAAACATGTCAACCTTGGTTTTGAGAATCTCTCCCGGAGTTTGAGAGATTTGGACGTGAAAGGGTACCAGTCTTGTCGGGGATTGGGAACCCTTCGCGAGAATGTCCAAAGTTTCAGCGGGATTTCCAAAATGTTGAGAGGAACTCGAAACATGTCAACCTCGGTTTTGAGAATCTCTCCCGGAGTTTGAGAGATTTGGACGTGAAAGGGTACCAGTCTTGTCGGGGATTGGGAACCCTTCGCGAGAATGTCCAAAGTTTCAGCGGGATTTCCAAAATGTTGAGAGGAACTCGAAACATGTCAACCTTGGTTTAGAGAATCTCTCCCGGAGTTTGAGAGATTTGGACGTGAAAGGGTACCAGTCTTGTCGGGGATTGGGAACCCTTCGCGAGAATGTCCAAAGTTTCAGCGGGATTTCCAAAATGTTGAGAGGAACTCGAAACATGTCAACCTTGGTTTTGAGAATCTCTCCCGGAGTTTGAGAGATTTGGACGTGAAAGGGTACCAGTCTTGTCGGGGATTGGGAACCCTTCGCCAGAATGTCCAAAGTTTCAGCGGGATTTCCAAAATGTTGAGAGGAACTCGAAACATGTCAACCTTGGTTTTGAGAATCTCTCCCGGAGTTTGAGAGATTTGGACGTGAAAGGGTACCAGTCTTGTCGGGGATTGGGAACCCTTCGCCAGAATGTCCAAAGTTTCAGCGGGATTTCCAAAATGTTGAGAGGAACTCGAAACATGTGAACCTTGGTTTTGAGAATCTCTCCCGGAGTTTGAGAGATTTGGACGTGAAAGGGTACCAGTCTTGTCGGGGATTGGGAACCCTTCGCGAGAATGTCCAAAGTTTCAGCGGGATTTCCAAAATGTTGAGAGGAACTCGAAACATGTCAACCTTGGTTTTGAGAATCTCTCCCGGAGTTTGAGAGATTTGGACGTGAAAGGGTACCAGTCTTGTCGGGGATTGGGAACCCTTTGCGAGAATGTCCAAAGTTTCAGCGGGATTTCCAAAATGTTGAGAGGAACTCGAAACATGTCAACCTTGGTTTTGAGAATCTCTCCCGGAGTTTGAGAGATTTGGACGTGAAAGGGTACCAGTCTTGTCGGGGATTGGGAACCCTTCGCGAGAATGTCCAAAGTTTCAGCGGGATTTCCAAAATGTTGAGAGGAACTCGAAACATGTCAACCTTGGTTTAGAGAATCTCTCCCGGAGTTTGAGAGATTTGGACGTGAAAGGGTACCAGTCTTGTCGGGGATTGGGAACCCTTCGCGAGAATGTCCAAAGTTTCAGCGGGATTTCCAAAATGTTGAGAGGAACTCGAAACATGTGAACCTTGGTTTTGAGAATCTCTCCCGGAGTTTGAGAGATTTGGACGTGAAAGGGTACCAGTCTTGTCGGGGATTGGGAACCCTTCGCCAGAATGTCCAAAGTTTCAGCGGGATTTCCAAAATGTTGAGAGGAACTCGAAACATGTGAACCTTGGTTTTGAGAATCTCTCCCGGAGTTTGAGAGATTTGGACGTGAAAGGGTACCAGTCTTGTCGGGGATTGGGAACCCTTCGCGAGAATGTCCAAAGTTTCAGCGGGATTTCCAAAATGTTGAGAGGAACTCGAAACATGTCAACCTTGGTTTTGAGAATCTCTCCCGGAGTTTGAGAGATTTGGACGTGAAAGGGTACCAGTCTTGTCGGGGATTGGGAACCCTTCGCGAGAATGTCCAAAGTTTCAGCGGGATTTCCAAAATGTTGAGAGGAACTCGAAACATGTCAACCTCGGTTTTGAGAATCTCTCCCGGAGTTTGAGAGATTTGGATGTGAAAGGGTACCATTCTTGTCGGGGATTGGGAACCCTTCGCCACAATGTCCAAAGTTTCAGCGGGATTTCCAAAACGTTGAGAGGAACTCGAAACATGTCAACCTCGGTTTTGAGAATCTCTCCCGGAGTTTGAGAGATTTGGACGTGAAAGGGTACCAGTCTTGTCGGGGATTGGGAACCCTTCGCCACAATGTCCAAAGTTTCAGCGGGATTTCCAAAATGTTGAGAGGAACTTGAAACATGTCAACCTTGGTTTTGAGAATCTCTCCCGGAGTTTGAGAGATTTGGACGTGAAAGGGTACCAGTCTTGTCGGGGATTGGGAACCCTTCGCCAGAATGTCCAAAGTTTCAGCGGGATTTCCAAAATGTTGAGAGGAACTCAAAACATGTCAACCTTGGTTTTGAGAATCTCTCCCGGAGTTTGAGAGATTTGGACGTGAAAGGGTACCAGTCTTGTCGGGGATTGGGAACCCTTCGCGAGAATGTCCAAAGTTTCAGCGGGATTTCCAAAATGTTGAGAGGAACTCGAAACATGTCAACCTTGGTTTTGAGAATCTCTCCCGGAGTTTGAGAGATTTGGACGTGAAAGGGTACCAGTCTTGTCGGGGATTGGGAACCCTTCGCGAGAATGTCCAAAGTTTCAGCGGGATTTCCAAAATGTTGAGAGGAACTCGAAACATGTGAACCTTGGTTTTGAGAATCTCTCCCGGAGTTTGAGAGATTTGGACGTGAAAGGGTACCAGTCTTGTCGGGGATTGGGAACCCTTCGCGAGAATGTCCAAAGTTTCAGCGGGATTTCCAAAATGTTGAGAGGAACTTGAAACATGTCAAGCTTGGTTTTGAGAATCTCTCCCGGAGTTTGAGAGATTTGGACGTGAAAGGGTACCAGTCTTGTCGGGGATTGGGAACCCTTCGCGAGAATGTCCAAAGTTTCAGCGGGATTTCCAAAATGTTGAGAGGAACTCGAAACATGTCAACCTTGGTTTTGAGAATCTCTCCCGGAGTTTGAGAGATTTGGACGTGAAAGGGTACCAGTCTTGTCGGGGATTGGGAACCCTTCGCGAGAATGTCCAAAGTTTCAGCGGGATTTCCAAAATGTTGAGAGGAACTCGAAACATGTCAACCTTGGTTTAGAGAATCTCTCACGGAGTTTGAGAGATTTGGACGTGAAAGGGTACCAGTCTTGTCGGGGATTGGGAACCCTTCGCCAGAATGTCCAAAGTTTCAGCGGGATTTCCAAAATGTTGAGAGGAACTCGAAACATGTCAACCTTGGTTTTGAGAATCTCTCCCGGAGTTTGAGAGATTTGGACGTGAAAGGGTACCAGTCTTGTCGGGGATTGGGAACCCTTCGCCAGAATGTCCAAAGTTTCAGCGGGATTTCCAAAATGTTGAGAGGAACTCGAAACATGTGAACCTTGGTTTTGAGAATCTCTCCCGGAGTTTGAGAGATTTGGACGTGAAAGGGTACCAGTCTTGTCGGGGATTATGAACCCTTCGCCAGAATGTCCAAAGTTTCAGCGGGATTTCCAAAATGTTGAGAGGAACTCGAAACATGTCAACCTTGGTTTTGAGAATCTCTCCCGGAGTTTGAGAGATTTGGACGTGAAAGGGTACCAGTCTTGTCGGGGATTGGGAACCCTTCGCGAGAATGTCCAAAGTTTCAGCGGGATTTCCAAAATGTTGAGAGGAACTCGAAACATGTCAACCTCGGTTTTGAGAATCTCTCCCGGAGTTTGAGAGATTTGGACGTGAAAGGGTACCAGTCTTGTCGGGGATTGGGAACCCTTCGCCAGAATGTCCAAAGTTTCAGCGGGATTTCCAAAATGTTGAGAGGAACTTGAAACATGTCAACCTTGGTTTTGAGAATCTCTCCCGGAGTTTGAGAGATTTGGACGTGAAAGGGTACCAGTCTTGTCGGGGATTGGGAACCCTTCGCGACAATGTCCAAAGTTTCAGCGGGATTTCCAAAATGTTGAGAGGAACTCAAAACATGTCAACCTTGGTTTTGAGAATCTCTCCCGGAGTTTGAGAGATTTGGACGTGAAAGGGTACCAGTCTTGTCGGGGATTGGGAACCCTTCGCGAGAATGTCCAAAGTTTCAGCGGGATTTCCAAAATGTTGAGAGGAACACTAAACATGTGAACCTTGGTTTTGAGAATCTCTCCCGGAGTTTGAGAGATTTGGACGTGAAAGGGTACCAGTCTTGTCGGGGATTGGGAACCCTTCGCCAGAATGTCCAAAGTTTCAGCGGGATTTCCAAAATGTTGAGAGGAACTCGAAACATGTCAACCTTGGTTTTGAGAATCTCTCCCGGAGTTTGAGAGATTTGGACGTGAAAGGGTACCAGTCTTGTCGGGGATTGGGAACCCTTCGCGAGAATGTCCAAAGTTTCAGCGGGATTTCCAAAATGTTGAGAGGAACTTGAAACATGTCAAGATTGGTTTTGAGAATCTCTCCCGGAGTTTGAGAGATTTGGACGTGAAAGGGTACCAGTCTTGTCGGGGATTGGGAACCCTTCGCGAGAATGTCCAAAGTTTCAGCGGGATTTCCAAAATGTTGAGAGGAACTCGAAACATGTGAACCTTGGTTTTGAGAATCTCTCCCGGAGTTTGAGAGATTTGGACGTGAAAGGGTACCAGTCTTGTCGGGGATTGGGAACCCTTCGCGAGAATGTCCAAAGTTTCAGCGGGATTTCCAAAATGTTGAGAGGAACTCGAAACATGTCAACCTTGGTTTAGAGAATCTCTCCCGGAGTTTGAGAGATTTGGACGTGAAAGGGTACCAGTCTTGTCGGGGATTGGCAACCCTTCGCCAGAATGTCCAAAGTTTCAGCGGGATTTCCAAAATGTTGAGAGGAACTCGAAACATGTCAACCTTGGTTTTGAGAATCTCTCCCGGAGTTTGAGAGATTTGGACGTGAAAGGGTACCAGTCTTGTCGGGGATTGGGAACCCTTCGCCAGAATGTCCAAAGTTTCAGCGGGATTTCCAAAATGTTGAGAGGAACTCGAAACATGTGAACCTTGGTTTTGAGAATCTCTCCCGGAGTTTGAGAGATTTGGACGTGAAAGGGTACCAGTCTTGTCGGGGATTATGAACCCTTCGCCAGAATGTCCAAAGTTTCAGCGGGATTTCCAAAATGTTGAGAGGAACTCGAAACATGTCAACCTTGGTTTTGAGAATCTCTCCCGGAGTTTGAGAGATTTGGACGTGAAAGGGTACCAGTCTTGTCGGGGATTGGGAACCCTTCGCGAGAATGTCCAAAGTTTCAGCGGGATTTCCAAAATGTTGAGAGGAACTCGAAACATGTCAACCTCGGTTTTGAGAATCTCTCCCGGAGTTTGAGAGATTTGGACGTGAAAGGGTACCAGTCTTGTCGGGGATTGGGAACCCTTCGCGAGAATGTCCAAAGTTTCAGCGGGATTTCCAAAATGTTGAGAGGAACTCGAAACATGTCAACCTTGGTTTAGAGAATCTCTCCCGGAGTTTGAGAGATTTGGACGTGAAAGGGTACCAGTCTTGTCGGGGATTGGGAACCCTTCGCCAGAATGTCCAAAGTTTCAGCGGGATTTCCAAAATGTTGAGAGGAACTCGAAACATGTGAACCTTGGTTTTGAGAATCTCTCCCGGAGTTTGAGAGATTTGGACGTGAAAGGGTACCAGTCTTGTCGGGGATTATGAACCCTTCGCCAGAATGTCCAAAGTTTCAGCGGGATTTCCAAAATGTTGAGAGGAACTCGAAACATGTCAACCTTGGTTTTGAGAATCTCTCCCGGAGTTTGAGAGATTTGGACGTGAAAGGGTACCAGTCTTGTCGGGGATTGGGAACCCTTCGCGAGAATGTCCAAAGTTTCAGCGGGATTTCCAAAATGTTGAGAGGAACTCGAAACATGTCAACCTCGGTTTTGAGAATCTCTCCCGGAGTTTGAGAGATTTGGATGTGAAAGGGTACCATTCTTGTCGGGGATTGGGAACCCTTCGCCACAATGTCCAAAGTTTCAGCAGGATTTCCAAAACGTTGAGAGGAACTCGAAACATGTCAACCTCGGTTTTGAGAATCTCTCCCGGAGTTTGAGAGATTTGGACGTGAAAGGGTACCAGTCTTGTCGGGGATTGGGAACCCTTCGCCACAATGTCCAAAGTTTCAGCGGGATTTCCAAAATGTTGAGAGGAACTTGAAACATGTCAACCTTGGTTTTGAGAATCTCTCCCGGAGTTTGAGAGATTTGGACGTGAAAGGGTACCAGTCTTGTCGGGGATTGGGAACCCTTCGCCAGAATGTCCAAAGTTTCAGCGGGATTTCCAAAATGTTGAGAGGAACTCAAAACATGTCAACCTTGGTTTTGAGAATCTCTCCCGGAGTTTGAGAGATTTGGACGTGAAAGGGTACCAGTCTTGTCGGGGATTGGGAACCCTTCGCGAGAATGTCCAAAGTTTCAGCGGGATTTCCAAAATGTTGAGAGGAACTCGAAACATGTCAACCTTGGTTTTGAGAATCTCTCCCGGAGTTTGAGAGATTTGGACGTGAAAGGGTACCAGTCTTGTCGGGGATTGGGAACCCTTCGCGAGAATGTCCAAAGTTTCAGCGGGATTTCCAAAATGTTGAGAGGAACTCGAAACATGTCAACCTTGGTTTTGAGAATCTCTCCCGGAGTTTGAGAGATTTGGACGTGAAAGGGTACCAGTCTTGTCGGGGATTGGGAACCCTTCGCGAGAATGTCCAAAGTTTCAGCGGGATTTCCAAAATGTTGAGAGGAACTCGAAACATGTCAACCTTGGTTTAGAGAATCTCTCACGGAGTTTGAGAGATTTGGACGTGAAAGGGTACCAGTCTTGTCGGGGATTGGGAACCCTTCGCCAGAATGTCCAAAGTTTCAGCGGGATTTCCAAAATGTTGAGAGGAACTCGAAACATGTCAACCTTGGTTTTGAGAATCTCTCCCGGAGTTTGAGAGATTTGGACGTGAAAGGGTACCAGTCTTGTCGGGGATTGGGAAACCTTCGCCAGAATGTCCAAAGTTTCAGCGGGATTTCCAAAATGTTGAGAGGAACTCGAAACATGTGAACCTTGGTTTTGAGAATCTCTCCCGGAGTTTGAGAGATTTGGACGTGAAAGGGTACCAGTCTTGTCGGGGATTATGAACCCTTCGCCAGAATGTCCAAAGTTTCAGCGGGATTTCCAAAATGTTGAGAGGAACTCGAAACATGTCAACCTTGGTTTTGAGAATCTCTCCCGGAGTTTGAGAGATTTGGACGTGAAAGGGTACCAGTCTTGTCGGGGATTGGGAACCCTTCGCGAGAATGTCCAAAGTTTCAGCGGGATTTCCAAAATGTTGAGAGGAACTCGAAACATGTCAACCTCGGTTTTGAGAATCTCTCCCGGAGTTTGAGAGATTTGGACGTGAAAGGGTACCAGTCTTGTCGGGGATTGGGAACCCTTCGCGAGAATGTCCAAAGTTTCAGCGGGATTTCCAAAATGTTGAGAGGAACTCGAAACATGTCAACCTTGGTTTAGAGAATCTCTCCCGGAGTTTGAGAGATTTGGACGTGAAAGGGTACCAGTCTTGTCGGGGATTGGGAACCCTTCGCGAGAATGTCCAAAGTTTCAGCGGGATTTCCAAAATGTTGAGAGGAACTCGAAACATGTCAACCTTGGTTTTGAGAATCTCTCCCGGAGTTTGAGAGATTTGGACGTGAAAGGGTACCAGTCTTGTCGGGGATTGGGAACCCTTCGCCAGAATGTCCAAAGTTTCAGCGGGATTTCCAAAATGTTGAGAGGAACTCGAAACATGTCAACCTTGGTTTTGAGAATCTCTCCCGGAGTTTGAGAGATTTGGACGTGAAAGGGTACCAGTCTTGTCGGGGATTAT
This sequence comes from Streptopelia decaocto, assembly GCF_964273445.1. NCBI lineage: Eukaryota > Metazoa > Chordata > Aves > Columbiformes > Columbidae > Streptopelia > Streptopelia decaocto. The sequence goes on along the minus strand of NW_028117226.1, from coordinate 751,587 downwards.
GAACCCTTCGCCAGAATGTCCAAAGTTTCAGCGGGATTTCCAAAATGTTGAGAGGAACTCGAAACATGTGAACCTTGGTTTTGAGAATCTCTCCCGGAGTTTGAGAGATTTGGACGTGAAAGGGTACCAGTCTTGTCGGGGATTGGGAACCCTTCGCGAGAATGTCCAAAGTTTCAGCGGGATTTCCAAAATGTTGAGAGGAACTCGAAACATGTCAACCTCGGTTTTGAGAATCTCTCCCGGAGTTTGAGAGATTTGGACGTGAAAGGGTACCAGTCTTGTCGGGGATTGGGAACCCTTCGCCAGAATGTCCAAAGTTTCAGCGGGATTTCCAAAATGTTGAGAGGAACTTGAAACATGTCAACCTTGGTTTTGAGAATCTCTCCCGGAGTTTGAGAGATTTGGACGTGAAAGGGTACCAGTCTTGTCGGGGATTGGGAACCCTTCGCGACAATGTCCAAAGTTTCAGCGGGATTTCCAAAATGTTGAGAGGAACTCAAAACATGTCAACCTTGGTTTTGAGAATCTCTCCCGGAGTTTGAGAGATTTGGACGTGAAAGGGTACCAGTCTTGTCGGGGATTGGGAACCCTTCGCGAGAATGTCCAAAGTTTCAGCGGGATTTCCAAAATGTTGAGAGGAACTCGAAACATGTGAACCTTGGTTTTGAGAATCTCTCCCGGAGTTTGAGAGATTTGGACGTGAAAGGGTACCAGTCTTGTCGGGGATTGGGAACCCTTCGCCAGAATGTCCAAAGTTTCAGCGGGATTTCCAAAATGTTGAGAGGAACTCGAAACATGTCAACCTTGGTTTTGAGAATCTCTCCCGGAGTTTGAGAGATTTGGACGTGAAAGGGTACCAGTCTTGTCGGGGATTGGGAACCCTTCGCGAGAATGTCCAAAGTTTCAGCGGGATTTCCAAAATGTTGAGAGGAACTTGAAACATGTCAAGCTTGGTTTTGAGAATCTCTCCCGGAGTTTGAGAGATTTGGACGTGAAAGGGTACCAGTCTTGTCGGGGATTGGGAACCCTTCGCGAGAATGTCCAAAGTTTCAGCGGGATTTCCAAAATGTTGAGAGGAACTCGAAACATGTGAACCTTGGTTTTGAGAATCTCTCCCGGAGTTTGAGAGATTTGGACGTGAAAGGGTACCAGTCTTGTCGGGGATTGGGAACCCTTCGCGAGAATGTCCAAAGTTTCAGCGGGATTTCCAAAATGTTGAGAGGAACTCGAAACATGTCAACCTCGGTTTTGAGAATCTCTCCCGGAGTTTGAGAGATTTGGACGTGAAAGGGTACCAGTCTTGTCGGGGATTGGGAACCCTTCGCGAGAATGTCCAAAGTTTCAGCGGGATTTCCAAAATGTTGAGAGGAACTCGAAACATGTCAACCTTGGTTTAGAGAATCTCTCCCGGAGTTTGAGAGATTTGGACGTGAAAGGGTACCAGTCTTGTCGGGGATTGGGAACCCTTCGCGAGAATGTCCAAAGTTTCAGGGGGATTTCCAAAATGTTGAGAGGAACTCGAAACATGTCAACCTTGGTTTTGAGAATCTCTCCCGGAGTTTGAGAGATTTGGACGTGAAAGGGTACCAGTCTTGTCGGGGATTGGGAACCCTTCGCCAGAATGTCCAAAGTTTCAGCGGGATTTCCAAAATGTTGAGAGGAACTCGAAACATGTGAACCTTGGTTTTGAGAATCTCTCCCGGAGTTTGAGAGATTTGGACGTGAAAGGGTACCAGTCTTGTCGGGGATTGGGAACCCTTCGCGAGAATGTCCAAAGTTTCAGCGGGATTTCCAAAATGTTGAGAGGAACTTGAAACATGTCAAGCTTGGTTTTGAGAATCTCTCCCGGAGTTTGAGAGATTTGGACGTGAAAGGGTACCAGTCTTGTCGGGGATTGGGAACCCTTCGCGAGAATGTCCAAAGTTTCAGCGGGATTTCCAAAATGTTGAGAGGAACTCGAAACATGTGAACCTTGGTTTTGAGAATCTCTCCCGGAGTTTGAGAGATTTGGACGTGAAAGGGTACCAGTCTTGTCGGGGATTGGGAACCCTTCGCGAGAATGTCCAAAGTTTCAGCGGGATTTCCAAAATGTTGAGAGGAACTCGAAACATGTCAACCTCGGTTTTGAGAATCTCTCCCGGAGTTTGAGAGATTTGGACGTGAAAGGGTACCAGTCTTGTCGGGGATTGGGAACCCTTCGCGAGAATGTCCAAAGTTTCAGCGGGATTTCCAAAATGTTGAGAGGAACTCGAAACATGTCAACCTTGGTTTAGAGAATCTCTCCCGGAGTTTGAGAGATTTGGACGTGAAAGGGTACCAGTCTTGTCGGGGATTGGGAACCCTTCGCGAGAATGTCCAAAGTTTCAGGGGGATTTCCAAAATGTTGAGAGGAACTCGAAACATGTCAACCTTGGTTTTGAGAATCTCTCCCGGAGTTTGAGAGATTTGGACGTGAAAGGGTACCAGTCTTGTCGGGGATTGGGAACCCTTCGCCAGAATGTCCAAAGTTTCAGCGGGATTTCCAAAATGTTGAGAGGAACTCGAAACATGTGAACCTTGGTTTTGAGAATCTCTCCCGGAGTTTGAGAGATTTGGACGTGAAAGGGTACCAGTCTTGTCGGGGATTGGGAACCCTTCGCGAGAATGTCCAAAGTTTCAGCGGGATTTCCAAAATGTTGAGAGGAACTCGAAACATGTCAACCTTGGTTTTGAGAATCTCTCCCGGAGTTTGAGAGATTTGGACGTGAAAGGGTACCAGTCTTGTCGGGGATTGGGAACCCTTTGCGAGAATGTCCAAAGTTTCAGCGGGATTTCCAAAATGTTGAGAGGAACTCGAAACATGTCAACCTTGGTTTTGAGAATCTCTCCCGGAGTTTGAGAGATTTGGACGTGAAAGGGTACCAGTCTTGTCGGGGATTGGGAACCCTTCGCGAGAATGTCCAAAGTTTCAGCGGGATTTCCAAAATGTTGAGAGGAACTCGAAACATGTCAACCTTGGTTTAGAGAATCTCTCCCGGAGTTTGAGAGATTTGGACGTGAAAGGGTACCAGTCTTGTCGGGGATTGGGAACCCTTCGCGAGAATGTCCAAAGTTTCAGCGGGATTTCCAAAATGTTGAGAGGAACTCGAAACATGTGAACCTTGGTTTTGAGAATCTCTCCCGGAGTTTGAGAGATTTGGACGTGAAAGGGTACCAGTCTTGTCGGGGATTATGAACCCTTCGCCAGAATGTCCAAAGTTTCAGTGGGATTTCCAAAATGTTGAGAGGAACTCGAAACATGTCAACCTTGGTTTTGAGAATCTCTCCCGGAGTTTGAGAGATTTGGACGTGAAAGGGTACCAGTCTTGTCGGGGATTGGGAACCCTTCGCGAGAATGTCCAAAGTTTCAGCGGGATTTCCAAAATGTTGAGAGGAACTCGAAACATGTCAACCTTGGTTTTGAGAATCTCTCCCGGAGTTTGAGAGATTTGGACGTGAAAGGGTACCAGTCTTGTCGGGGATTGGGAACCCTTCGCGAGAATGTCCAAAGTTTCAGCGGGATTTCCAAAATGTTGAGAGGAACTCGAAACATGTGAACCTTGGTTTTGAGAATCTCTCCCGGAGTTTGAGAGATTTGGACGTGAAAGGGTACCAGTCTTGTCGGGGATTGGGAACCCTTCGCGAGAATGTCCAAAGTTTCAGCGGGATTTCCAAAATGTTGAGAGAAACTCGAAACATGTCAACCTCGGTTTTGAGAATCTGTCCCGGAGTTTGAGAGATTTGGACGTGAAAGGGTACCAGTCTTGTCGGGGATTGGGAACCCTTCGCCACAATGTCCAAAGTTTCAGCGGGATTTCCAAAATGTTGAGAGGAACTCGAATCATGTCAACCTTGGTTTTGAGAATCTCTCCCGGAGTTTGAGAGATTTGGACGTGAAAGGGTACCAGTCTTGTCGGGGATTGGGAACCCTTCGCGAGAATGTCCAAAGTTTCAGCGGGATTTCCAAAATGTTGAGAGGAACTCGAAACATGTCAACCTTGGTTTAGAGAATCTCTCCCGGAGTTTGAGAGATTTGGACGTGAAAGGGTACCAGTCTTGTCGGGGATTGGGAACCCTTCGCGAGAATGTCCAAAGTTTCAGCGGGATTTCCAAAATGTTGAGAGGAACTCGAAACATGTCAACCTTGGTTTTGAGAATCTCTCCCGGAGTTTGAGAGATTTGGACGTGAAAGGGTACCAGTCTTGTCGGGGATTGGGAACCCTTCGCGAGAATGTCCAAAGTTTCAGCGGGATTTCCAAAATGTTGAGAGGAACTCGAAACATGTCAACCTTGGTTTTGAGAATCTCTCCCGGAGTTTGAGAGATTTGGACGTGAAAGGGTACCAGTCTTGTCGGGGATTGGGAACCCTTCGCGAGAATGTCCAAAGTTTCAGCGGGATTTCCAAAATGTTGAGAGGAACTCGAAACATGTCAACCTTGGTTTTGAGAATCTCTCCCGGAGTTTGAGAGATTTGGACGTGAAAGGGTACCAGTCTTGTCGGGGATTGGGAACCCTTCGCGAGAATGTCCAAAGTTTCAGCGGGATTTCCAAAATGTTGAGAGAAACTCGAAACATGTCAACCTCGGTTTTGAGAATCTGTCCCGGAGTTTGAGAGATTTGGACGTGAAAGGGTACCAGTCTTGTCGGGGATTGGGAACCCTTCGCCACAATGTCCAAAGTTTCAGCGGGATTTCCAAAATGTTGAGAGGAACTCGAATCATGTCAACCTTGGTTTTGAGAATCTCTCCCGGAGTTTGAGAGATTTGGACGTGAAAGGGTACCAGTCTTGTCGGGGATTGGGAACCCTTCGCGAGAATGTCCAAAGTTTCAGCGGGATTTCCAAAATGTTGAGAGGAACTCGAAACATGTCAACCTTGGTTTAGAGAATCTCTCCCGGAGTTTGAGAGATTTGGACGTGAAAGGGTACCAGTCTTGTCGGGGATTGGGAACCCTTCGCGAGAATGTCCAAAGTTTCAGCGGGATTTCCAAAATGTTGAGAGGAACTCGAAACATGTCAACCTTGGTTTTGAGAATCTCTCCCGGAGTTTGAGAGATTTGGACGTGAAAGGGTACCAGTCTTGTCGGGGATTATGAACCCTTCGCCAGAATGTCCAAAGTTTCAGCGGGATTTCCAAAATGTTGAGAGGAACTCGAAACATGTCAACCTTGGTTTTGAGAATCTCTCCCGGAGTTTGAGAGATTTGGACGTGAAAGGGTACCAGTCTTGTCGGGGATTGGGAACCCTTCGCGAGAATGTCCAAAGTTTCAGCGGGATTTCCAAAATGTTGAGAGGAACTCGAAACATGTCAACCTTGGTTTTGAGAATCTCTCCCGGAGTTTGAGAGATTTGGACGTGAAAGGGTACCAGTCTTGTCGGGGATTGGGAACCCTTCGCCAGAATGTCCAAAGTTTCAGCGGGATTTCCAAAATGTTGAGAGGAACTCGAAACATGTCAACCTTGGTTTTGAGAATCTCTCCCGGAGTTTGAGAGATTTGGACGTGAAAGGGTACCAGTCTTGTCGGGGATTGGGAGCCCTTCGCGAGAATGTCCAAAGTTTCAGCGGGATTTCCAAAATGTTGAGAGGAACTCGAAACATGTCAACCTTGGTTTTGAGAATCTCTCCCGGAGTTTGAGAGATTTGGACGTGAAAGGGTACCAGTCTTGTCGGGGATTATGAACCCTTCGCCAGAATGTCCAAAGTTTCAGCGGGATTTCCAAAATGTTGAGAGGAACTCGAAACATGTCAACCTTGGTTTTGAGAATCTCTCCCGGAGTTTGAGAGATTTGGACGTGAAAGGGTACCAGTCTTGTCGGGGATTGGGAACCCTTCGCGAGAATGTCCAAAGTTTCAGCGGGATTTCCAAAATGTTGAGAGGAATTCGAAACATGTCAACCTTGGTTTTGAGAATCTCTCCCGGAGTTTGAGAGATTTGGACGTGAAAGGGTACCAGTCTTGTCGGGGATTGGGAACCCTTCGCGAGAATGTCCAAAGTTTCAGCGGGATTTCCAAAATGTTGAGAGGAACTCGAAACATGTCAACCTTGGTTTTGAGAATCTCTCCCTGAGTTTGAGAGATTTGGACGTGAAAGGGTACCAGTCTTGTCGGGGATTGGGAACCCTTCGCCAGAATGTCCAAAGTTTCAGCGGGATTTCCAAAATATTGAGAGAAACTCGAAACATGTCAACCTCGGTTTTGAGAATCTCTCCCGGAGTTTGAGAGATTTGGACGTGAAAGGGTACCAGTATTGTCGGGGATTGGGAACCCTTCGTCACAATGTCCAAAGTTTCAGCGGGATTTCCAAAATGTTGAGAGGAACTCGAAACATGTCAACCTTGGTTTAGAGAATCTCTCCCGGAGTTTGAGAGATTTGGACGTGAAAGGGTACCAGTCTTGTCGGGGATTGGGAACCCTTCGCGAGAATGTCCAAAGTTTCAGCGGGATTTCCAAAATGTTGAGAGGAACTCGAAACATGTCAACCTTGGTTTTGAGAATCTCTCCCGGAGTTTGAGAGATTTGGACGTGAAAGGGTACCAGTCTTGTCGGGGATTATGAACCCTTCGCCAGAATGTCCAAAGTTTCAGCGGGATTTCCAAAATGTTGAGAGGAACTCGAAACATGTCAACCTTGGTTTTGAGAATCTCTCCCGGAGTTTGAGAGATTTGGACGTGAAAGGGTACCAGTCTTGTCGGGGATTGGGAACCCTTCGCGAGAATGTCCAAAGTTTCAGCGGGATTTCCAAAATGTTGAGAGGAACTCGAAACATGTCAACCTTGGTTTTGAGAATCTCTCCCGGAGTTTGAGAGATTTGGACGTGAAAGGGTACCAGTCTTGTCGGGGATTGGGAACCCTTCGCCAGAATGTCCAAAGTTTCAGCGGGATTTCCAAAATATTGAGAGAAACTCGAAACATGTCAACCTCGGTTTTGAGAATCTCTCCCGGAGTTTGAGAGATTTGGACGTGAAAGGGTACCAGTCTTGTCGGGGATTGGGAACCCTTCGCCACAATGTCCAAAGTTTCAGCGGGATTTCCAAAATGTTGAGAGGAACTCGAAACATGTCAACCTTGGTTTAGAGAATCCCTCCCGGAGTTTGAGAGATTTGGACGTGAAAGGGTACCAGTCTTGTCGGGGATTGGGAACCCTTCGCGAGAATGTCCAAAGTTTCAGCGGGATTTCCAAAATGTTGAGAGGAACTCGAAACATGTCAACCTTGGTTTTGAGAATCTCTCCCGGAGTTTGAGAGATTTGGACGTGAAAGGGTACCAGTCTTGTCGGGGATTGGGAACCCTTCGCCAGAATGTCCAAAGTTTCAGCGGGATTTCCAAAATATTGAGAGAAACTCGAAACATGTCAACCTCGGTTTTGAGAATCTCTCCCGGAGTTTGAGAGATTTGGACGTGAAAGGGTACCAGTCTTGTCGGGGATTGGGAACCCTTCGCCACAATGTCCAAAGTTTCAGCGGGATTTCCAAAATGTTGAGAGGAACTCGAAACATGTCAACCTTGGTTTAGAGAATCTCTCCCGGAGTTTGAGAGATTTGGACGTGAAAGGGTACCAGTCTTGTCGGGGATTGGGAACCCTTCGCGAGAATGTCCAAAGTTTCAGCGGGATTTCCAAAATGTTGAGAGGAACTCGAAACATGTCAACCTTGGTTTTGAGAATCTCTCCCGGAGTTTGAGAGATTTGGACGTGAAAGGGTACCAGTCTTGTCGGGGATTATGAACCCTTCGCCAGAATGTCCAAAGTTTCAGCGGGATTTCCAAAATGTTGAGAGGAACTCGAAACATGTCAACCTTGGTTTTGAGAATCTCTCCCGGAGTTTGAGAGATTTGGACGTGAAAGGGTACCAGTCTTGTCGGGGATTGGGAACCCTTCGCGAGAATGTCCAAAGTTTCAGCGGGATTTCCAAAATGTTGAGAGGAACTCGAAACATGTCAACCTTGGTTTAGAGAATCTCTCCCGGAGTTTGAGAGATTTGGACGTGAAAGGGTACCAGTCTTGTCGGGGATTGGGAACCCTTCGCGAGAATGTCCAAAGTTTCAGCGGGATTTCCAAAATGTTGAGAGGAACTCGAAACATGTCAACCTTGGTTTTGAGAATCTCTCCCGGAGTTTGAGAGATTTGGACGTGAAAGGGTACCAGTCTTGTCGGGGATTATGAACCCTTCGCGAGAATGTCCAAAGTTTCAGCGGGATTTCCAAAATGTTGAGAGGAACTCGAAACATGTCAACCTTGGTTTTGAGAATCTCTCCCGGAGTTTGAGAGATTTGGACGTGAAAGGGTACCAGTCTTGTCGGGGATTGGGAACCCTTCGCGAGAATGTCCAAAGTTTCAGCGGGATTTCCAAAATGTTGAGAGGAACTCGAAACATGTCAACCTTGGTTTTGAGAATCTCTCCCGGAGTTTGAGAGATTTGGACGTGAAAGGGTACCAGTCTTGTCGGGGATTGGGAACCCTTCGCGAGAATGTCCAAAGTTTCAGCGGGATTTCCAAAATGTTGAGAGGAACTCGAAACATGTCAACCTTGGTTTTGAGAATCTCTCCCGGAGTTTGAGAGATTTGGACGTGAAAGGGTACCAGTCTTGTCGGGGATTGGGAACCCTTCGCCAGAATGTCCAAAGTTTCAGCGGGATTTCCAAAATGTTGAGAGGAACTCGAAACATGTCAACCTTGGTTTAGAGAATCTCTCCCGGAGTTTGAGAGATTTGGACGTGAAAGGGTACCAGTCTTGTCGGGGATTGGGAACCCTTCGCGAGAATGTCCAAAGTTTCAGCGGGATTTCCAAAATGTTGAGAGGAACTCGAAACATGTCAACCTTGGTTTTGAGAATCTCTCCCGGAGTTTGAGAGATTTGGACGTGAAAGTGTACCAGTCTTGTCGGGGATTATGAACCCTTCGCCAGAATGTCCAAAGTTTCAGCGGGATTTCCAAAATGTTGAGAGGAACTCGAAACATGTCAACCTTGGTTTTGAGAATCTCTCCCGGAGTTTGAGAGATTTGGACGTGAAAGGGTACCAGTCTTGTCGGGGATTGGGAACCCTTCGCCAGAATGTCCAAAGTTTCAGCGGGATTTCCAAAATGTTGAGAGGAACTCGAAACATGTCAACCTTGGTTTTGAGAATCTCTCCCGGAGTTTGAGAGATTTGGACGTGAAAGGGTACCAGTCTTGTCGGGGATTGGGAACCCTTCGCCAGAATGTCCAAAGTTTCAGCGGGATTTCCAAAATATTGAGAGAAACTCGAAACATGTCAACCTCGGTTTTGAGAATCTCTCCCGGAGTTTGAGAGATTTGGACGTGAAAGGGTACCAGTCTTGTCGGGGATTGGGAACCCTTCGCCACAATGTCCAAAGTTTCAGCGGGATTTCCAAAATGTTGAGAGGAACTCGAAACATGTCAACCTTGGTTTAGAGAATCTCTCCCGGAGTTTGAGAGATTTGGACGTGAAAGGGTACCAGTCTTGTCGGGGATTGGGAACCCTTCGCGAGAATGTCCAAAGTTTCAGCGGGATTTCCAAAATGTTGAGAGGAACTCGAAACATGTCAACCTTGGTTTTGAGAATCTCTCCCGGAGTTTGAGAGATTTGGACGTGAAAGGGTACCAGTCTTGTCGGGGATTATGAACCCTTCGCCAGAATGTCCAAAGTTTCAGCGGGATTTCCAAAATGTTGAGAGGAACTCGAAACATGTCAACCTTGGTTTTGAGAATCTCTCCCGGAGTTTGAGAGATTTGGACGTGAAAGGGTACCAGTCTTGTCGGGGATTGGGAACCCTTCGCGAGAATGTCCAAAGTTTCAGCGGGATTTCCAAAATGTTGAGAGGAACTCGAAACATGTCAACCTTGGTTTAGAGAATCTCTCCCGGAGTTTGAGAGATTTGGACGTGAAAGGGTACCAGTCTTGTCGGGGATTGGGAACCCTTCGCGAGAATGTCCAAAGTTTCAGCGGGATTTCCAAAATGTTGAGAGGAACTCGAAACATGTCAACCTTGGTTTTGAGAATCTCTCCCGGAGTTTGAGAGATTTGGACGTGAAAGGGTACCAGTCTTGTCGGGGATTGGGAACCCTTCGCCAGAATGTCCAAAGTTTCAGCGGGATTTCCAAAATGTTGAGAGAAACTCGAAACATGTCAACCTCGGTTTTGAGAATCTCTCCCGGAGTTTGAGAGATTTGGACGTGAAAGGGTACCAGTCTTGTCGGGGATTGGGAACCCTTCGCGAGAATGTCCAAAGTTTCAGCGGGATTTCCAAAATGTTGAGAGGAACTCGAAACATGTCAACCTTGGTTTTGAGAATCTCTCCCGGAGTTTGAGAGATTTGGACGTGAAAGGGTACCAGTCTTGTCGGGGATTGGGAACCCTTCGCGAGAATGTCCAAAGTTTCAGCGGGATTTCCAAAATGTTGAGAGGAACTCGAAACATGTCAACCTTGGTTTTGAGAATCTCTCCCGGAGTTTGAGAGATTTGGACGTGAAAGGGTACCAGTCTTGTCTGGGATTATGAACCCTTCGCCAGAATGTCCAAAGTTTCAGCGGGATTTCCAAAATGTTGAGAGGAACTCGAAACATGTCAACCTTGGTTTTGAGGATCTCTCCCGGAGTTTGAGAGATTTGGACGTGAAAGGGTACCAGTCTTGTCGGGGATTGGGAACCCTTCGCCAGAATGTCCAAAGTTTCAGCGGGATTTCCAAAATATTGAGAGAAACTCGAAACATGTCAACCTCGGTTTTGAGAATCTCTCCCGGAGTTTGAGAGATTTGGACGTGAAAGGGTACCAGTCTTGTCGGGGATTGGGAACCCTTCGCCACAATGTCCAAAGTTTCAGCGGGATTTCCAAAATGTTGAGAGGAACTCGAAACATGTCAACCTTGGTTTTGAGAATCTCTCCCGGAGTTTGAGAGATTTGGACGTGAAAGGGTACCAGTCTTGTCGGGGATTGGGAACCCTTAGCGAGAATGTCCAAAGTTTCAGCGGGATTTCCAAAATGTTGAGAGGAACTCGAAACATGTCAACCTTGGTTTTGAGAATCTCTCCCAGAGTTTGAGAGATTTGGACGTGAAAGGGTACCAGTCTTGTCGGGGATTGGGAACCCTTCGCGAGAATGTCCAAAGTTTCAGCGGGATTTCCAAAATGTTGAGAGGAACTCGAAACATGTCAACCTTGGTTTTGAGAATCTCTCCCGGAGTTTGAGAGATTTGGACGTGAAAGGGTACCAGTCTTGTCGGGGATTGGGAACCCTTCGCGAGAATGTCCAAAGTTTCAGCGGGATTTCCAAAATGTTGAGAGGAACTCGAAACATGTCAACCTTGGTTTTGAGAATCTCTCCCGGAGTTTGAGAGATTTGGACGTGAAAGGGTACCAGTCTTGTCGGGGATTGGGAACCCTTCGCGAGAATGTCCAAAGTTTCAGCGGGATTTCCAAAATGTTGAGAGGAACTCGAAACATGTCAACCTTGGTTTTGAGAATCTCTCCCGGAGTTTGAGAGATTTGGACGTGAAAGGGTACCAGTCTTGTCGGGGATTGGGAACCCTTCGCGAGAATGTCCAAAGTTTCAGCGGGATTTCTAAAATGTTGAGAGGAACTCGAAACATGTCAACCTTGGTTTTGAGAATCTCTCCCGGAGTTTGAGAGATTTGGACGTGAAAGGGTACCAGTCTTGTCGGGGATTGGGAACCCTTCGCGAGAATGTCCAAAGTTTCAGCGGGATTTCCAAAATGTTGAGAGGAACTCGAAACATGTCAACCTTGGTTTTGAGAATCTCTCCCGGAGTTTGAGAGATTTGGACGTGAAAGGGTACCAGTCTTGTCGGGGATTGGGAACCCTTCGCGAGAATGTCCAAAGTTTCAGCGGGATTTCCAAAATGTTGAGAGGAACTCGAAACATGTCAACCTCGGTTTTGAGAATCTCTCCCGGAGTTTGAGAGATTTGGATGTGAAAGGGTACCAGTCTTGTCGGGGATTGGGAACCCTTCGCGAGAATGTCCAAAGTTTCAGCGGGATTTCCAAAATGTTGAAAGGAACTCGAAACATGTCAACCTTGGTTTTGAGAATCTCTCCCGGAGTTTGAGGGATTTGGACGTGAAAGGGTACCAGTCTTGTCGGGGATTGGGAACCCTTCGCCAGAATGTCCAAAGTTTCAGTGGGATTTCCAAAATGTTGAGAGGAACTCAAAACATGTCAACCTTGGTTTTGAGAATCTCTCCCGGAGTTTGAGAGATTTGGACGTGAAAGGGTACCAGTCTTGTCGGGGTTTGGGAACCCTTCGCCAGAATGTCCAAAGTTTCAGCGGGATTTCCAAAATGTTGAGAGGAACTCGAATCATGTCAACCTCGGTTTTGAGAATCTCTCCCGGAGTTTGAGAGATTTGGACGTGAAAGGGTACCAGTCTTGTCGGGGATTGGGAACCCTTCGCCACAATGTCCAAAGTTTCAGCGGGATTTCCAAAATGTTGAGAGGAACTCGAAACATGTCAACCTCGGTTTTGAGAATCTCTCCCGGAGTTTGAGAGATTTGGACGTGAAAGGGTACCAGTCTTGTCGGGGATTGGGAACCCTTCGCGAGAATGTCCAAAGTTTCAGCGGGATTTCCAAAATGTTGAGAGGAACTCGAAACATGTCAACCTTGGTTTTGAGAATCTCTCCCGGAGTTTGAGAGATTTGGATGTGAAAGGGTACCAGTCTTGTCGGGGATTGGGAACCCTTCGCGAGAATGTCCAGAGTTTCAGCGGGATTTCCAAAATGTTGAGAGGAACTCAAAACATGTCAACCTTGGTTTTGAGAATCTCTCCCGGAGTTTGAGAGATTTGGACGTGAAAGGGTACCAGTCTTGTCGGGGATTGGGAACCCTTCGCCAGAATGTCCAAAGTTTCAGCGGGATTTCCAAAATGTTGAGAGGAACTCGAAACATGTCAACCTTGGTTTTGAGAATCTCTCCCGGAGTTTGAGAGATTTGGACGTGAAAGGGTACCAGTCTTGTCGGGGATTGGGAACCCTTCGCGAGAATGTCCAAAGTTTCAGCGGGATTTCCAAAATGTTGAGAGGAACTCGAAACATGTCAACCTTGGTTTTGAGAATCTCTCCCGGAGTTTGAGAGATTTGGACGTGAAAGGGTACCAGTCTTGTCGGGGATTGGGAACCCTTCGCTAGAATGTCCAAAGTTTCAGCGGGATTTCCAAAATGTTGAGAGGAACTCGAAACATGTCAACCTTGGTTTTGAGAATCTCTCCCGGAGTTTGAGAGATTTGGACGTGAAAGGGTACCAGTCTTGTCGGGGATTGGGAACCCTTCGCCAGAATGTCCAAAGTTTCAGCGGGATTTCCAAAATGTTGAGAGGAACTCGAAACATGTCAACCTTGGTTTAGAGAATCTCTCCCGGAGTTTGAGAGATTTGGACGTGAAAGGGTACCAGTCTTGTCGGGGATTGGGAACCCTTCGCCAGAATGTCCAAAGTTTCAGCGGGATTTCCAAAATGTTGAGAGGAACTCGAAACATGTGAACCTTGGTTTTGAGAATCTCCCCCGGAGTTTGAGAGATTTGGACGTGAAAGGGTACCAGTCTTGTCGGGGATTATGAACCCTTCGCCAGAATGTCCAAAGTTTCAGCGGGATTTCCAAAATGTTGAGAGGAACTCGAAACATGTGAACCTTGGTTTTGAGAATCTCTCCCGGAGTTTGAGAGATTTGGACGTGAAAGGGTACCAGTCTTGTCGGGGATTGGGAACCCTTCGCGAGAATGTCCAAAGTTTCAGCGGGATTTCCAAAATGTTGAGAGGAACTCGAAACATGTCAACCTTGGTTTTGAGAATCTCTCCCGGAGTTTGAGAGATTTGGACGTGAAAGGGTACCAGTCTTGTCGGGGATTGGGAACCCTTCGCGAGAATGTCCAAAGTTTCAGCGGGATTTCCAAAATGTTGAGAGGAACTCGAAACATGTCAACCTTGGTTTTGAGAATCTCTCCCGGAGTTTGAGAGATTTGGACGTGAAAGGGTACCAGTCTTGTCGGGGATTGGGAACCCTTCGCGAGAATGTCCAAAGTTTCAGCGGGATTTCCAAAATGTTGAGAGGAACTCGAAACATGTCAACCTCGGTTTTGAGAATCTCTCCCGGAGTTTGAGAGATTTGGACGTGAAAGGGTACCAGTCTTGTCGGGGATTGGGAACCCTTCGCGAGAATGTCCAAAGTTTCAGCGGGATTTCCAAAATGTTGAGAGGAACTCGAATCATGTCAACCTTGGTTTTTAGAATCTCTCCCGGAGTTTGAGAGATTTGGACGTGAAAGGGTACCAGTCTTGTCGGGGATTGGGAACCCTTCGCCAGAATGTCCAAAGTTTCAGCGGGATTTCCAAAATGTTGAGAGGAACTCGAAACATGTCAACCTTGGTTTTGAGAATCTCTCCCGGAGTTTGAGAGATTTGGACGTGAAAGGGTACCAGTCTTGTCGGGGATTGGGAACCCTTCGTGAGAATGTCCAAAGTTTCAGCGGGATTTCCAAAATGTTGAGAGGAACTCAAAACATGTCCACCTTGGTTTTGAGAATCTCTCCCGGAGTTTGAGAGATTTGGACGTGAAAGGGTACCAGTCTTGTCGGGGATTGGGAACCCTTCGCCACAATGTCCAAAGTTTCAGCGGGATTTCCAAAATGTTGAGAGGAACTCGAAACATGTGAACCTTGGTTTTGAGAATCTCCCCCGGAGTTTGAGAGATTTGGACGTGAAAGGGTACCAGTCTTGTCGGGGATTATGAACCCTTCGCCAGAATGTCCAAAGTTTCAGCGGGATTTCCAAAATGTTGAGAGGAACTCGAAACATGTGAACCTTGGTTTTGAGAATCTCTCCCGGAGTTTGAGAGATTTGGACGTGAAAGGGTACCAGTCTTGTCGGGGATTGGGAACCCTTCGCGAGAATGTCCAAAGTTTCAGCGGGATTTCCAAAATGTTGAGAGGAACTCGAAACATGTCAACCTTGGTTTTGAGAATCTCTCCCGGAGTTTGAGAGATTTGGACGTGAAAGGGTACCAGTCTTGTCGGGGATTGGGAACCCTTCGCGAGAATGTCCAAAGTTTCAGCGGGATTTCCAAAATGTTGAGAGGAACTCGAAACATGTCAACCTTGGTTTTGAGAATCTCTCCCGGAGTTTGAGAGATTTGGACGTGAAAGGGTACCAGTCTTGTCGGGGATTGGGAACCCTTCGCGAGAATGTCCAAAGTTTCAGCGGGATTTCCAAAATGTTGAGAGGAACTCGAAACATGTCAACCTCGGTTTTGAGAATCTCTCCCGGAGTTTGAGAGATTTGGACGTGAAAGGGTACCAGTCTTGTCGGGGATTGGGAACCCTTCGCGAGAATGTCCAAAGTTTCAGCGGGATTTCCAAAATGTTGAGAGGAACTCGAATCATGTCAACCTTGGTTTTTAGAATCTCTCCCGGAGTTTGAGAGATTTGGACGTGAAAGGGTACCAGTCTTGTCGGGGATTGGGAACCCTTCGCCAGAATGTCCAAAGTTTCAGCGGGATTTCCAAAATGTTGAGAGGAACTCGAAACATGTCAACCTTGGTTTTGAGAATCTCTCCCGGAGTTTGAGAGATTTGGACGTGAAAGGGTACCAGTCTTGTCGGGGATTGGGAACCCTTCGTGAGAATGTCCAAAGTTTCAGCGGGATTTCCAAAATGTTGAGAGGAACTCAAAACATGTCCACCTTGGTTTTGAGAATCTCTCCCGGAGTTTGAGAGATTTGGACGTGAAAGGGTACCAGTCTTGTCGGGGATTGGGAACCCTTCGCCAGAATGTCCAAAGTTTCAGCGGGATTTCCAAAATGTTGAGAGGAACTCGAAACATGTGAACCTTGGTTTTGAGAATCTCCCCCGGAGTTTGAGAGATTTGGACGTGAAAGGGTACCAGTCTTGTCGGGGATTATGAACCCTTCGCCAGAATGTCCAAAGTTTCAGCGGGATTTCCAAAATGTTGAGAGGAACTCGAAACATGTGAACCTTGGTTTTGAGAATCTCTCCCGGAGTTTGAGAGATTTGGACGTGAAAGGGTACCAGTCTTGTCGGGGATTGGGAACCCTTCGCGAGAATGTCCAAAGTTTCAGCGGGATTTCCAAAATGTTGAGAGGAACTCGAAACATGTCAACCTTGGTTTAGAGAATCTCTCCCGGAGTTTGAGAGATTTGGACGTGAAAGGGTACCAGTCTTGTCGGGGATTGGGAACCCTTCGCCAGAATGTCCAAAGTTTCAGCGGGATTTCCAAAATGTTGAGAGGAACTCGAAACATGTCAACCTTGGTTTTGAGAATCTCTCCCGGAGTTTGAGAGATTTGGACGTGAAAGGGTACCAGTCTTGTCGGGGATTGGGAACCCTTCGCCACAATGTCCAAAGTTTCAGCGGGATTTCCAAAATGTTGAGAGGAACTCGAAACATGTCAACCTCGGTTTTGAGAATCTCTCCCGGAGTTTGAGAGATTTGGACGTGAAAGGGTACCAGTCTTGTCGGGGATTGGGAACCCTTCGCGAGAATGTCCAAAGTTTCAGCGGGATTTCCAAAATGTTGAGAGGAACTCGAATCATGTCAACCTTGGTTTTGAGAATCTCTCCCGGAGTTTGAGAGATTTGGACGTGAAAGGGTACCAGTCTTGTCGGGGATTGGGAACCCTTCGCCAGAATGTCCAAAGTTTCAGCGGGATTTCCAAAATGTTGAGAGGAACTCAAAACATGTCAACCTTGGTTTTGAGAATCTCTCCCGGAGTTTGAGAGATTTGGACGTGAAAGGGTACCAGTCTTGTCGGGGATTGGGAACCCTTCGCGAGAATGTCCAAAGTTTCAGCGGGATTTCCAAAATGTTGAGAGGAACTCAAAACATGTCCACCTTGGTTTTGAGAATCTCTCCCGGAGTTTGAGAGATTTGGACGTGAAAGGGTACCAGTCTTGTCGGGGATTGGGAACCCTTCGCGAGAATGTCCAAAGTTTCAGCGGGATTTCCAAAATGTTGAGAGGAACTCGAAACATGTCAACCTTGGTTTTGAGAATCTCTCCCGGAGTTTGAGAGATTTGGACGTGAAAGGGTACCAGTCTTGTCGGGGATTGGGAACCCTTCGCCAGAATGTCCAAAGTTTCAGCGGGATTTCCAAAATGTTGAGAGGAACTCGAAACATGTCAACCTTGGTTTTGAGAATCTCTCCCGGAGTTTGAGAGATTTGGACGTGAAAGGGTACCAGTCTTGTCGGGGATTGGGAACCCTTCGCGAGAATGTCCAAAGTTTCAGCAGGATTTCCAAAATGTTGAGAGGAACTCGAAACATGTCAACCTTGGTTTTGAGAATCTCTCCCGGAGTTTGAGAGATTTGGACGTGAAAGGGTACCAGTCTTGTCGGGGATTGGGAACCCTTCGCGAGAATGTCCAAAGTTTCAGCGGGATTTCCAAAATGTTGAGAGGAACTCGAAACATGTCAACCTTGGTTTTGAGAATCTCTCCCGGAGTTTGAGAGATTTGGACGTGAAAGGGTACCAGTCTTGTCGGGGATTGGGAACCCTTCGCCAGAATGTCCAAAGTTTCAGCGGGATTTCCAAAATGTTGAGAGGAACTCGAATCATGTCAACCTTGGTTTTGAGAATCTCTCCCGGAGTTTGAGAGATTTGGACGTGAAAGGGTACCAGTCTTGTCGGGGATTGGGAACCCTTCGCCAGAATGTCCAAAGTTTCAGCGGGATTTCCAAAATGTTGAGAGGAACTCGAAACATGTGAACCTTGGTTTTGAGAATCTCTCCCGGAGTTTGAGAGATTTGGACGTGAAAGGGTACCAGTCTTGTCGGGGATTGGGAACCCTTCGTGAGAATGTCCAAAGTTTCAGCGGGATTTCCAAAATGTTGAGAGGAACTCGAAACATGTCAACCTTGGTTTTGAAAATCTCTCCCGGAGTTTGAGAGATTTGGACGTGAAAGGGTACCAGTCTTGTCGGGGATTGGGAACCCTTCGCGAGAATGTCCAAAGTTTCAGCGGGATTTCCAAAATGTTGAGAGGAACTCGAAACATGTCAACCTTGGTTTTGAGAATCTCTCCCGGAGTTTGAGAGATTTGGACGTGAAAGGGTACCAGTCTTGTCGGGGATTGGGAACCCTTCGCCAGAATGTCCAAAGTTTCAGCGGGATTTCCAAAATGTTGAGAGGAACTCGAAACATGTCAACCTCGGTTTTGAGAATCTCTCCCGGAGTTTGAGAGATTTGGACGTGAAAGGGTACCAGTCTTGTCGGGGATTGGGAACCCTTCGCTAGAATGTCCAAAGTTTCAGCGGGATTTCCAAAATGTTGAGAGGAACTCGAAACATGTCAACCTTGGTTTTGAGAATCTCTCCCGGAGTTTGAGAGATTTGGACGTGAAAGGGTACCAGTCTTGTCGGGCATTGGGAACCCTTCGCGAGAATGTCCAAAGTTTCAGCGGGATTTCCAAAATGTTGAGAGGAACTCGAATCATGTCAACCTTGGTTTTGAGAATCTCTCCCGGAGTTTGAGAGATTTGGACGTGAAAGGGTACCAGTCTTGTCGGGGATTGGGAACCCTTCACCAGAATGTCCAAAGTTTCAGCGGGATTTCCAAAATGTTGAGAGGAACTCGAAACATGTCAACCTTGGTTTTGAGAATCTCTCCCGGAGTTTGAGAGATTTGGACGTGAAAGGGTACCAGTCTTGTCGGGGATTGGGAACCCTTCGTGAGAATGTCCAAAGTTTCAGCGGGATTTCCAAAATGTTGAGAGGAACTCGAAACATGTCCACCTTGGTTTTGAGAATCTCTCCCGGAGTTTGAGAGATTTGGATGTGAAAGGGTACCAGTCTTGTCGGGGATTGGGAACCCTTCGCGAGAATGTCCAAAGTTTCAGCGGGATTTCCAAAATGTTGAGAGGAACTCGAAACATGTCAACCTTGGTTTTGAGAATCTCTCCCGGAGTTTGAGAGATTTGGACGTGAAAGGGTACCAGTCTTGTCGGGGATTGGGAACCCTTCGCGAGAATGTCCAAAGTTTCAGTGGGATTTCCAAAATGTTGAGAGGAACTCGAAACATGTCAACCTTGGTTTTGAGAATCTCTCCCGGAGTTTGAGAGATTTGGACGTGAAAGGGTACCAGTCTTGTCGGGGATTGGGAACCCTTCGCGAGAATGCCCAAAGTTTCAGCGGGATTTCCAAAATGTTGAGAGGAACTCGAAACATGTCAACCTTGGTTTTGAGAATCTCTCCCGGAGTTTGAGAGATTTGGACGTGAAAGGGTACCAGTCTTGTCGGGGATTGGGAACCCTTCGCGAGAATGTCCAAAGTTTCAGCGGGATTTCCAAAATGTTGAGAGGAACTCGAAACATGTCAACCTTGGTTTTGAGAATCTCTCCCGGAGTTTGAGAGATTTGGACGTGAAAGGGTACCAGTCTTGTCGGGGATTGGGAACCCTTCGCGAGAATGTCCAAAGTTTCAGCGGGATTTCCAAAATATTGAGAGGAACTCGAATCATGTCAACCTTGGTTTTGAGAATCTCTCCCGGAGTTTGAGAGATTTGGACGTGAAAGGGTACCAGTCTTGTCGGGGATTGGGAACCCTTCGCGAGAATGTCCAAAGTTTCAGCGGGATTTCCAAAATGTTGAGAGGAACTCGAAACATGTGAACCTTGGTTTTGAGAATCTCTCCCGGAGTTTGAGAGATTTGGACGTGAAAGGGTACCAGTCTTGTCGGGGATTGGGAACCCTTCGCGAGAATGTCCAAAGTTTCAGCGGGATTTCCAAAATGTTGAGAGGAACTCGAAACATGTCAACCTTGGTTTTGAAAATCTCTCCCGGAGTTTGAGAGATTTGGACGTGAAAGGGTACCAGTCTTGTCGGGGATTGGGAACCCTTCGCGAGAATGTCCAAAGTTTCAGCGGGATTTCCAAAATGTTGAGAGGAACTCGAAACATGTGAACCTTGGTTTTGAGAATCTCTCCCGGAGTTTGAGAGATTTGGACGTGAAAGGGTACCAGTCTTGTCGGGGATTGGGAACCCTTCGCGAGAATGTCCAAAGTTTCAGCGGGATTTCCAAAATGTTGAGAGGAACTCGAATCATGTCAACCTTGGTTTTGAGAATCTCTCCCGGAGTTTGAGAGATTTGGACGTGAAAGGGTACCAGTCTTGTCGGGGATTGGGAACCCTTCGCGAGAATGTCCAAAGTTTCAGCGGGATTTCCAAAATGTTGAGAGGAACTCGAAACATGTGAACCTTGGTTTTGAGAATCTCTCCCGGAGTTTGAGAGATTTGGACGTGAAAGGGTACCAGTCTTGTCGGGGATTGGGAACCCTTCGTGAGAATGTCCAAAGTTTCAGCGGGATTTCCAAAATGTTGAGAGGAACTCGAAACATGTCAACCTTGGTTTTGAGAATCTCTCCCGGAGTTTGAGAGATTTGGACGTGAAAGGGTACCAGTCTTGTCGGGGATTGGGAACCCTTCGCTAGAATGTCCAAAGTTTCAGCGGGATTTCCAAAATGTTGAGAGGAACTCGAAACATGTCAACCTTGGTTTTGAGAATCTCTCCCGGAGTTTGAGAGATTTGGACGTGAAAGGGTACCAGTCTTGTCGGGGATTGGGAACCCTTCGCCAGAATGTCCAAAGTTTCAGCGGGATTTCCAAAATGTTGAGAGGAACTCGAAACATGTCAACCTCGGTTTTGAGAATCTCTCCCGGAGTTTGAGAGATTTGGACGTGAAAGGGTACCAGTCTTGTCGGGGATTGGGAACCCTTCGCTAGAATGTCCAAAGTTTCAGCGGGATTTCCAAAATGTTGAGAGGAACTCGAAACATGTCAACCTTGGTTTTGAGAATCTCTCCCGGAGTTTGAGAGATTTGGACGTGAAAGGGTACCAGTCTTGTCGGGGATTGGGAACCCTTCGCTAGAATGTCCAAAGTTTCAGCGGGATTTCCAAAATGTTGAGAGGAACTCGAAACATGTCAACCTTGGTTTTGAGAATCTCTCCCGGAGTTTGAGAGATTTGGACGTGAAAGGGTACCAGTCTTGTCGGGGATTGGGAACCCTTCGCGAGAATGTCCAAAGTTTCAGCGGGATTTCCAAAATGTTGAGAGGAACTCGAAACATGTCAACCTTGGTTTTGAGAATCTCTCCCGGAGTTTGAGAGATTTGGACGTGAAAGGGTACCAGTCTTGTCGGGGATTGGGAACCCTTCGCTAGAATGTCCAAAGTTTCAGCGGGATTTCCAAAATGTTGAGAGGAACTCGAAACATGTCAACCTTGGTTTTGAGAATCTCTCCCGGAGTTTGAGAGATTTGGACGTGAAAGGGTACCAGTCTTGTCGGGGATTGGGAACCCTTCGCCAGAATGTCCAAAGTTTCAGCGGGATTTCCAAAATGTTGAGAGGAACTCGAAACATGTCAACCTTGGTTTTGAGAATCTCTCCCGGAGTTTGAGAGATTTGGACGTGAAAGGGTACCAGTCTTGTCGGGGATTGGGAACCCTTCGCGAGAATGTCCAAAGTTTCAGCGGGATTTCCAAAATGTTGAGAGGAACTCGAAACATGTCAACCTTGGTTTTGAGAATCTCTCCCGGAGTTTGAGAGATTTGGACGTGAAAGGGTACCAGTCTTGTCGGGGATTGGGAACCCTTCGTGAGAATGTCCAAAGTTTCAGCGGGATTTCCAAAATGTTGAGAGGAACTAGAAACATGTCAACCTTGGTTTTGAAAATCTCTCCCGGAGTTTGAGAGATTTGGACGTGAAAGGGTACCAGTCTTGTCGGGGATTGGGAACCCTTCGCTAGAATGTCCAAAGTTTCAGCGGGATTTCCAAAATGTTGAGAGGAACTCGAAACATGTCAACCTTGGTTTTGAGAATCTCTCCCGGAGTTTGAGAGATTTGGACGTGAAAGGGTACCAGTCTTGTCGGGGATTGGGAACCCTTCGCCAGAATGTCCAAAGTTTCAGCGGGATTTCCAAAATGTTGAGAGGAACTCGAAACATGTCAACCTCGGTTTTGAGAATCTCTCCCGGAGTTTGAGAGATTTGGACGTGAAAGGGTACCAGTCTTGTCGGGGATTGGGAACCCTTCGCTAGAATGTCCAAAGTTTCAGCGGGATTTCCAAAATGTTGAGAGGAACTCGAAACATGTCAACCTTGGTTTTGAGAATCTCTCCCGGAGTTTGAGAGATTTGGACGTGAAAGGGTACCAGTCTTGTCGGGGATTGGGAACCCTTCGCTAGAATGTCCAAAGTTTCAGCGGGATTTCCAAAATGTTGAGAGGAACTCGAAACATGTCAACCTTGGTTTTGAGAATCTCTCCCGGAGTTTGAGAGATTTGGACGTGAAAGGGTACCAGTCTTGTCGGGGATTGGGAACCCTTCGCGAGAATGTCCAAAGTTTCAGCGGGATTTCCAAAATGTTGAGAGGAACTCGAAACATGTGAACCTTGGTTTTGAGAATCTCTCCCGGAGTTTGAGAGATTTGGACGTGAAAGGGTACCAGTCTTGTCGGGGATTGGGAACCCTTCGCTAGAATGTCCAAAGTTTCAGCGGGATTTCCAAAATGTTGAGAGGAACTCGAAACATGTCAACCTTGGTTTTGAGAATCTCTCCCGGAGTTTGAGAGATTTGGACGTGAAAGGGTACCAGTCTTGTCGGGGATTGGGAACCCTTCGCCAGAATGTCCAAAGTTTCAGCGGGATTTCCAAAATGTTGAGAGGAACTCGAAACATGTCAACCTTGGTTTTGAGAATCTCTCCCGGAGTTTGAGAGATTTGGACGTGAAAGGGTACCAGTCTTGTCGGGGATTGGGAACCCTTCGCCAGAATGTCCAAAGTTTCAGCGGGATTTCCAAAATGTTGAGAGGAACTCGAAACATGTCAACCTTGGTTTTGAGAATCTCCCCCGGAGTTTGAGAGATTTGGACGTGAAAGGGTACCAGTCTTGTCGGGGATTGAGAACCCTTCGCCAGAATGTCCAAAGTTTCAGCGGGATTTCCAAAATGTTGAGAGGAACTCGAAACATGTGAACCTTGGTTTTGAGAATCTCTCCCGGAGTTTGAGAGATTTGGACGTGAAAGGGTACCAGTCTTGTCGGGGATTGGGAACCCTTCGCGAGAATGTCCAAAGTTTCAGCGGGATTTCCAAAATGTTGAGAGGAACTCGAAACATGTCAACCTTGGTTTTGAGAATCTCTCCCGGAGTTTGAGAGATTTGGACGTGAAAGGGTACCAGTCTTGTCGGGGATTGGGAACCCTTCGCGAGAATGTCCAAAGTTTCAGCGGGATTTCCAAAATGTTGAGAGGAACTCGAAACATGTCAACCTCGGTTTTGAGAATCTCTCCCGGAGTTTGAGAGATTTGGACGTGAAAGGGTACCAGTCTTGTCGGGGATTGGGAACCCTTCGCGAGAATGTCCAAAGTTTCAGCGGGATTTCCAAAATGTTGAGAGGAACTCGAATCATGTCAACCTTGGTTTTGAGAATCTCTCCCGGAGTTTGAGAGATTTGGACGTGAAAGGGTACCAGTCTTGTCGGGGATTGGGAACCCTTCGCCAGAATGTCCAAAGTTTCAGCGGGATTTCCAAAATGTTGAGAGGAACTCAAAACATGTCAACCTTGGTTTTGAGAATCTCTCCCGGAGTTTGAGAGATTTGGACGTGAAAGGGTACCAGTCTTGTCGGGGATTGGGAACCCTTCGTGAGAATGTCCAAAGTTTCAGCGGGATTTCCAAAATGTTGAGAGGAACTCAAAACATGTCCACCTTGGTTTTGAGAATCTCTCCCGGAGTTTGAGAGATTTGGACGTGAAAGGGTACCAGTCTTGTCGGGGATTGGGAACCCTTCGCGAGAATGTCCAAAGTTTCAGCGGGATTTCCAAAATGTTGAGAGGAACTCGAAACATGTCAACCTTGGTTTTGAGAATCTCTCCCGGAGTTTGAGAGATTTGGACGTGAAAGGGTACCAGTCTTGTCGGGGATTGGGAACCCTTCGCGAGAATGTCCAAAGTTTCAGCGGGATTTCCAAAATGTTGAGAGGAACTCGAATCATGTCAACCTTGGTTTAGAGAATCTCTCCCGGAGTTTGAGAGATTTGGACGTGAAAGGGTACCAGTCTTGTCGGGGATTGGGAACCCTTCGCGAGAATGTCCAAAGTTTCAGCGGGATTTCCAAAATGTTGAGAGGAACTCGAAACATGTCAACCTTGGTTTTGAGAATCTCTCCCGGAGTTTGAGAGATTTGGACGTGAAAGGGTACCAGTCTTGTCGGGGATTGGGAACCCTTCGCGAGAATGTCCAAAGTTTCAGCGGGATTTCCAAAATGTTGAGAGGAACTCGAAACATGTCAACCTTGGTTTTGAGAATCTCTCCCGGAGTTTGAGAGATTTGGACGTGAAAGGGTACCAGTCTTGTCGGGGATTGGGAACCCTTCGCGAGAATGTCCAAAGTTTCAGCGGGATTTCCAAAATGTTGAGAGGAACTCGAAACATGTCAACCTTGGTTTTGAGAATCTCTCCCGGAGTTTGAGAGATTTGGACGTGAAAGGGTACCAGTCTTGTCGGGGATTGGGAACCCTTTGCGAGAATGTCCAAAGTTTCAGCGGGATTTCCAAAATGTTGAGAGGAACTCGAAACATGTCAACCTTGGTTTTGAGAATCTCTCCCGGAGTTTGAGAGATTTGGACGTGAAAGGGTACCAGTCTTGTCGGGGATTGGGAACCCTTCGCGAGAATGTCCAAAGTTTCAGCGGGATTTCCAAAATGTTGAGAGGAACTCGAAACATGTGAACCTTGGTTTTGAGAATCTCTCCCGGAGTTTGAGAGATTTGGACGTGAAAGGGTACCAGTCTTGTCGGGGATTGGGAACCCTTCTTAAGAATGTCCAAAGTTTCAGCGGGATTTCCAAAATGTTGAGAGGAACTCGAAACATGTCAACCTTGGTTTTGAAAATCTCTCCCGGAGTTTGAGAGATTTGGACGTGAAAGGGTACCAGTCTTGTCGGGGATTGGGAACCCTTCGCGAGAATGTCCAAAGTTTCAGCGGGATTTCCAAAATGTTGAGAGGAACTCGAAACATGTCAACCTTGGTTTTGAGAATCTCTCCCGGAGTTTGAGAGATTTGGACGTGAAAGGGTACCAGTCTTGTCGGGGATTGGGAACCCTTCGCGAGAATGTCCAAAGTTTCAGCGGGATTTCCAAAATGTTGAGAGGAACTCGAATCATGTCAACCTTGGTTTTGAGAATCTCTCCCGGAGTTTGAGAGATTTGGACGTGAAAGGGTACCAGTCTTGTCGGGGATTGGGAACCCTTCGCGAGAATGTCCAAAGTTTCAGCGGGATTTCCAAAATGTTGAGAGGAACTCGAAACATGTGAACCTTGGTTTTGAGAATCTCTCCCGGAGTTTGAGAGATTTGGACGTGAAAGGGTACCAGTC
This sequence comes from Streptopelia decaocto, assembly GCF_964273445.1. Lineage (NCBI taxonomy): Eukaryota > Metazoa > Chordata > Aves > Columbiformes > Columbidae > Streptopelia > Streptopelia decaocto. Next base: position 726,197 of record NW_028117226.1, on the reverse strand, counting down.
TTGTCGGGGATTGGGAACCCTTCGTGAGAATGTCCAAAGTTTCAGCGGGATTTCCAAAATGTTGAGAGGAACTCGAAACATGTCAACCTTGGTTTTGAGAATCTCTCCCGGAGTTTGAGAGATTTGGACGTGAAAGGGTACCAGTCTTGTCGGGGATTGGGAACCCTTCGCTAGAATGTCCAAAGTTTCAGCGGGATTTCCAAAATGTTGAGAGGAACTCGAAACATGTCAACCTTGGTTTTGAGAATCTCTCCCGGAGTTTGAGAGATTTGGACGTGAAAGGGTACCAGTCTTGTCGGGGATTGGGAACCCTTCGCCAGAATGTCCAAAGTTTCAGCGGGATTTCCAAAATGTTGAGAGGAACTCGAAACATGTCAACCTCGGTTTTGAGAATCTCTCCCGGAGTTTGAGAGATTTGGACGTGAAAGGGTACCAGTCTTGTCGGGGATTGGGAACCCTTCGCTAGAATGTCCAAAGTTTCAGCGGGATTTCCAAAATGTTGAGAGGAACTCGAAACATGTCAACCTTGGTTTTGAGAATCTCTCCCGGAGTTTGAGAGATTTGGACGTGAAAGGGTACCAGTCTTGTCGGGGATTGGGAACCCTTCGCTAGAATGTCCAAAGTTTCAGCGGGATTTCCAAAATGTTGAGAGGAACTCGAAACATGTCAACCTTGGTTTTGAGAATCTCTCCCGGAGTTTGAGAGATTTGGACGTGAAAGGGTACCAGTCTTGTCGGGGATTGGGAACCCTTCGCGAGAATGTCCAAAGTTTCAGCGGGATTTCCAAAATGTTGAGAGGAACTCGAAACATGTCAACCTTGGTTTTGAGAATCTCTCCCGGAGTTTGAGAGATTTGGACGTGAAAGGGTACCAGTCTTGTCGGGGATTGGGAACCCTTCGCTAGAATGTCCAAAGTTTCAGCGGGATTTCCAAAATGTTGAGAGGAACTCGAAACATGTCAACCTTGGTTTTGAGAATCTCTCCCGGAGTTTGAGAGATTTGGACGTGAAAGGGTACCAGTCTTGTCGGGGATTGGGAACCCTTCGCCAGAATGTCCAAAGTTTCAGCGGGATTTCCAAAATGTTGAGAGGAACTCGAAACATGTCAACCTTGGTTTTGAGAATCTCTCCCGGAGTTTGAGAGATTTGGACGTGAAAGGGTACCAGTCTTGTCGGGGATTGGGAACCCTTCGCGAGAATGTCCAAAGTTTCAGCGGGATTTCCAAAATGTTGAGAGGAACTCGAAACATGTGAACCTTGGTTTTGAGAATCTCTCCCGGAGTTTGAGAGATTTGGACGTGAAAGGGTACCAGTCTTGTCGGGGATTGGGAACCCTTCGTGAGAATGTCCAAAGTTTCAGCGGGATTTCCAAAATGTTGAGAGGAACTAGAAACATGTCAACCTTGGTTTTGAAAATCTCTCCCGGAGTTTGAGAGATTTGGACGTGAAAGGGTACCAGTCTTGTCGGGGATTGGGAACCCTTCGCGAGAATGTCCAAAGTTTCAGCGGGATTTCCAAAATGTTGAGAGGAACTCGAAACATGTCAACCTTGGTTTTGAGAATCTCTCCCGGAGTTTGAGAGATTTGGACGTGAAAGGGTACCAGTCTTGTCGGGGATTGGGAACCCTTCGCCAGAATGTCCAAAGTTTCAGCGGGATTTCCAAAATGTTGAGAGGAACTCGAAACATGTCAACCTCGGTTTTGAGAATCTCTCCCGGAGTTTGAGAGATTTGGACGTGAAAGGGTACCAGTCTTGTCGGGGATTGGGAACCCTTCGCTAGAATGTCCAAAGTTTCAGCGGGATTTCCAAAATGTTGAGAGGAACTCGAAACATGTCAACCTTGGTTTTGAGAATCTCTCCCGGAGTTTGAGAGATTTGGACGTGAAAGGGTACCAGTCTTGTCGGGGATTGGGAACCCTTCGCTAGAATGTCCAAAGTTTCAGCGGGATTTCCAAAATGTTGAGAGGAACTCGAAACATGTCAACCTTGGTTTTGAGAATCTCTCCCGGAGTTTGAGAGATTTGGACGTGAAAGGGTACCAGTCTTGTCGGGGATTGGGAACCCTTCGCGAGAATGTCCAAAGTTTCAGCGGGATTTCCAAAATGTTGAGAGGAACTCGAAACATGTGAACCTTGGTTTTGAGAATCTCTCCCGGAGTTTGAGAGATTTGGACGTGAAAGGGTACCAGTCTTGTCGGGGATTGGGAACCCTTCGCTAGAATGTCCAAAGTTTCAGCGGGATTTCCAAAATGTTGAGAGGAACTCGAAACATGTCAACCTTGGTTTTGAGAATCTCTCCCGGAGTTTGAGAGATTTGGACGTGAAAGGGTACCAGTCTTGTCGGGGATTGGGAACCCTTCGCCAGAATGTCCAAAGTTTCAGCGGGATTTCCAAAATGTTGAGAGGAACTCGAAACATGTCAACCTTGGTTTTGAGAATCTCTCCCGGAGTTTGAGAGATTTGGACGTGAAAGGGTACCAGTCTTGTCGGGGATTGGGAACCCTTCGCCAGAATGTCCAAAGTTTCAGCGGGATTTCCAAAATGTTGAGAGGAACTCGAAACATGTCAACCTTGGTTTTGAGAATCTCCCCCGGAGTTTGAGAGATTTGGACGTGAAAGGGTACCAGTCTTGTCGGGGATTGAGAACCCTTCGCCAGAATGTCCAAAGTTTCAGCGGGATTTCCAAAATGTTGAGAGGAACTCGAAACATGTGAACCTTGGTTTTGAGAATCTCTCCCGGAGTTTGAGAGATTTGGACGTGAAAGGGTACCAGTCTTGTCGGGGATTGGGAACCCTTCGCGAGAATGTCCAAAGTTTCAGCGGGATTTCCAAAATGTTGAGAGGAACTCGAAACATGTCAACCTTGGTTTTGAGAATCTCTCCCGGAGTTTGAGAGATTTGGACGTGAAAGGGTACCAGTCTTGTCGGGGATTGGGAACCCTTCGCGAGAATGTCCAAAGTTTCAGCGGGATTTCCAAAATGTTGAGAGGAACTCGAAACATGTCAACCTCGGTTTTGAGAATCTCTCCCGGAGTTTGAGAGATTTGGACGTGAAAGGGTACCAGTCTTGTCGGGGATTGGGAACCCTTCGCGAGAATGTCCAAAGTTTCAGCGGGATTTCCAAAATGTTGAGAGGAACTCGAAACATGTCAACCTTGGTTTTGAGAATCTCTCCCGGAGTTTGAGAGATTTGGACGTGAAAGGGTACCAGTCTTGTCGGGGATTGGGAACCCTTCGCGAGAATGTCCAAAGTTTCAGCGGGATTTCCAAAATGTTGAGAGGAACTCGAATCATGTCAACCTTGGTTTAGAGAATCTCTCCCGGAGTTTGAGAGATTTGGACGTGAAAGGGTACCAGTCTTGTCGGGGATTGGGAACCCTTCGCTAGAATGTCCAAAGTTTCAGCGGGATTTCCAAAATGTTGAGAGGAACTCGAAACATGTCAACCTTGGTTTTGAGAATCTCTCCCGGAGTTTGAGAGATTTGGACGTGAAAGGGTACCAGTCTTGTCGGGGATTGGGAACCCTTCGCGAGAATGTCCAAAGTTTCAGCGGGATTTCCAAAATGTTGAGAGGAACTCGAAACATGTCAACCTTGGTTTTGAGAATCTCTCCCGGAGTTTGAGAGATTTGGACGTGAAAGGGTACCAGTCTTGTCGGGGATTGGGAACCCTTCGCGAGAATGTCCAAAGTTTCAGCGGGATTTCCAAAATGTTGAGAGGAACTCGAAACATGTCAACCTTGGTTTTGAGAATCTCTCCCGGAGTTTGAGAGATTTGGACGTGAAAGGGTACCAGTCTTGTCGGGGATTGGGAACCCTTCGCGAGAATGTCCAAAGTTTCAGCGGGATTTCCAAAATGTTGAGAGGAACTCGAAACATGTGAACCTTGGTTTTGAGAATCTCTCCCGGAGTTTGAGAGATTTGGACGTGAAAGGGTACCAGTCTTGTCGGGGATTGGGAACCCTTCGCGAGAATGTCCAAAGTTTCAGCGGGATTTCCAAAATGTTGAGAGGAACTCGAATCATGTCAACCTCGGTTTTGAGAATCTCTCCCGGAGTTTGAGAGATTTGGACGTGAAAGGGTACCAGTCTTGTCGGGGATTGGGAACCCTTCGCGAGAATGTCCAAAGTTTCAGCGGGATTTCCAAAATGTTGAGAGGAACTCGAAACATGTCAACCTTGGTTTTGAGAATCTCTCCCGGAGTTTGAGAGATTTGGACGTGAAAGGGTACCAGTCTTGTCGGGGATTGGGAACCCTTCGCCAGAATGTCCAAAGTTTCAGCGGGATTTCCAAAATGTTGAGAGGAACTCGAAACATGTCAACCTCGGTTTTGAGAATCTCTCCCGGAGTTTGAGAGATTTGGACGTGAAAGGGTACCAGTCTTGTCGGGGATTGGGAACCCTTCGCTAGAATGTCCAAAGTTTCAGCGGGATTTCCAAAATGTTGAGAGGAACTCGAAACATGTCAACCTTGGTTTTGAGAATCTCTCCCGGAGTTTGAGAGATTTGGACGTGAAAGGGTACCAGTCTTGTCGGGGATTGGGAACCCTTCGCTAGAATGTCCAAAGTTTCAGCGGGATTTCCAAAATGTTGAGAGGAACTCGAAACATGTCAACCTTGGTTTTGAGAATCTCTCCCGGAGTTTGAGAGATTTGGACGTGAAAGGGTACCAGTCTTGTCGGGGATTGGGAACCCTTCGCGAGAATGTCCAAAGTTTCAGCGGGATTTCCAAAATGTTGAGAGGAACTCGAAACATGTCAACCTTGGTTTTGAGAATCTCTCCCGGAGTTTGAGAGATTTGGACGTGAAAGGGTACCAGTCTTGTCGGGGATTGGGAACCCTTCGCTAGAATGTCCAAAGTTTCAGCGGGATTTCCAAAATGTTGAGAGGAACTCGAAACATGTCAACCTTGGTTTTGAGAATCTCTCCCGGAGTTTGAGAGATTTGGACGTGAAAGGGTACCAGTCTTGTCGGGGATTGGGAACCCTTCGCCAGAATGTCCAAAGATTCAGCGGGATTTCCAAAATGTTGAGAGGAACTCGAAACATGTCAACCTTGGTTTTGAGAATCTCTCCCGGAGTTTGAGAGATTTGGACGTGAAAGGGTACCAGTCTTGTCGGGGATTGGGAACCCTTCGCCAGAATGTCCAAAGTTTCAGCGGGATTTCCAAAATGTTGAGAGGAACTCGAAACATGTCAACCTTGGTTTTGAGAATCTCCCCCGGAGTTTGAGAGATTTGGACGTGAAAGGGTACCAGTCTTGTCGGGGATTGGGAACCCTTCGCCAGAATGTCCAAAGTTTCAGCGGGATTTCCAAAATGTTGAGAGGAACTCGAAACATGTGAACCTTGGTTTTGAGAATCTCTCCCGGAGTTTGAGAGATTTGGACGTGAAGGGTACCAGTCTTGTCGGGGATTGGGAACCCTTCGCGAGAATGTCCAAAGTTTCAGCGGGATTTCCAAAATGTTGAGAGGAACTCGAAACATGTCAACCTTGGTTTTGAGAATCTCTCCCGGAGTTTGAGAGATTTGGACGTGAAAGGGTACCAGTCTTGTCGGGGATTGGGAACCCTTCGCGAGAATGTCCAAAGTTTCAGCGGGATTTCCAAAATGTTGAGAGGAACTCGAAACATGTCAACCTCGGTTTTGAGAATCTCTCCCGGAGTTTGAGAGATTTGGACGTGAAAGGGTACCAGTCTTGTCGGGGATTGGGAACCCTTCGCGAGAATGTCCAAAGTTTCAGCGGGATTTCCAAAATGTTGAGAGGAACTCGAATCATGTCAACCTTGGTTTTGAGAATCTCTCCCGGAGTTTGAGAGATTTGGACGTGAAAGGGTACCAGTCTTGTCGGGGATTGGGAACCCTTCGTGAGAATGTCCAAAGTTTCAGCGGGATTTCCAAAATGTTGAGAGGAACTCAAAACATGTCCACCTCGGTTTTGAGAATCTCTCCCGGAGTTTGAGAGATTTGGACGTGAAAGGGTACCAGTCTTGTCGGGGATTGGGAACCCTTCTCGAGAATGTCCAAAGTTTCAGCGGGATTTCCAAAATGTTGAGAGGAACTCGAAACATGTCAACCTTGGTTTTGAGAATCTCTCCCGGAGTTTGAGAGATTTGGACGTGAAAGGGTACCAGTCTTGTCGGGGATTGGGAACCCTTCGCGAGAATGTCCAAAGTTTCAGCGGGATTTCCAAAATGTTGAGAGGAACTCGAAACATGTCAACCTTGGTTTTGAGAATCTCTCCCGGAGTTTGAGAGATTTGGACGTGAAAGGGTACCAGTCTTGTCGGGGATTGGGAACCCTTCGCCAGAATGTCCAAAGTTTCAGCGGGATTTCCAAAATGTTGAGAGGAACTCGAAACATGTCAACCTTGGTTTTGAGAATCTCTCCCGGAGTTTGAGAGATTTGGACGTGAAAGGGTACCAGTCTTGTCGGGGATTGGGAACCCTTCGCCAGAATGTCCAAAGTTTCAGCGGGATTTCCAAAATGTTGAGAGGAACTCAAAACATGTCAACCTTGGTTTTGAGAATCTCTCCCGGAGTTTGAGAGATTTGGACGTGAAAGGGTACCAGTCTTGTCGGGGATTGGGAACCCTTCGTGAGAATGTCCAAAGTTTCAGCGGGATTTCCAAAATGTTGAGAGGAACTCAAAACATGTCCACCTTGGTTTTGAGAATCTCTCCCGGAGTTTGAGAGATTTGGACGTGAAAGGGTACCAGTCTTGTCGGGGATTGGGAACCCTTCGCGAGAATGTCCAAAGTTTCAGCGGGATTTCCAAAATGTTGAGAGGAACTCGAAACATGTCAACCTTGGTTTTGAGAATCTCTCCCGGAGTTTGAGAGATTTGGACGTGAAAGGGTACCAGTCTTGTCGGGGATTGGGAACCCTTCGCGAGAATGTCCAAAGTTTCAGCGGGATTTCCAAAATGTTGAGAGGAACTCGAAACATGTCAACCTTGGTTTTGAGAATCTCTCCCGGAGTTTGAGAGATTTGGACGTGAAAGGGTACCAGTCTTGTCGGGGATTGGGAACCCTTCGCGAGAATGTCCAAAGTTTCAGCGGGATTTCCAAAATGTTGAGAGGAACTCGAAACATGTCAACCTTGGTTTTGAGAATCTCTCCCGGAGTTTGAGAGATTTGGACGTGAAAGGGTACCAGTCTTGTCGGGGATTGGGAACCCTTCGCGAGAATGTCCAAAGTTTCAGCGGGATTTCCAAAATGTTGAGAGGAACTCGAAACATGTCAACCTTGGTTTTGAGAATCTCTCCCGGAGTTTGAGAGATTTGGACGTGAAAGGGTACCAGTCTTGTCGGGGATTGGGAACCCTTCGCGAGAATGTCCAAAGTTTCAGCGGGATTTCCAAAATGTTGAGAGGAACTCGAAACATGTGAACCTTGGTTTTGAGAATCTCTCCCGGAGTTTGAGAGATTTGGACGTGAAAGGGTACCAGTCTTGTCGGGGATTGGGAACCCTTCGCGAGAATGTCCAAAGTTTCAGCGGGATTTCCAAAATGTTGAGAGGAACTCGAATCATGTCAACCTCGGTTTTGAGAATCTCTCCCGGAGTTTGAGAGATTTGGACGTGAAAGGGTACCAGTCTTGTCGGGGATTGGGAACCCTTCGCGAGAATGTCCAAAGTTTCAGCGGGATTTCCAAAATGTTGAGAGGAACTCGAAACATGTCAACCTTGGTTTTGAGAATCTCTCCCGGAGTTTGAGAGATTTGGACGTGAAAGGGTACCAGTCTTGTCGGGGATTGGGAACCCTTCGCCAGAATGTCCAAAGTTTCAGCGGGATTTCCAAAATGTTGAGAGGAACTCGAAACATGTCAACCTCGGTTTTGAGAATCTCTCCCGGAGTTTGAGAGATTTGGACGTGAAAGGGTACCAGTCTTGTCGGGGATTGGGAACCCTTCGCTAGAATGTCCAAAGTTTCAGCGGGATTTCCAAAATGTTGAGAGGAACTCGAAACATGTCAACCTTGGTTTTGAGAATCTCTCCCGGAGTTTGAGAGATTTGGACGTGAAAGGGTACCAGTCTTGTCGGGGATTGGGAACCCTTCGCTAGAATGTCCAAAGTTTCAGCGGGATTTCCAAAATGTTGAGAGGAACTCGAAACATGTCAACCTTGGTTTTGAGAATCTCTCCCGGAGTTTGAGAGATTTGGACGTGAAAGGGTACCAGTCTTGTCGGGGATTGGGAACCCTTCGCGAGAATGTCCAAAGTTTCAGCGGGATTTCCAAAATGTTGAGAGGAACTCGAAACATGTCAACCTTGGTTTTGAGAATCTCTCCCGGAGTTTGAGAGATTTGGACGTGAAAGGGTACCAGTCTTGTCGGGGATTGGGAACCCTTCGCTAGAATGTCCAAAGTTTCAGCGGGATTTCCAAAATGTTGAGAGGAACTCGAAACATGTCAACCTTGGTTTTGAGAATCTCTCCCGGAGTTTGAGAGATTTGGACGTGAAAGGGTACCAGTCTTGTCGGGGATTGGGAACCCTTCGCCAGAATGTCCAAAGATTCAGCGGGATTTCCAAAATGTTGAGAGGAACTCGAAACATGTCAACCTTGGTTTTGAGAATCTCTCCCGGAGTTTGAGAGATTTGGACGTGAAAGGGTACCAGTCTTGTCGGGGATTGGGAACCCTTCGCCAGAATGTCCAAAGTTTCAGCGGGATTTCCAAAATGTTGAGAGGAACTCGAAACATGTCAACCTTGGTTTTGAGAATCTCCCCCGGAGTTTGAGAGATTTGGACGTGAAAGGGTACCAGTCTTGTCGGGGATTGGGAACCCTTCGCCAGAATGTCCAAAGTTTCAGCGGGATTTCCAAAATGTTGAGAGGAACTCGAAACATGTGAACCTTGGTTTTGAGAATCTCTCCCGGAGTTTGAGAGATTTGGACGTGAAAGGGTACCAGTCTTGTCGGGGATTGGGAACCCTTCGCGAGAATGTCCAAAGTTTCAGCGGGATTTCCAAAATGTTGAGAGGAACTCGAAACATGTCAACCTTGGTTTTGAGAATCTCTCCCGGAGTTTGAGAGATTTGGACGTGAAAGGGTACCAGTCTTGTCGGGGATTGGGAACCCTTCGCGAGAATGTCCAAAGTTTCAGCGGGATTTCCAAAATGTTGAGAGGAACTCGAAACATGTCAACCTCGGTTTTGAGAATCTCTCCCGGAGTTTGAGAGATTTGGACGTGAAAGGGTACCAGTCTTGTCGGGGATTGGGAACCCTTCGCGAGAATGTCCAAAGTTTCAGCGGGATTTCCAAAATGTTGAGAGGAACTCGAATCATGTCAACCTTGGTTTTGAGAATCTCTCCCGGAGTTTGAGAGATTTGGACGTGAAAGGGTACCAGTCTTGTCGGGGATTGGGAACCCTTCGTGAGAATGTCCAAAGTTTCAGCGGGATTTCCAAAATGTTGAGAGGAACTCAAAACATGTCCACCTCGGTTTTGAGAATCTCTCCCGGAGTTTGAGAGATTTGGACGTGAAAGGGTACCAGTCTTGTCGGGGATTGGGAACCCTTCTCGAGAATGTCCAAAGTTTCAGCGGGATTTCCAAAATGTTGAGAGGAACTCGAAACATGTCAACCTTGGTTTTGAGAATCTCTCCCGGAGTTTGAGAGATTTGGACGTGAAAGGGTACCAGTCTTGTCGGGGATTGGGAACCCTTCGCGAGAATGTCCAAAGTTTCAGCGGGATTTCCAAAATGTTGAGAGGAACTCGAAACATGTCAACCTTGGTTTTGAGAATCTCTCCCGGAGTTTGAGAGATTTGGACGTGAAAGGGTACCAGTCTTGTCGGGGATTGGGAACCCTTCGCCAGAATGTCCAAAGTTTCAGCGGGATTTCCAAAATGTTGAGAGGAACTCGAAACATGTCAACCTTGGTTTTGAGAATCTCTCCCGGAGTTTGAGAGATTTGGACGTGAAAGGGTACCAGTCTTGTCGGGGATTGGGAACCCTTCGCGAGAATGTCCAAAGTTTCAGCGGGATTTCCAAAATGTTGAGAGGAACTCGAAACATGTCAACCTTGGTTTTGAGAATCTCTCCCGGAGTTTGAGAGATTTGGACGTGAAAGGGTACCAGTCTTGTCGGGGATTATGAACCCTTCGTGAGAATGTCCAAAGTTTCAGCGGGATTTCCAAAATGTTGAGAGGAACTCGAAACATGTCAACCTTGGTTTTGAGAATCTCTCCCGGAGTTTGAGAGATTTGGACGTGAAAGGGTACCAGTCTTGTCGGGGATTGGGAACCCTTCGCGAGAATGTCCAAAGTTTCAGCGGGATTTCCAAAATGTTGAGAGGAACTCGAAACATGTCAACCTTGGTTTTGAGAATCTCTCCCGGAGTTTGAGAGATTTGGACGTGAAAGGGTACCAGTCTTGTCGGGGATTGGGAACCCTTCGCGAGAATGTCCAAAGTTTCAGCGGGATTTCCAAAATGTTGAGAGGAACTCGAAACATGTCAACCTTGGTTTTGAGAATCTCTCCCGGAGTTTGAGAGATTTGGACGTGAAAGGGTACCAGTCTTGTCGGGGATTGGGAACCCTTCGCCAGAATGTCCAAAGTTTCAGCGGGATTTCCAAAATGTTGAGAGGAACTCGAATCATGTCAACCTCGGTTTTGAGAATCTCTCCCGGAGTTTGAGAGATTTGGACGTGAAAGGGTACCAGTCTTGTCGGGGATTGGGAACCCTTCGCTAGAATGTCCAAAGTTTCAGCGGGATTTCCAAAATGTTGAGAGGAACTCAAAACATGTCAACCTTGGTTTTGAGAATCTCTCCCGGAGTTTGAGAGATTTGGACGTGAAAGGGTACCAGTCTTGTCGGGGATTGGGAACCCTTCGCGAGAATGTCCAAAGTTTCAGCGGGATTTCCAAAATGTTGAGAGGAACTCGAAACATGTCAACCTTGGTTTTGAGAATCTCTCCCGGAGTTTGAGAGATTTGGACGTGAAAGGGTACCAGTCTTGTCGGGGATTGGGAACCCTTCGTGAGAATGTCCAAAGTTTCAGCGGGATTTCCAAAATGTTGAGAGGAACTCGAAACATGTCAACCTTGGTTTTGAGAATCTCTCCCGGAGTTTGAGAGATTTGGACGTGAAAGGGTACCAGTCTTGTCGGGGATTGGGAACCCTTCGCGAGAATGTCCAAAGTTTCAGCGGGATTTCCAAAATGTTGAGAGGAACTCGAAACATGTCAACCTTGGTTTTGAGAATCTCTCCCGGAGTTTGAGAGATTTGGACGTGAAAGGGTACCAGTCTTGTCGGGGATTGGGAACCCTTCGCCAGAATGTCCAAAGTTTCAGCGGGATTTCCAAAATGTTGAGAGGAACTCGAAACATGTCAACCTTGGTTTTGAGAATCTCTCCCGGAGTTTGAGAGATTTGGACGTGAAAGGGTACCAGTCTTGTCGGGGATTGGGAACCCTTCGCTAGAATGTCCAAAGTTTCAGCGGGATTTCCAAAATGTTGAGAGGAACTCGAAACATGTCAACCTTGGTTTTGAGAATCTCTCCCGGAGTTTGAGAGATTTGGACGTGAAAGGGTACCAGTCTTGTCGGGGATTGGGAACCCTTCGCCAGAATGTCCAAAGTTTCAGCGGGATTTCCAAAATGTTGAGAGGAACTCGAAACATGTCAACCTTGGTTTTGAGAATCTCTCCCGGAGTTTGAGAGATTTGGACGTGAAAGGGTACCAGTCTTGTCGGGGATTGGGAACCCTTCGCCAGAATGTCCAAAGTTTCAGCGGGATTTCCAAAATGTTGAGAGGAACTCGAAACATGTCAACCTTGGTTTTGAGAATCTCTCCCGGAGTTTGAGAGATTTGGACGTGAAAGGGTACCAGTCTTGTCGGGGATTGGGAACCCTTCGCCAGAATGTCCAAAGTTTCAGCGGGATTTCCAAAATGTTGAGAGGAACTCGAAACATGTGAACCTTGGTTTTGAGAATCTCTCCCGGAGTTTGAGAGATTTGGACGTGAAAGGGTACCAGTCTTGTCGGGGATTGGGAACCCTTCGCGAGAATGTCCAAAGTTTCAGCGGGATTTCCAAAATGTTGAGAGGAACTCGAATCATGTCAACCTCGGTTTTGAGAATCTCTCCCGGAGTTTGAGAGATTTGGACGTGAAAGGGTACCAGTCTTGTCGGGGATTGGGAACCCTTCGCGAGAATGTCCAAAGTTTCAGCGGGATTTCCAAAATGTTGAGAGGAACTCGAAACATGTCAACCTTGGTTTTGAGAATCTCTCCCGGAGTTTGAGAGATTTGGACGTGAAAGGGTACCAGTCTTGTCGGGGATTATGAACCCTTCGTGAGAATGTCCAAAGTTTCAGCGGGATTTCCAAAATGTTGAGAGGAACTCGAAACATGTCAACCTTGGTTTTGAGAATCTCTCCCGGAGTTTGAGAGATTTGGACGTGAAAGGGTACCAGTCTTGTCGGGGATTGGGAACCCTTCGCGAGAATGTCCAAAGTTTCAGCGGGATTTCCAAAATGTTGAGAGGAACTCGAAACATGTCAACCTTGGTTTTGAGAATCTCTCCCGGAGTTTGAGAGATTTGGACGTGAAAGGGTACCAGTCTTGTCGGGGATTGGGAACCCTTCGCCAGAATGTCCAAAGTTTCAGCGGGATTTCCAAAATGTTGAGAGGAACTCGAAACATGTCAACCTTGGTTTTGAGAATCTCTCCCGGAGTTTGAGAGATTTGGACGTGAAAGGGTACCAGTCTTGTCGGGGATTGGGAACCCTTCGCCAGAATGTCCAAAGTTTCAGCGGGATTTCCAAAATGTTGAGAGGAACTCGAATCATGTCAACCTCGGTTTTGAGAATCTCTCCCGGAGTTTGAGAGATTTGGACGTGAAAGGGTACCAGTCTTGTCGGGGATTGGGAACCCTTCGCTAGAATGTCCAAAGTTTCAGCGGGATTTCCAAAATGTTGAGAGGAACTCAAAACATGTCAACCTTGGTTTTGAGAATCTCTCCCGGAGTTTGAGAGATTTGGACGTGAAAGGGTACCAGTCTTGTCGGGGATTGGGAACCCTTCGCGAGAATGTCCAAAGTTTCAGCGGGATTTCCAAAATGTTGAGAGGAACTCGAAACATGTCAACCTTGGTTTTGAGAATCTCTCCCGGAGTTTGAGAGATTTGGACGTGAAAGGGTACCAGTCTTGTCGGGGATTGGGAACCCTTCGTGAGAATGTCCAAAGTTTCAGCGGGATTTCCAAAATGTTGAGAGGAACTCGAAACATGTCAACCTTGGTTTTGAGAATCTCTCCCGGAGTTTGAGAGATTTGGACGTGAAAGGGTACCAGTCTTGTCGGGGATTGGGAACCCTTCGCTAGAATGTCCAAAGTTTCAGCGGGATTTCCAAAATGTTGAGAGGAACTCGAAACATGTCAACCTTGGTTTTGAGAATCTCTCCCGGAGTTTGAGAGATTTGGACGTGAAAGGGTACCAGTCTTGTCGGGGATTGGGAACCCTTCGCGAGAATGTCCAAAGTTTCAGCGGGATTTCCAAAATGTTGAGAGGAACTCGAAACATGTCAACCTTGGTTTTGAGAATCTCTCCCGGAGTTTGAGAGATTTGGACGTGAAAGGGTACCAGTCTTGTCGGGGATTGGGAACCCTTCGCTAGAATGTCCAAAGTTTCAGCGGGATTTCCAAAATGTTGAGAGGAACTCGAAACATGTCAACCTTGGTTTTGAGAATCTCTCCCGGAGTTTGAGAGATTTGGACGTGAAAGGGTACCAGTCTTGTCGGGGATTGGGAACCCTTCGCCAGAATGTCCAAAGTTTCAGCGGGATTTCCAAAATGTTGAGAGGAACTCGAAACATGTCAACCTTGGTTTTGAGAATCTCTCCCGGAGTTTGAGAGATTTGGACGTGAAAGGGTACCAGTCTTGTCGGGGATTGGGAACCCTTCGCCAGAATGTCCAAAGTTTCAGCGGGATTTCCAAAATGTTGAGAGGAACTCGAAACATGTCAACCTTGGTTTTGAGAATCTCCCCCGGAGTTTGAGAGATTTGGACGTGAAAGGGTACCAGTCTTGTCGGGGATTGGGAACCCTTCGCCAGAATGTCCAAAGTTTCAGCGGGATTTCCAAAATGTTGAGAGGAACTCGAAACATGTGAACCTTGGTTTTGAGAATCTCTCCCGGAGTTTGAGAGATTTGGACGTGAAAGGGTACCAGTCTTGTCGGGGATTGGGAACCCTTCGCGAGAATGTCCAAAGTTTCAGCGGGATTTCCAAAATGTTGAGAGGAACTCGAAACATGTCAACCTTGGTTTAGAGAATCTCTCCCGGAGTTTGAGAGATTTGGACGTGAAAGGGTACCAGTCTTGTCGGGGATTGGGAACCCTTCGCGAGAATGTCCAAAGTTTCAGCGGGATTTCCAAAATGTTGAGAGGAACTCGAAACATGTCAACCTCGGTTTTGAGAATCTCTCCCGGAGTTTGAGAGATTTGGACGTGAAAGGGTACCAGTCTTGTCGGGGATTGGGAACCCTTCGCGAGAATGTCCAAAGTTTCAGCGGGATTTCCAAAATGTTGAGAGGAACTCGAATCATGTCAACCTTGGTTTTGAGAATCTCTCCCGGAGTTTGAGAGATTTGGACGTGAAAGGGTACCAGTCTTGTCGGGGATTGGGAACCCTTCGCCAGAATGTCCAAAGTTTCAGCGGGATTTCCAAAATGTTGAGAGGAACTCAAAACATGTCAACCTTGGTTTTGAGAATCTCTCCCGGAGTTTGAGAGATTTGGACGTGAAAGGGTACCAGTCTTGTCGGGGATTGGGAACCCTTCGTGAGAATGTCCAAAGTTTCAGCGGGATTTCCAAAATGTTGAGAGGAACTCGAAACATGTCAACCTTGGTTTTGAGAATCTCTCCCGGAGTTTGAGAGATTTGGACGTGAAAGGGTACCAGTCTTGTCGGGGATTGGGAACCCTTCGCGAGAATGTCCAAAGTTTCAGCGGGATTTCCAAAATGTTGAGAGGAACTCGAAACATGTCAACCTTGGTTTTGAGAATCTCTCCCGGAGTTTGAGAGATTTGGACGTGAAAGGGTACCAGTCTTGTCGGGGATTGGGAACCCTTCGCCAGAATGTCCAAAGTTTCAGCGGGATTTCCAAAATGTTGAGAGGAACTCGAAACATGTGAACCTTGGTTTTGAGAATCTCTCCCGGAGTTTGAGAGATTTGGACGTGAAAGGGTACCAGTCTTGTCGGGGATTGGGAACCCTTCGCGAGAATGTCCAAAGTTTCAGCGGGATTTCCAAAATGTTGAGAGGAACTCGAAACATGTCAACCTTGGTTTTGAGAATCTCTCCCGGAGTTTGAGAGATTTGGACGTGAAAGGGTACCAGTCTTGTCGGGGATTGGGAACCCTTCGCCAGAATGTCCAAAGTTTCAGCGGGATTTCCAAAATGTTGAGAGGAACTCGAAACATGTCAACCTTGGTTTTGAGAATCTCTCCCGGAGTTTGAGAGATTTGGACGTGAAAGGGTACCAGTCTTGTCGGGGATTGGGAACCCTTCGCGAGAATGTCCAAAGTTTCAGCGGGATTTCCAAAATGTTGAGAGGAACTCGAAACATGTCAACCTTGGTTTTGAGAATCTCTCCCGGAGTTTGAGAGATTTGGACGTGAAAGGGTACCAGTCTTGTCGGGGATTGGGAACCCTTCGCCAGAATGTCCAAAGTTTCAGCGGGATTTCCAAAATGTTGAGAGGAACTCGAAACATGTCAACCTTGGTTTTGAGAATCTCTCCCGGAGTTTGAGAGATTTGGACGTGAAAGGGTACCAGTCTTGTCGGGGATTGGGAACCCTTCGCTAGAATGTCCAAAGTTTCAGCGGGATTTCCAAAATGTTGAGAGGAACTCGAAACATGTCAACCTTGGTTTTGAGAATCTCTCCCGGAGTTTGAGAGATTTGGACGTGAAAGGGTACCAGTCTTGTCGGGGATTGGGAACCCTTCGCCAGAATGTCCAAAGTTTCAGCGGGGTTTCCAAAATGTTGAGAGGAACTCGAAACATGTCAACCTTGGTTTTGAGAATCTCTCCCGGAGTTTGAGAGATTTGGACGTGAAAGGGTACCAGTCTTGTCGGGGATTGGGAACCCTTCGCCAGAATGTCCAAAGTTTCAGCGGGATTTCCAAAATGTTGAGAGGAACTCGAAACATGTCAACCTTGGTTTTGAGAATCTCTCCCGGAGTTTGAGAGATTTGGACGTGAAAGGGTACCAGTCTTGTCGGGGATTGGGAACCCTTCGCGAGAATGTCCAAAGTTTCAGCGGGATTTCCAAAATGTTGAGAGGAACTCGAAACATGTCAACCTTGGTTTTGAGAATCTCTCCCGGAGTTTGAGAGATTTGGACGTGAAAGGGTACCAGTCTTGTCGGGGATTGGGAACCCTTCGCCAGAATGTCCAAAGTTTCAGCGGGATTTCCAAAATGTTGAGAGGAACTCGAAACATGTGAACCTTGGTTTTGAGAATCTCTCCCGGAGTTTGAGAGATTTGGACGTGAAAGGGTACCAGTCTTGTCGGGGATTGGGAACCCTTCGCGAGAATGTCCAAAGTTTCAGCGGGATTTCCAAAATGTTGAGAGGAACTCGAAACATGTCAACCTTGGTTTTGAGAATCTCTCCCGGAGTTTGAGAGATTTGGACGTGAAAGGGTACCAGTCTTGTCGGGGATTGGGAACCCTTCGCCAGAATGTCCAAAGTTTCAGCGGGATTTCCAAAATGTTGAGAGGAACTCGAAACATGTGAACCTTGGTTTTGAGAATCTCTCCCGGAGTTTGAGAGATTTGGACGTGAAAGGGTACCAGTCTTGTCGGGGATTGGGAACCCTTCGTGAGAATGTCCAAAGTTTCAGCGGGATTTCCAAAATGTTGAGAGGAACTCGAAACATGTCAACCTTGGTTTTGAAAATCTCTCCCGGAGTTTGAGAGATTTGGACGTGAAAGGGTACCAGTCTTGTCGGGGATTGGGAACCCTTCGCCAGAATGTCCAAAGTTTCAGCGGGATTTCCAAAATGTTGAGAGGAACTCGAAACATGTCAACCTTGGTTTTGAGAATCTCTCCCGGAGTTTGAGAGATTTGGACGTGAAAGGGTACCAGTCTTGTCGGGGATTGGGAACCCTTCGCCAGAATGTCCAAAGTTTCAGCGGGATTTCCAAAATGTTGAGAGGAACTCGAAACATGTCAACCTTGGTTTTGAGAATCTCTCCCGGAGTTTGAGAGATTTGGACGTGAAAGGGTACCAGTCTTGTCGGGGATTGGGAACCCTTCGCCAGAATGTCCAAAGTTTCAGCGGGATTTCCAAAATGTTGAGAGGAACTCGAAACATGTCAACCTCGGTTTTGAGAATCTCTCCCGGAGTTTGAGAGATTTGGACGTGAAAGGGTACCAGTCTTGTCGGGGATTGGGAACCCTTCGCCACAATGTCCAAAGTTTCAGCGGGATTTCCAAAATGTTGAGAGGAACTCGAAACATGTCAACCTTGGTTTTGAGAATCTCTCCCGGAGTTTGAGAGATTTGGACGTGAAAGGGTACCAGTCTTGTCGGGGATTGGGAACCCTTTGCGAGAATGTCCAAAGTTTCAGCGGGATTTCCAAAATGTTGAGAGGAACTCGAAACATGTCAACCTTGGTTTTGAGAATCTCTCCCGGAGTTTGAGAGATTTGGACGTGAAAGGGTACCAGTCTTGTCGGGGATTGGGAACCCTTCGCCAGAATGTCCAAAGTTTCAGCGGGATTTCCAAAATGTTGAGAGGAACTCGAAACATGTCAACCTCGGTTTTGAGAATCTCTCCCGGAGTTTGAGAGTTTTGGACGTGAAAGGGTACCAGTCTTGTCGGGGATTGGGAACCCTTCGCGAGAATGTCCAAAGTTTCAGCGGGATTTCCAAAATGTTGAGAGGAACTCGAATCATGTCAACCTTGGTTTTGAGAATCTCTCCCGGAGTTTGAGAGATTTGGACGTGAAAGGGTACCAGTCTTGTCGGGGATTGGGAACCCTTCGCCAGAATGTCCAAAGTTTCAGCGGGATTTCCAAAATGTTGAGAGGAACTCAAAACATGTCAACCTTGGTTTTGAGAATCTCTCCCGGAGTTTGAGAGATTTGGACGTGAAAGGGTACCAGTCTTGTCGGGGATTGGGAACCCTTTGCGAGAATGTCCAAAGTTTCAGCGGGATTTCCAAAATGTTGAGAGGAACTCGAAACATGTCAACCTTGGTTTTGAGAATCTCTCCCGGAGTTTGAGAGATTTGGACGTGAAAGGGTACCAGTCTTGTCGGGGATTGGGAACCCTTCGCTAGAATGTCCAAAGTTTCAGCGGGATTTCCAAAATGTTGAGAGGAAGTCGAAACATGTCAACCTTGGTTTTGAGAATCTCTCCCGGAGTTTGAGAGATTTGGACGTGAAAGGGTACCAGTCTTGTCGGGGATTGGGAACCCTTCGCGAGAATGTCCAAAGTTTCAGCGGGATTTCCAAAATGTTGAGAGGAACTCGAAACATGTCAACCTTGGTTTTGAGAATCTCTCCCGGAGTTTGAGAGATTTGGACGTGAAAGGGTACCAGTCTTGTCGGGGATTGGGAACCCTTCGCTAGAATGTCCAAAGTTTCAGCAGGATTTCCAAAATGTTGAGAGGAACTCGAAACATGTCAACCTTGGTTTTGAGAATCTCTCCCGGAGTTTGAGAGATTTGGACGTGAAAGGGTACCAGTCTTGTCGGGGATTGGGAACCCTTCGCCAGAATGTCCAAAGTTTCAGCGGGATTTCCAAAATGTTGAGAGGAACTCGAAACATGTGAACCTTGGTTTTGAGAATCTCTCCCGGAGTTTGAGAGATTTGGACGTGAAAGGGTACCAGTCTTGTCGGGGATTGGGAACCCTTCGTGAGAATGTCCAAAGTTTCAGCGGGATTTCCAAAATGTTGAGAGGAACTCGAAACATGTCAACCTTGGTTTTGAGAATCTCTCCCGGAGTTTGAGAGATTTGGACGTGAAAGGGTACCAGTCTTGTCGGGGATTATGAACCCTTCGCCAGAATGTCCAAAGTTTCAGCGGGATTTCCAAAATGTTGAGAGGAACTCGAAACATGTCAACCTCGGTTTTGAGAATCTCTCCCGGAGTTTGAGAGATTTGGACGTGAAAGGGTACCAGTCTTGTCGGGGATTGGGAACCCTTCGCCAGAATGTCCAAAGTTTCAGCGGGATTTCCAAAATGTTGAGAGGAACTCGAAACATGTCAACCTTGGTTTTGAGAATCTCTCCCGGAGTTTGAGAGATTTGGACGTGAAAGGGTACCAGTCTTGTCGGGGATTATGAACCCTTCGCCAGAATGTCCAAAGTTTCAGCGGGATTTCCAAAATGTTGAGAGGAACTCGAAACATGTCAACCTTGGTTTTGAGAATCTCTCCCGGAGTTTGAGAGATTTGGACGTGAAAGGGTACCAGTCTTGTCGGGGATTGGGAACCCTTCGTGAGAATGTCCAAAGTTTCAACGGGATTTCCAAAATGTTGAGAGGAACTCGAAACATGTCAACCTTGGTTTTGAGAATCTCTCCCGGAGTTTGAGAGATTTGGACGTGAAAGGGTACCAGTCTTGTCGGGGATTGGGAACCCTTCGCGAGAATGTCCAAAGTTTCAGCGGGATTTCCAAAATGTTGAGAGGAACTCGAAACATGTCAACCTTGGTTTTGAGAATCTCTCCCGGAGTTTGAGAGATTTGGACGTGAAAGGGTACCAGTCTTGTCGGGGATTGGGAACCCTTCGCCAGAATGTCCAAAGTTTCAGCGGGATTTCCAAAATGTTGAGAGGAACTCGAAACATGTCAACCTTGGTTTTGAGAATCTCTCCCGGAGTTTGAGAGATTTGGACGTGAAAGGGTACCAGTCTTGTCGGGGATTGGGAACCCTTCGCTAGAATGTCCAAAGTTTCAGCGGGATTTCCAAAATGTTGAGAGGAACTCGAAACATGTCAACCTTGGTTTTGAGAATCTCTCCCGGAGTTTGAGAGATTTGGACGTGAAAGGGTACCAGTCTTGTCGGGGATTGGGAACCCTTCGCCAGAATGTCCAAAGTTTCAGCGGGATTTCCAAAATGTTGAGAGGAACTCGAAACATGTCAACCTTGGTTTTGAGAATCTCTCCCGGAGTTTGAGAGATTTGGACGTGAAAGTGTACCAGTCTTGTCGGGGATTGGGAACCCTTCGCCAGAATGTCCAAAGTTTCAGCGGGATTTCCAAAATGTTGAGAGGAACTCGAAACATGTCAACCTTGGTTTTGAGAATCTCTCCCGGAGTTTGAGAGATTTGGACGTGAAAGGGTACCAGTCTTGTCGGGGATTGGGAACCCTTCGCCAGAATGTCCAAAGTTTCAGCGGGATTTCCAAAATGTTGAGAGGAACTCAAAACATGTCAACCTCGGTTTTGAGAATCTCTCCCGGAGTTTGAGAGATTTGGACGTGAAAGGGTACCAGTCTTGTCGGGGATTGGGAACCCTTCGCCAGAATGTCCAAAGTTTCAGCGGGATTTCCAAAATGTTGAGAGGAACTCGAAACATGTCAACCTCGGTTTTGAGAATCTCTCCCGGAGTTTGAGAGATTTGGACGTGAAAGGGTACCAGTCTTGTCGGGGATTGGGAACCCTTCGCTAGAATGTCCAAAGTTTCAGCGGGATTTCCAAAATGTTGAGAGGAACTCGAAACATGTCAACCTTGGTTTTGAGAATCTCTCCCGGAGTTTGAGAGATTTGGACGTGAAAGGGTACCAGTCTTGTCGGGGATTGGGAACCCTTCGCTAGAATGTCCAAAGTTTCAGCGGGATTTCCATAATGTTGAGAGGAACTCGAAACATGTCAACCTTGGTTTTGAGAATCTCTCCCGGAGTTTGAGAGATTTGGACGTGAAAGGGTACCAGTCTTGTCGGGGATTGGGAACCCTTCGCGAGAATGTCCAAAGTTTCAGCGGGATTTCCAAAATGTTGAGAGGAACTCGAAACATGTCAACCTTGGTTTTGAGAATCTCTCCCGGAGTTTGAGAGATTTGGACGTGAAAGGGTACCAGTCTTGTCGGGGATTATGAACCCTTCGCGAGAATGTCCAAAGTTTCAGCGGGATTTCCAAAATGTTGAGAGGAACTCGAAACATGTCAACCTTGGTTTTGAGAATCTCTCCCGGAGTTTGAGAGATTTGGACGTGAAAGGGTACCAGTCTTGTCGGGGATTGGGAACCCTTCGCGAGAATGTCCAAAGTTTCAGCGGGATTTCCAAAATGTTGAGAGGAACTCGAATCATGTCAACCTTGGTTTTGAGAATCTCTCCCGGAGTTTGAGAGATTTGGACGTGAAAGGGTACCAGTCTTGTCGGGGATTGGGAACCCTTCGCGAGAATGTCCAAAGTTTCAGCGGGATTTCCAAAATGTTGAAAGGAACTCGAAACATGTCAACCTCGGTTTTGAGAATCTCTCCCGGAGTTTGAGAGATTTGGACGTGAAAGGGTACCAGTCTTATCGGGGATTGGGAACCCTTCACGAGAATGTCCAAAGTTTCAGCGGGATTTCCAAAATGTTGAGAGGAACTTGAAACATGTCAACCTTGGTTTTGAGAATCTCTCCCGGAGTTTGAGAGATTTGGACGTGAAAGGGTACCAGTCTTGTCGGGGATTATGAACCCTTCGCCAGAATGTCCAAAGTTTCAGCGGGATTTCCAAAATGTTGAGAGGAACTCGAAACATGTCAACCTTGGTTTTGAGAATCTCTCCCGGAGTTTGAGAGATTTGGACGTGAAAGGGTACCAGTCTTGTCGGGGATTGGGAACCCTTCGCCAGAATGTCCAAAGTTTCAGCGGGATTTCCAAAATGTTGAGAGGAACTCGAAACATGTCAACCTTGGTTTTGAGAATCTCTCCCGGAGTTTGAGAGATTTGGACGTGAAAGGGTACCAGTCTTGTCGGGGATTGGGAACCCTTCGCGAGAATGTCCAAAGTTTCAGCGGGATTTCCAAAATGTTGAGAGGAACTCGAAACATGTCAACCTTGGTTTTGAGAATCTCTCCCGGAGTTTGAGAGATTTGGACGTGAAAGGGTACCAGTCTTGTCGGGGATTGGGAACCCTTCGCGAGAATGTCCAAAGTTTCAGCGGGATTTCCAAAATGTTGAGAGGAACTCGAAACATGTCAACCTCGGTTTTGAGAATCTCTCCCGGAGTTTGAGAGATTTGGACGTGAAAGGGTACCAGTCTTATTGGGGATTGGGAACCCTTCGCCAGAATGTCCAAAGTTTCAGCGGGATTTCCAAAATGTTGAGAGGAACTCGAAACATGTCAACCTCGGTTTTGAGAATCTCTCCCGGAGTTTGAGAGATTTGGACGTGAAAGGGTACCAGTCTTGTCGGGGATTGGGAACCCTTCGCCACAATGTCCAAAGTTTCAGCGGGATTTCCAAAATGTTGAGAGGAACTCGAATCATGTCAACCTTGGTTTTGAGAATCTCTCCCGGAGTTTGAGAGATTTGGACGTGAAAGGGTACCAGTCTTGTCGGGGATTGGGAACCCTTCGCGAGAATGTCCAAAGTTTCAGCGGGATTTCCAAAATGTTGAGAGGAACTCGAGACATGTCAACCTTGGTTTTGAGAATCTCTCCCGGAGTTTGAGAGATTTGGACGTGAAAGGGTACCAGTCTTGTCGGGGATTGGGAACCCTTCGCTAGAATGTCCAAAGTTTCAGCGGGATTTCCATAATGTTGAGAGGAACTCGAAACATGTCAACCTTGGTTTTGAGAATCTCTCCCGGAGTTTGAGAGATTTGGAC
The DNA here is from genome assembly GCF_964273445.1 of Streptopelia decaocto. NCBI lineage: Eukaryota > Metazoa > Chordata > Aves > Columbiformes > Columbidae > Streptopelia > Streptopelia decaocto. The sequence goes on along the minus strand of NW_028117226.1, from coordinate 703,439 downwards.
GTGAAAGGGTACCAGTCTTGTCGGGGATTGGGAACCCTTCGCGAGAATGTCCAAAGTTTCAGCGGGATTTCCAAAATGTTGAGAGGAACTCGAAACATGTCAACCTTGGTTTTGAGAATCTCTCCCGGAGTTTGAGAGATTTGGACGTGAAAGGGTACCAGTCTTGTCGGGGATTATGAACCCTTCGCGAGAATGTCCAAAGTTTCAGCGGGATTTCCAAAATGTTGAGAGGAACTCGAAACATGTCAACCTTGGTTTTGAGAATCTCTCCCGGAGTTTGAGAGATTTGGACGTGAAAGGGTACCAGTCTTGTCGGGGATTGGGAACCCTTCGCGAGAATGTCCAAAGTTTCAGCGGGATTTCCAAAATGTTGAGAGGAACTCGAAACATGTCAACCTTGGTTTTGAGAATCTCTCCCGGAGTTTGAGAGATTTGGACGTGAAAGGGTACCAGTCTTGTCGGGGATTGGGAACCCTTCGCGAGAATGTCCAAAGTTTCAGCGGGATTTCCAAAATGTTGAAAGGAACTCGAAACATGTCAACCTCGGTTTTGAGAATCTCTCCCGGAGTTTGAGAGATTTGGACGTGAAAGGGTACCAGTCTTATCGGGGATTGGGAACCCTTCACGAGAATGTCCAAAGTTTCAGCGGGATTTCCAAAATGTTGAGAGGAACTTGAAACATGTCAACCTTGGTTTTGAGAATCTCTCCCGGAGTTTGAGAGATTTGGACGTGAAAGGGTACCAGTCTTGTCGGGGATTATGAACCCTTCGCCAGAATGTCCAAAGTTTCAGCGGGATTTCCAAAATGTTGAGAGGAACTCGAAACATGTCAACCTTGGTTTTGAGAATCTCTCCCGGAGTTTGAGAGATTTGGACGTGAAAGGGTACCAGTCTTGTCGGGGATTGGGAACCCTTCGCGAGAATGTCCAAAGTTTCAGCGGGATTTCCAAAATGTTGAGAGGAACTCGAAACATGTCAACCTTGGTTTTGAGAATCTCTCCCGGAGTTTGAGAGATTTGGACGTGAAAGGGTACCAGTCTTGTCGGGGATTGGGAACCCTTCGCGAGAATGTCCAAAGTTTCAGCGGGATTTCCAAAATGTTGAGAGGAACTCGAAACATGTCAACCTCGGTTTTGAGAATCTCTCCCGGAGTTTGAGAGATTTGGACGTGAAAGGGTACCAGTCTTGTCAGGGATTGGGAACCCTTCGCCACAATGTCCAAAGTTTCAGCGGGATTTCCAAAATGTTGAGAGGAACTCGAATCATGTCAACCTTGGTTTTGAGAATCTCTCCCGGAGTTTGAGAGATTTGGACGTGAAAGGCTACCAGTCTTGTCGGGGATTGGGAACCCTTCGCGAGAATGTCCAAAGTTTCAGCGGGATTTCCAAAATGTTGAGAGGAACTCGAAACATGTCAACCTTGGTTTTGAGAATCTCTCCCGGAGTTCGAGAGATTTGGACGTGAAAGGGTACCAGTCTTGTCGGGGATTGGGAACCCTTCGCCAGAATGTCCAAAGTTTCAGCGGGATTTCGAAAATGTTGAGAGGAACTCGAAACATGTCAACCTTGGTTTTGAGAATCTCTCCCGGAGTTTGAGAGATTTGGACGTGAAAGGGTACCAGTCTTGTCGGGGATTGGGAACCCTTCGCGAGAATGTCCAAAGTTTCAGCGGGATTTCCAAAATGTTGAGAGGAACTCGAAACATGTCAACCTTGGTTTTGAGAATCTCTCCCGGAGTTTGAGAGATTTGGACGTGAAAGGGTACCAGTCTTGTCGGGGATTGGGAACCCTTCGCTAGAATGTCCAAAGTTTCAGCGGGATTTCCAAAATGTTGAGAGGAAGTCGAAACATGTCAACCTTGGTTTTGAGAATCTCTCCCGGAGTTTGAGAGATTTGGACGTGAAAGGGTACCAGTCTTGTCGGGGATTGGGAACCCTTCGCGAGAATGTCCAAAGTTTCAGCGGGATTTCCAAAATGTTGAGAGGAACTCGAAACATGTCAACCTTGGTTTTGAGAATCTCTCCCGGAGTTTGAGAGATTTGGACGTGAAAGGGTACCAGTCTTGTCGGGGATTGGGAACCCTTCGCTAGAATGTCCAAAGTTTCAGCAGGATTTCCAAAATGTTGAGAGGAACTCGAAACATGTCAACCTTGGTTTTGAGAATCTCTCCCGGAGTTTGAGAGATTTGGACGTGAAAGGGTACCAGTCTTGTCGGGGATTGGGAACCCTTCGCCAGAATGTCCAAAGTTTCAGCGGGATTTCCAAAATGTTGAGAGGAACTCGAAACATGTGAACCTTGGTTTTGAGAATCTCTCCCGGAGTTTGAGAGATTTGGACGTGAAAGGGTACCAGTCTTGTCGGGGATTGGGAACCCTTCGTGAGAATGTCCAAAGTTTCAGCGGGATTTCCAAAATGTTGAGAGGAACTCGAAACATGTCAACCTTGGTTTTGAGAATCTCTCCCGGAGTTTGAGAGATTTGGACGTGAAAGGGTACCAGTCTTGTCGGGGATTATGAACCCTTCGCCAGAATGTCCAAAGTTTCAGCGGGATTTCCAAAATGTTGAGAGGAACTCGAAACATGTCAACCTCGGTTTTGAGAATCTCTCCCGGAGTTTGAGAGATTTGGACGTGAAAGGGTACCAGTCTTGTCGGGGATTGGGAACCCTTCGCCAGAATGTCCAAAGTTTCAGCGGGATTTCCAAAATGTTGAGAGGAACTCGAAACATGTCAACCTTGGTTTTGAGAATCTCTCCCGGAGTTTGAGAGATTTGGACGTGAAAGGGTACCAGTCTTGTCGGGGATTATGAACCCTTCGCCAGAATGTCCAAAGTTTCAGCGGGATTTCCAAAATGTTGAGAGGAACTCGAAACATGTCAACCTTGGTTTTGAGAATCTCTCCCGGAGTTTGAGAGATTTGGACGTGAAAGGGTACCAGTCTTGTCGGGGATTGGGAACCCTTCGTGAGAATGTCCAAAGTTTCAACGGGATTTCCAAAATGTTGAGAGGAACTCGAAACATGTCAACCTTGGTTTTGAGAATCTCTCCCGGAGTTTGAGAGATTTGGACGTGAAAGGGTACCAGTCTTGTCGGGGATTGGGAACCCTTCGCGAGAATGTCCAAAGTTTCAGCGGGATTTCCAAAATGTTGAGAGGAACTCGAAACATGTCAACCTTGGTTTTGAGAATCTCTCCCGGAGTTTGAGAGATTTGGACGTGAAAGGGTACCAGTCTTGTCGGGGATTGGGAACCCTTCGCCAGAATGTCCAAAGTTTCAGCGGGATTTCCAAAATGTTGAGAGGAACTCGAAACATGTCAACCTTGGTTTTGAGAATCTCTCCCGGAGTTTGAGAGATTTGGACGTGAAAGGGTACCAGTCTTGTCGGGGATTGGGAACCCTTCGCTAGAATGTCCAAAGTTTCAGCGGGATTTCCAAAATGTTGAGAGGAACTCGAAACATGTCAACCTTGGTTTTGAGAATCTCTCCCGGAGTTTGAGAGATTTGGACGTGAAAGGGTACCAGTCTTGTCGGGGATTGGGAACCCTTCGCCAGAATGTCCAAAGTTTCAGCGGGATTTCCAAAATGTTGAGAGGAACTCGAAACATGTCAACCTTGGTTTTGAGAATCTCTCCCGGAGTTTGAGAGATTTGGACGTGAAAGTGTACCAGTCTTGTCGGGGATTGGGAACCCTTCGCCAGAATGTCCAAAGTTTCAGCGGGATTTCCAAAATGTTGAGAGGAACTCGAAACATGTCAACCTTGGTTTTGAGAATCTCTCCCGGAGTTTGAGAGATTTGGACGTGAAAGGGTACCAGTCTTGTCGGGGATTGGGAACCCTTCGCCAGAATGTCCAAAGTTTCAGCGGGATTTCCAAAATGTTGAGAGGAACTCAAAACATGTCAACCTCGGTTTTGAGAATCTCTCCCGGAGTTTGAGAGATTTGGACGTGAAAGGGTACCAGTCTTGTCGGGGATTGGGAACCCTTCGCCAGAATGTCCAAAGTTTCAGCGGGATTTCCAAAATGTTGAGAGGAACTCGAAACATGTCAACCTCGGTTTTGAGAATCTCTCCCGGAGTTTGAGAGATTTGGACGTGAAAGGGTACCAGTCTTGTCGGGGATTGGGAACCCTTCGCTAGAATGTCCAAAGTTTCAGCGGGATTTCCAAAATGTTGAGAGGAACTCGAAACATGTCAACCTTGGTTTTGAGAATCTCTCCCGGAGTTTGAGAGATTTGGACGTGAAAGGGTACCAGTCTTGTCGGGGATTGGGAACCCTTCGCTAGAATGTCCAAAGTTTCAGCGGGATTTCCATAATGTTGAGAGGAACTCGAAACATGTCAACCTTGGTTTTGAGAATCTCTCCCGGAGTTTGAGAGATTTGGACGTGAAAGGGTACCAGTCTTGTCGGGGATTGGGAACCCTTCGCGAGAATGTCCAAAGTTTCAGCGGGATTTCCAAAATGTTGAGAGGAACTCGAAACATGTCAACCTTGGTTTTGAGAATCTCTCCCGGAGTTTGAGAGATTTGGACGTGAAAGGGTACCAGTCTTGTCGGGGATTATGAACCCTTCGCGAGAATGTCCAAAGTTTCAGCGGGATTTCCAAAATGTTGAGAGGAACTCGAAACATGTCAACCTTGGTTTTGAGAATCTCTCCCGGAGTTTGAGAGATTTGGACGTGAAAGGGTACCAGTCTTGTCGGGGATTGGGAACCCTTCGCGAGAATGTCCAAAGTTTCAGCGGGATTTCCAAAATGTTGAGAGGAACTCGAATCATGTCAACCTTGGTTTTGAGAATCTCTCCCGGAGTTTGAGAGATTTGGACGTGAAAGGGTACCAGTCTTGTCGGGGATTGGGAACCCTTCGCGAGAATGTCCAAAGTTTCAGCGGGATTTCCAAAATGTTGAAAGGAACTCGAAACATGTCAACCTCGGTTTTGAGAATCTCTCCCGGAGTTTGAGAGATTTGGACGTGAAAGGGTACCAGTCTTATCGGGGATTGGGAACCCTTCACGAGAATGTCCAAAGTTTCAGCGGGATTTCCAAAATGTTGAGAGGAACTTGAAACATGTCAACCTTGGTTTTGAGAATCTCTCCCGGAGTTTGAGAGATTTGGACGTGAAAGGGTACCAGTCTTGTCGGGGATTATGAACCCTTCGCCAGAATGTCCAAAGTTTCAGCGGGATTTCCAAAATGTTGAGAGGAACTCGAAACATGTCAACCTTGGTTTTGAGAATCTCTCCCGGAGTTTGAGAGATTTGGACGTGAAAGGGTACCAGTCTTGTCGGGGATTGGGAACCCTTCGCGAGAATGTCCAAAGTTTCAGCGGGATTTCCAAAATGTTGAGAGGAACTCGAAACATGTCAACCTTGGTTTTGAGAATCTCTCCCGGAGTTTGAGAGATTTGGACGTGAAAGGGTACCAGTCTTGTCGGGGATTGGGAACCCTTCGCGAGAATGTCCAAAGTTTCAGCGGGATTTCCAAAATGTTGAGAGGAACTCGAAACATGTCAACCTTGGTTTTGAGAATCTCTCCCGGAGTTTGAGAGATTTGGACGTGAAAGGGTACCAGTCTTGTCGGGGATTGGGAACCCTTCGCGAGAATGTCCAAAGTTTCAGCGGGATTTCCAAAATGTTGAGAGGAACTCGAAACATGTCAACCTCGGTTTTGAGAATCTCTCCCGGAGTTTGAGAGATTTGGACGTGAAAGGGTACCAGTCTTATTGGGGATTGGGAACCCTTCGCCAGAATGTCCAAAGTTTCAGCGGGATTTCCAAAATGTTGAGAGGAACTCGAAACATGTCAACCTCGGTTTTGAGAATCTCTCCCGGAGTTTGAGAGATTTGGACGTGAAAGGGTACCAGTCTTGTCGGGGATTGGGAACCCTTCGCCACAATGTCCAAAGTTTCAGCGGGATTTCCAAAATGTTGAGAGGAACTCGAATCATGTCAACCTTGGTTTTGAGAATCTCTCCCGGAGTTTGAGAGATTTGGACGTGAAAGGGTACCAGTCTTGTCGGGGATTGGGAACCCTTCGCGAGAATGTCCAAAGTTTCAGCGGGATTTCCAAAATGTTGAGAGGAACTCGAGACATGTCAACCTTGGTTTTGAGAATCTCTCCCGGAGTTTGAGAGATTTGGACGTGAAAGGGTACCAGTCTTGTCGGGGATTGGGAACCCTTCGCTAGAATGTCCAAAGTTTCAGCGGGATTTCCATAATGTTGAGAGGAACTCGAAACATGTCAACCTTGGTTTTGAGAATCTCTCCCGGAGTTTGAGAGATTTGGACGTGAAAGGGTACCAGTCTTGTCGGGGATTGGGAACCCTTCGCGAGAATGTCCAAAGTTTCAGCGGGATTTCCAAAATGTTGAGAGGAACTCGAAACATGTCAACCTTGGTTTTGAGAATCTCTCCCGGAGTTTGAGAGATTTGGACGTGAAAGGGTACCAGTCTTGTCGGGGATTATGAACCCTTCGCGAGAATGTCCAAAGTTTCAGCGGGATTTCCAAAATGTTGAGAGGAACTCGAAACATGTCAACCTTGGTTTTGAGAATCTCTCCCGGAGTTTGAGAGATTTGGACGTGAAAGGGTACCAGTCTTGTCGGGGATTGGGAACCCTTCGCGAGAATGTCCAAAGTTTCAGCGGGATTTCCAAAATGTTGAGAGGAACTCGAAACATGTCAACCTTGGTTTTGAGAATCTCTCCCGGAGTTTGAGAGATTTGGACGTGAAAGGGTACCAGTCTTGTCGGGGATTGGGAACCCTTCGCGAGAATGTCCAAAGTTTCAGCGGGATTTCCAAAATGTTGAAAGGAACTCGAAACATGTCAACCTCGGTTTTGAGAATCTCTCCCGGAGTTTGAGAGATTTGGACGTGAAAGGGTACCAGTCTTATCGGGGATTGGGAACCCTTCACGAGAATGTCCAAAGTTTCAGCGGGATTTCCAAAATGTTGAGAGGAACTTGAAACATGTCAACCTTGGTTTTGAGAATCTCTCCCGGAGTTTGAGAGATTTGGACGTGAAAGGGTACCAGTCTTGTCGGGGATTATGAACCCTTCGCCAGAATGTCCAAAGTTTCAGCGGGATTTCCAAAATGTTGAGAGGAACTCGAAACATGTCAACCTTGGTTTTGAGAATCTCTCCCGGAGTTTGAGAGATTTGGACGTGAAAGGGTACCAGTCTTGTCGGGGATTGGGAACCCTTCGCGAGAATGTCCAAAGTTTCAGCGGGATTTCCAAAATGTTGAGAGGAACTCGAAACATGTCAACCTTGGTTTTGAGAATCTCTCCCGGAGTTTGAGAGATTTGGACGTGAAAGGGTACCAGTCTTGTCGGGGATTGGGAACCCTTCGCGAGAATGTCCAAAGTTTCAGCGGGATTTCCAAAATGTTGAGAGGAACTCGAAACATGTCAACCTCGGTTTTGAGAATCTCTCCCGGAGTTTGAGAGATTTGGACGTGAAAGGGTACCAGTCTTGTCAGGGATTGGGAACCCTTCGCCACAATGTCCAAAGTTTCAGCGGGATTTCCAAAATGTTGAGAGGAACTCGAATCATGTCAACCTTGGTTTTGAGAATCTCTCCCGGAGTTTGAGAGATTTGGACGTGAAAGGCTACCAGTCTTGTCGGGGATTGGGAACCCTTCGCGAGAATGTCCAAAGTTTCAGCGGGATTTCCAAAATGTTGAGAGGAACTCGAAACATGTCAACCTTGGTTTTGAGAATCTCTCCCGGAGTTCGAGAGATTTGGACGTGAAAGGGTACCAGTCTTGTCGGGGATTGGGAACCCTTCGCCAGAATGTCCAAAGTTTCAGCGGGATTTCGAAAATGTTGAGAGGAACTCGAAACATGTCAACCTTGGTTTTGAGAATCTCTCCCGGAGTTTGAGAGATTTGGACGTGAAAGGGTACCAGTCTTGTCGGGGATTGGGAACCCTTCGCGAGAATGTCCAAAGTTTCAGCGGGATTTCCAAAATGTTGAGAGGAACTCGAAACATGTCAACCTTGGTTTAGAGAATCTCTCCCGGAGTTTGAGAGATTTGGACGTGAAAGGGTACCAGTCTTGTCGGGGATTGGGAACCCTTCGCGAGAATGTCCAAAGTTTCAGCGGGATTTCCAAAATGTTGAGAGGAACTCGAAACATGTGAACCTTGGTTTTGAGAATCTCTCCCGGAGTTTGAGAGATTTGGACGTGAAAGGGTACCAGTCTTGTCGGGGATTGGGAACCCTTCGCCAGAATGTCCAAAGTTTCAGCGGGATTTCCAAAATGTTGAGAGGAACTCGAAACATGTCAACCTTGGTTTTGAGAATCTCTCCCGGAGTTTGAGAGATTTGGACGTGAAAGGGTACCAGTCTTGTCGGGGATTGGGAACCCTTCGCGAGAATGTCCAAAGTTTCAGCGGGATTTCCAAAATGTTGAGAGGAACTCGAAACATGTCAACCTTGGTTTTGAGAATCTCTCCCGGAGTTTGAGAGATTTGGACGTGAAAGGGTACCAGTCTTGTCGGGGATTGGGAACCCTTCGCGAGAATGTCCAAAGTTTCAGCGGGATTTCCAAAATGTTGAGAGGAACTCGAAACATGTCAACCTTGGTTTTGAGAATCTCTCCCGGAGTTTGAGAGATTTGGACATGAAAGGGTACCAGTCTTGTCGGGGATTGGGAACCCTTCGCCAGAATGTCCAACGTTTCAGTGTGATTTCCAAAATGTTGAGAGGAACTCAAAACATGTCAACCTTGGTTTTGAGAATCTCTCCCGGAGTTTGAGAGATTTGGACGTCAAAGGGTACCAGTCTTGTCGGGGATTGGGAACCCTTCGCCAGAATGTCCAAAGTTTCAGCGGGATTTCCAAAATGTTGAGAGGAACTGGAAACATGTCAACCTTGGTTTTGAGAATCTCTCCCGGAGTTTGAGAGATTTGGACGTGAAAGGGTACCAGTCTTGTCGGGGATTGGGAACCCTTCGCCAGAATGTCCAAAGTTTCAGCGGGATTTCCAAAATGTTGAGAGGAACTCGAAACATGTCAACCTTGGTTTTGAGAATCTCTCCCGGAGTTTGAGAGATTTGGACGTGAAAGGGTACCAGTCTTGTCGGGGATTGGGAACCCTTCGCGAGAATGTCCAAAGTTTCAGCGGGATTTCCAAAATGTTGAGAGGAACTCGAAACATGTCAACCTTGGTTTTGAGAATCTCTCCCGGAGTTTGAGAGATTTGGACGTGAAAGGGTACCAGTCTTGTCGGGGATTGGGAACCCTTCGCCACAATGTCCAAAGTTTCAGCGGGATTTCCAAAATGTTGAGAGGAACTCGAATCATGTCAACCTTGGTTTTGAGAATCTCTCCCGGAGTTTGAGAGATTTGGACGTGAAAGGGTACCAGTCTTGTCGGGGATTGGGAACCCTTCGCGAGAATGTCCAAAGTTTCAGCGGGATTTCCAAAATGTTGAGAGGAACTCGAAACATGTCAACCTTGGTTTTGAGAATCTCTCCCGGAGTTTGAGAGATTTGGACGTGAAAGGGTACCAGTCTTGTCGGGGATTGGGAACCCTTCGCGAGAATGTCCAAAGTTTCAGCGGGATTTCCAAAATGTTGAGAGGAACTCGAAACATGTCAACCTTGGTTTTGAGAATCTCTCCCGGAGTTTGAGAGATTTGGACGTGAAAGGGTACCAGTCTTGTCGGGGATTGGGAACCCTTCGCCAGAATGTCCAAAGTTTCAGCGGGATTTCCAAATATTGAGAGGAACTCGAAACATGTCAACCTTGGTTTTGAGAATCTCTCCCGGAGTTTGAGAGATTTGGACGTGAAAGGGTACCAGTCTTGTCGGGGATTGGGAACCCTTCGCGAGAATGTCCAAAGTTTCAGCGGGATTTCCAAAATGTTGAGAGGAACTCGAAACATGTCAACCTTGGTTTTGAGAATCTCTCCCGGAGTTTGAGAGATTTGGACGTGAAAGGGTACCAGTCTTGTCGGGGATTGGGAACCCTTCGCGAGAATGTCCAAAGTTTCAGCGGGATTTCCAAAATGTTGAGAGGAACTCGAAACATGTCAACCTCGGTTTTGAGAATCTCTCCCGGAGTTTGAGAGATTTGGACGTGAAAGGGTACCAGTCTTGTCGGGGATTGGGAACCCTTCGCCAGAATGTCCAAAGTTTCAGTGGGATTTCCAAAATGTTGAGAGGAACTCGAAACATGTCAACCTCGGTTTTGAGAATCTCTCCCGGAGTTTGAGAGATTTGGACGTGAAAGGGTACCAGTCTTGTCGGGGATTGGGAACCCTTCGCGAGAATGTCCAAAGTTTCAGCGGGATTTCCAAAATGTTGAGAGGAACTCGAAACATGTCAACCTTGGTTTTGAGAATCTCTCCCGGAGTTTGAGAGATTTGGACGTGAAAGGGTACCAGTCTTGTCGGGGATTGGGAACCCTTCGCAAGAATGTCCAAAGTTTCAGCGGGATTTCCAAAATGTTGAGAGGAACTCGAAACATGTCAACCTTGGTTTTGAGAATCTCTCCCGGAGTTTGAGAGATTTGGACGTGAAAGGGTACCAGTCTTGTCGGGGATTGGGAACCCTTCGCGAGAATGTCCAAAGTTTCAGCGGGATTTCCAAAATGTTGAGAGGAACTCGAATCATGTCAACCTTGGTTTAGAGAATCTCTCCCGGAGTTTGAGAGATTTGGACGTGAAAGGGTACCAGTCTTGTCGGGGATTGGGAACCCTTCGCAAGAATGTCCAGAGTTTCAGCGGGATTTCCAAAATGTTGAGAGGAACTCGAAACATGTGAACCTTGGTTTTGAGAATCTCTCCCCGAGTTTGAGAGATTTGGACGTGAAAGGGTACCAGTCTTGTCGGGGATTGGGAACCCTTCGCCAGAATGTCCAAAGTTTCAGCGGGATTTCCAAAATGTTGAGAGGAACTCGAAACATGTCAACCTTGGTTTTGAGAATCTCTCCCGGAGTTTGAGAGATTTGGACGTGAAAGGGTACCAGTCTTGTCGGGGATTGGGAACCCTTCGCCAGAATGTCCAACGTTTCAGTGGGATTTCCAAAATGTTGAGAGGAACTCAAAACATGTCAACCTTGGTTTTGAGAATCTCTCCCGGAGTTTGAGAGATTTGGACGTGAAAGGGTACCAGTCTTGTCGGGGATTGGGAACCCTTCGCCAGAATGTCCAAAGTTTCAGCGGGATTTCCAAAATGTTGAGAGGAACTCGAAACATGTCAACCTTGGTTTTGAGAATCTCTCCCGGAGTTCGAGAGATTTGGACGTGAAAGGGTACCAGTCTTGTCGGGGATTGGGAACCCTTCGCCAGAATGTCCAAAGTTTCAGCGGGATTTCGAAAATGTTGAGAGGAACTCGAAACATGTCAACCTTGGTTTTGAGAATCTCTCCCGGAGTTTGAGAGATTTGGACGTGAAAGGGTACCAGTCTTGTCGGGGATTGGGAACCCTTCGCGAGAATGTCCAAAGTTTCAGCGGGATTTCCAAAATGTTGAGAGGAACTCGAAACATGTCAACCTTGGTTTAGAGAATCTCTCCCGGAGTTTGAGAGATTTGGACGTGAAAGGGTACCAGTCTTGTCGGGGATTGGGAACCCTTCGCGAGAATGTCCAAAGTTTCAGCGGGATTTCCAAAATGTTGAGAGGAACTCGAAACATGTCAACCTTGGTTTTGAGAATCTCTCCCGGAGTTTGAGAGATTTGGACGTGAAAGGGTACCAGTCTTGTCGGGGATTGGGAACCCTTCGCCAGAATGTCCAAAGTTTCAGCGGGATTTCCAAAATGTTGAGAGGAACTCGAAACATGTGAACCTTGGTTTTGAGAATCTCTCCCGGAGTTTGAGAGATTTGGACGTGAAAGGGTACCAGTCTTGTCGGGGATTATGAACCCTTCGCCAGAATGTCCAAAGTTTCAGCGGGATTTCCAAAATGTTGAGAGGAACTCGAAACATGTCAACCTTGGTTTTGAGAATCTCTCCCGGAGTTTGAGAGATTTGGACGTGAAAGGGTACCAGTCTTGTCGGGGATTGGGAACCCTTCGCGAGAATGTCCAAAGTTTCAGCGGGATTTCCAAAATGTTGAGAGGAACTCGAAACATGTCAACCTTGGTTTTGAGAATCTCTCCCGGAGTTTGAGAGATTTGGACGTGAAAGGGTACCAGTCTTGTCGGGGATTGGGAACCCTTCGCGAGAATGTCCAAAGTTTCAGCGGGATTTCCAAAATGTTGAGAGGAACTCGAAACATGTCAACCTTGGTTTTGAGAATCTCTCCCGGAGTTTGAGAGATTTGGACGTGAAAGGGTACCAGTCTTGTCGGGGATTGGGAACCCTTCGCCACAATGTCCAACGTTTCAGTGTGATTTCCAAAATGTTGAGAGGAACTCAAAACATGTGAACCTTGGTTTTGAGAATCTCTCCCGGAGTTTGAGAGATTTGGACGTGAAAGGGTACCAGTCTTGTCGGGGATTGGGAACCCTTCGCGAGAATGTCCAAAGTTTCAGCGGGATTTCCAAAATGTTGAGAGGAACTCGAAACATGTCAACCTTGGTTTTGAGAATCTCTCCCGGAGTTTGAGAGATTTGGACGTGAAAGGGTACCAGTCTTGTCGGGGATTGGGAACCCTTCGCGAGAATGTCCAAAGTTTCAGCGGGATTTCCAAAATGTTGAGAGGAACTCGAAACATGTCAACCTTGGTTTTGAGAATCTCTCCCGGAGTTTGAGAGATTTGGACGTGAAAGGGTACCAGTCTTGTCGGGGATTGGGAACCCTTCGCCAGAATGTCCAAAGTTTCAGCGGGATTTCCAAAATGTTGAGAGGAACTCGAAACATGTGAACCTTGGTTTTGAGAATCTCTCCCGGAGTTTGAGAGATTTGGACGTGAAAGGGTACCAGTCTTGTCGGGGATTATGAACCCTTCGCCAGAATGTCCAAAGTTTCAGCGGGATTTCCAAAATGTTGAGAGGAACTCGAAACATGTCAACCTTGGTTTTGAGAATCTCTCCCGGAGTTTGAGAGATTTGGACGTGAAAGGGTACCAGTCTTGTCGGGGATTGGGAACCCTTCGCGAGAATGTCCAAAGTTTCAGCGGGATTTCCAAAATGTTGAGAGGAACTCGAAACATGTCAACCTTGGTTTTGAGAATCTCTCCCGGAGTTTGAGAGATTTGGACGTGAAAGGGTACCAGTCTTGTCGGGGATTGGGAACCCTTCGCGAGAATGTCCAAAGTTTCAGCGGGATTTCCAAAATGTTGAGAGGAACTCGAAACATGTCAACCTTGGTTTTGAGAATCTCTCCCGGAGTTTGAGAGATTTGGACGTGAAAGGGTACCAGTCTTGTCGGGGATTGGGAACCCTTCGCCAGAATGTCCAACGTTTCAGTGTGATTTCCAAAATGTTGAGAGGAACTCAAAACATGTCAACCTTGGTTTTGAGAATCTCTCCCGGAGTTTGAGAGATTTGGACGTGAAAGGGTACCAGTCTTGTCGGGGATTGGGAACCCTTCGCCAGAATGTCCAAAGTTTCAGCGGGATTTCCAAAATGTTGAGAGGAACTGGAAACATGTCAACCTTGGTTTTGAGAATCTCTCCCGGAGTTCGAGAGATTTGGACGTGAAAGGGTACCAGTCTTGTCGGGGATTGGGAACCCTTCGCCAGAATGTCCAAAGTTTCAGCGGGATTTCCAAAATGTTGAGAGGAACTCGAAACATGTCAACCTTGGTTTTGAGAATCTCTCCCGGAGTTTGAGAGATTTGGACGTGAAAGGGTACCAGTCTTGTCGGGGATTGGGAACCCTTCGCGAGAATGTCCAAAGTTTCAGCGGGATTTCCAAAATGTTGAGAGGAACTCGAAACATGTCAACCTCGGTTTTGAGAATCTCTCCCGGAGTTTGAGAGATTTGGACGTGAAAGGGTACCAGTCTTGTCGGGGATTGGGAACCCTTCGCGAGAATGTCCAAAGTTTCAGCGGGATTTCCAAAATGTTGAGAGGAACTCGAAACATGTCAACCTTGGTTTTGAGAATCTCTCCCGGAGTTTGAGAGATTTGGACGTGAAAGGGTACCAGTCTTGTCGGGGATTGGGAACCCTTCGCGAGAATGTCCAAAGTTTCAGCGGGATTTCCAAAATGTTGAGAGGAACTCGAAACATGTCAACCTTGGTTTTGAGAATCTCTCCCGGAGTTTGAGAGATTTGGACGTGAAAGGGTACCAGTCTTGTCGGGGATTGGGAACCCTTCGCGAGAATGTCCAAAGTTTCAGCGGGATTTCCAAAATGTTGAGAGGAACTCGAAACATGTCAACCTTGGTTTTGAGAATCTCTCCCGGAGTTTGAGAGATTTGGACGTGAAAGGGTACCAGTCTTGTCGGGGATTGGGAACCCTTCGCGAGAATGTCCAAAGTTTCAGCGGGATTTCCAAAATGTTGAGAGGAACTCGAAACATGTCAACCTTGGTTTTGAGAATCTCTCCCGGAGTTTGAGAGATTTGGACGTGAAAGGGTACCAGTCTTGTCGGGGATTGGGAACCCTTCGCCAGAATGTCCAAAGTTTCAGTGGGATTTCCAAAATGTTGAGAGGAACTCGAAACATGTCAACCTCGGTTTTGAGAATCTCTCCCGGAGTTTGAGAGATTTGGACGTGAAAGGGTACCAGTCTTGTCGGGGATTGGGAACCCTTCGCCAGAATGTCCAAAGTTTCAGCGGGATTTCCAAAATGTTGAGAGGAACTCGAAACATGTCAACCTTGGTTTTGAGAATCTCTCCCGGAGTTTGAGAGATTTGGACGTGAAAGGGTACCAGTCTTGTCGGGGATTGGGAACCCTTCGCGAGAATGTCCAAAGTTTCAGCGGGATTTCCAAAATGTTGAGAGGAACTCGAAACATGTCAACCTTGGTTTTGAGAATCTCTCCCGGAGTTTGAGAGATTTGGACGTGAAAGGGTACCAGTCTTGTCGGGGATTGGGAACCCTTCGCCAGAATGTCCAAAGTTTCAGCGGGATTTCCAAAATGTTGAGAGGAACTCGAAACATGTCAACCTTGGTTTTGAGAATCTCTCCCGGAGTTTGAGAGATTTGGACGTGAAAGGGTACCAGTCTTGTCGGGGATTATGAACCCTTCGCCAGAATGTCCAAAGTTTCAGCGGGATTTCCAAAATGTTGAGAGGAACTCGAAACATGTCAACCTCGGTTTTGAGAATCTCTCCCGGAGTTTGAGAGATTTGGACGTGAAAGGGTACCAGTCTTGTCGGGGATTGGGAACCCTTCGCGAGAATGTCCAAAGTTTCAGCGGGATTTCCAAAATGTTGAGAGGAACTCGAAACATGTCAACCTTGGTTTTGAGAATCTCTCCCGGAGTTTGAGAGATTTGGACGTGAAAGGGTACCAGTCTTGTCGGGGATTGGGAACCCTTCGCGAGAATGTCCAAAGTTTCAGCGGGATTTCCAAAATGTTGAGAGGAACTCGAAACATGTCAACCTTGGTTTTGAGAATCTCTCCCGGAGTTTGAGAGATTTGGACGTGAAAGGGTACCAGTCTTGTCGGGGATTGGGAACCCTTCGCGAGAATGTCCAAAGTTTCAGCGGGATTTCCAAAATGTTGAGAGGAACTCAAAACATGTCAACCTTGGTTTTGAGAATCTCTCCCGGAGTTTGAGAGATTTGGACGTGAAAGGGTACCAGTCTTGTCGGGGATTGGGAACCCTTCGCCAGAATGTCCAAAGTTTCAGCGGGATTTCCAAAATGTTGAGAGGAACTCGAAACATGTCAACCTTGGTTTTGAGAATCTCTCCCGGAGTTTGAGAGATTTGGACGTGAAAGGGTACCAGTCTTGTCGGGGATTATGAACCCTTCGCCAGAATGTCCAAAGTTTCAGCGGGATTTCCAAAATGTTGAGAGGAACTCGAAACATGTCAACCTCGGTTTTGAGAATCTCTCCCGGAGTTTGAGAGATTTGGACGTGAAAGGGTACCAGTCTTGTCGGGGATTGGGAACCCTTCGCGAGAATGTCCAAAGTTTCAGCGGGATTTCCAAAATGTTGAGAGGAACTCGAAACATGTCAACCTTGGTTTTGAGAATCTCTCCCGGAGTTTGAGAGATTTGGACGTGAAAGGGTACCAGTCTTGTCGGGGATTGGGAACCCTTCGCGAGAATGTCCAAAGTTTCAGCGGGATTTCCAAAATGTTGAGAGGAACTCGAAACATGTCAACCTTGGTTTTGAGAATCTCTCCCGGAGTTTGAGAGATTTGGACGTGAAAGGGTACCAGTCTTGTCGGGGATTGGGAACCCTTCGCGAGAATGTCCAAAGTTTCAGCGGGATTTCCAAAATGTTGAGAGGAACTCGAAACATGTCAACCTTGGTTTTGAGAATCTCTCCCGGAGTTTGAGAGATTTGGACGTGAAAGGGTACCAGTCTTGTCGGGGATTGGGAACCCTTCGCCAGAATGTCCAACGTTTCAGTGTGATTTCCAAAATGTTGAGAGGAACTCAAAACATGTCAACCTTGGTTTTGAGAATCTCTCCCGGAGTTTGAGAGATTTGGACGTGAAAGGGTACCAGTCTTGTCGGGGATTGGGAACCCTTCGCCAGAATGTCCAAAGTTTCAGCGGGATTTCCAAAATGTTGAGAGGAACTGGAAACATGTCAACCTTGGTTTTGAGAATCTCTCCCGGAGTTCGAGAGATTTGGACGTGAAAGGGTACCAGTCTTGTCGGGGATTGGGAACCCTTCGCCAGAATGTCCAAAGTTTCAGCGGGATTTCCAAAATGTTGAGAGGAACTCGAAACATGTCAACCTTGGTTTTGAGAATCTCTCCCGGAGTTTGAGAGATTTGGACGTGAAAGGGTACCAGTCTTGTCGGGGATTGGGAACCCTTCGCGAGAATGTCCAAAGTTTCAGCGGGATTTCCAAAATGTTGAGAGGAACTCGAAACATGTCAACCTTGGTTTTGAGAATCTCTCCCGGAGTTTGAGAGATTTGGACGTGAAAGGGTACCAGTCTTGTCGGGGATTGGGAACCCTTCGCGAGAATGTCCAAAGTTTCAGCGGGATTTCCAAAATGTTGAGAGGAACTCGAATCATGTCAACCTTGGTTTTGAGAATCTCTCCCGGAGTTTGAGAGATTTGGACGTGAAAGGGTACCAGTCTTGTCGGGGATTGGGAACCCTTCACGAGAATGTCCAAAGTTTCAGCGGGATTTCCAAAATGTTGAGAGGAACTCGAAACATGTCAACCTTGGTTTTGAGAATCTCTCCCGGAGTTTGAGAGATTTGGACGTGAAAGGGTACCAGTCTTGTCGGGGATTGGGAACCCTTCGCGAGAATGTCCAAAGTTTCAGCGGGATTTCCAAAATGTTGAGAGGAACTCGAAACATGTCAACCTTGGTTTTGAGAATCTCTCCCGGAGTTTGAGAGATTTGGACGTGAAAGGGTACCAGTCTTGTCGGGGATTGGGAACCCTTCGCGAGAATGTCCAAAGTTTCAGCGGGATTTCCAAAATGTTGAGAGGAACTCGAAACATGTCAACCTTGGTTTTGAGAATCTCTCCCGGAGTTTGAGAGATTTGGACGTGAAAGGGTACCAGTCTTGTCGGGGATTGGGAACCCTTCGCGAGAATGTCCAAAGTTTCAGCGGGATTTCCAAAATGTTGAGAGGAACTCGAAACATGTCAACCTTGGTTTTGAGAATCTCTCCCGGAGTTTGAGAGATTTGGACGTGAAAGGGTACCAGTCTTGTCGGGGATTGGGAACCCTTCGCCAGAATGTCCAAAGTTTCAGCGGGATTTCCAAAATGTTGAGAGGAACTCGAAACATGTCAACCTCGGTTTTGAGAATCTCTCCCGGAGTTTGAGAGATTTGGACGTGAAAGGGTACCAGTCTTGTCGGGGATTGGGAACCCTTCGCCAGAATGTCCAAAGTTTCAGTGGGATTTCCAAAATGTTGAGAGGAACTCGAAACATGTCAACCTTGGTTTTGAGAATCTCTCCCGGAGTTTGAGAGATTTGGACGTGAAAGGGTACCAGTCTTGTCGGGGATTGGGAACCCTTCGCGAGAATGTCCAAAGTTTCAGCGGGATTTCCAAAATGTTGAGAGGAACTCGAAACATGTCAACCTTGGTTTTGAGAATCTCTCCCGGAGTTTGAGAGATTTGGACGTGAAAGGGTACCAGTCTTGTCGGGGATTGGGAACCCTTCGCAAGAATGTCCAAAGTTTCAGCGGGATTTCCAAAATGTTGAGAGGAACTCGAAACATGTCAACCTTGGTTTTGAGAATCTCTCCCGGAGTTTGAGAGATTTGGACGTGAAAGGGTACCAGTCTTGTCGGGGATTGGGAACCCTTCGCGAGAATGTCCAAAGTTTCAGCGGGATTTCCAAAATGTTGAGAGGAACTCGAAACATGTCAACCTTGGTTTTGAGAATCTCTCCCGGAGTTTGAGAGATTTGGACGTGAAAGGGTACCAGTCTTGTCGGGGATTGGGAACCCTTCGCCAGAATGTCCAAAGTTTCAGCGGGATTTCCAAAATGTTGAGAGGAACTCGAAACATGTCAACCTTGGTTTTGAGAATCTCTCCCGGAGTTTGAGAGATTTGGACGTGAAAGGGTACCAGTCTTGTCGGGGATTGGGAACCCTTCGCCAGAATGTCCAAAGTTTCAGCGGGATTTCCAAAATGTTGAGAGGAACTCGAAACATGTCAACCTCGGTTTTGAGAATCTCTCCCGGAGTTTGAGAGATTTGGACGTGAAAGGGTACCAGTCTTGTCGGGGATTGGGAACCCTTCGCCAGAATGTCCAAAGTTTCAGCGGGATTTCCAAAATGTTGAGAGGAACTCGAAACATGTCAACCTTGGTTTTGAGAATCTCTCCCGGAGTTTGAGAGATTTGGACGTGAAAGGGTACCAGTCTTGTCGGGGATTGGGAACCCTTCGCGAGAATGTCCAAAGTTTCAGCGGGATTTCCAAAATGTTGAGAGGAACTCGAAACATGTCAACCTTGGTTTTGAGAATCTCTCCCGGAGTTTGAGAGATTTGGACGTGAAAGGGTACCAGTCTTGTCGGGGATTGGGAACCCTTCGCCAGAATGTCCAAAGTTTCAGCGGGATTTCCAAAATGTTGAGAGGAACTCGAAACATGTCAACCTCGGTTTTGAGAATCTCTCCCGGAGTTTGAGAGATTTGGACGTGAAAGGGTACCAGTCTTGTCGGGGATTGGGAACCCTTCGCCAGAATGTCCAAAGTTTCAGCGGGATTTCCAAAATGTTGAGAGGAACTCGAAACATGTCAACCTCGGTTTTGAGAATCTCTCCCGGAGTTTGAGAGATTTGGACGTGAAAGGGTACCAGTCTTGTCGGGGACTGGGAACCCTTCGTGAGAATGTCCAAAGTTTCAGCGGGATTTCCAAAATGTTGAGAGGAACTCGAAACATGTCAACCTTGGTTTTGAGAATCTCTCCCGGAGTTTGAGAGATTTGGACGTGAAAGGGTACCAGTCTTGTCGGGGATTGGGAACCCTTCGCCAGAATGTCCAAAGTTTCAGCGGGATTTCCAAAATGTTGAGAGGAACTCGAAACATGTCAACCTCGGTTTTGAGAATCTCTCCCGGAGTTTGAGAGATTTGGACGTGAAAGGGTACCAGTCTTGTCGGGGATTGGGAACCCTTCGCCACAATGTCCAAAGTTTCAGCGGGATTTCCAAAATGTTGAGAGGAACTCGAATCATGTCAACCTTGGTTTTGAGAATCTCTCTCGGAGTTTGAGAGATTTGGACGTGAAAGGTTACCAGTCTTGTCGGGGATTGGGAACCCTTCGCGAGAATGTCCAAAGTTTCAGCGGGATTTCCAAAATGTTGAGAGGAACTCGAAACATGTCAACCTGGGTTTTGAGAATCTCTCCCGGAGTTTGAGAGATTTGGACGTGAAAGGGTACCAGTCTTGTCGGGGATTGGGAACCCTTCGCGAGAATGTCCAAAGTTTCAGCGGGATTTCCAAAATGTTGAGAGGAACTCGAAACATGTCAACCTCGGTTTTGAGAATCTCTCCCGGAGTTTGAGAGATTTGGACGTGAAAGGGTACCAGTCTTGTCGGGGATTGGGAACCCTTAGCGAGAATGTCCAAAGTTTCAGCGGGATTTCCAAAATGTTGAGAGGAACTCGAAACATGTCAACCTCGGTTTTGAGAATCTCTCCCGGAGTTTGAGAGATTTGGACGTGAAAGGGTACCAGTCTTGTCGGGGATTGGGAACCCTTCGCGAGAATGTCCAAAGTTTCAGCGGGATTTCCAAAATGTTGAAAGGAATTCGAAACATGTCAACCTTGGTTTTGAGAATCTCTCCCGGAGTTTGAGAGATTTGGACGTGAAAGGGTACCAGTCTTGTCGGGGATTGGGAACCCTTCGCGAGAATGTCCAAAGTTTCAGCGGGATTTCCAAAATGTTGAGAGGAACTCGAAACATGTCAACCTCGGTTTTGAGAATCTCTCCCGGAGTTTGAGAGATTTGGACGTGAAAGGGTACCAGTCTTGTCGGGGATTGGGAACCCTTAGCGAGAATGTCCAAAGTTTCAGCGGGATTTCCAAAATGTTGAGAGGAACTCGAAACATGTCAACCTCGGTTTTGAGAATCTCTCCCGGAGTTTGAGAGATTTGGACATGAAAGGGTACCAGTCTTGTCGGGGATTGGGAACCCTTCGCGAGAATGTCCAAAGTTTCAGCGGGATTTCCAAAATGTTGAGAGGAACTCGAATCATGTCAACCTTGGTTTTGAGAATCTCTCCCGGAGTTTGAGAGATTTGGACGTGAAAGGTTACCAGTCTTGTCGGGGATTGGGAACCCTTCGCGAGAATGTCCAAAGTTTCAGCGGGATTTCCAAAATGTTGAGAGGAACTCGAAACATGTCAACCTGGGTTTTGAGAATCTCTCCCGGAGTTTGAGAGATTTGGACGTGAAAGGGTACCAGTCTTGTCGGGGATTGGGAACCCTTCGCGAGAATGTCCAAAGTTTCAGCGGGATTTCCAAAATGTTGAGAGGAACTCGAAACATGTCAACCTCGGTTTTGAGAATCTCTCCCGGAGTTTGAGAGATTTGGACGTGAAAGGGTACCAGTCTTGTCGGGGATTGGGAACCCTTAGCGAGAATGTCCAAAGTTTCAGCGGGATTTCCAAAATGTTGAGAGGAACTCGAAACATGTCAACCTCGGTTTTGAGAATCTCTCCCGGAGTTTGAGAGATTTGGACGTGAAAGGGTACCAGTCTTGTCGGGGATTGGGAACCCTTCGCGAGAATGTCCAAAGTTTCAGCGGGATTTCCAAAATGTTGAAAGGAATTCGAAACATGTCAACCTTGGTTTTGAGAATCTCTCCCGGAGTTTGAGAGATTTGGACGTGAAAGGGTACCAGTCTTGTCGGGGATTGGGAACCCTTCGCGAGAATGTCCAAAGTTTCAGCGGGATTTCCAAAATGTTGAGAGGAACTCGAAACATGTCAACCTCGGTTTTGAGAATCTCTCCCGGAGTTTGAGAGATTTGGACGTGAAAGGGTACCAGTCTTGTCGGGGATTGGGAACCCTTCGCGAGAATGTCCAAAGTTTCAGCGGGATTTCCAAAATGTTGAGAGGAACTCGAAACATGTCAACCTTGGTTTTGAGAATCTCTCCCGGAGTTTGAGAGATTTGGACATGAAAGGGTACCAGTCTTGTCGGGGATTGGGAACCCTTCGCCACAATGTCCAAAGTTTCAGCGGGATTTCCAAAATGTTGAGAGGAACTCGAATCATGTCAACCTTGGTTTTGAGAATCTCTCCCGGAGTTTGAGAGATTTGGACGTGAAAGGTTACCAGTCTTGTCGGGGATTGGGAACCCTTCGCGAGAATGTCCAAAGTTTCAGCGGGATTTCCAAAATGTTGAGAGGAACTCGAAACATGTCAACCTTGGTTTTGAGAATCTCTCCCGGAGTTTGAGAGATTTGGACGTGAAAGGGTACCAGTCTTGTCGGGGATTGGGAACCCTTCACCAGAATGTCCAAAGTTTCAGCGGGATTTCCAAAATGTTGAGAGGAACTCGAAACATGTCAACCTTGGTTTTGAGAATCTCTCCCGGAGTTCGAGAGATTTGGACGTGAAAGGGTACCAGTCTTGTCGGGGATTGGGAACCCTTCGCGAGAATGTCCAAAGTTTCAGCGGGATTTCCAAAATGTTGAGAGGAACTCGAAACATGTCAACCTCGGTTTTGAGAATCTCTCCCGGAGTTTGAGAGATTTGGACGTGAAAGGGTACCAGTCTTGTCGGGGATTGGGAACCCTTCGCCAGAATGTCCAAAGTTTCAGCGGGATTTCCAAAATGTTGAGAGGAACTCGAAACATGTCAACCTTGGTTTTGAGAATCTCTCCCGGAGTTTGAGAGATTTGGACGTGAAAGGGTACCAGTCTTGTCGGGGACTGGGAACCCTTCGTGAGAATGTCCAAAGTTTCAGCGGGATTTCCAAAATGTTGAGAGGAACTCGAAACATGTCAACCTTGGTTTTGAGAATCTCTCCCGGAGTTTGAGAGATTTGGACGTGAAAGGGTACCAGTCTTGTCGGGGATTGGGAACCCTTCGCCAGAATGTCCAAAGTTTCAGCGGGATTTCCAAAATGTTGAGAGGAACTCGAAACATGTCAACCTCGGTTTTGAGAATCTCTCCCGGAGTTTGAGAGATTTGGACGTGAAAGGGTACCAGTCTTGTCGGGGATTGGGAACCCTTCGCCACAATGTCCAAAGTTTCAGCGGGATTTCCAAAATGTTGAGAGGAACTCGAATCATGTCAACCTTGGTTTTGAGAATCTCTCTCGGAGTTTGAGAGATTTGGACGTGAAAGGTTACCAGTCTTGTCGGGGATTGGGAACCCTTCGCGAGAATGTCCAAAGTTTCAGCGGGATTTCCAAAATGTTGAGAGGAACTCGAAACATGTCAACCTGGGTTTTGAGAATCTCTCCCGGAGTTTGAGAGATTTGGACGTGAAAGGGTACCAGTCTTGTCGGGGATTGGGAACCCTTCGCGAGAATGTCCAAAGTTTCAGCGGGATTTCCAAAATGTTGAGAGGAACTCGAAACATGTCAACCTCGGTTTTGAGAATCTCTCCCGGAGTTTGAGAGATTTGGACGTGAAAGGGTACCAGTCTTGTCGGGGATTGGGAACCCTTCGCGAGAATGTCCAAAGTTTCAGCGGGATTTCCAAAATGTTGAGAGGAACTCGAAACATGTCAACCTCGGTTTTGAGAATCTCTCCCGGAGTTTGAGAGATTTGGACGTGAAAGGGTACCAGTCTTGTCGGGGATTGGGAACCCTTCGCTAGAATGTCCAAAGTTTCAGCGGGATTTCCAAAATGTTGAAAGGAATTCGAAACATGTCAACCTTGGTTTTGAGAATCTCTCCCGGAGTTTGAGAGATTTGGACGTGAAAGGGTACCAGTCTTGTCGGGGATTGGGAACCCTTCGCGAGAATGTCCAAAGTTTCAGCGGGATTTCCAAAATGTTGAGAGGAACTCGAAACATGTCAACCTCGGTTTTGAGAATCTCTCCCGGAGTTTGAGAGATTTGGACGTGAAAGGGTACCAGTCTTGTCGGGGATTGGGAACCCTTCGCGAGAATGTCCAAAGTTTCAGCGGGATTTCCAAAATGTTGAGAGGAACTCGAAACATGTCAACCTCGGTTTTGAGAATCTCTCCCGGAGTTTGAGAGATTTGGACATGAAAGGGTACCAGTCTTGTCGGGGATTGGGAACCCTTCGCCACAATGTCCAAAGTTTCAGCGGGATTTCCAAAATGTTGAGAGGAACTCGAATCATGTCAACCTTGGTTTTGAGAATCTCTCCCGGAGTTTGAGAGATTTGGACGTGAAAGGTTACCAGTCTTGTCGGGGATTGGGAACCCTTCGCGAGAATGTCCAAAGTTTCAGCGGGATTTCCAAAATGTTGAGAGGAACTCGAAACATGTCAACCTTGGTTTTGAGAATCTCTCCCGGAGTTTGAGAGATTTGGACGTGAAAGGGTACCAGTCTTGTCGGGGATTGGGAACCCTTCACCAGAATGTCCAAAGTTTCAGCGGGATTTCCAAAATGTTGAGAGGAACTCGAAACATGTGAACCTTGGTTTTGAGAATCTCTCCCGGAGTTTGAGAGATTTGGACGTGAAAGGGTACCAGTCTTGTCGGGGATTGGGAACCCTTCGCCAGAATGTCCAAAGTTTCAGCGGGATTTCCAAAATGTTGAGAGGAACTCGAAACATGTCAACCTTGGTTTTGAGAATCTCTCCCGGAGTTTGAGAGATTTGGACGTGAAAGGGTACCAGTCTTGTCGGGGATTGGGAACCCTTCGCGAGAATGTCCAAAGTTTCAGCGGGATTTCCAAAATGTTGAGAGGAACTCGAAACATGTCAACCTTGGTTTTGAGAATCTCTCCCGGAGTTTGAGAGATTTGGACGTGAAAGGGTACCAGTCTTGTCGGGGATTGGGAACCCTTCGCGAGAATGTCCAAAGTTTCAGCGGGATTTCCAAAATGTTGAGAGGAACTCGAAACATGTCAACCTTGGTTTTGAGAATCTCTCCCGGAGTTTGAGAGATTTGGACGTGAAAGGGTACCAGTCTTGTCGGGGATTGGGAACCCTTCGCCAGAATGTCCAAAGTTTCAGCGGGATTTCCAAAATGTTGAGAGGAACTCGAAACATGTCAACCTTGGTTTTGAGAATCTCTCCCGGAGTTTGAGAGATTTGGACGTGAAAGGGTACCAGTCTTGTCGGGGAATGGGAACCCTTCGCGAGAATGTCCAAAGTTTCAGCGGGATTTCCAAAATGTTGAGAGGAACTCGAAACATGTGAACCTTGGTTTTGAGAATCTCTCCCGGAGTTTGAGAGATTTGGACGTGAAAGGGTACCAGTCTTGTCGGGGATTGGGAACCCTTCGCGAGAACGTCCAAAGTTTCAGCGGGATTTCCAAAATGTTGAGAGGAACTCGAAACATGTCAACCTCGGTTTTGAGAATCTCTCCCGGAGTTTGAGAGATTTGGACGTGAAAGGGTACCAGTCTTGTCGGGGATTGGGAACCCTTCGCGAGAATGTCCAAAGTTTCAGCAGGATTTCCAAAATGTTGAGAGGAACTCGAAACATGTCAACCTTGGTTTTGAGAATCTCTCCCGGAGTTTGAGAGATTTGGACGTGAAAGGGTACCAGTCTTGTCGGGGATTGGGAACCCTTCGCGAGAATGTCCAAAGTTTCAGCGGGATTTCCAAAATGTTGAGAGGAACTCGAATCATGTGAACCTTGGTTTTGAGAATCTCTCCCGGAGTTTGAGAGATTTGGACGTGAAAGGGTACCAGTCTTGTCGGGGATTGGGAACCCTTCGCGAGAATGTCCAAAGTTTCAGCGGGATTTCCAAAATGTTGAGAGGAACTCGAAACATGTCAACCTTGGTTTTGAGAATCTCTCCCGGAGTTTGAGAGATTTGGACGTGAAAGGGTACCAGTCTTGTCGGGGATTGGGAACCCTTCGCGAGAATGTCCAAAGTTTCAGCGGGATTTCCAAAATGTTGAGAGGAACTCGAAACATGTCAACCTTGGTTTTGAGAATCTCTCCCGGAGTTTGAGAGATTTGGACGTGAAAGGGTACCAGTTTTGTCGGGGATTGGGAACCCTTCGCGAGAATGTCCAAAGTTTCAGCGGGATTTCCAAAATGTTGAGAGGAACTCGAAACATGTCAACCTCGGTTTTGAGAATCTCTCCCGGAGTTTGAGAGATTTGGACGTGAAAGGGTACCAGTCTTGTCGGGGATTGGGAACCCTTCGCGAGAATGTCTAAAGTTTCAGCGGGATTTCCAAAATGTTGAGAGGAACTCGAAACATGTCAACCTCGGTTTTGAGAATCTCTCCCGGAGTTTGAGAGATTTGGACGTGAAAGGGTACCAGTCTTGTCGGGGATTGGGAACCCTTCGCCAGAATGTCCAAAGTTTCAGCGGGATTTCCAAAATGTTGAGAGGAACTCGAAACATGTCAACCTTGGTTTTGAGAATCTCTCCCGGAGTTTGAGAGATTTGGACGTGAAAGGGTACCAGTCTTGTCGGGGATTGGGAACCCTTCGCGAGAATGTCCAAAGTTTCAGCGGGATTTCCAAAATGTTGAGAGGAACTCGAAACATGTCAACCTCGGTTTTGAGAATCTCTCCCGGAGTTTGAGAGATTTGGACGTGAAAGGGTACCAGTCTTGTCGGGGATTGGGAACCCTTCGCGAGAATGTCCAAAGTTTCAGCGGGATTTCCAAAATGTTGAGAGGAACTCGAAACATGTCAACCTTGGTTTTGAGAATCTCTCCCGGAGTTTGAGAGATTTGGACGTGAAAGGGTACCAGTCTTGTCGGGGATTGGGAACCCTTCGCGAGAATGTCCAAAGTTTCAGCGGGATTTCCAAAATGTTGAGAGGAACTCGAAACATGTGAACCTTGGTTTTGAGAATCTCTCCCGGAGTTTGAGAGATTTGGACGTGAAAGGGTACCAGTCTTGTCGGGGATTGGGAACCCTTCGCGAGAATGTCCAAAGTTTCAGCGGGATTTCCAAAATGTTGAGAGGAACTCGAAACATGTCAACCTTGGTTTTGAGAATCTCTCCCGGAGTTTGAGAGATTTGGACGTGAAAGGGTACCAGTCTTGTCGGGGATTGGGAACCCTTCGCGAGAACGTCCAAAGTTTCAGCGGGATTTCCAAAATGTTGAGAGGAACTCGAAACATGTCAACCTCGGTTTTGAGAATCTCTCCCGGAGTTTGAGAGATTTGGACGTGAAAGGGTACCAGTCTTGTCGGGGATTGGGAACCCTTCGCGAGAATGTCCAAAGTTTCAGCGGGATTTCCAAAATGTTGAGAGGAACTCGAAACATGTCAACCTCGGTTTTGAGAATCTCTCCCGGAGTTTGAGAGATTTGGACGTGAAAGGGTACCAGTCTTGTCGGGGATTGGGAACCCTTCGCCAGAATGTCCAAAGTTTCAGCGGGATTTCCAAAATGTTGAGAGGAACTCGAAACATGTCAACCTTGGTTTTGAGAATCTCTCCCGGAGTTTGAGAGATTTGGACGTGAAAGGGTACCAGTCTTGTCGGGGATTGGGAACCCTTCGCGAGAATGTCCAAAGTTTCAGCGGGATTTCCAAAATGTTGAAAGGAACCCGAAACATGTGAACCTTGGTTTTGAAAATCTCTCCCGGAGTTTGAGAGATTTGGACGTGAAAGGGTACCAGTCTTGTCGGGGATTGGGAACCCTTCGCGAGAATGTCCAAAGTTTCAGCGGGATTTCCAAAATGTTGAGAGGAACTCGAAACATGTCAACCTCAGTTTTGAGAATCTCTCCCGGAGTTTGAGAGATTTGGACGTGAAAGGGTACCAGTCTTGTTGGGGATTGGGAACCCTTCGCGAGAATGTCCAAAGTTTCAGCGGGATTTCCAAAATGTTGAGAGGAACTCGAAACCTGTCAACCTTGGTTTTGAGAATCTCTCCCGGAGTTTGAGAGATTTGGACGTGAAAGGGTACCAGTCTTGTCGGGGATTGGGAACCCTTCGCGAGAATGTCCAAAGTTTCAGCGGGATTTCCAAAATGTTGAGAGGAACTCGAAACATGTCAACCTTGGTTTTGAGAATCTCTCCCGGAGTTTGAGAGATTTGGACGTGAAAGGGTACCAGTCTTGTCGGGGATTGGGAACCCTTCGCCAGAATGTCCAAAGTTTCAGCAAGATTTCCAAAATGTTGAGAGGAACTCGAAACATGTCAACCTCGGTTTTGAGAATCTCTCCCGGAGTTTGAGAGATTTGGACGTGAAAGGGTACCAGTCTTGTCGGGGATTGGGAACCCTTCGCGAGAATGTCCAAAGTTTCAGCGGGATTTCCAAAATGTTGAGAGGAACTCGAAACATGTCAACCTTGGTTTTGAGAATCTCTCCCGGAGTTTGAGAGATTTGGACGTGAAAGGGTACCAGTCTTGTCGGGGATTGGGAACCCTTCGCGAGAATGTCCAAAGTTTCAGCGGGATTTCCAAAATGTTGAGAGGAACTCGAATCATGTGAACCTTGGTTTTGAGAATCTCTCCCGGAGTTTGAGAGATTTGGACGTGAAAGGGTACCAGTCTTGTCGGGGATTGGGAACCCTTCGCGAGAATGTCCAAAGTTTCAGCGGGATTTCCAAAATGTTGAGAGGAACTCGAAACATGTCAACCTTGGTTTTGAGAATCTCTCCCGGAGTTTGAGAGATTTGGACGTGAAAGGGTACCAGTCTTGTCGGGGATTGGGAACCCTTCGCGAGAATGTCCAAAGTTTCAGCGGGATTTCCAAAATGTTGAGAGGAACTCGAAACATGTCAACCTTGGTTTTGAGAATCTCTCCCGGAGTTTGAGAGATTTGGACGTGAAAGGGTACCAGTTTTGTCGGGGATTGGGAACCCTTCGCGAGAATGTCCAAAGTTTCAGCGGGATTTCCAAAATGTTGAGAGGAACTCGAAACATGTCAACCTCGGTTTTGAGAATCTCTCCCGGAGTTTGAGAGATTTGGACGTGAAAGGGTACCAGTCTTGTCAGGGATTGGGAACCCTTCGCGAGAATGTCCAAAGTTTCAGCGGGATTTCCAAAATGTTGAGAGGAACTCGAAACATGTCAACCTCAGTTTTGAGAATCTCTCCCGGAGTTTGAGAGATTTGGACGTGAAAGGGTACCAGTCTTGTCGGGGATTGGGAACCCTTCGCCAGAATGTCCAAAGTTTCAGCGGGATTTCCAAAATGTTGAGAGGAACTCGAAACATGTCAACCTTGGTTTTGAGAATCTCTCCCGGAGTTTGAGAGATTTGGACGTGAAAGGGTACCAGTCTTGTCGGGGATTGGGAACCCTTCGCGAGAATGTCCAAAGTTTCAGCGGGATTTCCAAAATGTTGAGAGGAACTCGAAACATGTCAACCTCGGTTTTGAGAATCTCTCCCGGAGTTTGAGAGATTTGGACGTGAAAGGGTACCAGTCTTGTCGGGGATTGGGAACCCTTCGCGAGAATGTCCAAAGTTTCAGCGGGATTTCCAAAATGTTGAGAGGAACTCGAAACATGTCAACCTTGGTTTTGAGAATCTCTCCCGGAGTTTGAGAGATTTGGACGTGAAAGGGTACCAGTCTTGTCGGGGATTGGGAACCCTTCGCCAGAATGTCCAAAGTTTCAGCGGGATTTCCAAAATGTTGAGAGGAACTCGAAACATGTGAACCTTGGTTTGGAGAATCTCTCCCGGAGTTTGAGAGATTTGGACGTGAAAGGGTACCAGTCTTGTCGGGGATTGGGAACCCTTCGCGAGAATGTCCAAAGTTTCAGCGGGATTTCCAAAATGTTGAGAGGAACTCGAAACATGTCAACCTTGGTTTTGAGAATCTCTCCCGGAGTTTGAGAGATTTGGACGTGAAAGGGTACCAGTCTTGTCGGGGATTGGGAACCCTTCGCGAGAACGTCCAAAGTTTCAGCGGGATTTCCAAAATGTTGAGAGGAACTCGAAACATGTCAACCTCGGTTTTGAGAATCTCTCCCGGAGTTTGAGAGATTTGGACGTGAAAGGGTACCAGTCTTGTCGGGGATTGGGAACCCTTCGCCAGAATGTCCAAAGTTTCAGCAAGATTTCCAAAATGTTGAGAGGAACTCGAAACATGTCAACCTCGGTTTTGAGAATCTCTCCCGGAGTTTGAGAGATTTGGACGTGAAAGGGTACCAGTCTTGTCGGGGATTGGGAACCCTTCGCGAGAATGTCCAAAGTTTCAGCGGGATTTCCAAAATGTTGAGAGGAACTCGAAACATGTCAACCTTGGTTTTGAGAATCTCTCCCGGAGTTTGAGAGATTTGGACGTGAAAGGGTACCAGTCTTGTCGGGGATTGGGAACCCTTCGCGAGAATGTCCAAAGTTTCAGCGGGATTTCCAAAATGTTGAGAGGAACTCGAAACCTGTCAACCTTGGTTTTGAGAATCTCTCCCGGAGTTTGAGAGATTTGGACGTGAAAGGGTACCAGTCTTGTCGGGGATTGGGAACCCTTCGCGAGAATGTCCAAAGTTTCAGCGGGATTTCCAAAATGTTGAGAGGAACTCGAAACATGTCAACCTTGGTTTTGAGAATCTCTCCCGGAGTTTG
Source organism: Streptopelia decaocto (assembly GCF_964273445.1). Taxonomy (NCBI): domain Eukaryota; kingdom Metazoa; phylum Chordata; class Aves; order Columbiformes; family Columbidae; genus Streptopelia; species Streptopelia decaocto. The sequence goes on along the minus strand of NW_028117226.1, from coordinate 673,376 downwards.
AGAGATTTGGACGTGAAAGGGTACCAGTCTTGTCGGGGATTGGGAACCCTTCGTGAGAATGTCCAAAGTTTCAGCGGGATTTCCAAAATGTTGAGAGGAACTCGAAACATGTCAACCTTGGTTTTGAGAATCTCTCCCGGAGTTTGAGAGATTTGGACGTGAAAGGGTACCAGTCTTGTCAGGGATTGGGAACCCTTCGCGAGAATGTCCAAAGTTTCAGCGGGATTTCTAAAATGTTGAGAGGAACTCGAATCATGTCAACCTTGGTTTTGAGAATCTCTCCCGGAGTTTGAGAGATTTGGACGTGAAAGGGTACCAGTCTTGTCGGGGATTGGGAACCCTTCGCGAGAATGTCCAAAGTTTCAGCGGGATTTCCAAAATGTTGAGAGGAACTCGAAACATGTCAACCTTGGTTTTGAGAATCTCTCCCGGAGTTTGAGAGATTTGGACGTGAAAGGGTACCAGTCTTGTCGGGGATTGGGAACCCTTCGCGAGAATGTCCAAAGTTTCAGCGGGATTTCCAAAATGTTGAGAGGAACTCGAAACATGTCAACCTTGGTTTTGAGAATCTCTCCCGGAGTTTGAGAGATTTGGACGTGAAAGGGTACCAGTCTTGTCGGGGATTGGGAACCCTTCGCGAGAATGTCCAAAGTTTCAGCGGGATTTCCAAAATGTTGAGAGGAACTCGAAACATGTGAACCTTGGTTTTGAGAATCTCTCCCGGAGTTTGAGAGATTTGGACGTGAAAGGGTACCAGTCTTGTCGCGGATTGGGAACCCTTCGCGAGAATGTCCAAAGTTTCAGCGGGATTTCCAAAATGTTGAGAGGAACTCGAAACATGTCAACCTTGGTTTTGAGAATCTCTCCCGGAGTTTGAGAGATTTGGACGTGAAAGGGTACCAGTCTTGTCGGGGATTGGGAACCCTTCGCGAGAATGTCCAAAGTTTCAGCGGGATTTCCAAAATGTTGAGAGGAACTCGAAACATGTCAACCTTGGTTTTGAGAATCTCTCCCGGAGTTTGAGAGATTTGGACGTGAAAGGGTACCAGTCTTGTCGGGGATTGGGAACCCTTCGCGAGAATGTCCAAAGTTTCAGCGGGATTTCCAAAATGTTGAGAGGAACTCGAAACATGTCAACCTTGGTTTTGAGAATCTCTCCCGGAGTTTGAGAGATTTGGACGTGAAAGGGTACCAGTCTTGTCGGGGATTGGGAACCCTTCGCGAGAATGTCCAAAGTTTCAGCGGGATTTCCAAAATGTTGAGAGGAACTCGAAACATGTCAACCTCGGTTTTGAGAATCTCTCCCGGAGTTTGAGAGATTTGGACGTGAAAGGGTACCAGTCTTGTCGGGGATTGGGAACCCTTCGCGAGAATGTCCAAAGTTTCAGCGGGATTTCCAAAATGTTGAGAGGAACTCGAAACATGTCAACCTTGGTTTTGAGAATCTCTCACGGAGTTTGAGAGATTTGGACGTGAAAGGGTACCAGTCTTGTCGGGGATTGGGAACCCTTCGCGAGAATGTCCAAAGTTTCAGCGGGATTTCCAAAATGTTGAGAGGAACTCGAAACATGTCAACCTTGGTTTTGAGAATCTCTCCCGGAGTTTGAGAGATTTGGACGTGAAAGGGTACCAGTCTTGTCGGGGATTGGGAACCCTTCGCGAGAATGTCCAAAGTTTCAGCTAGATTTCCAAAATGTTGAAAGGAACTCGAAACATGTGAACCTTGGTTTTGAGAATCTCTCCCGGAGTTTGAGAGATTTGGACGTGAAAGGGTACCAGTCTTGTCGGGGATTGGGAACCCTTCGCGAGAATGTCCAAAGTTTCAGCGGGATTTCCAAAATGTTGAGAGGAACTCGAAACATGTCAACCTCGGTTTTGAGAATCTCTCCCGGAGTTTGAGAGATTTGGACGTGAAAGGGTACCAGTCTTGTCGGGGATTGGGAACCCTTCGCGAGAATGTCCAAAGTTTCAGCGGGATTTCCAAAATGTTGAGAGGAAGTCGAAACATGTCAACCTTGGTTTTGAGAATCTCTCCCGGAGTTTGAGAGATTTGGACGTGAAAGGGTACCAGTCTTGTCGGGGATTGGGAACCCTTCGCGAGAATGTCCAAAGTTTCAGCAGGATTTCCAAAATGTTGAGAGGAACTCGAAACATGTCAACCTTGGTTTTGAGAATCTCTCCCGGAGTTTGAGAGATTTGGACGTGAAAGGGTACCAGTCTTGTCGGGGATTGGGAACCCTTCGCCAGAATGTCCAAAGTTTCAGCGGGATTTCCAAAATGTTGAGAGGAACTCGAAACCTGTCAACCTTGGTTTTGAGAATCTCTCCCGGAGCTTGAGAGATTTGGACGTGAAAGGGTACCAGTCTTGTCGGGGATTGGGAACCCTTCGCCAGAATGTCCAAAGTTTCAGCGGGATTTCCAAAATGTTGAGAGGAACTCGAAACATGTCAACCTTGGTTTTGAGAATCTCTCCCGGAGTTTGAGAGATTTGGACGTGAAAGGGTACCAGTCTTGTCGGGGATTGGGAACCCTTCGTGAGAATGTCCAAAGTTTCAGCGGGATTTCCAAAATGTTGAGAGGAACTCGAAACATGTCAACCTTGGTTTTGAGAATCTCTCCCGGAGTTTGAGAGATTTGGACGTGAAAGGGTACCAGTCTTGTCGGGGATTGGGAACCCTTCGCGAGAATGTCCAAAGTTTCAGCGGGATTTCCAAAATGTTGAGAGGAACTCGAAACATGTCAACCTTGGTTTTGAGAATCTCTCCCGGAGTTTGCGAGATTTGGACGTGAAAGGGTACCAGTCTTGTCGGGGATTGGGAACCCTTCGCGAGAATGTCCAAAGTTTCAGCGGGATTTCCAAAATGTTGAGAGGAACTCGAAACATGTGAACCTTGGTTTTGAGAATCTCTCCCGGAGTTTGAGAGATTTGGACGTGAAAGGGTACCAGTCTTGTCGGGGATTGGGAACCCTTCGCGAGAATGTCCAAAGTTTCAGCGGGATTTCCAAAATGTTGAGAGGAACTCGAAACATGTCAACCTTGGTTTTGAGAATCTCTCCCGGATTTTGAGAGATTTGGATTTGAAAGGGTACCAGTCTTGTCGCGGATTGGGAACCCTTCGCGAGAATGTCCAAAGTTTCAGCGGGATTTCCAAAATGTTGAAAGGAACTCGAAACATGTGAACCTCAGTTTTGAGAATCTTTCCCGGAGTTTGAGAGATTTGGACGTGAAAGGGTACCAGTCTTGTCGGGGATTGGGAACCCTTCGCGAGAATGTCCAAAGTTTCAGCGGGATTTCCAAAATGTTGAGAGGAACTCGAAACGTGTCAACCTCGGTTTTGAGAATCTCTCCCAGAGTTTGAGAGATTTGGACGTGAAAGGGTACCAGTCTTGTCGGGGATTGGGAACCCTTCGCGAGAATGTCCAAAGTTTCAGCGGGATTTCCAAAATGTTGAGAGGAACTCGAAACATGTCAACCTTGGTTTTGAGAATCTCTCCCGGAGTTTGAGAGATTTGGACGTGAAAGGGTACCAGTCTTGTCGGGGATTGGGAACCCTTCGCGAGAATGTCCAAAGTTTCAGCAGGATTTCCAAAATGTTGAGAGGAACTCGAAACATGTCAACCTTGGTTTTGAGAATCTCTCCCGGAGTTTGAGAGATTTGGACGTGAAAGGGTACCAGTCTTGTCGGGGATTGGGAACCCTTCGCCAGAATGTCCAAAGTTTCAGCGGGATTTCCAAAATGTTGAGAGGAACTCGAAACATGTCAACCTTGGTTTTGAGAATCTCTCCCGGAGCTTGAGAGATTTGGACGTGAAAGGGTACCAGTCTTGTCGGGGATTGGGAACCCTTCGCGAGAATGTCCAAAGTTTCAGCGGGATTTCCAAAATGTTGAGAGGAACTTGAAACATGTCAACCTTGGTTTTGAGAATCTCTCCCGGAGTTTGAGAGATTTGGACGTGAAAGGGTACCAGTCTTGTCGGGGATTGGGAACCCTTCGTGAGAATGTCCAAAGTTTCAGCGGGATTTCCAAAATGTTGAGAGGAACTCGAAACATGTCAACCTTGGTTTTGAGAATCTCTCCCGGAGTTTGAGAGATTTGGACGTGAAAGGGTACCAGTCTTGTCGGGGATTGGGAACCCTTCGCGAGAATGTCCAAAGTTTCAGCGGGATTTCCAAAATGTTGAGAGGAACTCGAAACATGTCAACCTTGGTTTTGAGAATCTCTCCCGGAGTTTGAGAGATTTGGACGTGAAAGGGTACCAGTCTTGTCGGGGATTGGGAACCCTTCGCGAGAATGTCCAAAGTTTCAGCGGGATTTCCAAAATGTTGAGAGGAACTCGAAACATGTGAACCTTGGTTTTGAGAATCTCTCCCGGAGTTTGAGAGATTTGGACGTGAAAGGGTACCAGTCTTGTCGGGGATTGGGAACCCTTCGCGAGAATGTCCAAAGTTTCAGCGGGATTTCCAAAATGTTGAGAGGAACTCGAAACATGTCAACCTTGGTTTTGAGAATCTCTCCCGGATTTTGAGAGATTTGGATTTGAAAGGGTACCAGTCTTGTCGCGGATTGGGAACCCTTCGCGAGAATGTCCAAAGTTTCAGCGGGATTTCCAAAATGTTGAAAGGAACTCGAAACATGTGAACCTCAGTTTTGAGAATCTTTCCCGGAGTTTGAGAGATTTGGACGTGAAAGGGTACCAGTCTTGTCGGGGATTGGGAACCCTTCGCGAGAATGTCCAAAGTTTCAGCGGGATTTCCAAAATGTTGAGAGGAACTCGAAACGTGTCAACCTCGGTTTTGAGAATCTCTCCCAGAGTTTGAGAGATTTGGACGTGAAAGGGTACCAGTCTTGTCGGGGATTGGGAACCCTTCGCGAGAATGTCCAAAGTTTCAGCGGGATTTCCAAAATGTTGAGAGGAACTCGAAACATGTCAACCTTGGTTTTGAGAATCTCTCCCGGAGTTTGAGAGATTTGGACGTGAAAGGGTACCAGTCTTGTCGGGGATTGGGAACCCTTCGCGAGAATGTCCAAAGTTTCAGCAGGATTTCCAAAATGTTGAGAGGAACTCGAAACATGTCAACCTTGGTTTTGAGAATCTCTCCCGGAGTTTGAGAGATTTGGACGTGAAAGGGTACCAGTCTTGTCGGGGATTGGGAACCCTTCGCCAGAATGTCCAAAGTTTCAGCGGGATTTCCAAAATGTTGAGAGGAACTCGAAACATGTCAACCTTGGTTTTGAGAATCTCTCCCGGAGCTTGAGAGATTTGGACGTGAAAGGGTACCAGTCTTGTCGGGGATTGGGAACCCTTCGCGAGAATGTCCAAAGTTTCAGCGGGATTTCCAAAATGTTGAGAGGAACTTGAAACATGTCAACCTTGGTTTTGAGAATCTCTCCCGGAGTTTGAGAGATTTGGACGTGAAAGGGTACCAGTCTTGTCGGGGATTGGGAACCCTTCGTGAGAATGTCCAAAGTTTCAGCGGGATTTCCAAAATGTTGAGAGGAACTCGAAACATGTCAACCTTGGTTTTGAGAATCTCTCCCGGAGTTTGAGAGATTTGGACGTGAAAGGGTACCAGTCTTGTCGGGGATTGGGAACCCTTCGCGAGAATGTCCAAAGTTTCAGCGGGATTTCCAAAATGTTGAGAGGAACTCGAAACATGTCAACCTTGGTTTTGAGAATCTCTCCCGGAGTTTGAGAGATTTGGACGTGAAAGGGTACCAGTCTTGTCGGGGATTGGGAACCCTTCGCGAGAATGTCCAAAGTTTCAGCGGGATTTCCAAAATGTTGAGAGGAACTCGAAACATGTGAACCTTGGTTTTGAGAATCTCTCCCGGAGTTTGAGAGATTTGGACGTGAAAGGGTACCAGTCTTGTCGGGGATTGGGAACCCTTCGCGAGAATGTCCAAAGTTTCAGCGGGATTTCCAAAATGTTGAGAGGAACTCGAAACATGTCAACCTTGGTTTTGAGAATCTCTCCCGGATTTTGAGAGATTTGGATTTGAAAGGGTACCAGTCTTGTCGCGGATTGGGAACCCTTCGCGAGAATGTCCAAAGTTTCAGCGGGATTTCCAAAATGTTGAAATGAACTCGAAACATGTGAACCTCAGTTTTGAGAATCTTTCCCGGAGTTTGAGAGATTTGGACGTGAAAGGGTACCAGTCTTGTCGGGGATTGGGAACCCTTCGCGAGAATGTCCAAAGTTTCAGCGGGATTTCCAAAATGTTGAGAGGAACTCGAAACGTGTCAACCTCGGTTTTGAGAATCTCTCCCAGAGTTTGAGAGATTTGGACGTGAAAGGGTACCAGTCTTGTCGGGGAATTGGAACCCTTCGCGAGAATGTCCAAAGTTTCAGCGGGATTTCCAAAATGTTGAGAGGAACTCGAAACATGTCAACCTCGGTTTTGAGAATCTCTCCCGGAGTTTGAGAGATTTGGACGTGAAAGGGTACCAGTCTTGTCGCGGATTGGGAACCCTTCGCGAGAATGTCCAAAGTTTCAGCGGGATTTCCAAAATGTTGAGAGGAACTCGAAACATGTCAACCTTGGTTTTGAGAATCTCTCCCGGAGTTTGAGAGATTTGGACGTGAAAGGGTACCAGTCTTGTCGGGGATTGGGAACCCTTCGCGAGAATGTCCAAAGTTTCAGCAGGATTTCCAAAATGTTGAGAGGAACTCGAAACATGTCAACCTTGGTTTTGAGAATCTCTCCCGGAGTTTGAGAGATTTGGACGTGAAAGGGTACCAGTCTTGTCGGGGATTGGGAACCCTTCGCCAGAATGTCCAAAGTTTCAGCGGGATTTCCAAAATGTTGAGAGGAACTCGAAACCTGTCAACCTTGGTTTTGAGAATCTCTCCCGGAGCTTGAGAGATTTGGACGTGAAAGGGTACCAGTCTTGTCGGGGATTGGGAACCCTTCGCGAGAATGTCCAAAGTTTCAGCGGGATTTCCAAAATGTTGAGAGGAACTCGAAACATGTCAACCTTGGTTTTGAGAATCTCTCCCGGAGTTTGAGAGATTTGGACGTGAAAGGGTACCAGTCTTGTCGGGGATTGGGAACCCTTCGCGAGAATGTCCAAAGTTTCAGCAGGATTTCCAAAATGTTGAGAGGAACTCGAAACATGTCAACCTTGGTTTTGAGAATCTCTCCCGGAGTTTGAGAGATTTGGACGTGAAAGGGTACCAGTCTTGTCGGGGATTGGGAACCCTTCGCCAGAATGTCCAAAGTTTCAGCGGGATTTCCAAAATGTTGAGAGGAACTCGAAACATGTCAACCTTGGTTTTGAGAATCTCTCCCGGAGTTTGAGAGATTTGGACGTGAAAGGGTACCAGTCTTGTCGGGGATTGGGAACCCTTCGCCAGAATGTCCAAAGTTTCAGCGGGATTTCCAAAATGTTGAGAGGAACTCGAAACATGTGAACCTTGGTTTTGAGAATCTCTCCCGGAGTTTGAGAGATTTGGACGTGAAAGGGTACCAGTCTTGTCGGGGATTGGGAACCCTTCGCGAGAATGTCCAAAGTTTCAGCGGGATTTCCAAAATGTTGAGAGGAACTCGAAACATGTCAACCTTGGTTTTGAGAATCTCTCCCGGATTTTGAGAGATTTGGATTTGAAAGGGTACCAGTCTTGTCGCGGATTGGGAACCCTTCGCGAGAATGTCCAAAGTTTCAGCGGGATTTCCAAAATGTTGAGAGGAACTCGAAACATGTGAACCTCAGTTTTGAGAATCTTTCCCGGAGTTTGAGAGATTTGGACGTGAAAGGGTACCAGTCTTGTCGGGGATTGGGAACCCTTCGCGAGAATGTCCAAAGTTTCAGCGGGATTTCCAAAATGTTGAGAGGAACTCGAAACGTGTCAACCTCGGTTTTGAGAATCTCTCCCAGAGTTTGAGAGATTTGGACGTGAAAGGGTACCAGTCTTGTCGGGGATTGGGAACCCTTCGCGAGAATGTCCAAAGTTTCAGCGGGATTTCCAAAATGTTGAGAGGAACTCGAAACATGTCAACCTTGGTTTTGAGAATCTCTCCCGGAGTTTGAGAGATTTGGACGTGAAAGGGTACCAGTCTTGTCGGGGATTGGGAACCCTTCGCGAGAATGTCCAAAGTTTCAGCGGGATTTCCAAAATGTTGAGAGGAACTCGAAACATGTCAACCTTGGTTTTGAGAATCTCTCCCGGAGTTTGAGAGATTTGGACGTGAAAGGGTACCAGTCTTGTCGGGGATTGGGAACCCTTCGCGAGAATGTCCAAAGTTTCAGCGGGATTTCCAAAATGTTGAGAGGAACTCGAAACATGTCAACCTTGGTTTTGAGAATCTCTCCCGGAGTTTGAGAGATTTGGACGTGAAAGGGTACCAGTCTTGTCGGGGATTGGGAACCCTTCGCGAGAATGTCCAAAGTTTCAGCGGGATTTCCAAAATGTTGAGAGGAACTCGAAACATGTCAACCTTGGTGTTGAGAATCTCTCCCGGAGTTTGAGAGATTTGGACGTGAAAGGGTACCAGTCTTGTCAGGGATTGGGAACCCTTCGCCAGAATGTCCAAAGTTTCAGCGGGATTTCCAAAATGTTGAGAGGAACTCGAAACATGTCAACCTTGGTTTTGAGAATCTCTCCCGGAGTTTGAGAGATTTGGACGTGAAAGGGTACCAGTCTTGTCGGGGATTGGGAACCCTTCGCGAGAATGTCCAAAGTTTCAGCGGGATTTCCAAAATGTTGAGAGAAACTCGAAACATGTCAACCTTGGTTTTGAGAATCTCTCCCGGAGTTTGAGAGATTTGGACGTGAAAGGGTACCAGTCTTGTCGGGGATTGGGAACCCTTCGCGAGAATGTCCAAAGTTTCAGCGGGATTTCCAAAATGTTGAGAGGAACTCGAAACATGTGAACCTTGGTTTTGAGAATCTCTCCCGGAGTTTGAGAGATTTGGACGTGAAAGGGTACCAGTCTTGTCGGGGATTGGGAACCCTTCGCGAGAATGTCCAAAGTTTCAGCGGGATTTCCAAAATGTTGAGAGGAACTCGTATCATGTCAACCTTGGTTTTGAGAATCTCTCCCGGAGTTTGAGAGATTTGGACGTGAAAGGGTACCAGTCTTGTCGGGGATTGGGAACCCTTCGCCAGAATGTCCAAAGTTTCAGCGGGATTTCCAAAATGTTGAGAGGAACTCGAAACATGTCAACCTCGCTTTTGAGAATCTCTCCTGGAGTTTGAGAGATTTGGACGTGAAAGGGTACCAGTCTTGTCGGGGATTGGGAACCCTTCGCGAGAATGTCCAAAGTTTCAGCGGGATTTCCAAAATGTTGAGAGGAACTCGAAACATGTCAACCTTGGTGTTGAGAATCTCTCCCGGAGTTTGAGAGATTTGGACGTGAAAGGGTACCAGTCTTGTCGGGGATTGGGAACCCTTCGCGAGAATGTCCAAAGTTTCAGCGGGATTTCCAAAATGTTGAGAGGAACTCGAAACATGTCAGCCTTGGTTTTGAGAATCTCTCCCGGAGTTTGAGAGATTTGGACGTGAAAGGGTACCAGTCTTGTCGGGGATTGGGTACCCTTCGCGAGAATGTCCAAAGTTTCAGCGGGATTTCCAAAATGTTGAGAGGAACTCGAAACATGTCAACCTTGGTTTTGAGAATCTCTCCCGGAGTTTGAGAGATTTGGACGTGAAAGGGTACCAGTCTTGTCGGGGATTGGGAACCCTTCGCGAGAATGTCCAAAGTTTCAGCGGGATTTCCAAAATGTTGAGAGAAACTCGAAACATGTCAACCTTGGTTTTGAGAATCTCTCCTGGAGTTTGAGAGATTTGGACGTGAAAGGGTACCAGTCTTGTCGGGGATTGGGAACCCTTTGCGAGAATGTCCAAAGTTTCAGCGGGATTTCCAAAATGTTGAGAGGAACTCGAAACATGTGAACCTCGGTTTTGAGAATCTCTCCCGGAGTTTGAGAGATTTGGACGTGAAAGGGTACCAGTCTTGTCGGGGATTGGGAACCCTTCGCCAGAATGTCCAAAGTTTCAGCAAGATTTCCAAAATGTTGAGAGGAACTCGAAACATGTCAACCTCGGTTTTGAGAATCTCTCCCGGAGTTTGAGAGATTTGGACGTGAAAGGGTACCAGTCTTGTCGGGGATTGGGAACCCTTCGCGAGAATGTCCAAAGTTTCAGCGGGATTTCCAAAATGTTGAGAGGAACTCGAAACATGTCAACCTTGGTTTTGAGAATCTCTCCCGGAGTTTGAGAGATTTGGACGTGAAAGGGTACCAGTCTTGTCGGGGATTGGGAACCCTTCGCGAGAATGTCCAAAGTTTCAGCGGGATTTCCAAAATGTTGAGAGGAACTCGAAACCTGTCAACCTTGGTTTTGAGAATCTCTCCCGGAGTTTGAGAGATTTGGACGTGAAAGGGTACCAGTCTTGTCGGGGATTGGGAACCCTTCGCGAGAATGTCCAAAGTTTCAGCGGGATTTCCAAAATGTTGAGAGGAACTCGAAACATGTCAACCTTGGTTTTGAGAATCTCTCCCGGAGTTTGAGAGATTTGGACGTGAAAGGGTACCAGTCTTGTCGGGGATTGGGAACCCTTCGTGAGAATGTCCAAAGTTTCAGCGGGATTTCCAAAATGTTGAGAGGAACTCGAAACATGTCAACCTTGGTTTTGAGAATCTCTCCCGGAGTTTGAGAGATTTGGACGTGAAAGGGTACCAGTCTTGTCAGGGATTGGGAACCCTTCGCGAGAATGTCCAAAGTTTCAGCGGGATTTCTAAAATGTTGAGAGGAACTCGAATCATGTCAACCTTGGTTTTGAGAATCTCTCCCGGAGTTTGAGAGATTTGGACGTGAAAGGGTACCAGTCTTGTCGGGGATTGGGAACCCTTCGCGAGAATGTCCAAAGTTTCAGCGGGATTTCCAAAATGTTGAGAGGAACTCGAAACATGTCAACCTTGGTTTTGAGAATCTCTCCCGGAGTTTGAGAGATTTGGACGTGAAAGGGTACCAGTCTTGTCGGGGATTGGGAACCCTTCGCGAGAATGTCCAAAGTTTCAGCGGGATTTCCAAAATGTTGAGAGGAACTCGAAACATGTCAACCTTGGTTTTGAGAATCTCTCCCGGAGTTTGAGAGATTTGGACGTGAAAGGGTACCAGTCTTGTCGGGGATTGGGAACCCTTCGCGAGAATGTCCAAAGTTTCAGCGGGATTTCCAAAATGTTGAGAGGAACTCGAAACATGTCAACCTTGGTTTTGAGAATCTCTCCCGGAGTTTGAGAGATTTGGACGTGAAAGGGTACCAGTCTTGTCGCGGATTGGGAACCCTTCGCGAGAATGTCCAAAGTTTCAGCGGGATTTCCAAAATGTTGAGAGGAACTCGAAACATGTCAACCTTGGTTTTGAGAATCTCTCACGGAGTTTGAGAGATTTGGACGTGAAAGGGTACCAGTCTTGTCGGGGATTGGGAACCCTTCGCCAGAATGTCCAAAGTTTCAGCGGGATTTCCAAAATGTTGAGAGGAACTCGAAACATGTCAACCTTGGTTTTGAGAATCTCTCCCGGAGTTTGAGAGATTTGGACGTGAAAGGGTACCAGTCTTGTCGGGGATTGGGAACCCTTCGCGAGAATGTCCAAAGTTTCAGCTAGATTTCCAAAATGTTGAAAGGAACTCGAAACATGTGAACCTTGGTTTTGAGAATCTCTCCCGGAGTTTGAGAGATTTGGACGTGAAAGGGTACCAGTCTTGTCGGGGATTGGGAACCCTTCGCGAGAATGTCCAAAGTTTCAGCGGGATTTCCAAAATGTTGAGAGGAACTCGAAACATGTCAACCTCGGTTTTGAGAATCTCTCCCGGAGTTTGAGAGATTTGGACGTGAAAGGGTACCAGTCTTGTCGGGGATTGGGAACCCTTCGCGAGAATGTCCAAAGTTTCAGCGGGATTTCCAAAATGTTGAGAGGAAGTCGAAACATGTCAACCTTGGTTTTGAGAATCTCTCCCGGAGTTTGAGAGATTTGGACGTGAAAGGGTACCAGTCTTGTCGGGGATTGGGAACCCTTCGCGAGAATGTCCAAAGTTTCAGCAGGATTTCCAAAATGTTGAGAGGAACTCGAAACATGTCAACCTTGGTTTTGAGAATCTCTCCCGGAGTTTGAGAGATTTGGACGTGAAAGGGTACCAGTCTTGTCGGGGATTGGGAACCCTTCGCCAGAATGTCCAAAGTTTCAGCGGGATTTCCAAAATGTTGAGAGGAACTCGAAACCTGTCAACCTTGGTTTTGAGAATCTCTCCCGGAGCTTGAGAGATTTGGACGTGAAAGGGTACCAGTCTTGTCGGGGATTGGGAACCCTTCGCGAGAATGTCCAAAGTTTCAGCGGGATTTCCAAAATGTTGAGAGGAACTCGAAACATGTGAACCTTGGTTTTGAGAATCTCTCCCGGAGTTTGAGAGATTTGGACGTGAAAGGGTACCAGTCTTGTCGGGGATTGGGAACCCTTCGTGAGAATGTCCAAAGTTTCAGCGGGATTTCCAAAATGTTGAGAGGAACTCGAAACATGTCAACCTTGGTTTTGAGAATCTCTCCCGGAGTTTGAGAGATTTGGACGTGAAAGGGTACCAGTCTTGTCGGGGATTGGGAACCCTTCGCGAGAATGTCCAAAGTTTCAGCGGGATTTCCAAAATGTTGAGAGGAACTCGAAACATGTCAACCTTGGTTTTGAGAATCTCTCCCGGAGTTTGAGAGATTTGGACGTGAAAGGGTACCAGTCTTGTCGGGGATTGGGAACCCTTCGCGAGAATGTCCAAAGTTTCAGCGGGATTTCCAAAATGTTGAGAGGAACTCGAAACATGTGAACCTTGGTTTTGAGAATCTCTCCCGGAGTTTGAGAGATTTGGACGTGAAAGGGTACCAGTCTTGTCGGGGATTGGGAACCCTTCGCGAGAATGTCCAAAGTTTCAGCGGGATTTCCAAAATGTTGAGAGGAACTCGAAACATGTCAACCTTGGTTTTGAGAATCTCTCTTGGATTTTGAGAGATTTGGATTTGAAAGGGTACCAGTCTTGTCGCGGATTGGGAACCCTTCGCGAGAATGTCCAAAGTTTCAGCGGGATTTCCAAAATGTTGAAAGGAACTCGAAACATGTGAACCTCAGTTTTGAGAATCTTTCCCGGAGTTTGAGAGATTTGGACGTGAAAGGGTACCAGTCTTGTCGGGGATTGGGAACCCTTCGCGAGAATGTCCAAAGTTTCAGCGGGATTTCCAAAATGTTGAGAGGAACTCGAAACGTGTCAACCTCGGTTTTGAGAATCTCTCCCAGAGTTTGAGAGATTTGGACGTGAAAGGGTACCAGTCTTGTCGGGGATTGGGAACCCTTCGCGAGAATGTCCAAAGTTTCAGCGGGATTTCCAAAATGTTGAGAGGAACTCGAAACATGTCAACCTTGGTTTTGAGAATCTCTCCCGGAGTTTGAGAGATTTGGACGTGAAAGGGTACCAGTCTTGTCGGGGATTGGGAACCCTTCGCGAGAATGTCCAAAGTTTCAGCGGGATTTCCAAAATGTTGAGAGGAACTCGAAACATGTCAACCTTGGTTTTGAGAATCTCTCCCGGAGTTTGAGAGATTTGGACGTGAAAGGGTACCAGTCTTGTCGGGGATTGGGAACCCTTCGCGAGAATGTCCAAAGTTTCAGCAGGATTTCCAAAATGTTGAGAGGAACTCGAAACATGTCAACCTTGGTTTTGAGAATCTCTCCCGGAGTTTGAGAGATTTGGACGTGAAAGGGTACCAGTCTTGTCGGGGATTGGGAACCCTTCGCCAGAATGTCCAAAGTTTCAGCGGGATTTCCAAAATGTTGAGAGGAACTCGAAACATGTCAACCTTGGTTTTGAGAATCTCTCCCGGAGTTTGAGAGATTTGGACGTGAAAGGGTACCAGTCTTGTCGGGGATTGGGAACCCTTCGCGAGAATGTCCAAAGTTTCAGCGGGATTTCCAAAATGTTGAGAGGAACTTGAAACATGTCAACCTTGGTTTTGAGAATCTCTCCCGGAGTTTGAGAGATTTGGACGTGAAAGGGTACCAGTCTTGTCGGGGATTGGGAACCCTTCGTGAGAATGTCCAAAGTTTCAGCGGGATTTCCAAAATGTTGAGAGGAACTCGAAACATGTCAACCTTGGTTTTGAGAATCTCTCCCGGAGTTTGAGAGATTTGGACGTGAAAGGGTACCAGTCTTGTCGGGGATTGGGAACCCTTCGCGAGAATGTCCAAAGTTTCAGCGGGATTTCCAAAATGTTGAGAGGAACTCGAAACATGTCAACCTTGGTTTTGAGAATCTCTCCCGGAGTTTGAGAGATTTGGACGTGAAAGGGTACCAGTCTTGTCGGGGATTGGGAACCCTTCGCTAGAATGTCCAAAGTTTCAGCGGGATTTCCATAATGTTGAGAGGAACTCGAAACATGTCAACCTTGGTTTTGAGAATCTCTCCCGGAGTTTGAGAGATTTGGACGTGAAAGGGTACCAGTCTTGTCGGGGATTGGGAACCCTTCGCGAGAATGTCCAAAGTTTCAGCGGGATTTCCAAAATGTTGAGAGGAACTCGAAACATGTCAACCTTGGTTTTGAGAATCTCTCCCGGATTTTGAGAGATTTGGATTTGAAAGGGTACCAGTCTTGTCGCGGATTGGGAACCCTTCGCGAGAATGTCCAAAGTTTCAGCGGGATTTCCAAAATGTTGAAATGAACTCGAAACATGTGAACCTCAGTTTTGAGAATCTTTCCCGGAGTTTGAGAGATTTGGACGTGAAAGGGTACCAGTCTTGTCGGGGATTGGGAACCCTTCGCGAGAATGTCCAAAGTTTCAGCGGGATTTCCAAAATGTTGAGAGGAACTCGAAACGTGTCAACCTCGGTTTTGAGAATCTCTCCCAGAGTTTGAGAGATTTGGACGTGAAAGGGTACCAGTCTTGTCGGGGAATTGGAACCCTTCGCGAGAATGTCCAAAGTTTCAGCGGGATTTCCAAAATGTTGAGAGGAACTCGAAACATGTCAACCTCGGTTTTGAGAATCTCTCACGGAGTTTGAGAGATTTGGACGTGAAAGGGTACCAGTCTTGTCGGGGATTGGGAACCCTTCGCGAGAATGTCCAAAGTTTCAGCGGGATTTCCAAAATGTTGAGAGGAAGTCGAAACATGTCAACCTTGGTTTTGAGAATCTCTCCCGGAGTTTGAGAGATTTGGACGTGAAAGGGTACCAGTCTTGTCGGGGATTGGGAACCCTTCGCGAGAATGTCCAAAGTTTCAGCAGGATTTCCAAAATGTTGAGAGGAACTCGAAACATGTCAACCTTGGTTTTGAGAATCTCTCCCGGAGTTTGAGAGATTTGGACGTGAAAGGGTACCAGTCTTGTCGGGGATTGGGAACCCTTCGCCAGAATGTCCAAAGTTTCAGCGGGATTTCCAAAATGTTGAGAGGAACTCGAAACCTGTCAACCTTGGTTTTGAGAATCTCTCCCGGAGCTTGAGAGATTTGGACGTGAAAGGGTACCAGTCTTGTCGGGGATTGGGAACCCTTCGCGAGAATGTCCAAAGTTTCAGCGGGATTTCCAAAATGTTGAGAGGAACTCGAAACATGTCAACCTTGGTTTTGAGAATCTCTCCCGGAGTTTGAGAGATTTGGACGTGAAAGGGTACCAGTCTTGTCGGGGATTGGGAACCCTTCGTGAGAATGTCCAAAGTTTCAGCGGGATTTCCAAAATGTTGAGAGGAACTCGAAACATGTCAACCTTGGTTTTGAGAATCTCTCCCGGAGTTTGAGAGATTTGGACGTGAAAGGGTACCAGTCTTGTCGGGGATTGGGAACCCTTCGCGAGAATGTCCAAAGTTTCAGCGGGATTTCCAAAATGTTGAGAGGAACTCGAAACATGTCAACCTTGGTTTTGAGAATCTCTCCCGGAGTTTGAGAGATTTGGACGTGAAAGGGTACCAGTCTTGTCGGGGATTGGGAACCCTTCGCCAGAATGTCCAAAGTTTCAGCGGGATTTCCAAAATGTTGAGAGGAACTCGAAACATGTGAACCTTGGTTTTGAGAATCTCTCCCGGAGTTTGAGAGATTTGGACGTGAAAGGGTACCAGTCTTGTCGGGGATTGGGAACCCTTCGCGAGAATGTCCAAAGTTTCAGCGGGATTTCCAAAATGTTGAGAGGAACTCGAAACATGTCAACCTTGGTTTTGAGAATCTCTCCCGGAGTTTGAGAGATTTGGATTTGAAAGGGTACCAGTCTTGTCGCGGATTGGGAACCCTTCGCGAGAATGTCCAAAGTTTCAGCGGGATTTCCAAAATGTTGAAAGGAACTCGAAACATGTGAAACTCAGTTTTGAGAATCTTTCCCGGAGTTTGAGAGATTTGGACGTGAAAGGGTACCAGTCTTGTCGGGGATTGGGAACCCTTCGCGAGAATGTCCAAAGTTTCAGCGGGATTTCCAAAATGTTGAGAGGAACTCGAAACGTGTCAACCTCGGTTTTGAGAATCTCTCCCAGAGTTTGAGAGATTTGGACGTGAAAGGGTACCAGTCTTGTCGGGGATTGGGAACCCTTCGCGAGAATGTCCAAAGTTTCAGCGGGATTTCCAAAATGTTGAGAGGAACTCGAAACATGTCAACCTTGGTTTTGAGAATCTCTCCCGGAGTTTGAGAGATTTGGACGTGAAAGGGTACCAGTCTTGTCGGGGATTGGGAACCCTTCGCGAGAATGTCCAAAGTTTCAGCGGGATTTCCAAAATGTTGAGAGGAACTCGAAACATGTCAACCTTGGTTTTGAGAATCTCTCCCGGAGTTTGAGAGATTTGGACGTGAAAGGGTACCAGTCTTGTCGGGGATTGGGAACCCTTCGCGAGAATGTCCAAAGTTTCAGCGGGATTTCCAAAATGTTGAGAGGAACTCGAAACATGTCAACCTTGGTTTTGAGAATCTCTCCCGGAGTTTGAGAGATTTGGACGTGAAAGGGTACCAGTCTTGTCGGGGATTGGGAACCCTTCGCGAGAATGTCCAAAGTTTCAGCGGGATTTCCAAAATGTTGAGAGGAACTCGAAACATGTCAACCTTGGTTTTGAGAATCTCTCCCGGAGTTTGAGAGATTTGGACGTGAAAGGGTACCAGTCTTGTCGGGGATTGGGAACCCTTCGCGAGAATGTCCAAAGTTTCAGCGGGATTTCCAAAATGTTGAGAGGAACTCGAAACATGTCAACCTTGGTGTTGAGAATCTCTCCCGGAGTTTGAGAGATTTGGACGTGAAAGGGTACCAGTCTTGTCAGGGATTGGGAACCCTTCGCCAGAATGTCCAAAGTTTCAGCGGGATTTCCAAAATGTTGAGAGGAACTCGAAACATGTCAACCTTGGTTTTGAGAATCTCTCCCGGAGTTTGAGAGATTTGGACGTGAAAGGGTACCAGTCTTGTCGGGGATTGGGAACCCTTCGCGAGAATGTCCAAAGTTTCAGCGGGATTTCCAAAATGTTGAGAGAAACTCGAAACATGTCAACCTTGGTTTTGAGAATCTCTCCCGGAGTTTGAGAGATTTGGACGTGAAAGGGTACCAGTCTTGTCGGGGATTGGGAACCCTTCGCGAGAATGTCCAAAGTTTCAGCGGGATTTCCAAAATGTTGAGAGGAACTCGAAACATGTCAACCTTGGTTTTGAGAATCTCTCCCGGAGTTTGAGAGATTTGGACGTGAAAGGGTACCAGTCTTGTCGGGGATTGGGAACCCTTCGCGAGAATGTCCAAAGTTTCAGCGGGATTTCCAAAATGTTGAGAGGAACTCGTATCATGTCAACCTTGGTTTTGAGAATCTCTCCCGGAGTTTGAGAGATTTGGACGTGAAAGGGTACCAGTCTTGTCGGGGATTGGGAACCCTTCGCCAGAATGTCCAAAGTTTCAGCGGGATTTCCAAAATGTTGAGAGGAACTCGAAACATGTCAACCTCGCTTTTGAGAATCTCTCCCGGAGTTTGAGAGATTTGGACGTGAAAGGGTACCAGTCTTGTCGGGGATTGGGAACCCTTCGCGAGAATGTCCAAAGTTTCAGCGGGATTTCCAAAATGTTGAGAGGAACTCGAAACATGTCAACCTTGGTGTTGAGAATCTCTCCCGGAGTTTGAGAGATTTGGACGTGAAAGGGTACCAGTCTTGTCAGGGATTGGGAACCCTTCGCGAGAATGTCCAAAGTTTCAGCGGGATTTCCAAAATGTTGAGAGGAACTCGAAACATGTCAGCCTTGGTTTTGAGAATCTCTCCCGGAGTTTGAGAGATTTGGACGTGAAAGGGTACCAGTCTTGTCGGGGATTGGGTACCCTTCGCGAGAATGTCCAAAGTTTCAGCGGGATTTCCAAAATGTTGAGAGGAACTCGAAACATGTCAACCTTGGTTTTGAGAATCTCTCCCGGAGTTTGAGAGATTTGGACGTGAAAGGGTACCAGTCTTGTCGGGGATTGGGAACCCTTCGCGAGAATGTCCAAAGTTTCAGCGGGATTTCCAAAATGTTGAGAGAAACTCGAAACATGTCAACCTTGGTTTTGAGAATCTCTCCTGGAGTTTGAGAGATTTGGACGTGAAAGGGTACCAGTCTTGTCGGGGATTGGGAACCCTTTGCGAGAATGTCCAAAGTTTCAGCGGGATTTCCAAAATGTTGAGAGGAACTCGAAACATGTGAACCTCGGTTTTGAGAATCTCTCCCGGAGTTTGAGAGATTTGGACGTGAAAGGGTACCAGTCTTGTCGGGGATTGGGAACCCTTCGCGAGAATGTCCAAAGTTTCAGCGGGATTTCCAAAATGTTGAGAGAAACTCGAAACATGTCAACCTCGGTTTTGAGAATCATTCCCGGAGTTTGAGAGATTTGGACGTGAAAGGGTACCAGTCTTGTCGGGGATTGGGAACCCTTCGCGAGAATGTCCAAAGTTTCAGCGGGATTTCCAAAATGTTGAGAGGAACTCGAAACATGTCAACCTTGGTTTTGAGAATCTCTCCCGGAGTTTGAGAGATTTGGACGTGAAAGGGTACCAGTCTTGTCGGGGATTGGGAACCCTTCGCGAGAATGTCCAAAGTTTCAGCAGGATTTCCAAAATGTTGAGAGGAACTCGAAACATGTCAACCTTGGTTTTGAGAATCTCTCCCGGAGTTTGAGAGATTTGGACGTGAAAGGGTACCAGTCTTGTCGGGGATTGGGAACCCTTCGCGAGAATGTCCAAAGTTTCAGCGGGATTTCCAAAATGTTGAGAGGAACTCGAAACGTGTCAACCTTGGTTTTGAGAATCTCTCCCGGAGTTTGAGAGATTTGGACGTGAAAGGGTACCAGTCTTGTCGGGGATTGGGAACCCTTCGCGAGAATGTCCAAAGTTTCAGCGGGATTTCCAAAATGTTGAGAGGAACTCGAAACATGTCAACCTTGGTTTTGAGAATCTCTCCCGGAGTTTGAGAGATTTGGACGTGAAAGGGTACCAGTCTTGTCGGGGATTGGGAACCCTTCGCGAGAATGTCCAAAGTTTCAGCGGGATTTCCAAAATGTTGAGAGGAACTCGAAACATGTGAACCTTGGTTTTGAGAATCTCTCCCGGAGTTTGAGAGATTTGGACGTGAAAGGGTACCAGTCTTGTCGGGGATTGGGAACCCTTCGCGAGAATGTCCAAAGTTTCAGCAGGATTTCCAAAATGTTGAGAGGAACTCGAAACATGTCAACCTTGGTTTTGAGAATCTCTTCCGGAGTTTGAGAGATTTGGACGTGAAAGGGTACCAGTCTTGTCGGGGATTGGGAACCCTTTGCGAGAATGTCCAAAGTTTCAGCGGGATTTCCAAAATGTTGAGAGGAGCTCGAAACATGTCAACCTCGGTTTTGAGAATCTCTCCCGGAGTTTGAGAGATTTGGACGTGAAAGGGTACCAGTCTTGTCGGGGATTGGGAACCCTTCGCGAGAATGTCCAAAGTTTCAGCGGGATTTCCAAAATGTTGAGAGGAACTCGAAACATGTCAACCTTGGTGTTGAGAATCTCTCCCGGAGTTTGAGAGATTTGGACGTGAAAGGGTACCAGTCTTGTCGGGGATTGGGAACCCTTCGCGAGAATGTCCAAAGTTTCAGCGGGATTTCCAAAATGTTGAGAGGAACTCGAAACATGTCAACCTTGGTTTTGAGAATCTCTCCCGGAGTTCGAGAGATTTGGACGGAAAGCGTACCAGTCTTCTCGGGGATTGGGTACCCTTCGCGAGAATGTCCAAAGTTTCAGCGGGATTTCCAAAATGTTGAGAGGAACTCGAAACATGTCAACCTTGGTTTTGAGAATCTCTCCCGGAGTTTGAGAGATTTGGACGTGAAAGGGTACCAGTCTTGTCGGGGATTGGGAACCCTTCGCGAGAATGTCCAAAGTTTCAGCGGGATTTCCAAAATGTTGAGAGAAACTCGAAACATGTCAACCTTGGTTTTGAGAATCTCTCCCGGAGTTTGAGAGATTTGGACGTGAAAGGGTACCAGTCTTGTCGGGGATTGGGAACCCTTCGCGAGAATGTCCAAAGTTTCAGCGGGATTTCCAAAATGTTGAGAGGAACTCGAAACATGTGAACCTTGGTTTTGAGAATCTCTCCCGGAGTTTGAGAGATTTGGACGTGAAAGGGTACCAGTCTTGTCGGGGATTGGGAACGCTTCGCGAGAATGTCCAAAGTTTCAGCGGGATTTCCAAAATGTTGAGAGAAACTCGAAACATGTCAACCTTGGTGTTGAGAATCTCTCCCGGAGTTTGAGAGATTTGGACGTGAAAGGGTACCAGTCTTGTCGGGGATTGGGAACCCTTTGCGAGAATGTCCAAAGTTTCAGCGGGATTTCCAAAATGTTGAGAGGAACTCGAAACATGTCAACCTTGGTTTTGAGAATCTCTCCCGGAGTTTGAGAGATTTGGACGTGAAAGGGTACCAGTCTTGTCGGGGATTGGGAACCCTTCGCGAGAATGTCCAAAGTTTCAGCGGGATTTCCAAAATGTTGAGAGGAACTCGAAACATGTCAACCTTGGTTTTGAGAATCTCTCCCCGAGTTTGAGAGATTTGGACGTGAAAGGGTACCAGTCTTGTCGGGGATTGGGAACCCTTCGCGAGAATGTCCAAAGTTTCAGCAGGATTTCCAAAATGTTGAGAGGAACTCGAAACATGTCAACCTTGGTTTTGAGAATCTCTCCCGGAGTTTGAGAGATTTGGACGTGAAAGGGTACCAGTCTTGTCGGGGATTGGGAACCCTTTGCGAGAATGTCCAAAGTTTCAGCGGGATTTCCAAAATGTTGAGAGGAACTCGAAACATGTCAACCTCGGTTTTGAGAATCTCTCCCGGAGTTTGAGAGATTTGGACGTGAAAGGGTACCAGTCTTGTCGGGGATTGGGAACCCTTCGCGAGAATGTCCAAAGTTTCAGCGGGATTTCCAAAATGTTGAGAGGAACTCGAAACATGTCAACCTTGGTGTTGAGAATCTCTCCCGGAGTTTGAGAGATTTGGACGTGAAAGGGTACCAGTCTTGTCGGGGATTGGGAACCCTTCGCGAGAATGTCCAAAGTTTCAGCGGGATTTCCAAAATGTTGAGAGGAACTCGAAACATGTCAACCTTGGTTTTGAGAATCTCTCCCGGAGTTTGAGAGATTTGGACGTGAAAGGGTACCAGTCTTGTCGGGGATTGGGAACCCTTCGCGAGAATGTCCAAAGTTTCAGCGGGATTTCCAAAATGTTGAGAGGAACTCGAAACATGTCAACCTTGGTGTTGAGAATCTCTCCCGGAGTTTGAGAGATTTGGACGTGAAAGGGTACCAGTCTTGTCGGGGATTGGGAACCCTTCGCGAGAATGTCCAAAGTTTCAGCGGGATTTCCAAAATGTTGAGAGAAACTCGAAACATGTCAACCTTGGTTTTGAGAATCTCTCCCGGAGTTTGAGAGATTTGGACGTGAAAGGGTACCAGTCTTGTCGGGGATTGGGAACCCTTCGCGAGAATGTCCAAAGTTTCAGCGGGATTTCCAAAATGTTGAGAGGAACTCGAAACATGTGAACCTTGGTTTTGAGAATCTCTCCCGGAGTTTGAGAGATCTGGACGTGAAAGGGTACCAGTCTTGTCGGGGATTGGGAACCCTTCGCGAGAATGTCCAAAGTTTCAGCGGGATTTCCAAAATGTTGAGAGGAACTCGAAACATGTCAACCTTGGTTTTGAGAATCTCTCCCGGAGTTTGAGAGATTTGGACGTGAAAGGGTACCAGTCTTGTCGGGGATTGGGAACCCTTCGCGAGAATGTCCAAAGTTTCAGCGGGATTTTCAAAATGTTGAGAGGAACTCGAAACATGTCAACCTTGGTTTTGAGAATCTCTCCCGGAGTTTGAGAGATTTGGACGTGAAAGGGTACCAGTCTTGTCGGGGATTGGGAACCCTTCGCGAGAATGTCCAAAGTTTCAGCGGGATTTCCAAAATGTTGAGAGGAACTCGAAACATGTCAACCTTGGTGTTGAGAATCTCTCCCGGAGTTTGAGAGATTTGGACGTGAAAGGGTACCAGTCTTGTCGGGGATTGGGAACCCTTCGCGAGAATGTCCAAAGTTTCAGCGGGATTTCCAAAATGTTGAGAGGAACTCGAAACATGTCAACCTTGGTTTTGAGAATCTCTCCCAGGGTTTGAGAGATTTGGACGTGAAAGGGTACCAGTCTTGTCGGGGATTGGGAACCCTTCGCGAGAATGTCCAAAGTTTCAGCGGGATTTCCAAAATGTTGAGAGGAACTCGAAACATGTCAACCTTGGTTTTGAGAATCTCTCCCGGAGTTTGAGAGATTTGGACGTGAAAGGGTACCAGTCTTGTCGGGGATTGGGAACCCTTCGCGAGAATGTCCAAAGTTTCAGCGGGATTTCCAAAATGTTGAGAGAAACTCGAAACATGTCAACCATGGTTTTGAGAATCTCTCCCGGAGTTTGAGAGATTTGGACGTGAAAGGGTACCAGTCTTGTCGGGGATTGGGAACCCTTCGCGAGAATGTCCAAAGTTTCAGCGGGATTTCCAAAATGTTGAGAGGAACTCGAAACATGTCAACCTTGGTTTTGAGAATCTCTCCCGGAGTTTGAGAGATTTGGACGTGAAAGGGTACCAGTCTTGTCGGGGATTGGGAACCCTTCGCGAGAATGTCCAAAGTTTCAGCGGGATTTCCAAAATGTTGAGAGGAACTCGAAACATGTCAACCTTGGTTTTGAGAATCTCTCCCGGAGTTTGAGAGATTTGGACGTGAAAGGGTACCAGTCTTGTCGGGGATTGGGTACCCTTCGCGAGAATGTCCAAAGTTTCAGCGGGATTTCCAAAATGTTGAGAGGAACTCGAAACATGTCAGCCTTGGTTTTGAGAATCTCTCCCGGAGTTTGAGAGATTTGGACGTGAAAGGGTACCAGTCTTGTCGGGGATTGGGAACCCTTCGCGAGAATGTCCAAAGTTTCAGCGGGATTTCCAAAATGTTGAGAGGAACTCGAAACATGTCAACCTTGGTTTTGAGAATCTCTCCCGGAGTTTGAGAGATTTGGACGTGAAAGGGTACCAGTCTTGTCGGGGATTGGGAACCCTTCGCGAGAATGTCCAAAGTTTCAGCGGGATTTCCAAAATGTTGAGAGGAACTCAAAACATGTCAACCTTGGTTTTGAGAATCTCTCCCGGAGTTTGAGAGATTTGGACGTGAAAGGGTACCAGTCTTGTCGGGGATTGGGAACCCTTCGCGAGAATGTCCAAAGTTTCAGCGGGATTTCCAAAATGTTGAGAGGAACTCGAAACATGTCAACCTTGGTTTTGAGAATCTCTCCCGGAGTTTGAGAGATTTGGACGTGAAAGGGTACCAGTCTTGTCGGGGATTGGGAACCCTTCGCGAGAATGTCCAAAGTTTCAGCGGGATTTCCAAAATGTTGAGAGGAACTCGAAACATGTCAACCTCGGATTTGAGAATCTCTCCCGGAGTTTGAGAGATTTGGACGTGAAAGGGTACCAGTCTTGTCGGGGATTGGGAACCCTTCGCGAGAATGTCCAAAGTTTCAGCGGGATTTCCAAAATGTTGAGAGGAACTCGAAACATGTCAACCTTGGTTTTGAGAATCTCTCCCGGAGTTTGAGAGATTTGGATGTGAAAGGGTACCAGTCTTGTCGGGGATTGGGAACCCTTCGCGAGAATGTCCAAAGTTTCAGCGGGATTTCCAAAATGTTGAGAGGAACTCGAATCATGTCAACCTTGGTTTTGAGAATCTCTCCCGGAGTTTGAGAGATTTGGACGTGAAAGGGTACCAGTCTTGTCGGGGATTGGGAACCCTTCACGAGAATGTCCAAAGTTTCAGCGGGATTTCCAAAATGTTAAGAGGAACTCGAATCATGTCAACCTTGGTTTTGAGAATCTCTCCCGGAGTTTGAGAGATTTGGACGTGAAAGGGTACCAGTCTTGTCGGGGATTGGGAACCCTTCGCGAGAATGTCCAAAGTTTCAGCGGGATTTCCAAAATGTTGAGAGGAACTCGAAACATGTCAACCTTGGTTTTGAGAATCTCTCCCGGAGTTTGAGAGATTTGGACGTGAAAGGGTACCAGTCTTGTCGGGGATTGGGAACCCTTCGCCAGAATGTCCAAAGTTTCAGCGGGATTTCCAAAATGTTGAGAGGAACGCAAAACATGTCAACCTTGGTTTTGAGAATCTCTCCCGGAGTTTGAGAGATTTGGACGTGAAAGGGTACCAGTCTTGTCGGGGATTGGGAACCCTTCGCGAGAATGTCCAAAGTTTCAGCGGGATTTCCAAAATGTTGAGAGGAACTCGAAACATGTCAACCTTGGTTTTGAGAATCTCTCCCGGAGTTTGAGAGATTTGGACGTGAAAGGGTACCAGTCTTGTCGGGGATTGGGAACCCTTCGCGAGAATGTCCAAAGTTTCAGCGGGATTTCCAAAATGTTGAGAGAAACTCGAAACATGTCAACCTTGGTTTTGAGAATCTCTCCCGGAGTTTGAGAGATTTGGACGTGAAAGGGTACCAGTCTTGTCGGGGATTGGGAACCCTTCGCGAGAATGTCCAAAGTTTCAGCGGGATTTCCAAAATGTTGAGAGGAACTCGAAACATGTCAGCCTTGGTTTTGAGAATCTCTCCCGGAGTTTGAGAGATTTGGACGTGAAAGGGTACCAGTCTTGTCGGGGATTGGGAACCCTTCGCGAGAATGTCCAAAGTTTCAGCGGGATTTCCAAAATGTTGAGAGGAACTCGAAACATGTCAACCTTGGTTTTGAGAATCTCTCCCAGAGTTTGAGAGATTTGGACGTGAAAGGGTACCAGTCTTGTCGGGGATTGGGAACCCTTCGCGAGAATGTCCAAAGTTTCAGCGGGATTTCCAAAATGTTGAGAGGAACTCGAAACATGTCAACCTCGGTTTTGAGAATCTCTCCCGGAGTTTGAGAGATTTGGACGTGAAAGGGTACCAGTCTTGTCGGGGATTGGGAACCCTTCGCCAGAATGTCCAAAGTTTCAGCGGGATTTCCAAAATGTTGAGAGGAACTCGAAACATGTCAACCTTGGTTTTGAGAATCTCTCCCGGAGTTTGAGAGATTTGGACGTGAAAGGGTACCAGTCTTGTCGGGGATTGGGAACCCTTCGCGAGAATGTCCAAAGTTTCAGCGGGATTTCCAAAATGTTGAGAGGAACTCGAAACATGTCAACCTCGGTTTTGAGAATCTCTCCCGGAGTTTGAGAGATTTGGACGTGAAAGGGTACCAGTCTTGTCGGGGATTGGGAACCCTTCGCGAGAATGTCCAAAGTTTCAGCGGGATTTCCAAAATGTTGAGAGGAACTCGAAACATGTCAACCTTGGTTTTGAGAATCTCTCCCGGAGTTTGAGAGATTTGGATGTGAAAGGGTACCAGTCTTGTCGGGGATTGGGAACCCTTCGCGAGAATGTCCAAAGTTTCAGCGGGATTTCCAAAATGTTGAGAGGAACTCGAATCATGTCAACCTTGGTTTTGAGAATCTCTCCCGGAGTTTGAGAGATTTGGACGTGAAAGGGTACCAGTCTTGTCGGGGATTGGGAACCCTTCACGAGAATGTCCAAAGTTTCAGCGGGATTTCCAAAATGTTAAGAGGAACTCGAATCATGTCAACCTTGGTTTTGAGAATCTCTCCCGGAGTTTGAGAGATTTGGACGTGAAAGGGTACCAGTCTTGTCGGGGATTGGGAACCCTTCGCGAGAATGTCCAAAGTTTCAGCGGGATTTCCAAAATGTTGAGAGGAACTCGAAACATGTCAACCTTGGTTTTGAGAATCTCTCCCGGAGTTTGAGAGATTTGGACGTGAAAGGGTACCAGTCTTGTCGGGGATTGGGAACCCTTCGCCAGAATGTCCAAAGTTTCAGCGGGATTTCCAAAATGTTGAGAGGAACGCAAAACATGTCAACCTTGGTTTTGAGAATCTCTCCCGGAGTTTGAGAGATTTGGACGTGAAAGGGTACCAGTCTTGTCGGGGATTGGGAACCCTTCGCGAGAATGTCCAAAGTTTCAGCGGGATTTCCAAAATGTTGAGAGGAACTCGAAACATGTCAACCTTGGTTTTGAGAATCTCTCCCGGAGTTTGAGAGATTTGGACGTGAAAGGGTACCAGTCTTGTCGGGGATTGGGAACCCTTCGCTAGAATGTCCAAAGTTTCAGCGGGATTTCCAAAATGTTGAGAGGAACTCGAATCATGTCAACCTTGGTTTTGAGAATCTCTCCCGGAGTTTGAGAGATTTGGACGTGAAAGGGTACCAGTCTTGTCGGGGATTGGGAACCCTTCGCGAGAATGTCCAACGTTTCAGCGGGATTTCCAAAATGTTGAGAGGAACTCGAGACATGTCAACCTTGGTTTTGAGAATCTCTCCCGGAGTTTGAGAGATTTGGACGTGAAAGGGTACCAGTCTTGTCGGGGATTGGGAACCCTTCGCGAGAATGTCCAAAGTTTCAGCAGGATTTCCAAAATGTTGAGAGGAACTCGAAACATGTCAACCTCGGTTTTGAGAATCTCTCCCGGAGTTTGAGAGATTTGGACGTGAAAGGGTACCAGCCTTGTCGGGGATTGGGAACCCTTCGCGAGAATGTCCAAAGTTTCAGCGGGATTTCCAAAATGTTGAGAGGAACTCGAAACATGTCAACCTTGGTTTTGAGAATCTCTCCCGGAGTTTGAGAGATTTGGACGTGAAAGGGTACCAGTCTTGTCGGGGATTGGGAACCCTTCGCGAGAATGTCCAAAGTTTCAGCGGGATTTCCAAAATGTTGAGAGGAACTCAAAACATGTCAACCTTGGTTTTGAGAATCTCTCCCGGAGTTTGAGAGATTTGGACGTGAAAGGGTACCAGTCTTGTCGGGGATTGGGAACCCTTCGCGAGAATGTCCAAAGTTTCAGCGGGATTTCCAAAATGTTGAGAGGAACTCGAAACATGTCAACCTTGGTTTTGAGAATCTCTCCCGGAGTTTGAGAGATTTGGACGTGAAAGGGTACCAGTCTTGTCGGGGATTGGGAACCCTTCGCGAGAATGTCCAAAGTTTCAGCGGGATTTCCAAAATGTTGAGAGGAACTCGAAACATGTCAACCTCGGATTTGAGAATCTCTCCCGGAGTTTGAGAGATTTGGACGTGAAAGGGTACCAGTCTTGTCGGGGATTGGGAACCCTTCGCGAGAATGTCCAAAGTTTCAGCGGGATTTCCAAAATGTTGAGAGGAACTCGAAACATGTCAACCTTGGTTTTGAGAATCTCTCCCGGAGTTTGAGAGATTTGGATGTGAAAGGGTACCAGTCTTGTCGGGGATTGGGAACCCTTCGCGAGAATGTCCAAAGTTTCAGCGGGATTTCCAAAATGTTGAGAGGAACTCGAATCATGTCAACCTTGGTTTTGAGAATCTCTCCCGGAGTTTGAGAGATTTGGACGTGAAAGGGTACCAGTCTTGTCGGGGATTGGGAACCCTTCACGAGAATGTCCAAAGTTTCAGCGGGATTTCCAAAATGTTAAGAGGAACTCGAATCATGTCAACCTTGGTTTTGAGAATCTCTCCCGGAGTTTGAGAGATTTGGACGTGAAAGGGTACCAGTCTTGTCGGGGATTGGGAACCCTTCGCGAGAATGTCCAAAGTTTCAGCGGGATTTCCAAAATGTTGAGAGGAACTCGAAACATGTCAACCTTGGTTTTGAGAATCTCTCCCGGAGTTTGAGAGATTTGGACGTGAAAGGGTACCAGTCTTGTCGGGGATTGGGAACCCTTCGCCAGAATGTCCAAAGTTTCAGCGGGATTTCCAAAATGTTGAGAGGAACGCAAAACATGTCAACCTTGGTTTTGAGAATCTCTCCCGGAGTTTGAGAGATTTGGACGTGAAAGGGTACCAGTCTTGTCGGGGATTGGGAACCCTTCGCGAGAATGTCCAAAGTTTCAGCGGGATTTCCAAAATGTTGAGAGGAACTCGAAACATGTCAACCTTGGTTTTGAGAATCTCTCCCGGAGTTTGAGAGATTTGGACGTGAAAGGGTACCAGTCTTGTCGGGGATTGGGAACCCTTCGCGAGAATGTCCAAAGTTTCAGCGGGATTTCCAAAATGTTGAGAGAAACTCGAAACATGTCAACCTTGGTTTTGAGAATCTCTCCCGGAGTTTGAGAGATTTGGACGTGAAAGGGTACCAGTCTTGTCGGGGATTGGGAACCCTTCGCGAGAATGTCCAAAGTTTCAGCGGGATTTCCAAAATGTTGAGAGGAACTCGAAACATGTCAGCCTTGGTTTTGAGAATCTCTCCCGGAGTTTGAGAGATTTGGACGTGAAAGGGTACCAGTCTTGTCGGGGATTGGGAACCCTTCGCGAGAATGTCCAAAGTTTCAGCGGGATTTCCAAAATGTTGAGAGGAACTCGAAACATGTCAACCTTGGTTTTGAGAATCTCTCCCAGAGTTTGAGAGATTTGGACGTGAAAGGGTACCAGTCTTGTCGGGGATTGGGAACCCTTCGCGAGAATGTCCAAAGTTTCAGCGGGATTTCCAAAATGTTGAGAGGAACTCGAAACATGTCAACCTCGGTTTTGAGAATCTCTCCCGGAGTTTGAGAGATTTGGACGTGAAAGGGTACCAGTCTTGTCGGGGATTGGGAACCCTTCGCCAGAATGTCCAAAGTTTCAGCGGGATTTCCAAAATGTTGAGAGGAACTCGAAACATGTCAACCTTGGTTTTGAGAATCTCTCCCGGAGTTTGAGAGATTTGGACGTGAAAGGGTACCAGTCTTGTCGGGGATTGGGAACCCTTCGCGAGAATGTCCAAAGTTTCAGCGGGATTTCCAAAATGTTGAGAGGAACTCGAAACATGTCAACCTCGGTTTTGAGAATCTCTCCCGGAGTTTGAGAGATTTGGACGTGAAAGGGTACCAGTCTTGTCGGGGATTGGGAACCCTTCGCGAGAATGTCCAAAGTTTCAGCGGGATTTCCAAAATGTTGAGAGGAACTCGAAACATGTCAACCTTGGTTTTGAGAATCTCTCCCGGAGTTTGAGAGATTTGGATGTGAAAGGGTACCAGTCTTGTCGGGGATTGGGAACCCTTCGCGAGAATGTCCAAAGTTTCAGCGGGATTTCCAAAATGTTGAGAGGAACTCGAATCATGTCAACCTTGGTTTTGAGAATCTCTCCCGGAGTTTGAGAGATTTGGACGTGAAAGGGTACCAGTCTTGTCGGGGATTGGGAACCCTTCACGAGAATGTCCAAAGTTTCAGCGGGATTTCCAAAATGTTAAGAGGAACTCGAATCATGTCAACCTTGGTTTTGAGAATCTCTCCCGGAGTTTGAGAGATTTGGACGTGAAAGGGTACCAGTCTTGTCGGGGATTGGGAACCCTTCGCGAGAATGTCCAAAGTTTCAGCGGGATTTCCAAAATGTTGAGAGGAACTCGAAACATGTCAACCTTGGTTTTGAGAATCTCTCCCGGAGTTTGAGAGATTTGGACGTGAAAGGGTACCAGTCTTGTCGGGGATTGGGAACCCTTCGCCAGAATGTCCAAAGTTTCAGCGGGATTTCCAAAATGTTGAGAGGAACGCAAAACATGTCAACCTTGGTTTTGAGAATCTCTCCCGGAGTTTGAGAGATTTGGACGTGAAAGGGTACCAGTCTTGTCGGGGATTGGGAACCCTTCGCGAGAATGTCCAAAGTTTCAGCGGGATTTCCAAAATGTTGAGAGGAACTCGAAACATGTCAACCTTGGTTTTGAGAATCTCTCCCGGAGTTTGAGAGATTTGGACGTGAAAGGGTACCAGTCTTGTCGGGGATTGGGAACCCTTCGCTAGAATGTCCAAAGTTTCAGCGGGATTTCCAAAATGTTGAGAGGAACTCGAATCATGTCAACCTTGGTTTTGAGAATCTCTCCCGGAGTTTGAGAGATTTGGACGTGAAAGGGTACCAGTCTTGTCGGGGATTGGGAACCCTTCGCGAGAATGTCCAACGTTTCAGCGGGATTTCCAAAATGTTGAGAGGAACTCGAGACATGTCAACCTTGGTTTTGAGAATCTCTCCCGGAGTTTGAGAGATTTGGACGTGAAAGGGTACCAGTCTTGTCGGGGATTGGGAACCCTTCGCGAGAATGTCCAAAGTTTCAGCAGGATTTCCAAAATGTTGAGAGGAACTCGAAACATGTCAACCTCGGTTTTGAGAATCTCTCCCGGAGTTTGAGAGATTTGGACGTGAAAGGGTACCAGCCTTGTCGGGGATTGGGAACCCTTCGCGAGAATGTCCAAAGTTTCAGCGGGATTTCCAAAATGTTGAGAGGAACTCGAAACATGTCAACCTTGGTTTTGAGAATCTCTCCCGGAGTTTGAGAGATTTGGACGTGAAAGGGTACCAGTCTTGTCGGGGATTGGGAACCCTTCGCGAGAATGTCCAAAGTTTCAGCGGGATTTCCAAAATGTTGAGAGGAACTCGAAACATGTCAACCTCGGTTTTGAGAATCTCTCCCGGAGTTTGAGAGATTTGGACGTGAAAGGGTACCAGTCTTGTCGGGGATTGGGAACCCTTCGCGAGAATGTCCAAAGTTTCAGCGGGATTTCCAAAATGTTGAGAGGAACTCGAATCATGTCAACCTTGGTTTTGAGAATCTCTCCCGGAGTTTGAGAGATTTGGACGTGAAAGGGTACCAGTCTTGTCGGGGATTGGGAACCCTTCGCGAGAATGTCCAAAGTTTCAGCAGGATTTCCAAAATGTTGAGAGGAACTCGAAACATGTCAACCTCGGTTTTGAGAATCTCTCCCGGAGTTTGAGAGATTTGGACGTGAAAGGGTACCAGCCTTGTCGGGGATTGGGAACCCTTCGCGAGAATGTCCAAAGTTTCAGCGGGATTTCCAAAATGTTGAGAGGAACTCGAAACATGTCAACCTTGGTTTTGAGAATCTCTCCCGGAGTTTGAGAGATTTGGACGTGAAAGGGTACCAGTCTTGTCGGGGATTGGGAACCCTTCGCGAGAATGTCCAAAGTTTCAGCGGGATTTCCAAAATGTTGAGAGGAACTCGAAACATGTCAACCTCGGTTTTGAGAATCTCTCCCGGAGTTTGAGAGATTTGGACGTGAAAGGGTACCAGTCTTGTCGGGGATTGGGAACCCTTCGCGAGAATGTCCAAAGTTTCAGCGGGATTTCCAAAATGTTGAGAGGAACTCGAATCATGTCAACCTTGGTTTTGAGAATCTCTCCCGGAGTTTGAGAGATTTGGACGTGAAAGGGTACCAGTCTTGTCGGGGATTGGGAACCCTTCGCGAGAATGTCCAACGTTTCAGCGGGATTTCCAAAATGTTGAGAGGAACTCGAAACATGTCAACCTTGGTTTTGAGAATCTCTCCCGGAGTTTGAGAGATTTGGACGTGAAAGGGTACCAGTCTTGTCGGGGATTGGGAACCCTTCGCGAGAATGTCCAAAGTTTCAGCAGGATTTCCAAAATGTTGAGAGGAACTCGAAACATGTCAACCTCGGTTTTGAGAATCTCTCCCGGAGTTTGAGAGATTTGGACGTGAAAGGGTACCAGCCTTGTCGGGGATTGGGAACCCTTCGCGAGAATGTCCAAAGTTTCAGCGGGATTTCCAAAATGTTGAGAGGAACTCGAAACATGTCAACCTTGGTTTTGAGAATCTCTCCCGGAGTTTGAGAGATTTGGACGTGAAAGGGTACCAGTCTTGTCGGGGATTGGGAACCCTTCGCGAGAATGTCCAAAGTTTCAGCGGGATTTCCAAAATGTTGAGAGGAACTCGAAACATGTGAACCTTGGTTTTGAGAATCTCTCCCGGAGTTTGAGAGATTTGGACGTGAAAGGGTACCAGTCTTGTCGGGGATTGGGAACCCTTCGCGAGAATGTCCAAAGTTTCAGCGGGATTTCCAAAATGTTGAGAGGAACTCAAAACATGTCAACCTTGGTTTTGAGAATCTCTCCCGGAGTTTGAGAGATTTGGACGTGAAAGGGTACCAGTCTTGTCGGGGATTGGGAACCCTTCGCGAGAATGTCCAAAGTTTCAGCGGGATTTCCAAAATGTTGAGAGGAACTCGAAACATGTCAACCTTGGTTTTGAGAATCTCTCCCGGAGTTTGAGAGATTTGGACGTGAAAGGGTACCAGTCTTGTCGGGGATTGGGAACCCTTCGCGAGAATGTCCAAAGTTTCAGCGGGATTTCCAAAATGTTGAGAGGAACTCGAAACATGTCAACCTCGGTTTTGAGAATCTCTCCCGGAGTTTGAGAGATTTGGACGTGAAAGGGTACCAGTCTTGTCGGGGATTGGGAACCCTTCGCCAGAATGTCCAAAGTTTCAGCGGGATTTCCAAAATGTTGAGAGGAACTCGAAACATGTCAACCTTGGTTTTGAGAATCTCTCCCGGAGTTTGAGAGATTTGGATGTTAAAGGGTACCAGTCTTGTCGGGGATTGGGAACCCTTCGCGAGAATGTCCAAAGTTTCAGCGGGATTTCCAAAATGTTGAGAGGAACTCGAATCATGTCAACCTTGGTTTTGAGAATCTCTCCCGGAGTTTGAGAGATTTGGACGTGAAAGGGTACCAGTCTTGTCGGGGATTGGGAACCCTTCACGAGAATGTCCAAAGTTTCAGCGGGATTTCCAAAATGTTAAGAGGAACTCGAATCATGTCAACCTTGGTTTTGAGAATCTCTCCCGGAGTTTGAGAGATTTGGACGTGAAAGGGTACCAGTCTTGTCGGGGATTGGGAACCCTTCGCGAGAATGTCCAAAGTTTCAGCGGGATTTCCAAAATGTTGAGAGGAACTCGAAACATGTGAACCTTGGTTTTGAGAATCTCTCCCGGAGTTTGAGAGATTTGGACGTGAAAGGGTACCAGTCTTGTCGGGGATTGGGAACCCTTCGCCAGAATGTCCAAAGTTTCAGCGGGATTTCCAAAATGTTGAGAGGAACGCAAAACATGTCAACCTTGGTTTTGAGAATCTCTCCCGGAGTTTGAGAGATTTGGACGTGAAAGGGTACCAGTCTTGTCGGGGATTGGGAACCCTTCGCGAGAATGTCCAAAGTTTCAGCGGGATTTCCAAAATGTTGAGAGGAACTCGAAACATGTCAACCTTGGTTTTGAGAATCTCTCCCGGAGTTTGAGAGATTTGGACGTGAAAGGGTACCAGTCTTGTCGGGGATTGGGAACCCTTCGCGAGAATGTCCAAAGTTTCAGCGGGATTTCCAAAATGTTGAGAGGAACTCGAAACATGTCAACCGTGGTTTTGAGAATCTCTCCCGGAGTTTGAGAGATTTGGACGTGAAAGGGTACCAGTCTTGTCGGGGATTGGGAACCCTTCGCGAGAATGTCCAAAGTTTCAGCGGGATTTCCAAAATGTTGAGAGGAACTCGAAACATGTCAACCTTGGTGTTGAGAATCTCTCCCGGAGTTTGAGAGATTTGGACGTGAAAGGGTACCAGTCTTGTCGGGGATTGGGAACCCTTCGCCAGAATGTCCAAAGTTTCAGCGGGATTTCCAAAATGTTGAAAGGAACTCGAAACATGTCAACCTTGGTTTTGAGAATCTCTCCCGGAGTTTGAGAGATTTGGACGTGAAAGGGTACCAGTCTTGTCGGGGATTGGGTACCCTTCGCGAGAATGTCCAAAGTTTCAGCGGGATTTCCAAAATGTTGAGAGGAACTCGAAACATGTCAGCCTTGGTTTTGAGAATCTCTCCCGGAGTTTGAGAGATTTGGACGTGAAAGGGTACCAGTCTTGTCGGGGATTGGGAACCCTTCGCGAGAATGTCCAAAGTTTCAGCGGGATTTCCAAAATGTTGAGAGGAACTCGAAACATGTCAACCTTGGTTTTGAGAATCTCTCCCGGAGTTTGAGAGATTTGGACGTGAAAGGGTACCAGTCTTGTCGGGGATTGGGAACCCTTCGCGAGAATGTCCAAAGTTTCAGCGGGATTTCCAAAATGTTGAGAGGAACTCAAAACATGTCAACCTTGGTTTTGAGAATCTCTCCCGGAGTTTGAGAGATTTGGACGTGAAAGGGTACCAGTCTTGTCGGGGATTGGGAACCCTTCGCGAGAATGTCCAAAGTTTCAGCGGGATTTCCAAAATGTTGAGAGGAACTCGAAACATGTCAACCTTGGTTTTGAGAATCTCTCTCGGAGTTTGAGAGATTTGGACGTGAAAGGGTACCAGTCTTGTCGGGGATTGGGAACCCTTCGCGAGAATGTCCAAAGTTTCAGCGGGATTTCCAAAATGTTGAGAGGAACTCGAAACATGTCAACCTCGGTTTTGAGAATCTCTCCCGGAGTTTGAGAGATTTGGATGTGAAAGGGTACCAGTCTTGTCGGGGATTGGGAACCCTTCGCCAGAATGTCCAAAGTTTCAGCGGGATTTCCAAAATGTTGAGAGGAACTCGAAACATGTGAACCTTGGTTTTGAGAATCTCTCCCGGAGTTTGAGAGATTTGGACGTGAAAGGGTACCAGTCTTGTCGGGGATTGGGAACCCTTCGCCAGAATGTCCAAAGTTTCAGCGGGATTTCCAAAATGTTGAGAGGAACGCAAAACATGTCAACCTTGGTTTTGAGAATCTCTCCCGGAGTTTGAGAGATTTGGACGTGAAAGGGTACCAGTCTTGTCGGGGATTGGGAACCCTTCGCGAGAATGTCCAAAGTTTCAGCGGGATTTCCAAAATGTTGAGAGGAACTCGAAACATGTCAACCTTGGTGTTGAGAATCTCTCCCGGAGTTTGAGAGATTTGGACGTGAAAGGGTACCAGTCTTGTCGGGGATTGGGAACCCTTCGCTAGAATGTCCAAAGTTTCAGCGGGATTTCCAAAATGTTGAGAGGAACTCGAAACATGTCAACCTTGGTTTTGAGAATCTCTCCCGGAGTTTGAGAGATTTGGACGTGAAAGGGTACCAGTCTTGTCGGGGATTGGGAACCCTTCGCTAGAATGTCCAAAGTTTCAGCGGGATTTCCAAAATGTTGAGAGGAACTCGAATCATGTCAACCTTGGTTTTGAGAATCTCTCCCGGAGTTTGAGAGATTTGGACGTGAAAGGGTACCAGTCTTGTCGGGGATTGGGAACCCTTCGCGAGAATGTCCAACGTTTCAGCGGGATTTCCAAAATGTTGAGAGGAACTCGAGACATGTCAACCTTGGTTTTGAGAATCTCTCCCGGAGTTTGAGAGATTTGGACGTGAAAGGGTACCAGTCTTGTCGGGGATTGGGAACCCTTCGCGAGAATGTCCAAAGTTTCAGCAGGATTTCCAAAATGTTGAGAGGAACTCGAAACATGTCAACCTCGGTTTTGAGAATCTCTCCCGGAGTTTGAGAGATTTGGACGTGAAAGGGTACCAGCCTTGTCGGGGATTGGGAACCCTTCGCGAGAATGTCCAAAGTTTCAGCGGGATTTCCAAAATGTTGAGAGGAACTCGAAACATGTCAACCTTGGTTTTGAGAATCTCTCCCGGAGTTTGAGAGATTTGGACGTGAAAGGGTACCAGTCTTGTCGGGGATTGGGAACCCTTCGCGAGAATGTCCAAAGTTTCAGCGGGATTTCCAAAATGTTGAGAGGAACTCGAAACATGTCAACCTCGGTTTTGAGAATCTCTCCCGGAGTTTGAGAGATTTGGACGTGAAAGGGTACCAGTCTTGTCGGGGATTGGGAACCCTTCGCCAGAATGTCCAAAGTTTCAGCGGGATTTCCAAAATGTTGAGAGGAACTCGAAACATGTCAACCTCGGGTTTGAGAATCTCTCCCGGAGTTTGAGAGATTTGGACGTGAAAGGGTACCAGTCTTGTCGGGGATTGGGAACCCTTCGCCAGAATGTCCAAAGTTTCAGCGGGATTTCCAAAATGTTGAGAGGAACTCGAAACATGTCAACCTCGGGTTTGAGAATCTCTCCCGGAGTTTGAGAGATTTGGACGTGAAAGGGTACCAGTCTTGTCGGGGATTGGGAACCCTTCGCGAGAATGTCCAAAGTTTCAGCGGGATTTCCAAAATGTTGAGAGGAACTCGAATCATGTCAACCTCGGTTTTGAGAATCTATCCCGGAGTTTGAGAGATTTGGACGTGAAAGGGTACCAGTCTTGTCGGGGATTGGGAACCCTTCGCGAGAATGTCCAAAGTTTCAGCGGGATTTCCAAAATGTTGAGAGGAACTCGAAACATGTCAACCTCGGTTTTGAGAATCTCTCCCGGAGTTTGAGAGATTTGGACATGAAAGGGTACCAGTCTTGTCGGGGATTGGGAACCCTTCGCGAGAATGTCCAAAGTTTAAGCGGGATTTCCAAAATGTTGAGAGGAACTCGAATCATGTCAACCTTGGTTTTGAGAATCTCTCCCGGAGTTTGAGAGATTTGGACGTGAAAGGGTACCAGTCTTGTCGGGGATTGGGAACCCTTCGCGAGAATGTCCAAAGTTTCAGCGGGATTTCCAAAATGTTGAGAGGAACTCGAAACATGTCAACCTTGGTTTTGAGAATCTCTCCCGGAGTTTGAGAGATTTGGACGTGAAAGGGTACCAGTCTTGTCGGGGATTGGGAACCCTTCGCCACACTGTCCAAAGTTTCAGCGGGATTTCCAAAATGTTGAGAGGAACTCGAAACATGTCAACCTCGGTTTTGAAAATCTCTCCCGGAGTTTGAGAGATTTGGACGTGAAAGGGTACCAGTCTTGTCGGGGATTGGGAACCCTTCGCGAGAATGTCCAAAGTTTCAGCGGGATTTCCAAAATGTTGAGAGGAACTCGAAACATGTCAACCTCGGTTTTGAGAATCTCTCCCGGAGTTTGAGAGATTTGGACGTGAAAGGGTACCAGTCTTGTCGGGGATTGGGAACCCTTCGCCAGAATGTCCAAAGTTTCAGCGGGATTTCCAAAATGTTGAGAGGAACTCGAAACATGTCAACCTTGGTTTTGAGAATCTCTCCCGGAGTTTGAGAGATTTGGACGTGAAAGGGTACCAGTCTTGTCGGGGATTGGGAACCCTTCGCGAGAATGTCCAAAGTTTCAGCGGGATTTCCAAAATGTTGAGAGGAACTCGAAACATGTCAACCTTGGTGTTGAGAATCTCTCCCGGAGTTTGAGAGATTTGGACGTGAAAGGGTACCAGTCTTGTCGGGGATTGGGAACCCTTCGCTAGAATGTCCAAAGTTTCAGCGGGATTTCCAAAATGTTGAGAGGAACTCGAAACATGTCAACCTTGGTTTTGAGAATCTCTCCCGGAGTTTGAGAGATTTGGACGTGAAAGGGTACCAGTCTTGTCGGGGATTGGGAACCCTTCGCTAGAATGTCCAAAGTTTCAGCGGGATTTCCAAAATGTTGAGAGGAACTCGAATCATGTCAACCTTGGTTTTGAGAATCTCTCCCGGAGTTTGAGAGATTTGGACGTGAAAGGGTACCAGTCTTGTCGGGGATTGGGAACCCTTCGCGAGAATGTCCAACGTTTCAGCGGGATTTCCAAAATGTTGAGAGGAACTCGAGACATGTCAACCTTGGTTTTGAGAATCTCTCCCGGAGTTTGAGAGATTTGGACGTGAAAGGGTACCAGTCTTGTCGGGGATTGGGAACCCTTCGCGAGAATGTCCAAAGTTTCAGCAGGATTTCCAAAATGTTGAGAGGAACTCGAAACATGTCAACCTCGGTTTTGAGAATCTCTCCCGGAGTTTGAGAGATTTGGACGTGAAAGGGTACCAGCCTTGTCGGGGATTGGGAACCCTTCGCGAGAATGTCCAAAGTTTCAGCGGGATTTCCAAAATGTTGAGAGGAACTCGAAACATGTCAACCTCGGGTTTGAGAATCTCTCCCGGAGTTTGAGAGATTTGGACGTGAAAGGGTACCAGTCTTGTCGGGGATTGGGAACCCTTCGCCAGAATGTCCAAAGTTTCAGCGGGATTTCCAAAATGTTGAGAGGAACTCGAAACATGTCAACCTTGGCTTTGAGAATCTCTCCCGGAGTTTGAGAGATTTGGACGTGAAAGGGTACCAGTCTTGTCGGGGATTGGGAACCCTTCGCCAGAATGTCCAAAGTTTCAGCGGGATTTCCAAAATGTTGAGAGGAACTCGAAACATGTCAACCTCGGTTTTGAGAATCTATCCCGGAGTTTGAGAGATTTGGACGTGAAAGGGTACCAGTCTTGTCGGGGATTGGGAACCCTTCGCGAGAATGTCCAAAGTTTCAGCGGGATTTCCAAAATGTTGAGAGGAACTCGAAACATGTCAACCTTGGTTTTGAGAATCTCTCCCGGAGTTTGAGAGATTTGGACATGAAAGGGTACCAGTCTTGTCGGGGATTGGGAACCCTTCGCGAGAATGTCCAAAGTTTCAGCGGGATTTCCAAAATGTTGAGAGGAACTCGAATCATGTCAACCTTGGTTTTGAGAATCTCTCCCGGAGTTTGAGAGATTTGGACGTGAAAGGGTACCAGTCTTGTCGGGGATTGGGAACCCTTCGCGAGAATGTCCAAAGTTTCAGCGGGATTTCCAAAATGTTGAGAGGAACTCGAAACATGTCAACCTTGGTTTTGAGAATCTCTCCCGGAGTTTGAGAGATTTGGACGTGAAAGGGTACCAGTCTTGTCGGGGATTGGGAACCCTTCGCCACACTGTCCAAAGTTTCAGCGGGATTTCCAAAATGTTGAGAGGAACTCGAAACATGTCAACCTCGGTTTTGAAAATCTCTCCCGGAGTTTGAGAGATTTGGACGTGAAAGGGTACCAGTCTTGTCGGGGATTGGGAACCCTTCGCGAGAATGTCCAAAGTTTCAGCGGGATTTCCAAAATGTTGAGAGGAACTCGAAACATGTCAACCTCGGTTTTGAGAATCTCTCCCGGAGTTTGAGAGATTTGGACGTGAAAGGGTACCAGTCTTGTCGGGGATTGGGAACCCTTCGCCAGAATGTCCAAAGTTTCAGCGGGATTTCCAAAATGTTGAGAGGAACTCGAAACATGTCAACCTTGGTTTTGAGAATCTCTCCCGGAGTTTGAGAGATTTGGACGTGAAAGGGTACCAGTCTTGTCGGGGATTGGGAACCCTTCGCGAGAATGTCCAAAGTTTCAGCGGGATTTCCAAAATGTTGAGAGGAACTCGTATCATGTCAACCTTGGTTTTGAGAATCTCTCCCGGAGTTTGAGAGATTTGGACGTGAAAGTGTACCAGTCTTGTCGGGGATTGGGAACCCTTCGCCAGAATGTCCAAAGTTTCAGCGGGATTTCCAAAATGTTGAGAGGAACTCGAAACATGTCAACCTTGGTTTTGAGAATCTCTCCTGGAGTTTGAGAGATTTGGACGTGAAAGGGTACCAGTCTTGTCGGGGATTGGGAACCCTTCGCGAGAATGTCCAAAGTTTCAGCAGGATTTCCAAAATGTTGAGAGGAACTCGAAACATGTCAACCTCGGTTTTGAGAATCTCTCCCGGAGTTTGAGAGATTTGGACGTGAAAGGGTACCAGTCTTGTCGGGGATTGGGAACCCTTCGCGAGAATGTCCAAAGTTTCAGCGGGATTTCCAAAATGTTGAGAGGAACTCGAATCATGTCAACCTCGGTTTTGAGAATCTCTCCCGGAGTTTGAGAGATTTGGACGTGAAAGGGTACCAGTCTTGTCGGGGATTGGGAACCCTTCGCCAGAATGTCCAAAGTTTCAGCGGGATTTCCAAAATGTTGAGAGGAACTCGAAACATGTCAACCTTGGTTTTGAGAATCTCTCCCGGAGTTTGAGAGATTTGGACGTGAAAGGGTACCAGTCTTGTCGGGGATTGGGAACCCTTTGCGAGAATGTCCAAAGTTTCAGCGTGATTTCCAAAATGTTGAGAGGAACTCGAAACATGTCAACCTTGGTTTTGAGAATCTCTCCCGGAGTTTGAGAGATTTGTACGTGAAAGGGTACCAGTCTTGTCGGGGATTGGGAACCCTTCGCGAGAATGTCCAAAGTTTCAGCGGGATTTCCAAAATGTTGAGAGGAACTCGAAACATGTCAACCTCGGTTTTGAGAATCTCTCCCGGAGTTTGAGAGATTTGGACGTGAAAGGGTACCAGTCTTGTTGGGGATTGGGAACCCTTCGCCAGAATGTCCAAAGTTTCAGCGGGATTTCCAAAATGTTGAGAGGAACTCGAATCATGTCAACCTTGGTTTTGAGAATCTCTCCCGGAGTTTGAGAGATTTGGATGTGAAAGGGTACCAGTCTTGTCGGGGATTGGGAACCCTTCGCGAGAATGTCCAAAGTTTCAGCTGGATTTCCAAAATGTTGAGAGGAACTCGAAATATGTCAACCTCGGTTTTGAGAATCTCTCCCGGAGTTTGAGAGATTTGGACGTGAAAGGGTACCAGTCTTGTCGGGGATTGGGAACCCTTCGCCAGAATGTCCAAAGTTTCAGCGGGATTTCCAAAATGTTGAGAGGAACTCGAAACATGTCAACCTCGGTTTTGAGAATCTCTCCCGGAGTTTGAGAGATTTGGACGTGAAAGGGTACCAGTCTTGTCGGGGATTGGGAACCCTTCGCCAGAATGTCCAAAGTTTCAGCGGGATTTCCAAAATGTTGAGAGGAACTCGAAACATGTCAACCTTGGTTTTGAGAATCTCTCCCGGAGTTTGAGAGATTTGGACGTGAAAGGGTACCAGTCTTGTCGGGGATTGGGAACCCTTCGCCAGAATGTCCAAAGTTTCAGCGGGATTTCCAAAATGTTGAGAGGAACTCGAAACATGTCAACCTCAGTTTTGAGAATCTCTCCCGGAGTTTGAGAGATTTGGACGTGAAAGGGTACCAGTCTTGTCGGGGATTGGGAACCCTTCGCGAGAATGTCCAAAGTTTCAGCGGGATTTCCAAAATGTTGAGAGGAACTCGAAACATGTCAACCTCGGGTTTGAGAATCTCTCCCGGAGTTTGAGAGATTTGGACGTGAAAGGGTACCAGTCTTGTCGGGGATTGGGAACCCTTCGCGAGAATGTCCAAAGTTTCAGCGGGATTTCCAAAATGTTGAGAGGAACTCGAAACATGTCAACCTTGGTTTTGAGAATCTCTCCCGGAGTTTGAGAGATTTGGACGTGAAAGGGTACCAGTCTTGTCGGGGATTGGGAACCCTTCGCGAGAATGTCCAAAGTTTCAGCGGGATTTCCAAAATGTTGAGAGGAACTCGAAACATGTCAACCTTGGTTTTGAGAATCTCTCCCGGAGTTTGAGAGATTTGGACATGAAAGTGTACCAGTCTTGTCGGGGATTGGGAACCCTTCGCGAGAATGTCCAAAGTTTAAGCGGGATTTCCAAAATGTTGAGAGGAACTCGAAACATGTCAACCTTGGTTTTGAGAATCTCTCCCGGAGTTTGAGAGATTTGGACGTGAAAGGGTACCAGTCTTGTCGGGGATTGGGAACCCTTCGCGAGAATGTCCAAAGTTTCAGCGGGATTTCCAAAATGTTGAGAGGAACTCGAAACATGTCAACCTTGGTTTTGAGAATCTCTCCCGGAGTTTGAGAGATTTGGACGTGAAAGGGTACCAGTCTTGTCGGGGATTGGGAACCCTTCGCCACACTGTCCAAAGTTTCAGCGGGATTTCCAAAATGTTGAGAGGAACTCGAAACATGTCAACCTCGGTTTTGAAAATCTCTCCCGGAGTTTGAGAGATTTGGACGTGAAAGGGTACCAGTCTTGTCGGGGATTGGGAACCCTTCGCGAGAATGTCCAAAGTTTCAGCGGGATTTCCAAAATGTTGAGAGGAACTCGAAACATGTCAACCTCGGTTTTGAGAATCTCTCCCGGAGTTTGAGAGATTTGGACGTGAAAGGGTACCAGTCTTGTCGGGGATTGGGAACCCTTCGCCAGAATGTCCAAAGTTTCAGCGGGATTTCCAAAATGTTGAGAGGA
Source organism: Streptopelia decaocto (assembly GCF_964273445.1). Lineage (NCBI taxonomy): Eukaryota > Metazoa > Chordata > Aves > Columbiformes > Columbidae > Streptopelia > Streptopelia decaocto. The sequence continues at coordinate 631,084 of NW_028117226.1, read as the reverse complement.
ACTCGAAACATGTCAACCTTGGTTTTGAGAATCTCTCCCGGAGTTTGAGAGATTTGGACGTGAAAGGGTACCAGTCTTGTCGGGGATTGGGAACCCTTCGCGAGAATGTCCAAAGTTTCAGCGGGATTTCCAAAATGTTGAGAGGAACTCGAAACATGTCAACCTTGGTTTTGAGAATCTCTCCCGGAGTTTGAGAGATTTGGACGTGAAAGGGTACCAGTCTTGTCGGGGATTGGGAACCCTTCGCGAGAATGTCCAAAGTTTCAGCGGGATTTCCAAAATGTTGAGAGGAACTCGAAACATGTCAACCTTGGTTTTGAGAATCTCTCCCGGAGTTTGAGAGATTTGGACATGAAAGGGTACCAGTCTTGTCGGGGATTGGGAACCCTTCGCGAGAATGTCCAAAGTTTAAGCGGGATTTCCAAAATGTTGAGAGGAACTCGAAACATGTCAACCTCGGTTTTGAGAATCTCTCCCGGAGTTTGAGAGATTTGGACGTGAAAGGGTACCAGTCTTGTCGGGGATTGGGAACCCTTCGCGAGAATGTCCAAAGTTTCAGCGGGATTTCCAAAATGTTGAGAGGAACTCGAAACATGTCAACCTTGGTTTTGAGAATCTCTCCCGGAGTTTGAGAGATTTGGACGTGAAAGGGTACCAGTCTTGTCGGGGATTGGGAACCCTTCGCGAGAATGTCCAAAGTTTCAGCTGGATTTCCAAAATGTTGAGAGGAACTCGAAATATGTCAACCTCGGTTTTGAGAATCTCTCCCGGAGTTTGAGAGATTTGGACGTGAAAGGGTACCAGTCTTGTCGGGGATTGGGAACCCTTCGCCAGAATGTCCAAAGTTTCAGCGGGATTTCCAAAATGTTGAGAGGAAGTCGAAACATGTCAACCTCGGTTTTGAGAATCTCTCCCGGAGTTTGAGAGATTTGGACGTGAAAGGGTACCAGTCTTGTCGGGGATTGGGAACCCTTCGCCAGAATGTCCAAAGTTTCAGCGGGATTTCCAAAATGTTGAGAGGAAGTCGAAACATGTCAACCTCGGTTTTGAGAATCTCTCCCGGAGTTTGAGAGATTTGGACGTGAAAGGGTACCAGTCTTGTCGGGGATTGGGAACCCTTCGCGAGAATGTCCAAAGTTTCAGCGGGATTTCCAAAATGTTGAGAGGAACTCGAAACATGTCAACCTCGGGTTTGAGAATCTCTCCCGGAGTTTGAGAGATTTCGACGTGAAAGGGTACCAGTCTTGTCGGGGATTGGGAACCCTTCGCGAGAATGTCCAAAGTTTCAGCGGGATTTCCAAAATGTTGAGAGGAACTCGAAACATGTCAACCTTGGTTTTGAGAATCTCTCCCGGAGTTTGAGAGATTTGGACGTGAAAGGGTACCAGTCTTGTCGGGGATTGGGAACCCTTCGCGAGAATGTCCAAAGTTTCAGCGGGATTTCCAAAATGTTGAGAGGAACTCGAATCATGTCAACCTCGGTTTTGAGAATCTCTCCCGGAGTTTGAGAGATTTGGACGTGAAAGGGTACCAGTCTTGTCGGGGATTGGGAACCCTTCGCCAGAATGTCCAAAGTTTCAGCGGGATTTCCAAAATGTTGAGAGGAACTCGAAACATGTCAACCTTGGTTTTGAGAATCTCTCCCGGAGTTTGAGAGATTTGGACGTGAAAGGGTACCAGTCTTGTCGGGGATTGGGAACCCTTCGCGAGAATGTCCAAAGTTTCAGCGGGATTTCCAAAATGTTGAGAGGAACTCGAAACATGTCAACCTCGGTTTTGAGAATCTCTCCCGGAGTTTGAGAGATTTGGACGTGAAAGGGTACCAGTCTTGTCGGGGATTGGGAACCCTTCGCCAGAATGTCCAAAGTTTCAGCGGGATTTCCAAAATGTTGAGAGGAACTCGAAACATGTCAACCTCGGGTTTGAGAATCTCTCCCGGAGTTTGAGAGATTTGGACGTGAAAGGGTACCAGTCTTGTCGGGGATTGGGAACCCTTCGCGAGAATGTCCAAAGTTTCAGCGGGATTTCCAAAATGTTGAGAAGAACTCGAATCATGTCAACCTCGGTTTTGAGAATCTCTCCCGGAGTTTGAGAGATTTGGACGTGAAAGGGTACCAGTCTTGTCGGGGATTGGGAACCCTTCGCCAGAATGTCCAAAGTTTCAGCGGGATTTCCAAAATGTTGAGAGGAACTCGAAACATGTCAACCTTGGTTTTGAGAATCTCTCCCGGAGTTTGAGAGATTTGGACGTGAAAGGGTACCAGTCTTGTCAGGGATTGGGAACCCTTCGCCAGAATGTCCAAAGTTTCAGCGGGATTTCCAAAATGTTGAGAGGAACTCGAAACATGTCAACCTTGGTTTTGAGAATCTCTCCCGGAGTTTGAGAGATTTGGACGTGAAAGGGTACCAGTCTTGTCGGGGATTGGGAACCCTTCGCGAGAATGTCCAAAGTTTCAGCGGGATTTCCAAAATGTTGAGAGGAACTCGAAACATGTCAACCTTGGTTTTGAGAATCTCTCCCGGAGTTTGAGAGATTTGGACGTGAAAGGGTACCAGTCTTGTCGGGGATTGGGAACCCTTCGCGAGAATGTCCAAAGTTTCAGCGGGATTTCCAAAATGTTGAGAGGAACTCGAAACATGTCAACCTCGGTTTTGAGAATCTCTCCCGGAGTTTGAGAGATTTGGACGTGAAAGGGTACCAGTCTTGTCGGGGATTGGGAACCCTTCACGAGAATGTCCAAAGTTTCAGCGGGATTTCCAAAATGTTGAGAGGAACTCGAAACATGTGAACCTCGGTTTTGAGAATCTCTCCCGGAGTTTGAGAGATTTGGACGTGAAAGGGTACCAGTCTTGTCGGGGATTGGGAACCCTTCGCCAGAATGTCCAAAGTTTCAGCGGGATTTCCAAAATGTTGAGAGGAACTCGAAACATGTCAACCTTGGTTTTGAGAATCTCTCCCGGAGTTTGAGAGATTTGGACGTGAAAGGGTACCAGTCTTGTCGGGGATTGGGAACCCTTTGCGAGAATGTCCAAAGTTTCAGCGGGATTTCCAAAATGTTGAGAGGAACTCGAATCATGTCAACCTCGGTTTTGAGAATCTCTCCCGGAGTTTGAGAGATTTGGACGTGAAAGGGTACCAGTCTTGTCGGGGATTGGGAACCCTTCGCCAGAATGTCCAAAGTTTCAGCGGGATTTCCAAAATGTTGAGAGGAACTCGAAACATGTCAACCTTGGTTTTGAGAATCTCTCCCGGAGTTTGAGAGATTTGGACGTGAAAGGGTACCAGTCTTGTCGGGGATTGGGAACCCTTCGCCAGAATGTCCAAAGTTTCAGCGGGATTTCCAAAATGTTGAGAGGAACTCGAAACATGTCAACCTTGGTTTTGAGAATCTCTCCCGGAGTTTGAGAGATTTGGACGTGAAAGGGTACCAGTCTTGTCGGGGATTGGGAACCCTTCGCGAGAATGTCCAAAGTTTCAGCGGGATTTCCAAAATGTTGAGAGGAACTCGAAACATGTCAACCTCGGTTTTGAGAATCTCTCCCGGAGTTTGAGAGATTTGGACGTGAAAGGGTACCAGTCTTGTCGGGGATTGGGAACCCTTCGCCAGAATGTCCAAAGTTTCAGCGGGATTTCCAAAATGTTGAGAGGAACTCGAAACATGTCAACCTCGGTTTTGAGAATCTCTCCCGGAGTTTGAGAGATTTGGACGTGAAAGGGTACCAGTCTTGTCGGGGATTGGGAACCCTTCACGAGAATGTCCAAAGTTTCAGCGGGATTTCCAAAATGTTGAGAGGAACTCGAAACATGTGAACCTCGGTTTTGAGAATCTCTCCCGGAGTTTGAGAGATTTGGACGTGAAAGGGTACCAGTCTTGTCGGGGATTGGGAACCCTTTGCGAGAATGTCCAAAGTTTCAGCGTGATTTACAAAATGTTGAGAGGAACTCGAAACATGTCAACCTTGGTTTTGAGAATCTCTCCCGGAGTTTGAGAGATTTGTACGTGAAAGGGTACCAGTCTTGTCGGGGATTGGGAACCCTTCGCGAGAATGTCCAAAGTTTCAGCGGGATTTCCAAAATGTTGAGAGGAACTCGAAACATGTCAACCTCGGTTTTGAGAATCTCTCCCGGAGTTTGAGAGATTTGGACGTGAAAGGGTACCAGTCTTGTTGGGGATTGGGAACCCTTCGCCAGAATGTCCAAAGTTTCAGCGGGATTTCCAAAATGTTGAGAGGAACTCGAATCATGTCAACCTTGGTTTTGAGAATCTCTCCCGGAGTTTGAGAGATTTGGACGTGAAAGGGTACCAGTCTTGTCGGGGATTGGGAACCCTTCGCGAGAATGTCCAAAGTTTCAGCTGGATTTCCAAAATTTTGAGAGGAACTCGAAATATGTCAACCTCGGTTTTGAGAATCTCTCCCGGAGTTTGAGAGATTTGGACGTGAAAGGGTACCAGTCTTGTCGGGGATTGGGAACCCTTCGCCAGAATGTCCAAAGTTTCAGCGGGATTTCCAAAATGTTGAGAGGAACTCGAAACATGTCAACCTCGGTTTTGAGAATCTCTCCCGGAGTTTGAGAGATTTGGACGTGAAAGGGTACCAGTCTTGTCGGGGATTGGGAACCCTTCGCGAGAATGTCCAAAGTTTCAGCGGGATTTCCAAAATGTTGAGAGGAACTCGAAACATGTCAACCTTGGTTTTGAGAATCTCTCCCGGAGTTTGAGAGATTTGGACGTGAAAGGGTACCAGTCTTGTCGGGGATTGGGAACCCTTCGCCAGAATGTCCAAAGTTTCAGCGGGATTTCCAAAATGTTGAGAGGAACTCGAAACATGTCAACCTCAGTTTTGAGAATCTCTCCCGGAGTTTGAGAGATTTGGACGTGAAAGGGTACCAGTCTTGTCGGGGATTGGGAACCCTTCGCCACACTGTCCAAAGTTTCAGCGGGATTTCCAAAATGTTGAGAGGAACTCGAAACATGTCAACCTCGGTTTTGAAAATCTCTCCCGGAGTTTGAGAGATTTGGACGTGAAAGGGTACCAGTCTTGTCGGGGATTGGGAACCCTTCGCGAGAATGTCCAAAGTTTCAGCGGGATTTCCAAAATGTTGAGAGGAACTCGAAACATGTCAACCTTGGTTTTGAGAATCTCTCCCGGAGTTTGAGAGATTTGGACGTGAAAGGGTACCAGTCTTGTCGGGGATTGGGAACCCTTCGCCAGAATGTCCAAAGTTTCAGCGGGATTTCCAAAATGTTGAGAGGAACTCGAAACATGTCAACCTTGGTTTTGAGAATCTCTCCCGGAGTTTGAGAGATTTGGACGTGAAAGGGTACCAGTCTTGTCGGGGATTGGGAACCCTTCGCGAGAATGTCCAAAGTTTCAGCGGGATTTCCAAAATGTTGAGAGGAACTCGTATCATGTCAACCTTGGTTTTGAGAATCTCTCCCGGAGTTTGAGAGATTTGGACGTGAAAGGGTACCAGTCTTGTCGGGGATTGGGAACCCTTCGCGAGAATGTCCAAAGTTTCAGCGGGATTTCCAAAATGTTGAGAGGAACTCGAAACATGTCAACCTTGGTTTTGAGAATCTCTCCCGGAGTTTGAGAGATTTGGACGTGAAAGGGTACCAGTCTTGTCGGGGATTTGGAACCCTTCGAGAGAATGTCCAAAGTTTCAGCGGGATTTCCAAAATGTTGAGAGGAACTCGAAACATGTCAACCTCGGTTTTGAGAATCTCTCCCGGAGTTTGAGAGATTTGGACGTGAAAGGGTACCAGTCTTGTCGGGGATTGGGAACCCTTCGCGAGAATGTCCAAAGTTTCAGCGGGATTTCCAAAATGTTGAGAGGAACTCGAAACATGTCAACCTCGGGTTTGAGAATCTCTCCCGGAGTTTGAGAGATTTGGACGTGAAAGGGTACCAGTCTTGTCGGGGATTGGGAACCCTTCGCGAGAATGTCCAAAGTTTCAGCGGGATTTCGAAAATGTTGAGAGGAACTCGAAACATGTCAACCTTGGTTTTGAGAATCTCTCCCGGAGTTTGAGAGATTTGGACGTGAAAGGGTACCAGTCTTGTCGGGGATTGGGAACCCTTCGCCACAATGTCCAAAGTTTCAGCGGGATTTCCAAAATGTTGAGAGGAACTCGAATCATGTCAACCTCGGTTTTGAGAATCTCTCCCGGAGTTTGAGAGATTTGGACGTGAAAGGGTACCAGTCTTGTCGGGGATTGGGAACCCTTCGCCAGAATGTCCAAAGTTTCAGCGGGATTTCCAAAATGTTGAGAGGAACTCGAAACATGTCAACCTTGGTTTTGAGAATCTCTCCCGGAGTTTGAGAGATTTGGACGTGAAAGGGTACCAGTCTTGTCGGGGATTGGGAACCCTTCGCGAGAATGTCCAAAGTTTCAGCGGGATTTCCAAAATGTTGAGAGGAACTCGAAACATGTCAACCTCGGTTTTGAGAATCTCTCCCGGAGTTTGAGAGATTTGGACGTGAAAGGGTACCAGTCTTGTCGGGGATTGGGAACCCTTCGCGAGAATGTCCAAAGTTTCAGCGGGATTTCCAAAATGTTGAGAGGAACTCGAAACATGTCAACCTCAGTTTTGAGAATCTCTCCCGGAGTTTGAGAGATTTGGACGTGAAAGGGTACCAGTCTTGTCGGGGATTGGGAACCCTTCGCGAGAATGTCCAAAGTTTCAGCGGGATTTCCAAAATGTTGAGAGGAACTCGAAACATGTCAACCTCGGTTTTGAGAATCTCTCCCGGAGTTTGAGAGATTTGGACGTGAAAGGGTACCAGTCTTGTCAGGGATTGGGAACCCTTCGCGAGAATGTCCAAAGTTTCAGCGGGATTTCCAAAATGTTGAGAGGAACTCGAGACATGTCAACCTTGGTTTTGAGAATCTCTCCCGGAGTTTGAGAGATTTGGACGTGAAAGGGTACCAGTCTTGTCGGGGATTGGGAACCCTTCGCGAGAATGTCCAAAGTTTCAGCGTGATTTCCAAAATGTTGAGAGGAACTCGAAACATGTCAACCTCGGTTTTGAGAATCTCTCCCGGAGTTTGAGAGATTTGGACGTGAAAGGGTACCAGTCTTGTCGGGGATTGGGAACCCTTCGCGAGAATGTCCAAAGTTTCAGCAGGATTTCCAAAATGTTGAGAGGAACTCGAAACATGTCAACCTCGGTTTTGAGAATCTCTCCCGGAGTTTGAGAGATTTGGACGTGAAAGGGTACCAGCCTTGTCGGGGATTGGGAACCCTTCGCGAGAATGTCCAAAGTTTCAGCGGGATTTCCAAAATGTTGAGAGGAACTCGAAACATGTCAACCTTGGTTTTGAGAATCTCTCCCGGAGTTTGAGAGATTTGGACGTGAAAGGGTACCAGTCTTGTCGGGGATTGGGAACCCTTCGCCAGAATGTCCAAAGTTTCAGCGGGATTTCCAAAATGTTGAGAGGAACTCGAAACATGTCAACCTTGGTTTTGAGAATCTCTCCCGGAGTTTGAGAGATTTGGACGTGAAAGGGTACCAGTCTTGTCGGGGATTGGGAACCCTTCGCGAGAATGTCCAAAGTTTCAGCGGGATTTCCAAAATGTTGAGAGGAACTCGAAACATGTCAACCTCGGTTTTGAGAATCTCTCCCGGAGTTTGAGAGATTTGGACGTGAAAGGGTACCAGTCTTGTCGGGGATTGGGAACCCTTCGCGAGAATGTCCAAAGTTTCAGCGGGATTTCCAAAATGTTGAGAGGAACTCGAAACATGTCAACCTCGGTTTTGAGAATCTCTCCCGGAGTTTGAGAGATTTGGACGTGAAAGGGTACCAGTCTTGTCGGGGATTGGGAACCCTTCGCGAGAATGTCCAAAGTTTCAGCGGGATTTCCAAAATGTTGATAGGAACTCGAAACATGTCAACCTTGGTTTTGAGAATCTCTCCCGGAGTTTGAGAGATTTGGACGTGAAAGGGTACCAGTCTTGTCGGGGATTGGGAACCCTTCGCGAGAATGTCCAAAGTTTCAGCGGGATTTCCAAAATGTTGAGAGGAACTCGAAACATGTCAACCTCGGGTTTGAGAATCTCTCCCGGAGTTTGAGAGATTTGGACGTGAAAGGGTACCAGTCTTGTCGGGGATTGGGAACCCTTCGCGAGAATGTCCAAAGTTTCAGCGGGATTTCCAAAATGTTGAGAGGAACTCGAAACATGTCAACCTTGGTTTTGAGAATCTCTCCCGGAGTTTGAGAGATTTGGACGTGAAAGGGTACCAGTCTTGTCGGGGATTGGGAACCCTTCGCGAGAATGTCCAAAGTTTCAGCGGGATTTCCAAAATGTTGAGAGGAACTCGAAACATGTCAACCTCGGTTTTGAGAATCTCTCCCGGAGTTTGAGAGATTTGGACGTGAAAGGGTACCAGTCTTGTCGGGGATTGGGAACCCTTCGCGAGAATGTCCAAAGTTTCAGCGGGATTTCCAAAATGTTGAGAGGAACTCGAAACATGTCAACCTCAGTTTTGAGAATCTCTCCCGGAGTTTGAGAGATTTGGACGTGAAAGGGTACCAGTCTTGTCGGGGATTGGGAACCCTTCGCGAGAATGTCCAAAGTTTCAGCGGGATTTCCAAAATGTTGAGAGGAACTCGAAACATGTCAACCTCAGTTTTGAGAATCTCTCCCGGAGTTTGAGAGATTTGGACGTGAAAGGGTACCAGTCTTGTCGGGGATTGGGAACCCTTCGCGAGAATGTCCAAAGTTTCAGCGGGATTTCCAAAATGTTGAGAGGAACTCGAGACATGTCAACCTTGGTTTTGAGAATCTCTCCCGGAGTTTGAGAGATTTGGACGTGAAAGGGTACCAGTCTTGTCGGGGATTGGGAACCCTTCGCGAGAATGTCCAAAGTTTCAGCAGGATTTCCAAAATGTTGAGAGGAACTCGAAACATGTCAACCTCGGTTTTGAGAATCTCTCCCGGAGTTTGAGAGATTTGGACGTGAAAGGGTACCAGCCTTGTCGGGGATTGGGAACCCTTCGCGAGAATGTCCAAAGTTTCAGCGGGATTTCCAAAATGTTGAGAGGAACTCGAAACATGTCAACCTCGGTTTTGAGAATCTCTCCCGGAGTTTGAGAGATTTGGACGTGAAAGGGTACCAGTCTTGTCGGGGATTGGGAACCCTTCGCCAGAATGTCCAAAGTTTCAGCGGGATTTCCAAAATGTTGAGAGGAACTCGAAACATGTCAACCTCGGGTTTGAGAATCTCTCCCGGAGTTTGAGAGATTTGGACGTGAAAGGGTACCAGTCTTGTCGGGGATTGGGAACCCTTCGCCAGAATGTCCAAAGTTTCAGCGGGATTTCCAAAATGTTGAGAGGAACTCGAAACATGTCAACCTCGGTTTTGAGAATCTCTCCCGGAGTTTGAGAGATTTGGACGTGAAAGGGTACCAGTCTTGTCGGGGATTGGGAACCCTTCGCGAGAATGTCCAAAGTTTCAGCGGGATTTCCAAAATATTGAGAGGAACTCGAATCATGTCAACCTCGGTTTTGAGAATCTCTCCCAGAGTTTGAGAGATTTGGACGTGAAAGGGTACCAGTCTTGTCGGGGATTGGGAACCCTTCGCGAGAATGTCCAAAGTTTCAGCGGGATTTCCAAAATGTTGAGAGGAACTCGAAACATGTCAACCTTGGTTTTGAGAATCTCTCCCGGAGTTTGAGAGATTTGGACGTGAAAGGGTACCAGTCTTGTTGGGGATTGGGAACCCTTCGCGAGAATGTCCAAAGTTTCAGCGGGATTTCCAAAATGTTGAGAGGAACTCGAAACATGTCAACCTTGGTTTTGAGAATCTCTCCCGGAGTTTGAGAGATTTGGACGTGAAAGGGTACCAGTCTTGTCGGGGATTGGGAACCCTTCGCGAGAATGTCCAAAGTTTCAGCGGGATTTCCAAAATGTTGAGAGGAACTCGAAACATGTCAACCTTGGTTTTGAGAATCTCTCCCGGAGTTTGAGAGATTTGGACGTGAAAGGGTACCAGTCTTGTCGGGGATTGGGAACCCTTCGCGAGAATGTCCAAAGTTTCAGCGGGATTTCCAAAATGTTGAGAGGAACTCGAAACATGTCAACCTTGGTTTTGAGAATCTCTCCCGGAGTTTGAGAGATTTGGACGTGAAAGGGTACCAGTCTTGTCGGGGATTGGGAACCCTTCGCGAGAATGTCCAAAGTTTCAGCGGGATTTCCAAAATGTTGAGAGGAACTCGAATCATGTCAACCTTGGTTTTGAGAATCTCTCCCGGAGTTTGAGAGATTTGGACGTGAAAGGGTACCAGTCTTGTCGGGGATTGGGAACCCTTCACGAGAATGTCCAAAGTTTCAGCGGGATTTCCAAAATGTTAAGAGGAACTCGAATCATGTCAACCTTGGTTTTGAGAATCTCTCCCGGAGTTTGAGAGATTTGGACGTGAAAGGGTACCAGTCTTGTCGGGGATTGGGAACCCTTCGCGAGAATGTCCAAAGTTTCAGCGGGATTTCCAAAATGTTGAGAGGAACTCGAAACATGTCAACCTTGGTTTTGAGAATCTCTCCCGGAGTTTGAGAGATTTGGACGTGAAAGGGTACCAGTCTTGTCGGGGATTGGGAACCCTTCGCGAGAATGTCCAAAGTTTCAGCGGGATTTCCAAAATGTTGAGAGGAACGCAAAACATGTCAACCTTGGGTTTGAGAATCTCTCCCGGAGTTTGAGAGATTTGGACGTGAAAGGGTACCAGTCTTGTCGGGGATTGGGAACCCTTCGCGAGAATGTCCAAAGTTTCAGCGGGATTTCCAAAATGTTGAGAGGAACTCGAAACATGTCAACCTTGGTTTTGAGAATCTCTCCCGGAGTTTGAGAGATTTGGACGTGAAAGGGTACCAGTCTTGTCGGGGATTGGGAACCCTTCGCGAGAATGTCCAAAGTTTCAGCGGGATTTCCAAAATGTTGAGAGGAACTCGAAACATGTCAACCTCGGTTTTGAGAATCTCTCCCGGAGTTTGAGAGATTTGGACGTGAAAGGGTACCAGTCTTGTCGGGGATTGGGAACCCTTCGCGAGAATGTCCAAAGTTTCAGCGGGATTTCCAAAATGTTGAGAGGAACTCGAAACATGTCAACCTCGGTTTTGAGAATCTCTCACGGAGTTTGAGAGATTTGGACGTGAAAGGGTACCAGTCTTGTCGGGGATTGGGAACCCTTCGCCAGAATGTCCAAAGTTTCAGCGGGATTTCCAAAATGTTGAGAGGAACTCGAAACATGTGAACCTTGGTTTTGAGAATCTCTCCCGGAGTTTGAGAGATTTGGACGTGAAAGGGTACCAGTCTTGTCGGGGATTGGGAACCCTTCGCGAGAATGTCCAAAGTTTCAGCGGGATTTCCAAAATGTTGACAGGAACTCGAATCATGTCAACCTTGGTTTTGAGAATCTCTCCCGGAGTTTGAGAGATTTGGACGTGAAAGGGTACCAGTCTTGTCGGGGATTGGGAACCCTTCGCGAGAATGTCCAAAGTTTCAGCGGGATTTCCAAAATGTTGAGAGGAACTCGAAACATGTCAACCTCGGTTTTGAGAATCTCTCCCGGAGTTTGAGAGATTTGGACGTGAAAGGGTACCAGTCTTGTCGGGGATTGGGAACCCTTCGCGAGAATGTCCAAAGTTTCAGCGGGATTTCCAAAATGTTGAGAGGAACTCGAAACATGTCAACCTCGGTTTTGAGAATCTCTCCCGGAGTTTGAGAGATTTGGACGTGAAAGGGTACCAGTCTTGTCGGGGATTGGGAACCCTTCGCGAGAATGTCCAAAGTTTCAGCGGGATTTCCAAAATGTTGAGAGGAACTCGAAACATGTCAACCTTGGTTTTGAGAATCTCTCCCGGAGTTTGAGAGATTTGGACGTGAAAGGGTACCAGTCTTGTCGGGGATTGGGAACCCTTCATGAGAATGTCCAAAGTTTCAGCGGGATTTCCAAAATGTTGAGAGGAACTCGAAACATGTGAACCTTGGTTTTGAGAATCTCTCCCGGAGTTTGAGAGATTTGGACGTGAAAGGGTACCAGTCTTGTCGGGGATTGGGAACCCTTCGCGAGAATGTCCAAAGTTTCAGCGGGATTTCCAAAATGTTGAGAGGAACTCGAAACATGTCAACCTCGGTTTTGAGAATCTCTCCCGGAGTTTGAGAGATTTGGACGTGAAAGGGTACCAGTCTTGTCGGGGATTGGGAACCCTTCGCCAGAATGTCCAAAGTTTCAGCGGGATTTCCAAAATGTTGAGAGGAACTCGAAACATGTCAACCTCGGTTTTGAGAATCTCTCCCGGAGTTTGAGAGATTTGGACGTGAAAGGGTACCAGTCTTGTCGGGGATTGGGAACCCTTCGCCAGAATGTCCAAAGTTTCAGCGGGATTTCCAAAATGTTGAGAGGAACTCGAAACATGTCAACCTTGGTTTTGAGAATCTCTCCCGGAGTTTGAGAGATTTGGACGTGAAAGGGTACCAGTCTTGTCGGGGATTGGGAACCCTTCGCGAGAATGTCCAAAGTTTCAGCGGGATTTCCAAAATGTTGAGAGGAACGCAAAACATGTCAACCTTGGGTTTGTTTATCTCTCCCGGAGTTTGAGAGATTTGGACGTGAAAGGGTACCAGTCTTGTCGGGGATTGGGAACCCTTCGCGAGAATGTCCAAAGTTTCAGCGGGATTTCCAAAATGTTGAGAGGAACTCGAAACATGTCAACCTTGGTTTTAGAATCTCTCCCGGAGTTTGAGAGATTTGGACGTGAAAGGGTACCAGTCTTGTCGGGGATTGGGAACCCTTCGCGAGAATGTCCAAAGTTTCAGCGGGATTTCCAAAATGTTGAGAGGAACTCGAAACATGTCAACCTTGGTTTTGAGAATCTCTCCCGGAGTTTGAGAGATTTGGACGTGAAAGGGTACCAGTCTTGTCGGGGATTGGGAACCCTTCGCGAGAATGTCCAAAGTTTCAGCGGGATTTCCAAAATGTTGAGAGGAACTCGAAACATGTCAACCTCGGTTTTGAGAATCTCTCCCGGAGTTTGAGAGATTTGGACGTGAAAGGGTACCAGTCTTGTCGGGGATTGGGAACCCTTCGCGAGAATGTCCAAAGTTTCAGCGGGATTTCCAAAATGTTGAGAGGAACTCGAAACATGTCAACCTCGGTTTTGAGAATCTCTCCCGGAGTTTGAGAGATTTGGACGTGAAAGGGTACCAGTCTTGTCGGGGATTGGGAACCCTTCGCGAGAATGTCCAAAGTTTCAGCGGGATTTCCAAAATGTTGAGAGGAACTCGAAACATGTCAACCTTGGTTTTGAGAATCTCTCCCGGAGTTTGAGAGATTTGGACGTGAAAGGGTACCAGTCTTGTCGGGGATTGGGAACCCTTCATGAGAATGTCCAAAGTTTCAGCGGGATTTCCAAAATGTTGAGAGGAACTCGAAACATGTGAACCTTGGTTTTGAGAATCTCTCCCGGAGTTTGAGAGATTTGGACGTGAAAGGGTACCAGTCTTGTCGGGGATTGGGAACCCTTCGCGAGAATGTCCAAAGTTTCAGCGGGATTTCCAAAATGTTGAGAGGAACTCGAAACATGTCAACCTCGGTTTTGAGAATCTCTCCCGGAGTTTGAGAGATTTGGACGTGAAAGTGTACCAGTCTTGTCGGGGATTGGGAACCCTTCGCCAGAATGTCCAAAGTTTCAGCGGGATTTCCAAAATGTTGAGAGGAACTCGAAACATGTCAACCTCAGTTTTGAGAATCTCTCCCGGAGTTTGAGAGATTTGGACGTGAAAGGGTACCAGTCTTGTCGGGGATTGGGAACCCTTCGCGAGAATGTCCAAAGTTTCAGCGGGATTTCCAAAATGTTGAGAGGAACTCGAGACATGTCAACCTTGGTTTTGAGAATCTCTCCCGGAGTTTGAGAGATTTGGATGTGAAAGGGTACCAGTCTTGTCGGGGATTGGGAACCCTTCGCGAGAATGTCCAAAGTTTCAGCAGGATTTCCAAAATGTTGAGAGAAACTCGAAACATTTCAACCTCGGTTTTGAGAATCTCTCCCGGAGTTTGAGAGATTTGGACGTGAAAGGGTACCAGCCTTGTCGGGGATTGGGAACCCTTCGCGAGAATGTCCAAAGTTTCAGCGGGATTTCCAAAATGTTGAGAGGAACTCGAAACATGTCAACCTCGGTTTTGAGAATCTCTCCCGGAGTTTGAGAGATTTGGACGTGAAAGGGTACCAGTCTTGTCGGGGATTGGGAACCCTTCGCCAGAATGTCCAAAGTTTCAGCGGGATTTCCAAAATGTTGAGAGGAACTCGAAACATGTCAACCTCGGGTTTGAGAATCTCTCCCGGAGTTTGAGAGATTTGGACGTGAAAGGGTACCAGTCTTGTCGGGGATTGGGAACCCTTCGCGAGAATGTCCAAAGTTTCAGCGGGATTTCCAAAATGTTGAGAGGAACTCGAAACATGTCAACCTCGGTTTTGAGAATCTCTCCCGGAGTTTGAGAGATTTGGACGTGAAAGGGTACCAGTCTTGTCGGGGATTGGGAACCCTTCGCCAGAATGTCCAAAGTTTCAGCAGGATTTCCAAAATGTTGAGAGGAACTCGAATCATGTCAACCTCGGTTTTGAGAATCTCTCCCAGAGTTTGAGAGATTTGGACGTGAAAGGGTACCAGTCTTGTCGGGGATTGGGAACCCTTCGCGAGAATGTCCAAAGTTTCAGCGGGATTTCCAAAATGTTGAGAGGAACTCGAAACATGTCAACCTTGGTTTTGAGAATCTCTCCCGGAGTTTGAGAGATTTGGACGTGAAAGGGTACCAGTCTTGTCGGGGATTGGGAACCCTTCGCGAGAATGTCCAAAGTTTCAGCGGGATTTCCAAAATGTTGAGAGGAACTCGAAACATGTCAACCTTGGTTTTGAGAATCTCTCCCGGAGTTTGAGAGATTTGGACGTGAAAGGGTACCAGTCTTGTCGGGGATTGGGAACCCTTCGTGAGAATGTCCAAAGTTTCAGCGGGATTTCCAAAATGTTGAGAGGAACTCGAAACATGTCAACCTCGGTTTTGAGAATCTCTCCCGGAGTTTGAGAGATTTGGACGTGAAAGGGTACCAGTCTTGTCGGGGATTGGGAACCCTTCGCGAGAATGTCCAAAGTTTCAGCGGGATTTCCAAAATGTTGAGAGGAACTCGAAACATGTCAACCTCGGTTTTGAGAATCTCTCCCGGAGTTTGAGAGATTTGGACGTGAAAGGGTACCAGTCTTGTCGGGGATTGGGAACCCTTCGCGAGAATGTCCAAAGTTTCAGCGGGATTTCCAAAATGTTGAGAGGAACTCGAAACATGTCAACCTTGGTTTTGAGAATCTCTCCCGGAGTTTGAGAGATTTGGACGTGAAAGGGTACCAGTCTTGTCGGGGATTGGGAACCCTTCGCGAGAATGTCCAAAGTTTCAGCAGGATTTCCAAAATGTTGAGAGGAACTCGAAACATGTCAACCTCGGTTTTGAGAATCTCTCCCGGAGTTTGAGAGATTTGGACGTGAAAGGGTACCAGCCTTGTCGGGGATTGGGAACCCTTCGCGAGAATGTCCAAAGTTTCAGCGGGATTTCCAAAATGTTGAGAGGAACTCGAAACATGTCAACCTCGGTTTTGAGAATCTCTCCCGGAGTTTGAGAGATTTGGACGTGAAAGGGTACCAGTCTTGTCGGGGATTGGGAACCCTTCGCCAGAATGTCCAAAGTTTCAGCGGGATTTCCAAAATGTTGAGAGGAACTCGAAACATGTCAACCTCGGGTTTGAGAATCTCTCCCGGAGTTTGAGAGATTTGGACGTGAAAGGGTACCAGTCTTGTCGGGGATTGGGAACCCTTCGCCAGAATGTCCAAAGTTTCAGCGGGATTTCCAAAATGTTGAGAGGAACTCGAAACATGTCAACCTCGGTTTTGAGAATCTCTCCCGGAGTTTGAGAGATTTGGACGTGAAAGGGTACCAGTCTTGTCGGGGATTGGGAACCCTTCGCGAGAATGTCCAAAGTTTCAGCGGGATTTCCAAAATGTTGAGAGGAACTCGAAACATGTCAACCTCGGTTTTGAGAATCTCTCCCGGAGTTTGAGAGATTTGGACGTGAAAGGGTACCAGTCTTGTCGGGGATTGGGAACCCTTCGCGAGGATGTCCAAAGTTTCAGCGGGATTTCCAAAATGTTGAGAGGAACTCGAAACATGTCAACCTTGGTTTTGAGAATCTCTCCCGGAGTTTGAGAGATTTGGACGTGAAAGGGTACCAGTCTTGTCGGGGATTGGGAACCCTTCGCGAGAATGTCCAAAGTTTCAGCGGGATTTCCAAAATGTTGAGAGGAACTCGAAACATGTCAACCTTGGTTTTGAGAATCTCTCCCGGAGTTTGAGAGATTTGGACGTGAAAGGGTACCAGTCTTGTCGGGGATTGGGAACCCTTCGCGAGAATGTCCAAAGTTTCAGCGGGATTTCCAAAATGTTGAGAGGAACTCGAAACATGTCAACCTCGGGTTTGAGAATCTCTCCCGGAGTTTGAGAGATTTGGACGTGAAAGGGTACCAGTCTTGTCGTGGATTGGGAACCCTTCGCAAGAGTGTCCAAAGTTTCAGCGGGATTTCCAAAATGTTGAGAGGAACTCGAATCATGTGAACCTTGGTTTTGAGAATCTCTCCCGGAGTTTGAAAAATTTGGACGTGAAAGGGTACCAGTCTTGTCGGGGATTGGGAACCCTTCGCGAGAATGTCCAAAGTTTCAGCGGGATTTCCAAAATGTTGAGAGGAACTCGAATCATGTCAACCTCGGTTTTGAGAATCTCTCCCGGAGTTTGAGAGATTTGGACGTGAAAGGGTACCAGTCTTGTCGGGGATTGGGAACCCTTCGCCAGAATGTCCAAAGTTTCAGCGGGATTTCCAAAATGTTGAGAGGAACTCGAAACATGTCAACCTCGGTTTTGAGAATCTCTCCCGGAGTTTGAGAGATTTGGACGTGAAAGGGTACCAGTCTTGTCGGGGATTGGGAACCCTTCGCGAGAATGTCCAAAGTTTCAGCAGGATTTCCAAAATGTTGAGAGGAACTCGAATCATGTCAACCTCGGTTTTGAGAATCTCTCCCAGAGTTTGAGAGATTTGGACGTGAAAGGGTACCAGTCTTGTCGGGGATTGGGAACCCTTCGCGAGAATGTCCAAAGTTTCAGCGGGATTTCCAAAATGTTGAGAGGAACTCGAAACATGTCAACCTTGGTTTTGAGAATCTCTCCCGGAGTTTGAGAGATTTGGACGTGAAAGGGTACCAGTCTTGTTGGGGATTGGGAACCCTTCGCGAGAATGTCCAAAGTTTCAGCGGGATTTCCAAAATGTTGAGAGGAACTCGAAACATGTCAACCTTGGTTTTGAGAATCTCTCCCGGAGTTTGAGAGATTTGGACGTGAAAGGGTACCAGTCTTGTCGGGGATTGGGAACCCTTCGCGAGAATGTCCAAAGTTTCAGCGGGATTTCCAAAATGTTGAGAGGAACTCGAAACATGTCAACCTTGGTTTTGAGAATCTCTCCCGGAGTTTGAGAGATTTGGACGTGAAAGGGTACCAGTCTTGTCGGGGATTGGGAACCCTTCGCGAGAATGTCCAAAGTTTCAGCGGGATTTCCAAAATGTTGAGAGGAACTCGAAACATGTGAACCTTGGTTTTGAGAATCTCTCCCGGAGTTTGAGAGATTTGGACGTGAAAGGGTACCAGTCTTGTCGGGGATTGGGAACCCTTCGCGAGAATGTCCAAAGTTTCAGCGGGATTTCCAAAATGTTGAGAGGAACTCGAAACATGTCAACCTCGGTTTTGAGAATCTCTCCCGGAGTTTGAGAGATTTGGACGTGAAAGGGTACCAGTCTTGTCGGGGATTGGGAACCCTTCGCGAGAATGTCCAAAGTTTCAGCGGGATTTCCAAAATGTTGAGAGGAACTCGAAACATGTCAAGCTTGGTTTTGAGAATCTCTCCCGGAGTTTGAGAGATTTGGACGTGAAAGGGTACCAGTCTTGTCGGGGATTGGGAACCCTTCGCGAGAATGTCCAAAGTTTCAGCGGGATTTCCAAAATGTTGAGAGGAACTCGAGACATGTCAACCTTGGTTTTGAGAATCTCTCCCGGAGTTTGAGAGATTTGGACGTGAAAGGGTACCAGCCTTGTCGGGGATTGGGAACCCTTCGCGAGAATGTCCAAAGTTTCAGTGGGATTTCCAAAATGTTGAGAGGAACTCGAAACATGTCAACCTCGGTTTTGAGAATCTCTCCCGGGAGTTTGAGAGATTTGGACGTGAAAGGGTACCAGTCTTGTCGGGGATTGGGAACCCTTCGCCAGAATGTCCAAAGTTTCAGCGGGATTTCCAAAATGTTGAGAGGAACTCGAAACATGTCAACCTCGGGTTTGAGAATCTCTCCCGGAGTTTGAGAGATTTGGACGTGAAAGGGTACCAGTCTTGTCGGGGATTGGGAACCCTTCGCGAGAATGTCCAAAGTTTCAGCGGGATTTCCAAAATGTTGAGAGGAACTCGAAACATGTCAACCTCGGGTTTGAGAATCTCTCCCGGAGTTTGAGAGATTTGGACGTGAAAGGGTACCAGTCTTGTCGGGGATTGGGAACCCTTCGCGAGAATGTCCAAAGTTTCAGCGGGATTTCCAAAATGTTGAGAGGAACTCGAAACATGTCAACCTCGGTTTTGAGAATCTCTCCCGGAGTTTGAGAGATTTGGACGTGAAAGGGTACCAGTCTTGTCGGGGATTGGGAACCCTTCGCGAGAATGTCCAAAGTTTCAGCGGGATTTCCAAAATGTTGAGAGGAACTCGAATCATGTCAACCTCGGTTTTGAGAATCTCTCCCGGAGTTTGAGAGATTTGGACGTGAAAGGGTACCAGTCTTGTCGGGGATTGGGAACCCTTCGCGAGAATGTCCAAAGTTTCAGCGGGATTTCCAAAATGTTGAGAGGAACTCGAAACATGTCAACCTCGGTTTTGAGAATCTCTCCCGGAGTTTGAGAGATTTGGACGTGAAAGGGTACCAGTCTTGTCGGGGATTGGGAACCCTTCGCGAGGATGTCCAAAGTTTCAGCGGGATTTCCAAAATGTTGAGAGGAACTCGAAACATGTCAACCTTGGTTTTGAGAATCTCTCCCGGAGTTTGAGAGATTTGGACGTGAAAGGGTACCAGTCTTGTCGGGGATTGGGAACCCTTCGCGAGAATGTCCAAAGTTTCAGCGGGATTTCCAAAATGTTGAGAGGAACTCGAAACATGTCAACCTTGGTTTTGAGAATCTCTCCCGGAGTTTGAGAGATTTGGACGTGAAAGGGTACCAGTCTTGTCGGGGATTGGGAACCCTTCGCCAGAATGTCCAAAGTTTCAGCGGGATTTCCAAAATGTTGAGAGGAACTCGAAACATGTCAACCTCGGGTTTGAGAATCTCTCCCGGAGTTTGAAAAATTTGGACGTGAAAGGGTACCAGTCTTGTCGGGGATTGGGAACCCTTCGCGAGAATGTCCAAAGTTTCAGCGGGATTTCCAAAATGTTGAGAGGAACTCGAATCATGTCAACCTCGGTTTTGAGAATCTCTCCCGGAGTTTGAGAGATTTGGACGTGAAAGGGTACCAGTCTTGTCGGGGATTGGGAACCCTTCGCGAGAATGTCCAAAGTTTCAGCGGGATTTCCAAAATGTTGAGAGGAACTCGAATCATGTCAACCTCGGTTTTGAGAATCTCTCCCGGAGTTTGAGAGATTTGGACGTGAAAGGGTACCAGTCTTGTCGGGGATTGGGAACCCTTCGCGAGAATGTCCAAAGTTTCAGCGGGATTTCCAAAATGTTGAGAGGAACTCGAAACATGTCAACCTCGGTTTTGAGAATCTCTCCCGGAGTTTGAGAGATTTGGACGTGAAAGGGTACCAGTCTTGTCGGGGATTGGGAACCGTTCGCGAGAATGTCCAAAGTTTCAGCGGGATTTCCAAAATGTTGAGAGGAACTCGAAACATGTCAACCTCGGTTTTGAGAATCTCTCCCGGAGTTTGAGAGATTTGGACGTGAAAGGGTACCAGTCTTGTCGGGGATTGGGAACCCTTCGCGAGAATGTCCAAAGTTTCAGCGGGATTTCCAAAATGTTGAGAGGAACTCGAAACATGTCAACCTCGGGTTTGAGAATCTCTCCCGGAGTTTGAGAGATTTGGACGTGAAAGGGTACCAGTCTTGTCGGGGATTGGGAACCCTTCGCGAGAATGTCCAAAGTTTCAGCGGGATTTCCAAAATGTTGAGAGGAACTCGAAACATGTCAACCTCGGGTTTGAGAATCTCTCCCGGAGTTTGAGAGATTTGGACGTGAAAGGGTACCAGTCTTGTCGTGGATTGGGAACCCTTCGCCAGAGTGTCCAAAGTTTCAGCGGGATTTCCAAAATGTTGAGAGGAACTCGAAACATGTCAACCTTGGTTTTGAGAATCTCTCCCGGAGTTTGAGAGATTTGGACGTGAAAGGGTACCAGTCTTGTCGGGGATTGGGAACCCTTCGCGAGAATGTCCAAAGTTTCAGCGGGATTTCCAAAATGTTGAGAGGAACTCGAATCATGTCAACCTCGGTTTTGAGAATCTCTCCCGGAGTTTGAGAGATTTGGACGTGAAAGGGTACCAGTCTTGTCGGGGATTGGGAACCCTTCGCGAGAATGTCCAAAGTTTCAGCGGGATTTCCAAAATGTTGAGAGGAACTCGAAACATGTCAACCTTGGTTTTGAGAATCTCTCCCGGAGTTTGAGAGATTTGGACGTGAAAGGGTACCAGTCTTGTCGGGGATTGGGAACCCTTCGCGAGAATGTCCAAAGTTTCAGCGGGATTTCCAAAATGTTGAGAGGAACTCGAAACATGTCAACCTCGGTTTTGAGAATCTCTCCCGGAGTTTGAGAGATTTGGACGTGAAAGGGTACCAGTCTTGTCGGGGATTGGGAACCCTTTGCGAGAATGTCCAAAGTTTCAGCGGGATTTCCAAAATGTTGAGAGGAACTCGAAACATGTCAACCTTGGTTTTGAGAATCTCTCCCGGAGTTTGAGAGATTTGGACGTGAAAGGGTACCAGTCTTGTCGGGGATTGGGAACCCTTCGTGAGAATGTCCAAAGTTTCAGCGGGATTTCCAAAATGTTGAGAGGAACTCGAAACATGTCAACCTCGGTTTTGAGAACCTCTCCCGGAGTTTGAGAGATTTGGACGTGAAAGGGTACCAGTCTTGTCGGGGATTGGGAACCCTTCGCCAGAATGTCCAAAGTTTCAGCGGGATTTCCAAAATGTTGAGAGGAACTCGAATCATGTCAACCTTGGTTTTGAGAATCTCTCCCGGAGTTTGAGAGATTTGGACGTGAAAGGGTACCAGTCTTGTCGGGGATTGGGAACCCTTCACGAGAATGTCCAAAGTTTCAGCGGGATTTCCAAAATGTTGAGAGGAACTCGAATCATGTCAACCTCGGTTTTGAGAATCTCTCCCGGACTTTGAGAGATTTGGACGTGAAAGGGTACCAGTCTTGTCGGGGATTGGGAACCCTTCGCGAGAATGTCCAAAGTTTCAGCGGGATTTCCAAAATGTTGAGAGGAACTCGAAACATGTCAACCTCGGTTTTGAGAATCTCTCCCGGAGTTTGAGAGATTTGGACGTGAAAGGGTACCAGTCTTGTCGGGGATTGGGAACCCTTCGCGAGAATGTCCAAAGTTTCAGCGGGATTTCCAAAATGTTGAGAGGAACTCGAAACATGTCAACCTTGGTTTTGAGAATCTCTCCCGGAGTTTGAGAGATTTGGACGTGAAAGGGTACCAGTCTTGTCGGGGATTGGGAACCCTTCGCGAGGATGTCCAAAGTTTCAGCGGGATTTCCAAAATGTTGAGAGGAACTCGAAACATGTCAACCTTGGTTTTGAGAATCTCTCCCGGAGTTTGAGAGATTTGGACGTGAAAGGGTACCAGTCTTGTCGGGGATTGGGAACCCTTCGCGGGAATGTCCAAAGTTTCAGCGGGATTTCCAAAATGTTGAGAGGAACTCGAAACATGTCAACCTTGGTTTTGAGAATCTCTCCCGGAGTTTGAGAGATTTGGACGTGAAAGGGTACCAGTCTTGTCGGGGATTGGGAACCCTTCGCGAGAATGTCCAAAGTTTCAGCGGGATTTCCAAAATGTTGAGAGGAACTCGAAACATGTCAACCTCGGTTTTGAGAATCTCTCCCGGAGTTTGAGAGATTTGGACGTGAAAGGGTACCAGTCTTGTCGGGGATTGGGAACCCTTCGCCAGAATGTCCAAAGTTTCAGCGGGATTTCCAAAATGTTGAGAGGAACTCGAAACATGTCAACCTCGGTTTTGAGAATCTCTCCCGGAGTTTGAGAGATTTGGACGTGAAAGGGTACCAGTCTTGTCGGGGATTGGGAACCCTTCGCCAGAATGTCCAAAGTTTCAGCGGATTTCCAAAATGTTGAGAGGAACTCGAAACATGTCAACCTCGGTTTTGAGAATCTCTCCCGGAGTTTGAGAGATTTGGACGTGAAAGGGTACCAGTCTTGTCGGGGATTGGGAACCCTTCGCGAGAATGTCCAAAGTTTCAGCGGGATTTCCAAAATGTTGAGAGGAACTCGAAACATGTCAACCTCGGGTTTGAGAATCTCTCCCGGAGTTTGAGAGATTTGGACGTGAAAGGGTACCAGTCTTGTCGGGGATTGGGAACCCTTCGCCAGAATGTCCAAAGTTTCAGCGGGATTTCTAAAATGTTGAGAGGAACTCGAAACATGTCAACCTCGGTTTTGAGAATCTCTCCCGGAGTTTGAGAGATTTGGACGTGAAAGGGTACCAGTCTTGTCGGGGATTGGGAACCCTTCGCGAGGATGTCCAAAGTTTCAGCGGGATTTCCAAAATGTTGAGAGGAACTCGAAACATGTCAACCTTGGTTTTGAGAATCTCTCCCGGAGTTTGAGAGATTTGGACGTGAAAGGGTACCAGTCTTGTCGGGGATTGGGAACCCTTTGCGAGAATGTCCAAAGTTTCAGCGGGATTTCCAAAATGTTGAGAGGAACTCGAAACATGTCAACCTTGGTTTTGAGAATCTCTCCCGGAGTTTGAGAGATTTGGACGTGAAAGGGTACCAGTCTTGTCGGGGATTGGGAACCCTTCGCGAGGATGTCCAAAGTTTCAGCGGGATTTCCAAAATGTTGAGAGGAACTCGAAACATGTCAACCTTGGTTTTGAGAATCTCTCCCGGAGTTTGAGAGATTTGGACGTGAAAGGGTACCAGTCTTGTCGGGGATTGGGAACCCTTCGCGAGAATGTCCAAAGTTTCAGCGGGATTTCCAAAATGTTGAGAGGAACTCGAAACATGTCAACCTCGGTTTTGAGAATCTCTCCCGGAGTTTGAGAGATTTGGACGTGAAAGGGTACCAGTCTTGTCGGGGATTGGGAACCCTTTGCCAGAATGTCCAAAGTTTCAGCGGGATTTCCAAAATGTTGAGAGGAACTCGAAACATGTCAACCTCGGGTTTGAGAATCTCTCCCGGAGTTTGAGAGATTTGGACGTGAAAGGGTACCAGTCTTGTCGGGGATTGGGAACCCTTCGCCAGAGTGTCCAAAGTTTCAGCGGGATTTCCAAAATGTTGAGAGGAACTCGAAACATGTGAACCTTGGTTTTGAGAATCTCTCCCGGAGTTTGAGAGATTTGGACGTGAAAGGGTACCAGTCTTGTCGGGGATTGGGAACCCTTCGCCAGAATGTCCAAAGTTTCAGCGGGATTTCCAAAATGTTGAGAGGAACTCGAATCATGTCAACCTCGGTTTTGAGAATCTCTCCCGGAGTTTGAGAGATTTGGACGTGAAAGTGTACCAGTCTTGTCGGGGATTGGGAACCCTTCGCGAGAATGTCCAAAGTTTCAGCGGGATTTCCAAAATGTTGAGAGGAACTCGAAACATGTCAACCTTGGTTTTGAGAATCTCTCCCGGAGTTTGAGAGATTTGGACGTGAAAGGGTACCAGTCTTGTCGGGGATTGGGAACCCTTCGCCAGAATGTCCAAAGTTTCAGCGGGATTTCCAAAATGTTGAGAGGAACTCGAATCATGTCAACCTTGGTTTTGAGAATCTCTCCCGGAGTTTGAGAGATTTGGACGTGAAAGGGTACCAGTCTTGTCGGGGATTGGGAACCCTTCACGAGAATGTCCAAAGTTTCAGCGGGATTTCCAAAATGTTGAGAGGAACTCGAATCATGTCAACCTCGGTTTTGAGAATCTCTCCCGGAGTTTGAGAGATTTGGACGTGAAAGGGTACCAGTCTTGTCGGGGATTGGGAACCCTTCGCGAGAATGTCCAAAGTTTCAGCGGGATTTCCAAAATGTTGAGAGGAACTCGAAACATGTCAACCTTGGTTTTGAGAATCTCTCCCGGAGTTTGAGAGATTTGGACGTGAAAGGGTACCAGTCTTGTCGGGGATTGGGAACCCTTCGCCAGAATGTCCAAAGTTTCAGCGGGATTTCCAAAATGTTGAGAGGAACTCGAAACATGTCAACCTTGGTTTTGAGAATCTCTCCCGGAGTTTGAGAGATTTGGACGTGAAAGGGTACCAGTCTTGTCGGGGATTGGGAACCCTTCGCGAGGATGTCCAAAGTTTCAGCGGGATTTCCAAAATGTTGAGAGGAACTCGAAACATGTCAACATTGGTTTTGAGAATCTCTCCCGGAGTTTGAGAGATTTGGACGTGAAAGGGTACCAGTCTTGTCGGGGATTGGGAACCCTTCGCGGGAATGTCCAAAGTTTCAGCGGGATTTCCAAAATGTTGAGAGGAACTCGAAACATGTCAACCTTGGTTTTGAGAATCTCTCCCGGAGTTTGAGAGATTTGGACGTCAAAGGGTACCAGTCTTGTCGGGGATTGGGAACCCTTCGCGAGAATGTCCAAAGTTTCAGCGGGATTTCCAAAATGTTGAGAGGAACTCGAAACATGTCAACCTCGGTTTTGAGAATCTCTCCCGGAGTTTGAGAGATTTGGACGTGAAAGGGTACCAGTCTTGTCGGGGATTGGGAACCCTTCGCCAGAATGTCCAAAGTTTCAGCGGGATTTCCAAAATGTTGAGAGGAACTCGAAACATGTCAACCTCGGTTTTGAGAATCTCTCCCGGAGTTTGAGAGATTTGGACGTGAAAGGGTACCAGTCTTGTCGGGGATTGGGAACCCTTCGCCAGAATGTCCAAAGTTTCAGCGGATTTCCAAAATGTTGAGAGGAACTCGAAACATGTCAACCTCGGTTTTGAGAATCTCTCCCGGAGTTTGAGAGATTTGGACGTGAAAGGGTACCAGTCTTGTCGGGGATTGGGAACCCTTCGCCAGAATGTCCAAAGTTTCAGCGGGATTTCCAAAATGTTGAGAGGAACTCGAATCATGTCAACCTTGGTTTTGAGAATCTCTCCCGGAGTTTGAGAGATTTGGACGTGAAAGGGTACCAGTCTTGTCGGGGATTGGGAACCCTTCGCGAGAAGGTCCAAAGTTTCAGCGGGATTTCCAAAATGTTGAGAGGAACTCGAAATATGTCAACCTCGGTTTTGAGAATCTCTCCCGGAGTTTGAGAGATTTGGACGTGAAAGGGTACCAGTCTTGTCGGGGATTGGGAACCCTTCGCGAGAATGTCCAAAGTTTCAGCGGGATTTCCAAAATGTTGAGAGGAACTCGAAACATGTCAACCTCGGGTTTGAGAATCTCTCCCGGAGTTTGAGAGATTTGGACGTGAAAGGGTACCAGTCTTGTCGGTGATTGGGAACCCTTCTCCAGAATGTCCAAAGTTTCAGCGGGATTTCTAAAATGTTGAGAGGAACTCGAAACATGTCAACCTCGGTTTTGAGAATCTCTCCCGGAGTTTGAGAGATTTGGACGTGAAAGGGTACCAGTCTTGTCGGGGATTGGGAACCCTTCGCGAGGATGTCCAAAGTTTCAGCGGGATTTCCAAAATGTTGAGAGGAACTCGAAACATGTCAACCTTGGTTTTGAGAATCTCTCCCGGAGTTTGAGAGATTTGGACGTGAAAGGGTACCAGTCTTGTCGGGGATTGGGAACCCTTCGCCAGAATGTCCAAAGTTTCAGCGGGATTTCCAAAATGTTGAGAGGAACTCGAAACATGTCAACCTTGGTTTTGAGAATCTCTCCCGGAGTTTGAGAGATTTGGACGTGAAAGGGTACCAGTCTTGTCGGGGATTGGGAACCCTTCGCCAGAATGTCCAAAGTTTCAGCGGGATTTCCAAAATGTTGAGAGGAACTCGAAACATGTCAACCTTGGTTTTGAGAATCTCTCCCGGAGTTTGAGAGATTTGGACGTGAAAGGGTACCAGTCTTGTCGGGGATTGGGAACCCTTCGCGAGGATGTCCAAAGTTTCAGCGGGATTTCCAAAATGTTGAGAGGAACTCGAAACATGTCAACCTTGGTTTTGAGAATCTCTCCCGGAGTTTGAGAGATTTGGACGTGAAAGTGTACCAGTCTTGTCGGGGATTGGGAACCCTTCGCGGGAATGTCCAAAGTTTCAGCGGGATTTCCAAAATGTTGAGAGGAACTCGAAACATGTCAACCTTGGTTTTGAGAATCTCTCCCGGAGTTTGAGAGATTTGGACGTCAAAGGGTACCAGTCTTGTCGGGGATTGGGAACCCTTCGCGAGAATGTCCAAAGTTTCAGCGGGATTTCCAAAATGTTGAGAGGAACTCGAAACACGTCAACCTCGGTTTTGAGAATCTCTCCCGGAGTTTGAGAGATTTGGACGTGAAAGGGTACCAGTCTTGTCGGGGATTGGGAACCCTTCGCCAGAATGTCCAAAGTTTCAGCGGGATTTCCAAAATGTTGAGAGGAACTCGAAACATGTCAACCTCGGTTTTGAGAATCTCTCCCGGAGTTTGAGAGATTTGGACGTGAAAGGGTACCAGTCTTGTCGGGGATTGGGAACCCTTCGCCAGAATGTCCAAAGTTTCAGCGGATTTCCAAAATGTTGAGAGGAACTCGAAACATGTCAACCTCGGTTTTGAGAATCTCTCCCGGAGTTTGAGAGATTTGGACGTGAAAGGGTACCAGTCTTGTCGGGGATTGGGAACCCTTCGCCAGAATGTCCAAAGTTTCAGCGGGATTTCCAAAATGTTGAGAGGAACTCGAATCATGTCAACCTTGGTTTTGAGAATCTCTCCCGGAGTTTGAGAGATTTGGACGTGAAAGGGTACCAGTCTTGTCGGGGATTGGGAACCCTTCGCGAGAAGGTCCAAAGTTTCAGCGGGATTTCCAAAATGTTGAGAGGAACTCGAAATATGTCAACCTCGGTTTTGAGAATCTCTCCCGGAGTTTGAGAGATTTGGACGTGAAAGGGTACCAGTCTTGTCGGGGATTGGGAACCCTTCGCGAGAATGTCCAAAGTTTCAGCGGGATTTCCAAAATGTTGAGAGGAACTCGAAACATGTCAACCTCGGGTTTGAGAATCTCTCCCGGAGTTTGAGAGATTTGGACGTGAAAGGGTACCAGTCTTGTCGGTGATTGGGAACCCTTCTCCAGAATGTCCAAAGTTTCAGCGGGATTTCTAAAATGTTGAGAGGAACTCGAAACATGTCAACCTCGGTTTTGAGAATCTCTCCCGGAGTTTGAGAGATTTGGACGTGAAAGGGTACCAGTCTTGTCGGGGATTGGGAACCCTTCGCGAGGATGTCCAAAGTTTCAGCGGGATTTCCAAAATGTTGAGAGGAACTCGAAACATGTCAACCTCGGTTTTGAGAATCTCTCCCGGAGTTTGAGAGATTTGGACGTGAAAGGGTACCAGTCTTGTCGGGGATTGGGAACCCTTCGCGAGAATGTCCAAAGTTTCAGCGGGATTTCCAAAATGTTGAGAGGAACTCGAAACATGTCAACCTTGGTTTTGAGAATCTCTCCCGGAGTTTGAGAGATTTGGACGTGAAAGGGTACCAGTCTTGTCGGGGATTGGGAACCCTTCGCGAGGATGTCCAAAGTTTCAGCGGGATTTCCAAAATGTTGAGAGGAACTCGAAACATGTCAACCTTGGTTTTGAGAATCTCTCCCGGAGTTTGAGAGATTTGGACGTGAAAGGGTACCAGTCTTGTCGGGGATTGGGAACCCTTCGCGAGAATGTCCAAAGTTTCAGCGGGATTTCCAAAATGTTGAGAGGAACTCGAAACATGTCAACCTCGGTTTTGAGAATCTCTCCCGGAGTTTGAGAGATTTGGACGTGAAAGGGTACCAGTCTTGTCGGGGATTGGGAACCCTTCGCCAGAATGTCCAAAGTTTCAGCGGGATTTCCAAAATGTTGAGAGGAACTCGAAACATGTCAACCTCGGGTTTGAGAATCTCTCCCGGAGTTTGAGAGATTTGGACGTGAAAGGGTACCAGTCTTGTCGGGGATTGGGAACCCTTCGCCAGAGTGTCCAAAGTTTCAGCGGGATTTCCAAAATGTTGAGAGGAACTCGAAACATGTGAACCTTGGTTTTGAGAATCTCTCCCGGAGTTTGAGAGATTTGGACGTGAAAGGGTACCAGTCTTGTCGGGGATTGGGAACCCTTCGCGAGAATGTCCAAAGTTTCAGCGGGATTTCCAAAATGTTGAGAGGAACTCGAATCATGTCAACCTCGGTTTTGAGAATCTCTCCCGGAGTTTGAGAGATTTGGACGTGAAAGGGTACCAGTCTTGTCGGGGATTGGGAACCCTTCGCCAGAATGTCCAAAGTTTCAGCGGGATTTCCAAAATGTTGAGAGGAACTCGAAACATGTGAACCTTGGTTTTGAGAATCTCTCCCGGAGTTTGAGAGATTTGGACGTGAAAGGGTACCAGTCTTGTCGGGGATTGGGAACCCTTCGCGAGAATGTCCAAAGTTTCAGCGGGATTTCCAAAATGTTGAGAGGAACTCGAAACATGTCAACCTCGGTTTTGAGAATCTCTCCCGGAGTTTGAGAGATTTGGACGTGAAAGGGTACCAGTCTTGTCGGGGATTGGGAACCCTTCACGAGAATGTCCAAAGTTTCAGCGGGATTTCCAAAATGTTGAGAGGAACTCGAAACATGTCAACCTTGGTTTTGAGAATCTCTCCCGGAGTTTGAGAGATTTGGACGTGAAAGGGTACCAGTCTTGTCGGGGATTGGGAACCCTTCGCAAGAATGTCCAAAGTTTCAGCGGGATTTCCAAAATGTTGAGAGGAACTCGAAACATGTCAACCTCGGTTTTGAGAATCTCTCCCGGAGTTTGAGAGATTTGGACGTGAAAGGGTACCAATCTTGTCGGGGATTGGGAACACTTCGCCAGAATGTCCAAAGTTTCAGCGGGATTTCCAAAATGTTGAGAGGAACTCGAATCATGTCAACCTCGGTTTTGAGAATCTCTCCCGGAGTTTGAGAGATTTGGACGTGAAAGGGTACCAGTCTTGTCGGGGATTGGGAACCCTTCGCGAGAATGTCCAAAGTTTCAGCGGGATTTCCAAAATGTTGAGAGGAACTCGAATCATGTCAACCTCGGTTTTGAGAATCTCTCCCGGAGTTTGAGAGATTTGGACGTGAAAGGGTACCAGTCTTGTCGGGGATTGGGAACCCTTCGCGAGAATGTCCAAAGTTTCAGCGGGATTTCCAAAATGTTGAGAGGAACTCGAAACATGTCAACCTTGGTTTTGAGAATCTCTCCCGGAGTTTGAGAGATTTGGACGTGAAAGGGTACCAGTCTTGTCGGGGATTGGGAACCCTTCGCGAGAATGTCCAAAGTTTCAGCGGGATTTCCAAAATGTTGAGAGGAACTCGAAACATGTCAACCTCGGTTTTGAGAATCTCTCCCGGAGTTTGAGAGATTTGGACGTGAAAGGGTACCAGTCTTGTCGGGGATTGGGAACCCTTCGCGAGAATGTCCAAAGTTTCAGCGGGATTTCCAAAATGTTGAGAGGAACTCGAAACATGTCAACCTCGGTTTTGAGAATCTCTCCCGGAGTTTGAGAGATTTGGACGTGAAAGGGTACCAGTCTTGTCGGGGATTGGGAACCCTTCGCGAGAATGTCCAAAGTTTCAGCGGGATTTCCAAAATGTTGAGAGGAACTCGAATCATGTCAACCTCGGTTTTGAGAATCTCTCCCGGAGTTTGAGAGATTTGGACGTGAAAGGGTACCAGTCTTGTCGGGGATTGGGAACCCTTCGCGAGGATGTCCAAAGTTTCAGCGGGATTTCCAAAATGTTGAGAGGAACTCGAAACATGTCAACCTTGGTTTTGAGAATCTCTCCCGGAGTTTGAGAGATTTGGACGTGAAAGGGTACCAGTCTTGTCGGGGATTGGGAACCCTTCGCGAGAATGTCCAAAGTTTCAGCGGGATTTCCAAAATGTTGAGAGGAACTCGAAACATGTCAACCTCGGTTTTGAGAATCTCTCCCGGAGTTTGAGAGATTTGGACGTGAAAGGGTACCAGTCTTGTCGGGGATTGGGAACCCTTCGCCAGAATGTCCAAAGTTTCAGCGGGATTTCCAAAATGTTGAGAGGAACTCGAAACATGTCAACCTCGGGTTTGAGAATCTCTCCCGGAGTTTGAGAGATTTGGACGTGAAAGGGTACCAGTCTTGTCGTGGATTGGGAACCCTTCGCCAGAGTGTCCAAAGTTTCAGCGGGATTTCCAAAATGTTGAGAGGAACTCGAAACATGTGAACCTTGGTTTTGAGAATCTCTCCCGGAGTTTGAAAAATTTGGACGTGAAAGGGTACCAGTCTTGTCGGGGATTGGGAACCCTTCGCGAGAATGTCCAAAGTTTCAGCGGGATTTCCAAAATGTTGAGAGGAACTCGAATCATGTCAACCTCGGTTTTGAGAATCTCTCCCGGAGTTTGAGAGATTTGGACGTGAAAGGGTACCAGTCTTGTCGGGGATTGGGAACCCTTCGCCAGAATGTCCAAAGTTTCAGCGGGATTTCCAAAATGTTGAGAGGAACTCGAAACATGTGAACCTTGGTTTTGAGAATCTCTCCCGGAGTTTGAGAGATTTGGACGTGAAAGGGTACCAGTCTTGTCGGGGATTGGGAACCCTTCGCGAGAATGTCCAAAGTTTCAGCGGGATTTCCAAAATGTTGAGAGGAACTCGAAACATGTCAACCTCGGTTTTGAGAATCTCTCCCGGAGTTTGAGAGATTTGGACGTGAAAGGGTACCAGTCTTGTCGGGGATTGGGAACCCTTCACGAGAATGTCCAAAGTTTCAGCGGGATTTCCAAAATGTTGAGAGGAACTCGAAACATGTCAACCTTGGTTTTGAGAATCTCTCCCGGAGTTTGAGAGATTTGGACGTGAAAGGGTACCAGTCTTGTCGGGGATTGGGAACCCTTCGCAAGAATGTCCAAAGTTTCAGCGGGATTTCCAAAATGTTGAGAGGAACTCGAAACATGTCAACCTCGGTTTTGAGAATCTCTCCCGGAGTTTGAGAGATTTGGACGTGAAAGGGTACCAATCTTGTCGGGGATTGGGAACACTTCGCCAGAATGTCCAAAGTTTCAGCGGGATTTCCAAAATGTTGAGAGGAACTCGAATCATGTCAACCTCGGTTTTGAGAATCTCTCCCGGAGTTTGAGAGATTTGGACGTGAAAGGGTACCAGTCTTGTCGGGGATTGGGAACCCTTCGCGAGAATGTCCAAAGTTTCAGCGGGATTTCCAAAATGTTGAGAGGAACTCGAAACATGTCAACCTCGGTTTTGAGAATCTCTCCCGGAGTTTGAGAGATTTGGACGTGAAAGGGTACCAGTCTTGTCGGGGATTGGGAACCCTTCGCGAGAATGTCCAAAGTTTCAGCGGGATTTCCAAAATGTTGAGAGGAACTCGAAACATGTCAACCTTGGTTTTGAGAATCTCTCCCGGAGTTTGAGAGATTTGGACGTGAAAGGGTACCAGTCTTGTCGGGGATTGGGAACCCTTCG
The DNA here is from genome assembly GCF_964273445.1 of Streptopelia decaocto. Lineage (NCBI taxonomy): Eukaryota > Metazoa > Chordata > Aves > Columbiformes > Columbidae > Streptopelia > Streptopelia decaocto. The sequence continues at coordinate 599,159 of NW_028117226.1, read as the reverse complement.
CGAGAATGTCCAAAGTTTCAGCGGGATTTCCAAAATGTTGAGAGGAACTCGAAACATGTCAACCTCGGTTTTGAGAATCTCTCCCGGAGTTTGAGAGATTTGGACGTGAAAGGGTACCAGTCTTGTCGGGGATTGGGAACCCTTCGCGAGAATGTCCAAAGTTTCAGCGGGATTTCCAAAATGTTGAGAGGAACTCGAAACATGTCAACCTCGGTTTTGAGAATCTCTCCCGGAGTTTGAGAGATTTGGACGTGAAAGGGTACCAGTCTTGTCGGGGATTGGGAACCCTTCGCGAGAATGTCCAAAGTTTCAGCGGGATTTCCAAAATGTTGAGAGGAACTCGAATCATGTCAACCTCGGTTTTGAGAATCTCTCCCGGAGTTTGAGAGATTTGGACGTGAAAGGGTACCAGTCTTGTCGGGGATTGGGAACCCTTCGCGAGAATGTCCAAAGTTTCAGCAGGATTTCCAAAATGTTGAGAGGAACTCGAAACATGTCAACCTTGGTTTTGAGAATCTCTCCCGGAGTTTGAGAGATTTGGACGTGAAAGGGTACCAGTCTTGTCGGGGATTGGGAACCCTTCGCGAGAATGTCCAAAGTTTCAGCGGGATTTCCAAAATGTTGAGAGGAACTCGAAACATGTCAACCTCGGTTTTGAGAATCTCTCCCGGAGTTTGAGAGATTTGGACGTGAAAGGGTACCAGTCTTGTCGGGGATTGGGAACCCTTCGCCAGAATGTCCAAAGTTTCAGCGGGATTTCCAAAATGTTGAGAGGAACTCGAAACATGTCAACCTCGGGTTTGAGAATCTCTCCCGGAGTTTGAGAGATTTGGACGTGAAAGGGTACCAGTCTTGTCGTGGATTGGGAACCCTTCGCCAGAGTGTCCAAAGTTTCAGCGGGATTTCCAAAATGTTGAGAGGAACTCGAATCATGTGAACCTTGGTTTTGAGAATCTCTCCCGGAGTTTGAAAAATTTGGACGTGAAAGGGTACCAGTCTTGTCGGGGATTGGGAACCCTTCGCGAGAATGTCCAAAGTTTCAGCGGGATTTCCAAAATGTTGAGAGGAACTCGAATCATGTCAACCTCGGTTTTGAGAATCTCTCCCGGAGTTTGAGAGATTTGGACGTGAAAGGGTACCAGTCTTGTCGGGGATTGGGAACCCTTCGCGAGAATGTCCAAAGTTTCAGCGGGATTTCCAAAATGTTGAGAGGAACTCGAAACATGTCAACCTTGGTTTTGAGAATCTCTCCCGGAGTTTGAGAGATTTGGACGTGAAAGGGTACCAGTCTTGTCGGGGATTGGGAACCCTTTGCGAGAATGTCCAAAGTTTCAGCGGGATTTCCAAAATGTTGAGAGGAACTCGAAACATGTCAACCTCGGTTTTGAGAATCTCTCCCGGAGTTTGAGAGATTTGGACGTGAAAGGGTACCAGTCTTGTTGGGGATTGGGAACCCTTCGCCAGAATGTCCAAAGTTTCAGCGGGATTTCCAAAATGTTGAGAGGAACTCGAATCATGTCAACCTTGGTTTTGAGAATCTCTCCCGGAGTTTGAGAGATTTGGACGTGAAAGGGTACCAGTCTTGTCGGGGATTGGGAACCCTTCGCGAGAAGGTCCAAAGTTTCAGCGGGATTTCCAAAATGTTGAGAGGAACTCGAAATATGTCAACCTCGGTTTTGAGAATCTCTCCCGGAGTTTGAGAGATTTGGACGTGAAAGGGTACCAGTCTTGTCGGGGATTGGGAACCCTTCGCGAGAATGTCCAAAGTTTCAGCGGGATTTCCAAAATGTTGAGAGGAACTCGAAACATGTCAACCTTGGTTTTGAGAATCTCTCCCGGAGTTTGAGAGATTTGGACGTGAAAGGGTACCAGTCTTGTCGGGGATTGGGAACCCTTCTCCAGAATGTCCAAAGTTTCAGCGGGATTTCCAAAATGTTGAGAGGAACTCGAAACATGTCAACCTTGGTTTTGAGAATCTCTCCCGGAGTTTGAGAGATTTGGACGTGAAAGGGTACCAGTCTTGTCGGGGATTGGGAACCCTTCGCGAGGATGTCCAAAGTTTCAGCGGGATTTCCAAAATGTTGAGAGGAACTCGAAACATGTCAACCTCGGTTTTGAGAATCTCTCCCGGAGTTTGAGAGATTTGGACGTGAAAGGGTACCAGTCTTGTCGGGGATTGGGAACCCTTCGCGAGAATGTCCAAAGTTTCAGCGGGATTTCCAAAATGTTGAGAGGAACTCGAAACATGTCAACCTCAGTTTTGAGAATCTCTCCCGGAGTTTGAGAGATTTGGACGTGAAAGGGTACCAGTCTTGTCGGGGATTGGGAACCCTTCGCGAGGATGTCCAAAGTTTCAGCGGGATTTCCAAAATGTTGAGAGGAACTCGAAACATGTCAACCTTGGTTTTGAGAATCTCTCCCGGAGTTTGAGAGATTTGGACGTGAAAGGGTACCAGTCTTGTCGGGGATTGGGAACCCTTCGCGAGAATGTCCAAAGTTTCAGCGGGATTTCCAAAATGTTGAGAGGAACTCGAAACATGTCAACCTCGGGTTTGAGAATCTCTCCCGGAGTTTGAGAGATTTGGACGTGAAAGGGTACCAGTCTTGTCGTGGATTGGGAACCCTTCGCCAGAGTGTCCAAAGTTTCAGCGGGATTTCCAAAATGTTGAGAGGAACTCGAAACATGTCAACCTTGGTTTTGAGAATCTCTCCCGGAGTTTGAGAGATTTGGATGTGAAAGGGTACCAGTCTTGTCGGGGATTGGGAACCCTTCGCGAGAATGTCCAAAGTTTCAGCGGGATTTCCAAAATGTTGAGAGGAACTCGAATCATGTCAACCTCGGTTTTGAGAATCTCTCCCGGAGTTTGAGAGATTTGGACGTGAAAGGGTACCAGTCTTGTCGGGGATTGGGAACCCTTTGCGAGAATGTCCAAAGTTTCAGCGGGATTTCCAAAATGTTGAGAGGAACTCGAAACATGTCAACCTTGGTTTTGAGAATCTCTCCCGGAGTTTGAGAGATTTGGACGTGAAAGTGTACCAGTCTTGTCGGGGATTGGGAACCCTTCGCCAGAATGTCCAAAGTTTCAGCGGGATTTCCAAAATGTTGAGAGGAACTCGAAACATGTCAACCTCGGTTTTGAGAATCTCTCCCGGAGTTTGAGAGATTTGGACGTGAAAGGGTACCAGTCTTGTCGGGGATTGGGAACCCTTCGCCAGAATGTCCAAAGTTTCAGCGGGATTTCCAAAATGTTGAGAGGAACTCGAATCATGTCAACCTTGGTTTTGAGAATCTCTCCCGGAGTTTGAGAGATTTGGACGTGAAAGGGTACCAGTCTTGTCGGGGATTGGGAACCCTTCACGAGAATGTCCAAAGTTTCAGCGGGATTTCCAAAATGTTGAGAGGAACTCGAATCATGTCAACCTCGGTTTTGAGAATCTCTCCCGGAGTTTGAGAGATTTGGACGTGAAAGGGTACCAGTCTTGTCGGGGATTGGGAACCCTTCGCGAGAATGTCCAAAGTTTCAGCGGGATTTCCAAAATGTTGAGAGGAACTCGAAACATGTCAACCTCGGTTTTGAGAATCTCTCCCGGAGTTTGAGAGATTTGGACGTGAAAGGGTACCAGTCTTGTCGGGGATTGGGAACCCTTCGCCAGAATGTCCAAAGTTTCAGCGGGATTTCCAAAATGTTGAGAGGAACTCGAAACATGTCAACCTTGGTTTTGAGAATCTCTCCCGGAGTTTGAGAGATTTGGACGTGAAAGGGTACCAGTCTTGTCGGGGATTGGGAACCCTTCGCGAGGATGTCCAAAGTTTCAGCGGGATTTCCAAAATGTTGAGAGGAACTCGAAACATGTCAACCTTGGTTTTGAGAATCTCTCCCGGAGTTTGAGAGATTTGGACGTGAAAGGGTACCAGTCTTGTCGGGGATTGGGAACCCTTCGCGGGAATGTCCAAAGTTTCAGCGGGATTTCCAAAATGTTGAGAGGAACTCGAAACATGTCAACCTTGGTTTTGAGAATCTCTCCCGGAGTTTGAGAGATTTGGACGTCAAAGGGTACCAGTCTTGTCGGGGATTGGGAACCCTTCGCCAGAATGTCCAAAGTTTCAGCGGGATTTCCAAAATGTTGAGAGGAACTCGAAACATGTCAACCTTGGTTTTGAGAATCTCTCCCGGAGTTTGAGAGATTTGGACGTGAAAGGGTACCAGTCTTGTCGGGGATTGGGAACCCTTCGCCAGAATGTCCAAAGTTTCAGCGGGATTTCCAAAATGTTGAGAGGAACTCGAAACATGTCAACCTCGGTTTTGAGAATCTCTCCCGGAGTTTGAGAGATTTGGACGTGAAAGGGTACCAGTCTTGTCGGGGATTGGGAACCCTTCGCGAGAATGTCCAAAGTTTCAGCGGGATTTCCAAAATGTTGAGAGGAACTCGAAACATGTCAACCTCGGTTTTGAGAATCTCTCCCGGAGTTTGAGAGATTTGGACGTGAAAGGGTACCAGTCTTGTCGGGGATTGGGAACCCTTCGCGAGAATGTCCAAAGTTTCAGCGGGATTTCCAAAATGTTGAGAGGAACTCGAAACATGTCAACCTCGGTTTTGAGAATCTCTCCCGGAGTTTGAGAGATTTGGACGTGAAAGGGTACCAGTCTTGTCGGGGATTGGGAACCCTTCGCCAGAATGTCCAAAGTTTCAGCGGGATTTCCAAAATGTTGAGAGGAACTCGAATCATGTCAACCTTGGTTTTGAGAATCTCTCCCGGAGTTTGAGAGATTTGGACGTGAAAGGGTACCAGTCTTGTCGGGGATTGGGAACCCTTCGCGAGAATGTCCAAAGTTTCAGCGGGATTTCCAAAATGTTGAGAGGAACTCGAATCATGTCAACCTCGGTTTTGAGAATCTCTCCCGGAGTTTGAGAGATTTGGACGTGAAAGGGTACCAGTCTTGTCGGGGATTGGGAACCCTTCGCGAGAATGTCCAAAGTTTCAGCGGGATTTCCAAAATGTTGAGAGGAACTCGAAACATGTCAACCTCGGTTTAGAGAATCTCTCCCGGAGTTTGAGAGATTTGGACGTGAAAGGGTACCAGTCTTGTCGGGGATTGGGAACCCTTCGCCAGAATGTCCAAAGTTTCAGCGGGATTTCCAAAATGTTGAGAGGAACTCGAAACATGTCAACCTTGGTTTTGAGAATCTCTCCCGGAGTTTGAGAGATTTGGACGTGAAAGGGTACCAGTCTTGTCGGGGATTGGGAACCCTTCGCGAGGATGTCCAAAGTTTCAGCGGGATTTCCAAAATGTTGAGAGGAACTCGAAACATGTCAACCTTGGTTTTGAGAATCTCTCCCGGAGTTTGAGAGATTTGGACGTGAAAGGGTACCAGTCTTGTCGGGGATTGGGAACCCTTCGCGGGAATGTCCAAAGTTTCAGCGGGATTTCCAAAATGTTGAGAGGAACTCGAAACATGTCAACCTTGGTTTTGAGAATCTCTCCCGGAGTTTGAGAGATTTGGACGTCAAAGGGTACCAGTCTTGTCGGGGATTGGGAACCCTTCGCCAGAATGTCCAAAGTTTCAGCGGGATTTCCAAAATGTTGAGAGGAACTCGAAACATGTCAACCTCGGTTTTGAGAATCTCTCCCGGAGTTTGAGAGATTTGGACGTGAAAGGGTACCAGTCTTGTCGGGGATTGGGAACCCTTCGCCAGAATGTCCAAAGTTTCAGCGGGATTTCCAAAATGTTGAGAGGAACTCGAAACATGTCAACCTCGGTTTTGAGAATCTCTCCCGGAGTTTGAGAGATTTGGACGTGAAAGGGTACCAGTCTTGTCGGGGATTGGGAACCCTTCGCGAGAATGTCCAAAGTTTCAGCGGGATTTCCAAAATGTTGAGAGGAACTCGAAACATGTCAACCTCGGTTTTGAGAATCTCTCCCGGAGTTTGAGAGATTTGGACGTGAAAGGGTACCAGTCTTGTCGGGGATTGGGAACCCTTCGCCAGAATGTCCAAAGTTTCAGCGGGATTTCCAAAATGTTGAGAGGAACTCGAAACATGTCAACCTCGGTTTTGAGAATCTCTCCCGGAGTTTGAGAGATTTGGACGTGAAAGGGTACCAGTCTTGTCGGGGATTGGGAACCCTTCGCCAGAATGTCCAAAGTTTCAGCGGGATTTCCAAAATGTTGAGAGGAACTCGAATCATGTCAACCTTGGTTTTGAGAATCTCTCCCGGAGTTTGAGAGATTTGGACGTGAAAGGGTACCAGTCTTGTCGGGGATTGGGAACCCTTCACGAGAATGTCCAAAGTTTCAGCGGGATTTCCAAAATGTTGAGAGGAACTCGAATCATGTCAACCTCGGTTTTGAGAATCTCTCCCGGAGTTTGAGAGATTTGGACGTGAAAGGGTACCAGTCTTGTCGGGGATTGGGAACCCTTCACGAGAAGGTCCAAAGTTTCAGCGGGATTTCCAAAATGTTGAGAGGAACTCGAAATATGTCAACCTCGGTTTTGAGAATCTCTCCCGGAGTTTGAGAGATTTGGACGTGAAAGGGTACCAGTCTTGTCGGGGATTGGGAACCCTTCGCGAGAATGTCCAAAGTTTCAGCGGGATTTCCAAAATGTTGAGAGGAACTCGAAACATGTCAACCTCGGGTTTGAGAATCTCTCCCGGAGTTTGAGAGATTTGGACGTGAAAGGGTACCAGTCTTGTCGGTGATTGGGAACCCTTCTCCAGAATGTCCAAAGTTTCAGCGGGATTTCTAAAATGTTGAGAGGAACTCGAAACATGTCAACCTCGGTTTTGAGAATCTCTCCCGGAGTTTGAGAGATTTGGACGTGAAAGGGTACCAGTCTTGTCGGGGATTGGGAACCCTTCGCGAGGATGTCCAAAGTTTCAGCGGGATTTCCAAAATGTTGAGAGGAACTCGAAACATGTCAACCTCGGTTTTGAGAATCTCTCCCGGAGTTTGAGAGATTTGGACGTGAAAGGGTACCAGTCTTGTCGGGGATTGGGAACCCTTCGCGAGAATGTCCAAAGTTTCAGCGGGATTTCCAAAATGTTGAGAGGAACTCGAATCATGTCAACCTTGGTTTTGAGAATCTCTCCCGGAGTTTGAGAGATTTGGACGTGAAAGGGTACCAGTCTTGTCGGGGATTGGGAACCCTTCGCGAGGATGTCCAAAGTTTCAGCGGGATTTCCAAAATGTTGAGAGGAACTCGAAACATGTCAACCTTGGTTTTGAGAATCTCTCCCGGAGTTTGAGAGATTTGGACGTGAAAGGGTACCAGTCTTGTCGGGGATTGGGAACCCTTCGCGAGAATGTCCAAAGTTTCAGCGGGATTTCCAAAATGTTGAGAGGAACTCGAAACATGTCAACCTCGGTTTTGAGAATCTCTCCCGGAGTTTGAGAGATTTGGACGTGAAAGGGTACCAGTCTTGTCGGGGATTGGGAACCCTTCGCGAGAATGTCCAAAGTTTCAGCGGGATTTCCAAAATGTTGAGAGGAACTCGAAACATGTCAACCTCGGTTTTGAGAATCTCTCCCGGAGTTTGAGAGATTTGGACGTGAAAGGGTACCAGTCTTGTCGGGGATTGGGAACCCTTCGCCAGAATGTCCAAAGTTTCAGCGGGATTTCCAAAATGTTGAGAGGAACTCGAATCATGTCAACCTTGGTTTTGAGAATCTCTCCCGGAGTTTGAGAGATTTGGACGTGAAAGGGTACCAGTCTTGTCGGGGATTGGGAACCCTTCACGAGAATGTCCAAAGTTTCAGCGGGATTTCCAAAATGTTGAGAGGAACTCGAATCATGTCAACCTCGGTTTTGAGAATCTCTCCCGGAGTTTGAGAGATTTGGACGTGAAAGGGTACCAGTCTTGTCGGGGATTGGGAACCCTTCGCGAGGATGTCCAAAGTTTCAGCGGGATTTCCAAAATGTTGAGAGGAACTCGAAACATGTCAACATTGGTTTTGAGAATCTCTCCCGGAGTTTGAGAGATTTGGACGTGAAAGGGTACCAGTCTTGTCGGGGATTGGGAACCCTTCGCGGGAATGTCCAAAGTTTCAGCGGGATTTCCAAAATGTTGAGAGGAACTCGAAACATGTCAACCTTGGTTTTGAGAATCTCTCCCGGAGTTTGAGAGATTTGGACGTGAAAGGGCACCAGTCTTGTCGGGGATTGGGAACCCTTCGCGAGAATGTCCAAAGTTTCAGCGGGATTTCCAAAATGTTGAGAGGAACTCGAAACATGTCAACCTCGGTTTTGAGAATCTCTCCCGGAGTTTGAGAGATTTGGACGTGAAAGGGTACCAGTCTTGTCGGGGATTGGGAACCCTTCGCCAGAATGTCCAAAGTTTCAGCGGGATTTCCAAAATGTTGAGAGGAACTCGAAACATGTCAACCTCGGTTTTGAGAATCTCTCCCGGAGTTTGAGAGATTTGGACGTGAAAGGGTACCAGTCTTGTCGGGGATTGGGAACCCTTCGCCAGAATGTCCAAAGTTTCAGCGGATTTCCAAAATGTTGAGAGGAACTCGAAACATGTCAACCTCGGTTTTGAGAATCTCTCCCGGAGTTTGAGAGATTTGGACGTGAAAGGGTACCAGTCTTGTCGGGGATTGGGAACCCTTCGCGAGAATGTCCAAAGTTTCAGCGGGATTTCCAAAATGTTGAGAGGAACTCGAATCATGTCAACCTCGGTTTTGAGAATCTCTCCCGGAGTTTGAGAGATTTGGACGTGAAAGGGTACCAGTCTTGTCGGGGATTGGGAACCCTTCACGAGAAGGTCCAAAGTTTCAGCGGGATTTCCAAAATGTTGAGAGGAACTCGAAATATGTCAACCTCGGTTTTGAGAATCTCTCCCGGAGTTTGAGAGATTTGGACGTGAAAGGGTACCAGTCTTGTCGGGGATTGGGAACCCTTCGCGAGAATGTCCAAAGTTTCAGCGGGATTTCCAAAATGTTGAGAGGAACTCGAAACATGTCAACCTCGGTTTTGAGAATCTCTCCCGGAGTTTGAGAGATTTGGACGTGAAAGGGTACCAGTCTTGTCGGGGATTGGGAACCCTTCGCGAGAATGTCCAAAGTTTCAGCGGGATTTCTAAAATGTTGAGAGGAACTCGAAACATGTCAACCTCGGTTTTGAGAATCTCTCCCGGAGTTTGAGAGATTTGGACGTGAAAGGGTACCAGTCTTGTCGGGGATTGGCAACCCTTCGCGAGGATGTCCAAAGTTTCAGCGGGATTTCCAAAATGTTGAGAGGAACTCGAAACATGTCAACCTCGGTTTTGAGAATCTCTCCCGGAGTTTGAGAGATTTGGACGTGAAAGGGTACCAGTCTTGTCGGGGATTGGGAACCCTTCGCGAGAATGTCCAAAGTTTCAGCGGGATTTCCAAAATGTTGAGAGGAACTCGAATCATGTCAACCTTGGTTTTGAGAATCTCTCCCGGAGTTTGAGAGATTTGGACGTGAAAGGGTACCAGTCTTGTCGGGGATTGGGAACCCTTCGCGAGGATGTCCAAAGTTTCAGCGGGATTTCCAAAATGTTGAGAGGAACTCGAGACATGTCAACCTTGGTTTTGAGAATCTCTCCCGGAGTTTGAGAGATTTGGACGTGAAAGGGTACCAGTCTTGTCGGGGATTGGGAACCCTTCGCGAGAATGTCCAAAGTTTCAGCGGGATTTCCAAAATGTTGAGAGGAACTCGAAACATGTCAACCTCGGTTTTGAGAATCTCTCCCGGAGTTTGAGAGATTTGGACGTGAAAGGGTACCAGTCTTGTCGGGGATTGGGAACCCTTCGCGAGAATGTCCAAAGTTTCAGCGGGATTTCCAAAATGTTGAGAGGAACTCGAATCATGTCAACCTTGGTTTTGAGAATCTCTCCCGGAGTTTGAGAGATTTGGACGTGAAAGGGTACCAGTCTTGTCGGGGATTGGGAACCCTTCGCGAGGATGTCCAAAGTTTCAGCGGGATTTCCAAAATGTTGAGAGGAACTCGAAACATGTCAACCTTGGTTTTGAGAATCTCTCCCGGAGTTTGAGAGATTTGGACGTGAAAGGGTACCAGTCTTGTCGGGGATTGGGAACCCTTCGCGAGAATGTCCAAAGTTTCAGCGGGATTTCCAAAATGTTGAGAGGAACTCGAAACATGTCAACCTCGGTTTTGAGAATCTCTCCCGGAGTTTGAGAGATTTGGACGTGAAAGGGTACCAGTCTTGTCGGGGATTGGGAACCCTTCGCGAGAATGTCCAAAGTTTCAGCGGGATTTCCAAAATGTTGAGAGGAACTCGAAACATGTCAACCTCGGGTTTGAGAATCTCTCCCGGAGTTTGAGAGATTTGGACGTGAAAGGGTACCAGTCTTGTCGGTGATTGGGAACCCTTCTCCAGAATGTCCAAAGTTTCAGCGGGATTTCTAAAATGTTGAGAGGAACTCGAAACATGTCAACCTCGGTTTTGAGAATCTCTCCCGGAGTTTGAGAGATTTGGACGTGAAAGGGTACCAGTCTTGTCGGGGATTGGGAACCCTTCGCGAGGATGTCCAAAGTTTCAGCGGGATTTCCAAAATGTTGAGAGGAACTCGAAACATGTCAACCTCGGTTTTGAGAATCTCTCCCGGAGTTTGAGAGATTTGGACGTGAAAGGGTACCAGTCTTGTCGGGGATTGGGAACCCTTCGCGAGAATGTCCAAAGTTTCAGCGGGATTTCCAAAATGTTGAGAGGAACTCGAATCATGTCAACCTTGGTTTTGAGAATCTCTCCCGGAGTTTGAGAGATTTGGACGTGAAAGGGTACCAGTCTTGTCGGGGATTGGGAACCCTTCGCGAGGATGTCCAAAGTTTCAGCGGGATTTCCAAAATGTTGAGAGGAACTCGAAACATGTCAACCTTGGTTTTGAGAATCTCTCCCGGAGTTTGAGAGATTTGGACGTGAAAGGGTACCAGTCTTGTCGGGGATTGGGAACCCTTCGCGAGAATGTCCAAAGTTTCAGCGGGATTTCCAAAATGTTGAGAGGAACTCGAAACATGTCAACCTCGGTTTTGAGAATCTCTCCCGGAGTTTGAGAGATTTGGACGTGAAAGGGTACCAGTCTTGTCGGGGATTGGGAACCCTTCGCGAGAATGTCCAAAGTTTCAGCGGGATTTCCAAAATGTTGAGAGGAACTCGAAACATGTCAACCTCGGTTTTGAGAATCTCTCCCGGAGTTTGAGAGATTTGGACGTGAAAGGGTACCAGTCTTGTCGGGGATTGGGAACCCTTCGCCAGAATGTCCAAAGTTTCAGCGGGATTTCCAAAATGTTGAGAGGAACTCGAATCATGTCAACCTTGGTTTTGAGAATCTCTCCCGGAGTTTGAGAGATTTGGACGTGAAAGGGTACCAGTCTTGTCGGGGATTGGGAACCCTTCACGAGAATGTCCAAAGTTTCAGCGGGATTTCCAAAATGTTGAGAGGAACTCGAATCATGTCAACCTCGGTTTTGAGAATCTCTCCCGGAGTTTGAGAGATTTGGACGTGAAAGGGTACCAGTCTTGTCGGGGATTGGGAACCCTTCGCGAGGATGTCCAAAGTTTCAGCGGGATTTCCAAAATGTTGAGAGGAACTCGAAACATGTCAACATTGGTTTTGAGAATCTCTCCCGGAGTTTGAGAGATTTGGACGTGAAAGGGTACCAGTCTTGTCGGGGATTGGGAACCCTTCGCGGGAATGTCCAAAGTTTCAGCGGGATTTCCAAAATGTTGAGAGGAACTCGAAACATGTCAACCTTGGTTTTGAGAATCTCTCCCGGAGTTTGAGAGATTTGGACGTGAAAGGGCACCAGTCTTGTCGGGGATTGGGAACCCTTCGCGAGAATGTCCAAAGTTTCAGCGGGATTTCCAAAATGTTGAGAGGAACTCGAAACATGTCAACCTCGGTTTTGAGAATCTCTCCCGGAGTTTGAGAGATTTGGACGTGAAAGGGTACCAGTCTTGTCGGGGATTGGGAACCCTTCGCCAGAATGTCCAAAGTTTCAGCGGGATTTCCAAAATGTTGAGAGGAACTCGAAACATGTCAACCTCGGTTTTGAGAATCTCTCCGGGAGTTTGAGAGATTTGGACGTGAAAGGGTACCAGTCTTGTCGGGGATTGGGAACCCTTCGCCAGAATGTCCAAAGTTTCAGCGGATTTCCAAAATGTTGAGAGGAACTCGAAACATGTCAACCTCGGTTTTGAGAATCTCTCCCGGAGTTTGAGAGATTTGGACGTGAAAGGGTACCAGTCTTGTCGGGGATTGGGAACCCTTCGCGAGAATGTCCAAAGTTTCAGCGGGATTTCCAAAATGTTGAGAGGAACTCGAATCATGTCAACCTCGGTTTTGAGAATCTCTCCCGGAGTTTGAGAGATTTGGACGTGAAAGGGTACCAGTCTTGTCGGGGATTGGGAACCCTTCACGAGAAGGTCCAAAGTTTCAGCGGGATTTCCAAAATGTTGAGAGGAACTCGAAATATGTCAACCTCGGTTTTGAGAATCTCTCCCGGAGTTTGAGAGATTTGGACGTGAAAGGGTACCAGTCTTGTCGGGGATTGGGAACCCTTCGCGAGAATGTCCAAAGTTTCAGCGGGATTTCCAAAATGTTGAGAGGAACTCGAAACATGTCAACCTCGGTTTTGAGAATCTCTCCCGGAGTTTGAGAGATTTGGACGTGAAAGGGTACCAGTCTTGTCGGGGATTGGGAACCCTTCTCCAGAATGTCCAAAGTTTCAGCGGGATTTCTAAAATGTTGAGAGGAACTCGAAACATGTCAACCTCGGTTTTGAGAATCTCTCCCGGAGTTTGAGAGATTTGGACGTGAAAGGGTACCAGTCTTGTCGGGGATTGGGAACCCTTCGCGAGGATGTCCAAAGTTTCAGCGGGATTTCCAAAATGTTGAGAGGAACTCGAAACATGTCAACCTCGGTTTTGAGAATCTCTCCCGGAGTTTGAGAGATTTGGACGTGAAAGGGTACCAGTCTTGTCGGGGATTGGGAACCCTTCGCGAGAATGTCCAAAGTTTCAGCGGGATTTCCAAAATGTTGAGAGGAACTCGAATCATGTCAACCTTGGTTTTGAGAATCTCTCCCGGAGTTTGAGAGATTTGGACGTGAAAGGGTACCAGTCTTGTCGGGGATTGGGAACCCTTCGCGAGGATGTCCAAAGTTTCAGCGGGATTTCCAAAATGTTGAGAGGAACTCGAGACATGTCAACCTTGGTTTTGAGAATCTCTCCCGGAGTTTGAGAGATTTGGACGTGAAAGGGTACCAGTCTTGTCGGGGATTGGGAACCCTTCGCGAGAATGTCCAAAGTTTCAGCGGGATTTCCAAAATGTTGAGAGGAACTCGAAACATGTCAACCTCGGTTTTGAGAATCTCTCCCGGAGTTTGAGAGATTTGGACGTGAAAGGGTACCAGTCTTGTCGGGGATTGGGAACCCTTCGCGAGAATGTCCAAAGTTTCAGCGGGATTTCCAAAATGTTGAGAGGAACTCGAATCATGTCAACCTTGGTTTTGAGAATCTCTCCCGGAGTTTGAGAGATTTGGACGTGAAAGGGTACCAGTCTTGTCGGGGATTGGGAACCCTTCGCGAGGATGTCCAAAGTTTCAGCGGGATTTCCAAAATGTTGAGAGGAACTCGAAACATGTCAACCTCGGTTTTGAGAATCTCTCCCGGAGTTTGAGAGATTTGGACGTGAAAGGGTACCAGTCTTGTCGGGGATTGGGAACCCTTCGCGAGAATGTCCAAAGTTTCAGCGGGATTTCCAAAATGTTGAGAGGAACTCGAAACATGTCAACCTCGGTTTTGAGAATCTCTCCCGGAGTTTGAGAGATTTGGACGTGAAAGGGTACCAGTCTTGTCGGGGATTGGGAACCCTTCGCGAGAATGTCCAAAGTTTCAGCGGGATTTCCAAAATGTTGAGAGGAACTCGAAACATGTCAACCTCGGTTTTGAGAATCTCTCCCGGAGTTTGAGAGATTTGGACGTGAAAGGGTACCAGTCTTGTCGGGGATTGGGAACCCTTCGCGAGAATGTCCAAAGTTTCAGCAGGATTTCCAAAATGTTGAGAGGAACTCGAATCATGTCAACCTTGGTTTTGAGAATCTCTCCCGGAGTTTGAGAGATTTGGACGTGAAAGGGTACCAGTCTTGTCGGGGATTGGGAACCCTTCACGAGAATGTCCAAAGTTTCAGCGGGATTTCCAAAATGTTGAGAGGAACTCGAATCATGTCAACCTCGGTTTTGAGAATCTCTCCCGGAGTTTGAGAGATTTGGACGTGAAAGGGTACCAGTCTTGTCGGGGATTGGGAACCCTTCGCGAGGATGTCCAAAGTTTCAGCGGGATTTCCAAAATGTTGAGAGGAACTCGAAACATGTCAACATTGGTTTTGAGAATCTCTCCCGGAGTTTGAGAGATTTGGACGTGAAAGGGTACCAGTCTTGTCGGGGATTGGGAACCCTTCGCGGGAATGTCCAAAGTTTCAGCGGGATTTCCAAAATGTTGAGAGGAACTCGAAACATGTCAACCTTGGTTTTGAGAATCTCTCCCGGAGTTTGAGAGATTTGGACGTGAAAGGGCACCAGTCTTGTCGGGGATTGGGAACCCTTCGCGAGAATGTCCAAAGTTTCAGCGGGATTTCCAAAATGTTGAGAGGAACTCGAAACATGTCAACCTCGGTTTTGAGAATCTCTCCCGGAGTTTGAGAGATTTGGACGTGAAAGGGTACCAGTCTTGTCGGGGATTGGGAACCCTTCGCCAGAATGTCCAAAGTTTCAGCGGGATTTCCAAAATGTTGAGAGGAACTCGAAACATGTCAACCTCGGTTTTGAGAATCTCTCCCGGAGTTTGAGAGATTTGGACGTGAAAGGGTACCAGTCTTGTCGGGGATTGGGAACCCTTCGCCAGAATGTCCAAAGTTTCAGCGGATTTCCAAAATGTTGAGAGGAACTCGAAACATGTCAACCTCGGTTTTGAGAATCTCTCCCGGAGTTTGAGAGATTTGGACGTGAAAGGGTACCAGTCTTGTCGGGGATTGGGAACCCTTCGCGAGAATGTCCAAAGTTTCAGCGGGATTTCCAAAATGTTGAGAGGAACTCGAATCATGTCAACCTCGGTTTTGAGAATCTCTCCCGGAGTTTGAGAGATTTGGACGTGAAAGGGTACCAGTCTTGTCGGGGATTGGGAACCCTTCACGAGAAGGTCCAAAGTTTCAGCGGGATTTCCAAAATGTTGAGAGGAACTCGAAATATGTCAACCTCGGTTTTGAGAATCTCTCCCGGAGTTTGAGAGATTTGGACGTGAAAGGGTACCAGTCTTGTCGGGGATTGGGAACCCTTCGCGAGAATGTCCAAAGTTTCAGCGGGATTTCCAAAATGTTGAGAGGAACTCGAAACATGTCAACCTCGGGTTTGAGAATCTCTCCCGGAGTTTGAGAGATTTGGACGTGAAAGGGTACCAGTCTTGTCGGGGATTGGGAACCCTTCGCGAGGATGTCCAAAGTTTCAGCGGGATTTCCAAAATGTTGAGAGGAACTCGAAACATGTCAACATTGGTTTTGAGAATCTCTCCCGGAGTTTGAGAGATTTGGACGTGAAAGGGTACCAGTCTTGTCGGGGATTGGGAACCCTTCGCGGGAATGTCCAAAGTTTCAGCGGGATTTCCAAAATGTTGAGAGGAACTCGAAACATGTCAACCTTGGTTTTGAGAATCTCTCCCGGAGTTTGAGAGATTTGGACGTGAAAGGGCACCAGTCTTGTCGGGGATTGGGAACCCTTCGCGAGAATGTCCAAAGTTTCAGCGGGATTTCCAAAATGTTGAGAGGAACTCGAAACATGTCAACCTCGGTTTTGAGAATCTCTCCCGGAGTTTGAGAGATTTGGACGTGAAAGGGTACCAGTCTTGTCGGGGATTGGGAACCCTTCGCCAGAATGTCCAAAGTTTCAGCGGGATTTCCAAAATGTTGAGAGGAACTCGAAACATGTCAACCTCGGTTTTGAGAATCTCTCCCGGAGTTTGAGAGATTTGGACGTGAAAGGGTACCAGTCTTGTCGGGGATTGGGAACCCTTCGCCAGAATGTCCAAAGTTTCAGCGGATTTCCAAAATGTTGAGAGGAACTCGAAACATGTCAACCTCGGTTTTGAGAATCTCTCCCGGAGTTTGAGAGATTTGGACGTGAAAGGGTACCAGTCTTGTCGGGGATTGGGAACCCTTCGCGAGAATGTCCAAAGTTTCAGCGGGATTTCCAAAATGTTGAGAGGAACTCGAATCATGTCAACCTCGGTTTTGAGAATCTCTCCCGGAGTTTGAGAGATTTGGACGTGAAAGGGTACCAGTCTTGTCGGGGATTGGGAACCCTTCACGAGAAGGTCCAAAGTTTCAGCGGGATTTCCAAAATGTTGAGAGGAACTCGAAATATGTCAACCTCGGTTTTGAGAATCTCTCCCGGAGTTTGAGAGATTTGGACGTGAAAGGGTACCAGTCTTGTCGGGGATTGGGAACCCTTCGCGAGAATGTCCAAAGTTTCAGCGGGATTTCCAAAATGTTGAGAGGAACTCGAAACATGTCAACCTCGGGTTTGAGAATCTCTCCCGGAGTTTGAGAGATTTGGACGTGAAAGGGTACCAGTCTTGTCGGGGATTGGGAACCCTTCTCCAGAATGTCCAAAGTTTCAGCGGGATTTCTAAAATGTTGAGAGGAACTCGAAACATGTCAACCTCGGTTTTGAGAATCTCTCCCGGAGTTTGAGAGATTTGGACGTGAAAGGGTACCAGTCTTGTCGGGGATTGGGAACCCTTCGCGAGGATGTCCAAAGTTTCAGCGGGATTTCCAAAATGTTGAGAGGAACTCGAAACATGTCAACCTCGGTTTTGAGAATCTCTCCCGGAGTTTGAGAGATTTGGACGTGAAAGGGTACCAGTCTTGTCGGGGATTGGGAACCCTTCGCGAGAATGTCCAAAGTTTCAGCGGGATTTCCAAAATGTTGAGAGGAACTCGAATCATGTCAACCTTGGTTTTGAGAATCTCTCCCGGAGTTTGAGAGATTTGGACGTGAAAGGGTACCAGTCTTGTCGGGGATTGGGAACCCTTCGCGAGGATGTCCAAAGTTTCAGCGGGATTTCCAAAATGTTGAGAGGAACTCGAGACATGTCAACCTTGGTTTTGAGAATCTCTCCCGGAGTTTGAGAGATTTGGACGTGAAAGGGTACCAGTCTTGTCGGGGATTGGGAACCCTTCGCGAGAATGTCCAAAGTTTCAGCGGGATTTCCAAAATGTTGAGAGGAACTCGAAACATGTCAACCTCGGTTTTGAGAATCTCTCCCGGAGTTTGAGAGATTTGGACGTGAAAGGGTACCAGTCTTGTCGGGGATTGGGAACCCTTCGCGAGAATGTCCAAAGTTTCAGCGGGATTTCCAAAATGTTGAGAGGAACTCGAAACATGTCAACCTCGGGTTTGAGAATCTCTCCCGGAGTTTGAGAGATTTGGACGTGAAAGGGTACCAGTCTTGTCGGGGATTGGGAACCCTTCGCCAGAGTGTCCAAAGTTTCAGCGGGATTTCCAAAATGTTGAGAGGAACTCGAAACATGTGAACCTTGGTTTTGAGAATCTCTCCCGGAGTTTGAGAGATTTGGACGTGAAAGGGTACCAGTCTTGTCGGGGATTGGGAACCCTTCGCCAGAATGTCCAAAGTTTCAGCGGGATTTCCAAAATGTTGAGAGGAACTCGAATCATGTCAACCTCGGTTTTGAGAATCTCTCCCGGAGTTTGAGAGATTTGGACGTGAAAGTGTACCAGTCTTGTCGGGGATTGGGAACTCTTCGCGAGAATGTCCAAAGTTTCAGCGGGATTTCCAAAATGTTGAGAGGAACTCGAAACATGTCAACCTCGGTTTTGAGAATCTCTCCCGGAGTTTGAGAGATTTGGACGTGAAAGGGTACCAGTCTTGTCGGGGATTGGGAACCCTTCGCCAGAATGTCCAAAGTTTCAGCGGGATTTCCAAAATGTTGAGAGGAACTCGAATCATGTCAACCTTGGTTTTGAGAATCTCTCCCGGAGTTTGAGAGATTTGGACGTGAAAGGGTACCAGTCTTGTCGGGGATTGGGAACCCTTCACGAGAATGTCCAAAGTTTCAGCGGGATTTCCAAAATGTTGAGAGGAACTCGAATCATGTCAACCTCGGTTTTGAGAATCTCTCCCGGAGTTTGAGAGATTTGGACGTGAAAGGGTACCAGTCTTGTCGGGGATTGGGAACCCTTCGCGAGAATGTCCAAAGTTTCAGCGGGATTTCCAAAATGTTGAGAGGAACTCGAAACATGTCAACCTTGGTTTTGAGAATCTCTCCCGGAGTTTGAGAGATTTGGACGTGAAAGGGTACCAGTCTTGTCGGGGATTGGGAACCCTTCGCCAGAATGTCCAAAGTTTCAGCGGGATTTCCAAAATGTTGAGAGGAACTCGAAACATGTCAACCTTGGTTTTGAGAATCTCTCCCGGAGTTTGAGAGATTTGGACGTGAAAGGGTACCAGTCTTGTCGGGGATTGGGAACCCTTCGCGAGGATGTCCAAAGTTTCAGCGGGATTTCCAAAATGTTGAGAGGAACTCGAAACATGTCAACCTTGGTTTTGAGAATCTCTCCCGGAGTTTGAGAGATTTGGACGTGAAAGGGTACCAGTCTTGTCGGGGATTGGGAACCCTTCGCGGGAATGTCCAAAGTTTCAGCGGGATTTCCAAAATGTTGAGAGGAACTCGAAACATGTCAACCTTGGTTTTGAGAATCTCTCCCGGAGTTTGAGAGATTTGGACGTCAAAGGGTACCAGTCTTGTCGGGGATTGGGAACCCTTCGCGAGAATGTCCAAAGTTTCAGCGGGATTTCCAAAATGTTGAGAGGAACTCGAAACATGTCAACCTCGGTTTTGAGAATCTCTCCCGGAGTTTGAGAGATTTGGACGTGAAAGGGTACCAGTCTTGTCGGGGATTGGGAACCCTTCGCCAGAATGTCCAAAGTTTCAGCGTGATTTCCAAAATGTTGAGAGGAACTCGAAACATGTCAACCTCGGTTTTGAGAATCTCTCCCGGAGTTTGAGAGATTTGGACGTGAAAGGGTACCAGTCTTGTCGGGGATTGGGAACCCTTCGCCAGAATGTCCAAAGTTTCAGCGGATTTCCAAAATGTTGAGAGGAACTCGAAACATGTGAACCTTGGTTTTGAGAATCTCTCCCGGAGTTTGAGAGATTTGGACGTGAAAGGGTACCAGTCTTGTCGGGGATTGGGAACCCTTCGCCAGAATGTCCAAAGTTTCAGCGGGATTTCCAAAATGTTGAGAGGAACTCGAATCATGTCAACCTTGGTTTTGAGAATCTCTCCCGGAGTTTGAGAGATTTGGACGTGAAAGGGTACCAGTCTTGTCGGGGATTGGGAACCCTTCGCGAGAAGGTCCAAAGTTTCAGCGGGATTTCCAAAATGTTGAGAGGAACTCGAAATATGTCAACCTCGGTTTTGAGAATCTCTCCCGGAGTTTGAGAGATTTGGACGTGAAAGGGTACCAGTCTTGTCGGGGATTGGGAACCCTTCGCGAGAATGTCCAAAGTTTCAGCGGGATTTCCAAAATGTTGAGAGGAACTCGAAACATGTCAACCTCGGGTTTGAGAATCTCTCCCGGAGTTTGAGAGATTTGGACGTGAAAGGGTACCAGTCTTGTCGGTGATTGGGAACCCTTCTCCAGAATGTCCAAAGTTTCAGCGGGATTTCTAAAATGTTGAGAGGAACTCGAAACATGTCAACCTCGGTTTTGAGAATCTCTCCCGGAGTTTGAGAGATTTGGACGTGAAAGGGTACCAGTCTTGTCGGGGATTGGGAACCCTTCGCGAGGATGTCCAAAGTTTCAGCGGGATTTCCAAAATGTTGAGAGGAACTCGAAACATGTCAACCTCGGTTTTGAGAATCTCTCCCGGAGTTTGAGAGATTTGGACGTGAAAGGGTACCAGTCTTGTCGGGGATTGGGAACCCTTCGCCAGAATTTCCAAAGTTTCAGCGGGATTTCCAAAATGTTGAGAGGAACTCGAAACATGTGAACCTTGGTTTTGAGAATCTCTCCCGGAGTTTGAGAGATTTGGACGTCAAAGGGCACCAGTCTTGTCGGGGATTGGGAACCCTTCGCGAGGATGTCCAAAGTTTCAGCGGGATTTCCAAAATGTTGAGAGGAACTCGAAACATGTGAACCTTGGTTTTGAGAATCTCTCCCGGAGTTTGAGAGATTTGGACGTGAAAGGGTACCAGTCTTGTCGGGGATTGGGAACCCTTCGCGAGAATGTCCAAAGTTTCAGCGGGATTTCCAAAATGTTGAGAGGAACTCGAAACATGTCAACCTCGGTTTTGAGAATCTCTCCCGGAGTTTGAGAGATTTGGACGTGAAAGGGTACCAGTCTTGTCGGGGATTGGGAACCCTTCGCGAGAATGTCCAAAGTTTCAGCGGGATTTCCAAAATGTTGAGAGGAACTCGAAACATGTCAACCTCGGGTTTGAGAATCTCTCCCGGAGTTTGAGAGATTTGGACGTGAAAGGGTACCAGTCTTGTCGGGGATTGGGAACCCTTCGCCAGAGTGTCCAAAGTTTCAGCGGGATTTCCAAAATGTTGAGAGGAACTCGAAACATGTGAACCTTGGTTTTGAGAATCTCTCCCGGAGTTTGAGAGATTTGGACGTGAAAGGGTACCAGTCTTGTCGGGGATTGGGAACCCTTCGCGAGAATGTCCAAAGTTTCAGCGGGATTTCCAAAATGTTGAGAGGAACTCGAATCATGTCAACCTCGGTTTTGAGAATCTCTCCCGGAGTTTGAGAGATTTGGACGTGAAAGGGTACCAGTCTTGTCGGGGATTGGGAACCCTTCGCCAGAATGTCCAAAGTTTCAGCGGGATTTCCAAAATGTTGAGAGGAACTCGAAACATGTCAACCTTGGTTTTGAGAATCTCTCCCGGAGTTTGAGAGATTTGGACGTGAAAGGGTACCAGTCTTGTCGGGGATTGGGAACCCTTCGCGAGAATGTCCAAAGTTTCAGCGGGATTTCCAAAATGTTGAGAGGAACTCGAAACATGTCAACCTCGGGTTTGAGAATCTCTCCCGGAGTTTGAGAGATTTGGACGTGAAAGGGTACCAGTCTTGTCGGGGATTGGGAACCCTTCACGAGAATGTCCAAAGTTTCAGCGGGATTTCCAAAATGTTGAGAGGAACTCGAAACATGTCAACCTTGGTTTTGAGAATCTCTCCCGGAGTTTGAGAGATTTGGACGTGAAAGGGTACCAGTCTTGTCGGGGATTGGGAACCCTTCGCGAGAATGTCCAAAGTTTCAGCGGGATTTCCAAAATGTTGAGAGGAACTCGAAACATGTCAACCTCAGTTTTGAGAATCTCTCCCGGAGTTTGAGAGATTTGGACGTGAAAGGGTACCAATCTTGTCGGGGATTGGGAACACTTCGCCAGAATGTCCAAAGTTTCAGCGGGATTTCCAAAATGTTGAGAGGAACTCGAATCATGTCAACCTCGGTTTTGAGAATCTCTCCCGGAGTTTGAGAGATTTGGACGTGAAAGGGTACCAGTCTTGTCGGGGATTGGGAACCCTTCGCGAGAATGTCCAAAGTTTCAGCGGGATTTCCAAAATGTTGAGAGGAACTCGAATCATGTCAACCTCGGTTTTGAGAATCTCTCCCGGAGTTTGAGAGATTTGGACGTGAAAGGGTACCAGTCTTGTCGGGGATTGGGAACCCTTCGCCAGAATGTCCAAAGTTTCAGCGGGATTTCCAAAATGTTGAGAGGAACTCGAAACATGTCAACCTTGGTTTTGAGAATCTCTCCCGGAGTTTGAGAGATTTGGACGTGAAAGGGTACCAGTCTTGTCGGGGATTGGGAACCCTTCGCGAGAATGTCCAAAGTTTCAGCGGGATTTCCAAAATGTTGAGAGGAACTCGAAACATGTCAACCTCGGTTTTGAGAATCTCTCCCGGAGTTTGAGAGATTTGGACGTGAAAGGGTACCAGTCTTGTCGGGGATTGGGAACCCTTCGCGAGAATGTCCAAAGTTTCAGCGGGATTTCCAAAATGCTGAGAGGAACTCGAAACATGTCAACCTCGGTTTTGAGAATCTCTCCCGGAGTTTGAGAGATTTGGACGTGAAAGGGTACCAGTCTTGTCGGGGATTGGGAACCCTTCGCGAGAATGTCCAAAGTTTCAGCGGGATTTCCAAAATGTTGAGAGGAACTCGAATCATGTCAACCTCGGTTTTGAGAATCTCTCCCGGAGTTTGAGAGATTTGGACGTGAAAGGGTACCAGTCTTGTCGGGGATTGGGAACCCTTCGCGAGAATGTCCAAAGTTTCAGCAGGATTTCCAAAATGTTGAGAGGAACTCGAAACATGTCAACCTTGGTTTTGAGAATCTCTCCCGGAGTTTGAGAGATTTGGACGTGAAAGGGTACCAGTCTTGTCGGGGATTGGGAACCCTTCGCGAGAATGTCCAAAGTTTCAGCGGGATTTCCAAAATGTTGAGAGGAACTCGAAACATGTCAACCTCGGTTTTGAGAATCTCTCCCGGAGTTTGAGAGATTTGGACGTGAAAGGGTACCAGTCTTGTCGGGGATTGGGTACCCTTCGCCAGAATGTCCAAAGTTTCAGCGGGATTTCCAAAATGTTGAGAGGAACTCGAAACATGTCAACCTCGGTTTTGAGAATCTCTCCCGGAGTTTGAGAGATTTGGACGTGAAAGGGTACCAGTCTTGTCGGGGATTGGGAACCCTTCACGAGAATGTCCAAAGTTTCAGCGGGATTTCCAAAATGTTGAGAGGAACTCGAATCATGTCAACGTTGGTTTTGAGAATCTCTCCCGGAGTTTGAGAGATTTGGACGTGAAAGGGTACCAGTCTTGTCGGGGATTGGGAACCCTTCGCCAGAATGTCCAAAGTTTCAGCGGGATTTCCAAAATGTTGAGAGGAACTCGAATCATGTCAACCTCGGTTTTGAGAATCTCTCCCGGAGTTTGAGAGATTTGGACGTGAAAGGGTACCAGTCTTGTCGGGGATTGGGAACCCTTCGCCAGAATGTCCAAAGTTTCAGCGGGATTTCCAAAATGTTGAGAGGAACTCGAAACATGTGAACCTTGGTTTTGAGAATCTCTCCCGGAGTTTGAGAGATTTGGACGTGAAAGGGTACCAGTCTTGTCGGGGATTGGGAACCCTTCTCGAGAATGTCCAAAGTTTCAGCGGGATTTCCAAAATGTTGAGAGGAACTCGAAACATGTCAACCTTGGTTTTGAGAATCTCTCCCGGAGTTTGAGAGATTTGGACGTGAAAGGGTACCAGTCTTGTCGGGGATTGGGAACCCTTCGCGAGAATGTCCAAAGTTTCAGCGGGATTTCCAAAATGTTGAGAGGAACTCGAAACATGTCAACCTTGGTTTTGAGAATCTCTCCCGGAGTTTGAGAGATTTGGACGTGAAAGGGTACCAGTCTTGTCGGGGATTGGGAACCCTTCGCGAGAATGTCCAAAGTTTCAGCGGGATTTCCAAAATGTTGAGAGGAACTCGAAACATGTCAACCTTGGTTTTGAGAATCTCTCCCGGAGTTTGAGAGACTTCGACGTGAAAGGGTACCAGTCTTGTCGGGGATTGGGAACCCTTCGCCACACTGTCCAAAGTTTCAGCGGGATTTCCAAAATGTTGAGAGGAACTCGAAACATGTCAACCTCGGTTTTGAGAATCTCTCCCGGAGTTTGAGAGATTTGGACGTGAAAGGGTACCAGTCTTGTCGGGGATTGGGAACCCTTCGCCAGAATGTCCAAAGTTTCAGCGGGATTTCCAAAATGTTGAGAGGAACTCGAATCATGTCAACCTTGGTTTTGAGAATCTCTCCCGGAGTTTGAGAGATTTGGACGTGAAAGGGTACCAGTCTTGTCGGGGATTGGGAACCCTTCGCCAGAATGTCCAAAGTTTCAGCGGGATTTCCAAAATGTTGAGAGGAACTCGAAATATGTCAACCTCGGTTTTGAGAATCTCTCCCGGAGTTTGAGAGATTTGGACGTGAAAGGGTATCACAGTATCACAGTATCACAGTATGTTTGGGATTGGAAGGGACCTCAAAAGATCATCTAGTCCAATCCCCCTGCTGGAGCAGGAACACCTAGGTGAGGTCGCACAGGAACATGTCCAGGCGGGTTTTGAATGTCTCCAGAGAAGGAGACTCCACAACTTCCCTGGGCAGCCTGTTCCAGTGCTCTGTCACCCTCACTGAGAAGAAGTTTCTTCTCAAATTTAAGTGGAACCTCTTGTGTTCCAGCTTGATCCCATTACCCCTTGTCCTATCATTGTTTGCCACTGAGAAGAGTCTGGCTCCATCCTCATGGCACTCACCCTTTATATATTTATAAACATTAATAAGGTCCCCCCTTAGTCTCCTCTTCTCCAAACTAAAGAGACCCAGCTCCCTCAGCCTTTCTTCATAAGGGAGGTGCTCCACTCCCTTAATCATCTTCGTTGCCCTACGCTGGACCCTCTCCAGCAGTTCCCTGTCCTTCTTGAACTGAGGGGCCCAGAACTGGACACAATATTCCAGATGTGGTCTCACCAGGGCAGAGTAGAGGGGAAGGAGGACCTCTCTCGATCTACTAACCACCCCCCTTCTAATACACCCCAGGATGCCATTGGCCTTCCTGGCCACAAGGGCACAGTGCTGGCTCATGGTCATCCTGTTGTCCACCAGGACCCCCAGGTCCCTTTCCCCTACACTGCTCTCTAATATGTAATCTCCCAACCTATACTGGAACCTGGGGTTGTTCCTGCCCAGATGCAGGACTCTACACTTGTCCTTGTTAAATTTCATCAGGTTATTCCCTGCCCAGCTCTCCAGCCTGTCCAGGTCCCGCTGGATGGCAGCACAGCCCTCCGGCGTGTCAGCCACTCCTCCCAGCTTGGTGTCATCAGCAAACTTGCTGATAGTACACTCAATTCCCTCGTCCAAGTCATTAATGAATATATTGAATAATATTGGCCCCAGCACTGACCCTTGGGGCACTCCACTAGATACTGGCCTCCAACTAGACTCCGCACCATTGACTACCACTCTCTGGCTTCTCTCCCTAAGCCAGTTTGCAACCCACCTCACTACTCTATTGTCTAGACCACACCTCCTCAACTTAGCTGTGAGGATGCTGTGGGAGACTGTGTCAAAGGCTTTACTGAAGTCAAGGTAGACAACATCCACCGCTCTGCCACCATCCATCCACCTTGTTACATTCTCATAAAAGGCTATGAGGTTGGTCAAGCATGACCTACCCTTGGTAAAGCCATGCTGACTGCCCCTAATAACCCTCTTATCCTTGATATGCCTTGAGATGGCACCAAGGACAAGCTGTTCCATTACTTTCCCAGGGACAGAGGTGAGGCTGACCGGTCTATAATTACCCGGGTCCTCCTTCTTGCCCTTTTTGAAGACTGGAGTGACATTTGCTTTCCTCCAATCCTCGGGCACCTCTCCCGTTTCCCAAGACTTGGCAAAGATGATGGAGAGCGGTCCAGCAATGACTTCAGCCAGCTCCCTCAGCACCCGCGGATGCATCCCATCTGGACCCATGGATTTATGAATGTCCAGACTATTTAATTGCTCCCTAACCCAGTCCTCATCGACTAAAGCAAACTCCTCCATTGACCTGGCTTCATCCAGGGTCTCAGGGGTACAGGGCTCCCCAGGACAGCCTCCGGCAGAGTAGACAGAGACAAAGAAGGCATTCAGTAATTCTGCCTTCTCTGTATCTTCTGCCACCAGGGCACCCACCCCATTCATCAGTGGGCCTACATTGCCTCTGGTATTAGTTTTATCTGCTATGTATTTGAAAAAGTTCTTTTTGCTGTCCTTGACCCCTCTCGCCAGCTGTAATTCTAAGGAGGCCTTGGCTATCCTAGCTGCCTTCCTATATCCTCTAACAGCAGCCTTATATTCCTCCCAAGTGGCCAGCCCCTGCTTCCATGACCTGTAAACTCTCCTCTTCTGCTTGAGCATACCCAACAGCTCCCTATTCAACCACGCAGGCCTCCTGGCTCCCTTCCTTGACTTCCTACGTGTGGGGATGCTCTGATCCTGAGCGTGGAAGAAGCAATCACTGAATGCCACCCAGCTATCTTGGGCCCCTTTTCCTTCAAGCAGTCTTGCCCATGGGATTTCCCCCAGCAATTGCTTGAAAAGGCCAAAGTTAGCCCTGCTGAAGTCCAGGGTTGCAATTCTACTTGCTATTCTGTTCCTGCCACAGGAGATGCTGAACTCCACCATCTCGTGGTCACTGCAACCCAGGCAGCCCTCAACCTTTACTGCTTCGACCAGACCCTCCTTGTTAGTGAGGATGAGATCCAGCAGTGCACCTCTCCTAGTCGGCTCCTCCACCATCTGCATGAGGAAGTTATCATCAATGCACTGGAGGAACCTCCTGGACTGTGGCTGGCTGGCTGAATGGTCCTTCCAGCAAACATCAGGGAAGTTAAAATCACCCACAACAACCATGGCCTGTGACTGTGAGGCCACTCTCAGCTGCCCATAGAAGGCCTCATCAACTTCCTCAGCCTGATCTGGTGGCCTGTAGCAGACGCCCACAACAGTGTCAGCCCTGCCAGCCTGCCCCTTGATCCTGATCCATACACTCTCAACTCGCTCGTCATCCGCTCCTGGGCAGAATTTAGTACATTGTAGTTGCTGTCTCACATAGAGAGCAACTCCACCACCACGCCTGGCTGGTCTGTCTTTCCTGAAAAGGGCATAGCCATCCATGACCACATTCCAGTCATGTGAACTGTCCCACCATGTTTCTGTAATTGCCACCAGATCATAATCTCCCGACCGAACATAGGATTCTAGCTCCTCCTGCTTATTCCCCATGCTGCGCGCATTGGTATACAGGCATTTCAGGGAGCGAGCAGAGCACACCAGTTTCTCCCTAGGGGCATAGGAGGCCACCCGGTCCTCATCAGTTTTAGATTGCAGCCCCACTGGGACAAGCCCAGCTACAACCCCATCCCCCTTCGAGCCTAGTTTAAAGCTCTCCAAATGAGCCCAGCTAATTCCTGCCCCAGCATCCTTTTGCCCCTACGAGATAAACCTTTCCCATGTGACAGTGTCCGGACTGGTGTCTTATAAAACCAACCATTATCAAAAAATCCAAAGCCCTGCCTGTAGCACCAGTCTTGGAGCCAACCATTTAGAGAGTGAATTTTCCTATTCCATCCCACATCATCACTTGAAGATGGAAGGAGTGAAGAGAAGATCACTTGAGCCCCTGAGTCTTTCACCATCCTTCCCAAGACCTTGAAATCATTCTTCATCCCCCTCAGACTACGGGAAGCAGCTTCCTCCCCATCTGTCTGGAAGACCAGCAGCGGGTAGTAGTCCGTCGGGTGCACCAGTTTGGGGAGCTCTCTAGCGATGTCCTTGATTCGGGCTCCAGGGAGACTACAAACTTCCCTAAGATGAGGGTCAACTCTGCATATTGGGCCCTCTGTTCCTTTCAGAAGGGAGTTTCCTATTACAATCACCCTTCTTTCTTTCTTATCAGAGGCAGTCTTAAGTTGTGAGGTCGACTGCCTCTTCCTACGTGATCTTGTAGGCTTGTTGGCTTGTAGGCTTGGCACCACCTCCTCACCTACCTCTTCTTCAAGATCCAGGGCCTCAAACCTATTACGGAGGGGCACCTGGGGAGGCAAAGCAGGCAGGGAGGGGGGCTGCCCGTGACGCCGAACCGGAATACGCTTCCAACCCTTGTCGTCCTTTCGGTCCCCTAACTCTGCCCGAGAGCAACAAGGGTGGGGCCGTCTCAGGACTTCTGCCTCTGTCCGAGAGGGCAGGAGGTCCATCTCCTTTTGGGAGGTACCTCCCTGTGACCTTTCCGACTGGCACGTCAGGGTGTTACTCCACCAGTCGATCTCCCTTTCGCACTCCCTGATGGTCCTCAGCGTCTCAACCTCCTCCTTAAGTTTGACGACCATGTCGAGCAGATCTTGCACCTGCTCACACCTGACACAGGTGGAGTGCTGGCCTCCCTGCCCCGGCAGCAGCAGGCTCTGGCACTCCCTGCAGCCGGAGACCTGAACAGCCACCGTTCGGGACAGAGCCTCAGTCTGTGTAGCCACAGTCTGTTTGAGGCAAGCTCTCCTTCTGGAGGCGACCATGGTTGTCAGCAGTCTGGGGCGCTGGCAGTAAGCTAGAAGGGCTGACAAGCAACAAGTGCTCTCTGCACCCTGCTGCACGAGCTACCACACCCGCTGCTACAGCACAGTGTGGGTGGGACTCACCTGCTACACAAGCTGGTTGCTCCTCCCTACACCAGGTGGGCAGCGACTAGTCGCTGCCCTCCCAAAGGCTTTTTCAAGGTAAGGGGAGGGGGTGTGGTCGCCGTCACCGTGGGAACGCCCCCCGCCACGTCAGCCTCTCTCTCGCAATGGCTGCCGGGGCTTTGGCGATCGGGACCCGCCGGCAATCAGGCTGTCCCTGTACGTTTCCCTCTGAGCTTCCTAATCTCGGCTGAACCTCGTGGTCTGCTGAACCCCGCCGGCTCCGGCTCTCGCTGGGCTGGCTCCGATCAGCTGACTGAATGCTAGTATCGAGTTTCAGCCGCTTTTAAACCTCCCGCCGTCACCGTGGGAACGCCCCCCGCCACGTCAGCCGCTCTCTCGCAATGGCTGCCGGGGCTTTGGCGATCGGGACCCGCCGGCAATCAGGCTGTCCCTGTACGTTTCCCTCTGAGCTTCCTAATCTCGGCTGAACCTCGTGGTCTGCTGAACCCCGCCGGCTCCGGCTCTCGCTGGGCTGGCTCCGATCAGCTGACTGAATGCTAGTATCGAGTTTCAGCCGCTTTTAAACCTCCCGCCGTCACCGTGGGAACCAGTCTTGTCGGGGATTGGGAACCCTTCTCGAGAATGTCCAAAGTTTCAGCGGGATTTCCAAAATGTTGAGAGGAACTCGAAACATGTCAACCTTGGTTTTGAGAATCTCTCCCGGAGTTTGAGAGATTTGGACGTGAAAGGGTACCAGTCTTGTCGGGGATTGGGAACCCTTCGCGAGAATGTCCAAAGTTTCAGCGGGATTTCCAAAATGTTGAGAGGAACTCGAAACATGTGAACCTTGGTTTTGAGAATCTCTCCCGGAGTTTGAGAGATTTGGACGTGAAAGGGTACCAGTCTTGTCGGGGATTGGGAACCCTTCGCCAGAATGTCCAAAGTTTCAGCGGGATTTCCAAAATGTTGAGAGGAACTCGAAACATGTCAACCTCGGTTTTGAGAATCTCTCCCGGAGTTTGAGAGATTTGGACGTGAAAGGGTACCAGTCTTGTCGGGGATTGGGAACCCTTCGCGAGAATGTCCAAAGTTTCAGCGGGATTTCCAAAATGTTGAGAGGAACTCGAATCATGTCAACCTCGGTTTTGAGAATCTCTCCCGGAGTTTGAGAGATTTGGACGTGAAAGGGTACCAGTCTTGTCGGGGATTGGGAACCCTTCGCGAGAATGTCCAAAGTTTCAGCAGGATTTCCAAAATGTTAGAGGAACTCGAAACATGTCAACCTTGGTTTTGAGAATCTCTCCCGGAGTTTGAGAGATTTGGACGTGAAAGGGTACCAGTCTTGTCGGGGATTGGGAACCCTTCGCGAGAATGTCCAAAGTTTCAGCGGGATTTCCAAAATGTTGAGAGGAACTCGAAACATGTCAACCTCGGTTTTGAGAATCTCTCCCAGAGTTTGAGAGATTTGGACGTGAAAGGGTACCAGTCTTGTCGGGGATTGGGAACCCTTCGCCAGAATGTCCAAAGTTTCAGCGGGATTTCCAAAATGTTGAGAGGAACTCGAAACATGTCAACCTCGGTTTTGAGAATCTCTCCCGGAGTTTGAGAGATTTGGACGTGAAAGGGTACCAGTCTTGTCGGGGATTGGGAACCCTTCGCGAGAATGTCCAAAGTTTCAGCGGGATTTCCAAAATGTTGAGAGGAACTCGAATCATGTCAACCTTGGTTTTGAGAATCTCTCCCGGAGTTTGAGAGATTTGGACGTGAAAGGGTACCAGTCTTGTCGGGGATTGGGAACCCTTCGCCAGAATGTCCAAAGTTTCAGCGGGATTTCCAAAATGTTGAGAGGAACTCGAATCATGTCAACCTCGGTTTTGAGAATCTCTCCCGGAGTTTGAGAGATTTGGACGTGAAAGGGTACCAGTCTTGTCGGGGATTGGGAACCCTTCGCGAGAATGTCCAAAGTTTCAGCGGGATTTCCAAAATGTTGAGAGGAACTCGAAACATGTCAACCTTGGTTTTGAGAATCTCTCCCGGAGTTTGAGAGACTTCGACGTGAAAGGGTACCAGTCTTGTCGGGGATTGGGAACCCTTCGCCACACTGTCCAAAGTTTCAGCGGGATTTCCAAAATGTTGAGAGGAACTCGAAACATGTCAACCTCGGTTTTGAGAATCTCTCCCGGAGTTTGAGAGATTTGGACGTGAAAGGGTACCAGTCTTGTCGGGGATTGGGAACCCTTCGCCAGAATGTCCAAAGTTTCAGCGGGATTTCCAAAATGTTGAGAGGAACTCGAATCA
Organism: Streptopelia decaocto; assembly: GCF_964273445.1. Taxonomy (NCBI): domain Eukaryota; kingdom Metazoa; phylum Chordata; class Aves; order Columbiformes; family Columbidae; genus Streptopelia; species Streptopelia decaocto. Next base: position 568,584 of record NW_028117226.1, on the reverse strand, counting down.
TGTCAACCTTGGTTTTGAGACTCTCTCCCGGAGTTTGAGAGATTTGGACGTGAAAGGGTACCAGTCTTGTCGGGGATTGGGAACCCTTCGCCAGAATGTCCAAAGTTTCAGCGGGATTTCCAAAATGTTGAGAGGAACTCGAAATATGTCAACCTCGGTTTTGAGAATCTCTCCCGGAGTTTGAGAGATTTGGACGTGAAAGGGTACCAGTCTTGTCGGGGATTGGGAACCCTTCGCGAGAATGTCCAAAGTTTCAGCGGGATTTCCAAAATGTTGAGAGGAACTCGAAACATGTCAACCTCGGTTTTGAGAATCTCTCCCGGAGTTTGAGAGATTTGGACGTGAAAGGGTACCAGTCTTGTCGGGGATTGGGAACCCTTCGCGAGAATGTCCAAAGTTTCAGCGGGATTTCCAAAATGTTGAGAGGAACTCGAAACATGTCAACCTTGGTTTTGAGAATCTCTCCCGGAGTTTGAGAGATTTGGACGTGAAAGGGTACCAGTCTTGTCGGGGATTGGGAACCCTTCGCCAGAATGTCCAAAGTTTCAGCGGGATTTCCAAAATGTTGAGAGGAACTCGAAACATGTCAACCTTGGTTTTGAGAATCTCTCCCGGAGTTTGAGAGATTTGGACGTGAAAGGGTACCAGTCTTGTCGGGGATTGGGAACCCTTCACGAGAATGTCCAAAGTTTCAGCGGGATTTCCAAAATGTTGAGAGGAACTCGAAACATGTCAACCTCGGTTTTGAGAATCTCTCCCGGAGTTTGAGAGATTTGGACGTGAAAGGGTACCAGTCTTGTCGGGGATTGGGAACCCTTCGCGAGAATGTCCAAAGTTTCAGCGGGATTTCCAAAATGTTGAGAGGAACTCGAAACATGTCAAGCTCGGTTTTGAAAATCTCTCCCGGAGTTTGAGAGATTTGGACGTGAAAGGGTACCAGTCTTGTCGGGGATTGGGAACCCTTCGCGAGAATGTCCAAAGTTTCAGCGGGATTTCCAAAATGTTGAGAGGAACTCGAAACATGTCAACCTTGGTTTTGAGAATCTCTCCCGGAGTTTGAAAAATTTGGACGTGAAAGGGTACCAGTCTTGTCGGGGATTGGGAACCCTTCGCCAGAATGTCCAAAGTTTCAGCGGGATTTCCAAAATGTTGAAAGGAACTCGAAACATGTCAACCTTGGTTTTGAGAATCTCTCCCGGAGTTTGAGAGATTTGGACGTGAAAGGGTACCAGTCTTGTCGGGGATTGGGAACCCTTCGCCAGAATGTCCAAAGTTTCAGCGGGATTTCCAAAATGTTGAGAAGAACTCGAAACATGTCAACCTTGGTTTTGAGAATCTCTCCCGGAGTTTGAGAGATTTGGACGTGAAAGGGTACCAGTCTTGTCGGGGATTGGGAACCCTTCGCCAGAATGTCCAAAGTTTCAGCGGGATTTCCAAAATGTTGAGAGGAACTCGAAACATGTGAACCTTGGTTTTGAGAATCTCTCCCGGAGTTTGAGAGATTTGGACGTGAAAGGGTACCAGTCTTGTCGGGGATTGGGAACCCTTCTCGAGAATGTCCAAAGTTTCAGTGGGATTTCCAAAATGTTGAGAGGAACTCGAAACATGTGAACCTTGGTTTTGAGAATCTCTCCCGGAGTTTGAGAGATTTGGACGTGAAAGGGTACCAGTCTTGTCGGGGATTGGGAACCCTTCGCGAGAATGTCCAAAGTTTCAGCGGGATTTCCAAAATGTTGAGAGGAACTGGAAACATGTCAACCTTGGTTTTGAGAATCTCTCCCGGAGTTTGAGAGACTTCGACGTGAAAGGGTACCAGTCTTGTCGGGGATTGGGAACCCTTCGCCACACTGTCCAAAGTTTCAGCGGGATTTCCAAAATGTTGAGAGGAACTCGAAACATGTCAACCTCGGTTTTGAGAATCTCTCCCGGAGTTTGAGAGATTTGGACGTGAAAGGGTACCAGTCTTGTCGGGGATTGGGAACCCTTCGCCAGAATGTCCAAAGTTTCAGCGGGATTTCCAAAATGTTGAGAGGAACTCGAATCATGTCAACCTTGGTTTTGAGACTCTCTCCCGGAGTTTGAGAGATTTGGACGTGAAAGGGTACCAGTCTTGTCGGGGATTGGGAACCCTTCGCCAGAATGTCCAAAGTTTCAGCGGGATTTCCAAAATGTTGAGATGAACTCGAAATATGTCAACCTCGGTTTTGAGAATCTCTCCCGGAGTTTGAGAGATTTGGACGTGAAAGGGTACCAGTCTTGTCGGGGATTGGGAACCCTTCGCGAGAATGTCCAAAGTTTCAGCGGGATTTCCAAAATGTTGAGAGGAACTCGAAACATGTCAACCTCGGTTTTGAGAATCTCTCCCGGAGTTTGAGAGATTTGGACGTGAAAGGGTACCAGTCTTGTCGGGGATTGGGAACCCTTCGCGAGAATGTCCAAAGTTTCAGCGGGATTTCCAAAATGTTGAGAGGAACTCGAAACATGTCAACCTTGGTTTTGAGAATCTCTCCCGGAGTTTGAAAAATTTGGACGTGAAAGGGTACCAGTCTTGTCGGGGATTGGGAACCCTTCGCCACACTTTCCAAAGTTTCAGCGGGATTTCCAAAATGTTGAGAGGAACTTGAAACATGTCAACCTCGGTTTTGAAAATCTCTCCCGGAGTTTGAGAGATTTGGACGTGAAAGGGTACCAGTCTTGTCGGGGATTGGGAACCCTTCGCGAGAATGTCCAAAGTTTCAGCGGGATTTCCAAAATGTTGAGAGGAACTCGAAATATGTCAACCTCGGTTTTGAGAATCTCTCCCGGAGTTTGAGAGATTTGGACGTGAAAGGGTACCAGTCTTGTCGGGGATTGGGAACCCTTTGCGAGAATGTCCAAAGTTTCAGCGGGATTTCCAAAATGTTGAGAGGAACTCAAAACATGTCAACCTTGGTTTTGAGAATCTCTCCCGGAGTTTGAGAGATTTGGACGTGAAAGGGTACCAGTCTTGTCGGGGATTGGGAACCCTTCGCGAGAATGTCCAAAGTTTCAGCAGGATTTCCAAAATGTTGAGAGGAACTCGAAACATGTCAACCTTGGTTTTGAGAATCTCTCCCGGAGTTTGAGAGATTTGGACGTGAAAGGGTACCAGTCTTGTCGGGGATTGGGAACCCTTCGCGAGAATGTCCAAAGTTTCAGCGGGATTTCCAAAATGTTGAGAGAAACTCGAAACATGTCAACCTTGGTTTTGAGAATCTCTCCCGGAGTTTGAGAGATTTGGACGTGAAAGGGTACCAGTCTTGTCGGGGATTGGGAACCCTTCGCGAGAATGTCCAAAGTTTCAGCGGGATTTCCAAAATGTTGAGAGGAACTCGAAACATGTCAACCTCGGTTTTGATAATCTCTCCCGGAGTTTGAGAGATTTGGACGTGAAAGGGTACCAGTCTTGTCGGGGATTGGGAACCCTTTGCCAGAATGTCCAAAGTTTCAGCGGGATTTCCAAAATGTTGAGAGGAACTCGAAACATGTCAACCTTGGTTTTGAGAATCTCTCCCGGAGTTTGAGAGATTTGGACGTGAAAGGGTACCAGTCTTGTCGGGGATTGGGAACCCTTCGCGAGAATGTCCAAAGTTTCAGCGGGATTTCCAAAATGTTGAGAGGAACTCGAAACATGTCAACCTCGGTTTTGAGAATCTCTCCCGGAGTTTGAGAGATTTGGACGTGAAAGGGTACCAGTCTTGTCGGGGATTGGGAACCCTTCGCCAGAATGTCCAAAGTTTCAGCGGGATTTCTAAAATGTTGAGAGGAACTCGAAACATGTCAACCTTGGTTTTGAGAATCTCTCCCGGAGTTTGAGAGATTTGGACGTGAAAGGGTACCAGTCTTGTCGGGGATTGGGAACCCTTCGCGAGAATGTCCAAAGTTTCAGCGGGATTTCCAAAATGTTGAGAGGAACTCGAATCATGTCAACCTTGGTTTTGAGAATCTCTCCCGGAGTTTGAGAGATTTGGACGTGAAAGGGTACCAGTCTTGTCGGGGATTGGGAACCCTTCGCGAGAATGTCCAAAGTTTCAGCGGGATTTCCAAAATGTTGAGAGGAACTCGAAACATGTCAACCTCGGTTTTGAGAATCTCTCCCGGAGTTTGAGAGATTTGGACATGAAAGGGTACCAGTCTTGTCGGGGATTTGGAACCCTTCGCGAGAATGTCCAAAGTTTCAGCGGGATTTCCAAAATGCTGAGAGGAACTCGAAACATGTCAACCTCGGTTTTGAGAATCTCTCCCGGAGTTTGAGAGATTTGGACGTGAAAGGGTACCAGTCTTGTCGGGGATTGGGAACCCTTCTTGAGAATGTCCAAAGTTTCAGCGGGATTTCCAAAATGTTGAGAGGAACTCGAAACATGTCAACCTTGGTTTTGAGAATCTCTCCCGGAGTTTGAGAGATTTGGACGTGAAAGGGTACCAGTCTTGTCGGGGATTGGGAACCCTTCGCGAGAATGTCCAAAGTTTCAGCAGGATTTCCAAAATGTTGAGAGGAACTCGAAACATGTCAACCTTGGTTTTGAGAATCTCTCCCGGAGTTTGAGAGATTTGGACGTGAAAGGGTACCAGTCTTGTCGGGGATTGGGAACCCTTCGCGAGAATGTCCAAAGTTTCAGCGGGATTTCCAAAATGTTGAGAGGAACTCGAAACATGTCAACCTCGGTTTTGAGAATCTCTCCCGGAGTTTGAGAGATTTGGACGTGAAAGGGTACCAGTCTTGTCGGGGATTGGGAACCCTTCGCGAGAATGTCCAAAGTTTCAGCGGGATTTCCAAAATGTTGAGAGGAACTCGAAACATGTCAACCTTGGTTTTGAGAATCTCTCCCGGAGTTTGAAAAATTTGGACGTGAAAGGGTACCAGTCTTGTCGGGGATTGGGAACCCTTCGCCACACTTTCCAAAGTTTCAGCGGGATTTCCAAAATGTTGAGAGGAACTTGAAACATGTCAACCTCGGTTTTGAAAATCTCTCCCGGAGTTTGAGAGATTTGGACGTGAAAGGGTACCAGTCTTGTCGGGGATTGGGAACCCTTCGCGAGAATGTCCAAAGTTTCAGCGGGATTTCCAAAATGTTGAGAGGAACTCGAAATATGTCAACCTCGGTTTTGAGAATCTCTCCCGGAGTTTGAGAGATTTGGACGTGAAAGGGTACCAGTCTTGTCGGGGATTGGGAACCCTTTGCGAGAATGTCCAAAGTTTCAGCGGGATTTCCAAAATGTTGAGAGGAACTCAAAACATGTCAACCTTGGTTTTGAGAATCTCTCCCGGAGTTTGAGAGATTTGGACGTGAAAGGGTACCAGTCTTGTCGGGGATTGGGAACCCTTCGCGAGAATGTCCAAAGTTTCAGCAGGATTTCCAAAATGTTGAGAGGAACTCGAAACATGTCAACCTTGGTTTTGAGAATCTCTCCCGGAGTTTGAGAGATTTGGACGTGAAAGGGTACCAGTCTTGTCGGGGATTGGGAACCCTTCGCGAGAATGTCCAAAGTTTCAGCGGGATTTCCAAAATGTTGAGAGAAACTCGAAACATGTCAACCTTGGTTTTGAGAATCTCTCCCGGAGTTTGAGAGATTTGGACGTGAAAGGGTACCAGTCTTGTCGGGGATTGGGAACCCTTCGCGAGAATGTCCAAAGTTTCAGCGGGATTTCCAAAATGTTGAGAGGAACTCGAAACATGTCAACCTCGGTTTTGATAATCTCTCCCGGAGTTTGAGAGATTTGGACGTGAAAGGGTACCAGTCTTGTCGGGGATTGGGAACCCTTTGCCAGAATGTCCAAAGTTTCAGCGGGATTTCCAAAATGTTGAGAGGAACTCGAAACATGTCAACCTTGGTTTTGAGAATCTCTCCCGGAGTTTGAGAGATTTGGACGTGAAAGGGTACCAGTCTTGTCGGGGATTGGGAACCCTTCGCGAGAATGTCCAAAGTTTCAGCGGGATTTCCAAAATGTTGAGAGGAACTCGAAACATGTCAACCTCGGTTTTGAGAATCTCTCCCGGAGTTTGAGAGATTTGGACGTGAAAGGGTACCAGTCTTGTCGGGGATTGGGAACCCTTCGCCAGAATGTCCAAAGTTTCAGCGGGATTTCTAAAATGTTGAGAGGAACTCGAAACATGTCAACCTTGGTTTTGAGAATCTCTCCCGGAGTTTGAGAGATTTGGACGTGAAAGGGTACCAGTCTTGTCGGGGATTGGGAACCCTTCGCGAGAATGTCCAAAGTTTCAGCGGGATTTCCAAAATGTTGAGAGGAACTCGAATCATGTCAACCTTGGTTTTGAGAATCTCTCCCGGAGTTTGAGAGATTTGGACGTGAAAGGGTACCAGTCTTGTCGGGGATTGGGAACCCTTCGCGAGAATGTCCAAAGTTTCAGCGGGATTTCCAAAATGTTGAGAGGAACTCGAAACATGTCAACCTCGGTTTTGAGAATCTCTCCCGGAGTTTGAGAGATTTGGACATGAAAGGGTACCAGTCTTGTCGGGGATTTGGAACCCTTCGCGAGAATGTCCAAAGTTTCAGCGGGATTTCCAAAATGCTGAGAGGAACTCGAAACATGTCAACCTCGGTTTTGAGAATCTCTCCCGGAGTTTGAGAGATTTGGACGTGAAAGGGTACCAGTCTTGTCGGGGATTGGGAACCCTTCTTGAGAATGTCCAAAGTTTCAGCGGGATTTCCAAAATGTTGAGAGGAACTCGAAACATGTCAACCTTGGTTTTGAGAATCTCTCCCGGAGTTTGAGAGATTTGGACGTGAAAGGGTACCAGTCTTGTCGGGGATTGGGAACCCTTCGCGAGAATGTCCAAAGTTTCAGCAGGATTTCCAAAATGTTGAGAGGAACTCGAAACATGTCAACCTTGGTTTTGAGAATCTCTCCCGGAGTTTGAGAGATTTGGACGTGAAAGGGTACCAGTCTTGTCGGGGATTGGGAACCCTTCGCGAGAATGTCCAAAGTTTCAGCGGGATTTCCAAAATGTTGAGAGGAACTCGAAACATGTCAACCTTGGTTTTGAGAATCTCTCCCGGAGTTTGAGAGATTTGGACATGAAAGGGTACCAGTCTTGTCGGGGATTGGGAACCCTTCGCGAGAATGTCCAAAGTTTCAGCGGGATTTCCAAAATGTTGAAAGGAACTCGAAACATGTCAACCTTGGTTTTGAGAATCTCTCCCGGAGTTTGAAAAATTTGGACGTGAAAGGGTACCAGTCTTGTTGGGGACTGGGAACCCTTCGCGAGAATGTCCAAAGTTTCAGCGGGATTTCCAAAATGTTGAGAGGAACTCGAAACATGTCAACCTCGGTTTTGAGAATCTCTCCCGGAGTTTGAGAGATTTGGACGTGAAAGGGTACCAGTCTTGTCGGGGATTGGGAACCCTTCGCCAGAATGTCCAAAGTTTCAGCGGGATTTCCAAAATGCTGAGAGGAACTCGAAACATGTCAACCTCGGTTTTGAGAATCTCTCCCGGAGTTTGAGAGATTTGGACGTGAAAGGGTACCAGTCTTGTCGGGGATTGGGAACCCTTCGCGAGAATGTCCAAAGTTTCAGCGGGATTTCCAAAATGTTGAGAGGAACTCGAATCATGTCAACCTCGGTTTTGAGAATCTCTCCCGGAGTTTGAGAGATTTGGACGTGAAAGGGTACCAGTCTTGTCGGGGATTGGGAACCCTTCGCCAGAATGTCCAAAGTTTCAGCAGGATTTCCAAAATGTTGAGAGGAACTCGAAACATGTCAACCTTGGTTTTGAGAATCTCTCCCGGAGTTTGAGAGATTTGGACGTGAAAGGGTACCAGTCTTGTCGGGGATTGGGAACCCTTCGCGAGAATGTCCAAAGTTTCAGCGGGATTTGCAAAATGTTGAGAGGAACTCGAAACATGTCAACCTCGGTTTTGAGAATCTCTCCCGGAGTTTGAGAGATTTGGACGTGAAAGGGTACCAGTCTTGTCGGGGATTGGGAACCCTTCTTGAGAATGTCCAAAGTTTCAGCGGGATTTCCAAAATGTTGAGAGGAACTCGAAACATGTCAACCTCGGTTTTGAGAATCTCTCCCGGAGTTTGAGAGATTTGGACGTGAAAGGGTACCAGTCTTGTCGGGGATTGGGAACCCTTCGCGAGAATGTCCAAAGTTTCAGCGGGATTTCCAAAATGTTGAGAGGAACTCGAATCATGTCAACCATGGTTTTGAGAATCTCTCCCGGAGTTTGAGAGATTTGGACGTGAAAGGGTACCAGTCTTGTGGGGGATTGGGAACCCTTCGCGAGAATGTCCAAAGTTTCAGCGGGATTTCCAAAATGTTGAGAGGAACTCGAATCATGTCAACCTCGGTTTTGAGAATCTCTCCCAGAGTTTGAGAGATTTGGACGTGAAAGGGTACCAGTCTTGTCGGGGATTGGGAACCCTTCGCCAGAATGTCCAAAGTTTCAGCGGGATTTCCAAAATGTTGAGAGGAACTCGAATCATGTGAACCTTGGTTTTGAGAATCTCTCCCGGAGTTTGAGAGATTTGGACGTGAAAGGGTACCAGTCTTGTCAGGGATTGGGAACCCTTCGCGAGAATGTCCAAAGTTTCAGCGGGATTTCCAAAATGTTGAGAGGAACTCGAAACATGTCAACCTTGGTTTTGAGAATCTCTCCCGGAGTTTGAAAAATTTGGACGTGAAAGGGTACCAGTCTTGTCGGGGATTGGGAACCCTTCGCGAGAATGTCCAAAGTTTCAGCGGGATTTCCAAAATGTTGAGAGGAACTCGAAACATGTGAACCTCGGTTTTGAGAATCTCTCCCGGAGTTTGAGAGATTTGGACGTGAAAGGGTACCAGTCTTGTCGGGGATTGGGAACCCTTCGCCAGAATGTCCAAAGTTTCAGCGGGATTTCCAAAATGTTGAGAGGAACTCGAATCATGTCAACCTCGGTTTTGAGAATCTCTCCCGGAGTTCGAGAGATTTGGACGTGAAAGGGTACCAGTCTTGTCGGGGATTGGGAACCCTTCGCGAGAATGTCCAAAGTTTCAGCGGGATTTCCAAAATGTTGAGAGGAACTCAAAACATGTCAACCTTGGTTTTGAGAATCTCTCCCGGAGTTTGAGAGATTTGGACGTGAAAGGGTACCAGTCTTGTCGGGGATTGGGAACCCTTCTCGAGAATGTCCAAAGTTTCAGCGGGATTTACCAAAATGTTGAGAGGAACTCGAAACATGTCAACCTCGGGTTTGAGAATCTCTCCCGGAGTTTGAGAGATTTGGACGTGAAAGGGTACCAGTCTTGTCGGGGATTGGGAACCCTTCGCGAGAATGTCCAAAGTTTCAGCGGGATTTCCAAAATGTTGAGAGGAACTCGAATCATGTCAACCTCGGTTTTGAGAATCTCTCCCGGAGTTCGAGAGATTTGGACGTGAAAGGGTACCAGTCTTGTCGGGGATTGGGAACCCTTCGCGAGAATGTCCAAAGTTTCAGCGGGATTTCCAAAATGTTGAGAGGAACTCGAAACATGTCAACCTCGGTTTTGAGAATCTCTCCCGGAGTTTGAGAGATTTGGACGTGAAAGGGTACCAGTCTTGTCGGGGATTGGGAACCCTTCGCGAGAATGTCCAAAGTTTCAGCGGGATTTCCAAAATGTTGAGAGGAACTCGAAACATGTCAACCTTGGTTTTGAGAATCTCTCCCGGAGTATGAAAAATTTGGACGTGAAAGGGTACCAGTCTTGTCGGGGATTGGGAACCCTTCTCGAGAATGTCCAAAGTTTCAGCGGGATTTCCAAAATGTTGAGAGGAACTCGAATCATGTCAACCTCGGTTTTGAGAATCTCTCCCGGAGTTCGAGAGATTTGGACGTGAAAGGGTACCAGTCTTGTCGGGGATTGGGAACCCTTCGCGAGAATGTCCAAAGTTTCAGCGGGATTTCCAAAATGTTGAGAGGAACTCGAAACATGTCAACCTTGGTTTTGAGAATCTCTCCCGGAGTTTGAGAGATTTGGACGTGAAAGGGTACCAGTCTTGTCGGGGATTGGGAACCCTTCGCCAGAATGTCCAAAGTTTCAGCGGGATTTCCAAAATGTTGAGAGGAACTCGAAACATGTCAACCTTGGTTTTGAGAATCTCTCCCGGAGTTTGAAAAATTTGGACGTGAAAGGGTACCAGTCTTGTCGGGGATTGGGAACCCTTCGCCACACTGTCCAAAGTTTCAGCGGGATTTCCAAAATGTTGAGAGGAACTCGAAACATGTCAACCTTGGTTTTGAGAATCTCTCCCGGAGTTTGAGAGATTTGGACGTGAAAGGGTACCAGTCTTGTCGGGGATTGGGAACCCTTCGCGAGAATGTCCAAAGTTTCAGCGGGATTTCCAAAATGTTGAGAGGAACTCGAAACATGTCAACCTTGGTTTTGAGAATCTCTCCCGGAGTTTGAAAAATTTGGACATGAAAGGGTACCAGTCTTGTCGGGGATTGGGAACCCTTCGCGAGAATGTCCAAAGTTTCAGCGGGATTTCCAAAATGTTGAGAGGAACTCGAAACATGTCAACCTCGGTTTTGAGAATCTCTCCCGGAGTTTGAGAGATTTGGACGTGAAAGGGTACCAGTCTTGTCGGGGATTGGGAACCCTTCGCGAGAATGTCCAAAGTTTCAGCGGGATTTCCAAAATGTTGAGAGGAACTCGAATCATGTCAACCTCGGTTTTGAGAATCTCTCCCGGAGTTCGAGAGATTTGGACGTGAAAGGGTACCAGTCTTGTCGGGGATTGGGAACCCTTTGCGAGAATGTCCAAAGTTTCAGCGGGATTTCCAAAATGTTGAGAGGAACTCGAAACATGTCAACCTTGGTTTTGAGAATCTCTCCCGGAGTTTGAGAGATTTGGACGTGAAAGGGTACCAGTCTTGTCGGGGATTGGGAACCCTTCGCGAGAATGTCCAAAGTTTCAGCGGGATTTCCAAAATGTTGAGAGGAACTCGAAACATGTCAACCTTGGTTTTGAGAATCTCTCCCGGAGTTTGAAAAATTTGGACGTGAAAGGGTACCAGTCTTGTCGGGGATTGGGAACCCTTCTCGAGAATGTCCAAAGTTTCAGCGGGATTTCCAAAATGTTGAGAGGAACTCGAAACATGTCAACCTCGGTTTTGAGAATCTCTCCCGGAGTTTGAGAGATTTGGACGTGAAAGGGTACCAGTCTTGTCGGGGATTGGGAACCCTTTGCGAGAATGTCCAAAGTTTCAGCGGGATTTCCAAAATGTTGAGAGGAACTCGAAACATGTCAACCTTGGTTTTGAGAATCTCTCCCGGAGTTTGAGAGATTTGGACGTGAAAGGGTACCAGTCTTGTCGGGGATTGGGAACCCTTTGCGAGAATGTTCAAAGTTTCAGCGGGATTTCCAAAATGTTGAGAGGAACTCGAATCATGTCAACCTCGGTTTTGAGAATCTCTCCCGGAGTTTGAGAGATTTGGACGTGAAAGGGTACCAGTCTTGTCGGGGATTGGGAACCCTTCGCGAGAATGTCCAAAGTTTCAGCGGGATTTCCAAAATGTTGAGAGGAACTCGAAACATGTCAACCTTGGTTTTGAGAATCTCTCCCGGAGTTTGAGAGATTTGGACATGAAAGGGTACCAGTCTTGTCGGGGATTTGGAACCCTTCGCGAGAATGTCCAAAGTTTCAGCGGGATTTCCAAAATGCTGAGAGGAACTCGAAACATGTCAACCTCGGTTTTGAGAATCTCTCCCGGAGTTTGAGAGATTTGGACGTGAAAGGGTACCAGTCTTGTCGGGGATTGGGAACCCTTCGCGAGAATGTCCAAAGTTTCAGCGGGATTTCCAAAATGTTGAGAGGAACTCGAATCATGTCAACCTCGGTTTTGAGAATCTCTCCCGGAGTTTGAGAGATTTGGACGTGAAAGGGTACCAGTCTTGTCGGGGATTGGGAACCCTTCGCGAGAATGTCCAAAGTTTCAGCGGGATTTCCAAAATGTTGAGAGGAACTCGAAACATGTCAACCTTGGTTTTGAGAATCTCTCCCGGAGTATGAAAAATTTGGACGTGAAAGGGTACCAGTCTTGTCGGGGATTGGGAACCCTTCTCGAGAATGTCCAAAGTTTCAGCGGGATTTCCAAAATGTTGAGAGGAACTCGAAACATGTCAACCTCGGGTTTGAGAATCTCTCCCGGAGTTTGAGAGATTTGGACGTGAAAGGGTACCAGTCTTGTCGGGGATTGGGAACCCTTCTCCAGAATGTCCAAAGTTTCAGCGGGATTTCCAAAATGTTGAGAGGAACTCGAATCATGTCAACCTCGGTTTTGAGAATCTCTCCCGGAGTTCGAGAGATTTGGACGTGAAAGGGTACCAGTCTTGTCGGGGATTGGGAACCCTTCGCGAGAATGTCCAAAGTTTCAGCGGGATTTCCAAAATGTTGAGAGGAACTCGAAACATGTCAACCTTGGTTTTGAGAATCTCTCCCGGAGTTTGAGAGATTTGGACGTGAAAGGGTACCAGTCTTGTCGGGGATTGGGAACCCTTCGCGAGAATGTCCAAAGTTTCAGCGGGATTTCCAAAATGTTGAGAGGAACTCGAAACATGTCAACCTTGGTTTTGAGAATCTCTCCCGGAGTTTGAAAAATTTGGACGTGAAAGGGTACCAGTCTTGTCGGGGATTGGGAACCCTTCGCCACACTGTCCAAAGTTTCAGCGGGATTTCCAAAATGTTGAGAGGAACTCGAAACATGTCAACCTTGGTTTTGAGAATCTCTCCCGGAGTTTGAGAGATTTGGACGTGAAAGGGTACCAGTCTTGTCGGGGATTGGGAACCCTTCGCGAGAATGTCCAAAGTTTCAGCGGGATTTCCAAAATGTTGAGAGGAACTCGAAACATGTCAACCTTGGTTTTGAGAATCTCTCCCGGAGTTTGAAAAATTTGGACGTGAAAGGGTACCAGTCTTGTCGGGGATTGGGAACCCTTCGCGAGAATGTCCAAAGTTTCAGCGGGATTTCCAAAATGTTGAGAGGAACTCGAAACATGTCAACCTTGGTTTTGAGAATCTCTCCCGGAGTTTGAGAGATTTGGACGTGAAAGGGTACCAGTCTTGTCGGGGATTGGGAACCCTTCGCGAGAATGTCCAAAGTTTCAGCGGGATTTCCAAAATGTTGAGAGGAACTCGAAACATGTCAACCTTGGTTTTGAGAATCTCTCCCGGAGTTTGAGAGATTTGGACGTGAAAGGGTACCAGTCTTGTCGGGGATTGGGAACCCTTCGCCAGAATGTCCAAAGTTTCAGCGGGATTTCCAAAATGTTGAGAGGAACTCGAAACATGTCAACCTTGGTTTTGAGAATCTCTCCCGGAGTTTGAAAAATTTGGACGTGAAAGGGTACCAGTCTTGTCGGGGATTGGGAACCCTTCGCCACACTGTCCAAAGTTTCAGCGGGATTTCCAAAATGTTGAGAGGAACTCGAAACATGTCAACCTCGGTTTTGAGAATCTCTCCCGGAGTTTGAGAGATTTGGACGTGAAAGGGTACCAGTCTTGTCGGGGATTGGGAACCCTTCGCCAGAATGTCCAAAGTTTCAGCGGGATTTCCAAAATGTTGAGAGGAACTCGAAACATGTCAACCTTGGTTTTGAGAATCTCTCCCGGAGTTTGAGAGATTTGGACGTGAAAGGGTACCAGTCTTGTCGGGGATTGGGAACCCTTCGCCAGAATGTCCAAAGTTTCAGCGGGATTTCCAAAATGTTGAGAGGAACTCGAAACATGTCAACCTTGGTTTTGAGAATCTCTCCCGGAGTTTGAGAGATTTGGACGTGAAAGGGTACCAGTCTTGTCGCGGATTGGGAACCCTTCGCGAGAATGTCCAAAGTTTCAGCGGGATTTCCAAAATGTTGAAAGGAACTCGAATCATGTCAACCTCGGTTTTGAGAATCTCTCACGGAGTTTGAGAGATTTGGACGTGAAAGGGTACCAGTCTTGTCGGGGATTGGGAACCCTTCGCGAGAATGTCCAAAGTTTCAGCGGGATTTCCAAAATGTTGAGAGGAACTCGAAACATGTCAACCTTGGTTTTGAGAATCTCTCCCGGAGTTTGAGAGATTTGGAAGTGAAAGGGTACCAGTCTTGTCGGGGATTGGGAACCCTTTGCGAGAATGTCCAAAGTTTCAGCGGGATTTCCAAAATGTTGAGAGGAACTCGAAACATGTCAACCTTGGTTTTGAGAATCTCTCCCGGAGTTTGAGAGATTTGGACGTGAAAGGGTACCAGTCTTGTCGGGGATTGGGAACCCTTCGCGAGAATGTCCAAAGTTTCAGCGGGATTTCCAAAATGTTGAGAGGAACTCGAAACATGTCAACCTTGGTTTTGAGAATCTCTCCCGGAGTTTGAAATATTTGGACGTGAAAGGGTACCAGTCTTGTCGGGGATTGGGAACCCTTCTCGAGAATGTCCAAAGTTTCAGCGGGATTTCCAAAATGTTGAGAGGAACTCGAAACATGTCAACCTCGGTTTTGAGAATCTCTCCCGGAGTTTGAGAGATTTGGACGTGAAAGGGTACCAGTCTTGTCGGGGATTTGGAACCCTTTGCGAGAATGTCCAAAGTTTCAGCGGGATTTCCAAAATGTTGAGAGGAACTCGAAACATGTCAACCTTGGTTTTGAGAATCTCTCCCGGAGTTTGAGAGATTTGGACGTGAAAGGGTACCAGTCTTGTCGGGGATTGGGAACCCTTTGCGAGAATGTTCAAAGTTTCAGCGGGATTTCCAAAATGTTGAGAGGAACTCGAATCATGTCAACCTCGGTTTTGAGAATCTCTCCCGGAGTTTGAGAGATTTGGACGTGAAAGGGTACCAGTCTTGTCGGGGATTGGGAACCCTTCGCGAGAATGTCCAAAGTTTCAGCGGGATTTCCAAAATGTTGAGAGGAACTCGAAACATGTCAACCTTGGTTTTGAGAATCTCTCCCGGAGTTTGAGAGATTTGGACATGAAAGGGTACCAGTCTTGTCGGGGATTTGGAACCCTTCGCGAGAATGTCCAAAGTTTCAGCGGGATTTCCAAAATGCTGAGAGGAACTCGAAACATGTCAACCTCGGTTTTGAGAATCTCTCCCGGAGTTTGAGAGATTTGGACGTGAAAGGGTACCAGTCTTGTCGGGGATTGGGAACCCTTCGCGAGAATGTCTAAAGTTTCAGCGGGATTTCCAAAATGTTGAGAGGAACTCGAATCATGTCAACCTCGGTTTTGAGAATCTCTCCCGGAGTTTGAGAGATTTGGACGTGAAAGGGTACCAGTCTTGTCGGGGATTGGGAACCCTTCGCGAGAATGTCCAAAGTTTCAGCAGGATTTCCAAAATGTTGAGAGGAACTCGAAACATGTCAACCTTGGTTTTGAGAATCTCTCCCGGAGTTTGAGAGATTTGGACGTGAAAGGGTACCAGTCTTGTCGGGGATTGGGAACCCTTCGCGAGAATGTCCAAAGTTTCAGCGGGATTTCTAAAATGTTGAGAGGAACTCGAAACATGTCAACCTTGGTTTTGAGAATCTCTCCCGGAGTTTGAGAGATTTGGACGTGAAAGGGTACCAGTCTTGTCGGGGATTGGGAACCCTTCTCGAGAATGTCCAAAGTTTCAGCGGGATTTCCAAAATGTTGAGAGGAACTCGAAACATGTCAACCTCGGTTTTGAGAATCTCTCCCGGAGTTTGAGAGATTTGGACGTGAAAGGGTACCAGTCTTGTCGGGGATTGGGAACCCTTCGCGAGAATGTCCAAAGTTTCAGCGGCATTTCCAAAATGTTGAGAGGAACTCGAATCATGTCAACCTTGGTTTTGAGAATCTCTCCCGGAGTTTGAGAGATTTGGACGTGAAAGGGTACCAGTCTTGTCGGGGATTGGGAACCCTTCGCGAGAATGTCCAAAGTTTCAGCGGGATTTCCAAAATGTTGAGAGGAACTCGAAACATGTCAACCTCGGTTTTGAGAATCTCTCCCGGAGTTTGAGAGATTTGGACGTGAAAGGGTACCAGTCTTGTCGGGGATTGGGAACCCTTTGCGAGAATGTCCAAAGTTTCAGCGGGATTTCCAAAATGTTGAGAGGAACTCGAAACATGTCAACCTTGGTTTTGAGAATCTCTCCCGGAGTTTGAGAGATTTGGACGTGAAAGGGTACCAGTCTTGTCGGGGATTGGGAACCCTTCGCCAGAATGTCCAAAGTTTCAGCGGGATTTCCAAAATGTTGAGAGGAACTCGAAACATGTGAACCTTGGTTTTGAGAATCTCTCCCGGAGTTTGAGAGATTTGGACGTGAAAGGGTACCAGTCTTGTCGGGGATTGGGAACCCTTCTCGAGAATGTCCAAAGTTTCAGCGGGATTTCCAAAATGTTGAGAGGAACTCGAAACATGTCAACCTTGGTTTTAAGAATCTCTCCCGGAGTTTGAGAGATTTGGACATGAAAGGGTACCAGTCTTGTCGGGGATTGGGAACCCTTCGCGAGAATGTCCAAAGTTTCAGCGGGATTTCCAAAATGTTGAGAGGAACTCGAAACATGTCAACCTTGGTTTTGAGAATCTCTCCCGGAGTTTGAGAGATTTGGACGTGAAAGGGTACCAGTCTTGTCGGGGATTGGGAACCCTTCGCGAGAATGTCCAAAGTTTCAGCGGGATTTCCAAAATGTTGAGAGGAACTCGAAACATGTCAACCTTGGTTTTGAGAATCTCTCCCGGAGTTTGAGAGATTTCGACGTGAAAGGGTACCAGTCTTGTCGGGGATTGGGAACCCTTTGCGAGAATGTCCAAAGTTTCAGTGGGATTTCCAAAATGTTGAGAGGAACTCGAAACATGTCAACCTCGGTTTTGAGAATCTCTCCCGGAGTTTGAGAGATTTGGACGTGAAAGGGTACCAGTCTTGTCGGGGATTGGGAACCCTTCTCGAGAATGTCCAAAGTTTCAGCGGGATTTCCAAAATGTTGAGAGGAACTCGAAACATGTCAACCTCGGTTTTGAGAATCTCTCCCGGAGTTTGAGAGATTTGGACGTGAAAGGGTACCAGTCTTGTCGGGGATTGGGAACCCTTCGCGAGAATGTCCAAAGTTTCAGCGGCATTTCCAAAATGTTGAGAGGAACTCGAATCATGTCAACCTTGGTTTTGAGAATCTCTCCCGGAGTTTGAGAGATTTGGACGTGAAAGGGTACCAGTCTTGTCGGGGATTGGGAACCCTTCGCGAGAATGTCCAAAGTTTCAGCGGGATTTCCAAAATGTTGAGAGGAACTCGAATCATGTCAACCTCGGTTTTGAGAATCTCTCCCGGAGTTTGAGAGATTTGGACGTGAAAGGGTACCAGTCTTGTCGGGGATTGGGAACCCTTCGCCAGAATGTCCAAAGTTTCAGCGGGATTTCCAAAATGTTGAGAGGAACTCGAAACATGTGAACCTTGGTTTTGAGAATCTCTCCCGGAGTTTGAGAGATTTGGACGTGAAAGGGTACCAGTCTTGTCGGGGATTGGGAACCCTTCGCGAGAATGTCCAAAGTTTCAGCGGGATTTCCAAAATGTTGAGAGGAACTCGAATCATGTCAACCTTGGTTTTGAGAATCTCTCCCGGAGTTTGAGAGATTTGGACGTGAAAGGGTACCAGTCTTGTCGGGGATTGGGAACCCTTCGCGAGAATGTCCAAAGTTTCAGCGGGATTTCCAAAATGTTGAGAGGAACTCGAATCATGTCAACCTTGGTTTTGAGAATCTCTCCCGGAGTTTGAGAGATTTGGACGTGAAAGGGTACCAGTCTTGTCGGGGATTGGGAACCCTTCGCCACACTGTCCAAAGTTTCAGCGGGATTTCCAAAATGTTGAGAGGAACTCGAAACATGTGAACCTTGGTTTTGAGAATCTCTCCCGGAGTTTGAGAGATTTGGACGTGAAAGGGTACCAGTCTTGTCGGGGATTGGGAACCCTTCGCGAGAATGTCCAAAGTTTCAGCGGGATTTCCAAAATGTTGAGAGGAACTCGAAACATGTCAACCTTGGTTTTGAGAATCTCTCCCGGAGTTTGAGAGATTTGGACGTGAAAGTGTACCAGTCTTGTCGGGGATTGGGAACCCTTCGCGAGAATGTCCAAAGTTTCAGCGGGATTTCCAAAATGTTGAGAGGAACTCGAAACATGTCAACCTTGGTTTTGAGAATCTCTCCCGGAGTTTGAGAGATTTCGACGTGAAAGGGTACCAGTCTTGTCGGGGATTGGGAACCCTTTGCGAGAATGTCCAAAGTTTCAGTGGGATTTCCAAAATGTTGAGAGGAACTCGAAACATGTCAATCTCGGTTTTGAGAATCTCTCCCGGAGTTTGAGAGATTTGGACGTGAAAGGGTACCAGTCTTGTCGGGGATTGGGAACCCTTCTCGAGAATGTCCAAAGTTTCAGCGGGATTTCCAAAATGTTGAGAGGAACTCGAAACATGTCAACCTCGGTTTTGAGAATCTCTCCCGGAGTTTGAGAGATTTGGACGTGAAAGGGTTCCAGTCTTGTCGGGGATTGGGAACCCTTCGCGAGAATGTCCAAAGTTTCAGCGGCATTTCCAAAATGTTGAGAGGAACTCGAATCATGTCAACCTTGGTTTTGAGAATCTCTCCCGGAGTTTGAGAGATTTGGACGTGAAAGGGTACCAGTCTTGTCGGGGATTGGGAACCCTTCGCGAGAATGTCCAAAGTTTCAGCGGGATTTCCAAAATGTTGAGAGGAACTCGAATCATGTCAACCTCGGTTTTGAGAATCTCTCCCGGAGTTTGAGAGATTTGGACGTGAAAGGGTACCAGTCTTGTCGGGGATTGGGAACCCTTCGCCAGAATGTCCAAAGTTTCAGCGGGATTTCCAAAATGTTGAGAGGAACTCGAATCATGTGAACCTTGGTTTTGAGAATCTCTCCCGGAGTTTGAGAGATTTGGACGTGAAAGGGTACCAGTCTTGTCGGGGATTGGGAACCCTTCGCGAGAATGTCCAAAGTTTCAGCGGGATTTCCAAAATGTTGAGAGGAACTCGAATCATGTCAACCTCGGTTTTGAGAATCTCTCCCGGAGTTTGAGAGATTTGGACGTGAAAGGGTACCAGTCTTGTCGGGGATTGGGAACCCTTCGCCAGAATGTCCAAAGTTTCAGCGGGATTTCCAAAATGTTGAGAGGAACTCGAAACATGTGAACCTTGGTTTTGAGAATCTCTCCCGGAGTTTGAGAGATTTGGACGTGAAAGGGTACCAGTCTTGTCGGGGATTGGGAACCCTTCGCCGGAATTTCCAAAGTTTCAGCGGGATTTCCAAAATGTTGAGAGGAACTCGAAACATGTCAACCTTGGTTTTGAGAATCTCTCCCGGAGTTTGAGAGATTTGGACATGAAAGGGTACCAGTCTTGTCGGGGATTGGGAACCCTTCGCGAGAATGTCCAAAGTTTCAGCGGGATTTCCAAAATGTTGAGAGGAACTCGAAACATGTGAACCTTGGTTTTGAGAATCTCTCCCGGAGTTTGAGAGATTTGGACGTGAAAGGGTACCAGTCTTGTCGGGGATTGGGAACCCTTCGCGAGAATGTCCAAAGTTTCAGCGGGATTTCCAAAATGTTGAGAGGAACTCGAAACATGTCAACCTTGGTTTTGAGAATCTCTCCCGGAGTTTGAGAGATTTGGACGTGAAAGGGTACCAGTCTTGTCGGGGATTGGGAACCCTTTGCGAGAATGTCCAAAGTTTCAGCGGGATTTCCAAAATGTTGAGAGGAACTCGAAACATGTGAACCTTGGTTTTGAGAATCTCTCCCGGAGTTTGAGAGATTTGGACGTGAAAGGGTACCAGTCTTGTCGGGGATTGGGAACCCTTCGCGAGAATGTCCAAAGTTTCAGCGGGATTTCCAAAATGTTGAGAGGAACTCGAATCATGTCAACCTTGGTTTTGAGAATCTCTCCCGGAGTTTGAGAGATTTGGACGTGAAAGGGTACCAGTCTTGTCGGGGATTGGGAACCCTTCGCGAGAATGTCCAAAGTTTCAGCGGGATTTCCAAAATGTTGAGAGGAACTCGAAATATGTCAACCTCGGTTTTGAGAATCTCTCCCGGAGTTTGAGAGATTTGGACGTGAAAGGGCACCAGTCTTGTCGGGGATTGGGAACCCTTCGCGAGAATGTCCAAAGTTTCAGCGGGATTTCCAAAATGTTGAGAGGAACTCGAAACATGTCAACCTTGGTTTTGAGAATCTCTCCCGGAGTTTGAGAGATTTGGACATTAAAGGGTACCAGTCTTGTCGGGGATTGGGAACCCTTCGCGAGAATGTCCAAAGTTTCAGCGGGATTTCCAAAATGTTGAGAGGAACTCGAAACATGTGAACCTTGGTTTTGAGAATCTCTCCCGGAGTTTGAGAGATTTGGACGTGAAAGGGTACCAGTCTTGTCGGGGATTGGGAACCCTTCGCGAGAATGTCCAAAGTTTCAGCGGGATTTCCAAAATGTTGAGAGGAACTCGAAACATGTCAACCTTGGTTTTGAGAATCTCTCCCGGAGTTTGAGAGATTTGGACGTGAAAGGGTACCAGTCTTGTCGGGGATTGGGAACCCTTTGCGAGAATGTCCAAAGTTTCAGCGGGATTTCCAAAATGTTGAGAGGAACTCGAAACATGTCAACCTCGGTTTTGAGAATCTCTCCCGGAGTTTGAGAGATTTGGACGTGAAAGGGTACCAGTCTTGTCGGGGATTGGGAACCCTTCGCGAGAATGTCCAAAGTTTCAGCGGGATTTCCAAAATGTTGAGAGGAACTCGAAACATGTCAACCTCGGTTTTGAGAATCTCTCCCGGAGTTTGAGAGATTTGGACGTGAAAGGGTACCAGTCTTGTCGGGGATTGGGAACCCTTCGCGAGAATGTCCAAAGTTTCAGCGGGATTTCCAAAATGTTGAGAGGAACTCGAAACATGTGAACCTTGGTTTTGAGAATCTCTCCCGGAGTTTGAGAGATTTGGACGTGAAAGGGTACCAGTCTTGTCGGGGATTGGGAACCCTTCGCGAGAATGTCCAAAGTTTCAGCGGGATTTCCAAAATGTTGAGAGGAACTCGAAACATGTCAACCTTGGTTTTGAGAATCTCTCCCGGAGTTTGAGAGATTTCGACGTGAAAGGGTACCAGTCTTGTCGGGGATTGGGAACCCTTCGCGAGAATGTCCAAAGTTTCAGCGGGTTTTCCAAAATGTTGAGAGGAACTCGAAACATGTCAACCTCGGTTTTGAGAATCTCTCCCGGAGTTTGAGAGATTTGGACGTGAAAGGGTACCAGTCTTGTCGGGGATTGGGAACCCTTCGCGAGAATGTCCAAAGTTTCAGCGGGATTTCCAAAATGTTGAGAGGAACTCGAAACATGTCAACCTCGGTTTTGAGAATCTCTCCCGGAGTTTGAGAGATTTGGACGTGAAAGGGTACCAGTCTTGTCGGGGATTGGGAACCCTTCGCGAGAATGTCCAAAGTTTCAGCGGGATTTCCAAAATGTTGAGAGGAACTCGAAACATGTCAACCTTGGTTTTGAGAATCTCTCCCGGAGTTTGAGAGATTTGGACATGAAAGGGTACCAGTCTTGTCGGGGATTGGGAACCCTTTGCGAGAATGTCCAAAGTTTCAGCGGGATTTCCAAAATGTTGAGAGGAACTCGGAACATGTCAACCTTGGTTTTGGGAATCTCTCCCGGAGTTTGAGAGATTTGGACATGAAAGGGTACCAGTCTTGTCAGGGATTGGGAACCCTTCGCGAGAATGTCCAAAGTTTCAGCGGGATTTCCAAAATGTTGAGAAGAACTCGAAACATGTGAACCTCGGTTTTGAGAATCTCTCCCGGAGTTTGAGAGATTTGGACGTGAAAGGGTACCAGTCTTGTCGCGGATTGGGAACCCTTCGCGAGAATGTCCAAAGTTTCAGCGGGATTTCCAAAATGTTGAGAGGAACTCGAAACATGTCAACCTCGGTTTTGAGAATCTCTCCCGGAGTTTGAGAGATTTGGACGTGAAAGGGTACCAGTCTTGTCGGGGATTGGGAACCCTTCGCGAGAATGTCCAAAGTTTCAGCGGGATTTCCAAAATGTTGAGAGGAACTCGAAACATGTCAACCTTGGTTTTGAGAATCTCTCCCGGAGTTTGAGAGATTTGGACGTTAAGGGTACCAGTCTTGTCGGGGATTGGGAACCCTTCGCGAGAATGTCCAAAGTTTCAGCGGGATTTCCAAAATGTTGAGAGGAACTCGAAACATGTGAACCTCGGTTTTGAGAATCTCTCCCGGAGTTTGAGAGATTTGGACGTGAAAGGGTACCAGTCTTGTCGGGGATTGGGAACCCTTCGCGACAATGTCCAAAGTTTCAGCGGGATTTCCAAAATGTTGAGAGGAACTCGAAACATGTCAACCTTGGTTTTGAGAATCTCTCCCGGAGTTTGAGAGATTTGGACGTGAAAGGGTACCAGTCTTGTCGGGGATTGGGAACCCTTCGCGAGAATGTCCAAAGTTTCAGCGGGATTTCCAAAATGTTGAGAGGAACTCGAAACATGTCAACCTCGGTTTTGAGAATCTCTCCCGGAGTTTGAGAGATTTGGACGTGAAAGGGTACCAGTCTTGTCGGGGATTGGGAACCCTTCACGAGAATGTCCAAAGTTTCAGCGGGATTTCCAAAATGTTGAGAGGAACTCGAAACATGTCAACCTCGGTTTTGAGAATCTCTCCCGGAGTTTGAGAGATTTGGACGTGAAAGGGTACCAGTCTTGTCGCGGATTGGGAACCCTTCGCGAGAATGTCCAAAGTTTCAGCGGGATTTCCAAAATGTTGAGAGGAACTCGAAACATGTCAACCTTGGTTTTGAGAATCTCTCCCGGAGTTTGAGAGATTTGGACGTGAAAGGGTACCAGTCTTGTCGGGGATTGGGAACCCTTCGCGAGAATGTCCAAAGTTTCAGCGGGATTTCCAAAATGTTGAGAGGAACTCGAAACATGTCAACCTCGGTTTTGAGAATCTCTCCCGGAGTTTGAGAGATTTGGACGTGAAAGGGTACCAGTCTTGTCGGGGATTGGGAACCCTTCGCCAGAATGCCCAAAGTTTCAGCGGGATTTCCAAAATGTTGAGAGGAACTCGAATCATGTCAACCTTGGTTTTGAAAATCTCTCCCGGAGTTTGAGAGATTTGGACGTGAAAGGGTACCAGTCTTGTCGGGGATTGGGAACCCTTTGCGAGAATGTCCAAAGTTTCAGCGGGATTTCCAAAATGTTGAGAGGAACTTGAAATATGTCAACCACGGTTTTGAGAATCTCTCCCGGAGTTTGAGAGATTTGGACGTGAAAGGGTACCAGTCTTGTCGGGGATTGGGAACCCTTCGCGAGAATGCCCAAAGTTTCAGCGGGATTTCCAAAATGTTGAGAGGAACTCGAATCATGTCAACCTTGGTTTTGAGAATCTCTCCCGGAGTTTGAGAGATTTGGACGTGAAAGGGTACCAGTCTTGTCGGGGATTGGGAACCCTTTGCGAGAATGTCCAAAGTTTCAGCGGGATTTCCAAAATGTTGAGAGGAACTCGAAATATGTCAACCACGGTTTTGAGAATCTCTCCCGGAGTTTGAGAGATTTGGACGTGAAAGGGTACCAGTCTTGTCGGGGATTGGGAACCCTTCGCGAGAATGTCCAAAGTTTCAGCGGGATTTCCAAAATGTTGAGAGGAACTCGAATCATGTAAACCTTGGTTTTGAGAATCTCTCCCGGAGTTTGAGAGATTTGGACGTGAAAGGGTACCAGTCTTGTCGGGGATTGGCAACCCTTCGCGAGAATGTCCAAAGTTTCAGCGGGATTTCCAAAATGTTGAGAGGAACTCGAAACATGTCAACCTTGGTTTTGAGAATCTCTCCCGGAGTTTGAGAGATTTGGACGTGAAAGGGTACCAGTCTTGTCGGGGATTGGGAACCCTTTGCGAGAATGTCCAAAGTTTCAGCGGGATTTCCAAAATGTTGAGAGGAACTCGAAACATGTCAACCTTGGTTTTGAGAATCTCTCCCGGAGTTTGAGAGATTTGGACGTGAAAGGGTACCAGTCTTATCGGGGATTGGGAACCCTTCGCGAGAATGTCCATAGTTTCAGCGGGATTTCCAAAATGTTGAGAGGAACTCGAAACATGTCAACCTCGGTTTTGAGAATCTCTCCCGGAGTTTGAGAGATTTGGACGTGAAAGGGTACCAGTCTTGTCGGGGATTGGGAACCCTTCGCCAGAATGTCCAAAGTTTCAGCGGGATTTCCAAAATGTTGAGAGGAACTCGAAACATGTCAACCTTGGTTTTGAGAATCTCTCCCGGAGTTTGAGAGATTTGGACGTGAAAGGGTACCAGTCTATCGAGGATTGGGAACCCTTCGCCAGAATGTCCAAAGTTTCAGCGGGATTTCCAAAATGTTGAGAGGAACTCGAAACATGTCAGCCTCGGTTTTGAGAATCTCTCCTGGAGTTTGAGAAATTTGGGCGTGAAAGGGTACCAGTCTTGTCGGGGATTGGGAACCCTTCGCGAGAATGTCCAAAGTTTCAGCAGGATTTCCAAAATGTTGAGAGGAACTCGAAACATGTCAACCTTGGTTTTGAGAATCTCTCCCGGAGTTTGAGAGATTTGGACGTGAAAGGGTACCAGTCTTGTCGGGGATTGGGAACCCTTCGCCAGAATGTCCAAAGTTTCAGCGGGATTTCCAAAATGTTGAGAGGAACTCGAAACATGTCAACCTCGGTTTTGAGAATCTCTCCCGGAGTTTGAGAGATTTGGACGTGAAAGGGTACCAGTCTTGTCGGGGATTGGGAACCCTTCGCGAGAATGTCCAAAGTTTCAGCGGGATTTCCAAAATGTTGAGAGGAACTCGAAACATGTCAACCTTGGTTTTGAGAATCTCTCCCGGAGTTTGAGAGAATTGGACGTGAAAGGGTACCAGTCTTGTCGGGGATTGGGAACCCTTCGCCAGAATGTCCAAAGTTTCAGCGGGATTTCCAAAATGTTGAGAGGAACTCGAATCATGTCAACCTTGGTTTTGAGAATCTCTCCCGGAGTTTGAGAGATTTGGACGTGAAAGGGTACCAGTCTTGTCGGGGATTGGGAACCCTTCGCCAGAATGTCCAAAGTTTCAGCGGGATTTCCAAAATGTTGAGAGGAACTCGAAACATGTGAACCTCGGTTTTGAGAATCTCTCCCGGAGTTTGAGAGATTTGGACGTGAAAGGGTACCAGTCTTGTCGGGGATTGGGAACCCTTCGCGAGAATGTCCAAAGTTTCAGCGGGATTTCCAAAATGTTGAGAGGAACTCGAAACATGTCAACCTCGGTTTTGAGAATCTCTCCCGGAGTTTGAGAGATTTGGACGTGAAAGGGTACCAGTCTTGTCGGGGATTGGGAACCCTTCGCGAGAATGTCCAAAGTTTCAGCGGGATTTCCAAAATGTTGAGAGGAACTCGAAACATGTGAACCTCGGTTTTGAGAATCTCTCCCGGAGTTTGAGAGATTTGGACGTGAAAGGGTACCAGTCTTGTCGGGGATTGGGAACCCTTCGCGAGAATGTCCAAAGTTTCAGCGGGATTTCCAAAATGTTGAGAGGAACTCGAAACATGTCAACCTTGGTTTTGAGAATCTCTCCCGGAGTTTGAGAGATTTGGACGTGAAAGGGTACCAGTCTTGTCGGGGATTGGGAACCCTTCGCGAGAATGTCCAAAGTTTCAGCGGGATTTCCAAAATGTTGAGAGGAACTTGAAACATGTCAACCTCGGTTTTGAGAATCTCTCCCGGAGTTTGAGAGATTTGGACGTGAAAGGGTACCAGTCTTGTCGGGGATTGGGAACCCTTCGCCAGAATGTCCAAAGTTTCAGCGGGATTTCCAAAATGTTGAGAGGAACTCGAAACATGTCAGCCTCGGTTTTGAGAATCTCTCCTGGAGTTTGAGAAATTTGGGCGTGAAAGGGTACCAGTCTTGTCGGGGATTGGGAACCCTTCGCGAGAATGTCCAAAGTTTCAGCGGGATTTCCAAAATGTTGAGAGGAACTCGAATCATGTCAACCTTGGTTTTGAGAATCTCTCCCGGAGTTTGAGAGATTTGGACGTGAAAGGGTACCAGTCTTGTCGGGGATTGGGAACCCTTCGCCAGAATGTCCAAAGTTTCAGCGGGATTTCCAAAATGTTGAGAGGAACTCGAAACATGTCAACCTTGGTTTTGAGAATCTCTCCCGGAGTTTGAGAGATTTGGACGTGAAAGGGTACCAGTCTTGTCGGGGATTGGGAACCCTTCGCGAGAATGTCCAAAGTTTCAGCGGGATTTCCAAAATGTTGAGAGGAACTCGAAACATGTCAACCTTGGTTTTGAGAATCTCTCCCGGAGTTTGAGAGATTTGGACGTGAAAGGGTACCAGTCTTGTCGGGGATTGGGAACCCTTCACGAGAATGTCCAAAGTTTCAGCGGGATTTCCAAAATGTTGAGAGGAACTCGAATCATGTCAACCTCGGTTTTGGAGAATCTCTCCCGGAGTTTGAGAGATTTGGACGTGAAAGGGTACCAGTCTTGTCGGGGATTGGGAACCCTTCACGAGAATGTCCAAAGTTTCAGCGGGATTTCCAAAATGTTGAGAGGAACTGGAAACATGTCAACCTTGGTTTTGAGAATCTCTCCCGGAGTTTGAGAGATTTGGACGTGAAAGGGTACCAGTCTTGTCGGGGATTGGGAACCCTTCGCGAGAATGTCCAAAGTTTCAGCGGGATTTCCAAAATGTTGAGAGGAACTCGAAACATGTCAACCTCGGTTTTGAGAATCTCTCCCGGAGTTTGAGAGATTTGGACGTGAAAGGGTACCAGTCTTGTCGGGGATTGGGAACCCTTCGCCAGAATGTCCAAAGTTTCAGCGGGATTTCCAAAATGTTGAGAGGAACTCGAAACATGTCAACCTTGGTTTTGAGAATCTCTCCCGGAGTTTGAGAGATTTGGACGTGAAAGGGTACCAGTCTTGTCGGGGATTGGGAACCCTTCGCGAGAATGTCCAAAGTTTCAGCGGGATTTCCAAAATGTTGAGAGGAACTCCTAACATGTCAACCTTGGTTTTGAGAATCTCTCCCGGAGTTTGAGAGATTTGGACGTGAAAGGGTACCAGTCTTGTCGGGGATTGGGAACCCTTCGCCAGAATGTCCAAAGTTTCAGCGGGATTTCCAAAATGTTGAGAGGAACTGGAAACATGTCAACCTTGGTTTTGAGAATCTCTCCCGGAGTTTGAGAGATTTGGACGTGAAAGGGTACCAGTCTTGTCGGGGATTGGGAACCCTTCGCGAGAATGTCCAAAGTTTCAGCGGGATTTCCAAAATGTTGAGAGGAACTCGAAACATGTCAACCTCGGTTTTGAGAATCTCTCCCGGAGTTTGAGAGATTTGGACATGAAAGGGTACCAGTCTTGTCGGGGATTGGGAACCCTTCGCCAGAATGTCCAAAGTTTCAGCGGGATTTCCAAAATGTTGAGAGGAACTCGAATCATGTCAACCTCGGTTTTGAGAATCTCTCCCGGAGTTTGAGAGATTTGGACGTGAAAGGGTACCAGTCTTCTCGGGGATTGGGAACCCTTTGCGAGAATGTCCAAAGTTTCAGCGGGATTTCCAAAATGTTGAGAGGAACTGGAAACATGTCAACCTTGGTTTTGAGAATCTCTCCCGGAGTTTGAGAGATTTGGACGTGAAAGGGTACCAGTCTTGTCGGGGATTGGGAACCCTTCGCGAGAATGTCCAAAGTTTCAGCGGGATTTCCAAAATGTTGAGAGGAACTCGAAACATGTCAACCTCGGTTTTGAGAATCTCTCCCGGAGTTTGAGAGATTTGGACGTGAAAGGGTACCAGTCTTGTCGGGGATTGGGAACCCTTCGCCAGAATGTCCAAAGTTTCAGCGGGATTTCCAAAATGTTGAGAGGAACTCCTAACATGTCAACCTTGGTTTTGAGAATCTCTCCCGGAGTTTGAGAGATTTGGACGTGAAAGGGTACCAGTCTTGTCGGGGATTGGGAACCCTTCGCGAGAATGTCCAAAGTTTCAGCGGGATTTCCAAAATGTTGAGAGGAACTCGAATCATGTCAACCTTGGTTCTGAGAATCTCTCCCGGAGTTTGAGAGATTTGGACGTGAAAGGGTACCAGTCTTGTCGGGGATTGGGAACCCTTTGCGAGAATGTCCAAAGTTTCAGCGGGATTTCCAAAATGTTGAGAGGAACTCGAAACATGTCAACCTTGGTTTTGAGAATCTCTCCCGGAGTTTGAGAGATTTGGACGTGAAAGGGTACCAGTCTTGTCGGGGATTGGGAACCCTTCGCGAGAATGTCCAAAGTTTCAGCGGGATTTCCAAAATGTTGAGAGGAACTCGAAACATGTCAACCTCGGTTTTGAGAATCTCTCCCGGAGTTTGAGAGATTTGGACGTGAAAGGGTACCAGTCTTGTCGGGGATTGGGAACCCTTCGCCAGAATGTCCAAAGTTTCAGCGGGATTTCCAAAATGTTGAGAGGAACTCGAAACATGTCAACCTCGGTTTTGAGAATCTCTCCCGGAGTTTGAGAGATTTGGACGTGAAAGGGTACCAGTCTTGTCGGGGATTGGGAACCCTTCGCCAGAATGTCCAAAGTTTCAGCGGGATTTCCAAAATGTTGAGAGGAACTGGAAACATGTCAACCTTGGTTTTGAGAATCTCTCCCGGAGTTTGAGAGATTTGGACGTGAAAGGGTACCAGTCTTGTCGGGGATTGGGAACCCTTCGCGAGAATGTCCAAAGTTTCAGCGGGATTTCCAAAATGTTGAGAGGAACTCGAAACATGTGAACCTTGGTTTTGAGAATCTCTCCCGGAGTTTGAGAGATTTGGACGTGAAAGGGTACCAGTCTTGTCGGGGATTGGGAACCCTTCGCGAGAATGTCCAAAGTTTCAGCGGGATTTCCAAAATGTTGAGAGGAACTCGAAACATGTCAACCTTGGTTTTGAGAATCTCTCCCGGAGTTTGAGAGATTTGGACGTGAAAGGGTACCAGTCTTGTCGGGGATTGGGAACCCTTCGCGAGAATGTCCAAAGTTTCAGCGGGATTTCCAAAATGTTGAGAGGAACTCGAATCATGTCAACCTTGGTTCTGAGAATCTCTCCCGGAGTTTGAGAGATTTGGACGTGAAAGGGTACCAGTCTTGTCGGGGATTGGGAACCCTTTGCGAGAATGTCCAAAGTTTCAGCGGGATTTCCAAAATGTTGAGAGGAACTCGAAACATGTCAACCTTGGTTTTGAGAATCTCTCCCGGAGTTTGAGAGATTTGGACGTGAAAGGGTACCAGTCTTGTCGGGGATTGGGAACCCTTCGCGAGAATGTCCAAAGTTTCAGCGGGATTTCCAAAATGTTGAGAGGAACTCGAAACATGTCAACCTCGGTTTTGAGAATCTCTCCCGGAGTTTGAGAGATTTGGACGTGAAAGGGTACCAGTCTTGTCGGGGATTGGGAACCCTTCGCCAGAATGTCCAAAGTTTCAGCGGGATTTCCAAAATGTTGAGAGGAACTCGAAACATGTCAACCTCGGTTTTGAGAATCTCTCCCGGAGTTTGAGAGATTTGGACGTGAAAGGGTACCAGTCTTGTCGGGGATTGGGAACCCTTCGCCAGAATGTCCAAAGTTTCAGCGGGATTTCCAAAATGTTGAGAGGAACTGGAAACATGTCAACCTTGGTTTTGAGAATCTCTCCCGGAGTTTGAGAGATTTGGACGTGAAAGGGTACCAGTCTTGTCGGGGATTGGGAACCCTTCGCGAGAATGTCCAAAGTTTCAGCGGGATTTCCAAAATGTTGAGAGGAACTCGAAACATGTGAACCTTGGTTTTGAGAATCTCTCCCGGAGTTTGAGAGATTTGGACGTGAAAGGGTACCAGTCTTGTCGGGGATTGGGAACCCTTCGCGAGAATGTCCAAAGTTTCAGCGGGATTTCCAAAATGTTGAGAGGAACTCGAAACATGTCAACCTTGGTTTTGAGAATCTCTCCCGGAGTTTGAGAGATTTGGACGTGAAAGGGTACCAGTCTTGTCGGGGATTGGGAACCCTTCGCGAGAATGTCCAAAGTTTCAGCGGGATTTCCAAAATGTTGAGAGGAACTCGAATCATGTCAACCTTGGTTCTGAGAATCTCTCCCGGAGTTTGAGAGATTTGGACGTGAAAGGGTACCAGTCTTGTCGGGGATTGGGAACCCTTTGCGAGAATGTCCAAAGTTTCAGCGGGATTTCCAAAATGTTGAGAGGAACTGGAAACATGTCAACCTTGGTTTTGAGAATCTCTCCCGGAGTTTGAGAGATTTGGACGTGAAAGGGTACCAGTCTTGTCGGGGATTGGGAACCCTTCGCGAGAATGTCCAAAGTTTCAGCGGGATTTCCAAAATGTTGAGAGGAACTGGAAACATGTCAACCTCGGTTTTGAGAATCTCTCCCGGAGTTTGAGAGATTTGGACGTGAAAGGGTACCAGTCTTGTCGGGGATTGGGAACCCTTTGCGAGAATGTCCAAAGTTTCAGCGGGTTTTCCAAAATGTTGAGAGGAACTCGAAACATGTCAACCTCGGTTTTGAGAATCTCTCCCGGAGTTTGAGAGATTTGGACGTGAAAGGGTACCAGTCTTGTCGGGGATTGGGAACCCTTCGCGAGAATGTCCAAAGTTTCAGCGGGATTTCCAAAATGTTGAGAGGAACTCGAAACATGTCAACCTCGGTTTTGAGAATCTCTCCCGGAGTTTGAGAGATTTGGACGTGAAAGGGTACCAGTCTTGTCGGGGATTGGGAACCCTTCGCGAGAATGTCCAAAGTTTCAGCGGGATTTCCAAAATGTTGAGAGGAACTCGAAACATGTCAACCTTGGTTTTGAGAATCTCTCCCGGAGTTTGAGAGATTTGGACATGAAAGGGTACCAGTCTTGTCGGGGATTGGGAACCCTTTGCGAGAATGTCCAAAGTTTCAGCGGGATTTCCAAAATGTTGAGAGGAACTCGGAACATGTCAACCTTGGTTTTGAGAATCTCTCCCGGAGTTTGAGAGATTTGGACATGAAAGGGTACCAGTCTTGTCAGGGATTGGGAACCCTTCGCGAGAATGTCCAAAGT
Source organism: Streptopelia decaocto (assembly GCF_964273445.1). Classification (NCBI taxonomy): domain Eukaryota; kingdom Metazoa; phylum Chordata; class Aves; order Columbiformes; family Columbidae; genus Streptopelia; species Streptopelia decaocto. The sequence goes on along the minus strand of NW_028117226.1, from coordinate 537,526 downwards.
TTCAGCGGGATTTCCAAAATGTTGAGAAGAACTCGAAACATGTGAACCTCGGTTTTGAGAATCTCTCCCGGAGTTTGAGAGATTTGGACGTGAAAGGGTACCAGTCTTGTCGCGGATTGGGAACCCTTCGCGAGAATGTCCAAAGTTTCAGCGGGATTTCCAAAATGTTGAGAGGAACTCGAAACATGTCAACCTCGGTTTTGAGAATCTCTCCCGGAGTTTGAGAGATTTGGACGTGAAAGGGTACCAGTCTTGTCGGGGATTGGGAACCCTTCGCGAGAATGTCCAAAGTTTCAGCGGGATTTCCAAAATGTTGAGAGGAACTCGAAACATGTCAACCTTGGTTTTGAGAATCTCTCCCGGAGTTTGAGAGATTTGGACGTTAAGGGTACCAGTCTTGTCGGGGATTGGGAACCCTTCGCGAGAATGTCCAAAGTTTCAGCGGGATTTCCAAAATGTTGAGAGGAACTCGAAACATGTGAACCTCGGTTTTGAGAATCTCTCCCGGAGTTTGAGAGATTTGGACGTGAAAGGGTACCAGTCTTGTCGGGGATTGGGAACCCTTCGCGACAATGTCCAAAGTTTCAGCGGGATTTCCAAAATGTTGAGAGGAACTCGAAACATGTCAACCTTGGTTTTGAGAATCTCTCCCGGAGTTTGAGAGATTTGGACGTGAAAGGGTACCAGTCTTGTCGGGGATTGGGAACCCTTCGCGAGAATGTCCAAAGTTTCAGCGGGATTTCCAAAATGTTGAGAGGAACTCGAAACATGTCAACCTCGGTTTTGAGAATCTCTCCCGGAGTTTGAGAGATTTGGACGTGAAAGGGTACCAGTCTTGTCGGGGATTGGGAACCCTTCACGAGAATGTCCAAAGTTTCAGCGGGATTTCCAAAATGTTGAGAGGAACTCGAAACATGTCAACCTCGGTTTTGAGAATCTCTCCCGGAGTTTGAGAGATTTGGACGTGAAAGGGTACCAGTCTTGTCGCGGATTGGGAACCCTTCGCGAGAATGTCCAAAGTTTCAGCGGGATTTCCAAAATGTTGAGAGGAACTCGAAACATGTCAACCTTGGTTTTGAGAATCTCTCCCGGAGTTTGAGAGATTTGGACGTGAAAGGGTACCAGTCTTGTCGGGGATTGGGAACCCTTCGCGAGAATGTCCAAAGTTTCAGCGGGATTTCCAAAATGTTGAGAGGAACTCGAAACATGTCAACCTCGGTTTTGAGAATCTCTCCCGGAGTTTGAGAGATTTGGACGTGAAAGGGTACCAGTCTTGTCGGGGATTGGGAACCCTTCGCCAGAATGCCCAAAGTTTCAGCGGGATTTCCAAAATGTTGAGAGGAACTCGAATCATGTCAACCTTGGTTTTGAAAATCTCTCCCGGAGTTTGAGAGATTTGGACGTGAAAGGGTACCAGTCTTGTCGGGGATTGGGAACCCTTTGCGAGAATGTCCAAAGTTTCAGCGGGATTTCCAAAATGTTGAGAGGAACTCGAAATATGTCAACCACGGTTTTGAGAATCTCTCCCGGAGTTTGAGAGATTTGGACGTGAAAGGGTACCAGTCTTGTCGGGGATTGGGAACCCTTCGCGAGAATGCCCAAAGTTTCAGCGGGATTTCCAAAATGTTGAGAGGAACTCGAATCATGTCAACCTTGGTTTTGAGAATCTCTCCCGGAGTTTGAGAGATTTGGACGTGAAAGGGTACCAGTCTTGTCGGGGATTGGGAACCCTTTGCGAGAATGTCCAAAGTTTCAGCGGGATTTCCAAAATGTTGAGAGGAACTCGAAATATGTCAACCACGGTTTTGAGAATCTCTCCCGGAGTTTGAGAGATTTGGACGTGAAAGGGTACCAGTCTTGTCGGGGATTGGGAACCCTTCGCGAGAATGTCCAAAGTTTCAGCGGGATTTCCAAAATGTTGAGAGGAACTCGAATCATGTAAACCTTGGTTTTGAGAATCTCTCCCGGAGTTTGAGAGATTTGGACGTGAAAGGGTACCAGTCTTGTCGGGGATTGGCAACCCTTCGCGAGAATGTCCAAAGTTTCAGCGGGATTTCCAAAATGTTGAGAGGAACTCGAAACATGTCAACCTTGGTTTTGAGAATCTCTCCCGGAGTTTGAGAGATTTGGACGTGAAAGGGTACCAGTCTTGTCGGGGATTGGGAACCCTTTGCGAGAATGTCCAAAGTTTCAGCGGGATTTCCAAAATGTTGAGAGGAACTCGAAACATGTCAACCTTGGTTTTGAGAATCTCTCCCGGAGTTTGAGAGATTTGGACGTGAAAGGGTACCAGTCTTATCGGGGATTGGGAACCCTTCGCGAGAATGTCCATAGTTTCAGCGGGATTTCCAAAATGTTGAGAGGAACTCGAAACATGTCAACCTCGGTTTTGAGAATCTCTCCCGGAGTTTGAGAGATTTGGACGTGAAAGGGTACCAGTCTTGTCGGGGATTGGGAACCCTTCGCGAGAATGTCCAAAGTTTCAGCGGGATTTCCAAAATGTTGAGAGGAACTCGAAACATGTCAACCTTGGTTTTGAGAATCTCTCCCGGAGTTTGAGAGATTTGGACGTGAAAGGGTACCAGTCTATCGAGGATTGGGAACCCTTCGCCAGAATGTCCAAAGTTTCAGCGGGATTTCCAAAATGTTGAGAGGAACTCGAAACATGTCAGCCTCGGTTTTGAGAATCTCTCCTGGAGTTTGAGAAATTTGGGCGTGAAAGGGTACCAGTCTTGTCGGGGATTGGGAACCCTTCGCGAGAATGTCCAAAGTTTCAGCAGGATTTCCAAAATGTTGAGAGGAACTCGAAACATGTCAACCTTGGTTTTGAGAATCTCTCCCGGAGTTTGAGAGATTTGGACGTGAAAGGGTACCAGTCTTGTCGGGGATTGGGAACCCTTCGCGAGAATGTCCAAAGTTTCAGCGGGATTTCCAAAATGTTGAGAGGAACTCGAAACATGTCAACCTCGGTTTTGAGAATCTCTCCCGGAGTTTGAGAGATTTGGACGTGAAAGGGTACCAGTCTTGTCGGGGATTGGGAACCCTTCGCGAGAATGTCCAAAGTTTCAGCGGGATTTCCAAAATGTTGAGAGGAACTCGAAACATGTCAACCTTGGTTTTGAGAATCTCTCCCGGAGTTTGAGAGAATTGGACGTGAAAGGGTACCAGTCTTGTCGGGGATTGGGAACCCTTCGCCAGAATGTCCAAAGTTTCAGCGGGATTTCCAAAATGTTGAGAGGAACTCGAATCATGTCAACCTTGGTTTTGAGAATCTCTCCCGGAGTTTGAGAGATTTGGACGTGAAAGGGTACCAGTCTTGTCGGGGATTGGGAACCCTTCGCCAGAATGTCCAAAGTTTCAGCGGGATTTCCAAAATGTTGAGAGGAACTCGAAACATGTGAACCTCGGTTTTGAGAATCTCTCCCGGAGTTTGAGAGATTTGGACGTGAAAGGGTACCAGTCTTGTCGGGGATTGGGAACCCTTCGCGAGAATGTCCAAAGTTTCAGCGGGATTTCCAAAATGTTGAGAGGAACTCGAAACATGTCAACCTTGGTTTTGAGAATCTCTCCCGGAGTTTGAGAGATTTGGACGTGAAAGGGTACCAGTCTTGTCGGGGATTGGGAACCCTTCGCGAGAATGTCCAAAGTTTCAGCGGGATTTCCAAAATGTTGAGAGGAACTCGAAACATGTGAACCTCGGTTTTGAGAATCTCTCCCGGAGTTTGAGAGATTTGGACGTGAAAGGGTACCAGTCTTGTCGGGGATTGGGAACCCTTCGCGAGAATGTCCAAAGTTTCAGCGGGATTTCCAAAATGTTGAGAGGAACTCGAAACATGTCAACCTTGGTTTTGAGAATCTCTCCCGGAGTTTGAGAGATTTGGACGTGAAAGGGTACCAGTCTTGTCGGGGATTGGGAACCCTTCGCCAGAATGTCCAAAGTTTCAGCGGGATTTCCAAAATGTTGAGAGGAACTCGAAACATGTCAACCTCGGTTTTGAGAATCTCTCCCGGAGTTTGAGAGATTTGGACGTGAAAGGGTACCAGTCTTGTCGGGGATTGGGAACCCTTCGCGAGAATGTCCAAAGTTTCAGCGGGATTTCCAAAATGTTGAGAGGAACTCGAAACATGTCAACCTCGGTTTTGAGAATCTCTCCCGGAGTTTGAGAGATTTGGACGTGAAAGGGTACCAGTCTTGTCGGGGATTGGGAACCCTTCGCGAGAATGTCCAAAGTTTCAGCGGGATTTCCAAAATGTTGAGAGGAACTCGAATCATGTCAACCTTGGTTTTGAGAATCTCTCCCGGAGTTTGAGAGATTTGGACGTGAAAGGGTACCAGTCTTGTCGGGGATTGGGAACCCTTCGCCAGAATGTCCAAAGTTTCAGCGGGATTTCCAAAATGTTGAGAGGAACTCGAAACATGTCAACCTTGGTTTTGAGAATCTCTCCCGGAGTTTGAGAGATTTGGACGTGAAAGGGTACCAGTCTTGTCGGGGATTGGGAACCCTTCACGAGAATGTCCAAAGTTTCAGCGGGATTTCCAAAATGTTGAGAGGAACTCGAATCATGTCAACCTCGGTTTTGGAGAATCTCTCCCGGAGTTTGAGAGATTTGGACGTGAAAGGGTACCAGTCTTGTCGGGGATTGGGAACCCTTCACGAGAATGTCCAAAGTTTCAGCGGGATTTCCAAAATGTTGAGAGGAACTGGAAACATGTCAACCTTGGTTTTGAGAATCTCTCCCGGAGTTTGAGAGATTTGGACGTGAAAGGGTACCAGTCTTGTCGGGGATTGGGAACCCTTCGCGAGAATGTCCAAAGTTTCAGCGGGATTTCCAAAATGTTGAGAGGAACTCGAAACATGTCAACCTCGGTTTTGAGAATCTCTCCCGGAGTTTGAGAGATTTGGACGTGAAAGGGTACCAGTCTTGTCGGGGATTGGGAACCCTTCGCCAGAATGTCCAAAGTTTCAGCGGGATTTCCAAAATGTTGAGAGGAACTCGAAACATGTCAACCTTGGTTTTGAGAATCTCTCCCGGAGTTTGAGAGATTTGGACGTGAAAGGGTACCAGTCTTGTCGGGGATTGGGAACCCTTCGCGAGAATGTCCAAAGTTTCAGCGGGATTTCCAAAATGTTGAGAGGAACTCCTAACATGTCAACCTTGGTTTTGAGAATCTCTCCCGGAGTTTGAGAGATTTGGACGTGAAAGGGTACCAGTCTTGTCGGGGATTGGGAACCCTTCGCCAGAATGTCCAAAGTTTCAGCGGGATTTCCAAAATGTTGAGAGGAACTGGAAACATGTCAACCTTGGTTTTGAGAATCTCTCCCGGAGTTTGAGAGATTTGGACGTGAAAGGGTACCAGTCTTGTCGGGGATTGGGAACCCTTCGCGAGAATGTCCAAAGTTTCAGCGGGATTTCCAAAATGTTGAGAGGAACTCGAAACATGTCAACCTCGGTTTTGAGAATCTCTCCCGGAGTTTGAGAGATTTGGACATGAAAGGGTACCAGTCTTGTCGGGGATTGGGAACCCTTCGCCAGAATGTCCAAAGTTTCAGCGGGATTTCCAAAATGTTGAGAGGAACTCGAATCATGTCAACCTCGGTTTTGAGAATCTCTCCCGGAGTTTGAGAGATTTGGACGTGAAAGGGTACCAGTCTTCTCGGGGATTGGGAACCCTTTGCGAGAATGTCCAAAGTTTCAGCGGGATTTCCAAAATGTTGAGAGGAACTGGAAACATGTCAACCTTGGTTTTGAGAATCTCTCCCGGAGTTTGAGAGATTTGGACGTGAAAGGGTACCAGTCTTGTCGGGGATTGGGAACCCTTCGCGAGAATGTCCAAAGTTTCAGCGGGATTTCCAAAATGTTGAGAGGAACTCGAAACATGTCAACCTCGGTTTTGAGAATCTCTCCCGGAGTTTGAGAGATTTGGACGTGAAAGGGTACCAGTCTTGTCGGGGATTGGGAACCCTTCGCCAGAATGTCCAAAGTTTCAGCGGGATTTCCAAAATGTTGAGAGGAACTCCTAACATGTCAACCTTGGTTTTGAGAATCTCTCCCGGAGTTTGAGAGATTTGGACGTGAAAGGGTACCAGTCTTGTCGGGGATTGGGAACCCTTCGCGAGAATGTCCAAAGTTTCAGCGGGATTTCCAAAATGTTGAGAGGAACTCGAATCATGTCAACCTTGGTTCTGAGAATCTCTCCCGGAGTTTGAGAGATTTGGACGTGAAAGGGTACCAGTCTTGTCGGGGATTGGGAACCCTTTGCGAGAATGTCCAAAGTTTCAGCGGGATTTCCAAAATGTTGAGAGGAACTCGAAACATGTCAACCTTGGTTTTGAGAATCTCTCCCGGAGTTTGAGAGATTTGGACGTGAAAGGGTACCAGTCTTGTCGGGGATTGGGAACCCTTCGCGAGAATGTCCAAAGTTTCAGCGGGATTTCCAAAATGTTGAGAGGAACTCGAAACATGTCAACCTCGGTTTTGAGAATCTCTCCCGGAGTTTGAGAGATTTGGACGTGAAAGGGTACCAGTCTTGTCGGGGATTGGGAACCCTTCGCCAGAATGTCCAAAGTTTCAGCGGGATTTCCAAAATGTTGAGAGGAACTCGAAACATGTCAACCTCGGTTTTGAGAATCTCTCCCGGAGTTTGAGAGATTTGGACGTGAAAGGGTACCAGTCTTGTCGGGGATTGGGAACCCTTCGCCAGAATGTCCAAAGTTTCAGCGGGATTTCCAAAATGTTGAGAGGAACTGGAAACATGTCAACCTTGGTTTTGAGAATCTCTCCCGGAGTTTGAGAGATTTGGACGTGAAAGGGTACCAGTCTTGTCGGGGATTGGGAACCCTTCGCCAGAATGTCCAAAGTTTCAGCGGGATTTCCAAAATGTTGAGAGGAACTCGAAACATGTCAACCTTGGTTTTGAGAATCTCTCCCGGAGTTTGAGAGATTTGGACGTGAAAGGGTACCAGTCTTGTCGGGGATTGGGAACCCTTCGCGAGAATGTCCAAAGTTTCAGCGGGATTTCCAAAATGTTGAGAGGAACTCGAAACATGTCAACCTTGGTTTTGAGAATCTCTCCCGGAGTTTGAGAGATTTGGACGTGAAAGGGTACCAGTCTTGTCGGGGATTGGGAACCCTTCGCGAGAATGTCCAAAGTTTCAGCGGGATTTCCAAAATGTTGAGAGGAACTCGAATCATGTCAACCTTGGTTCTGAGAATCTCTCCCGGAGTTTGAGAGATTTGGACGTGAAAGGGTACCAGTCTTGTCGGGGATTGGGAACCCTTTGCGAGAATGTCCAAAGTTTCAGCGGGATTTCCAAAATGTTGAGAGGAACTGGAAACATGTCAACCTTGGTTTTGAGAATCTCTCCCGGAGTTTGAGAGATTTGGACGTGAAAGGGTACCAGTCTTGTCGGGGATTGGGAACCCTTCGCGAGAATGTCCAAAGTTTCAGCGGGATTTCCAAAATGTTGAGAGGAACTGGAAACATGTCAACCTCGGTTTTGAGAATCTCTCCCGGAGTTTGAGAGATTTGGACGTGAAAGGGTACCAGTCTTGTCGGGGATTGGGAACCCTTCGCCAGAATGTCCAAAGTTTCAGCGGGATTTCCAAAATGTTGAGAGGAACTCGAAACATGTCAGCCTCGGTTTTGAGAATCTCTCCTGGAGTTTGAGAAATTTGGGCGTGAAAGGGTACCAGTCTTGTCGGGGATTGGGAACCCTTCGCGAGAATGTCCAAAGTTTCAGCAGGATTTCCAAAATGTTGAGAGGAACTCGAAACATGTCAACCTTGGTTTTGAGAATCTCTCCCGGAGTTTGAGAGATTTGGACGTGAAAGGGTACCAGTCTTGTCGGGGATTGGGAACCCTTCGCCAGAATGTCCAAAGTTTCAGCGGGATTTCCAAAATGTTGAGAGGAACTCGAAACATGTCAACCTCGGTTTTGAGAATCTCTCCCGGAGTTTGAGAGATTTGGACGTGAAAGGGTACCAGTCTTGTCGGGGATTGGGAACCCTTCGCGAGAATGTCCAAAGTTTCAGCGGGATTTCCAAAATGTTGAGAGGAACTCGAAACATGTCAACCTCGGTTTTGAGAATCTCTCCCGGAGTTTGAGAGATTTGGACGTGAAAGGGTACCAGTCTTGTCGGGGATTGGGAACCCTTCGCGAGAATGTCCAAAGTTTCAGCGGGATTTCCAAAATGTTGAGAGGAACTCGAAACATGTCAACCTCGGTTTTGAGAATCTCTCCCGGAGTTTGAGAGATTTGGACGTGAAAGGGTACCAGTCTTGTCGGGGATTGGGAACCCTTCGCGAGAATGTCCAAAGTTTCAGCGGGATTTCCAAAATGTTGAGAGGAACTCGAAACATGTCAACCTTGGTTTTGAGAATCTCTCCCGGAGTTTGAGAGATTTGGACGTGAAAGGGTACCAGTCTTGTCGGGGATTGGGAACCCTTCGCGAGAATGTCCAAAGTTTCAGCGGGATTTCCAAAATGTTGAGAGGAACTCGAAACATGTCAACCTTGGTTTTGAGAATCTCTCCCGGAGTTTGAGAGATTTGGACGTGAAAGGGTACCAGTCTTGTCGGGGATTGGGAACCCTTCACGAGAATGTCCAAAGTTTCAGCGGGATTTCCAAAATGTTGAGAGGAACTCGAATCATGTCAACCTCGGTTTTGGAGAATCTCTCCCGGAGTTTGAGAGATTTGGACGTGAAAGGGTACCAGTCTTGTCGGGGATTGGGAACCCTTCACGAGAATGTCCAAAGTTTCAGCGGGATTTCCAAAATGTTGAGAGGAACTGGAAACATGTCAACCTTGGTTTTGAGAATCTCTCCCGGAGTTTGAGAGATTTGGACGTGAAAGGGTACCAGTCTTGTCGGGGATTGGGAACCCTTCGCGAGAATGTCCAAAGTTTCAGCGGGATTTCCAAAATGTTGAGAGGAACTCGAAACATGTCAACCTTGGTTTTGAGAATCTCTCCCGGAGTTTGAGAGATTTGGACATGAAAGGGTACCAGTCTTGTCGGGGATTGGGAACCCTTCGCGAGAATGTCCAAAGTTTCAGCGGGATTTCCAAAATGTTGAGAGGAACTCCTAACATGTCAACCTTGGTTTTGAGAATCTCTCCCGGAGTTTGAGAGATTTGGACGTGAAAGGGTACCAGTCTTGTCGGGGATTGGGAACCCTTCGCCAGAATGTCCAAAGTTTCAGCGGGATTTCCAAAATGTTGAGAGGAACTGGAAACATGTCAACCTTGGTTTTGAGAATCTCTCCCGGAGTTTGAGAGATTTGGACGTGAAAGGGTACCAGTCTTGTCGGGGATTGGGAACCCTTCGCGAGAATGTCCAAAGTTTCAGCGGGATTTCCAAAATGTTGAGAGGAACTCGAAACATGTCAACCTCGGTTTTGAGAATCTCTCCCGGAGTTTGAGAGATTTGGACGTGAAAGGGTACCAGTCTTGTCGGGGATTGGGAACCCTTCGCCAGAATGTCCAAAGTTTCAGCGGGATTTCCAAAATGTTGAGAGGAACTCGAATCATGTCAACCTCGGTTTTGAGAATCTCTCCCGGAGTTTGAGAGATTTGGACGTGAAAGGGTACCAGTCTTGTCGGGGATTGGGAACCCTTTGCGAGAATGTCCAAAGTTTCAGCGGGATTTCCAAAATGTTGAGAGGAACTGGAAACATGTCAACCTTGGTTTTGAGAATCTCTCCCGGAGTTTGAGAGATTTGGACGTGAAAGGGTACCAGTCTTGTCGGGGATTGGGAACCCTTCGCGAGAATGTCCAAAGTTTCAGCGGGATTTCCAAAATGTTGAGAGGAACTCGAAACATGTCAACCTCGGTTTTGAGAATCTCTCCCGGAGTTTGAGAGATTTGGACGTGAAAGGGTACCAGTCTTGTCGGGGATTGGGAACCCTTCGCCAGAATGTCCAAAGTTTCAGCGGGATTTCCAAAATGTTGAGAGGAACTCCTAACATGTCAACCTTGGTTTTGAGAATCTCTCCCGGAGTTTGAGAGATTTGGACGTGAAAGGGTACCAGTCTTGTCGGGGATTGGGAACCCTTCGCGAGAATGTCCAAAGTTTCAGCGGGATTTCCAAAATGTTGAGAGGAACTCGAATCATGTCAACCTTGGTTCTGAGAATCTCTCCCGGAGTTTGAGAGATTTGGACGTGAAAGGGTACCAGTCTTGTCGGGGATTGGGAACCCTTTGCGAGAATGTCCAAAGTTTCAGCGGGATTTCCAAAATGTTGAGAGGAACTCGAAACATGTCAACCTTGGTTTTGAGAATCTCTCCCGGAGTTTGAGAGATTTGGACGTGAAAGGGTACCAGTCTTGTCGGGGATTGGGAACCCTTCGCGAGAATGTCCAAAGTTTCAGCGGGATTTCCAAAATGTTGAGAGGAACTCGAAACATGTCAACCTCGGTTTTGAGAATCTCTCCCGGAGTTTGAGAGATTTGGACGTGAAAGGGTACCAGTCTTGTCGGGGATTGGGAACCCTTCGCCAGAATGTCCAAAGTTTCAGCGGGATTTCCAAAATGTTGAGAGGAACTCGAAACATGTCAACCTCGGTTTTGAGAATCTCTCCCGGAGTTTGAGAGATTTGGACGTGAAAGGGTACCAGTCTTGTCGGGGATTGGGAACCCTTCGCCAGAATGTCCAAAGTTTCAGCGGGATTTCCAAAATGTTGAGAGGAACTCGAAACATGTCAACCTTGGTTTTGAGAATCTCTCCCGGAGTTTGAGAGATTTGGACGTGAAAGGGTACCAGTCTTGTCGGGGATTGGGAACCCTTCGCGAGAATGTCCAAAGTTTCAGCGGGATTTCCAAAATGTTGAGAGGAACTCGAAACATGTCAACCTCGGTTTTGAGAATCTCTCCCGGAGTTTGAGAGATTTGGACGTGAAAGGGTACCAGTCTTGTCGGGGATTGGGAACCCTTCGCCAGAATGTCCAAAGTTTCAGCGGGATTTCCAAAATGTTGAGAGGAACTCCTAACATGTCAACCTTGGTTTTGAGAATCTCTCCCGGAGTTTGAGAGATTTGGACGTGAAAGGGTACCAGTCTTGTCGGGGATTGGGAACCCTTCGCGAGAATGTCCAAAGTTTCAGCGGGATTTCCAAAATGTTGAGAGGAACTCGAATCATGTCAACCTTGGTTCTGAGAATCTCTCCCGGAGTTTGAGAGATTTGGACGTGAAAGGGTACCAGTCTTGTCGGGGATTGGGAACCCTTTGCGAGAATGTCCAAAGTTTCAGCGGGATTTCCAAAATGTTGAGAGGAACTGGAAACATGTCAACCTTGGTTTTGAGAATCTCTCCCGGAGTTTGAGAGATTTGGACGTGAAAGGGTACCAGTCTTGTCGGGGATTGGGAACCCTTCGCGAGAATGTCCAAAGTTTCAGCGGGATTTCCAAAATGTTGAGAGGAACTGGAAACATGTCAACCTCGGTTTTGAGAATCTCTCCCGGAGTTTGAGAGATTTGGACGTGAAAGGGTACCAGTCTTGTCGGGGATTGGGAACCCTTCGCCAGAATGTCCAAAGTTTCAGCGGGATTTCCAAAATGTTGAGAGGAACTCGAAACATGTCAACCTCGGTTTTGAGAATCTCTCCCGGAGTTTGAGAGATTTGGACGTGAAAGGGTACCAGTCTTGTCGGGGATTGGGAACCCTTCGCGAGAATGTCCAAAGTTTCAGCGGGATTTCCAAAATGTTGAGAGGAACTCGAAACATGTCAACCTTGGTTTTGAGAATCTCTCCCGGAGTTTGAGAGATTTGGACGTGAAAGGGTACCAGTCTTGTCGGGGATTGGGAACCCTTCGCGAGAATGTCCAAAGTTTCAGCGGGATTTCCAAAATGTTGAGAGGAACTCGAAACATGTCAACCTCGGTTTTGAGAATCTCTCCCCGAGTTTGAGAGATTTGGACGTGAAAGGGTACCAGTCTTGTCGGGGATTGGGAACCCTTCGCCAGAATGTCCAAAGTTTCAGCGGGATTTCCAAAATGTTGAGAGGAACTCGAAACATGTCAACCTTGGTTTTGAGAATCTCTCCCGGAGTTTGAGAGATTTGGACGTGAAAGGGTACCAGTCTTGTCGGGGATTGGGAACCCTTCGCCAGAATGTCCAAAGTTTCAGCGGGATTTCCAAAATGTTGAGAGGAACTCGAATCATGTGAACCTTGGTTTTGAGAATCTCTCCCGGAGTTTGAGAGATTTGGACGTGAAAGGGTACCAGTCTTGTCGGGGATTGGGAACCCTTTGCGAGAATGTCCAAAGTTTCAGCGGGATTTCCAAAATGTTGAGAGGAACTGGAAACATGTCAACCTTGGTTTTGAGAATCTCTCCCGGAGTTTGAGAGATTTGGACGTGAAAGGGTACCAGTCTTGTCGGGGATTGGGAACCCTTCGCGAGAATGTCCAAAGTTTCAGCGGGATTTCCAAAATGTTGAGAGGAACTCGAAACATGTCAACCTCGGTTTTGAGAATCTCTCCCGGAGTTTGAGAGATTTGGACGTGAAAGGGTACCAGTCTTGTCGGGGATTGGGAACCCTTCGCCAGAATGTCCAAAGTTTCAGCGGGATTTCCAAAATGTTGAGAGGAACTCGAAACATGTCAACCTCGGTTTTGAGAATCTCTCCCGGAGTTTGAGAGATTTGGACGTGAAAGGGTACCAGTCTTGTCGGGGATTGGGAACCCTTCGCCAGAATGTCCAAAGTTTCAGCGGGATTTCCAAAATGTTGAGAGGAACTCGAAACATGTCAACCTTGGTTTTGAGAATCTCTCCCGGAGTTTGAGAGATTTGGACGTGAAAGGGTACCAGTCTTGTCGGGGATTGGGAACCCTTCGCGAGAATGTCCAAAGTTTCAGCGGGATTTCCAAAATGTTGAGAGGAACTCGAAACATGTCAACCTCGGTTTTGAGAATCTCTCCCCGAGTTTGAGAGATTTGGACGTGAAAGGGTACCAGTCTTGTCGGGGATTGGGAACCCTTCGCCAGAATGTCCAAAGTTTCAGCGGGATTTCCAAAATGTTGAGAGGAACTCGAAACATGTCAACCTTGGTTTTGAGAATCTCTCCCGGAGTTTGAGAGATTTGGACGTGAAAGGGTACCAGTCTTGTCGGGGATTGGGAACCCTTCGCCAGAATGTCCAAAGTTTCAGCGGGATTTCCAAAATGTTGAGAGGAACTCGAAACATGTCAACCTCGGTTTTGAGAATCTCTCCCGGAGTTTGAGAGATTTGGACGTGAAAGGGTACCAGTCTTGTCGGGGATTGGGAACCCTTCGCGAGAATGTCCAAAGTTTCAGCGGGATTTCCAAAATGTTGAGAGGAACTCGAAACATGTCAACCTTGGTTTTGAGAATCTCTCCCGGAGTTTGAGAGATTTGGACGTGAAAGGGTACCAGTCTTGTCGGGGATTGGGAACCCTTCACGAGAATGTCCAAAGTTTCAGCGGGATTTCCAAAATGTTGAGAGGAACTCGAATCATGTCAACCTTGGTTTTGAGAATCTCTCCCGGAGTTTGAGAGATTTGGACGTGAAAGGGTACCAGTCTTGTCGGGGATTGGGAACCCTTTGCGAGAATGTCCAAAGTTTCAGCGGGATTTCCAAAATGTTGAGAGGAACTGGAAACATGTCAACCTTGGTTTTGAGAATCTCTCCCGGAGTTTGAGAGATTTGGATGTGAAAGGGTACCAGTCTTGTCGGGGATTGGGAACCCTTCGCGAGAATGTCCAAAGTTTCAGCGGGATTTCCAAAATGTTGAGAGGAACTCGTATCATGTCAACCTTGGTTTTGAGAATCTCTCCCGGAGTTTGAGAGATTTGGACGTGAAAGGGTACCAGTCTTGTCGGGGATTGGGAACCCTTCGCGAGAATGTCCAAAGTTTCAGCGGGATTTCCAAAATGTTGAGAGGAACTCCTAACATGTCAACCTTGGTTTTGAGAATCTCTCCCGGAGTTTGAGAGATTTGGACGTGAAAGGGTACCAGTCTTGTCGGGGATTGGGAACCCTTCGCGAGAATGTCCAAAGTTTCAGCGGGATTTCCAAAATGTTGAGAGGAACTCGAAACATGTCAACCTCGGTTTTGAGAATCTCTCCCGGAGTTTGAGAGATTTCGACGTGAAAGGGTACCAGTCTTGTCGGGGATTGGGAACCCTTCGCGAGAATGTCCAAAGTTTCAGCGGGATTTCCAAAATGTTGAGAGGAACTCGAAACATGTCAACCTTGGTTTTGAGAATCTCTCCCGGATTTTGAGAGATTTGGACGTGAAAGGGTACCAGTCTTGTCGGGGATTGGGAACCCTTCGCGAGAAAGTCCAAAGTTTCAGCGGGATTTCCAAAATGTTGAGAGGAACTCGAAACATGTCAACCTCGGTTTTGAGAATCTCTCCCGGAGTTTGAGAGATTTGGACGTGAAAGGGTACCAGTCTTGTCGGGGATTGGGAACCCTTCGCGAGAATGTCCAAAGTTTCAGCGGGATTTCCAAAATGTTGAGAGGAACTCGAAACATGTCAACCTCGGTTTTGAGAATCTCTCCCGGAGTTTGAGAGATTTGGACGTGAAAGGGTACCAGTCTTGTCGGGGATTGGGAACCCTTCGCCAGAATGTCCAAAGTTTCAGCGGGATTTCCAAAATGTTGAGAGGAACTGGAAACATGTCAACCTTGGTTTTGAGAATCTCTCCCGGAGTTTGAGAGATTTGGACGTGAAAGGGTACCAGTCTTGTCGGGGATTGGGAACCCTTCGCGAGAATGTCCAAAGTTTCAGCGGGATTTCCAGAATGTTGAGAGGAACTCGAAACATGTCAACCTCGGTTTTGAGAATCTCTCCCCGAGTTTGAGAGATTTGGACGTGAAAGGGTACCAGTCTTGTCGGGGATTGGGAACCCTTCGCCAGAATGTCCAAAGTTTCAGCGGGATTTCCAAAATGTTGAGAGGAACTCGAAACATGTCAACCTCGGTTTTGAGAATCTCTCCCGGAGTTTGAGAGATTTGGACGTGAAAGGGTACCAGTCTTGTCGGGGATTGGGAACCCTTCGCCAGAATGTCCAAAGTTTCAGCGGGATTTCCAAAATGTTGAGAGGAACTCGAAACATGTCAACCTTGGTTTTGAGAATCTCTCCCGGAGTTTGAGAGATTTGGACGTGAAAGGGTACCAGTCTTGTCGGGGATTGGGAACCCTTCGCCAGAATGTCCAAAGTTTCAGTGGGATTTCCAAAATGTTGAGAGGAACTCGAAACATGTCAACCTTGGTTTTGAGAATCTCTCCCGGAGTTTGAGAGATTTGGACGTGAAAGGGTACCAGTCTTGTCGGGGATTGGGAACCCTTCGCGAGAATGTCCAAAGTTTCAGCGGGATTTCCAAAATGTTGAGAGGAACTCGAAACATGTCAACCTCGGTTTTGAGAATCTCTCCCCGAGTTTGAGAGATTTGGACGTGAAAGGGTACCAGTCTTGTCGGGGATTGGGAACCCTTCGCCAGAATGTCCAAAGTTTCAGCGGGATTTCCAAAATGTTGAGAGGAACTCGAAACATGTCAACCTTGGTTTTGAGAATCTCTCCCAGAGTTTGAGAGATTTGGACGTGAAAGGGTACCAGTCTTGTCGGGGATTGGGAACCCTTCGCGAGAATGTCCAAAGTTTCAGCGGGATTTCCAAAATGTTGAGAGGAACTCGAAACATGTCAACCTCGGTTTTGAGAATCTCTCCCGGAGTTTGAGAGATTTGGACGTGAAAGGGTACCAGTCTTGTCGGGGATTGGGAACCCTTCGCGAGAATGTCCAAAGTTTCAGCGGGATTTCCAAAATGTTGAGAGGACCTCGAAACATGTCAACCTTGGTTTTGAGAATCTCTCCCGGAGTTTGAGAGATTTGGACGTGAAAGGGTACCAGTCTTGTCGGGGATAGGGAACCCTTCGCGAGAATGTCCAAAGTTTCAGCGGGATTTCCAAAATGTTGAGAGGAACTCGAAACATGTCAACCTCGGTTTTGAGAATCTCTCCCCGAGTTTGAGAGATTTGGACGTGAAAGGGTACCAGTCTTGTCGGGGATTGGGAACCCTTCGCCAGAATGTCCAAAGTTTCAGCGGGATTTCCAAAATGTTGAGAGGAACTCGAAACATGTCAACCTCGGTTTTGAGAATCTCTCCCGGAGTTTGAGAGATTTGGACGTGAAAGGGTACCAGTCTTGTCGGGGATTGGGAACCCTTCGCGAGAATGTCCAAAGTTTCAGCGGGATTTCCAAAATGTTGAGAGGAACTCGAAACATGTCAACCTCGGTTTTGAGAATCTTTCCCGGAGTTTGAGAGATTTGGACGTGAAAGGGTACCAGTCTTGTCGGGGATTGGGAACCCTTCGCGAGAATGTCCAAAGTTTCAGCGGGATTTCCAAAATGTTGAGAGGAACTCGAAACATGTCAACCTCGGTTTTGAGAATCTCTCCCGGAGTTTGAGAGATTTGGACGTGAAAGGGTACCAGTCTTGTCGGGGATTGGGAACCCTTCGCCAGAATGTCCAAAGTTTCAGCGGGATTTCCAAAATGTTGAGAGGAACTCGAAACATGTCAACCTTGGTTTTGAGAATCTCTCCCGGAGTTTGAGAGATTTGGACGTGAAAGGGTACCAGTCTTGTCGGGGATTGGGAACCCTTCGCGAGAATGTCCAAAGTTTCAGCGGGATTTCCAAAATGTTGAGAGGAACTCGAATCATGTCAACCTTGGTTTTGAGAATCTCTCCTGGAGTTTGAGAGATTTGGACGTGAAAGGGTACCAGTCTTGTCGGGGATTGGGAACCCTTCTCGAGAATGTCCAAAGTTTCAGCGGGATTTCCAAAATGTTGAGAGGAACTCCTAACATGTCAACCTTGGTTTTGAGAATCTCTCCCGGAGTTTGAGAGATTTGGACGTGAAAGGGTACCAGTCTTGTCGGGGATTGGGAACCCTTCGCGAGAATGTCCAAAGTTTCAGCGGGATTTCCAAAATGTTGAGAGGAACTCGAAACATGTCAACCTCAGTTTTGAGAATCTCTCCCGGAGTTTGAGAGATTTGGACGTGAAAGGGTACCAGTCTTGTCGGGGATTGGGAACCCTTCGCCAGAATGTCCAAAGTTTCAGCGGGATTTCCAAAATGTTGAGAGGAACTCGAAACATGTCAACCTTGGTTTTGAGAATCTCTCCCGGAGTTTGAGAGATTTGGAAGTGAAAGGGTACCAGTCTTGTCGGGGATTGGGAACCCTTCGCGAGAATGTCCAAAGTTTCAGCGGGATTTCCAAAATGTTGAGAGGAACTCGAATCATGTCAACCTTGGTTTTGAGAATCTCTCCCGGAGTTTGAGAGATTTGGACGTGAAAGGGTACCAGTCTTGTCGGGGATTGGGAACCCTTCGCGAGAATGTCCAAAGTTTCAGCGGGATTTCCAAAATGTTGAGAGGAACTCGAAACATGTGAATCTTGGTTTTGAGAATCTCTCCCGGAGTTTGAGAGATTTGGACGTGAAAGGGCACCATTCTTGTCGGGGATTGGGAACCCTTCGCGAGAATGTCCAAAGTTTCAGCGGGATTTCCAAAATGTTGAGAGGAACTCGAAACATGTCAACCTTGGTTTTGAGAATCTCTCCCGGAGTTTGAGAGATTTGGACGTGAAAGGGTACCAGTCTTGTCGGGGATTGGGAACCCTTCGCGAGAATGTCCAAAGTTTCAGCGGGATTTCCAAAATGTTGAGAGGAACTCGAAACATGTCCACCTCGGTTTTGAGAATCTCTCCCGGAGTTTGAGAGATTTGGACGTGAAAGGGTACCAGTCTTGTCGGGGATTGGGAACCCTTCGCGAGAATGTCCAAAGTTTCAGCGGGATTTCCAAAATGTTGAGAGGAACTCGAAACATGTCAACCTTGGTTTTGAGAATCTCTCCCGGAGTTTGAGAGATTTGGACGTGAAAGGGTACCAGTCTTGTCGGGGATTGGGAACCCTTCGCGAGAATGTCCAAAGTTTCAGCGGGATTTCCAAAATGTTGAGAGGAACTCGAAACATGTCAACCTCGGTTTTGAGAATCTCTCCCGGAGTTTGAGAGATTTGGACGTGAAAGGGTACCAGTCTTGTCGGGGATTGGGAACCCTTCGCCAGAATGTCCAAAGTTTCAGCGGGATTTCCAAAATGTTGAGAGGAACTCGAAACATGTCAACCTTGGTTTTGAGAATCTCTCCCGGAGTTTGAGAGATTTGGACGTGAAAGGGTACCAGTCTTGTCGGGGATTGGGAACCCTTCGCGAGAATGTCCAAAGTTTCAGCGGGATTTCCAAAATGTTGAGAGGAACTCGAAACATGTCAACCTCGGTTTTGAGAATCTCTCCCGGAGTTTGAGAGATTTGGACGTGAAAGGGTACCAGTCTTGTCGGGGATTGGGAACCCTTCGCCAGAATGTCCAAAGTTTCAGCGGGATTTCCAAAATGTTGAGAGGAACTCGAAACATGTCAACCTTGGTTTTGAGAATCTCTCCCGGAGTTTGAGACATTTGGACGTGAAAGGGTACCAGTCTTGTCGGGGATTGGGAACCCTTCGCGAGAATGTCCAAAGTTTCAGCGGGATTTCCAAAATGTTGAGAGGAACTCGAAACATGTCAACCTTGGTTTTGAGAATCTCTCCCGGAGTTTGAGACATTTGGACGTGAAAGGGTACCAGTCTTGTCGGGGATTGGGAACCCTTCGCGAGAATGTCCAAAGTTTCAGCGGGATTTCCAAAATGTTGAGAGGAACTCGAAACATGTCAACCTCGGTTTTGAGAATCTCTCCTGGAGTTTGAGAGATTTGGACATGAAAGGGTACCAGTCTTGTCGGGGATTGGGAACCCTTCGCCAGAATGTCCAAAGTTTCAGCGGGATTTCCAAAATGTTGAGAGGAACTCGAAGCATGTCAACCTTGGTTTTGGGAATCTCTCCCGGAGTTTGAGAGATTTGGACGTGAAAGGGTACCAGTCTTGTCGGGGATAGGGAACCCTTCGCGAGAATGTCCAAAGTTTCAGCGGGATTTCCAAAATGTTGAGAGGAACTCGAAACATGTCAACCTCGGTTTTGAGAATCTCTCCCGGAGTTTGAGAGATTTGGACATGAAAGGGTACCAGTCTTGTCGGGGATTGGGAACCCTTCGCCAGAATGTCCAAAGTTTCAGCGGGATTTCCAAAATGTTGAGAGGAACTCGAAACATGTCAACCTTGGTTTTGAGAATCTCTCCCGGAGTTTGAGAGATTTGGACGTGAAAGGGTACCAGTCTTGTCGGGGATTGGGAACCCTTCGCGAGAATGTCCAAAGTTTCAGCGGGATTTCCAAAATGTTGAGAGGAACTCGAAACATGTCAACCTCGGTTTTGAGAATCTCTCCCGGAGTTTGAGAGATTTGGACGTGAAAGGGTACCAGTCTTGTCGGGGATTGGGAACCCTTCGCGAGAATGTCCAAAGTTTCAGCGGGATTTCCAAAATGTTGAGAGGAACTCGAAACATGTCAACCTCGGTTTTGAGAATCTCTCCCGGAGTTTGAGAGATTTGGACGTGAAAGGGTACCAGTCTTGTCGGGGATTGGGAACCCTTCGCGAGAATGTCCAAAGTTTCAGCGGGATTTCCAAAATGTTGAGAGGAACTCGAAACATGTCAACCTTGGTTTTGAGAATCTCTCCCGGAGTTTGAGAGATTTGGACGTGAAAAGGTACCAGTCTTGTCAGGGATTGGGAACCCTTCGCGAGAATGTCCAAAGTTTCAGCGGGATTTCCAAAATGTTGAGAGGAACTCGAAACATGTCAACCTTGGTTTTGAGAATCTCTCCCGGAGTTTGAGAGATTTGGACGTGAAGGGTACCAGTCTTGTCGGGGATTGGGAACCCTTCGCGAGAAAGTCCAAAGTTTCAGCGGGATTTCCAAAATGTTGAGAGGAACTCGAAACATGTCAACCTTGTTTTTGAGAATCTCTCCCGGAGTTTGAGAGATTTGGACGTGAAAGGGTACCAGTCTTGTCGGGGATTGGGAACCCTTCGCGAGAATGTCCAAAGTTTCAGCGGGATTTCCAAAATGTTGAGAGGAACTCGAAACATGTCAACCTTGGTTTTGAGAATCTCTCCCGGAGTTTGAGAGATTTGGACGTGAAAGGGTACCAGTCTTGTCGGGGATTGGGAACCCTTCGCGAGAATGTCCAAAGTTTCAGCGGGATTTCCAAAATGTTGAGAGGAACTCGAAACATGTCAACCTTGGTTTTGAGAATCTCTCCCGGAGTTTGAGAGATTTGGACGTGAAAGGGTACCAGTCTTGTCGGGGATTGGGAACCCTTCGCCAGAATGTCCAAAGTTTCAGCGGGATTTCCAAAATGTTGAGAGGAACTCGAAACATGTCAACCTTGGTTTTGAGAATCTCTCCCGGAGTTTGAGAGATTTGGACGTGAAAGGGTACCAGTCTTGTCGGGGATTGGGAACCCTTCGCGAGAATGTCCAAAGTTTCAGCGGGATTTCCAAAATGTTGAGAGGAACTCGAATCATGTCAATCTCGGTTTTGAGAATCTCTCCCAGAGTTTGAGAGATTTGGACGTGAAAGGGTACCAGTCTTGTCGGGGATTGGGAACCCTTCGCGAGAATGTCCAAAGTTTCAGCGGGATTTCCAAAATGTTGAGAGGAACTCGAAACATGTCAACCTCGGTTTTGAGAATCTCTCCCGGAGTTTGAGAGATTTGGACGTGAAAGGGTACCAGTCTTGTCGGGGATTGGGAACCCTTCGCGAGAATGTCCAAAGTTTCAGCGGGATTTCCAAAATGTTGAGAGGAACTCGAAACATGTCAACCTTGGTTTTGAGAATCTCTCCCGGAGTTTGAGAGATTTGGACGTGAAAAGGTACCAGTCTTGTCAGGGATTGGGAACCCTTCGCGAGAATGTCCAAAGTTTCAGCGGGATTTCCAAAATGTTGAGAGGAACTCGAAACATGTCAACCTCGGTTTTGAGAATCTCTCCCGGAGTTTGAGAGATTTGGACGTGAAAGGGTACCAGTCTTGTCGGGGATTGGGAACCCTTCGCCACAATGTCCAAAGTTTCAGCGGGATTTCCAAAATGTTGAGAGGAACTCGAATCATGTCAACCTTGGTTTTGAGAATCTCTCCCGGAGTTTGAGAGATTTGGACGTGAAAGGGTACCAGTCTTGTCGGGGATTGGGAACCTTTCGCGAGAATGTCCAAAGTTTCAGCGGGATTTCCAAAATGTTGAGAGGAACTCGAAACATGTCAACCTTGGTTTTGAGAATCTCTCCCGGAGTTTGAGAGATTTGGACGTGAAAGGGTACCAGTCTTGTCGGGGATTGGGAACACTTCGCGAGAATGTCCAAAGTTTCAGCGGGATTTCCAAAATGTTGAGAGGAACTCGAAACATGTCAACCTTGGTTTTGAGAATCTCTCCCGGAGTTTGAGAGATTTGGACGTGAAGGGTACCAGTCTTGTCGGGGATTGGGAACCCTTCGCGAGAAAGTCCAAAGTTTCAGCGGGATTTCCAAAATGTTGAGAGGAACTCGAAACATGTCAACCTTGTTTTTGAGAATCTCTCCCGGAGTTTGAGAGATTTGGACGTGAAAGGGTACCAGTCTTGTCGGGGATTGGGAACCCTTCGCGAGAATGTCCAAAGTTTCAGCGGGATTTCCAAAATGTTGAGAGGAACTCGAAACATGTCAACCTTGGTTTTGAGAATCTCTCCCGGAGTTTGAGAGATTTGGACGTGAAAGGGTACCAGTCTTGTCGGGGATTGGGAACCCTTCGCGAGAATGTCCAAAGTTTCAGCGGGATTTCCAAAATGTTGAGAGGAACTCGAAACATGTCAACCTTGGTTTTGAGAATCTCTCCCGGAGTTTGAGAGATTTGGACGTGAAAGGGTACCAGTCTTGTCGGGGATTGGGAACCCTTCGCCAGAATGTCCAAAGTTTCAGCGGGATTTCCAAAATGTTGAGAGGAACTCGAAACATGTCAACCTTGGTTTTGAGAATCTCTCCCGGAGTTTGAGAGATTTGGACGTGAAAGGGTACCAGTCTTGTCGGGGATTGGGAACCCTTCGCGAGAATGTCCAAAGTTTCAGCGGGATTTCCAAAATGTTGAGAGGAACTCGAATCATGTCAATCTCGGTTTTGAGAATCTCTCCCAGAGTTTGAGAGATTTGGACGTGAAAGGGTACCAGTCTTGTCGGGGATTGGGAACCCTTCGCGAGAATGTCCAAAGTTTCAGCGGGATTTCCAAAATGTTGAGAGGAACTCGAAACATGTCAACCTCGGTTTTGAGAATCTCTCCCGGAGTTTGAGAGATTTGGACGTGAAAGGGTACCAGTCTTGTCGGGGATTGGGAACCCTTCGCGAGAATGTCCAAAGTTTCAGCGGGATTTCCAAAATGTTGAGAGGAACTCGAAACATGTCAACCTTGGTTTTGAGAATCTCTCCCGGAGTTTGAGAGATTTGGACGTGAAAAGGTACCAGTCTTGTCAGGGATTGGGAACCCTTCGCGAGAATGTCCAAAGTTTCAGCGGGATTTCCAAAATGTTGAGAGGAACTCGAAACATGTCAACCTCGGTTTTGAGAATCTCTCCCGGAGTTTGAGAGATTTGGACGTGAAAGGGTACCAGTCTTGTCGGGGATTGGGAACCCTTCGCCACAATGTCCAAAGTTTCAGCGGGATTTCCAAAATGTTGAGAGGAACTCGAATCATGTCAACCTTGGTTTTGAGAATCTCTCCCGGAGTTTGAGAGATTTGGACGTGAAAGGGTACCAGTCTTGTCGGGGATTGGGAACCTTTCGCGAGAATGTCCAAAGTTTCAGCGGGATTTCCAAAATGTTGAGAGGAACTCGAAACATGTCAACCTTGGTTTTGAGAATCTCTCCCGGAGTTTGAGAGATTTGGACGTGAAAGGGTACCAGTCTTGTCGGGGATTGGGAACACTTCGCGAGAATGTCCAAAGTTTCAGCGGGATTTCCAAAATGTTGAGAGGAACTCGAAACATGTCAACCTTGGTTTTGAGAATCTCTCCCGGAGTTTGAGAGATTTGGACGTGAAAGGGTACCAGTCTTGTCGGGGATTGGGAACCCTTCGCGAGAATGTCCAAAGTTTCAGCGGGATTTCCAAAATGTTGAGAGGAACTCGAAACATGTCAACCTTGGTTTTGAGAATCTCTCCCGGAGTTTCAGAGATTTGGACGTGAAAGGGTACCAGTCTTGTCGGGGATTGGGAACCCTTCACGAGAATGTCCAAAGTTTCAGCGGGATTTCCAAAATGTTGAGAGGAACTCGAAACATGTCAACCTTGGTTTTGAGAATCTCTCCCGGAGTTTGAGAGATTTGGACGTGAAGGGTACCAGTCTTGTCGGGGATTGGGAACCCTTCGCGAGAAAGTCCAAAGTTTCAGCGGGATTTCCAAAATGTTGAGAGGAACTCGAAACATGTCAACCTTGGTTTTGAGAATCTCTCCCGGAGTTTGAGAGATTTGGACGTGAAAGGGTACCAGTCTTGTCGGGGATTGGGAACCCTTCGCGAGAATGTCCAAAGTTTCAGCGGGATTTCCAAAATGTTGAGAGGAACTCAAAACATGTGAACCTTGGTTTTGAGAATCTCTCCCGGAGTTTGAGAGATTTGGACGTGAAAGGGTACCAGTCTTGTCGGGGATTGGGAACCCTTCGCGAGAATGTCCAAAGTTTCAGCGGGATTTCCAAAATGTTGAGAGGAACTCGAAACATGTCAACCTTGGTTTTGAGAATCTCTCCCAGAGTTTGAGAGATTTGGACGTGAAAGGGTACCAGTCTTGTCGGGGATTGGGAACCCTTCGCGAGAATGTCCAAAGTTTCAGCGGGATTTCCAAAATGTTGAGAGGAACTCGAAACATGTCAACATCGGTTTTGAGAATCTCTCCCGGAGTTTGAGAGATTTGGACGTGAAAGGGTACCAGTCTTGTCGGGGATTGGGAACCCTTCGCCAGAATGTCCAAAGTTTCAGCGGGATTTCCAAAATGTTGAGAGGAACTCGAAACATGTCAACCTTGGTTTTGAGAATCTCTCCCGGAGTTTGAGAGATTTGGACGTGAAAGGGTACCAGTCTTGTCGGGGATTGGGAACCCTTCGCGAGAATGTCCAAAGTTTCAGCGGGATTTCCAAAATGTTGAGAGGAACTCGAATCATGTCAACCTTGGTTTTGAGAATCTCTCCCGGAGTTTGAGAGATTTGGACGTGAAAGGGTACCAGTCTTGTCGGGGATTGGGAACCCTTCGCCAGAATGTCCAAAGTTTCAGCAGGATTTCCAAAATGTTGAGAGGAACTCGAAGCATGTCAACCTTGGTTTTGAGAATCTCTCCCGGAGTTTGAGAGATTTGGACGTGAAAGGGTACCAGTCTTGTCGGGATAGGGAACCCTTCGCGAGAATGTCCAAAGTTTCAGCGGGATTTCCAAAATGTTGAGAGGAACTCGAAACATGTCAACCTCGTTTTTGAGAATCTCTCCTGGAGTTTGAGAGATTTGGACATGAAAGGGTACCAGTCTTGTCGGGGATTGGGAACCCTTCGCGAGAATGTGCAAAGTTTCAGCGGGATTTCCAAAATGTTGAGAGGAACTCGAAACATGTCAACCTTGGTTTTGACAATCTCTCCCGGAGTTTGAGAGATTTGGACGTGAAAGGGTACCAGTCTTGTCGGGGATTGGGAACCCTTTGCGAGAATGTCCAAAGTTTCAGCGGGATTTCCAAAATGTTGAGAGGAACTCGAATCATGTCAACCTCGGTTTTGAGAATCTCTCCCGGAGTTTGAGAGATTTGGACGTGAAAGGGTACCAGTCTTGTCGGGGATTGGGAACCCTTCGCCACACTGTCCAAAGTTTCAGCAGGATTTCCAAAATGTTGAGAGGAACTCGAAACATGTCAACCTTGGTTTTGAGAATCTCTCCCGGAGTTTGAGAGATTTGGACGTGAAAGGGTACCAGTCTTGTCGGGGATTGGGAACCCTTCTCGAGAATGTCCAAAGTTTCAGCGGGATTTCCAAAATGTTGAGAGGAACTCGAATCATGTCAACCTCGGTTTTGAGAATCTCTCCTGGAGTTTGAGAGATTTGGACGTGAAAGTGTACCAGTCTTGTCGGGGATTGGGAACCCTTCGCCACACTGTCCAAAGTTTCAGCGGGATTTCCAAAATGTTGAGAGGAACTCGAAACATGTCAACCTGGGTTTTGAGAATCTCTCCCGGAGTTTGAGAGATTTGGACGTGAAAGGGTACCAGTCTTGTCGGGGATTGGGAACCCTTCGCGAGAATGTCCAAAGTTTCAGCGGGATTTCCAAAATGTTGAGAGGAACTCGAAACATGTCAACCTCGGTTTTGAGAATCTCTCCCGGAGTTTGAGAGATTTGGACGTGAAAGGGTACCAGTCTTGTCGGGGATTGGGAACCCTTCGCCAGAATGTCCAAAGTTTCAGCGGGATTTCCAAAATGTTGAGAGGAACTCGAATCATGTCAACCTTGGTTTTGAGAATCTCTCCCGGAGTTTGAGAGATTTGGACGTGAAAGGGTACCAGTCTTGTCGGGGATTGGGAACCCTTCGCGAGAATGTCCAAAGTTTCAGCGGGATTTCCAAAATGTTGAGAGGAACTCGAAACATGTCAACCTTGGTTTTGAGAATCTCTCCCGGAGTTTGAGAGATTTGGACGTGAAAGGGTACCAGTCTTGTCGGGGATTGGGAACCCTTCGCGAGAATGTCCAAAGTTTCAGCGGGATTTCCAAAATGTTGAGAGGAACTCGAAACATGTGAACCTTGGTTTTGAGAATCTCTCCCGGAGTTTGAGAGATTTGGACGTGAAAGGGTACCAGTCTTGTCGGGGATTGGGAACCCTTCACGAGAATGTCCAAAGTTTCAGCGGGATTTCCAAAATGTTGAGAGGAACTCGAAACATGTCAACCTTGGTTTTGAGAATCTCTCCCGGAGTTTGAGAGATTTGGACGTGAAAGGGTACCAGTCTTGTCGGGGATTGGGAACCCTTCGCGAGAATGTCCAAAGTTTCAGCGGGATTTCCAAAATGTTGAGAGGAACTCGAAACATGTCAACCTTGGATTTGAGAATCTCTCCCGGAGTTTGAGAGATTTGGACGTGAAAGGGTACCAGTCTTGTCGGGGATTGGGAACCCTTTGCCAGAATGTCCAAAGTTTCAGCGGGATTTCCAAAATGTTGAGAGGAACTCGAATCATGTCAACCTTGGTTTTGAGAATCTCTCCCGGAGTTTGAGAGATTTGGACGTGAAAGGGTACCAGTCTTGTCGGGGATTGGGAACCTTTCGCGAGAATGTCCAAAGTTTCAGCGGGATTTCCAAAATGTTGAGAGGAACTCGAAACATGTCAACCTTGGTTTTGAGAATCTCTCCCGGAGTTTGAGAGATTTGGACGTGAAAGGGTACCAGTCTTGTCGGGGATTGGGAACCCTTCGCGAGAATGTCCAAAGTTTCAGCGGGATTTCCAAAATGTTGAGAGGAACTCGAAACATGTGAACCTTGGTTTTGAGAATCTCTCCCGGAGTTTGAGAGATTTGGACGTGAAAGGGTACCAGTCTTGTCGGGGATTGGGAACCCTTCGCGAGAATGTCCAAAGTTTCAGCGGGATTTCCAAAATGTTGAGAGGAACTCGAAACATGTCAACCTTGGTTTTGAGAATCTCTCCCGGAGTTTCAGAGATTTGGACGTGAAAGGGTACCAGTCTTGTCGGGGATTGGGAACCCTTCACGAGAATGTCCAAAGTTTCAGCGGGATTTCCAAAATGTTGAGAGGAACTCGAAACATGTCAACCTCGGTTTTGAGAATCTCTCCCGGAGTTTGAGAGATTTGGACGTGAAAGGGTACCAGTCTTGTCGGGGATTGGGAACCCTTCGCGAGAAAGTCCAAAGTTTCAGCGGGATTTCCAAAATGTTGAGAGGAACTCGAAACATGTCAACCTTGGTTTTGAGAATCTCTCCCGGAGTTTGAGAGATTTGGACGTGAAAGGGTACCAGTCTTGTCGGGGATTGGGAACCCTTCGCGAGAATGTCCAAAGTTTCAGCGGGATTTCCAAAATGTTGAGAGGAACTCAAAACATGTGAACCTTGGTTTTGAGAATCTCTCCCGGAGTTTGAGAGATTTGGACGTGAAAGGGTACCAGTCTTGTCGGGGATTGGGAACCCTTCGCGAGAATGTCCAAAGTTTCAGCGGGATTTCCAAAATGTTGAGAGGAACTCGAAGCATGTCAACCTTGGTTTTGAGAATCTCTCCCAGAGTTTGAGAGATTTGGACGTGAAAGGGTACCAGTCTTGTCGGGGATTGGGAACCCTTTGCGAGAATGTCCAAAGTTTCAGCGGGATTTCCAAAATGTTGAGAGGAACTCGAAACATGTCAACATCGGTTTTGAGAATCTCTCCCGGAGTTTGAGAGATTTGGACGTGAAAGGGTACCAGTCTTGTCGGGGATTGGGAACCCTTCGCGAGAATGTCCAAAGTTTCAGCGGGATTTCCAAAATGTTGAGAGGAACTCGAAACATGTCAACCTTGGTTTTGAGAATCTCTCCCGGAGTTTGAGAGATTTGGACGTGAAAGGGTACCAGTCTTGTCGGGGATTGGGAACCCTTCGCCACACTGTCCAAAGTTTCAGCGGGATTTCCAAAATGTTGAGAGGAACTCGAATCATGTCAACCTTGGTTTTGAGAATCTCTCCCGGAGTTTGAGAGATTTGGACGTGAAAGGGTACCAGTCTTGTCGGGGATTGGGAACCCTTCGCCAGAATGTCCAAAGTTTCAGCGGGATTTCCAAAATGTTGAGAGGAACTCGAAGCATGTCAACCTTGGTTTTGAGAATCTCTCCCGGAGTTTGAGAGATTTGGACGTGAAAGGGTACCAGTCTTGTCGGGATAGGGAACCCTTCGCGAGAATGTCCAAAGTTTCAGCGGGATTTCCAAAATGTTGAGAGGAACTCGAAACATGTCAACCTCGGTTTTGAGAATCTCTCCTGGAGTTTGAGAGATTTGGACATGAAAGGGTACCAGTCTTGTCGGGGATTGGGAACCCTTCGCGAGAATGTGCAAAGTTTCAGCGGGATTTCCAAAATGTTGAGAGGAACTCGAAACATGTCAACCTTGGTTTTGAGAATCTCTCCCGGAGTTTGAGAGATTTGGACGTGAAAGGGTACCAGTCTTGTCGGGGATTGGGAACCCTTCGCGAGAATGTCCAAAGTTTCAGCGGGATTTCCAAAATGTTGAGAGGAACTCGAATCATGTCAACCTCGGTTTTGAGAATCTCTCCCGGAGTTTGAGAGATTTGGACGTGAAAGGGTACCAGTCTTGTCGGGGATTGGGAACCCTTCGCCACACTGTCCAAAGTTTCAGCAGGATTTCCAAAATGTTGAGAGGAACTCGAAACATGTCAACCTCGGTTTTGAGAATCTCTCCCGGAGTTTGAGAGATTTGGACGTGAAAGGGTACCAGTCTTGTCGGGGATTGGGAACCCTTCTCGAGAATGTCCAAAGTTTCAGCGGGATTTCCAAAATGTTGAGAGGAACTCGAATCATGTCAACCTCGGTTTTGAGAATCTCTCCTGGAGTTTGAGAGATTTGGACGTGAAAGTGTACCAGTCTTGTCGGGGATTGGGAACCCTTCGCCACACTGTCCAAAGTTTCAGCGGGATTTCCAAAATGTTGAGAGGAACTCGAAACATGTCAACCTGGGTTTTGAGAATCTCTCCCGGAGTTTGAGAGATTTGGACGTGAAAGGGTACCAGTCTTGTCGGGGATTGGGAACCCTTCGCGAGAATGTCCAAAGTTTCAGCGGGATTTCCAAAATGTTGAGAGGAACTCGAAACATGTCAACCTCGGTTTTGAGAATCTCTCCCGGAGTTTGAGAGACTTGGACGTGAAAGGGTACCAGTCTTGTCGGGGATTGGGAACCCTTCGCCAGAATGTCCAAAGTTTCAGCGGGATTTCCAAAATGTTGAGAGGAACTCGAATCATGTCAACCTTGGTTTTGAGAATCTCTCCCGGAGTTTGAGAGATTTGTACGTGAAAGGTTACCAGTCTTGTCGGGGATTGGGAACCTTTCGCGAGAATGTCCAAAGTTTCAGCAGGATTTCCAAAATGTTGAGAGGAACTCGAAACATGTCAACCTTGGTTTTGAGAATCTCTCCCGGAGTCTGAGAGATTTGGACGTGAAAGGGTACCAGTCTTGTCGGGGATTGGGAACCCTTCGCGAGAATGTCCAAAGTTTCAGCGGGATTTCCAAAATGTTGAGAGGAACTCGAAACATGTGAACCTTGGTTTTGAGAATCTCTCCCGGAGTTTGAGAGATTTGGACGTGAAAGGGTACCAGTCTTGTCGGGGATTGGGAACCCTTCACGAGAATGTCCAAAGTTTCAGCGGGATTTCCAAAATGTTGAGAGGAACTCGAAACATGTCAACCTTGGTTTTGAGAATCTCTCCCGGAGTTTGAGAGATTTGGACGTGAAAGGGTACCAGTCTTGTCGGGGATTGGGAACCCTTCGCCAGAATGTCCAAAGTTTCAGCGGGATTTCCAAAATGTTGAGAGGAACTCGAAACATGTCAACCTTGGTTTTGAGAATCTCTCCCGGAGTTTGAGAGATTTGGACGTGAAAGGGTACCAGTCTTGTCGGGGATTGGGAACCCTTCGCGAGAATGTCCAAAGTTTCAGCGGGATTTCCAAAATGTTGAGAGGAACTCGAAACATGTCAACCTTGGTTTTGAGAATCTCTCCCGGAGTTTGAGAGATTTGGACGTGAAAGGGTACCAGTCTTGTCGGGGATTGGGAACCCTTCGCGAGAATGTCCAAAGTTTCAGCAGGATTTCCAAAATGTTGAGAGGAACTCGAAACATGTCAACCTCGGTTTTGAGAATCTCTCCCGGAGTTTGAGAGATTTGGACGTGAAAGGGTACCAGTCTTGTCGGGGATTGGGAACCCTTCGAGAGAATGTCCAAAGTTTCAGCGGGATTTCCAAAATGTTGAGAGGAACTCGAAACATGTCAACCTTGGTTTTGAGAATCTCTCCCGGAGTTTGAGAGATTTGGACGTGAAAGGGTACCAGTCTTGTCGGGGATTGGGAACCCTTCGCGAGAATGTCCAAAGTTTCAGCGGGATTTCCAAAATGTTGAGAGGAACTCGAAACATGTCAACCTTGGTTTTGAGAATCTCTCCCGGAGTTTGAGAGATTTGGACGTGAAAGGGTACCAGTCTTGTCGGGGATTGGGAACCCTTCGCGAGAATGTCCAAAGTTTCAGCGGGATTTCCAAAATGTTGAGAGGAACTCGAAACATGTCAACCTTGGTTTTGAGAATCTCTCCCGGAGTTTGAGAGATTTGGACGTGAAAGGGTACCAGTCTTGTCGGGGATTGGGAACCCTTCTCGAGAATGTCCAAAGTTTCAGCGGGATTTCCAAAATGTTGAGAGGAACTCGAAACATGTCAACCTCGGTTTTGAGAATCTCTCCCGGAGTTTGAGAGATTTGGACGTGAAAGGGTACCAGTCTTGTCGGGGATTGGGAACCCTTCGCCAGAATGTCCAAAGTTTTAGCGGGATTTCCAAAATGTTGAGAGGAACTCGAAACATGTCAACCTTGGTTTTGAGAATCTCTCCCGGAGTTTGAGAGATTTGGACGTGAAAGGGTACCAGTCTTGTCGGGGATTGGGAACCCTTCGCGAGAATGTCCAAAGTTTCAGCGGGATTTCCAAAATGTTGAGAGGAACTCGTAACATGTCAACCTCGGTTTTGAGAATCTCTCCCGGAGTTTGAGAGATTTGGACGTGAAAGGGTACCAGTCTTGTCGGGGATTGGGAACCCTTCGCGAGAATGTCCAAAGTTTCAGCGGGATTTCCAAAATGTTGAGAGGAACTCGAAACATGTCAACCTTGGTTTTGAGAATCTCTCCCGGAGTTTGAGAGATTTGGACGTGAAAGGGTACCAGTCTTTCGGGGATTGGGAACCCTTCGCGAGAATGTCCAAAGTTTCAGCGGGATTTCCAAAATGTTGAGAGGAACTCGAAACATGTCAACCGTGGTTTTGAGAATCTCTCCCGGAGTTTGAGAGATTTGGACGTGAAAGGGTACCAGTCTTGTCGGGGATTGGGAACCCTTCGCCAGAATGTCCAAAGTTTCAGCGGGATTTCCAAAATGTTGAGAAGAACTCGAAACATGTCAACCTTGGTTTTGAGAATCTCTCCCGGAGTTTGAGAGATTTGGACGTGAAAGGGTACCAGTCTTCTCGGGGATTGGGAACCCTTCGCCAGAATGTCCAAAGTTTCAGCGGGATTTCCAAAATGTTGAGAGGAACTCGAAACATGTCAACCTCGGTTTTGAGAATCTCTCCCGGAGTTTGAGAGATTTGGACGTGAAAGGGTACCAGTCTTGTCGGGGATTGGGAACCCTTCGCGAGAATGTCCAAAGTTTCAGCGGGATTTCCAAAATGTTGAGAGGAACTCAAAACATGTGAACCTTGGTTTTGAGAATCTCTCCCGGAGTTTGAGAGATTTGGACGTGAAAGGGTACCAGTCTTGTCGGGGATTGGGAACCCTTCGCGAGAATGTCCAAAGTTTCAGCGGGATTTCCAAAATGTTGAGAGGAACTCGAAACATGTCAACCTTGGTTTTGAGAATCTCTCCCAGAGTTTGAGAGATTTGGACGTGAAAGGGTACCAGTCTTGTCGGGGATTGGGAACCCTTCGCGAGAATGTCCAAAGTTTCAGCGGGATTTCCAAAATGTTGAGAGGAACTCGAAACATGTCAACATCGGTTTTGAGAATCTCTCCCGGAGTTTGAGAGATTTGGACGTGAAAGGGTACCAGTCTTGTCGGGGATTGGGAACCCTTCGCCAGAATGTCCAAAGTTTCAGCGGGATTTCCAAAATGTTGAGAGGAACTCGAAACATGTCAACCTTGGTTTTGAGAATCTCTCCCGGAGTTTGAGAGATTTGGACGTGAAAGGGTACCAGTCTTGTCGGGGATTGGGAACCCTTCGCGAGAATGTCCAAAGTTTCAGCGGGATTTCCAAAATGTTGAGAGGAACTCGAATCATGTCAACCTTGGTTTTGAGAATCTCTCCCGGAGTTTGAGAGATTTGGACGTGAAAGGGTACCAGTCTTGTCGGGGATTGGGAACCCTTCGCCAGAATGTCCAAAGTTTCAGCAGGATTTCCAAAATGTTGAGAGGAACTCGAAGCATGTCAACCTTGGTTTTGAGAATCTCTCCCGGAGTTTGAGAGATTTGGACGTGAAAGGGTACCAGTCTTGTCGGGATAGGGAACCCTTCGCGAGAATGTCCAAAGTTTCAGCGGGATTTCCAAAATGTTGAGAGGAACTCGAAACATGTCAACCTCGGTTTTGAGAATCTCTCCTGGAGTTTGAGAGATTTGGACATGAAAGGGTACCAGTCTTGTCGGGGATTGGGAACCCTTCGCGAGAATGTGCAAAGTTTCAGCGGGATTTCCAAAATGTTGAGAGGAACTCGAAACATGTCAACCTTGGTTTTGACAATCTCTCCCGGAGTTTGAGAGATTTGGACGTGAAAGGGTACCAGTCTTGTCGGGGATTGGGAACCCTTTGCGAGAATGTCCAAAGTTTCAGCGGGATTTCCAAAATGTTGAGAGGAACTCGAATCATGTCAACCTCGGTTTTGAGAATCTCTCCCGGAGTTTGAGAGATTTGGACGTGAAAGGGTACCAGTCTTGTCGGGGATTGGGAACCCTTCGCGAGAATGTCCAAAGTTTCAGCGGGATTTCCAAAATGTTGAGAGGAACTCGAAACATGTCAACCTCGGTTTTGAGAATCTCTCCCGGAGTTTGAGAGATTTGGACGTGAAAGGGTACCAGTCTTGTCGGGGATTGGGAACCCTTCGCCAGAATGTCCAAAGTTTCAGCGGGATTTCCAAAATGTTGAGAGGAACTCGAATCATGTCAACCTTGGTTTTGAGAATCTCTCCCGGAGTTTGAGAGATTTGGACGTGAAAGGGTACCAGTCTTGTCGGGGATTGGGAACCCTTCGCGAGAATGTCCAAAGTTTCAGCGGGATTTCCAAAATGTTGAGAGGAACTCGAAACATGTCAACCTTGGTTTTGAGAATCTCTCCCGGAGTTTGAGAGATTTGGACGTGAAAGGGTACCAGTCTTGTCGGGGATTGGGAACCCTTCGCGAGAATGTCCAAAGTTTCAGCGGGATTTCCAAAATGTTGAGAGGAACTCGAAACATGTGAACCTTGGTTTTGAGAATCTCTCCCGGAGTTTGAGAGATTTGGACGTGAAAGGGTACCAGTCTTGTCGGGGATTGGGAACCCTTCACGAGAATGTCCAAAGTTTCAGCGGGATTTCCAAAATGTTGAGAGGAACTCGAAACATGTCAACCTTGGTTTTGAGAATCTCTCCCGGAGTTTGAGAGATTTGGACGTGAAAGGGTACCAGTCTTGTCGGGGATTGGGAACCCTTTGCCAGAATGTCCAAAGTTTCAGCGGGATTTCCAAAATGTTGAGAGGAACTTGAAACATGTCAACCTTGGTTTTGAGAATCTCTCCCGGAGTTTGAGAGATTTGGACGTGAAAGGGTACCAGTCTTGTCGGGGATTGGGAACCCTTCGCGAGAATGTCCAAAGTTTCAGCGGGATTTCCAAAATGTTGAGAGGAACTCGAAACATGTCAACCTTGGATTTGAGAATCTCTCCCGGAGTTTGAGAGATTTGGACGTGAAAGGGTACCAGTCTTGTCGGGGATTGGGAACCCTTTGCCAGAATGTCCAAAGTTTCAGCGGGATTTCCAAAATGTTGAGAGGAACTCGAATCATGTCAACCTTGGTTTTGAGAATCTCTCCCGGAGTTTGAGAGATTTGGACGTGAAAGGGTACCAGTCTTGTCGGGGATTGGGAACCTTTCGCGAGAATGTCCAAAGTTTCAGCGGGATTTCCAAAATGTTGAGAGGAACTCGAAACATGTCAACCTTGGTTTTGAGAATCTCTCCCGGAGTTTGAGAGATTTGGACGTGAAAGGGTACCAGTCTTGTCGGGGATTGGGAACCCTTCGCGAGAATGTCCAAAGTTTCAGCGGGATTTCCAAAATGTTGAGAGGAACTCGAAACATGTGAACCTTGGTTTTGAGAATCTCTCCCGGAGTTTGAGAGATTTGGACGTGAAAGGGTACCAGTCTTGTCGGGGATTGGGAACCCTTCGCGAGAATGTCCAAAGTTTCAGCGGGATTTCCAAAATGTTGAGAGGAACTCGAAACATGTCAACCTTGGTTTTGAGAATCTCTCCCGGAGTTTCAGAGATTTGGACGTGAAAGGGTACCAGTCTTGTCGGGGATTGGGAACCCTTCACGAGAATGTCCAAAGTTTCAGCGGGATTTCCAAAATGTTGAGAGGAACTCGAAACATGTCAACCTCGGTTTTGAGAATCTCTCCCGGAGTTTGAGAGATTTGGACGTGAAAGGGTACCAGTCTTGTCGGGGATTGGGAACCCTTCGCGAGAAAGTCCAAAGTTTCAGCGGGATTTCCAAAATGTTGAGAGGAACTCGAAACATGTCAACCTTGGTTTTGAGAATCTCTCCCGGAGTTTGAGAGATTTGGACGTGAAAGGGTACCAGTCTTGTCGGGGATTGGGAACCCTTCGCGAGAATGTCCAAAGTTTCAGCGGGATTTCCAAAATGTTGAGAGGAACTCAAAACATGTGAACCTTGGTTTTGAGAATCTCTCCCGGAGTTTGAGAGATTTGGACGTGAAAGGGTACCAGTCTTGTCGGGGATTGGGAACCCTTCGCGAGAATGTCCAAAGTTTCAGCGGGATTTCCAAAATGTTGAGAGGAACTCGAAGCATGTCAACCTTGGTTTTGAGAATCTCTCCCAGAGTTTGAGAGATTTGGACGTGAAAGGGTACCAGTCTTGTCGGGGATTGGGAACCCTTTGCGAGAATGTCCAAAGTTTCAGCGGGATTTCCAAAATGTTGAGAGGAACTCGAAACATGTCAACATCGGTTTTGAGAATCTCTCCCGGAGTTTGAGAGATTTGGACGTGAAAGGGTACCAGTCTTGTCGGGGATTGGGAACCCTTCGCGAGAATGTCCAAAGTTTCAGCAGGATTTCCAAAATGTTGAGAGGAACTCGAAACATGTCAACCTTGGTTTTGAGAATCTCTCCCGGAGTTTGAGAGATTTGGACGTGAAAGGGTACCAGTCTTGTCGGGGATTGGGAACCCTTCGCCACACTGTCCAAAGTTTCAGCGGGATTTCCAAAATGTTGAGAGGAACTCGAATCATGTCAACCTTGGTTTTGAGAATCTCTCCCGGAGTTTGAGAGATTTGGACGTGAAAGGGTACCAGTCTTGTCGGGGATTGGGAACCCTTCGCCAGAATGTCCAAAGTTTCAGCGGGATTTCCAAAATGTTGAGAGGAACTCGAAGCATGTCAACCTTGGTTTTGAGAATCTCTCCCGGAGTTTGAGAGATTTGGACGTGAAAGGGTACCAGTCTTGTCGGGATAGGGAACCCTTCGCGAGAATGTCCAAAGTTTCAGCGGGATTTCCAAAATGTTGAGAGGAACTCGAAACATGTCAACCTCGGTTTTGAGAATCTCTCCTGGAGTTTGAGAGATTTGGACATGAAAGGGTACCAGTCTTGTCGGGGATTGGGAACCCTTCGCGAGAATGTGCAAAGTTTCAGCGGGATTTCCAAAATGTTGAGAGGAACTCAAAACATGTCAACCTTGGTTTTGAGAATCTCTCCCGGAGTTTGAGAGATTTGGACGTGAAAGGGTACCAGTCTTGTCGGGGATTGGGAACCCTTCGCGAGAATGTCCAAAGTTTCAGCGGGATTTCCAAAATGTTGAGAGGAACTCGAATCATGTCAACCTCGGTTTTGAGAATCTCTCCCGGAGTTTGAAAGATTTGGACGTGAAAGGGTACCAGTCTTGTCGGGGATTGGGAACCCTTCGCCACACTGTCCAAAGTTTCAGCAGGATTTCCAAAATGTTGAGAGGAACTCGAAACATGTCAACCTCGGTTTTGAGAATCTCTCCCGGAGTTTGAGAGATTTGGACGTGAAAGGGTACCAGTCTTGTCGGGGATTGGGAACCCTTCGCCAGAATGTCCAAAGTTTCAGCGGGATTTCCAAAATGTTGAGAGGAACTCGAAGCATGTCAACCTTGGTTTTGAGAATCTCTCCCGGAGTTTGAGAGATTTGGACGTGAAAGGGTACCAGTCTTGTCGGGATAGGGAACCCTTCGCGAGAATGTCCAAAGTTTCAGCGGGATTTCCAAAATGTTGAGAGGAACTCGAAACATGTCAACCTCGGTTTTGAGAATCTCTCCCGGAGTTTGAGAGATTTGGACGTGAAAGGGTACCAGTCTTGTCGGGGATTGGGAACCCTTCGCGAGAATGTCCAAAGTTTCAGCGGGATTTCCAAAATGTTGAGAGGAACTCGAAACATGTCAACCTCGGTTTTGAGAATCTCTCCCGGAGTTTGAGAGACTTGGACGTGAAAGGGTACCAGTCTTGTCGGGGATTGGGAACCCTTCGCCAGAATGTCCAAAGTTTCAGCGGGATTTCCAAAATGTTGAGAGGAACTCGAATCATGTCAACCTTGGTTTTGAGAATCTCTCCCGGAGTTTGAGAGATTTGTACGTGAAAGGTTACCAGTCTTGTCGGGGATTGGGAACCTTTCGCGAGAATGTCCAAAGTTTCAGCAGGATTTCCAAAATGTTGAGAGGAACTCGAAACATGTCAACCTTGGTTTTGAGAATCTCTCCCGGAGTCTGAGAGATTTGGACGTGAAAGGGTACCAGTCTTGTCGGGGATTGGGAACCCTTCGCGAGAATGTCCAAAGTTTCAGCGGGATTTCCAAAATGTTGAGAGGAACTCGAAACATGTGAACCTTGGTTTTGAGAATCTCTCCCGGAGTTTGAGAGATTTGGACGTGAAAGGGTACCAGTCTTGTCGGGGATTGGGAACCCTTCACGAGAATGTCCAAAGTTTCAGCGGGATTTCCAAAATGTTGAGAGGAACTCGAAACATGTCAACCTTGGTTTTGAGAATCTCTCCCGGAGTTTGAGAGATTTGGACGTGAAAGGGTACCAGTCTTGTCGGGGATTGGGAACCCTTCGCGAGAATGTCCAAAGTTTCAGCGGGATTTCCAAAATGTTGAGAGGAACTCGAAACATGTCAACCTTGGTTTTGAGAATCTCTCCCGGAGTTTGAGAGATTTGGACGTGAAAGGGTACCAGTCTTGTCGGGGATTGGGAACCCTTCGCGAGAATGTCCAAAGTTTCAGCGGGATTTCCAAAATGTTGAGAGGAACTCGAAACATGTCAACCTTGGTTTTGAGAATCTCTCCCGGAGTTTGAGAGATTTGGACGTGAAAGGGTACCAGTCTTGTCGGGGATTGGGAACCCTTCGCGAGAATGTCCAAAGTTTCAGCAGGATTTCCAAAATGTTGAGAGGAACTCGAAACATGTCAACCTCGGTTTTGAGAATCTCTCCCGGAGTTTGAGAGATTTGGACGTGAAAGGGTACCAGTCTTGTCGGGGATTGGGAACCCTTCGAGAGAATGTCCAAAGTTTCAGCGGGATTTCCAAAATGTTGAGAGGAACTCGAAACATGTCAACCTTGGTTTTGAGAATCTCTCCCGGAGTTTGAGAGATTTGGACGTGAAAGGGTACCAGTCTTGTCGGGGATTGGGAACCCTTCGCGAGAATGTCCAAAGTTTCAGCGGGATTTCCAAAATGTTGAGAGGAACTCGAAACATGTCAACCTTGGTTTTGAGAATCTCTCCCGGAGTTTGAGAGATTTGGACGTGAAAGGGTACCAGTCTTGTCGGGGATTGGGAACCCTTCGCGAGAATGTCCAAAGTTTCAGCGGGATTTCCAAAATGTTGAGAGGAACTCGAAACATGTCAACCTTGGTTTTGAGAATCTCTCCCGGAGTTTGAGAGATTTGGACGTGAAAGGGTACCAGTCTTGTCGGGGATTGGGAACCCTTCTCGAGAATGTCCAAAGTTTCAGCGGGATTTCCAAAATGTTGAGAGGAACTCGAAACATGTCAACCTCGGTTTTGAGAATCTCTCCCGGAGTTTGAGAGATTTGGACGTGAAAGGGTACCAGTCTTGTCGGGGATTGGGAACCCTTCGCCAGAATGTCCAAAGTTTTAGCGGGATTTCCAAAATGTTGAGAGGAACTCGAAACATGTCAACCTTGGTTTTGAGAATCTCTCCCGGAGTTTGAGAGATTTGGACGTGAAAGGGTACCAGTCTTGTCGGGGATTGGGAACCCTTCGCGAGAATGTCCAAAGTTTCAGCGGGATTTCCAAAATGTTGAGAGGAACTCGTAACATGTCAACCTCGGTTTTGAGAATCTCTCCCGGAGTTTGAGAGATTTGGACGTGAAAGGGTACCAGTCTTGTCGGGGATTGGGAACCCTTCGCGAGAATGTCCAAAGTTTCAGCGGGATTTCCAAAATGTTGAGAGGAACTCGAAACATGTCAACCTTGGTTTTGAGAATCTCTCCCGGAGTTTGAGAGATTTGGACGTGAAAGGGTACCAGTCTTTCGGGGATTGGGAACCCTTCGCGAGAATGTCCAAAGTTTCAGCGGGATTTCCAAAATGTTGAGAGGAACTCGAAACATGTCAACCGTGGTTTTGAGAATCTCTCCCGGAGTTTGAGAGATTTGGACGTGAAAGGGTACCAGTCTTGTCGGGGATTGGGAACCCTTCGCCAGAATGTCCAAAGTTTCAGCGGGATTTCCAAAATGTTGAGAAGAACTCGAAACATGTCAACCTTGGTTTTGAGAATCTCTCCCGGAGTTTGAGAGATTTGGACGTGAAAGGGTACCAGTCTTGTCGGGGATTGGGAACCTTTCGCGAGAATGTCCAAAGTTTCAGCGGGATTTCCAAAATGTTGAGAGGAACTCGAAACATGTCAACCTTGGTTTTGAGAATCTCTCCCGGAGTTTGAGAGATTTGGACGTGAAAGGGTACCAGTCTTGTCGGGGATTGGGAACCCTTCGCGAGAATGTCCAAAGTTTCAGCGGGATTTCCAAAATGTTGAGAGGAACTCGAAACATGTCAACCTTGGTTTTGAGAATCTCTCCCGGAGTTTGAGAGATTTGGACGTGAAAGGGTACCAGTCTTGTCGGGGATTGGGAACCCTTCGCGAGAATGTCCAAAGTTTCAGCGGGATTTCCAAAATGTTGAGAGGAACTCGAAACATGTCAACCTTGGTTTTGAGAATCTCTCCCGGAGTTTCAGAGATTTGGACGTGAAAGGGTACCAGTCTTGTCGGGGATTGGGAACCCTTCACGAGAATGTCCAAAGTTTCAGCGGGATTTCCAAAATGTTGAGAGGAACTCGAAACATGTCAACCTTGGTTTTGAGAATCTCTCCCGGAGTTTGAGAGATTTGGACGTGAAAGGGTACCAGTCTTGTCGGGGATTGGGAACCCTTCGCGAGAAAGTCCAAAGTTTCAGCGGGATTTCCAAAATGTTGAGAGGAACTCGAAACATGTCAACCTTGGTTTTGAGAATCTCTCCCGGAGTTTGAGAGATTTGGACGTGAAAGGGTACCAGTCTTGTCGGGGATTGGGAACCCTTCGCGAGAATGTCCAAAGTTTCAGCGGGATTTCCAAAATGTTGAGAGGAACTCAAAACATGTGAACCTTGGTTTTGAGAATCTCTCCCGGAGTTTGAGAGATTTGGACGTGAAAGGGTACCAGTCTTGTCGGGGATTGGGAACCCTTCGCGAGAATGTCCAAAGTTTCAGCGGGATTTCCAAAATGTTGAGAGGAACTCGAAACATGTCAACCTTGGTTTTGAGAATCTCTCCCAGAGTTTGAGAGATTTGGACGTGAAAGGGTACCAGTCTTGTCGGGGATTGGGAACCCTTCGCGAGAATGTCCAAAGTTTCAGCGGGATTTCCAAAATGT
The DNA here is from genome assembly GCF_964273445.1 of Streptopelia decaocto. Taxonomy (NCBI): domain Eukaryota; kingdom Metazoa; phylum Chordata; class Aves; order Columbiformes; family Columbidae; genus Streptopelia; species Streptopelia decaocto. The sequence continues at coordinate 497,656 of NW_028117226.1, read as the reverse complement.
TGAGAGGAACTCGAAACATGTCAACCTTGGTTTTGAGAATCTCTCCCGGAGTTTGAGAGATTTGGACGTGAAAGGGTACCAGTCTTGTCGGGGATTGGGAACCCTTCGCGAGAATGTCCAAAGTTTCAGCAGGATTTCCAAAATGTTGAGAGGAACTCGAAACATGTCAACCTTGGTTTTGAGAATCTCTCCCGGAGTTTGAGAGATTTGGACGTGAAAGGGTACCAGTCTTGTCGGGGATTGGGAACCCTTCGCGAGAATGTCCAAAGTTTCAGCGGGATTTCCAAAATGTTGAGAGGAACTCGAATCATGTCAACCTTGGTTTTGAGAATCTCTCCCGGAGTTTGAGAGATTTGGACGTGAAAGGGTACCAGTCTTGTCGGGGATTGGGAACCCTTCGCCAGAATGTCCAAAGTTTCAGCGGGATTTCCAAAATGTTGAGAGGAACTCGAAGCATGTCAACCTTGGTTTTGAGAATCTCTCCCGGAGTTTGAGAGATTTGGACGTGAAAGGGTACCAGTCTTGTCGGGATAGGGAACCCTTCGCGAGAATGTCCAAAGTTTCAGCGGGATTTCCAAAATGTTGAGAGGAACTCGAAACATGTCAACCTCGGTTTTGAGAATCTCTCCTGGAGTTTGAGAGATTTGGACATGAAAGGGTACCAGTCTTGTCGGGGATTGGGAACCCTTCGCGAGAATGTCCAAAGTTTCAGCGGGATTTCCAAAATGTTGAGAGGAACTCGAATCATGTCAACCTCGGTTTTGAGAATCTCTCCCGGAGTTTGAGAGATTTGGACGTGAAAGGGTACCAGTCTTGTCGGGGATTGGGAACCCTTCGCCACACTGTCCAAAGTTTCAGCAGGATTTCCAAAATGTTGAGAGGAACTCGAAACATGTCAACCTCGGTTTTGAGAATCTCTCCCGGAGTTTGAGAGATTTGGACGTGAAAGGGTACCAGTCTTGTCGGGGATTGGGAACCCTTCTCGAGAATGTCCAAAGTTTCAGCGGGATTTCCAAAATGTTGAGAGGAACTCGAATCATGTCAACCTCGGTTTTGAGAATCTCTCCTGGAGTTTGAGAGATTTGGACGTGAAAGTGTACCAGTCTTGTCGGGGATTGGGAACCCTTCGCCACACTGTCCAAAGTTTCAGCGGGATTTCCAAAATGTTGAGAGGAACTCGAAACATGTCAACCTTGGTTTTGAGAATCTCTCCCGGAGTTTGAGAGATTTGGACGTGAAAGGGTACCAGTCTTGTCGGGGATTGGGAACCCTTCGCGAGAATGTCCAAAGTTTCAGCGGGATTTCCAAAATGTTGAGAGGAACTCGAAACATGTCAACCTCGGTTTTGAGAATCTCTCCCGGAGTTTGAGAGACTTGGACGTGAAAGGGTACCAGTCTTGTCGGGGATTGGGAACCCTTCGCCAGAATGTCCAAAGTTTCAGCGGGATTTCCAAAATGTTGAGAGGAACTCGAATCATGTCAACCTTGGTTTTGAGAATCTCTCCCGGAGTTTGAGAGATTTGTACGTGAAAGGTTACCAGTCTTGTCGGGGATTGGGAACCTTTCGCGAGAATGTCCAAAGTTTCAGCAGGATTTCCAAAATGTTGAGAGGAACTCGAAACATGTCAACCTTGGTTTTGAGAATCTCTCCCGGAGTCTGAGAGATTTGGACGTGAAAGGGTACCAGTCTTGTCGGGGATTGGGAACCCTTCGCGAGAATGTCCAAAGTTTCAGCGGGATTTCCAAAATGTTGAGAGGAACTCGAAACATGTCAACCTTGGTTTTGAGAATCTCTCCCGGAGTTTGAGAGATTTGGACGTGAAAGGGTACCAGTCTTGTCGGGGATTGGGAACCCTTCGCGAGAATGTCCAAAGTTTCAGCGGGATTTCCAAAATGTTGAGAGGAACTCGAAACATGTGAACCTTGGTTTTGAGAATCTCTCCCGGAGTTTGAGAGATTTGGACGTGAAAGGGTACCAGTCTTTTCGGGGATTGGGAACCCTTCACGAGAATGTCCAAAGTTTCAGCGGGATTTCCAAAATGTTGAGAGGAACTCGAAACATGTCAACCTTGGTTTTGAGAATCTCTCCCGGAGTTTGAGAGATTTGGACGTGAAAGGGTACCAGTCTTGTCGGGGATTGGGAACCCTTTGCCAGAATGTCCAAAGTTTCAGCGGGATTTCCAAAATGTTGAGAGGAACTTGAAACATGTCAACCTTGGTTTTGAGAATCTCTCCCGGAGTTTGAGAGATTTGGACGTGAAAGGGTACCAGTCTTGTCGGGGATTGGGAACCCTTCGCGAGAATGTCCAAAGTTTCAGCGGGATTTCCAAAATGTTGAGAGGAACTCGAAACATGTCAACCTTGGTTTTGAGAATCTCTCCCGGAGTTTGAGAGATTTGGACGTGAAAGGGTACCAGTCTTGTCGGGGATTGGGAACCCTTCACGAGAATGTCCAAAGTTTCAGCGGGATTTCCAAAATGTTGAGAGGAACTCGAAACATGTCAACCTTGGTTTTGAGAATCTCTCCCGGAGTTTGAGAGATTTGGACGTGAAAGGGTACCAGTCTTGTCGGGGATTGGGAACCCTTCGCGAGAAAGTCCAAAGTTTCAGCGGGATTTCCAAAATGTTGAGAGGAACTCGAAACATGTCAACCTTGGTTTTGAGAATCTCTCCCGGAGTTTGAGAGATTTGGACGTGAAAGGGTACCAGTCTTGTCGGGGATTGGGAACCCTTCGCGAGAATGTCCAAAGTTTCAGCGGGATTTCCAAAATGTTGAGAGGAACTCAAAACATGTGAACCTTGGTTTTGAGAATCTCTCCCGGAGTTTGAGAGATTTGGACGTGAAAGGGTACCAGTCTTGTCGGGGATTGGGAACCCTTCGCGAGAATGTCCAAAGTTTCAGCGGGATTTCCAAAATGTTGAGAGGAACTCGAAACATGTCAACCTTGGTTTTGAGAATCTCTCCCAGAGTTTGAGAGATTTGGACGTGAAAGGGTACCAGTCTTGTCGGGGATTGGGAACCCTTCGCGAGAATGTCCAAAGTTTCAGCGGGATTTCCAAAATGTTGAGAGGAACTCGAAACATGTCAACCTTGGTTTTGAGAATCTCTCCCGGAGTTTGAGAGATTTGGACGTGAAAGGGTACCAGTCTTGTCGGGGATTGGGAACCCTTCGCGAGAATGTCCAAAGTTTCAGCAGGATTTCCAAAATGTTGAGAGGAACTCGAAACATGTCAACCTTGGTTTTGAGAATCTCTCCCGGAGTTTGAGAGATTTGGACGTGAAAGGGTACCAGTCTTGTCGGGGATTGGGAACCCTTCGCGAGAATGTCCAAAGTTTCAGCGGGATTTCCAAAATGTTGAGAGGAACTCGAATCATGTCAACCTTGGTTTTGAGAATCTCTCCCGGAGTTTGAGAGATTTGGACGTGAAAGGGTACCAGTCTTGTCGGGGATTGGGAACCCTTCGCCAGAATGTCCAAAGTTTCAGCGGGATTTCCAAAATGTTGAGAGGAACTCGAAGCATGTCAACCTTGGTTTTGAGAATCTCTCCCGGAGTTTGAGAGATTTGGACGTGAAAGGGTACCAGTCTTGTCGGGATAGGGAACCCTTCGCGAGAATGTCCAAAGTTTCAGCGGGATTTCCAAAATGTTGAGAGGAACTCGAAACATGTCAACCTCGGTTTTGAGAATCTCTCCTGGAGTTTGAGAGATTTGGACATGAAAGGGTACCAGTCTTGTCGGGGATTGGGAACCCTTCGCGAGAATGTCCAAAGTTTCAGCGGGATTTCCAAAATGTTGAGAGGAACTCGAATCATGTCAACCTCGGTTTTGAGAATCTCTCCCGGAGTTTGAGAGATTTGGACGTGAAAGGGTACCAGTCTTGTCGGGGATTGGGAACCCTTCGCCACACTGTCCAAAGTTTCAGCAGGATTTCCAAAATGTTGAGAGGAACTCGAAACATGTCAACCTCGGTTTTGAGAATCTCTCCCGGAGTTTGAGAGATTTGGACGTGAAAGGGTACCAGTCTTGTCGGGGATTGGGAACCCTTCTCGAGAATGTCCAAAGTTTCAGCGGGATTTCCAAAATGTTGAGAGGAACTCGAATCATGTCAACCTCGGTTTTGAGAATCTCTCCTGGAGTTTGAGAGATTTGGACGTGAAAGGGTACCAGTCTTGTCGGGGATTGGGAACCCTTCGCCACACTGTCCAAAGTTTCAGCGGGATTTCCAAAATGTTGAGAGGAACTCGAAACATGTCAACCTTGGTTTTGAGAATCTCTCCCGGAGTTTGAGAGATTTGGACGTGAAAGGGTACCAGTCTTGTCGGGGATTGGGAACCCTTCGCGAGAATGTCCAAAGTTTCAGCGGGATTTCCAAAATGTTGAGAGGAACTCGAAACATGTCAACCTCGGTTTTGAGAATCTCTCCCGGAGTTTGAGAGACTTGGACGTGAAAGGGTACCAGTCTTGTCGGGGATTGGGAACCCTTCGCCAGAATGTCCAAAGTTTCAGCGGGATTTCCAAAATGTTGAGAGGAACTCGAATCATGTCAACCTTGGTTTTGAGAATCTCTCCCGGAGTTTGAGAGATTTGTACGTGAAAGGTTACCAGTCTTGTCGGGGATTGGGAACCTTTCGCGAGAATGTCCAAAGTTTCAGCAGGATTTCCAAAATGTTGAGAGGAACTCGAAACATGTCAACCTTGGTTTTGAGAATCTCTCCCGGAGTCTGAGAGATTTGGACGTGAAAGGGTACCAGTCTTGTCGGGGATTGGGAACCCTTCGCGAGAATGTCCAAAGTTTCAGCGGGATTTCCAAAATGTTGAGAGGAACTCGAAACATGTCAACCTTGGTTTTGAGAATCTCTCCCGGAGTTTGAGAGATTTGGACGTGAAAGGGTACCAGTCTTGTCGGGGATTGGGAACCCTTCGCGAGAATGTCCAAAGTTTCAGCGGGATTTCCAAAATGTTGAGAGGAACTCGAAACATGTGAACCTTGGTTTTGAGAATCTCTCCCGGAGTTTGAGAGATTTGGACGTGAAAGGGTACCAGTCTTTTCGGGGATTGGGAACCCTTCACGAGAATGTCCAAAGTTTCAGCGGGATTTCCAAAATGTTGAGAGGAACTCGAAACATGTCAACCTTGGTTTTGAGAATCTCTCCCGGAGTTTGAGAGATTTGGACGTGAAAGGGTACCAGTCTTGTCGGGGATTGGGAACCCTTTGCCAGAATGTCCAAAGTTTCAGCGGGATTTCCAAAATGTTGAGAGGAACTTGAAACATGTCAACCTTGGTTTTGAGAATCTCTCCCGGAGTTTGAGAGATTTGGACGTGAAAGGGTACCAGTCTTGTCGGGGATTGGGAACCCTTCGCGAGAATGTCCAAAGTTTCAGCGGGATTTCCAAAATGTTGAGAGGAACTCGAAACATGTCAACCTTGGTTTTGAGAATCTCTCCCGGAGTTTGAGAGATTTGGACGTGAAAGGGTACCAGTCTTGTCGGGGATTGGGAACCCTTCGCGAGAATGTCCAAAGTTTCAGCGGGATTTCCAAAATGTTGAGAGGAACTCGAAACATGTCAACCTTGGTTTTGAGAATCTCTCCCGGAGTTTGAGAGATTTGGACGTGAAAGGGTACCAGTCTTGTCGGGGATTGGGAACCCTTCGCGAGAATGTCCAAAGTTTCAGCAGGATTTCCAAAATGTTGAGAGGAACTCGAAACATGTCAACCTCGGTTTTGAGAATCTCTCCCGGAGTTTGAGAGATTTGGATGTGAAAGGGTACCAGTCTTGTCGGGGATTGGGAACCCTTCGAGAGAATGTCCAAAGTTTCAGCGGGATTTCCAAAATGTTGAGAGGAACTCGAAACATGTCAACCTTGGTTTTGAGAATCTCTCCCGGAGTTTGAGAGATTTGGACGTGAAAGGGTACCAGTCTTGTCGGGGATTGGGAACCCTTCGCGAGAATGTCCAAAGTTTCAGCGGGATTTCCAAAATGTTGAGAGGAACTCGAAACATGTCAACCTTGGTTTTGAGAATCTCTCCCGGAGTTTGAGAGATTTGGACGTGAAAGGGTACCAGTCTTGTCGGGGATTGGGAACCCTTCGCGAGAATGTCCAAAGTTTCAGCGGGATTTCCAAAATGTTGAGAGGAACTCGAAACATGTCAACCTTGGTTTTGAGAATCTCTCCCGGAGTTTGAGAGATTTGGACGTGAAAGGGTACCAGTCTTGTCGGGGATTGGGAACCCTTCTCGAGAATGTCCAAAGTTTCAGCGGGATTTCCAAAATGTTGAGAGGAACTCGAAACATGTCAACCTCGGTTTTGAGAATCTCTCCCGGAGTTTGAGAGATTTGGACGTGAAAGGGTACCAGTCTTGTCGGGGATTGGGAACCCTTCGCCAGAATGTCCAAAGTTTTAGCGGGATTTCCAAAATGTTGAGAGGAACTCGAAACATGTCAACCTTGGTTTTGAGAATCTCTCCCGGAGTTTGAGAGATTTGGACGTGAAAGGGTACCAGTCTTGTCGGGGATTGGGAACCCTTCGCGAGAATGTCCAAAGTTTCAGCGGGATTTCCAAAATGTTGAGAGGAACTCGTAACATGTCAACCTCGGTTTTGAGAATCTCTCCCGGAGTTTGAGAGATTTGGACGTGAAAGGGTACCAGTCTTGTCGGGGATTGGGAACCCTTCGCGAGAATGTCCAAAGTTTCAGCGGGATTTCCAAAATGTTGAGAGGAACTCGAAACATGTCAACCTTGGTTTTGAGAATCTCTCCCGGAGTTTGAGAGATTTGGACGTGAAAGGGTACCAGTCTTTCGGGGATTGGGAACCCTTCGCGAGAATGTCCAAAGTTTCAGCGGGATTTCCAAAATGTTGAGAGGAACTCGAAACATGTCAACCGTGGTTTTGAGAATCTCTCCCGGAGTTTGAGAGATTTGGACGTGAAAGGGTACCAGTCTTGTCGGGGATTGGGAACCCTTCGCCAGAATGTCCAAAGTTTCAGCGGGATTTCCAAAATGTTGAGAAGAACTCGAAACATGTCAACCTTGGTTTTGAGAATCTCTCCCGGAGTTTGAGAGATTTGGACGTGAAAGGGTACCAGTCTTGTCGGGGATTGGGAACCTTTCGCGAGAATGTCCAAAGTTTCAGCGGGATTTCCAAAATGTTGAGAGGAACTCGAAACATGTCAACCTTGGTTTTGAGAATCTCTCCCGGAGTTTGAGAGATTTGGACGTGAAAGGGTACCAGTCTTGTCGGGGATTGGGAACCCTTCGCGAGAATGTCCAAAGTTTCAGCGGGATTTCCAAAATGTTGAGAGGAACTCGAAACATGTCAACCTTGGTTTTGAGAATCTCTCCCGGAGTTTGAGAGATTTGGACGTGAAAGGGTACCAGTCTTGTCGGGGATTGGGAACCCTTCGCGAGAATGTCCAAAGTTTCAGCGGGATTTCCAAAATGTTGAGAGGAACTCGAAACATGTCAACCTTGGTTTTGAGAATCTCTCCCGGAGTTTCAGAGATTTGGACGTGAAAGGGTACCAGTCTTGTCGGGGATTGGGAACCCTTCACGAGAATGTCCAAAGTTTCAGCGGGATTTCCAAAATGTTGAGAGGAACTCGAAACATGTCAACCTTGGTTTTGAGAATCTCTCCCGGAGTTTGAGAGATTTGGACGTGAAAGGGTACCAGTCTTGTCGGGGATTGGGAACCCTTCGCGAGAAAGTCCAAAGTTTCAGCGGGATTTCCAAAATGTTGAGAGGAACTCGAAACATGTCAACCTTGGTTTTGAGAATCTCTCCCGGAGTTTGAGAGATTTGGACGTGAAAGGGTACCAGTCTTGTCGGGGATTGGGAACCCTTCGCGAGAATGTCCAAAGTTTCAGCGGGATTTCCAAAATGTTGAGAGGAACTCAAAACATGTGAACCTTGGTTTTGAGAATCTCTCCCGGAGTTTGAGAGATTTGGACGTGAAAGGGTACCAGTCTTGTCGGGGATTGGGAACCCTTCGCGAGAATGTCCAAAGTTTCAGCGGGATTTCCAAAATGTTGAGAGGAACTCGAAACATGTCAACCTTGGTTTTGAGAATCTCTCCCAGAGTTTGAGAGATTTGGACGTGAAAGGGTACCAGTCTTGTCGGGGATTGGGAACCCTTCGCGAGAATGTCCAAAGTTTCAGCGGGATTTCCAAAATGTTGAGAGGAACTCGAAACATGTCAACCTTGGTTTTGAGAATCTCTCCCGGAGTTTGAGAGATTTGGACGTGAAAGGGTACCAGTCTTGTCGGGGATTGGGAACCCTTCGCGAGAATGTCCAAAGTTTCAGCAGGATTTCCAAAATGTTGAGAGGAACTCGAAACATGTCAACCTTGGTTTTGAGAATCTCTCCCGGAGTTTGAGAGATTTGGACGTGAAAGGGTACCAGTCTTGTCGGGGATTGGGAACCCTTCGCGAGAATGTCCAAAGTTTCAGCGGGATTTCCAAAATGTTGAGAGGAACTCGAATCATGTCAACCTTGGTTTTGAGAATCTCTCCCGGAGTTTGAGAGATTTGGACGTGAAAGGGTACCAGTCTTGTCGGGGATTGGGAACCCTTCGCCAGAATGTCCAAAGTTTCAGCGGGATTTCCAAAATGTTGAGAGGAACTCGAAGCATGTCAACCTTGGTTTTGAGAATCTCTCCCGGAGTTTGAGAGATTTGGACGTGAAAGGGTACCAGTCTTGTCGGGATAGGGAACCCTTCGCGAGAATGTCCAAAGTTTCAGCGGGATTTCCAAAATGTTGAGAGGAACTCGAAACATGTCAACCTCGGTTTTGAGAATCTCTCCTGGAGTTTGAGAGATTTGGACATGAAAGGGTACCAGTCTTGTCGGGGATTGGGAACCCTTCGCGAGAATGTGCAAAGTTTCAGCGGGATTTCCAAAATGTTGAGAGGAACTCGAAACATGTCAACCTTGGTTTTGAGAATCTCTCCCGGAGTTTGAGAGATTTGGACGTGAAAGGGTACCAGTCTTGTCGGGGATTGGGAACCCTTCGCGAGAATGTCCAAAGTTTCAGCGGGATTTCCAAAATGTTGAGAGGAACTCGAAACATGTCAACCTCGGTTTTGAGAATCTCTCCCGGAGTTTGAGAGATTTGGACGTGAAAGGGTACCAGTCTTGTCGGGGATTGGGAACCCTTCGCCACACTGTCCAAATTTTCAGCAGGATTTCCAAAATGTGAGAGGAACTCGAAACATGTCAACCTCGGTTTTGAGAATCTCTCCCGGAGTTTGAGAGATTTGGACGTGAAAGGGTACCAGTCTTGTCGGGGATTGGGAACCCTTCTCGAGAATGTCCAAAGTTTCAGCGGGATTTCCAAAATGTTGAGAGGAACTCGAATCATGTCAACCTCGGTTTTGAGAATCTCTCCTGGAGTTTGAGAGATTTGGACGTGAAAGTGTACCAGTCTTGTCGGGGATTGGGAACCCTTCGCCACACTGTCCAAAGTTTCAGCGGGATTTCCAAAATGTTGAGAGGAACTCGAAACATGTCAACCTTGGTTTTGAGAATCTCTCCCGGAGTTTGAGAGATTTGGACGTGAAAGGGTACCAGTCTTGTCGGGGATTGGGAACCCTTCGCCAGAATGTCCAAAGTTTCAGCGGGATTTCCAAAATGTTGAGAGGAACTCGAAACATGTCAACCTCGGTTTTGAGAATCTCTCCCGGAGTTTGAGAGACTTGGACGTGAAAGGGTACCAGTCTTGTCGGGGATTGGGAACCCTTCGCCAGAATGTCCAAAGTTTCAGCGGGATTTCCAAAATGTTGAGAGGAACTCGCATCATGTCAACCTTGGTTTTGAGAATCTCTCCCGGAGTTTGAGAGATTTGTACGTGAAAGGTTACCAGTCTTGTCGGGGATTGGGAACCTTTCGCGAGAATGTCCAAAGTTTCAGCAGGATTTCCAAAATGTTGAGAGGAACTCGAAACATGTCAACCTTGGTTTTGAGAATCTCTCCCGGAGTCTGAGAGATTTGGACGTGAAAGGGTACCAGTCTTGTCGGGGATTGGGAACCCTTCGCGAGAATGTCCAAAGTTTCAGCGGGATTTCCAAAATGTTGAGAGGAACTCGAAACATGTCAACCTTGGTTTTGAGAATCTCTCCCGGAGTTTGAGAGATTTGGACGTGAAAGGGTACCAGTCTTGTCGGGGATTGGGAACCCTTCGCGAGAATGTCCAAAGTTTCAGCGGGATTTCCAAAATGTTGAGAGGAACTCGAAACATGTCAACCTTGGTTTTGAGAATCTCTCCCGGAGTTTGAGAGATTTGGACGTGAAAGGGTACCAGTCTTGTCGGGGATTGGGAACCCTTCACGAGAATGTCCAAAGTTTCAGCGGGATTTCCAAAATGTTGAGAGGAACTCGAAACATGTCAACCTTGGTTTTGAGAATCTCTCCCGGAGTTTGAGAGATTTGGACGTGAAAGGGTACCAGTCTTGTCGGGGATTGGGAACCCTTCGCGAGAATGTCCAAAGTTTCAGCGGGATTTCCAAAATGTTGAGAGGAACTTGAAACATGTCAACCTTGGTTTTGAGAATCTCTCCCGGAGTTTGAGAGATTTGGACGTGAAAGGGTACCAGTCTTGTCGGGGATTGGGAACCCTTCGCGAGAATGTCCAAAGTTTCAGCGGGATTTCCAAAATGTTGAGAGGAACTCGAAACATGTCAACCTTGGTTTTGAGAATCTCTCCCGGAGTTTGAGAGATTTGGACGTGAAAGGGTACCAGTCTTGTCGGGGATTGGGAACCCTTCGCGAGAATGTCCAAAGTTTCAGCGGGATTTCCAAAATGTTGAGAGGAACTCGAAACATGTCAACCTTGGTTTTGAGAATCTCTCCCGGAGTTTGAGAGATTTGGACGTGAAAGGGTACCAGTCTTGTCGGGGATTGGGAACCCTTCGCGAGAATGTCCAAAGTTTCAGCGGGATTTCCAAAATGTTGAGAGGAACTCGAAACATGTCAACCTTGGTTTTGAGAATCTCTCCCGGAGTTTCAGAGATTTGGACGTGAAAGGGTACCAGTCTTGTCGGGGATTGGGAACCCTTCACGAGAATGTCCAAAGTTTCAGCGGGATTTCCAAAATGTTGAGAGGAACTCGAAACATGTCAACCTTGGTTTTGAGAATCTCTCCCGGAGTTTGAGAGATTTGGACGTGAAAGGGTACCAGTCTTGTCGGGGATTGGGAACCCTTCGCGAGAAAGTCCAAAGTTTCAGCGGGATTTCCAAAATGTTGAGAGGAACTCGAAACATGTCAACCTTGGTTTTGAGAATCTCTCCCGGAGTTTGAGAGATTTGGACGTGAAAGGGTACCAGTCTTGTCGGGGATTGGGAACCCTTCGCGAGAATGTCCAAAGTTTCAGCGGGATTTCCAAAATGTTGAGAGGAACTCAAAACATGTGAACCTTGGTTTTGAGAATCTCTCCCGGAGTTTGAGAGATTTGGACGTGAAAGGGTACCAGTCTTGTCGGGGATTGGGAACCCTTCGCGAGAATGTCCAAAGTTTCAGCGGGATTTCCAAAATGTTGAGAGGAACTCGAAACATGTCAACCTTGGTTTTGAGAATCTCTCCCAGAGTTTGAGAGATTTGGACGTGAAAGGGTACCAGTCTTGTCGGGGATTGGGAACCCTTCGCGAGAATGTCCAAAGTTTCAGCGGGATTTCCAAAATGTTGAGAGGAACTCGAAACATGTCAACCTTGGTTTTGAGAATCTCTCCCGGAGTTTGAGAGATTTGGACGTGAAAGGGTACCAGTCTTGTCGGGGATTGGGAACCCTTCGCGAGAATGTCCAAAGTTTCAGCAGGATTTCCAAAATGTTGAGAGGAACTCGAAACATGTCAACCTTGGTTTTGAGAATCTCTCCCGGAGTTTGAGAGATTTGGACGTGAAAGGGTACCAGTCTTGTCGGGGATTGGGAACCCTTCGCGAGAATGTCCAAAGTTTCAGCGGGATTTCCAAAATGTTGAGAGGAACTCGAATCATGTCAACCTTGGTTTTGAGAATCTCTCCCGGAGTTTGAGAGATTTGGACGTGAAAGGGTACCAGTCTTGTCGGGGATTGGGAACCCTTCGCCAGAATGTCCAAAGTTTCAGCGGGATTTCCAAAATGTTGAGAGGAACTCGAAGCATGTCAACCTTGGTTTTGAGAATCTCTCCCGGAGTTTGAGAGATTTGGACGTGAAAGGGTACCAGTCTTGTCGGGATAGGGAACCCTTCGCGAGAATGTCCAAAGTTTCAGCGGGATTTCCAAAATGTTGAGAGGAACTCGAAACATGTCAACCTCGGTTTTGAGAATCTCTCCTGGAGTTTGAGAGATTTGGACATGAAAGGGTACCAGTCTTGTCGGGGATTGGGAACCCTTCGCGAGAATGTGCAAAGTTTCAGCGGGATTTCCAAAATGTTGAGAGGAACTCGAAACATGTCAACCTTGGTTTTGAGAATCTCTCCCGGAGTTTGAGAGATTTGGACGTGAAAGGGTACCAGTCTTGTCGGGGATTGGGAACCCTTCGCGAGAATGTCCAAAGTTTCAGCGGGATTTCCAAAATGTTGAGAGGAACTCGAAACATGTCAACCTCGGTTTTGAGAATCTCTCCCGGAGTTTGAGAGATTTGGACGTGAAAGGGTACCAGTCTTGTCGGGGATTGGGAACCCTTCGCCACACTGTCCAAATTTTCAGCAGGATTTCCAAAATGTGAGAGGAACTCGAAACATGTCAACCTCGGTTTTGAGAATCTCTCCCGGAGTTTGAGAGATTTGGACGTGAAAGGGTACCAGTCTTGTCGGGGATTGGGAACCCTTCTCGAGAATGTCCAAAGTTTCAGCGGGATTTCCAAAATGTTGAGAGGAACTCGAATCATGTCAACCTCGGTTTTGAGAATCTCTCCTGGAGTTTGAGAGATTTGGACGTGAAAGTGTACCAGTCTTGTCGGGGATTGGGAACCCTTCGCCACACTGTCCAAAGTTTCAGCGGGATTTCCAAAATGTTGAGAGGAACTCGAAACATGTCAACCTTGGTTTTGAGAATCTCTCCCGGAGTTTGAGAGATTTGGACGTGAAAGGGTACCAGTCTTGTCGGGGATTGGGAACCCTTCGCCAGAATGTCCAAAGTTTCAGCGGGATTTCCAAAATGTTGAGAGGAACTCGAAACATGTCAACCTCGGTTTTGAGAATCTCTCCCGGAGTTTGAGAGACTTGGACGTGAAAGGGTACCAGTCTTGTCGGGGATTGGGAACCCTTCGCCAGAATGTCCAAAGTTTCAGCGGGATTTCCAAAATGTTGAGAGGAACTCGCATCATGTCAACCTTGGTTTTGAGAATCTCTCCCGGAGTTTGAGAGATTTGTACGTGAAAGGTTACCAGTCTTGTCGGGGATTGGGAACCTTTCGCGAGAATGTCCAAAGTTTCAGCAGGATTTCCAAAATGTTGAGAGGAACTCGAAACATGTCAACCTTGGTTTTGAGAATCTCTCCCGGAGTCTGAGAGATTTGGACGTGAAAGGGTACCAGTCTTGTCGGGGATTGGGAACCCTTCGCGAGAATGTCCAAAGTTTCAGCGGGATTTCCAAAATGTTGAGAGGAACTCGAAACATGTCAACCTTGGTTTTGAGAATCTCTCCCGGAGTTTGAGAGATTTGGACGTGAAAGGGTACCAGTCTTGTCGGGGATTGGGAACCCTTCGCGAGAATGTCCAAAGTTTCAGCGGGATTTCCAAAATGTTGAGAGGAACTCGAAACATGTCAACCTTGGTTTTGAGAATCTCTCCCGGAGTTTGAGAGATTTGGACGTGAAAGGGTACCAGTCTTGTCGGGGATTGGGAACCCTTCACGAGAATGTCCAAAGTTTCAGCGGGATTTCCAAAATGTTGAGAGGAACTCGAAACATGTCAACCTTGGTTTTGAGAATCTCTCCCGGAGTTTGAGAGATTTGGACGTGAAAGGGTACCAGTCTTGTCGGGGATTGGGAACCCTTCGCGAGAATGTCCAAAGTTTCAGCGGGATTTCCAAAATGTTGAGAGGAACTTGAAACATGTCAACCTTGGTTTTGAGAATCTCTCCCGGAGTTTGAGAGATTTGGACGTGAAAGGGTACCAGTCTTGTCGGGGATTGGGAACCCTTCGCGAGAATGTCCAAAGTTTCAGCGGGATTTCCAAAATGTTGAGAGGAACTCGAAACATGTCAACCTTGGTTTTGAGAATCTCTCCCGGAGTTTGAGAGATTTGGACGTGAAAGGGTACCAGTCTTGTCGGGGATTGGGAACCCTTCGCGAGAATGTCCAAAGTTTCAGCGGGATTTCCAAAATGTTGAGAGGAACTCGAAACATGTCAACCTTGGTTTTGAGAATCTCTCCCGGAGTTTGAGAGATTTGGACGTGAAAGGGTACCAGTCTTGTCGGGGATTGGGAACCCTTCGCGAGAATGTCCAAAGTTTCAGCGGGATTTCCAAAATGTTGAGAGGAACTCGAAACATGTCAACCTTGGTTTTGAGAATCTCTCCCGGAGTTTGAGAGATTTGGACGTGAAAGGGTACCAGTCTTGTCGGGGATTGGGAACCCTTCGCGAGAATGTCCAAAGTTTCAGCGGGATTTCCAAAATGTTGAGAGGAACTCGAAACATGTCAACCTTGGTTTTGAGAATCTCTCCCGGAGTTTGAGAGATTTGGACGTGAAAGGGTACCAGTCTTGTCGGGGATTGGGAACCCTTCGCGAGAATGTCCAAAGTTTCAGCGGGATTTCCAAAATGTTGAGAGGAACTCGAAACATGTCAACCTCGGTTTTGAGAATCTCTCCCGGAGTTTGAGAGATTTGGACGTGAAAGGGTACCAGTCTTGTCGGGGATTGGGAACCCTTCTCGAGAATGTCCAAAGTTTCAGCGGGATTTCCAAAATGTTGAGAGGAACTCGAAACATGTCAACCTCGGTTTTGAGAATCTCTCCCGGAGTTTGAGAGATTTGGACGTGAAAGGGTACCAGTCTTGTCGGGGATTGGGAACCCTTCGCCAGAATGTCCAAAGTTTTAGCGGGATTTCCAAAATGTTGAGAGGAACTCGAAACATGTCAACCTTGGTTTTGAGAATCTCTCCCGGAGTTTGAGAGATTTGGACGTGAAAGGGTACCAGTCTTGTCGGGGATTGGGAACCCTTCGCGAGAATGTCCAAAGTTTCAGCGGGATTTCCAAAATGTTGAGAGGAACTCGTAACATGTCAACCTCGGTTTTGAGAATCTCTCCCGGAGTTTGAGAGATTTGGACGTGAAAGGGTACCAGTCTTGTCGGGGATTGGGAACCCTTCGCGAGAATGTCCAAAGTTTCAGCGGGATTTCCAAAATGTTGAGAGGAACTCGAAACATGTCAACCTTGGTTTTGAGAATCTCTCCCGGAGTTTGAGAGATTTGGACGTGAAAGGGTACCAGTCTTTCGGGGACTGGGAACCCTTCGCGAGAATGTCCAAAGTTTCAGCGGGATTTCCAAAATGTTGAGAGGAACTCGAAACATGTCAACCGTGGTTTTGAGAATCTCTCCCGGAGTTTGAGAGATTTGGACGTGAAAGGGTACCAGTCTTGTCGGGGATTGGGAACCCTTCGCGAGAATGTCCAAAGTTTCAGCGGGATTTCCAAAATGTTGAGAAGAACTCGAAACATGTCAACCTTGGTTTTGAGAATCTCTCCCGGAGTTTGAGAGATTTGGACGTGAAAGGGTACCAGTCTTGTCGGGGATTGGGAACCCTTCGCGAGAATGTCCAAAGTTTCAGCGGGATTTCCAAAATGTTGAGAGGAACTCGAAACATGTCAACCTTGGTTTTGAGAATCTCTCCCGGAGTTTGAGAGATTTGGACGTGAAAGGGTACCAGTCTTGTCGGGGATTGGGAACCCTTCGCCAGAATGTCCAAAGTTTCAGCAGGATTTCCAAAATGTGGAGAGGAACTCGAAACATGTCAACCTTGGTTTTGAGAATCTCTCCCGGAGTTTGAGAGATTTGGACGTGAAAGGGTACCAGTCTTGTCGGGGATTGGGAACCCTTCGCCAGAATGTCCAAAGTTTCAGCGGGATTTCCAAAATGTTGAGAGGAACTCGAAACATGTCAACCTCGGTTTTGAGAATCTCTCCCGGAGTTTGAGAGATTTGGACGTGAAAGGGTACCAGTCTTGACGGGGATTGGGAACCCTTCGCGAGAATGTCCAAAGTTTCAGCGGGATTTCCAAAATGTTGAGAGGAACTCGAAACATGTCAACCTTGGTTTTGAGAATCTCTCCCGGAGTTTGAGAGATTTGGACGTGAAAGGGTACCAGTCTTGTCGGGGATTGGGAACCCTTCGCGAGAATGTCCAAAGTTTCAGCGGGATTTCCAAAATGTTGAGAGGAACTCGAAACATGTCAACCTCGGTTTTGAGAATCTCTCCCGGAGTTTGAGAGATTTGGACGTGAAAGGGTACCAGTCTTGACGGGGATTGGGAACCCTTCACGAGAATGTCCAAAGTTTCAGCGGGATTTCCAAAATGTTGAGAGGAACTCGAAACATGTCAACCTTGGTTTTGAGAATCTCTCCCGGAGTTTGAGACATTTGGACGTGAAAGGGTACCAGTCTTGTCGGGGATTGGGAACCCTTCGCGAGAATGTCCAAAGTTTCAGCGGGATTTCCAAAATGTTGAGAGGAACTCGAAACATGTCAACCTTGGTTTTGAGAATCTCTCCCGGAGTTTGAGAGATTTGGACGTGAAAGGGTACCAGTCTTGTCGGGGATTGGGAACCCTTCGCGAGAATGTCCAAAGTTTCAGCGGGATTTCCAAAATGTTGAGAGGAACTCGAAACATGTCAACCTCGGTTTTGAGAATCTCTCCCGGAGTTTGAGAGATTTGGACGTGAAAGGGTACCAGTCTTGACGGGGATTGGGAACCCTTCACGAGAATGTCCAAAGTTTCAGCGGGATTTCCAAAATGTTGAGAGGAACTCGAAACATGTCAACCTTGGTTTTGAGAATCTCTCCCGGAGTTTGAGACATTTGGACGTGAAAGGGTACCAGTCTTGTCGGGGATTGGGAACCCTTCGCGAGAATGTCCAAAGTTTCAGCGGGATTTCCAAAATGTTGAGAGGAACTCGAAACATGTCAACCTTGGTTTTGAGAATCTCTCCCGGAGTTTGAGAGATTTGGACGTGAAAGGGTACCAGTCTTGACGGGGATTGGGAACCCTTCGCGAGAATGTCCAAAGTTTCAGCGGGATTTCCAAAATGTTGAGAGGAACTCGAAACATGTCAACCTCGGTTTTGAGAATCTCTCCCGGAGTTTGAGAGATTTGGACGTGAAAGGGTACCAGTCTTGTCGGGGATTGGGAACCCTTCGCCACAATGTCCAAAGTTTCAGCGGGATTTCCAAAATGTTGAGAGGAACTCGAAACATGTCAACCTCGGTTTTGAGAATCTCTCCTGGAGTTTGAGAGATTTGGACGTGAAAGGGTACCAGTCTTGTCGGGGATTGGGAACCCTTCGCCACAATGTCCAAAGTTTCAGCGGGATTTCCAAAATGTTGAGAGGAACTCGAAACATGTCAACCTGGGTTTTGAGAATCTCTCCCGGAGTTTGAGAGATTTGGACGTGAAAGGGTACCAGTCTTGACGGGGATTGGGAACCCTTCACGAGAATGTCCAAAGTTTCAGCGGGATTTCCAAAATGTTGAGAGGAACTCGAAACATGTCAACCTTGGTTTTGAGAATCTCTCCCGGAGTTTGAGAGATTTGGACGTGAAAGGGTACCAGTCTTGTCGGGGATTGGGAACCCTTCGCGAGAATGTCCAAAGTTTCAGCGGGATTTCCAAAATGTTGAGAGGAACTCGAAACATGTCAACCTTGGTTTTGAGAATCTCTCCCGGAGTGTGAGAGATTTGGACGTGAAAGGGTACCAGTCTTGTCGGGGATTGGGAACCCTTCGCGAGAATGTCCAAAGTTTCAGCGGGATTTCCAAAATGTTGAGAGGAACTCGAAACATGTCAACCTCGGTTTTGAGAATCTCTCCCGGAGTTTGAGAGATTTGGACGTGAAAGGGTACCAGTCTTGTCGGGGATTGGGAACCCTTCGCGAGAATGTCCAAAGTTTCAGCGGGATTTCCAAAATGTTGAGAGGAACTCGAATCATGTCAACCTTGGTTTTGAGAATCTCTCCCGGAGTTTGAGAGATTTGGACGTGAAAGGGTACCAGTCTTGTCGGGGATTGGGAACCCTTCGCGAGAATGTCCAAAGTTTCAGCGGGATTTCCAAAATGTTGAGAGGAACTCGAAACATGTCAACCTCGGTTTTGAGAATCTCTCCCGGAGTTTGAGAGATTTGGACGTGAAAGGGTACCAGTCTTGACGGGGATTGGGAACCCTTCACGAGAATGTCCAAAGTTTCAGCGGGATTTCCAAAATGTTGAGAGGAACTCGAAACATGTCAACCTTGGTTTTGAGAATCTCTCCCGGAGTTTGAGAGATTTGGACGTGAAAGGGTACCAGTCTTGTCGGGGATTGGGAACCCTTCGCCACAATGTCCAAAGTTTCAGCGGGATTTCCAAAATGTTGAGAGGAACTCGAAACATGTCAACTTCGGTTTTGAGAATCTCTCCCGGAGTGTGAGAGATTTGGACGTGAAAGGGTACCAGTCTTGTCGGGGATTGGGAACCCTTCGCCAGAATGTCCAAAGTTTCAGCGGGATTTCCAAAATGTTGAGAGGAACTCGAAACATGTCAACCTCGGTTTTGAGAATCTCTCCCGGAGTTTGAGAGATTTGGACGTGAAAGGGTAGCAGTCTTGTCGGGGATTGGGAACCCTTCGCGAGAATGTCCAAAGTTTCAGCGGGATTTCCAAAATGTTGAGAGGAACTCGAAACATGTCAACCTTGGTTTTGAGAATCTCTCCCGGAGTTTGAGAGATTTGGACGTGAAAGGGTACCAGTCTTGTCGGGGATTGGGAACCCTTCGCGAGAATGTCCAAAGTTTCAGCGGGATTTCCAAAATGTTGAGAGGAACTCGAAACATGTCAACCTTGGTTTTGAGAATCTCTCCCGGAGTTTGAGAGATTTGGACGTGAAAGGGTACCAGTCTTGTCGGGGATTGGGAACCCTTCGCGAGAAAGACCAAAGTTTCAGCGGGATTTCCAAAATGTTGAGAGGAACTCGTAACATGTCAACCTCGGTTTTGAGAATCTCTCCCGGAGTTTGAGAGATTTGTACGTGAAAGGGTACCAGTCTTGTCGGGGATTGGGAACCCTTCGCGAGAATGTCCAAAGTTTCAGCGGGATTTCCAAAATGTTGAGAGGAACTCGAAACATGTCAACCTCGGTTTTGAGAATCTCTCCCGGAGTTTGAGAGATTTGGACGTGTAAGGGTACCAGTCTTGTCGGGGATTGGGAACCCTTCGCCAGAATGTCCAAAGTTTCAGCGGGATTTCCAAAATGTTGAGAGGAACTCGAAACATGTCAACCTTGGTTTTGAGAATCTCTCCCGGAGTTTGAGAGATTTGGACGTGAAAGGGTACCAGTCTTGTCGGGGATTGGGAACCCTTCGCCAGAATGTCCAAAGTTTCAGCGGGATTTCCAAAATGTTGAGAGGAACTCGAAACATGTCAACCTTGGTTTTGAGAATCTCTCCCGGAGTTTGAGAGATTTGGACGTGAAAGGGTACCAGTCTTGTCGGGGATTGGGAACCCTTCGCCAGAATGTCCAAAGTTTCAGCGGGATTTCCAAAATGTTGAGAGGAACTCGAAACATGTCAACCTTGGTTTTGAGAATCTCTCCCGGAGTTTGAGAGATTTGGACGTGAAAGGGTACCAGTCTTGTCAGGGATTGGGAACCCTTCGCCACAATGTCCAAAGTTTCAGCGGGATTTCCAAAATGTTGAGAGGAACTCGAAACATGTCAACCTCGGTTTTGAGAATCTCTCCCGGAGTTTGAGAGATTTGGACGTGAAAGGGTACCAGTCTTGTCGGGGATTGGGAACCCTTCACGAGAATGTCCAAAGTTTCAGCGGGATTTCCAAAATGTTGAGAGGAACTCGAAACATGTCAACCTTGGTTTTGAGAATCTCTCCCGGAGTTTGAGAGATTTGGACGTGAAAGGGTACCAGTCTTGTCGGGGATTGGGAACCCTTCTCGAGAAAGTCCAAAGTTTCAGCGGGATTTCCAAAATGTTGAGAGGAACTCGAAACATGTCAACCTTGGTTTTGAGAACCTCTCCCGGAGTTTGAGAGATTTGGACGTGAAAGGGTACCAGTCTTGTCGGGGATTGGGAACCCTTCGCGAGAATGTCCAAAGTTTCAGCGGGATTTCCAAAATGTTCAGAGGAACTCGAAACATGTCAACTTCGGTTTTGAGAATCTCTCCCGGAGTTTGAGAGATTTGGACGTGAAAGGGTAGCAGTCTTGTCGGGGATTGGGAACCCTTCGCCAGAATGTCCAAAGTTTCAGCGGGATTTCCAAAATGTTGAGAGGAACTCGAAACATGTCAACCTTGGTTTTGAGAATCTCTCCCGGAGTTTGAGAGATTTGGACGTGAAAGGGTACCAGTCTTGTCGGGGATTGGGAACCCTTCGCCAGAATGTCCAAAGTTTCAGCGGGATTTCCAAAATGTTGAGAGGAACTCGAAACATGTCAACCTTGGTTTTGAGAATCTCTCCCGGAGTTTGAGAGATTTGGACGTGAAAGGGTACCAGTCTTGTCGGGGATTGGGAACCCTTCGCGAGAAAGACCAAAGTTTCAGCGGGATTTCCAAAATGTTGAGAGGAACTCGTAACATGTCAACCTCGGTTTTGAGAATCTCTCCCGGAGTTTGAGAGATTTGTACGTGAAAGGGTACCAGTCTTGTCGGGGATTGGGAACCCTTCGCGAGAATGTCCAAAGTTTCAGCGGGATTTCCAAAATGTTGAGAGGAACTCGAAACATGTCAACCTCGGTTTTGAGAATCTCTCCCGGAGTTTGAGAGATTTGGACGTGTAAGGGTACCAGTCTTGTCGGGGATTGGGAACCCTTCGCCAGAATGTCCAAAGTTTCAGCGGGATTTCCAAAATGTTGAGAGGAACTCGAAACATGTCAACCTTGGTTTTGAGAATCTCTCCCGGAGTTTGAGAGATTTGGACGTGAAAGGGTACCAGTCTTGTCGGGGATTGGGAACCCTTCGCCAGAATGTCCAAAGTTTCAGCGGGATTTCCAAAATGTTGAGAGGAACTCGAAACATGTCAACCTTGGTTTTGAGAATCTCTCCCGGAGTTTGAGAGATTTGGACGTGAAAGGGTACCAGTCTTGTCGGGGATTGGGAACCCTTCTCGAGAATGTCCAAAGTTTCAGCGGGATTTCCAAAATGTTGAGAGGAACTCGAATCATGTCAACCTCGGTTTTGAGAATCTCTCCTGGAGTTTGAGAGATTTGGACGTGAAAGGGTACCAGTCTTGTCAGGGATTGGGAACCCTTCGCCACAATGTCCAAAGTTTCAGCGGGATTTCCAAAATGTTGAGAGGAACTCGAAACATGTCAACCTCGGTTTTGAGAATCTCTCCCGGAGTTTGAGAGATTTGGACGTGAAAGGGTACCAGTCTTGTCGGGGATTGGGAACCCTTCACGAGAATGTCCAAAGTTTCAGCGGGATTTCCAAAATGTTGAGAGGAACTCGAAACATGTCAACCTTGGTTTTGAGAATCTCTCCCGGAGTTTGAGAGATTTGGACGTGAAAGGGTACCAGTCTTGTCGGGGATTGGGAACCCTTCTCGAGAAAGTCCAAAGTTTCAGCGGGATTTCCAAAATGTTGAGAGGAACTCGAAACATGTCAACCTTGGTTTTGAGAACCTCTCCCGGAGTTTGAGAGATTTGGACGTGAAAGGGTACCAGTCTTGTCGGGGATTGGGAACCCTTCGCGAGAATGTCCAAAGTTTCAGCGGGATTTCCAAAATGTTCAGAGGAACTCGAAACATGTCAACTTCGGTTTTGAGAATCTCTCCCGGAGTTTGAGAGATTTGGACGTGAAAGGGTAGCAGTCTTGTCGGGGATTGGGAACCCTTCGCCAGAATGTCCAAAGTTTCAGCGGGATTTCCAAAATGTTGAGAGGAACTCGAAACATGTCAACCTCGGTTTTGAGAATCTCTCCCGGAGTTTGAGAGATTTGGACGTGAAAGGGTACCAGTCTTGTCGGGGATTGGGAACCCTTCGCGAGAAAGTCCAAAGTTTCAGCGGGATTTCCAAAATGTTGAGAGGAACTCGAAACATGTCAACCTTGGTTTTGAGAATCTCTCCCGGAGTTTGAGAGATTTGGACGTGAAAGGGTACCAGTCTTGTCGGGGATTGGGAACCCTTCGCGAGAATGTCCAAAGTTTCAGCGGGATTTCCAAAATGTTGAGAGGAACTCGAAACATGTCAACCTCGGTTTTGAGAATCTCTCCCGGAGTTTGAGAGATTTGGACGTGAAAGGGTACCAGTCTTGTCGGGGATTGGGAACCCTTCGCGAGAATGTCCAAAGTTTCAGCGGGATTTCCAAAATGTTGAGAGGAACTCGAAACATGTCAACCTTGGTTTTGAGAATCTCTCCCGGAGTTTGAGAGATTTGTACGTGAAAGGGTACCAGTCTTGTCGGGGATTGGGAACCCTTCGCGAGAATGTCCAAAGTTTCAGCGGGATTTCCAAAATGTTGAGAGGAACTCGAAACATGTCAACCTCGGTTTTGAGAATCTCTCCCGGAGTTTGAGAGATTTGGACGTGAAAGGGTACCAGTCTTGTCGGGGATTGGGAACCCTTCACGAGAATGTCCAAAGTTTCAGCGGGATTTCCAAAATGTTGAGAGGAACTCGAAACATGTCAACCTCGGTTTTGAGAATCTCTCCCGGAGTTTGAGAGATTTGGACGTGAAAGGGTACCAGTCTTGTCGGGGATTGGGAACCCTTCGCGAGAATGTCCAAAGTTTCAGCGGGATTTCCAAAATGTTGAGAGGAACTCGAAACATGTCAACCTTGGTTTTGAGAATCTCTCCCGGAGTTTGAGAGATTTGGACGTGAAAGGGTACCAGTCTTGTCGGGGATTGGGAACCCTTCGCGAGAATGTCCAAAGTTTCAGCGGGATTTCCAAAATGTTGAGAGGAACTCGAAACATGTCAACCTCGGTTTTGAGAATCTCTCCCGTAGTCTGAGAGATTTGGACGTGAAAGGGTACCAGTCTTGTCGGGGATTGGGAACCCTTCGCGAGAATGTCCAAAGTTTCAGCAGGATTTCCAAAATGTTGAGAGGAACTCGAAACATGTCAACCTTGGTTTTGAGAATCTCTCCTGGAGTTTGAGAGATTTGGACGTGAAAGGGTACCAGTCTTGTCGGGGATTGGGAACCCTTCGCGAGAATGTCCAAAGTTTCAGCGGGATTTCCAAAATGTTGAGAGGAACTGGAAACTTGTCAACCTTGGTTTTGAGAATCTCTCCTGGAGTTTGAGAGATTTGGACGTGAAAGGGTACCAGTCTTGTCAGGGATTGGGAACCCTTCGTGAGAATGTCCAAAGTTTCAGCAGGATTTCCAAAATGTTGAGAGGAACTCGAAACATGTCAACCTTGGTTTTGAGAATCTCTCCCGGAGTTTGAGAGATTTGGACGTGAAAGGATACCAGTCTTGTCGGGGATTGGGAACCCTTCGCGAGAATGTCCAAAGTTTCAGCGGGATTTCCAAAATGTTGAGAGGAACTCGAAACATGTCAACCTCGGTTTTGAGAATCTCTCCCGGAGTTTGAGAGATTTGGACGTGAAAGGGTAGCAGTCTTGTCGGGGATTGGGAACCCTTCGCGAGAATGTCCAAAGTTTCAGCGGGATTTCCAAAATGTTGAGAGGAACTCGAAACATGTCAACCTTGGTTTTGAGAATCTCTCCCGGAGTTTGAGAGATTTGGACGTGAAAGGGTACCAGTCTTGTCGGGGATTGGGAACCCTTCGCGAGAATGTCCAAAGTTTCAGCGGGATTTCCAAAATGTTGAGAGGAACTCGAAACATGTCAACCTTGGTTTTGAGAATCTCTCCCGGAGTTTGAGAGATTTGGACGTGAAAGGGTACCAGTCTTGTCGGGGATTGGGAACCCTTCGCGAGAAAGACCAAAGTTTCAGCGGGATTTCCAAAATGTTGAGAGGAACTCGTAACATGTCAACCTCGGTTTTGAGAATCTCTCCCGGAGTTTGAGAGATTTGTACGTGAAAGGGTACCAGTCTTGTCGGGGATTGGGAACCCTTCGCGAGAATGTCCAAAGTTTCAGCGGGATTTCCAAAATGTTGAGAGGAACTCGAAACATGTCAACCTCGGTTTTGAGAATCTCTCCCGGAGTTTGAGAGATTTGGACGTGTAAGGGTACCAGTCTTGTCGGGGATTGGGAACCCTTCGCCAGAATGTCCAAAGTTTCAGCGGGATTTCCAAAATGTTGAGAGGAACTCGAAACATGTCAACCTTGGTTTTGAGAATCTCTCCCGGAGTTTGAGAGATTTGGACGTGAAAGGGTACCAGTCTTGTCGGGGATTGGGAACCCTTCGCCAGAATGTCCAAAGTTTCAGCGGGATTTCCAAAATGTTGAGAGGAACTCGAAACATGTCAACCTTGGTTTTGAGAATCTCTCCCGGAGTTTGAGAGATTTGGACGTGAAAGGGTACCAGTCTTGTCGGGGATTGGGAACCCTTCGCCAGAATGTCCAAAGTTTCAGCGGGATTTCCAAAATGTTGAGAGGAACTCGAAACATGTCAACCTTGGTTTTGAGAATCTCTCCCGGAGTTTGAGAGATTTGGACGTGAAAGGGTACCAGTCTTGTCAGGGATTGGGAACCCTTCGCCACAATGTCCAAAGTTTCAGCGGGATTTCCAAAATGTTGAGAGGAACTCGAAACATGTCAACCTCGGTTTTGAGAATCTCTCCCGGAGTTTGAGAGATTTGGACGTGAAAGGGTACCAGTCTTGTCGGGGATTGGGAACCCTTCACGAGAATGTCCAAAGTTTCAGCGGGATTTCCAAAATGTTCAGAGGAACTCGAAACATGTCAACTTCGGTTTTGAGAATCTCTCCCGGAGTTTGAGAGATTTGGACGTGAAAGGGTAGCAGTCTTGTCGGGGATTGGGAACCCTTCGCCAGAATGTCCAAAGTTTCAGCGGGATTTCCAAAATGTTGAGAGGAACTCGAAACATGTCAACCTCGGTTTTGAGAATCTCTCCCGGAGTTTGAGAGATTTGGACGTGAAAGGGTACCAGTCTTGTCGGGGAT
Organism: Streptopelia decaocto; assembly: GCF_964273445.1. Taxonomy (NCBI): domain Eukaryota; kingdom Metazoa; phylum Chordata; class Aves; order Columbiformes; family Columbidae; genus Streptopelia; species Streptopelia decaocto. Next base: position 472,457 of record NW_028117226.1, on the reverse strand, counting down.
TGGGAACCCTTCGCGAGAAAGTCCAAAGTTTCAGCGGGATTTCCAAAATGTTGAGAGGAACTCGAAACATGTCAACCTTGGTTTTGAGAATCTCTCCCGGAGTTTGAGAGATTTGGACGTGAAAGGGTACCAGTCTTGTCGGGGATTGGGAACCCTTCGCGAGAATGTCCAAAGTTTCAGCGGGATTTCCAAAATGTTGAGAGGAACTCGAAACATGTCAACCTTGGTTTTGAGAATCTCTCCCGGAGTTTGAGAGATTTGGACGTGAAAGGGTACCAGTCTTGTCGGGGATTGGGAACCCTTCGCGAGAAAGACCAAAGTTTCAGCGGGATTTCTAAAATGTTGAGAGGAACTCGAAACATGTCAACCTCGGTTTTGAGAATCTCTCCCGGAGTTTGAGAGATTTGTACGTGAAAGGGTACCAGTCTTGTCGGGGATTGGGAACCCTTCGCGAGAATGTCCAAAGTTTCAGCGGGATTTCCAAAATGTTGAGAGGAACTCGAAACATGTCAACCTCGGTTTTGAGAATCTCTCCCGGAGTTTGAGAGATTTGGACGTGTAAGGGTACCAGTCTTGTCGGGGATTGGGAACCCTTCGCCAGAATGTCCAAAGTTTCAGCGGGATTTCCAAAATGTTGAGAGGAACTCGAAACATGTCAACCTTGGTTTTGAGAATCTCTCCCGGAGTTTGAGAGATTTGGACGTGAAAGGGTACCAGTCTTGTCGGGGATTGGGAACCCTTCGCCAGAATGTCCAAAGTTTCAGCGGGATTTCCAAAATGTTGAGAGGAACTCGAAACATGTCAACCTTGGTTTTGAGAATCTCTCCCGGAGTTTGAGAGATTTGGACGTGAAAGGGTACCAGTCTTGTCGGGGATTGGGAACCCTTCGCCAGAATGTCCAAAGTTTCAGCGGGATTTCCAAAATGTTGAGAGGAACTCGAAACATGTCAACCTTGGTTTTGAGAATCTCTCCCGGAGTTTGAGAGATTTGGACGTGAAAGGGTACCAGTCTTGTCAGGGATTGGGAACCCTTCGCCACAATGTCCAAAGTTTCAGCGGGATTTCCAAAATGTTGAGAGGAACTCGAAACATGTCAACCTCGGTTTTGAGAATCTCTCCCGGAGTTTGAGAGATTTGGACGTGAAAGGGTACCAGTCTTGTCGGGGATTGGGAACCCTTCACGAGAATGTCCAAAGTTTCAGCGGGATTTCCAAAATGTTGAGAGGAACTCGAAACATGTCAACCTTGGTTTTGAGAATCTCTCCCGGAGTTTGAGAGATTTGGACGTGAAAGGGTACCAGTCTTGTCGGGGATTGGGAACCCTTCTCGAGAAAGTCCAAAGTTTCAGCGGGATTTCCAAAATGTTGAGAGGAACTCGAAACATGTCAACCTTGGTTTTGAGAACCTCTCCCGGAGTTTGAGAGATTTGGACGTGAAAGGGTACCAGTCTTGTCGGGGATTGGGAACCCTTCGCGAGAATGTCCAAAGTTTCAGCGGGATTTCCAAAATGTTCAGAGGAACTCGAAACATGTCAACTTCGGTTTTGAGAATCTCTCCCGGAGTTTGAGAGATTTGGACGTGAAAGGGTAGCAGTCTTGTCGGGGATTGGGAACCCTTCGCCAGAATGTCCAAAGTTTCAGCGGGATTTCCAAAATGTTGAGAGGAACTCGAAACATGTCAACCTCGGTTTTGAGAATCTCTCCCGGAGTTTGAGAGATTTGGACGTGAAAGGGTACCAGTCTTGTCGGGGATTGGGAACCCTTCGCGAGAAAGTCCAAAGTTTCAGCGGGATTTCCAAAATGTTGAGAGGAACTCGAAACATGTCAACCTTGGTTTTGAGAATCTCTCCCGGAGTTTGAGAGATTTGGACGTGAAAGGGTACCAGTCTTGTCGGGGATTGGGAACCCTTCGCGAGAATGTCCAAAGTTTCAGCGGGATTTCCAAAATGTTGAGAGGAACTCGAAACATGTCAACCTCGGTTTTGAGAATCTCTCCCGGAGTTTGAGAGATTTGGACGTGAAAGGGTACCAGTCTTGTCGGGGATTGGGAACCCTTCGCGAGAATGTCCAAAGTTTCAGCGGGATTTCCAAAATGTTGAGAGGAACTCGAAACATGTCAACCTTGGTTTTGAGAATCTCTCCCGGAGTTTGAGAGATTTGGACGTGAAAGGGTACCAGTCTTGTCGGGGATTGGGAACCCTTCGCGAGAATGTCCAAAGTTTCAGCGGGATTTCCAAAATGTTGAGAGGAACTCGAAACATGTCAACCTCGGTTTTGAGAATCTCTCCCGGAGTTTGAGAGATTTGGACGTGAAAGGGTACCAGTCTTGTCGGGGATTGGGAACCCTTCACGAGAATGTCCAAAGTTTCAGCGGGATTTCCAAAATGTTGAGAGGAACTCGAAACATGTCAACCTCGGTTTTGAGAATCTCTCCCGGAGTTTGAGAGATTTGGACGTGAAAGGGTACCAGTCTTGTCGGGGATTGGGAACCCTTCGCGAGAATGTCCAAAGTTTCAGCGGGATTTCCAAAATGTTGAGAGGAACTCGAAACATGTCAACCTTGGTTTTGAGAATCTCTCCCGGAGTTTGAGAGATTTGGACGTGAAAGGGTACCAGTCTTGTCGGGGATTGGGAACCCTTCGCGAGAATGTCCAAAGTTTCAGCGGGATTTCCAAAATGTTGAGAGGAACTCGAAACATGTCAACCTCGGTTTTGAGAATCTCTCCCGTAGTCTGAGAGATTTGGACGTGAAAGGGTACCAGTCTTGTCGGGGATTGGGAACCCTTCGCGAGAATGTCCAAAGTTTCAGCAGGATTTCCAAAATGTTGAGAGGAACTCGAAACATGTCAACCTTGGTTTTGAGAATCTCTCCTGGAGTTTGAGAGATTTGGACGTGAAAGGGTACCAGTCTTGTCGGGGATTGGGAACCCTTCGCGAGAATGTCCAAAGTTTCAGCGGGATTTCCAAAATGTTGAGAGGAACTGGAAACTTGTCAACCTTGGTTTTGAGAATCTCTCCTGGAGTTTGAGAGATTTGGACGTGAAAGGGTACCAGTCTTGTCAGGGATTGGGAACCCTTCGTGAGAATGTCCAAAGTTTCAGCAGGATTTCCAAAATGTTGAGAGGAACTCGAAACATGTCAACCTTGGTTTTGAGAATCTCTCCCGGAGTTTGAGAGATTTGGACGTGAAAGGATACCAGTCTTGTCGGGGATTGGGAACCCTTCGCGAGAATGTCCAAAGTTTCAGCGGGATTTCCAAAATGTTGAGAGGAACTCGAAACATGTCAACCTCGGTTTTGAGAATCTCTCCCGGAGTTTGAGAGATTTGGACGTGAAAGGGTAGCAGTCTTGTCGGGGATTGGGAACCCTTCGCGAGAATGTCCAAAGTTTCAGCGGGATTTCCAAAATGTTGAGAGGAACTCGAAACATGTCAACCTTGGTTTTGAGAATCTCTCCCGGAGTTTGAGAGATTTGGACGTGAAAGGGTACCAGTCTTGTCGGGGATTGGGAACCCTTCGCGAGAATGTCCAAAGTTTCAGCGGGATTTCCAAAATGTTGAGAGGAACTCGAAACATGTCAACCTCGGTTTTGAGAATCTCTCCCGGAGTTTGAGAGATTTGGACGTGAAAGGGTACCAGTCTTGTCGGGGATTGGGAACCCTTCGCGAGAATGTCCAAAGTTTCAGCGGGATTTCCAAAATGTGGAGAGGAACTCGAAACATGTCAACCTCGGTTTTGAGAATCTCTCCCGGAGTTTGAGAGATTTGGACGTGAAAGGGTACCAGTCTTGTCGGGGATTGGGAACCCTTCACGAGAATGTCCAAAGTTTCAGCGGGATTTCCAAAATGTTGAGAGGAACTCGAAACATGTCAACCTTGGTTTTGAGAATCTCTCCCGGAGTTTGAGAGATTTGGACGTGAAAGGGTACCAGTCTTGTCGGGGATTGGGAACCCTTCGCGAGAATGTCCAAAGTTTCAGCGGGATTTCCAAAATGTTGAGAGGAACTCGAAACATGTCAACCTTGGTTTTGAGAATCTCTCCCGGAGTTTGAGAGATTTGGACGTGAAAGGGTACCAGTCTTGACGGGGATTGGGAACCCTTCACGAGAATGTCCAAAGTTTCAGCGGGATTTCCAAAATGTTGAGAGGAACTCGAAACATGTCAACCTTGGTTTTGAGAATCTCTCCCGGAGTTTGAGAGATTTGGACGTGAAAGGGTACCAGTCTTGTCGGGGATTGGGAACCCTTCGCGAGAATGTCCAAAGTTTCAGCGGGATTTCCAAAATGTTGAGAGGAACTCGAAACATGTCAACCTTGGTTTTGAGAATCTCTCCCGGAGTTTGAGAGATTTGGACGTGAAAGGGTACCAGTCTTGTCGGGGATTGGGAACCCTTCGCCAGAATGTCCAAAGTTTCAGCGGGATTTCCAAAATGTTGAGAGGAACTCGAAACATGTCAACCTCGGTTTTGAGAATCTCTCCCGGAGTTTGAGAGATTTGGACGTGAAAGGGTAACAGTCTTGTCGGGGATTGGGAACCCTTCGCGAGAATGTCCAAAGTTTCAGCAGGATTTCCAAAATGTTGAGAGGAACTCGAAACATGTCAACCTTGGTTTTGAGAACCTCTCCCGGAGTTTGAGAGATTTGGACGTGAAAGGGTACCAGTCTTGTCGGGGATTGGGAACCCTTCGCCAGAATGTCCAAAGTTTCAGCAGGATTTCCAAAATGTTGAGAGGAACTCGAAACATGTCAACCTTGGTTTTGAGAATCTCTCCCGGAGTTTGAGAGATTTGGACGTGAAAGGGTACCAGTCTTGTCGGGGATTGGGAACCCTTCGCCAGAATTTCCAAAGTTTCAGCGGGATTTCCAAAATGTTGAGAGGAACTCGAAACATGTCAACCTTGGTTTTGAGAATCTCTCCCGGAGTTTGAGAGATTTGGACGTGAAAGGGTACCAGTCTTGTCGGGGATTGGGAACCCTTCGCCAGAATGTCCAAAGTTTCAGCGGGATTTCCAAAATGTTGAGAGGAACTCGAAACATGTCAACCTTGGTTTTGAGAATCTCTCCCGGAGTTTGAGAGATTTGGACGTGAAAGGGTACCAGTCTTGTCGGGGATTGGGAACCCTTCGCCAGAATGTCCAAAGTTTCAGCGGGATTTCCAAAATGTTGAGAGGAACTCGAAACATGTGAACTTCGGTTTTGAGAATCTCTCCCGGAGTGTGAGAGATTTGGACGTGAAAGGGTACCAGTCTTGTCGGGGATTGGGAACCCTTCGCCAGAATGTCCAAAGTTTCAGCGGGATTTCCAAAATGTTGAGAGGAACTCGAAACATGTCAACCTCGGTTTTGAGAATCTCTCCCGGAGTTTGAGAGATTTGGACGTGAAAGGGTACCAGTCTTGTCGGGGATTGGGAACCCTTCGCCAGAATGTCCAAAGTTTCAGCGGGATTTCCAAAATGTTGAGAGGAACTCGAAACATGTCAACCTTGGTTTTGAGAATCTCTCCCGGAGTTTGAGAGATTTGGACGTGAAAGGGTACCAGTCTTGTCGGGGATTGGGAACCCTTCGTGAGAATGTCCAAAGTTTCAGCGGGATTTCCAAAATGTTGAGAGGAACTCGAAACATGTCCACCTCGGTTTTGAGAATCTCTCCCGGAGTTTGAGAGATTTGGACGTGAAAGGGTACCAGTCTTGTCGGGGATTGGGAACCCTTCGCGAGAAAGACCAAAGTTTCAGCGGGATTTCCAAAATGTTGAGAGGAACTCGTAACATGTCAACCTCGGTTTTGAGAATCTCTCCCGGAGTCTGAGAGATTTGGACGTGAAAGGGTACCAGTCTTGTCGGGGATTGGGAACCCTTCGCGAGAATGTCCAAAGTTTCAGCGGGATTTCCAAAATGTTGAGAGGAACTCGAAACATGTCAACCTCGGTTTTGAGAATCTCTCCCGGAGTTTGAGAGATTTGGACGTGAAAGGGTACCAGTCTTGTCGGGGATTGGGAACCCTTCGCCAGAATGTCCAAAGTTTCAGCGGGATTTCCAAAATGTTGAGAGGAACTCGAAACATGTCAACCTTGGTTTTGAGAATCTCTCCCGGAGTTTGAGAGATTTGGACGTGAAAGGGTACCAGTCTTGTCGGGGATTGGGAACCCTTCGCCAGAATGTCCAAAGTTTCAGCGGGATTTCCAAAATGTTGAGAGGAACTCGAAACATGTCAACCTTGGTTTTGAGAATCTCTCCCGGAGTTTGAGAGATTTGGACGTGAAAGGGTACCAGTCTTGTCGGGGATTGGGAACCCTTCGCCAGAATGTCCAAAGTTTCAGCGGGATTTCCAAAATGTTGAGAGGAACTCGAAACATGTCAACCTTGGTTTTGAGAATCTCTCCCGGAGTTTGAGAGATTTGGACGTGAAAGGGTACCAGTCTTGTCGGGGATTGGGAACCCTTCGCCACAATGTCCAAAGTTTCAGCGGGATTTCCAAAATGTTGAGAGGAACTCGAAACATGTCAACCTCGGTTTTGAGAATCTCTCCCGGAGTTTGAGAGATTTGGACGTGAAAGGGTACCAGTCTTGTCGGGGATTGGGAACCCTTCGCGAGAATGTCCAAAGTTTCAGCGGGATTTCCAAAATGTTGAGAGGAACTCGAAACATGTCAACCTTGGTTTTGAGAATCTCTCCCGGAGTTTGAGAGATTTGGACGTGAAAGGGTACCAGTCTTGTCGGGGATTGGGAACCCTTCTCGAGAAAGTCCAAAGTTTCAGCGGGATTTCCAAAATGTTGAGAGGAACTCGAAACATGTCAACCTTGGTTTTGAGAACCTCTCCCGGAGTTTGAGAGATTTGGACGTGAAAGGGTACCAGTCTTGTCGGGGATTGGGAACCCTTCGCGAGAATGTCCAAAGTTTCAGCGGGATTTCCAAAATGTTCAGAGGAACTCGAAACATGTCAACTTCGGTTTTGAGAATCTCTCCCGGAGTTTGAGAGATTTGGACGTGAAAGGGTACCAGTCTTGTCGGGGATTGGGAACCCTTCGCCAGAATGTCCAAAGTTTCAGCGGGATTTCCAAAATGTTGAGAGGAACTCGAAACATGTCAACCTCGGTTTTGAGAATCTCTCCCGGAGTTTGAGAGATTTGGACGTGAAAGGGTACCAGTCTTGTCGGGGATTGGGAACCCTTCGCGAGAATGTCCAAAGTTTCAGCGGGATTTCCAAAATGTTGAGAGGAACTCGAAACATGTCAACCTTGGTTTTGAGAATCTCTCCCGGAGTTTGAGAGATTTGGACGTGAAAGGGTACCAGTCTTGTCGGGGATTGGGAACCCTTCGCGAGAATGTCCAAAGTTTCAGCGGGATTTCCAAAATGTTGAGAGGAACTCGAAACATGTCAACCTCGGTTTTGAGAATCTCTCCCGGAGTTTGAGAGATTTGGACGTGAAAGGGTACCAGTCTTGTCGGGGATTGGGAACCCTTCGCGAGAATGTCCAAAGTTTCAGCGGGATTTCCAAAATGTTGAGAGGAACTCGAAACATGTCAACCTTGGTTTTGAGAATCTCTCCCGGAGTTTGAGAGATTTGGACGTGAAAGGGTACCAGTCTTGTCGGGGATTGGGAACCCTTCGCGAGAATGTCCAAAGTTTCAGCGGGATTTCCAAAATGTTGAGAGGAACTCGAAACATGTCAACCTCGGTTTTGAGAATCTCTCCCAGAGTTTGAGAGATTTGGACGTGAAAGGGTACCAGTCTTGTCGGGGATTGGGAACCCTTCACGAGAATGTCCAAAGTTTCAGCGGGATTTCCAAAATGTTGAGAGGAACTCGAAACATGTCAACCTCGGTTTTGAGAATCTCTCCCGGAGTTTGAGAGATTTGGACGTGAAAGGGTACCAGTCTTGTCGGGGATTGGGAACCCTTCACGAGAATGTCCAAAGTTTCAGCGGGATTTCCAAAATGTTGAGAGGAACTCGAAACATGTCAACGTTGGTTTTGAGAATCTCTCCCGGAGTTTGAGAGATTTGGACGTGAAAGGGTACCAGTCTTGTCGGGGATTGGGAACCCTTCGCCAGAATGTCCAAAGTTTCAGCGGGATTTCCAAAATGTTGAGAGGAACTCGAAACATGTCAACCTTGGTTTTGAGAATCTCTCCCGGAGTTTGAGAGATTTGGACGTGAAAGGGTACCAGTCTTGTCGGGGATTGGGAACCCTTCGCCAGAATTTCCAAAGTTTCAGCGGGATTTCCAAAATGTTGAGAGGAACTCGAAACATGTCCACCTCGGTTTTGAGAATCTCTCCCGGAGTTTGAGAGATTTGGACGTGAAAGGGTACCAGTCTTGTCGGGGATTGGGAACCCTTCGCGAGAAAGACCAAAGTTTCAGCGGGATTTCCAAAATGTTGAGAGGAACTCGTAACATGTCAACCTCGGTTTTGAGAATCTCTCCCGGAGTCTGAGAGATTTGGACGTGAAAGGGTACCAGTCTTGTCGGGGATTGGGAACCCTTCGCGAGAATGTCCAAAGTTTCAGCGGGATTTCCAAAATGTTGAGAGGAACTCGAAACATGTCAACCTCGGTTTTGAGAATCTCTCCCGGAGTTTGAGAGATTTGGACGTGAAAGGGTACCAGTCTTGTCGGGGATTGGGAACCCTTCGCGAGAATGTCCAAAGTTTCAGCGGGATTTCCAAAATGTTGAGAGGAACTCGAAACATGTCAACCTTGGTTTTGAGAATCTCTCCCGGAGTTTGAGAGATTTGGACGTGAAAGGGTACCAGTCTTGTCGGGGATTGGGAACCCTTCGCCAGAATGTCCAAAGTTTCAGCGGGATTTCCAAAATGTTGAGAGGAACTCGAAACATGTCAACCTTGGTTTTGAGAATCTCTCCCGGAGTTTGAGAGATTTGGACGTGAAAGGGTACCAGTCTTGTCGGGGATTGGGAACCCTTCGCCACAATGTCCAAAGTTTCAGCGGGATTTCCAAAATGTTGAGAGGAACTCGAAACATGTCAACCTCGGTTTTGAGAATCTCTCCCGGAGTTTGAGAGATTTGGACGTGAAAGGGTACCAGTCTTGTCGGGGATTGGGAACCCTTCACGAGAATGTCCAAAGTTTCAGCGGGATTTCCAAAATGTTGAGAGGAACTCGAAACATGTCAACCTTGGTTTTGAGAATCTCTCCCGGAGTTTGAGAGATTTGGACGTGAAAGGGTACCAGTCTTGTCGGGGATTGGGAACCCTTCTCGAGAAAGTCCAAAGTTTCAGCGGGATTTCCAAAATGTTGAGAGGAACTCGAAACATGTCAACCTTGGTTTTGAGAACCTCTCCCGGAGTTTGAGAGATTTGGACGTGAAAGGGTACCAGTCTTGTCGGGGATTGGGAACCCTTCGCGAGAATGTCCAAAGTTTCAGCGGGATTTCCAAAATGTTCAGAGGAACTCAAAACATGTCAACTTCGGTTTTGAGAATCTCTCCCGGAGTTTGAGAGATTTGGACGTGAAAGGGTACCAGTCTTGTCGGGGATTGGGAACCCTTCGCCAGAATGTCCAAAGTTTCAGCGGGATTTCCAAAATGTTGAGAGGAACTCGAAACATGTCAACCTCGGTTTTGAGAATCTCTCCCGGAGTTTGAGAGATTTGGACGTGAAAGGGTACCAGTCTTGTCGGGGATTGGGAACCCTTCGCGAGAATGTCCAAAGTTTCAGCGGGATTTCCAAAATGTTGAGAGGAACTCGAAACATGTCAACCTTGGTTTTGAGAATCTCTCCCGGAGTTTGAGAGATTTGGACGTGAAAGGGTACCAGTCTTGTCGGGGATTGGGAACCCTTCGCGAGAATGTCCAAAGTTTCAGCGGGATTTCCAAAATGTTGAGAGGAACTCGAAACATGTCAACCTCGGTTTTGAGAATCTCTCCCGGAGTTTGAGAGATTTGGACGTGAAAGGGTACCAGTCTTGTCGGGGATTGGGAACCCTTCGCGAGAATGTCCAAAGTTTCAGCGGGATTTCCAAAATGTTGAGAGGAACTCGAAACATGTCAACCTCGGTTTTGAGAATCTCTCCCGGAGTTTGAGAGATTTGGACGTGAAAGGGTACCAGTCTTGTCGGGGATTGGGAACCCTTCGCGAGAATGTCCAAAGTTTCAGCGGGATTTCCAAAATGTTGAGAGGAACTCGAAACATGTCAACCTCGGTTTTGAGAATCTCTCCCAGAGTTTGAGAGATTTGGACGTGAAAGGGTACCAGTCTTGTCGGGGATTGGGAACCCTTCACGAGAATGTCCAAAGTTTCAGCGGGATTTCCAAAATGTTGAGAGGAACTCGAAACATGTCAACCTCGGTTTTGAGAATCTCTCCCGGAGTTTGAGAGATTTGGACGTGAAAGGGTACCAGTCTTGTCGGGGATTGGGAACCCTTCACGAGAATGTCCAAAGTTTCAGCGGGATTTCCAAAATGTTGAGAGGAACTCGAAACATGTCAACCTTGGTTTTGAGAATCTCTCCTGGAGTTTGAGAGATTTGGACGTGAAAGGGTACCAGTCTTGTCAGGGATTGGGAACCCTTCGTGAGAATGTCCAAAGTTTCAGCAGGATTTCCAAAATGTTGAGAGGAACTCGAAACATGTCAACCTTGGTTTTGAGAATCTCTCCCGGAGTTTGAGAGATTTGGACGTGAAAGGATACCAGTCTTGTCGGGGATTGGGAACCCTTCGCGAGAATGTCCAAAGTTTCAGTGAGATTTCCAAAATGTTGAGAGGAACTCGAAACATGTCAACCTTGGTTTTGAGAATCTCTCCCGGAGTTTGAGAGATTTGGACGTGAAAGGGTACCAGTCTTGTCGGGGATTGGGAACCCTTCACGAGAATGTCCAAAGTTTCAGCGGGATTTCCAAAATGTTGAGAGGAACTCGAAACATGTCAACCTTGGTTTTGAGAATCTCTCCCGGAGTTTGAGAGATTTGGACGTGAAAGGGTACCAGTCTTGTCGGGGATTGGGAACCCTTCGCGAGAAAGTCCAAAGTTTCAGCGGGATTTCCAAAATGTTGAGAGGAACTCGAAACATGTCAACCTCGGTTTTGAGAATCTCTCCCGGAGTTTGAGAGATTTGGACGTGAAAGGGTACCAGTCTTGTCGGGGATTGGGAACCCTTCGCCAGAATTTCCAAAGTTTCAACGGGATTTCCAAAATGTTGAGAGGAACTGGAAACTTGTCAACCTTGGTTTTGAGAATCTCTCCCGGAGTTTGAGAGATTTGGACGTGAAAGGGTACCAGTCTTGTCAGGGATTGGGAACCCTTCGTGAGAATGTCCAAAGTTTCAGCAGGATTTCCAAAATGTTGAGAGGAACTCGAAACATGTCAACCTTGGTTTTGAGAATCTCTCCCGGAGTTTGAGAGATTTGGACGTGAAAGGATACCAGTCTTGTCGGGGATTGGGAACCCTTCGCCAGAATGTCCAAAGTTTCAGTGAGATTTCCAAAATGTTGAGAGGAACTCGAAACATGTCAACCTCGGTTTTGAGAATCTCTCCCGGAGTTTGAGAGATTTGGACGTGAAAGGGTACCAGTCTTGTCGGGGATTGGGAACCCTTCACGAGAATGTCCAAAGTTTCAGCGGGATTTCCAAAATGTTGAGAGGAACTCGAAACATGTCAACCTTGGTTTTGAGAATCTCTCCCGGAGTTTGAGAGATTTGGACGTGAAAGGGTACCAGTCTTGTCGGGGATTGGGAACCCTTCGCGAGAAAGTCCAAAGTTTCAGCGGGATTTCCAAAATGTTGAGAGGAACTCGAAACATGTCAACCTTGGTTTTGAGAACCTCTCCCGGAGTTTGAGAGATTTGGACGTGAAAGGGTACCAGTCTTGTCGGGGATTGGGAACCCTTCGCGAGAATGTCCAAAGTTTCAGTGGGATTTCCAAAATGTTGAGAGGAACTCGAAACATGTCAACTTCGGTTTTGAGAATCTCTCCCGGAGTTTGAGAGATTTGGACGTGAAAGGGTACCAGTCTTGTCGGGGATTGGGAACCCTTCGCGAGAATGTCCAAAGTTTCAGCGGGATTTCCAAAATGTTGAGAGGAACTCGAAACATGTGAACCTTGGTTTTGAGAATCTCTCTCGGAGTTTGAGAGATTTGGACGTGAAAGGGTACCAGTCTTGTCGGGGATTGGGAACCCTTCGCGAGAATGTCCAAAGTTTCAGCGGGATTTCCAAAATGTTGAGAGGAACTCGAAACATGTCAACCTTGGTTTTGAGAATCTCTCCCGGAGTTTGAGAGATTTGGACGTGAAAGGGTACCAGTCTTGTCGGGGATTGGGAACCCTTCGCGAGAATGTCCAAAGTTTCAGCGGGATTTCCAAAATGTTGAGAGGAACTCGAAACATGTCAACCTTGGTTTTGAGAATCTCTCCCGGAGTTCGAGAGATTTGAACGTGAAAGGGTACCAGTCTTGTCGGGGATTGGGAACCCTTCGCGAGAATGTCCAAAGTTTCAGCGGGATTTCCAAAATGTTGAGAGGAACTCGAAACATGTCAACCTTGGTTTTGAGAATCTCTCCCGGAGTTTGAGAGATTTGGACGTGAAAGGGTACCAGTCTTGTCGGGGATTGGGAACCCTTCGCGAGAATGTCCAAAGTTTCAGCGGGATTTCCAAAATGTTGAGAGGAACTCGAAACATGTCAACCTCGGTTTTGAGAATCTCTCCCAGAGTTTGAGAGATTTGGACGTGAAAGGGTACCAGTCTTGTCAGGGATTGGGAACCCTTCGCGAGAATGTCCAAAGTTTCAGCGGGATTTCCAAAATGTTGAGAGGAACTCGAAACATGTGAACCTTGGATTTGAGAATCTCTCTCGGAGTTTGAGAGATTTGGACGTGAAAGGGTACCAGTCTTGTCGGGGATTGGGAACCCTTCGCGAGAATGTCCAAAGTTTCAGCGGGATTTCCAAAATGTTGAGAGGAACTCGAAACATGTCAACCTCGGTTTTGAGAATCTCTCCCGGAGTTTGAGAGATTTGGACGTGAAAGGGTACCAGTCTTGTCGGGGATTGGGAACCCTTCGCGAGAATGTCCAAAGTTTCAGCGGGATTTCCAAAATGTTGAGAGGAACTCGAAACATGTCAACCTTGGTTTTGAGAATCTCTCCCGGAGTTTGAGAGATTTGGACGTGAAAGGGTACCAGTCTTGTCGGGGATTGGGAACCCTTCGCGAGAATGTCCAAAGTTTCAGCGGGATTTCCAAAATGTTGAGAGGAACTCGAAACATGTCAACCTCGGTTTTGAGAATCTCTCCCGGAGTTTGAGAGATTTGGACGTGAAAGGGTACCAGTCTTGTCGGGGATTGGGAACCCTTCGCGAGAATGTCCAAAGTTTCAGCGGGATTTCCAAAATGTTGAGAGGAACTCGAAACATGTCAACCTCGGTTTTGAGAATCTATCCCGGAGTTTGAGAGATTTGGACGTGAAAGGGTACCAGTCTTGTTGGGGATTGGGAACCCTTCGCGAGAATGTCCAAAGTTTCAGCGGGATTTCTAAAATGTTGAGAGGAACTCGAAACATGTCAACCTCGGTTTTGAGAATCTATCCCGGAGTTTGAGAGATTTGGACGTGAAAGGGTACCAATCTTGTCGGGGATTGGGAACCCTTCGCAAGAATGTCCAAAGTTTCAGCGGGATTTCCAAAATGTTGAGAGGAACTCGAAACATGTCAACCTCGGTTTTGAGAATCTCTCCCGGAGTTTGAGAGATTTGGACGTGAAAGGGTACCAGTCTTGTCGGCGATTGGGAACCCTTCGCCAGAATGTCCAAAGTTTCAGCGGGATTTCCAAAATGTTGAGAGGAACTCGAAACATGTCAACCTTGGTTTTGAGAATCTCTCCCGGAGTTTGAGAGATTTGGACGTGAAAGGGTACCAGTCTTATCGGGGATTGGGAACCCTTCGCGAGAATGTCCAAAGTTTCAGCGGGATTTCCAAAATGTTGAGAGGAACTCGAAACATGTCAACCTCGGTTTTGAGAATCTCTCCCGGAGTTTGAGAGATTTGGAAGTGAAAGGGTACCAGTCTTGTCAGGGATTGGGAACCCTTCGCCAGAATTTCCAAAGTTTCAGCGGGATTTCCAAAATGTTGAGAGGAACTCGAAACATGTCAACCTTGGTTTTGAGAATCTCTCCCGGAGTTTGAGAGATTTGGACGTGAAAGGGTACCAGTCTTGTCGGGGATTGGGAACCCTTCGCGAGAATGTCCAAAGTTTCAGCGGGATTTCCAAAATGTTGAGAGGAACTCGAAACATGTCAACCTTGGTTTTGAGAATCTCTCCCGGAGTTTGAGAGATTTGGACGTGAAAGGGTACCAGTCTTGTCTTGGAATGGGAACCCTTCGCCAGAATTTCCAAAGTTTCAGCGGGATTTCCAAAATGTTGAGAGGAACTGGAAACTTGTCAACCTTGGTTTTGAGAATCTCTCCCGGAGTTTGAGAGATTTGGACGTGAAAGGGTACCAGTCTTGTCAGGGATTGGGAACCCTTCGTGAGAATGTCCAAAGTTTCAGCAGGATTTCCAAAATGTTGAGAGGAACTCGAAACATGTCAACCTTGGTTTTGAGAATCTCTCCCGGAGTTTGAGAGATTTGGACGTGAAAGGATACCAGTCTTGTCGGGGATTGGGAACCCTTCGCCAGAATGTCCAAAGTTTCAGTGAGATTTCCAAAATGTTGAGAGGAACTCGAAACATGTCAACCTCGGTTTTGAGAATCTCTCCCGGAGTTTGAGAGATTTGGACGTGAAAGGGTACCAGTCTTGTCGGGGATTGGGAACCCTTCACGAGAATGTCCAAAGTTTCAGCGGGATTTCCAAAATGTTGAGAGGAACTGGAAACATGTCAACCTTGGTTTTGAGAATCTCTCCCGGAGTTTGAGAGATTTGGACGTGAAAGGGTACCAGTCTTGTCGGGGATTGGGAACCCTTCGCGAGAAAGTCCAAAGTTTCAGCGGGATTTCCAAAATGTTGAGAGGAACTCGAAACATGTCAACCTTGGTTTTGAGAACCTCTCCCGGAGTTTGAGAGATTTGGACGTGAAAGGGTACCAGTCTTGTCGGGGATTGGGAACCCTTCGCGAGAATGTCCAAAGTTTCAGTGGGATTTCCAAAATGTTGAGAGGAACTCGAAACATGTCAACTTCGGTTTTGAGAATCTCTCCCGGAGTTTGAGAGATTTGGACGTGAAAGGGTACCAGTCTTGTCGGGGATTGGGAACCCTTCGCGAGAATGTCCAAAGTTTCAGCGGGATTTCCAAAATGTTGAGAGGAACTCGAAACATGTGAACCTTGGTTTTGAGAATCTCTCTCGGAGTTTGAGAGATTTGGACGTGAAAGGGTACCAGTCTTGTCGGGGATTGGGAACCCTTCGCGAGAATGTCCAAAGTTTCAGCGGGATTTCCAAAATGTTGAGAGGAACTCGAAACATGTCAACCTTGGTTTTGAGAATCTCTCCCGGAGTTTGAGAGATTTGGACGTGAAAGGGTACCAGTCTTGTCGGGGATTGGGAACCCTTCGCGAGAATGTCCAAAGTTTCAGCGGGATTTCCAAAATGTTGAGAGGAACTCGAAACATGTCAACCTTGGTTTTGAGAATCTCTCCCGGAGTTCGAGAGATTTGAACGTGAAAGGGTACCAGTCTTGTCGGGGATTGGGAACCCTTCGCGAGAATGTCCAAAGTTTCAGCGGGATTTCCAAAATGTTGAGAGGAACTCGAAACATGTCAACCTTGGTTTTGAGAATCTCTCCCGGAGTTTGAGAGATTTGGACGTGAAAGGGTACCAGTCTTGTCGGGGATTGGGAACCCTTCGCGAGAATGTCCAAAGTTTCAGCGGGATTTCCAAAATGTTGAGAGGAACTCGAAACATGTCAACCTCGGTTTTGAGAATCTCTCCCAGAGTTTGAGAGATTTGGACGTGAAAGGGTACCAGTCTTGTCAGGGATTGGGAACCCTTCGCGAGAATGTCCAAAGTTTCAGCGGGATTTCCAAAATGTTGAGAGGAACTCGAAACATGTGAACCTTGGTTTTGAGAATCTCTCTCGGAGTTTGAGAGATTTGGACGTGAAAGGGTACCAGTCTTGTCGGGGATTGGGAACCCTTCGCGAGAATGTCCAAAGTTTCAGCGGGATTTCCAAAATGTTGAGAGGAACTCGAAACATGTCAACCTCGGTTTTGAGAATCTCTCCCGGAGTTTGAGAGATTTGGACGTGAAAGGGTACCAGTCTTGTCGGGGATTGGGAACCCTTCGCGAGAATGTCCAAAGTTTCAGCGGGATTTCCAAAATGTTGAGAGGAACTCGAAACATGTCAACCTTGGTTTTGAGAATCTCTCCCGGAGTTTGAGAGATTTGGACGTGAAAGGGTACCAGTCTTGTCGGGGATTGGGAACCCTTCGCGAGAATGTCCAAAGTTTCAGCGGGATTTCCAAAATGTTGAGAGGAACTCGAAACATGTCAACCTCGGTTTTGAGAATCTCTCCCGGAGTTTGAGAGATTTGGACGTGAAAGGGTACCAGTCTTGTCGGGGATTGGGAACCCTTCGCGAGAATGTCCAAAGTTTCAGCGGGATTTCCAAAATGTTGAGAGGAACTCGAAACATGTCAACCTCGGTTTTGAGAATCTATCCCGGAGTTTGAGAGATTTGGACGTGAAAGGGTACCAGTCTTGTCGGGGATTGGGAACCCTTCGCGAGAATGTCCAAAGTTTCAGCGGGATTTCCAAAATGTTGAGAGGAACTCGAAACATGTCAACCTCGGTTTTGAGAATCTCTCCCGGAGTTTGAGAGATTTGGACGTGAAAGGGTACCAGTCTTGTCGGCGATTGGGAACCCTTCGCCAGAATGTCCAAAGTTTCAGCGGGATTTCCAAAATGTTGAGAGGAACTCGAAACATGTCAACCTTGGTTTTGAGAATCTCTCCCGGAGTTTGAGAGATTTGGACGTGAAAGGGTACCAGTCTTATCGGGGATTGGGAACCCTTCGCGAGAATGTCCAAAGTTTCAGCGGGATTTCCAAAATGTTGAGAGGAACTCGAAACATGTCAACCTCGGTTTTGAGAATCTCTCCCGGAGTTTGAGAGATTTGGAAGTGAAAGGGTACCAGTCTTGTCAGGGATTGGGAACCCTTCGCCAGACTTTCCAAAGTTTCAGCGGGATTTCCAAAATGTTGAGAGGAACTCGAAACATGTCAACCTTGGTTTTGAGAATCTCTCCCGGAGTTTGAGAGATTTGGACGTGAAAGGGTACCAGTCTTGTCGGGGATTGGGAACCCTTCGCGAGAATGTCCAAAGTTTCAGCGGGATTTCCAAAATGTTGAGAGGAACTCGAAACATGTCAACCTTGGTTTTGAGAATCTCTCCCGGAGTTTGAGAGATTTGGACGTGAAAGGGTACCAGTCTTGTCTTGGAATGGGAACCCTTCGCCAGAATTTCCAAAGTTTCAGCGGGATTTCCAAAATGTTGAGAGGAACTCGAAACATGTCAACCTTGGTTTTGAGAATCTCTCCCGGAGTTTGAGAGATTTGGACGTGAAAGGGTACCAGTCTTGTCGGGGATTGGGAACCCTTCGCGAGAATGTCCAAAGTTTCAGCGGGATTTCCAAAATGTTGAGAGGAACTCGAAACATGTCAACCTCGGTTTTGAGAATCTATCCCGGAGTTTGAGAGATTTGGACGTGAAAGGGTACCAGTCTTGTCGGGGATTGGGAACCCTTCGCGAGAATGTCCAAAGTTTCAGCGGGATTTCCAAAATGTTGAGAGGAACTCGAAACATGTCAACCTTGGTTTTGAGAATCTCTCCCGGAGTTTGAGAGATTTGGACGTGAAAGGGTACCAGTCTTGTCGGGGATTGGGAACCCTTCGCGAGAATGTCCAAAGTTTCAGCGGGATTTCCAAAATGTTGAAAGGAACTCGAAACATGTCAACCTCGGTTTTGAGAATCTCTCCCGGAGTTTGAGAGATTTGGACGTGAAAGGGTACCAGTATTGTCGGCGATTGGGAACCCTTCGCGAGAATGTCCAAAGTTTCAGCGGGATTTCCAAAATGTTGAGAGGAACTCGAATCATGTCAACCTCGGTTTTGAGAATCTCTCCCGGAGTTTGAGAGATTTGGACGTGAAAGGGTACCAGTCTTGTCGGGGATTGGGAACCCTTCGCGAGAATGTCCAAAGTTTCAGCGGGATTTCCAAAATGTTGAGAGGAACTCGAAACATGTCAACCTCGGTTTTGAGAATCTCTCCCGGAGTTTGAGAGATTTGGAAGTGAAAGGGTACCAGTCTTGTCAGGGATTGGGAACCCTTCGTGAGAATTTCCAAAGTTTCAGCGGGATTTCCAAAATGTTGAGAGGAACTCGAAACATGTCAACCTTGGTTTTGAGAATCTCTCCCGGAGTTTGAGAGATTTGGACGTGAAAGGGTACCAGTCTTGTCGGGGATTGGGAACCCTTCGCGAGAATGTCCAAAGTTTCAGCGGGATTTCCAAAATGTTGAGAGGAACTCGAAACATGTCAACCTTGGTTTTGAGAATCTCTCCCGGAGTTTGAGAGATTTGGACGTGAAAGGGTACCAGTCTTGTCTTGGAATGGGAACCCTTCGCCAGAATTTCCAAAGTTTCAGCGGGATTTCCAAAATGTTGAGAGGAACTCGAAACATGTCAACCTCGGTTTTGAGAATCTCTCCCGGAGTTTGAGAGATTTGGACGTGAAAGGGTACCAGTCTTGTCGGGGATTGGGAACCCTTCGCGAGAATGTCCAAAGTTTCAGCGGGATTTCCAAAATGTTGAGAGGAACTCGAAACATGTCAACCTCGGTTTTGAGAATCTATCCCGGAGTTTGAGAGATTTGGACGTGAAAGGGTACCAGTCTTGTCGGGGATTGGGAACCCTTCGCGAGAATGTCCAAAGTTTCAGCGGGATTTCCAAAATGTTGAGAGGAACTCGAAACATGTCAACCTCGGTTTTGAGAATCTCTCCCGGAGTTTGAGAGATATGGACGGGAAAGGGTACCAGTCTTGTCGGGGATTGGGAACCCTTCGCGAGAATGTCCAAGGTTTCAGCGGGATTTCCAAAATGTTGAGAGGAACTCGAAACATGTCAACCTCGGTTTTGAGAATCTCTCCCGGAGTTTGAGAGATTTGGACGTGAAAGGGTACCAGTCTTGTCAGGGATTGGGAACCCTTCGCCAGAATTTCCAAAGTTTCAGCGGGATTTCCAAAATGTTGAGAGGAACTCGAAACATGTCAACCTCGGTTTTGAGAATCTCTCCCGGAGTTTGAGAGATTTGGACGTGAAAGGGTACCAGTCTTGTCGGGGATTGGGAACCCTTCACGAGAATGTCCAAAGTTTCAGCGGGATTTCCAAAATGTTGAGAGGAACTCGAAACATGTCAACCTCGGTTTTGAGAATCTCTCCCGGAGTTTGAGAGATTTGGACGTGAAAGGGTACCAGTCTTGTCTTGGAATGGGAACCCTTCGCCAGAATTTCCAAAGTTTCAGCGGGATTTCCAAAATGTTGAGAGGAACTCGAAACATGTCAACCTCGGTTTTGAGAATCTCTCCCGGAGTTTGAGAGATTTGGACGTGAAAGGGTACCAGTCTTGTCGGGGATTGGGAACCCTTCGCCAGAATGTCCAAAGTTTCAGCGGGATTTCCAAAATGTTGAGAGGAACTCGAAACATGTCAACCTCGGTTTTGAGAATCTCTCCCGGAGTTTGAGAGATTTGGACGTGAAAGGGTACCAGTCTTGTCTTGGAATGGGAACCCTTCGCCAGAATTTCCAAAGTTTCAGCGGGATTTCCAAAATGTTGAGAGGAACTCGAAACATGTCAACCTTGGTTTTGAGAATCTCTCCCGGAGTTTGAGAGATTTGGACGTGAAAGGGTACCAGTCTTGTCGGGGATTGGGAACCCTTCGCGAGAATGTCCAAAGTTTCAGTGGGATTTCCAAAATGTTGAGAGGAACTCGAAACATGTCAACTTCGGTTTTGAAAATCTCTCCCGGAGTTTGAGAAATTTGGACGTGAAAGGGTACCAGTCTTGTCGGGGATTGGGAACCCTTCGCGAGAATGTCCAAAGTTTCAGCGGGATTTCCAAAATGTTGAGAGGAACTCGAAACATGTGAACCTTGGTTTTGAGAATCTCTCTCGGAGTTTGAGAGATTTGGACGTGAAAGGGTACCAGTCTTGTCGGGGATTGGGAACCCTTCGCGAGAATGTCCAAAGTTTCAGCGGGATTTCCAAAATGTTGAGAGGAACTCGAAACATGTCAACCTTGGTTTTGAGAATCTCTCCCGGAGTTTGAGAGATTTGGACGTGAAAGGGTACCAGTCTTGTCGGGGATTGGGAACCCTTCGCCAGAATGTCCAAAGTTTCAGCGGGATTTCCAAAATGTTGAGAGGAACTCGAAACATGTCAACCTTGGTTTTGAGAATCTCTCCCGGAGTTCGAGAGATTTGAACGTGAAAGGGTACCAGTCTTGTCGGGGATTGGGAACCCTTCGCGAGAATGTCCAAAGTTTCAGCGGGATTTCCAAAATGTTGAGAGGAACTCGAAACATGTCAACCTTGGTTTTGAGAATCTCTCCCGGAGTTTGAGAGATTTGGACGTGAAAGGGTACCAGTCTTGTCGGGGATTGGGAACCCTTCGCGAGAATGTCCAAAGTTTCAGCGGGATTTCCAAAATGTTGAGAGGAACTCGAAACATGTCAACCTCGGTTTTGAGAATCTCTCCCAGAGTTTGAGAGATTTGGACGTGAAAGGGTACCAGTCTTGTCAGGGATTGGGAACCCTTCGCGAGAATGTCCAAAGTTTCAGCGGGATTTCCAAAATGTTGAGAGGAACTCGAAACATGTGAACCTTGGTTTTGAGAATCTCTCTCGGAGTTTGAGAGATTTGGACGTGAAAGGGTACCAGTCTTGTCGGGGATTGGGAACCCTTCGCGAGAATGTCCAAAGTTTCAGCGGGATTTCCAAAATGTTGAGAGGAACTCGAAACATGTCAACCTCGGTTTTGAGAATCTCTCCCGGAGTTTGAGAGATTTGGACGTGAAAGGGTACCAGTCTTGTCGGGGATTGGGAACCCTTCGCGAGAATGTCCAAAGTTTCAGCGGGATTTCCAAAATGTTGAGAGGAACTCGAAACATGTCAACCTTGGTTTTGAGAATCTCTCCCGGAGTTTGAGAGATTTGGACGTGAAAGGGTACCAGTCTTGTCGGGGATTGGGAACCCTTCGCGAGAATGTCCAAAGTTTCAGCGGGATTTCCAAAATGTTGAGAGGAACTCGAAACATGTCAACCTCGGTTTTGAGAATCTCTCCCGGAGTTTGAGAGATTTGGACGTGAAAGGGTACCAGTCTTGTCGGGGATTGGGAACCCTTCGCGAGAATGTCCAAAGTTTCAGCGGGATTTCCAAAATGTTGAGAGGAACTCGAAACATGTCAACCTCGGTTTTGAGAATCTATCCCGGAGTTTGAGAGATTTGGACGTGAAAGGGTACCAGTCTTGTCGGGGATTGGGAACCCTTCGCGAGAATGTCCAAAGTTTCAGCGGGATTTCTAAAATGTTGAGAGGAACTCGAAACATGTCAACCTCGGTTTTGAGAATCTATCCCGGAGTTTGAGAGATTTGGACGTGAAAGGGTACCAGTCTTGTCGGGGATTGGGAACCCTTCGCGAGAATGTCCAAAGTTTCAGCGGGATTTCCAAAATGTTGAGAGGAACTCGAAACATGTCAACCTCGGTTTTGAGAATCTCTCCCGGAGTTTGAGAGATTTGGACGTGAAAGGGTACCAGTCTTGTCGGCGATTGGGAACCCTTCGCCAGAATGTCCAAAGTTTCAGCGGGATTTCCAAAATGTTGAGAGGAACTCGAAACATGTCAACCTTGGTTTTGAGAATCTCTCCCGGAGTTTGAGAGATTTGGACGTGAAAGGGTACCAGTCTTATCGGGGATTGGGAACCCTTCGCGAGAATGTCCAAAGTTTCAGCGGGATTTCCAAAATGTTGAGAGGAACTCGAAACATGTCAATCTCGGTTTTGAGAATCTCTCCCGGAGTTTGAGAGATTTGGAAGTGAAAGGGTACCAGTCTTGTCAGGGATTGGGAACCCTTCGCCAGAATTTCCAAAGTTTCAGCGGGATTTCCAAAATGTTGAGAGGAACTCGAAACATGTCAACCTTGGTTTTGAGAATCTCTCCCGGAGTTTGAGAGATTTGGACGTGAAAGGGTACCAGTCTTGTCGGGGATTGGGAACCCTTCGCGAGAATGTCCAAAGTTTCAGCGGGATTTCCAAAATGTTGAGAGGAACTCGAAACATGTCAACCTTGGTTTTGAGAATCTCTCCCGGAGTTTGAGAGATTTGGACGTGAAAGGGTACCAGTCTTGTCTTGGAATGGGAACCCTTCGCCAGAATTTCCAAAGTTTCAGCGGGATTTCCAAAATGTTGAGAGGAACTCGAAACATGTCAACCTTGGTTTTGAGAATCTCTCCCGGAGTTTGAGAGATTTGGACGTGAAAGGGTACCAGTCTTGTCGGGGATTGGGAACCCTTCGCGAGAATGTCCAAAGTTTCAGCGGGATTTCCAAAATGTTGAGAGGAACTCGAAACATGTCAACCTCGGTTTTGAGAATCTATCCCGGAGTTTGAGAGATTTGGACGTGAAAGGGTACCAGTCTTGTCTTGGAATGGGAACCCTTCGCCAGAATTTCCAAAGTTTCAGCGGGATTTCCAAAATGTTGAGAGGAACTCGAAACATGTCAACCTTGGTTTTGAGAATCTCTCCCGGAGTTTGAGAGATTTGGACGTGAAAGGGTACCAGTCTTGTCGGGGATTGGGAACCCTTCGCGAGAATGTCCAAAGTTTCAGCGGGATTTCCAAAATGTTGAGAGGAACTCGAAACATGTCAACCTCGGTTTTGAGAATCTCTCCCGGAGTTTGAGAGATTTGGACGTGAAAGGGTACCAGTCTTGTCGGCGATTGGGAACCCTTCGCGAGAATGTCCAAAGTTTCAGCGGGATTTCCAAAATGTTGAGAGGAACTCGAATCATGTCAACCTTGGTTTTGAGAATCTCTCCCGGAGTTTGAGAGATTTGGACGTGAAAGGGTACCAGTCTTGTCGGGGATTGGGAACCCTTCGCGAGAATGTCCAAAGTTTCAGCGGGATTTCCAAAATGTTGAGAGGAACTCGAAACATGTCAACCTCGGTTTTGAGAATCTCTCCCGGAGTTTGAGAGATTTGGAAGTGAAAGGGTACCAGTCTTGTCAGGGATTGGGAACCCTTCGTGAGAATTTCCAAAGTTTCAGCGGGATTTCCAAAATGTTGAGAGGAACTCGAAACATGTCAACCTTGGTTTTGAGAATCTCTCCCGGAGTTTGAGAGATTTGGACGTGAAAGGGTACCAGTCTTGTCGGGGATTGGGAACCCTTCGCGAGAATGTCCAAAGTTTCAGCGGGATTTCCAAAATGTTGAGAGGAACTCGAAACATGTCAACCTTGGTTTTGAGAATCTCTCCCGGAGTTTGAGAGATTTGGACGTGAAAGGGTACCAGTCTTGTCTTGGAATGGGAACCCTTCGCCAGAATTTCCAAAGTTTCAGCGGGATTTCCAAAATGTTGAGAGGAACTCGAAACATGTCAACCTCGGTTTTGAGAATCTCTCCCGGAGTTTGAGAGATTTGGACGTGAAAGGGTACCAGTCTTGTCGGGGATTGGGAACCCTTCGCGAGAATGTCCAAAGTTTCAGCGGGATTTCCAAAATGTTGAGAGGAACTCGAAACATGTCAACCTCGGTTTTGAGAATCTATCCCGGAGTTTGAGAGATTTGGACGTGAAAGGGTACCAGTCTTGTCGGGGATTGGGAACCCTTCGCGAGAATGTCCAAAGTTTCAGCGGGATTTCCAAAATGTTGAGAGGAACTCGAAACATGTCAACCTCGGTTTTGAGAATCTCTCCCGGAGTTTGAGAGATATGGACGGGAAAGGGTACCAGTCTTGTCGGGGATTGGGAACCCTTCGCGAGAATGTCCAAGGTTTCAGCGGGATTTCCAAAATGTTGAGAGGAACTCGAAACATGTCAACCTCGGTTTTGAGAATCTCTCCCGGAGTTTGAGAGATTTGGACGTGAAAGGGTACCAGTCTTGTCAGGGATTGGGAACCCTTCGCCAGAATTTCCAAAGTTTCAGCGGGATTTCCAAAATGTTGAGAGGAACTCGAAACATGTCAACCTCGGTTTTGAGAATCTCTCCCGGAGTTTGAGAGATTTGGACGTGAAAGGGTACCAGTCTTGTCGGGGATTGGGAACCCTTCACGAGAATGTCCAAAGTTTCAGCGGGATTTCCAAAATGTTGAGAGGAACTCGAAACATGTCAACCTCGGTTTTGAGAATCTCTCCCGGAGTTTGAGAGATTTGGACGTGAAAGGGTACCAGTCTTGTCTTGGAATGGGAACCCTTCGCCAGAATTTCCAAAGTTTCAGCGGGATTTCCAAAATGTTGAGAGGAACTCGAAACATGTCAACCTCGGTTTTGAGAATCTCTCCCGGAGTTTGAGAGATTTGGACGTGAAAGGGTACCAGTCTTGTCGGGGATTGGGAACCCTTCGCGAGAATGTCCAAAGTTTCAGCGGGATTTCCAAAATGTTGAGAGGAACTCGAAACATGTCAACCTCGGTTTTGAGAATCTCTCCCGGAGTTTGAGAGATTTGGACGTGAAAGGGTACCAGTCTTGTCTTGGAATGGGAACCCTTCGCCAGAATTTCCAAAGTTTCAGCGGGATTTCCAAAATGTTGAGAGGAACTCGAAACATGTCAACCTTGGTTTTGAGAATCTCTCCCGGAGTTTGAGAGATTTGGACGTGAAAGGGTACCAGTCTTGTCGGGGATTGGGAACCCTTCGCGAGAATGTCCAAAGTTTCAGCGGGATTTCCAAAATGTTGAGAGGAACTCGAAACATGTCAACCTCGGTTTTGAGAATCTCTCCCGGAGTTTGAGAGATTTGGACGTGAAAGGGTACCAGTCTTGTCGGCGATTGGGAACCCTTCGCGAGAATGTCCAAAGTTTCAGCGGGATTTCCAAAATGTTGAGAGGAACTCGAATCATGTCAACCTTGGTTTTGAGAATCTCTCCCGGAGTTTGAGAGATTTGGACGTGAAAGGGTACCAGTCTTGTCGGGGATTGGGAACCCTTCGCGAGAATGTCCAAAGTTTCAGCGGGATTTCCAAAATGTTGAGAGGAACTCGAAACATGTCAACCTCGGTTTTGAGAATCTCTCCCGGAGTTTGAGAGATTTGGAAGTGAAAGGGTACCAGTCTTGTCAGGGATTGGGAACCCTTCGTGAGAATTTCCAAAGTTTCAGCGGGATTTCCAAAATGTTGAGAGGAACTCGAAACATGTCAACCTTGGTTTTGAGAATCTCTCCCGGAGTTTGAGAGATTTGGACGTGAAAGGGTACCAGTCTTGTCGGGGATTGGGAACCCTTCGCGAGAATGTCCAAAGTTTCAGCGGGATTTCCAAAATGTTGAGAGGAACTCGAAACATGTCAACCTTGGTTTTGAGAATCTCTCCCGGAGTTTGAGAGATTTGGACGTGAAAGGGTACCAGTCTTGTCTTGGAATGGGAACCCTTCGCCAGAATTTCCAAAGTTTCAGCGGGATTTCCAAAATGTTGAGAGGAACTCGAAACATGTCAAACTCGGTTTTGAGAATCTCTCCCGGAGTTTGAGAGATTTGGACGTGAAAGGGTACCAGTCTTGTCGGGGATTGGGAACCCTTCGCGAGAATGTCCAAAGTTTCAGCGGGATTTCCAAAATGTTGAGAGGAACTCGAAACATGTCAACCTCGGTTTTGAGAATCTCTCCCGGAGTTTGAGAGATTTGGACGTGAAAGGGTACCAGTCTTGTCGGGGATTGGGAACCCTTCGCGAGAATGTCCAAAGTTTCAGCGGGATTTCCAAAATGTTGAGAGGAACTCGAAACATGTCAACCTCGGTTTTGAGAATCTCTCCCGGAGTTTGAGAGATATGGACGGGAAAGGGTACCAGTCTTGTCGGGGATTGGGAACCCTTCGCGAGAATGTCCAAAGTTTCAGCGGGATTTCCAAAATGTTGAGAGGAACTCGAAACATGTCAACCTCGGTTTTGAGAATCTCTCCCGGAGTTTGAGAGATTTGGACGTGAAAGGGTACCAGTCTTGTCGGGGATTGGGAACCCTTCGCCAGAATTTCCAAAGTTTCAGCGGGATTTCCAAAATGTTGAGAGGAACTCGAAACATGTCAACCTCGGTTTTGAGAATCTCTCCCGGAGTTTGAGAGATTTGGACGTGAAAGGGTACCAGTCTTGTCGGGGATTGGGAACCCTTCACGAGAATGTCCAAAGTTTCAGCGGGATTTCCAAAATGTTGAGAGGAAATCGAAACATGTCAACCTCGGTTTTGAGAATCTCTCCCGGAGTTTGAGAGATTTGGACGTGAAAGGGTACCAGTCTTGTCGGGGATTGGGAACCCTTCGCCAGAATGTCCAAAGTTTCAGCGGGATTTCCAAAATGTTGAGAGGAACTCGAAACATGTCAACCTCGGTTTTGAGAATCTCTCCCGGAGTTTGAGAGATTTGGACGTGAAAGGGTACCAGTCTTGTCGGGGATTGGGAACCCTTCGCCAGAATGTCCAAAGTTTCAGCGGGATTTCCAAAATGTTGAGAGGAACTCGAAACATGTCAACCTCGGTTTTGAGAATCTCTCCCGGAGTTTGAGAGATTTGGACGTGAAAGGGTACCAGTCTTGTCGGGGATTGGGAACCCTTCGCCAGAATTTCCAAAGTTTCAGCGGGATTTCCAAAATGTTGAGAGGAACTCGAAACATGTCAACCTCGGTTTTGAGAATCTCTCCCGGAGTTTGAGAGATTTGGACGTGAAAGGGTACCAGTCTTGTCGGGGATTGGGAACCCTTCGCGAGAATGTCCAAAGTTTCAGCGGGATTTCCAAAATGTTGAGAGGAACTCGAAACATGTCAACCTCGGTTTTGAGAATCTCTCCCGGAGTTTGAGAGATTTGGACGTGAAAGGGTACCAGTCTTGTCGGGGATTGGGAACCCTTCGCGAGAATGTCCAAAGTTTCAGCGGGATTTCCAAAATGTTGAGAGGAACTCGAAACATGTCAACCTTGGTTTTGAGAATCTCTCCCGGAGTTTGAGAGATTTGGACGTGAAAGGGTACCAGTCTTGTCTTGGAATGGGAACCCTTCGCCAGAATTTCCAAAGTTTCAGCGGGATTTCCAAAATGTTGAGAGGAACTCGAAACATGTCAACCTCGGTTTTGAGAATCTCTCCCGGAGTTTGAGAGATTTGGACGTGAAAGGGTACCAGTCTTGTCGGCGATTGGGAACCCTTCGCGAGAATGTCCAAAGTTTCAGCGGGATTTCCAAAATGTTGAGAGGAACTCGAAACATGTCAACCTCGGTTTTGAGAATCTCTCCCGGAGTTTGAGAGATTTGGACGTGAAAGGGTACCAGTCTTGTCGGGGATTGGGAACCCTTCGCGAGAATGTCCAAAGTTTCAGCGGGATTTCCAAAATGTTGAGAGGAACTCGAAACATGTCAACCTCGGTTTTGAGAATCTCTCCCGGAGTTTGAGAGATTTGGACGTGAAAGGGTACCAGTCTTGTCGGCGATTGGGAACCCTTCGCGAGAATGTCCAAAGTTTCAGCGGGATTTCCAAAATGTTGAGAGGAACTCGAAACATGTCAACCTCGGTTTTGAGAATCTTTCCCGACTTTGAGAGATTTGGATGTGAAAGGGTACCAGTCTTGTCTTGGATTGGGAACCCTTCGCCAGAATTTCCAAAGTTTCAGCGGGATTTCCAAAATGTTGAGAGGAACTCGAAACATGTCAACCTCGGTTTTGAGAATCTCTCCCGGAGTTTGAGAGATTTGGACGTGAAAGGGTACCAGTCTTGTCGGGGATTGGGAACCCTTCGCGAGAATGTCCAAAGTTTCAGCGGGATTTCCAAAATGTTGAGAGGAACTCGAAACATGTCAACCTCGGTTTTGAGAATCTCTCCCGGAGTTTGAGAGATTTGGACGTGAAAGGGTACCAGTCTTGTCGGGGATTGGGAACCCTTCGCCAGAATGTCCAAAGTTTCAGCGGGATTTCCAAAATGTTGAGAGGAACTCGAAACATGTCAACCTCGGTTTTGAGAATCTCTCCCGGAGTTTGAGAGATTTGGACGTGAAAGGGTACCAGTCTTGTCGGGGATTGGGAACCCTTCGCCAGAATGTCCAAAGTTTCAGCGGGATTTCCAAAATGTTGAGAGGAACTCGAAACATGTCATCCTTGGTTTTGAGAATCTCTCCCGGAGTTTGAGAGATTTGGACGTGAAAGGGTACCAGTCTTGTCGGGGATTGGGAACCCTTCGCCAGAATTTCCAAAGTTTCAGCGGGATTTCCAAAATGTTGAGAGGAACTCGAAACATGTCAACCTTGGTTTTGATAATCTCTCCCGGAGTTTGAGAGATTTGGACGTGAAAGGGTACCAGTCTTGTCGGGGATTGGGAACCCTTCACGAGAATGTCCAAAGTTTCAGCGGGATTTCCAAAATGTTGAGAGGAACTCGAAACATGTCAACCTTTATTTTGAGAATCTCTCCCGGAGTTCGAGAGATTTGGACGTGAAAGCGTACCAGTCTTGTCGGGGATTGGGAACCCTTCGCGAGAATGTCCAAAGTTTCAGCGGGATTTCCAAAATGTTGAGAGGAACTCGAAACATGTCAACCTTGGTTTTGAGAATCTCTCCCGGAGTTTGAGAGATTTGGACGTGAAAGGGTACCAGTCTTGTCGGGGATTGGGAACCCTTCGCGAGAATGTCCAAAGTTTCAGCGGGATTTCCAAAATGTTGAGAGGAACTCGAAACATGTCAACCTCGGTTTTGAGAATCTATCCCGGAGTTTGAGAGATTTGGACGTGAAAGGGTACCAGTCTTGTCGGGGATTGGGAACCCTTCGCGAGAATGTCCAAAGTTTCAGCGGGATTTCCAAAATGTTGAGAGGAACTCGAAACATGTCAACCTCGGTTTTGAGAATCTCTCCCGGAGTTTGAGAGATATGGACGGGAAAGGGTACCAGTCTTGTCGGGGATTGGGAACCCTTCGCGAGAATGTCCAAAGTTTCAGCGGGATTTCCAAAATGTTGAGAGGAACTCGAAACATGTCAACCTCGGTTTTGAGAATCTCTCCCGGAGTTTGAGAGATTTGGACGTGAAAGGGTACCAGTCTTGTCGGGGATTGGGAACCCTTCGCCAGAATTTCCAAAGTTTCAGCGGG
Source organism: Streptopelia decaocto (assembly GCF_964273445.1). Lineage (NCBI taxonomy): Eukaryota > Metazoa > Chordata > Aves > Columbiformes > Columbidae > Streptopelia > Streptopelia decaocto. Next base: position 443,220 of record NW_028117226.1, on the reverse strand, counting down.
ATTTCCAAAATGTTGAGAGGAACTCGAAACATGTCAACCTCGGTTTTGAGAATCTCTCCCGGAGTTTGAGAGATTTGGACGTGAAAGGGTACCAGTCTTGTCGGGGATTGGGAACCCTTCACGAGAATGTCCAAAGTTTCAGCGGGATTTCCAAAATGTTGAGAGGAACTCGAAACATGTCAACCTCGGTTTTGAGAATCTCTCCCGGAGTTTGAGAGATTTGGACGTGAAAGGGTACCAGTCTTGTCGGGGATTGGGAACCCTTCGCGAGAATGTCCAAAGTTTCAGCGGGATTTCCAAAATGTTGAGAGGAACTCGAAACATGTCAACCTCGGTTTTGAGAATCTCTCCCGGAGTTTGAGAGATTTGGACGTGAAAGGGCACCAGTCTTGTCGGGGATTGGGAACCCTTCGCCAGAATGTCCAAAGTTTCAGCGGGATTTCCAAAATGTTGAGAGGAACTCGAAACATGTCAACCTCGGTTTTGAGAATCTCTCCCGGAGTTTGAGAGATTTGGACGTGAAAGGGTACCAGTCTTGTCGGGGATTGGGAACCCTTCGCGAGAATGTCCAAAGTTTCAGCGGGATTTCCAAAATGTTGAGAGGAACTCGAAACATGTCAACCTTGGTTTTGAGAATCTCTCCCGGAGTTTGAGAGATTTGGACGTGAAAGGGTACCAGTCTTGTCTTGGAATGGGAACCCTTCGCCAGAATTTCCAAAGTTTCAGCGGGATTTCCAAAATGTTGAGAGGAACTCGAAACATGTCAACCTCGGTTTTGAGAATCTCTCCCGGAGTTTGAGAGATTTGGACGTGAAAGGGTACCAGTCTTGTCGGCGATTGGGAACCCTTCGCGAGAATGTCCAAAGTTTCAGCGGGATTTCCAAAATGTTGAGAGGAACTCGAAACATGTCAACCTCGGTTTTGAGAATCTCTCCCGGAGTTTGAGAGATTTGGACGTGAAAGGGTACCAGTCTTGTCGGGGATTGGGAACCCTTCGCGAGAATGTCCAAAGTTTCAGCGGGATTTCCAAAATGTTGAGAGGAACTCGAAACATGTCAACCTCGGTTTTGAGAATCTCTCCCGGAGTTTGAGAGATTTGGACGTGAAAGGGTACCAGTCTTGTCGGCGATTGGGAACCCTTCGCGAGAATGTCCAAAGTTTCAGCGGGATTTCCAAAATGTTGAGAGGAACTCGAAACATGTCAACCTCGGTTTTGAGAATCTCTCCCAGAGTTTGAGAGATTTGGATGTGAAAGGGTACCAGTCTTGTCTTGGATTGGGAACCCTTCGCCAGAATTTCCAAAGTTTCAGCGGGATTTCCAAAATGTTGAGAGGAACTCGAAACATGTCAACCTCGGTTTTGAGAATCTCTCCCGGAGTTTGAGAGATTTGGACGTGAAAGGGTACCAGTCTTGTCGGGGATTGGGAACCCTTCACGAGAATGTCCAAAGTTTCAGCGGGATTTCCAAAATGTTGAGAGGAACTCGAAACATGTCAACCTCGGTTTTGAGAATCTCTCCCGGAGTTTGAGAGATTTGGACGTGAAAGGGTACCAGTCTTGTCGGGGATTGGGAACCCTTCGCGAGAATGTCCAAAGTTTCAGCGGGATTTCCAAAATGTTGAGAGGAACTCGAAACATGTCAACCTCGGTTTTGAGAATCTCTCCCGGAGTTTGAGAGATTTGGACGTGAAAGGGTACCAGTCTTGTCGGGGATTGGGAACCCTTCGCCAGAATGTCCAAAGTTTCAGCGGGATTTCCAAAATGTTGAGAGGAACTCGAAACATGTCATCCTTGGTTTTGAGAATCTCTCCCGGAGTTTGAGAGATTTGGACGTGAAAGGGTACCAGTCTTGTCGGGGATTGGGAACCCTTCGCCAGAATTTCCAAAGTTTCAGCGGGATTTCCAAAATGTTGAGAGGAACTCGAAACATGTCAACCTTGGTTTTGAGAATCTCTCCCGGAGTTTGAGAGATTTGGACGTGAAAGGGTACCAGTCTTGTCGGGGATTGGGAACCCTTCACGAGAATGTCCAAAGTTTCAGCGGGATTTCCAAAATGTTGAGAGGAACTCGAAACATGTCAACCTTTATTTTGAGAATCTCTCCCGGAGTTCGAGAGATTTGGACGTGAAAGCGTACCAGTCTTGTCGGGGATTGGGAACCCTTCGCGAGAATGTCCAAAGTTTCAGCGGGATTTCCAAAATGTTGAGAGGAACTCGAAACATGTCAACCTTGGTTTTGAGAATCTCTCCCGGAGTTTGAGAGATTTGGACGTGAAAGGGTACCAGTCTTGTCGGGGATTGGGAACCCTTCGCGAGAATGTCCAAAGTTTCAGCGGGATTTCCAAAATGTTGAGAGGAACTCGAAACATGTCAACCTCGGTTTTGAGAATCTCTCCCGGAGTTTGAGAGATTTGGACGTGAAAGGGTACCAGTCTTGTCGGGGATTGGGAACCCTTCGCGAGAATGTCCAAAGTTTCAGCGGGATTTCCAAAATGTTGAGAGGAACTCGAAACATGTCAACCTCGGTTTTGAGAATCTCTCCCGGAGTTTGAGAGATATGGACGGGAAAGGGTACCAGTCTTGTCGGGGATTGGGAACCCTTCGCGAGAATGTCCAAAGTTTCAGCGGGATTTCCAAAATGTTGAGAGGAACTCGAAACATGTCAACCTCGGTTTTGAGAATCTCTCCCGGAGTTTGAGAGATTTGGACGTGAAAGGGTACCAGTCTTGTCGGGGATTGGGAACCCTTCGCCAGAATTTCCAAAGTTTCAGCGGGATTTCCAAAATGTTGAGAGGAACTCGAAACATGTCAACCTCGGTTTTGAGAATCTCTCCCGGAGTTTGAGAGATTTGGACGTGAAAGGGTACCAGTCTTGTCGGGGATTGGGAACCCTTCACGAGAATGTCCAAAGTTTCAGCGGGATTTCCAAAATGTTGAGAGGAACTCGAAACATGTCAACCTCGGTTTTGAGAATCTCTCCCGGAGTTTGAGAGATTTGGACGTGAAAGGGTACCAGTCTTGTCGGGGATTGGGAACCCTTCGCGAGAATGTCCAAAGTTTCAGCGGGATTTCCAAAATGTTGAGAGGAACTCGAAACATGTCAACCTCGGTTTTGAGAATCTCTCCCGGAGTTTGAGAGATTTGGACGTGAAAGGGCACCAGTCTTGTCGGGGATTGGGAACCCTTCGCCAGAATGTCCAAAGTTTCAGCGGGATTTCCAAAATGTTGAGAGGAACTCGAAACATGTCAACCTCGGTTTTGAGAATCTCTCCCGGAGTTTGAGAGATTTGGACGTGAAAGGGTACCAGTCTTGTCAGGGATTGGGAACCCTTCGCGAGAATGTCCAAAGTTTCAGCGGGATTTCCAAAATGTTGAGAGGAACTCGAAACATGTCAACCTCGGTTTTGAGAATCTCTCCCGGAGTTTGAGAGATTTGGACGTGAAAGGGTACCAGTCTTGTCGGGGATTGGGAACCCTTCGCCAGAATGTCCAAAGTTTCAGCGGGATTTCCAAAATGTTGAGAGGAACTCGAAACATGTCAACCTTGGTTTTGAGAATCTCTCCCGGAGTTTGAGAGATTTGGACGTGAAAGGGTACCAGTCTTGTCTTGGAATGGGAACCCTTCGCCAGAATTTCCAAAGTTTCAGCGGGATTTCCAAAATGTTGAGAGGAACTCGAAACATGTCAACCTCGGTTTTGAGAATCTCTCCCGGAGTTTGAGAGATTTGGACGTGAAAGGGTACCAGTCTTGTCGGGGATTGGGAACCCTTCGCGAGAATGTCCAAAGTTTCAGCGGGATTTCCAAAATGTTGAGAGGAACTCGAAACATGTCAACCTCGGTTTTGAGAATCTATCCCGGAGTTTGAGAGATTTGGACGTGAAAGGGTACCAGTCTTGTCGGGGATTGGGAACCCTTCGCCAGAATGTCCAAAGTTTCAGCGGGATTTCCAAAATGTTGAGAGGAACTCGAAACATGTCAACCTCGGTTTTGAGAATCTCTCCCGGAGTTTGAGAGATTTGGACGTGAAAGGGTACCAGTCTTGTCGGCGATTGGGAACCCTTCGCGAGAATGTCCAAAGTTTCAGCGGGATTTCCAAAATGTTGAGAGGAACTCGAAACATGTCAACCTCGGTTTTGAGAATCTCTCCCAGAGTTTGAGAGATTTGGATGTGAAAGGGTACCAGTCTTGTCTTGGATTGGGAACCCTTCGCCAGAATTTCCAAAGTTTCAGCGGGATTTCCAAAATGTTGAGAGGAACTCGAAACATGTCAACCTCGGTTTTGAGAATCTCTCCCGGAGTTTGAGAGATTTGGACGTGAAAGGGTACCAGTCTTGTCGGGGATTGGGAACCCTTCACGAGAATGTCCAAAGTTTCAGCGGGATTTCCAAAATGTTGAGAGGAACTCGAAACATGTCAACCTTGGTTTTGAGAATCTCTCCCGGAGTTTGAGAGATTTGGACGTGAAAGGGTACCAGTCTTGTCGGGGATTGGGAACCCTTCGCGAGAATGTCCAAAGTTTCAGCGGGATTTCCAAAATGTTGAGAGGAACTCGAAACATGTCAACCTTGGTTTTGAGAATCTCTCCCGGAGTTTGAGAGATTTGGACGTGAAAGGGTACCAGTCTTGTCTTGGAATGGGAACCCTTCGCCAGAATTTCCAAAGTTTCAGCGGGATTTCCAAAATGTTGAGAGGAACTCGAAACATGTCAACCTCGGTTTTGAGAATCTCTCCCGGAGTTTGAGAGATTTGGACGTGAAAGGGTACCAGTCTTGTCGGGGATTGGGAACCCTTCGCGAGAATGTCCAAAGTTTCAGCGGGATTTCCAAAATGTTGAGAGGAACTCGAAACATGTCAACCTCGGTTTTGAGAATCTATCCCGGAGTTTGAGAGATTTGGACGTGAAAGGGTACCAGTCTTGTCGGGGATTGGGAACCCTTCGCGAGAATGTCCAAAGTTTCAGCGGGATTTCCAAAATGTTGAGAGGAACTCGAAACATGTCAACCTCGGTTTTGAGAATCTCTCCCGGAGTTTGAGAGATATGGACGGGAAAGGGTACCAGTCTTGTCGGGGATTGGGAACCCTTCGCGAGAATGTCCAAAGTTTCAGCGGGATTTCCAAAATGTTGAGAGGAACTCGAAACATGTCAACCTCGGTTTTGAGAATCTCTCCCGGAGTTTGAGAGATTTGGACGTGAAAGGGTACCAGTCTTGTCGGGGATTGGGAACCCTTCGCCAGAATTTCCAAAGTTTCAGCGGGATTTCCAAAATGTTGAGAGGAACTCGAAACATGTCAACCTCGGTTTTGAGAATCTCTCCCGGAGTTTGAGAGATTTGGACGTGAAAGGGTACCAGTCTTGTCGGGGATTGGGAACCCTTCACGAGAATGTCCAAAGTTTCAGCGGGATTTCCAAAATGTTGAGAGGAACTCGAAACATGTCAACCTCGGTTTTGAGAATCTCTCCCGGAGTTTGAGAGATTTGGACGTGAAAGGGTACCAGTCTTGTCTTGGAATGGGAACCCTTCGCCAGAATTTCCAAAGTTTCAGCGGGATTTCCAAAATGTTGAGAGGAACTCGAAACATGTCAACCTTGGTTTTGAGAATCTCTCCCGGAGTTTGAGAGATTTGGACGTGAAAGGGTACCAGTCTTGTCTTGGAATGGGAACCCTTCGCGAGAATGTCCAAAGTTTCAGCGGGATTTCCAAAATGTTGAGAGGAACTCGAAACATGTCAACCTTGGTTTTGAGAATCTCTCCCGGAGTTTGAGAGATTTGGACGTGAAAGGGTACCAGTCTTGTCGGGGATTGGGAACCCTTCGCGAGAATGTCCAAAGTTTCAGCGGGATTTCCAAAATGTTGAGAGGAACTCGAAACATGTCAACCTCGGTTTTGAGAATCTCTCCCGGAGTTTGAGAGATTTGGACGTGAAAGGGTACCAGTCTTGTCGGGGATTGGGAACCCTTCGCCAGAATTTCCAAAGTTTCAGCGGGATTTCCAAAATGTTGAGAGGAACTCGAATCATGTCAACCTTGGTTTTGAGAATCTCTCCCGGAGTTTGAGAGATTTGGACGTGAAAGGGTACCAGTCTTGTCGGGGATTGGGAACCCTTCGCGAGAATGTCCAAAGTTTCAGCGGGATTTCCAAAATGTTGAGAGGAACTCGAAACATGTCAACCTCGGTTTTGAGAATCTCTCCCGGAGTTTGAGAGATTTGGAAGTGAAAGGGTACCAGTCTTGTCAGGGATTGGGAACCCTTCGTGAGAATTTCCAAAGTTTCAGCGGGATTTCCAAAATGTTGAGAGGAACTCGAAACATGTCAACCTTGGTTTTGAGAATCTCTCCCGGAGTTTGAGAGATTTGGACGTGAAAGGGTACCAGTCTTGTCGGGGATTGGGAACCCTTCGCGAGAATGTCCAAAGTTTCAGCGGGATTTCCAAAATGTTGAGAGGAACTCGAAACATGTCAACCTTGGTTTTGAGAATCTCTCCCGGAGTTTGAGAGATTTGGACGTGAAAGGGTACCAGTCTTGTCTTGGAATGGGAACCCTTCGCCAGAATTTCCAAAGTTTCAGCGGGATTTCCAAAATGTTGAGAGGAACTCGAAACATGTCAACCTCGGTTTTGAGAATCTCTCCCGGAGTTTGAGAGATATGGACGGGAAAGGGTACCAGTCTTGTCGGGGATTGGGAACCCTTCGCGAGAATGTCCAAAGTTTCAGCGGGATTTCCAAAATGTTGAGAGGAACTCGAAACATGTCAACCTCGGTTTTGAGAATCTCTCCCGGAGTTTGAGAGATTTGGACGTGAAAGGGTACCAGTCTTGTCGGGGATTGGGAACCCTTCGCCAGAATTTCCAAAGTTTCAGCGGGATTTCCAAAATGTTGAGAGGAACTCGAAACATGTCAACCTCGGTTTTGAGAATCTCTCCCGGAGTTTGAGAGATTTGGACGTGAAAGGGTACCAGTCTTGTCGGGGATTGGGAACCCTTCACGAGAATGTCCAAAGTTTCAGCGGGATTTCCAAAATGTTGAGAGGAACTCGAAACATGTCAACCTCGGTTTTGAGAATCTCTCCCGGAGTTTGAGAGATTTGGACGTGAAAGGGTACCAGTCTTGTCGGGGATTGGGAACCCTTCGCGAGAATGTCCAAAGTTTCAGCGGGATTTCCAAAATGTTGAGAGGAACTCGAAACATGTCAACCTCGGTTTTGAGAATCTCTCGGGGAGTTTGAGAGATTTGGACGTGAAAGGGTACCAGTCTTGTCGGGGATTGGGAACCCTTCGCCAGAATGTCCAAAGTTTCAGCGGGATTTCCAAAATGTTGAGAGGAACTCGAAACATGTCAACCTCGGTTTTGAGAATCTCTCCCGGAGTTTGAGAGATTTGGACGTGAAAGGGTACCAGTCTTGTCGGGGATTGGGAACCCTTCGCGAGAATGTCCAAAGTTTCAGCGGGATTTCCAAAATGTTGAGAGGAACTCGAAACATGTCAACCTCGGTTTTGAGAATCTCTCCCGGAGTTTGAGAGATTTGGACGTGAAAGGGTACCAGTCTTGTCGGGGATTGGGAACCCTTCGCGAGAATGTCCAAAGTTTCAGCGGGATTTCCAAAATGTTGAGAGGAACTCGAAACATGTCAACCTCGGTTTTGAGAATCTCTCCCGGAGTTTGAGAGATTTGGACGTGAAAGGGTACCAGTCTTGTCGGGGATTGGGAACCCTTCGCGAGAATGTCCAAAGTTTCAGCGGGATTTCCAAAATGTTGAGAGGAACTCGAAACATGTCAACCTTGGTTTTGAGAATCTCTCCCGGAGTTTGAGAGATTTGGACGTGAAAGGGTACCAGTCTTGTCTTGGAATGGGAACCCTTCGCCAGAATTTCCAAAGTTTCAGCGGGATTTCCAAAATGTTGAGAGGAACTCGAAACATGTCAACCTCGGTTTTGAGAATCTCTCCCGGAGTTTGAGAGATTTGGACGTGAAAGGGTACCAGTCTTGTCGGGGATTGGGAACCCTTCGCGAGAATGTCCAAAGTTTCAGCGGGATTTCCAAAATGTTGAGAGGAACTCGAAACATGTCAACCTTGGTTTTGAGAATCTCTCCCAGAGTTTGAGAGATTTGGACGTGAAAGGGTACCAGTCTTGTCGGGGATTGGGAACCCTTCGCGAGAATGTCCAAAGTTTCAGCGGGATTTCCAAAATGTTGAGAGGAACTCGAAACATGTCAACCTCGGTTTTGAGAATCTCTCCCGGAGTTTGAGAGATTTGGACGTGAAAGGGTACCAGTCTTGTCGGGGATTGGGAACCCTTCGCGAGAATGTCCAAAGTTTCAGCGGGATTTCCAAAATGTTGAGAGGAACTCGAAACATGTCAACCTCGGTTTTGAGAATCTCTCCCGGAGTTTGAGAGATTTGGACGTGAAAGGGTACCAGTCTTGTCGGGGATTGGGAACCCTTCGCGAGAATGTCCAAAGTTTCAGCGGGATTTCCAAAATGTTGAGAGGAACTCGAAACATGTCAACCTTGGTTTTGAGAATCTCTCCCGGAGTTTGAGAGATTTGGACGTGAAAGGGTACCAGTCTTGTCTTGGAATGGGAACCCTTCGCCAGAATTTCCAAAGTTTCAGCGGGATTTCCAAAATGTTGAGAGGAACTCGAAACATGTCAACCTCGGTTTTGAGAATCTCTCCCGGAGTTTGAGAGATTTGGACGTGAAAGGGTACCAGTCTTGTCGGGGATTGGGAACCCTTCGCGAGAATGTCCAAAGTTTCAGCGGGATTTCCAAAATGTTGAGAGGAACTCGAAACATGTCAACCTTGGTTTTGAGAATCTCTCCCAGAGTTTGAGAGATTTGGACGTGAAAGGGTACCAGTCTTGTCGGGGATTGGGAACCCTTCGCGAGAATGTCCAAAGTTTCAGCGGGATTTCCAAAATGTTGAGAGGAACTCGAAACATGTCAACCTCGGTTTTGAGAATCTCTCCCGGAGTTTGAGAGATTTGGACGTGAAAGGGTACCAGTCTTGTCGGCGATTGGGAACCCTTCGCGAGAATGTCCAAAGTTTCAGCGGGATTTCCAAAATGTTGAGAGGAACTCGAAACATGTCAACCTCGGTTTTGAGAATCTCTCCCAGAGTTTGAGAGATTTGGATGTGAAAGGGTACCAGTCTTGTCTTGGATTGGGAACCCTTCGCCAGAATTTCCAAAGTTTCAGCGGGATTTCCAAAATGTTGAGAGGAACTCGAAACATGTCAACCTCGGTTTTGAGAATCTCTCCCGGAGTTTGAGAGATTTGGACGTGAAAGGGTACCAGTCTTGTCGGGGATTGGGAACCCTTCGCGAGAATGTCCAAAGTTTCAGCGGGATTTCCAAAATGTTGAGAGGAACTCGAAACATGTCAACCTCGGTTTTGAGAATCTCTCCCGGAGTTTGAGAGATTTGGACGTGAAAGGGTACCAGTCTTGTCGGGGATTGGGAACCCTTCGCGAGAATGTCCAAAGTTTCAGCGGGATTTCCAAAATGTTGAGAGGAACTCGAAACATGTCAACCTTGGTTTTGAGAATCTCTCCCGGAGTTTGAGAGATTTGGACGTGAAAGGGTACCAGTCTTGTCGGGGATTGGGAACCCTTCGCCAGAATGTCCAAAGTTTCAGCGGGATTTCCAAAATGTTGAGAGGAACTCGAAACATGTCAACCTCGGTTTTGAGAATCTCTCCCGGAGTTTGAGAGATTTGGACGTGAAAGGGTACCAGTCTTGTCGGGGATTGGGAACCCTTCGCCAGAATGTCCAAAGTTTCAGCGGGATTTCCAAAATGTTGAGAGGAACTCGAAACATGTCAACCTTGGTTTTGAGAATCTCTCCCGGAGTTTGAGAGATTTGGACGTGAAAGGGTACCAGTCTTGTCGGGGATTGGGAACCCTTCGCCAGAATTTCCAAAGTTTCAGCGGGATTTCCAAAATGTTGAGAGGAACTCGAAACATGTCAACCTTGGTTTTGAGAATCTCTCCCGGAGTTTGAGAGATTTGGACGTGAAAGGGTACCAGTCTTGTCGGGGATTGGGAACCCTTCGCGAGAATGTCCAAAGTTTCAGCGGGATTTCCAAAATGTTGAGAGGAACTCGAAACATGTCAACCTTTATTTTGAGAATCTCTCCCGGAGTTCGAGAGATTTGGACATGAAAGCGTACCAGTCTTGTCGGGGATTGGGAACCCTTCGCGAGAATGTCCAAAGTTTCAGCGGGATTTCCAAAATGTTGAGAGGAACTCGAAACATGTCAACCTTGGTTTTGAGAATCTCTCCCGGAGTTTGAGAGATTTGGACGTGAAAGGGTACCAGTCTTGTCGGGGATTGGGAACCCTTCGCGAGAATGTCCAAAGTTTCAGCGGGATTTCCAAAATGTTGAGAGGAACTCGAAACATGTCAACCTCGGTTTTGAGAATCTATCCCGGAGTTTGAGAGATTTGGACGTGAAAGGGTACCAGTCTTGTCGGGGATTGGGAACCCTTCGCGAGAATGTCCAAAGTTTCAGCGGGATTTCCAAAATGTTGAGAGGAACTCGAAACATGTCAACCTCGGTTTTGAGAATCTCTCCCGGAGTTTGAGAGATATGGACGTGAAAGGGTACCAGTCTTGTCGGGGATTGGGAACCCTTCGCGAGAATGTCCAAAGTTTCAGCGGGATTTCCAAAATGTTGAGAGGAACTCGAAACATGTCAACCTCGGTTTTGAGAATCTCTCCCGGAGTTTGAGAGATTTGGACGTGAAAGGGTACCAGTCTTGTCGGGGATTGGGAACCCTTCGCCAGAATTTCCAAAGTTTCAGCGGGATTTCCAAAATGTTGAGAGGAACTCGAAACATGTCAACCTCGGTTTTGAGAATCTCTCCCGGAGTTTGAGAGATTTGGACGTGAAAGGGTACCAGTCTTGTCGGGGATTGGGAACCCTTCACGAGAATGTCCAAAGTTTCAGCGGGATTTCCAAAATGTTGAGAGGAACTCGAAACATGTCAACCTCGGTTTTGAGAATCTCTCCCGGAGTTTGAGAGATTTGGACGTGAAAGGGTACCAGTCTTGTCGGGGATTGGGAACCCTTCGCGAGAATGTCCAAAGTTTCAGCGGGATTTCCAAAATGTTGAGAGGAACTCGAAACATGTCAACCTCGGTTTTGAGAATCTCTCCCGGAGTTTGAGAGATTTGGACGTGAAAGGGTACCAGTCTTGTCGGGGATTGGGAACCCTTCGCCAGAATGTCCAAAGTTTCAGCGGGATTTCCAAAATGTTGAGAGGAACTCGAAACATGTCAACCTCGGTTTTGAGAATCTCTCCCGGAGTTTGAGAGATTTGGACGTGAAAGGGTACCAGTCTTGTCGGGGATTGGGAACCCTTCGCCAGAATTTCCAAAGTTTCAGCGGGATTTCCAAAATGTTGAGAGGAACTCGAAACATGTCAACCTTGGTTTTGAGAATCTCTCCCGGAGTTTGAGAGATTTGGACGTGAAAGGGTACCAGTCTTGTCGGGGATTGGGAACCCTTCGCGAGAATGTCCAAAGTTTCAGCGGGATTTCCAAAATGTTGAGAGGAACTCGAAACATGTCAACCTCGGTTTTGAGAATCTCTCCCGGAGTTTGAGAGATTTGGACGTGAAAGGGTACCAGTCTTGTCGGGGATTGGGAACCCTTCGCGAGAATGTCCAAAGTTTCAGCGGGATTTCCAAAATGTTGAGAGGAACTCGAAACATGTCAACCTTGGTTTTGAGAATCTCTCCCGGAGTTTGAGAGATTTGGACGTGAAAGGGTACCAGTCTTGTCTTGGAATGGGAACCCTTCGCCAGAATTTCCAAAGTTTCAGCGGGATTTCCAAAATGTTGAGAGGAACTCGAAACATGTCAACCTCGGTTTTGAGAATCTCTCCCGGAGTTTGAGAGATTTGGACGTGAAAGGGTACCAGTCTTGTCGGGGATTGGGAACCCTTCGCCAGAATGTCCAAAGTTTCAGCGGGATTTCCAAAATGTTGAGAGGAACTCGAAACATGTCAACCTTGGTTTTGAGAATCTCTCCCGGAGTTTGAGAGATTTGGACGTGAAAGGGTACCAGTCTTGTCGGGGATTGGGAACCCTTCGCGAGAATGTCCAAAGTTTCAGCGGGATTTCCAAAATGTTGAGAGGAACTCGAAACATGTCAACCTCGGTTTTGAGAATCTCTCCCGGAGTTTGAGAGATTTGGACGTGAAAGGGTACCAGTCTTGTCGGGGATTGGGAACCCTTCGCCAGAATGTCCAAAGTTTCAGCGGGATTTCCAAAATGTTGAGAGGAACTCGAAACATGTCAACCTCGGTTTTGAGAATCTCTCCCGGAGTTTGAGAGATTTGGACGTGAAAGGGTACCAGTCTTGTCGGGGATTGGGAACCCTTCGCCAGAATTTCCAAAGTTTCAGCGGGATTTCCAAAATGTTGAGAGGAACTCGAAACATGTCAACCTCGGTTTTGAGAATCTCTCCCGGAGTTTGAGAGATTTGGACGTGAAAGGGTACCAGTCTTGTCGGGGATTGGGAACCCTTCGCGAGAATGTCCAAAGTTTCAGCGGGATTTCCAAAATGTTGAGAGGAACTCGAAACATGTCAACCTCGGTTTTGAGAGTCTCTCCCGGAGTTTGAGAGATTTGGACGTGAAAGGGTACCAGTCTTGTCGGGGATTGGGAACCCTTCGCGAGAATGTCCAAAGTTTCAGCGGGATTTCCAAAATGTTGAGAGGAACTCGAAACATGTCAACCTTGGTTTTGAGAATCTCTCCCGGAGTTTGAGAGATTTGGACGTGAAAGGGTACCAGTCTTGTCTTGGAATGGGAACCCTTCGCCAGAATTTCCAAAGTTTCAGCGGGATTTCCAAAATGTTGAGAGGAACTCGAAACATGTCAACCTCGGTTTTGAGAATCTCTCCCGGAGTTTGAGAGATTTGGACGTGAAAGGGTACCAGTCTTGTCGGGGATTGGGAACCCTTCGCCAGAATTTCCAAAGTTTCAGCGGGATTTCCAAAATGTTGAGAGGAACTCGAAACATGTCAACCTCGGTTTTGAGAATCTATCCCGGAGTTTGAGAGATTTGGACGTGAAAGGGTACCAGTCTTGTCGGGGATTGGGAACCCTTCGCAAGAATGTCCAAAGTTTCAGCGGGATTTCCAAAATGTTGAGAGGAACTCGAAACATGTCAACCTCGGTTTTGAGAATCTCTCCCGGAGTTTGAGAGATTTGGACGTGAAAGGGTACCAGTCTTGTCGGCGATTGGGAACCCTTCGCGAGAATGTCCAAAGTTTCAGCGGGATTTCCAAAATGTTGAGAGGAACTCGAAACATGTCAACCTCGGTTTTGAGAATCTCTCCCGGAGTTTGAGAGATTTGGATGTGAAAGGGTACCAGTCTTGTCTTGGATTGGGAACCCTTCGCCAGAATTTCCAAAGTTTCAGCAGGATTTCCAAAATGTTGAGAGGAACTCGAAACATGTCAACCTCGGTTTTGAGAATCTCTCCCGGAGTTTGAGAGATTTGGACGTGAAAGGGTACCAGTCTTGTCGGGGATTGGGAACCCTTCACGAGAATGTCCAAAGTTTCAGCGGGATTTCCAAAATGTTGAGAGGAACTCGAAACATGTCAACCTCGGTTTTGAGAATCTCTCCCGGAGTTTGAGAGATTTGGACGTGAAAGGGTACCAGTCTTGTCGGGGATTGGGAACCCTTCGCGAGAATGTCCAAAGTTTCAGCGGGATTTCCAAAATGTTGAGAGGAACTCGAAACATGTCAACCTCGGTTTTGAGAATCTCTCCCGGAGTTTGAGAGATTTGGACGTGAAAGGGTACCAGTCTTGTCGGGGATTGGGAACCCTTCGCCAGAATGTCCAAAGTTTCAGCGGGATTTCCAAAATGTTGAGAGGAACTCGAAACATGTCAACCTCGGTTTTGAGAATCTCTCCCGGAGTTTGAGAGATTTGGACGTGAAAGGGTACCAGTCTTGTCGGGGATTGGGAACCCTTCGCCAGAATTTCCAAACTTTCAGCGGGATTTCCAAAATGTTGAGAGGAACTCGAAACATGTCAACCTTGGTTTTGAGAATCTCTCCCGGAGTTTGAGAGATTTGGACGTGAAAGGGTACCAGTCTTGTCGGGGATTGGGAACCCTTCGCCAGAATTTCCAAAGTTTCAGCGGGATTTCCAAAATGTTGAGAGGAACTCGAAACATGTCAACCTTGGTTTTGAGAATCTCTCCCGGAGTTTGAGAGATTTGGACGTGAAAGGGTACCAGTCTTGTCGGGGATTGGGAACCCTTCGCGAGAATGTCCAAAGTTTCAGCGGGATTTCCAAAATGTTGAGAGGAACTCGAAACATGTCAACCTTTATTTTGAGAATCTCTCCCGGAGTTCGAGAGATTTGGACGTGAAAGCGTACCAGTCTTGTCGGGGATTGGGAACCCTTCGCGAGAATGTCCAAAGTTTCAGCGGGATTTCCAAAATGTTGAGAGGAACTCGAAACATGTCAACCTTGGTTTTGAGAATCTCTCCCGGAGTTTGAGAGATTTGGACGTGAAAGGGTACCAGTCTTGTCGGGGATTGGGAACCCTTCGCGAGAATGTCCAAAGTTTCAGCGGGATTTCCAAAATGTTGAGAGGAACTCGAATCATGTCAACCTCGGTTTTGAGAATCTCTCCCGGAGTTTGAGAGATTTGGACGTGAAAGGGTACCAGTCTTGTCGGGGATTGGGAACCCTTCGCGAGAATGTCCAAAGTTTCAGCGGGATTTCCAAAATGTTGAGAGGAACTCGAAACATGTCAACCTTGGTATTGAGAATCTCTCCCGGAGTTTGAGAGATTTGGACGTGAAAGGGTACCAGTCTTGTCGGGGATTGGGAACCCTTCGCGAGAATGTCCAAAGTTTCAGCGGGATTTCCAAAATGTTGAGAGGAACTCGAAACATGTCAACCTCGGTTTTGAGAATCTCTCCCGGAGTTTGAGAGATTTGGACGTGAAAGGGTACCAGTCTTGTCGGGGATTGGGAACCCTTCGCCAGAATGTCCAAAGTTTCAGCGGGATTTCCAAAATGTTGAGAGGAACTCGAAACATGTCAACCTCGGTTTTGAGAATCTCTCCCGGAGTTTGAGAGATTTGGACGTGAAAGGGTACCAGTCTTGTCGGGGATTGGGAACCCTTCGCGAGAATGTCCAAAGTTTCAGCGGGATTTCCAAAATGTTGAGAGGAACTCGAAACATGTCAACCTCGGTTTTGAGAATCTCTCCCGGAGTTTGAGAGATTTGGACGTGAAAGGGTACCAGTCTTGTCGGGGATTGGGAACCCTTCGCGAGAAAGACCAAAGTTGCAGCGGGATTTCCAAAATGTTGAGAGGAACTCGAAACATGTCAACCTCGGTTTTGAGAATCTCTCCCGGAGTTTGAGAGATTTGGACGTGAAAGGGTACAAGTCTTGTCGGGGATTGGGAACCCTTCACGAGAATGTCCAAATTTTCAGCGGGATTTCCAAAATGTTGAGAGGAACTCGAAACATGTCAACCTTGGTTTTGAGAATCTCTCCCGGAGTTTGAGAGATTTGGACGTGAAAGGGTACCAGTCTTGTCGGGGATTGGGAACCCTTCGCGAGAAAGTCCAAAGTTTCAGCGGGATTTCCAAAATGTTGAGATAAACTCGAAACATGTCAACCTTGGTTTTGAGAACCTCTCCCGGAGTTTGAGAGATTTGGACGTGAAAGGGTACCAGTCTTGTCGGGGATTGGGAACCCTTCACGAGAATGTCCAAAGTTTCAGCGGGATTTCCAAAATGTTGAGAGGAACTCGAAACATGTCAACTTCGGTTTTGAGAATCTCTCCCGGAGTTTGAGAGATTTGGACATGAAAGGGTACCAGTCTTGTCGGGGATTGGGAACCCTTCGCCAGAATGTCCAAAGTTTCAGCGGGATTTCCAAAATGTTGAGAGGAACTCGAAACATGTCAACCTTTATTTTGAGAATCTCTCCCGGAGTTCGAGAGATTTGGACGTGAAAGCGTACCAGTCTTGTCGGGGATTGGGAACCCTTCGCGAGAATGTCCAAAGTTTCAGCGGGATTTCCAAAATGTTGAGAGGAACTCGAAACATGTCAACCTCGGTTTTGAGAATCTCTCCCGGAGTTTGAGAGATTTGGACGTGAAAGGGTACCAGTCTTGTCGGGGATTGGGAACCCTTCGCGAGAATGTCCAAAGTTTCAGCGGGATTTCCAAAATGTTGAGAGGAACTCGAAACATGTCAACCTCGGTTTTGAGAATCTCTCCCGGAGTTTGAGAGATTTGGACGTGAAAGGGTACCAGTTTTGTCGGGGATTGGGAACCCTTCGCCAGAATGTCCAAAGTTTCAGCGCGATTTCCAAAATGTTGAGAGGAACTCGAAACATGTCAACCTTGGTTTTGAGAATCTCTTCCGGAGTTTGAGAGATTTGGACGTGAAAGGGTACCAGTCTTGTCGGGGATTGGGAACCCTTCGCGAGAAAGACCAAAGTTGCAGCGGGATTTCCAAAATGTTGAGAGGAACTCGAAACATGTCAACCTCGGTTTTGAGAATCTCTCCCGGAGTTTGAGAGATTTGGACGTGAAAGGGTACAAGTCTTGTCGGGGATTGGGAACCCTTCACGAGAATGTCCAAATTTTCAGCGGGATTTCCAAAATGTTGAGAGGAACTCGAAACATGTCAACCTTGGTTTTGAGAATCTCTCCCGGAGTTTGAGAGATTTGGACGTGAAAGGGTACCAGTCTTGTCAGGGATTGGGAACCCTTCGCGAGAAAGTCCAAAGTTTCAGCGGGATTTCCAAAATGTTGAGAGAAACTCGAAACATGTCAACCTTGGTTTTGAGAACCTCTCCCGGAGTTTGAGAGATTTGGACGTGAAAGGGTACCAGTCTTGTCGGGGATTGGGAACCCTTCACGAGAATGTCCAAAGTTTCAGCGGGATTTCCAAAATGTTGAGAGGAACTCGAAACATGTCAACTTCGGTTTTGAGAATCTCTCCCGGAGTTTGAGAGATTTGGACATGAAAGGGTACCAGTCTTGTCGGGGATTGGGAACCCTTCGCCAGAATGTCCAAAGTTTCAGCGGGATTTCCAAAATGTTGAGAGGAACTCGAAACATGTGAACCTTGGTTTTGAGAATCTCTCCCGGAGTTTGAGAGATTTGGACGTGAAAGGGTACCAGTCTTGTCGGGGATTGGGAACCCTTCGCGAGAATGTCCAAAGTTTCAGCGGGATTTCCAAAATGTTGAGAGGAACTCGAAACATGTCAACCTCGGTTTTGAGAATCTCTCCCGGAGTTTGAGAGATTTGGACGTGAAAGGGTACCAGTCTTGTCGGGGATTGGGAACCCTTTGCGAGAATGTCCAAAGTTTCAGCGGGATTTCCAAAATGTTGAGAGGAACTCGAAACATGTCAACCTCGGTTTTGAGAATCTCTCCCGGAGTTTGAGAGATTTGGACGTGAAAGGGTACCAGTCTTGTCGGGGATTGGGAACCCTTCGCGAGAATGTCCAAAGTTTCAGCGGGATTTCCAAAATGTTGAGAGGAACTCGAAACATGTCAACCTCGGTTTTGAGAATCTCTCCCGGAGTTTGAGAGATTTGGACGTGAAAGGGTACCAGTCTTGTCGGGGATTGGGAACCCTTCGCGAGAATGTCCAAAGTTTCAGCGGGATTTCCAAAATGTTGAGAGGAACTCGAAACATGTCAACCTTGGTTTTGAGAATCTCTCCCGGAGTTTGAGAGATTTGGACGTGAAAGGGTACCAGTCTTGTCGGGGATTGGGAACCCTTCGCGAGAATGTCCAAAGTTTCAGCGGGATTTCCAAAATGTTGAGAGGAACTCGAAACATGTCAACCTTGGTTTTGAGAATCTCTCCCGGAGTTTGAGAGATTTGGACGTGAAAGGGTACCAGTTTTGTCGGGGATTGGGAACCCTTCGCCAGAATGTCCAAAGTTTCAGCGGGATTTCCAAAATGTTGAGAGGAACTCGAAACATGTCAACCTCGGTTTTGAGAATCTCTCCCGGAGTTTGAGAGATTTGGACGTGAAAGGGTACCAGTCTTGTCGGGGATTGGGAACCCTTCGCGAGAATGTCCAAAGTTTCAGCGGGATTTCCAAAATGTTGAGAGGAACTCGAAACATGTCAACCTCGGTTTTGAGAATCTCTCCCGGAGTTTGAGAGATTTGGACGTGAAAGGGTACCAGTCTTGTCGGGGATTGGGAACCCTTCGCCAGAATGTCCAAAGTTTCAGCGGGATTTCCAAAATGTTGAGAGGAACTCGAAACATGTCAACCTCGGTTTTGAGAATCTCTCCCGGAGTTTGAGAGATTTGGACGTGAAAGGGTACCAGTCTTGTTGGGGATTGGGAACCCTTCGCGAGAATGTCCAAAGTTTCAGCGGGATTTCCAAAATGTTGAGAGGAACTCGAAACATGTCAACCTCGGTTTTGAGAATCTCTCCCGGAGTTTGAGAGATTTGGACGTGAAAGGGTACCAGTCTTGTCGGGGATTGGGAACCCTTCGCGAGAATGTCCAAAGTTTCAGCGGGATTTCCAAAATGTTGAGAGGAACTCGAAACATGTCAACCTTGGTTTTGAGAATCTCTCCCGGAGTTTGAGAGATTTGGACGTGAAAGGGTACCAGTCTTGTCGGGGATTGGGAACCCTTCGCGAGAATGTCCAAAGTTTCAGCGGGATTTCCAAAATGTTGAGAGGAACTCGAAACATGTCAACCTTTATTTTGAGAATCTCTCCCGGAGTTCGAGAGATTTGGACGTGAAAGCGTACCAGTCTTGTCGGGGATTGGGAACCCTTCGCGAGAATGTCCAAAGTTTCAGCGGGATTTCCAAAATGTTGAGAGGAACTCGAAACATGTCAACCTTGGTTTTGAGAATCTCTCCCGGAGTTTGAGAGATTTGGACGTGAAAGGGTACCAGTCTTGTCGGGGATTGGGAACCCTTCGCGAGAATGTCCAAAGTTTCAGCGGGATTTCCAAAATGTTGAGAGGAACTCGAAACATGTCAACCTTGGTTTTGAGAATCTCTCCCGGAGTTTGAGAGATTTGGACGTGAAAGGGTACCAGTTTTGTCGGGGATTGGGAACCCTTCGCCAGAATGTCCAAAGTTTCAGCGCGATTTCCAAAATGTTGAGAGGAACTCGAAACATGTCAACCTCGGTTTTGAGAATCTCTCCCGGAGTTTGAGAGATTTGGACGTGAAAGGGTACCAGTCTTGTCGGGGATTGGGAACCCTTCGCGAGAATGTCCAAAGTTTCAGCGGGATTTCCAAAATGTTGAGAGGAACTCGAAACATGTCAACCTCGGTTTTGAGAATCTCTCCCGGAGTTTGAGAGATTTGGACGTGAAAGGGTACCAGTCTTGTCGGGGATTGGGAACCCTTCGCCAGAATGTCCAAAGTTTCAGCGGGATTTCCAAAATGTTGAGAGGAACTCGAAACATGTCAACCTCGGTTTTGAGAATCTCTCCCGGAGTTTGAGAGATTTGGACGTGAAAGGGTACCAGTCTTGTCGGGGATTGGGAACCCTTCGCCAGAATTTCCAAAGTTTCAGCGGGATTTCCAAAATGTTGAGAGGAACTCGAAACATGTCAACCTTGGTTTTGAGAATCTCTCCCGGAGTTTGAGAGATTTGGACGTGAAAGGGTACCAGTCTTGTCGGGGATTGGGAACCCTTCGCGAGAATGTCCAAAGTTTCAGCGGGATTTCCAAAATGTTGAGAGGAACTCGAAACATGTCAACCTCGGTTTTGAGAATCTCTCCCGGAGTTTGAGAGATTTGGACGTGAAAGGGTACCAGTCTTGTCGGGGATTGGGAACCCTTCGCCAGAATGTCCAAAGTTTCAGCGGGATTTCCAAAATGTTGAGAGGAACTCGAAACATGTCAACCTCGGTTTTGAGAATCTCTCCCGGAGTTTGAGAGATTTGGACGTGAAAGGGTACCAGTCTTGTCGGGGATTGGGAACCCTTCGCCAGAATTTCCAAAGTTTCAGCGGGATTTCCAAAATGTTGAGAGGAACTCGAAACATGTCAACCTCGGTTTTGAGAATCTCTCCCGGAGTTTGAGAGATTTGGACGTGAAAGGGTACCAGTCTTGTCGGGGATTGGGAACCCTTCGCGAGAATGTCCAAAGTTTCAGCGGGATTTCCAAAATGTTGAGAGGAACTCGAAACATGTCAACCTTTATTTTGAGAATCTCTCCCGGAGTTCGAGAGATTTGGACTTGAAAGCGTACCAGTCTTGTCGGGGATTGGGAACCCTTCGCGAGAATGTCCAAAGTTTCAGCGGGATTTCCAAAATGTTGAGAGGAACTCGAAACATGTCAACCTTGGTTTTGAGAATCTCTCCCGGAGTTTGAGAGATTTGGACGTGAAAGGGTACCAGTCTTGTCGGGGATTGGGAACCCTTCGCGAGAATGTCCAAAGTTTCAGCGGGATTTCCAAAATGTTGAGAGGAACTCGAAACATGTCAACCTTGGTTTTGAGAATCTCTCCCGGAGTTTGAGAGATTTGGACGTGAAAGGGTACCAGTTTTGTCGGGGATTGGGAACCCTTCGCCAGAATGTCCAAAGTTTCAGCGGGATTTCCAAAATGTTGAGAGGAACTCGAAACATGTCAACCTCGGTTTTGAGAATCTCTCCCGGAGTTTGAGAGATTTGGACGTGAAAGGGTACCAGTCTTGTCAGGGATTGGGAACCCTTCGCCAGAATGTCCAAAGTTTCAGCGGGATTTCCAAAATGTTGAGAGGAACTCGAAACATGTCAACCTCGGTTTTGAGAATCTCTCCCGGAGTTTGAGAGATTTGGACGTGAAAGGGTACCAGTCTTGTCGGGGATTGGGAACCCTTCGCCAGAATTTCCAAAGTTTCAGCGGGATTTCCAAAATGTTGAGAGGAACTCGAAACATGTCAACCTTGGTTTTGAGAATCTCTCCCGGAGTTTGAGAGATTTGGACGTGAAAGGGTACCAGTCTTGTCGGGGATTGGGAACCCTTCGCGAGAATGTCCAAAGTTTCAGCGGGATTTCCAAAATGTTGAGAGGAACTCGAAACATGTCAACCTCGGTTTTGAGAATCTCTCCCGGAGTTTGAGAGATTTGGACGTGAAAGGGTACCAGTCTTGTCGGGGATTGGGAACCCTTCGCGAGAATGTCCAAAGTTTCAGCGGGATTTCCAAAATGTTGAGAGGAACTCGAAACATGTCAACCTTTATTTTGAGAATCTCTCCCGGAGTTCGAGAGATTTGGACGTGAAAGCGTACCAGTCTTGTCGGGGATTGGGAACCCTTCGCGAGAATGTCCAAAGTTTCAGCGGGATTTCCAAAATGTTGAGAGGAACTCGAAACATGTCAACCTTGGTTTTGAGAATCTCTCCCGGAGTTTGAGAGATTTGGACGTGAAAGGGTACCAGTCTTGTCGGGGATTGGGAACCCTTCGCGAGAATGTCCAAAGTTTCAGCGGGATTTCCAAAATGTTGAGAGGAACTCGAATCATGTCAACCTCGGTTTTGAGAATCTCTCCCGGAGTTTGAGAGATTTGGACGTGAAAGGGTACCAGTCTTGTCGGGGATTGGGAACCCTTCGCGAGAATGTCCAAAGTTTCAGCAGGAATTCCAAAATGTTGAGAGGAACTCGAAACATGTCAACCTTGGTTTTGAGAATCTCTCCCGGAGTTTGAGAGATTTGGACGTGAAAGGGTACCAGTCTTGTCAGGGATTGGGAACCCTTCGCGAGAATGTCCAAAGTTTCAGCGGGATTTCCAAAATGTTGAGAGGAACTCGAAACATGTCAACCTTGGTTTTGAGAATCTCTCCCGGAGTTTGAGAGATTTGGACGTGAAAGGGTACCAGTCTTGTTGGGGATTGGGAACCCTTCGCGAGAATGTCCAAAGTTTCAGCGGGATTTCCAAAATGTTGAGAGGAACTCGAAACATGTCAACCTTGGTTTTGAGAATCTCTCCCGGAGTTTGAGAGATTTGGACGTGAAAGGGTACCAGTCTTGTCGGGGATTGGGAACCCTTCGCGAGAATGTCCAAAGTTTCAGCGGGATTTCCAAAATGTTGAGAGGAACTCGAAACATGTCAACCTTGGTTTTGAGAATCTCTCCCGGAGTTTGAGAGATTTGGACGTGAAAGGGTACCAGTCTTGTCGGGGATTGGGAACCCTTCGCGAGAATGTCCAAAGTTTCAGCGGGATTTCCAAAATGTTGAGAGGAACTCGAAACATGTCAACCTTGGTTTTGAGAATCTCTCCCGGAGTTTGAGAGATTTGGACGTGAAAGGGTACCAGTCTTGTCGGGGATTGGGAACCCTTCGCGAGAATGTCCAAAGTTTCAGCGGGATTTCCAAAATGTTGAGAGGAACTCGAAACATGTCAACCTTGGTTTTGAGAATCTCTCCCGGAGTTTGAGAGATTTGGACGTGAAAGGGTACCAGTCTTGTCGGGGATTGGGAACCCTTCGCGAGAATGTCCAAAGTTTCAGCGGGATTTCCAAAATGTTGAGAGGAACTCGAAACATGTCAACCTCGGTTTTGAGAATCTCTCCCGGAGTTTGAGAGATTTGGACGTGAAAGGGTACCAGTCTTGTCGGGGATTGGGAACCCTTCGCGAGAATGTCCAAAGTTTCAGCGGGATTTCCAAAATGTTGAGAGGAACTCGAAACATGTCAACCTCGGTTTTGAGAATCTCTCCCGGAGTTTGAGAGATTTGGACGTGAAAGGGTACCAGTCTTGTCGGGGATTGGGAACCCTTCGCGAGAATGTCCAAAGTTTCAGCGGGATTTCCAAAATGTTGAGAGGAACTCGAAACATGTCAACCTCGGTTTTGAGAATCTCTCCCGGAGTTTGAGAGATTTGGACGTGAAAGGGTACCAGTCTTGTCGGGGATTGGGAACCCTTCGCCAGAATGTCCAAAGTTTCAGCGGGATTTCCAAAATGTTGAGAGGAACTCGAAACATGTCAACCTTGGTTTTGAGAATCTCTCCCGGAGTTTGAGAGATTTGGACGTGAAAGGGTACCAGTCTTGTCGGGGATTGGGAACCCTTCGCGAGAATGTCCAAAGTTTCAGCGGGATTTCCAAAATGTTGAGAGGAACTCGAAACATGTCAACCTTGGTATTGAGAATCTCTCCCGGAGTTTGAGAGATTTGGACGTGAAAGGGTACCAGTCTTGTCGGGGATTGGGAACCCTTCGCGAGAATGTCCAAAGTTTCAGCGGGATTTCCAAAATGTTGAGAGGAACTCGAAACATGTCAACCTTGGTTTAGAGAATCTCTCCCGGAGTTTGAGAGATTTGGACGTGAAAGGGTACCAGTCTTGTCGGGGATTGGGAACCCTTCGCGAGAATGTCCAAAGTTTCAGCGGGATTTCCAAAATGTTGAGAGGAACTCGAAACATGTCAACCTCGGTTTTGAGAATCTCTCCCGGAGTTTGAGAGATTTGGACGTGAAAGGGTACCAGTCTTGTCGGGGATTGGGAACCCTTCGCCAGAATGTCCAAAGTTTCAGCGGGATTTCCAAAATGTTGAGAGGAACTCGAAACATGTCAACCTTGGTTTTGAGAATCTCTCCCGGAGTTTGAGAGATTTGGACGTGAAAGGGTACCAGTCTTGTCGGGGATTGGGAACCCTTCGCGAGAATGTCCAAAGTTTCAGCGGGATTTCCAAAATGTTGAGAGGAACTCGAAACATGTCAACCTTGGTTTTGAGAATCTCTCCCGGAGTTTGAGAGATTTGGACGTGAAAGGGTACCAGTCTTGTCGGGGATTGGGAACCCTTCGCGAGAATGTCCAAAGTTTCCGCGGGATTTCCAAAATGTTGAGAGGAACTCGAAACATGTCAACCTCGGTTTTGAGAATCTCTCCCGGAGTTTGAGAGATTTGGACGTGAAAGGGTACCAGTCTTGTCGGGGATTGGGAACCCTTCGCCAGAATGTCCAAAGTTTCAGCGGGATTTCCAAAATGTTGAGAGGAACTCGAAACATGTCAACCTCGGTTTTGAGAATCTCTCCCGGAGTTTGAGAGATTTGGACGTGAAAGGGTACCAGTCTTGTCGGGGATTGGGAACCCTTCGCGAGAATGTCCAAAGTTTCAGCGGGATTTCCAAAATGTTGAGAGGAACTCGAAACATGTCAACCTCGGTTTTGAGAATCTCTCCCGGAGTTTGAGAGATTTGGACGTGAAAGGGTACCAGTCTTGTCGGGGATTGGGAACCCTTCGCCAGAATGTCCAAAGTTTCAGCGGGATTTCCAAAATGTTGAGAGGAACTCGAAACATGTCAACCTTGGTTTTGAGAATCTCTCCCGGAGTTTGAGAGATTTGGACGTGAAAGGGTACCAGTCTTGTCGGGGATTGGGAACCCTTCGCGAGAATGTCCAAAGTTTCAGCGGGATTTCCAAAATGTTGAGAGGAACTCGAAACATGTCAACCTTGGTATTGAGAATCTCTCCCGGAGTTTGAGAGATTTGGACGTGAAAGGGTACCAGTCTTGTCGGGGATTGGGAACCCTTCGCGAGAATGTCCAAAGTTTCAGCGGGATTTCCAAAATGTTGAGAGGAACTCGAAACATGTCAACCTTGGTTTAGAGAATCTCTCCCGGAGTTTGAGAGATTTGGACGTGAAAGGGTACCAGTCTTGTCGGGGATTGGGAACCCTTCGCGAGAATGTCCAAAGTTTCAGCGGGATTTCCAAAATGTTGAGAGGAACTCGAAACATGTCAACCTCGGTTTTGAGAATCTCTCCCGGAGTTTGAGAGATTTGGACGTGAAAGGGTACCAGTCTTGTCGGGGATTGGGAACCCTTCGCGAGAATGTCCAAAGTTTCAGCGGGATTTCCAAAATGTTGAGAGGAACTCGAAACATGTCAACCTTGGTTTTGAGAATCTCTCCCGGAGTTTGAGAGATTTGGACGTGAAAGGGTACCAGTCTTGTCGGGGATTGGGAACCCTTCGCGAGAATGTCCAAAGTTTCAGCGGGATTTCCAAAATGTTGAGAGGAACTCGAAACATGTCAACCTTGGTTTTGAGAATCTCTCCCGGAGTTTGAGAGATTTGGACGTGAAAGGGTACCAGTCTTGTCGGGGATTGGGAACCCTTCGCGAGAATGTCCAAAGTTTCAGCGGGATTTCCAAAATGTTGAGAGGAACTCGAAACATGTCAACCTCGGTTTTGAGAATCTCTCCCGGAGTTTGAGAGATTTGGACGTGAAAGGGTACCAGTCTTGTCGGGGATTGGGAACCCTTCGCCAGAATTTCCAAAGTTTCAGCGGGATTTCCAAAATGTTGAGAGGAACTCGAAACATGTCAACCTTGGTTTTGAGAATCTCTCCCGGAGTTTGAGAGATTTGGACGTGAAAGGGTACCAGTCTTGTCGGGGATTGGGAACCCTTCGCGAGAATGTCCAAAGTTTCAGCGGGATTTCCAAAATGTTGAGAGGAACTCAAAACATGTCAACCTTGGTTTTGAGAATCTCTCCCGGAGTTTGAGAGATTTGGACGTGAAAGGGTACCAGTCTTGTCGGGGATTGGGAACCCTTCGCCAGAATGTCCAAAGTTTCAGCGGGATTTCCAAAATGTTGAGAGGAACTCGAAACATGTGAACCTTGGTTTTGAGAATCTCTCCCGGAGTTTGAGAGATTTGGACGTGAAAGGGTACCAGTCTTGTCGGGGATTGGGAACCCTTCGCGAGAATGTCCAAAGTTTCAGCGGGATTTCCAAAATGTTGAGAGGAACTCGAAACATGTCAACCTCGGTTTTGAGAATCTCTCCCGGAGTTTGAGAGATTTGGACGTGAAAGGGTACCAGTCTTGTCGGGGATTGGGAACCCTTTGCGAGAATGTCCAAAGTTTCAGCGGGATTTCCAAAATGTTGAGAGGAACTCGAAACATGTCAACCTCGGTTTTGAGAATCTCTCCCGGAGTTTGAGAGATTTGGACGTGAAAGGGTACCAGTCTTGTTGGGGATTGGGAACCCTTCGCCAGAATGTCCAAAGTTTCAGCAGGATTTCCAAAATGTTGAGAGGAACTCGAAACATGTCAACCTCGGTTTTGAGAATCTCTCCCGGAGTTTGAGAGATTTGGACGTGAAAGGGTACCAGTCTTGTCGGGGATTGGGAACCCTTCGCGAGAATGTCCAAAGTTTCAGCGGGATTTCCAAAATGTTGAGAGGAACTCGAAACATGTCAACCTTGGTTTTGAGAATCTCTCCCGGAGTTTGAGAGATTTGGACGTGAAAGGGTACCAGTCTTGTCGGGGATTGGGAACCCTTCGCGAGAATGTCCAAAGTTTCAGCGGGATTTCCAAAATGTTGAGAGGAACTCGAAACATGTCAACCTTGGTTTTGAGAATCTCTCCCGGAGTTTGAGAGATTTGGACGTGAAAGGGTACCAGTCTTGTCGGGGATTGGGAACCCTTCGCGAGAATGTCCAAAGTTTCAGCGGGATTTCCAAAATGTTGAGAGGAACTCGAAACATGTCAACCTTGGTTTTGAGAATCTCTCCCGGAGTTTGAGAGATTTGGACGTGAAAGGGTACCAGTCTTGTCGGGGATTGGGAACCCTTCGCGAGAATGTCCAAAGTTTCAGCGGGATTTCCAAAATGTTGAGAGGAACTCGAAACATGTCAACCTCGGTTTTGAGAATCTCTCCCGGAGTTCGAGAGATTTGGACGTGAAAGGGTACCAGTCTTGTCGGGGATTGGGAACCCTTCGCGAGAATGTCCAAAGTTTCAGCGGGATTTCCAAAATGTTGAGAGGAACTCGAAACATGTCAACCTCGGTTTTGAGAATCTCTCCCGGAGTTTGAGAGATTTGGACGTGAAAGGGTACCAGTCTTGTCGGGGATTGGGAACCCTTCGCGAGAATGTCCAAAGTTTCAGCGGGATTTCCAAAATGTTGAGAGGAACTCGAAACATGTCAACCTCGGTTTTGAGAATCTCTCCCGGAGTTTGAGAGATTTGGACGTGAAAGGGTACCAGTCTTGTCGGGGATTGGGAACCCTTCGCCAGAATGTCCAAAGTTTCAGCGGGATTTCCAAAATGTTGAGAGGAACTCGAAACATGTCAACCTTGGTTTTGAGAATCTCTCCCGGAGTTTGAGAGATTTGGACGTGAAAGGGTACCAGTCTTGTCGGGGATTGGGAACCCTTCGCGAGAATGTCCAAAGTTTCAGCGGGATTTCCAAAATGTTGAGAGGAACTCGAAACATGTCAACCTTGGTATTGAGAATCTCTCCCGGAGTTTGAGAGATTTGGACGTGAAAGGGTACCAGTCTTGTCGGGGATTGGGAACCCTTCGCGAGAATGTCCAAAGTTTCAGCGGGATTTCCAAAATGTTGAGAGGAACTCGAAACATGTCAACCTTGGTTTAGAGAATCTCTCCCGGAGTTTGAGAGATTTGGACGTGAAAGGGTACCAGTCTTGTCGGGGATTGGGAACCCTTCGCCAGAATGTCCAAAGTTTCAGCGGGATTTCCAAAATGTTGAGAGGAACTCGAAACATGTCAACCTCGGTTTTGAGAATCTCTCCCGGAGTTTGAGAGATTTGGACGTGAAAGGGTACCAGTCTTGTCGGGGATTGGGAACCCTTCGCGAGAATGTCCAAAGTTTCAGCGGGATTTCCAAAATGTTGAGAGGAACTCAAAACATGTCAACCTTGGTTTTGAGAATCTCTCCCGGAGTTTGAGAGATTTGGACGTGAAAGTGTACCAGTCTTGTCGGGGATTGGGAACCCTTCGCCAGAATGTCCAAAGTTTCAGCGGGATTTCCAAAATGTTGAGAGGAACTCGAAACATGTGAACCTTGGTTTTGAGAATCTCTCCCGGAGTTTGAGAGATTTGGACGTGAAAGGGTACCAGTCTTGTCGGGGATTGGGAACCCTTCGCGAGAATGTCCAAAGTTTCAGCGGGATTTCCAAAATGTTGAGAGGAACTCGAAACATGTCAACCTCGGTTTTGAGAATCTCTCCCGGAGTTTGAGAGATTTGGACGTGAAAGGGTACCAGTCTTGTCGGGGATTGGGAACCCTTTGCGAGAATGTCCAAAGTTTCAGCGGGATTTCCAAAATGTTGAGAGGAACTCGAAACATGTCAACCTCGGTTTTGAGAATCTCTCCCGGAGTTTGAGAGATTTGGACGTGAAAGGGTACCAGTCTTGTTGGGGATTGGGAACCCTTCGCGAGAATGTCCAGAGTTTCAGCGGGATTTCCAAAATGTTGAGAGGAACTCGAAACATGTCAACCTCGGTTTTGAGAATCTCTCCCGGAGTTTGAGAGATTTGGACGTGAAAGGGTACCAGTCTTGTCGGGGATTGGGAACCCTTCGCGAGAATGTCCAAAGTTTCAGCGGGATTTCCAAAATGTTGAGAGGAACTCGAAACATGTCAACCTTGGTTTTGAGAATCTCTCCCGGAGTTTGAGAGATTTGGACGTGAAAGGGTACCAGTCTTGTCGGGGATTGGGAACCCTTCGCGAGAATGTCCAAAGTTTCAGCGGGATTTCCAAAATGTTGAGAGGAACTCGAAACATGTCAACCTCGGTTTTGAGAATCTCTCCCGGAGTTTGAGAGATTTGGACGTGAAAGGGTACCAGTCTTGTCGGGGATTGGGAACCCTTCGCCAGAATGTCCAAAGTTTCAGCGGGATTTCCAAAATGTTGAGAGGAACTCGAAACATGTCAACCTTGGTTTTGAGAATCTCTCCCGGAGTTTGAGAGATTTGGACGTGAAAGGGTACCAGTCTTGTCGGGGATTGGGAACCCTTCGCGAGAATGTCCAAAGTTTCAGCGGGATTTCCAAAATGTTGAGAGGAACTCGAAACATGTCAACCTCGGTTTTGAGAATCTCTCCCGGAGTTTGAGAGATTTGGACGTGAAAGGGTACCAGTCTTGTCGGGGATTGGGAACCCTTCGCGAGAATGTCCAAAGTTTCAGCGGGATTTCCAAAATGTTGAGAGGAACTCGAAACATGTCAACCTCGGTTTTGAGAATCTCTCCCGGAGTTTGAGAGATTTGGACGTGAAAGGGTACCAGTCTTGTCGGGGATTGGGAACCCTTCGCGAGAATGTCCAAAGTTTCAGCGGGATTTCCAAAATGTTGAGAGGAACTCGAAACATGTCAACCTCGGTTTTGAGAATCTCTCCCGGAGTTTGAGAGATTTGGACGTGAAAGGGTACCAGTCTTGTCGGGGATTGGGAACCCTTCGCCAGAATGTCCAAAGTTTCAGCGGGATTTCCAAAATGTTGAGAGGAACTCGAAACATGTCAACCTCGGTTTTGAGAATCTCTCCCGGAGTTTGAGAGATTTGGACGTGAAAGGGTACCAGTCTTGTCGGGGATTGGGAACCCTTCGCGAGAATGTCCAAAGTTTCAGCGGGATTTCCAAAATGTTGAGAGGAACTCGAAACATGTCAACCTTGGTATTGAGAATCTCTCCCGGAGTTTGAGAGATTTGGACGTGAAAGGTTACCAGTCTTGTCGGGGATTGGGAACCCTTCGCGAGAATGTCCAAAGTTTCAGCGGGATTTCCAAAATGTTGAGAGGAACTCGAAACATGTCAACCTTGGTTTAGAGAATCTCTCCCGGAGTTTGAGAGATTTGGACGTGAAAGGGTACCAGTCTTGTCGGGGATTGGGAACCCTTCGCGAGAATGTCCAAAGTTTCAGCGGGATTTCCAAAATGTTGAGAGGAACTCGAAACATGTGAACCTTGGTTTTGAGAATCTCTCCCGGAGTTTGAGAGATTTGGACGTGAAAGGGTACCAGTCTTGTCGGGGATTGGGAACCCTTCGCGAGAATGTCCAAAGTTTCAGCGGGATTTCCAAAATGTTGAGAGGAACTCGAAACATGTCAACCTCGGTTTTGAGAATCTCTCCCGGAGTTTGAGAGATTTGGACGTGAAAGGGTACCAGTCTTGTCGGGGATTGGGAACCCTTTGCGAGAATGTCCAAAGTTTCAGCGGGATTTCCAAAATGTTGAGAGGAACTCGAAACATGTCAACCTCGGTTTTGAGAATCTCTCCCGGAGTTTGAGAGATTTGGACGTGAAAGGGTACCAGTCTTGTTGGGGATTGGGAACCCTTCGCGAGAATGTCCAGAGTTTCAGCGGGATTTCCAAAATGTTGAGAGGAACTCGAAACATGTCAACCTCGGTTTTGAGAATCTCTCCCGGAGTTTGAGAGATTTGGACGTGAAAGGGTACCAGTCTTGTCGGGGATTGGGAACCCTTCGCGAGAATGTCCAAAGTTTCAGCGGGATTTCCAAAATGTTGAGAGGAACTCGAAACATGTCAACCTTGGTTTTGAGAATCTCTCCCGGAGTTTGAGAGATTTGGACGTGAAAGGGTACCAGTCTTGTCGGGGATTGGGAACCCTTCGCGAGAATGTCCAAAGTTTCAGCGGGATTTCCAAAATGTTGAGAGGAACTCGAAACATGTCAACCTCGGTTTTGAGAATCTCTCCCGGAGTTTGAGAGATTTGGACGTGAAAGGGTACCAGTCTTGTCGGGGATTGGGAACCCTTCGCCAGAATGTCCAAAGTTTCAGCGGGATTTCCAAAATGTTGAGAGGAACTCGAAACATGTCAACCTTGGTTTTGAGAATCTCTCCCGGAGTTTGAGAGATTTGGACGTGAAAGGGTACCAGTCTTGTCGGGGATTGGGAACCCTTCGCGAGAATGTCCAAAGTTTCAGCGGGATTTCCAAAATGTTGAGAGGAACTCGAAACATGTCAACCTCGGTTTTGAGAATCTCTCCCGGAGTTTGAGAGATTTGGACGTGAAAGGGTACCAGTCTTGTCGGGGATTGGGAACCCTTCGCCAGAATGTCCAAAGTTTCAGCGGGATTTCCAAAATGTTGAGAGGAACTCGAAACATGTCAACCTCGGTTTTGAGAATCTCTCCCGGAGTTTGAGAGATTTGGACGTGAAAGGGTACCAGTCTTGTCGGGGATTGGGAACCCTTCGCGAGAATGTCCAAAGTTTCAGCGGGATTTCCAAAATGTTGAGAGGAACTCGAAACATGTCAACCTCGGTTTTGAGAATCTCTCCCGGAGTTTGAGAGATTTGGACGTGAAAGGGTACCAGTCTTGTCGGGGATTGGGAACCCTTCGCCAGAATGTCCAAAGTTTCAGCGGGATTTCCAAAATGTTGAGAGGAACTCGAAACATGTCAACCTCGGTTTTGAGAATCTCTCCCGGAGTTTGAGAGATTTGGACGTGAAAGGGTACCAGTCTTGTCGGGGATTGGGAACCCTTCGCGAGAATGTCCAAAGTTTCAGCGGGATTTCCAAAATGTTGAGAGGAACTCGAAACATGTCAACCTTGGTATTGAGAATCTCTCCCGGAGTTTGAGAGATTTGGACGTGAAAGGGTACCAGTCTTGTCGGGGATTGGGAACCCTTCGCGAGAATGTCCAAAGTTTCAGCGGGATTTCCAAAATGTTGAGAGGAACTCGAAACATGTCAACCTTGGTTTAGAGAATCTCTCCCGGAGTTTGAGAGATTTGGACGTGAAAGGGTACCAGTCTTGTCGGGGATTGGGAACCCTTCGCGAGAATGTCCAAAGTTTCAGCGGGATTTCCAAAATGTTGAGAGGAACTCGAAACATGTCAACCTCGGTTTTGAGAATCTCTCCCGGAGTTTGAGAGATTTGGACGTGAAAGGGTACCAGTCTTGTCGGGGATTGGGAACCCTTCGCGAGAATGTCCAAAGTTTCAGCGGGATTTCCAAAATGTTGAGAGGAACTCGAAACATGTCAACCTTGGTTTTGAGAATCTCTCCCGGAGTTTGAGAGATTTGGACGTGAAAGGGTACCAGTCTTGTCGGGGATTGGGAACCCTTCGCGAGAATGTCCAAAGTTTCAGCGGGATTTCCAAAATGTTGAGAGGAACTCGAAACATGTCAACCTTGGTTTTGAGAATCTCTCCCGGAGTTTGAGAGATTTGGACGTGAAAGGGTACCAGTCTTGTCGGGGATTGGGAACCCTTCTCGAGAATGTCCAAAGTTTCAGCGGGATTTCCAAAATGTTGAGAGGAACTCGAAACATGTCAACCTCGGTTTTGAGAATCTCTCCCGGAGTTTGAGAGATTTGGACGTGAAAGGGTACCAGTCTTGTCGGGGATTGGGAACCCTTCGCGAGAATGTCCAAAGTTTCAGAGGGATTTCCAAAATGTTGAGAGGAACTCGAAACATGTCAACCTCGGTTTTGAGAATCTCTCCCGGAGTTTGAGAGATTTGGACGTGAAAGGTTACCAGTCTTGTCGGGGATTGGGAACCCTTCGCGAGAATGTCCAAAGTTTCAGCAGGATTTCCAAAATGTTGAGAGGAACTCGAAACATGTCAACCTCGGTTTTGAGAATCTCTCCCGGAGTTTGAGAGATTTGGACGTGAAAGGGTACCAGTCTTGTCGGGGATTGGGAACCCTTCGCCACAATGTCCAAAGTTTCAGCGGGATTTCCAAATTGTTGAGAGGAACTCGAAACATGTCAACCTTGGTTTTGAGAATCTCTCCCGGAGTTTGAGAGATTTGGACGTGAAAGGGTACCAGTCTTGTCGGGGATTGGGAACCCTTCGCCAGAATGTCCAAAGTTTCAGCGGGATTTCCAAAATGTTGAGAGGAACTCGAAACATGTCAACCTCGGTTTTGAGAATCTCTCCCGGAGTTTGAGAGATTTGGACGTGAAAGGGTACCAGTCTTGTCGGGGATTGGGAACCCTTCGCGAGAATGTCCGAAGTTTCAGCAGGATTTCCAAAATGTTGAGAGGAACTCGAAACATGTCAACCTTGGTTTTGAGAATCTCTCCCGGAGTTTGAGAGATTTGGACGTGAAAGGGTACCAGTCTTGTCGGGGATTGGGAACCCTTCGCGAGAATGTCCAAAGTTTCAGCGGGATTTCCAAAATGTTGAGAGGAACTCGAAACATGTCAACCTCGGTTTTGAGAATCTCTCCCGGAGTTTGAGAGATTTGGACGTGAAAGGGTACCAGTCTTGTCGGGGATTGGGAACCCTTCGCGAGAATGTCCAAAGTTTCAGAGGGATTTCCAAAATGTTGAGAGGAACTCGAAACATGTCAACCTCGGTTTTGAGAATCTCTCCCGGAGTTTGAGAGATTTGGACGTGAAAGGTTACCAGTCTTGTCGGGGATTGGGAACCCTTCGCGAGAATGTCCAAAGTTTCAGCGGGATTTCCAAAATGTTGAGAGGAACTCGAAACATGTCAACCTTGGTTTTGAGAATCTCTCCCGGAGTTTGAGAGATTTGGACGTGAAAGGGTACCAGTCTTGTCGGGGATTGGGAACCCTTCTCGAGAATGTCCAAAGTTTCAGCGGGATTTCCAAAATGTTGAGAGGAACTCGAAACATGTCAACCTCGGTTTTGAGAATCTCTCCCGGAGTTTGAGAGATTTGGACGTGAAAGGGTAACAGTCTTGTCGGGGATTGGGAACCCTTCGCGAGAATGTCCAAAGTTTCAGCGGGATTTCCAAAATGTTGAGAGGAACTCGAAACATGTCAACCTCGGTTTTGAGAATCTCTCCCGGAGTTTGAGAGATTTGGACGTGAAAGGGTACCAGTCTTGTCGGGGATTGGGAACCCTTCGCGAGAATGTCCAAAGTTTCAGAGGGATTTCCAAAATGTTGAGAGGAACTCGAAACATGTCAACCTCGGTTTTGAGAATCTCTCCCGGAGTTTGAGAGATTTGGACGTGAAAGGTTACCAGTCTTGTCGGGGATTGGGAACCCTTCGCGAGAATGTCCAAAGTTTCAGCAGGATTTCCAAAATGTTGAGAGGAACTCGAAACATGTCAACCTTGGTTTTGAGAATCTCTCCCGGAGTTTGAGAGATTTGGACGTGAAAGGGTACCAGTCTTGTCGGGGATTGGGAACCCTTCGCCACAATGTCCAAAGTTTCAGCGGGATTTCCAAATTGTTGAGAGGAACTCGAAACATGTCAACCTTGGTTTTGAGAATCTCTCCCGGAGTTTGAGAGATTTGGACGTGAAAGGGTACCAGTCTTGTCGGGGATTGGGAACCCTTCGCCAGAATGTCCAAAGTTTCAGCGGGATTTCCAAAATGTTGAGAGGAACTCGAAACATGTCAACCTCGGTTTTGAGAATCTCTCCCGGAGTTTGCGAGATTTGGACGTGAAAGGGTACCAGTCTTGTCAGGGATTGGGAACCCTTCGCGAGAATGTCCAAAGTTTCAGCAGGGTTTCCAAAATGTTGAGAGGAACTCGAAACATGTCAACCTCGGTTTTGAGAATCTCTCCCGGAGTTTGAGAGATTTGGACGTGAAAGGGTACCAGTCTTGTCGGGGATTGGGAACCCTTCGCCAGAATGTCCAAAGTTTCAGCGGGATTTCCAAAATGTTGAGAGGAACTCGAATCATGTCAACCTTGGTTTTGAGAATCTCTCCCGGAGTTTGAGAGATTTGGACGTGAAAGGTTACCAGTCTTGTCGGGGATTGGGAACCCTTCGCGAGAATGTCCAAAGTTTCAGCAGGATTTCCAAAATGTTGAGAGGAACTCGAAACATGTCAACCTTGGTTTTGAGAATCTCTCCCGGAGTTTGAGAGATTTGGACGTGAAAGGGTACCAGTCTTGTCGGGGATTGGGAACCCTTCGCGAGAATGTCCAAAGTGTCAGCGGGATTTCCAAAATGTTGAGAGGAACTCGAAACATGTCAACCTTGGTTTTGAGAATCTCTCCCGGAGTTTGAGAGATTTGGACGTGAAAGGGTACCAGTCTTGTCGGGGATTGGGAACCCTTCGCCAGAATGTCCAAAGTTTCAGCGGGATTTCCAAAATGTTGAGAGGAACTCGAAACATGTCAACCTCGGTTTTGAGAATCTCTCCCGGAGTTTGAGAGATTTGGACGTGAAAGGGTACCAGTCTTGTCGGGGATTGGGAACCCTTCGCCAGAATGTCCAAAGTTTCAGCGGGATTTCCAAAATGTTGAGAGGAACTCGAAACATGTCAACCTCGGTTTTGAGAATCTCTCCCGGAGTTTGAGAGATTTGGACGTGAAAGGGTACCAGTCTTGTCGGGGATTGGGAACCCTTTGCGAGAATGTCCAAAGTTTCAGCGGGATTTCCAAAATGTTGAGAGGAACTCGAAACATGTCAACCTCGGTTTTGAGAATCTCTCCCGGAGTTTGAGAGATTTGGACGTGAAAGGGTACCAGTCTTGTTGGGGATTGGGAACCCTTCGCGAGAATGTCCAAAGTTTCAGCAGGATTTCCAAAATGTTGAGAGGAACTCGAAACATGTCAACCTCGGTTTTGAGAATCTCTCCCGGAGTTTGAGAGATTTGGACGTGAAAGGGTACCAGTCTTGTCGGGGATTGGGAACCCTTCGCGAGAATGTCCAAAGTTTCAGCGGGATTTCCAAAATGTTGAGAGGAACTCGAAACATGTCAACCTTGGTTTTGAGAATCTCTCCCGGAGTTTGAGAGATTTGGACGTGAAAGGGTACCAGTCTTGTCGGGGATTGGGAACCCTTCGCGAGAATGTCCAAAGTTTCAGCGGGATTTCCAAAATGTTGAGAGGAACTCGAAACATGTCAACCTTGGTTTTGAGAATCTCTCCCGGAGTTTGAGAGATTTGGACGTGAAAGGGTACCAGTCTTGTCGGGGATTGGGAACCCTTCGCGAGAATGTCCAAAGTTTCAGCGGGATTTCCAAAATGTTGAGAGGAACTCGAAACATGTCAACCTTGGTTTTGAGAATCTCTCCCGGAGTTTGAGAGATTTGGACGTGAAAGGGTACCAGTCTTGTCGGGGATTGGGAACCCTTCGCGAGAATGTCCAAAGTTTCAGCGGGATTTCCAAAATGTTGAGAGGAACTCGAAACATGTCAACCTCGGTTTTGAGAATCTCTCCCGGAGTTCGAGAGATTTGGACGTGAAAGGGTACCAGTCTTGTCGGGGATTGGGAACCCTTCGCGAGAATGTCCAAAGTTTCAGCGGGATTTCCAAAATGTTGAGAGGAACTCGAAACATGTCAACCTCGGTTTTGAGAATCTCTCCCGGAGTTTGAGAGATTTGGACGTGAAAGGGTACCAGTCTTGTCGGGGATTGGGAACCCTTCGCGAGAATGTCCAAAGTTTCAGCGGGATTTCCAAAATGTTGAGAGGAACTCGAAACATGTCAACCTCGGTTTTGAGAATCTCTCCCGGAGTTTGAGAGATTTGGACGTGAAAGGGTACCAGTCTTGTCGGGGATTGGGAACCCTTCGCCAGAATGTCCAAAGTTTCAGCGGGATTTCCAAAATGTTGAGAGGAACTCGAAACATGTCAACCTTGGTTTTGAGAATCTCTCCCGGAGTTTGAGAGATTTGGACGTGAAAGGGTACCAGTCTTGTCGGGGATTGGGAACCCTTCGCCAGAATGTCCAAAGTTTCAGCGGGATTTCCAAAATGTTGAGAGGAACTCGAAACATGTGAACCTTGGTTTTGAGAATCTCTCCCGGAGTTTGAGAGATTTGGACGTGAAAGGGTACCAGTCTTGTCGGGGATTGGGAACCCTTCGCGAGAATGTCCAAAGTTTCAGCGGGATTTCCAAAATGTTGAGAGGAACTCGAAACATGTCAACCTCGGTTTTGAGAATCTCTCCCGGAGTTTGAGAGATTTGGACGTGAAAGGGTACCAGTCTTGTCGGGGATTGGGAACCCTTTGCGAGAATGTCCAAAGTTTCAGCGGGATTTCCAAAATGTTGAGAGGAACTCGAAACATGTCAACCTCGGTTTTGAGAATCTCTCCCGGAGTTTGAGAGATTTGGACGTGAAAGGGTACCAGTCTTGTCGGGGATTGGGAACCCTTCGCGAGAATGTCCAAAGTTTCAGCGGGATTTCCAAAATGTTGAGAGGAACTCGAAACATGTCAACCTTGGTTTTGAGAATCTCTCCCGGAGTTTGAGAGATTTGGACGTGAAAGGGTACCAGTCTTGTCGGGGATTGGGAACCCTTCGCGAGAATGTCCAAAGTTTCAGCGGGATTTCCAAAATGTTGAGAGGAACTCGAAACATGTCAACCTCGGTTTTGAGAATCTCTCCCGGAGTTTGAGAGATTTGGACGTGAAAGGGTACCAGTCTTGTCGGGGATTGGGAACCCTTCGCCAGAATGTCCAAAGTTTCAGCGGGATTTCCAAAATGTTGAGAGGAACTCGAAACATGTCAACCTTGGTTTTGAGAATCTCTCCCGGAGTTTGAGAGATTTGGACGTGAAAGGGTACCAGTCTTGTCGGGGATTGGGAACCCTTCGCGAGAATGTCCAAAGTTTCAGCGGGATTTCCAAAATGTTGAGAGGAACTCGAAACATGTCAACCTCGGTTTTGAGAATCTCTCCCGGAGTTTGAGAGATTTGGACGTGAAAGGGTACCAGTCTTGTCGGGGATTGGGAACCCTTCGCGAGAATGTCCAAAGTTTCAGCGGGATTTCCAAAATGTTGAGAGGAACTCGAAACATGTCAACCTCGGTTTTGAGAATCTCTCCCGGAGTTTGAGAGATTTGGACGTGAAAGGGTACCAGTCTTGTCGGGGATTGGGAACCCTTCGCGAGAATGTCCAAAGTTTCAGCGGGATTTCCAAAATGTTGAGAGGAACTCGAAACATGTCAACCTCGGTTTTGAGAATCTCTCCCGGAGTTTGAGAGATTTGGACGTGAAAGGGTACCAGTCTTGTCGGGGATTGGGAACCCTTCGCCAGAATGTCCAAAGTTTCAGCGGGATTTCCAAAATGTTGAGAGGAACTCGAAACATGTCAACCTCGGTTTTGAGAATCTCTCCCGGAGTTTGAGAGATTTGGACGTGAAAGGGTACCAGTCTTGTCGGGGATTGGGAACCCTTCGCGAGAATGTCCAAAGTTTCAGCGGGATTTCCAAAATGTTGAGAGGAACTCGAAACATGTCAACCTTGGTATTGAGAATCTCTCCCGGAGTTTGAGAGATTTGGACGTGAAAGGGTACCAGTCTTGTCGGGGATTGGGAACCCTTCGCGAGAATGTCCAAAGTTTCAGCGGGATTTCCAAAATGTTGAGAGGAACTCGAAACATGTCAACCTTGGTTTAGAGAATCTCTCCCGGAGTTTGAGAGATTTGGACGTGAAAGGGTACCAGTCTTGTCGGGGATTGGGAACCCTTCGCGAGAATGTCCAAAGTTTCAGCGGGATTTCCAAAATGTTGAGAGGAACTCGAAACATGTCAACCTTGGTTTTGAGAATCTCTCCCGGAGTTTGAGAGATTTGGACGTGAAAGGGTACCAGTCTTGTCGGGGATTGGGAACCCTTCGCGAGAATGTCCAAAGTTTCAGCGGGATTTCCAAAATGTTGAGAGGAACTCGAAACATGTCAACCTTGGTTTTGAGAATCTCTCCCGGAGTTTGAGAGATTTGGACGTGAAAGGGTACCAGTCTTGTCGGGGATTGGGAACCCTTCGCGAGAATGTCCAAAGTTTCAGCGGGATTTCCAAAATGTTGAGAGGAACTCGAAACATGTCAACCTTGGTTTTGAGAATCTCTCCCGGAGTTTGAGAGATTTGGACGTGAAAGGGTACCAGTCTTGTCGGGGATTGGGAACCCTTCTCGAGAATGTCCAAAGTTTCAGCGGGATTTCCAAAATGTTGAGAGGAACTCGAAACATGTCAACCTCGGTTTTGAGAATCTCTCCCGGAGTTTGAGAGATTTGGACGTGAAAGGGTACCAGTCTTGTCGGGGATTGGGAACCCTTCGCGAGAATGTCCAAAGTTTCAGAGGGATTTCCAAAATGTTGAGAGGAACTCGAAACATGTCAACCTCGGTTTTGAGAATCTCTCCCGGAGTTTGAGAGATTTGGACGTGAAAGGTTACCAGTCTTGTCGGGGATTGGGAACCCTTCGCGAGAATGTCCAAAGTTTCAGCAGGATTTCCAAAATGTTGAGAGGAACTCGAAACATGTCAACCTCGGTTTTGAGAATCTCTCCCGGAGTTTGAGAGATTTGGACGTGAAAGGGTACCAGTCTTGTCGGGGATTGGGAACCCTTCGCCACAATGTCCAAAGTTTCAGCGGGATTTCCAAATTGTTGAGAGGAACTCGAAACATGTCAACCTTGGTTTTGAGAATCTCTCCCGGAGTTTGAGAGATTTGGACGTGAAAGGGTACCAGTCTTGTCGGGGATTGGGAACCCTTCGCCAGAATGTCCAAAGTTTCAGCGGGATTTCCAAAATGTTGAGAGGAACTCGAAACATGTCAACCTTGGTTTTGAGAATCTCTCCCGGAGTTTGAGAGATTTGGACGTGAAAGGGTACCAGTCTTGTCGGGGATTGGGAACCCTTCGCGAGAATGTCCGAAGTTTCAGCAGGATTTCCAAAATGTTGAGAGGAACTCGAAACATGTCAACCTTGGTTTTGAGAATCTCTCCCGGAGTTTGAGAGATTTGGACGTGAAAGGGTACCAGTCTTGTCGGGGATTGGGAACCCTTCGCGAGAATGTCCAAAGTTTCAGCGGGATTTCCAAAATGTTGAGAGGAACTCGAAACATGTCAACCTTGGTTTTGAGAATCTCTCCCGGAGTTTGAGAGATTTGGACGTGAAAGGGTACCAGTCTTGTCGGGGATTGGGAACCCTTCGCGAGAATGTCCAAAGTTTCAGCGGGATTTCCAAAATGTTGAGAGGAACTCGAAACATGTCAACCTTGGTTTTGAGAATCTCTCCCGGAGTTTGAGAGATTTGGACGTGAAAGGGTACCAGTCTTGTCGGGGATTGGGAACCCTTCGCGAGAATGTCCAAAGTTTCAGCGGGATTTCCAAAATGTTGAGAGGAACTCGAAACATGTCAACCTTGGTTTTGAGAATCTCTCCCGGAGTTTGAGAGATTTGGACGTGAAAGGGTACCAGTCTTGTCGGGGATTGGGAACCCTTCTCGAGAATGTCCAAAGTTTCAGCGGGATTTCCAAAATGTTGAGAGGAACTCGAAACATGTCAACCTCGGTTTTGAGAATCTCTCCCGGAGTTTGAGAGATTTGGACGTGAAAGGGTACCAGTCTTGTCGGGGATTGGGAACCCTTCGCGAGAATGTCCAAAGTTTCAGAGGGATTTCCAAAATGTTGAGAGGAACTCGAAACATGTCAACCTCGGTTTTGAGAATCTCTCCCGGAGTTTGAGAGATTTGGACGTGAAAGGTTACCAGTCTTGTCGGGGATTGGGAACCCTTCGCGAGAATGTCCAAAGTTTCAGCAGGATTTCCAAAATGTTGAGAGGAACTCGAAACATGTCAACCTCGGTTTTGAGAATCTCTCCCGGAGTTTGAGAGATTTGGACGTGAAAGGGTACCAGTCTTGTCGGGGATTGGGAACCCTTCGCCACAATGTCCAAAGTTTCAGCGGGATTTCCAAATTGTTGAGAGGAACTCGAAACATGTCAACCTTGGTTTTGAGAATCTCTCCCGGAGTTTGAGAGATTTGGACGTGAAAGGGTACCAGTCTTGTCGGGGATTGGGAACCCTTCGCCAGAATGTCCAAAGTTTCAGCGGGATTTCCAAAATGTTGAGAGGAACTCGAAACATGTCAACCTTGGTTTTGAGAATCTCTCCCGGAGTTTGAGAGATTTGGACGTGAAAGGGTACCAGTCTTGTCGGGGATTGGGAACCCTTCGCGAGAATGTCCGAA
Organism: Streptopelia decaocto; assembly: GCF_964273445.1. NCBI lineage: Eukaryota > Metazoa > Chordata > Aves > Columbiformes > Columbidae > Streptopelia > Streptopelia decaocto. The sequence continues at coordinate 402,643 of NW_028117226.1, read as the reverse complement.
GTTTCAGCAGGATTTCCAAAATGTTGAGAGGAACTCGAAACATGTCAACCTTGGTTTTGAGAATCTCTCCCGGAGTTTGAGAGATTTGGACGTGAAAGGGTACCAGTCTTGTCGGGGATTGGGAACCCTTCGCGAGAATGTCCAAAGTTTCAGCGGGATTTCCAAAATGTTGAGAGGAACTCGAAACATGTCAACCTCGGTTTTGAGAATCTCTCCCGGAGTTTGAGAGATTTGGACGTGAAAGGGTACCAGTCTTGTCGGGGATTGGGAACCCTTCGCGAGAATGTCCAAAGTTTCAGAGGGATTTCCAAAATGTTGAGAGGAACTCGAAACATGTCAACCTCGGTTTTGAGAATCTCTCCCGGAGTTTGAGAGATTTGGACGTGAAAGGTTACCAGTCTTGTCGGGGATTGGGAACCCTTCGCGAGAATGTCCAAAGTTTCAGCGGGATTTCCAAAATGTTGAGAGGAACTCGAAACATGTCAACCTTGGTTTTGAGAATCTCTCCCGGAGTTTGAGAGATTTGGACGTGAAAGGGTACCAGTCTTGTCGGGGATTGGGAACCCTTCTCGAGAATGTCCAAAGTTTCAGCGGGATTTCCAAAATGTTGAGAGGAACTCGAAACATGTCAACCTCGGTTTTGAGAATCTCTCCCGGAGTTTGAGAGATTTGGACGTGAAAGGGTAACAGTCTTGTCGGGGATTGGGAACCCTTCGCGAGAATGTCCAAAGTTTCAGCGGGATTTCCAAAATGTTGAGAGGAACTCGAAACATGTCAACCTCGGTTTTGAGAATCTCTCCCGGAGTTTGAGAGATTTGGACGTGAAAGGGTACCAGTCTTGTCGGGGATTGGGAACCCTTCGCGAGAATGTCCAAAGTTTCAGAGGGATTTCCAAAATGTTGAGAGGAACTCGAAACATGTCAACCTCGGTTTTGAGAATCTCTCCCGGAGTTTGAGAGATTTGGACGTGAAAGGTTACCAGTCTTGTCGGGGATTGGGAACCCTTCGCGAGAATGTCCAAAGTTTCAGCAGGATTTCCAAAATGTTGAGAGGAACTCGAAACATGTCAACCTTGGTTTTGAGAATCTCTCCCGGAGTTTGAGAGATTTGGACGTGAAAGGGTACCAGTCTTGTCGGGGATTGGGAACCCTTCGCCACAATGTCCAAAGTTTCAGCGGGATTTCCAAATTGTTGAGAGGAACTCGAAACATGTCAACCTTGGTTTTGAGAATCTCTCCCGGAGTTTGAGAGATTTGGACGTGAAAGGGTACCAGTCTTGTCGGGGATTGGGAACCCTTCGCCAGAATGTCCAAAGTTTCAGCGGGATTTCCAAAATGTTGAGAGGAACTCGAAACATGTCAACCTCGGTTTTGAGAATCTCTCCCGGAGTTTGCGAGATTTGGACGTGAAAGGGTACCAGTCTTTTCAGGGATTGGGAACCCTTCGCGAGAATGTCCAAAGTTTCAGCAGGGTTTCCAAAATGTTGAGAGGAACTCGAAACATGTCAACCTCGGTTTTGAGAATCTCTCCCGGAGTTTGAGAGATTTGGACGTGAAAGGGTACCAGTCTTGTCGGGGATTGGGAACCCTTCGCCAGAATGTCCAAAGTTTCAGCGGGATTTCCAAAATGTTGAGAGGAACTCGAATCATGTCAACCTTGGTTTTGAGAATCTCTCCCGGAGTTTGAGAGATTTGGACGTGAAAGGTTACCAGTCTTGTCGGGGATTGGGAACCCTTCGCGAGAATGTCCAAAGTTTCAGCAGGATTTCCAAAATGTTGAGAGGAACTCGAAACATGTCAACCTTGGTTTTGAGAATCTCTCCCGGAGTTTGAGAGATTTGGACGTGAAAGGGTACCAGTCTTGTCGGGGATTGGGAACCCTTCGCGAGAATGTCCAAAGTGTCAGCGGGATTTCCAAAATGTTGAGAGGAACTCGAAACATGTCAACCTTGGTTTTGAGAATCTCTCCCGGAGTTTGAGAGATTTGGACGTGAAAGGGTACCAGTCTTGTCGGGGATTGGGAACCCTTCGCCAGAATGTCCAAAGTTTCAGCGGGATTTCCAAAATGTTGAGAGGAACTCGAAACATGTCAACCTCGGTTTTGAGAATCTCTCCCGGAGTTTGAGAGATTTGGACGTGAAAGGGTACCAGTCTTGTCGGGGATTGGGAACCCTTCGCCAGAATGTCCAAAGTTTCAGCGGGATTTCCAAAATGTTGAGAGGAACTCGAAACATGTCAACCTTGGTTTTGAGAATCTCTCCCGGAGTTTGAGAGATTTGGACGTGAAAGGGTACCAGTCTTGTCGGGGATTGGGAACCCTTCTCGAGAATGTCCAAAGTTTCAGCGGGATTTCCAAAATGTTGAGAGGAACTCGAAACATGTCAACCTCGGTTTTGAGAATCTCTCCCGGAGTTTGAGAGATTTGGACGTGAAAGGGTACCAGTCTTGTCGGGGATTGGGAACCCTTCTCGAGAATGTCCAAAGTTTCAGCGGGATTTCCAAAATGTTGAGAGGAACTCGAAACATGTCAACCTCGGTTTTGAGAATCTCTCCCGGAGTTTGAGAGATTTGGACGTGAAAGGGTACCAGTCTTGTCGGGGATTGGGAACCCTTCGCGAGAATGTCCAAAGTTTCAGAGGGATTTCCAAAATGTTGAGAGGAACTCGAAACATGTCAACCTCGGTTTTGAGAATCTCTCCCGGAGTTTGAGAGATTTGGACGTGAAAGGTTACCAGTCTTGTCGGGGATTGGGAACCCTTCGCGAGAATGTCCAAAGTTTCAGCAGGATTTCCAAAATGTTGAGAGGAACTCGAAACATGTCAACCTCGGTTTTGAGAATCTCTCCCGGAGTTTGAGAGATTTGGACGTGAAAGGGTACCAGTCTTGTCGGGGATTGGGAACCCTTCGCGAGAATGTCCGAAGTTTCAGCAGGATTTCCAAAATGTTGAGAGGAACTCGAAACATGTCAACCTTGGTTTTGAGAATCTCTCCCGGAGTTTGAGAGATTTGGACGTGAAAGGGTACCAGTCTTGTCGGGGATTGGGAACCCTTCGCGAGAATGTCCAAAGTTTCAGCGGGATTTCCAAAATGTTGAGAGGAACTCGAAACATGTCAACCTCGGTTTTGAGAATCTCTCCCGGAGTTTGAGAGATTTGGACGTGAAAGGGTACCAGTCTTGTCGGGGATTGGGAACCCTTCGCGAGAATGTCCAAAGTTTCAGCGGGATTTCCAAAATGTTGAGAGGAACTCGAAACATGTCAACCTCGGTTTTGAGAATCTCTCCCGGAGTTTGAGAGATTTGGACGTGAAAGGGTACCAGTCTTGTCGGGGATTGGGAACCCTTCGCGAGAATGTCCAAAGTTTCAGCGGGATTTCCAAAATGTTGAGAGGAACTCGAAACATGTCAACCTTGGTTTTGAGAATCTCTCCCGGAGTTTGAGAGATTTGGACGTGAAAGGGTACCAGTCTTGTCGGGGATTGGGAACCCTTCGCCAGAATGTCCAAAGTTTCAGCGGGATTTCCAAAATGTTGAGAGGAACTCGAAACATGTCAACCTCGGTTTTGAGAATCTCTCCCGGAGTTTGAGAGATTTGGACGTGAAAGGTTACCAGTCTTGTCGGGGATTGGGAAACCTTCGCGAGAATGTCCAAAGTTTCAGCAGGATTTCCAAAATGTTGAGAGGAACTCGAAACATGTCAACCTTGGTTTTGAGAATCTCTCCCGGAGTTTGAGAGATTTGGACGTGAAAGGGTACCAGTCTTGTCGGGGATTGGGAACCCTTCGCGAGAATGTCCAAAGTTTCAGCGGGATTTCCAAAATGTTGAGAGGAACTCGAAACATGTCAACCTTGGTTTTGAGAATCTCTCCCGGAGTTTGAGAGATTTGGACGTGAAAGGGTACCAGTCTTGTCGGGGATTGGGAACCCTTCGCCAGAATGTCCAAAGTTTCAGCGGGATTTCCAAAATGTTGAGAGGAACTCGAAACATGTCAACCTCGGTTTTGAGAATCTCTCCCGGAGTTTGAGAGATTTGGACGTGAAAGGGTACCAGTCTTGTCGGGGATTGGGAACCCTTCGCGAGAATGTCCAAAGTTTCAGTGGGATTTCCAAAATGTTGAGAGGAACTCGAAACATGTCAACCTCGGTTTTGAGAATCTCTCCCGGAGTTTGAGAGATTTGGACGTGAAAGGGTACCAGTCTTGTCGGGGATTGGGAACCCTTCGCGAGAATGTCCAAAGTTTCAGCGGGATTTCCAAAATGTTGAGAGGAACTCGAAACATGTCAACCTCGGTTTAGAGAATCTCTCCCGGAGTTTGAGAGATTTGGACGTGAAAGGGTACCAGTCTTGTCGGGGATTGGGAACCCTTCGCGAGAATGTCCAAAGTTTCAGCGGGATTTCCAAAATGTTGAGAGGAACTCGAAACATGTCAACCTCGGTTTTGAGAATCTCTCCCGGAGTTTGAGAGATTTGGACGTGAAAGGGTACCAGTCTTGTCGGGGATTGGGAACCCTTCGCCAGAATGTCCAAAGTTTCAGCGGGATTTCCAAAATGTTGAGAGGAACTCGAAACATGTCAACCTCGGTTTTGAGAATCTCTCCCGGAGTTTGAGAGATTTGGACGTGAAAGGTTACCAGTCTTGTCGGGGATTGGGAAACCTTCGCGAGAATGTCCAAAGTTTCAGCAGGATTTCAAAAATGTTGAGAGGAACTCGAAACATGTCAACCTTGGTTTTGAGAATCTCTCCCGGAGTTTGAGAGATTTGGACGTGAAAGGGTACCAGTCTTGTCGGGGATTGGGAACCCTTCGCGAGAATGTCCAAAGTTTCAGCGGGATTTCCAAAATGTTGAGAGGAACTCGAAACATGTCAACCTTGGTTTTGAGAATCTCTCCCGGAGTTTGAGAGATTTGGACGTGAAAGGGTACCAGTCTTGTCGGGGATTGGGAACCCTTCGCGAGAATGTCCAAAGTTTCAGCGGGATTTCCAAAATGTTGAGAGGAACTCGAAACATGTCAACCTCGGTTTTGAGAATCTCTCCCGGAGTTTGAGAGATTTGGACGTGAAAGGGTACCAGTCTTGTCGGGGATTGGGAACCCTTCGCGAGAATGTCCAAAGTTTCAGCGGGATTTCCAAAATGTTGAGAGGAACTCGAAACATGTCAACCTCGGTTTTGAGAATCTCTCCCGGAGTTTGAGAGATTTGGACGTGAAAGGGTACCAGTCTTGTCGGGGATTGGGAACCCTTCGCGAGAATGTCCAAAGTTTCAGCGGGATTTCCAAAATGTTGAGAGGAACTCGAAACATGTCAACCTCGGTTTAGAGAATCTCTCCCGGAGTTTGAGAGATTTGGACGTGAAAGGGTACCAGTCTTGTCGGGGATTGGGAACCCTTCGCCAGAATGTCCAAAGTTTCAGCGGGATTTCCAAAATGTTGAGAGGAACTCGAAACATGTCAACCTTGGTTTTGAGAATCTCTCCCGGAGTTTGAGAGATTTGGACGTGAAAGGGTACCAGTCTTGTCGGGGATTGGGAACCCTTCGCCAGAATGTCCAAAGTTTCAGCAGGATTTCCAAAATGTTGAGAGGAACTCGAAACATGTCAACCTTGGTTTTGAGAATCTCTCCCGGAGTTTGAGAGATTTGGACGTGAAAGGGTACCAGTCTTGTCGGGGATTGGGAACCCTTCTCGAGAATGTCCAAAGTTTCAGCGGGATTTCCAAAATGTTGAGAGGAACTCGAAACATGTCAACCTTGGTTTTGAGAATCTCTCCCGGATTTTGAGAGATTTGGACGTGAAAGGGTACCAGTCTTGTCGGGGATTGGGAACCCTTCGCGAGAATGTCCAAAGTTTCAGCGGGATTTCCAAAATGTTGAGAGGAACTCGAAACATGTCAACCTTGGTTTTGAGAATCTCTCCCGGAGTTTGAGAGATTTGGACGTGAAAGGGTACCAGTCTTGTCGGGGATTGGGAACCCTTCGCCAGAATGTCCAAAGTTTCAGCGGGATTTCCAAAATGTTGAGAGGAACTCGAATCATGTCAACCTTGGTTTTGAGAATCTCTCCCGGAGTTTGAGAGATTTGGACGTGAAAGGTTACCAGTCTTGTCGGGGATTGGGAACCCTTCGCGAGAATGTCCAAAGTTTCAGCAGGATTTCCAAAATGTTGAGAGGAACTCGAAACATGTCAACCTTGGTTTTGAGAATCTCTCCCGGAGTTTGAGAGATTTGGACGTGAAAGGGTACCAGTCTTGTCGGGGATTGGGAACCCTTCGCGAGAATGTCCAAAGTGTCAGCGGGATTTCCAAAATGTTGAGAGGAACTCGAAACATGTCAACCTTGGTTTTGAGAATCTCTCCCGGAGTTTGAGAGATTTGGACGTGAAAGGGTACCAGTCTTGTCGGGGATTGGGAACCCTTCGCCAGAATGTCCAAAGTTTCAGCGGGATTTCCAAAATGTTGAGAGGAACTCGAAACATGTCAACCTCGGTTTAGAGAATCTCTCCCGGAGTTTGAGAGATTTGGACGTGAAAGGGTACCAGTCTTGTCGGGGAATGGGAACCCTTCGCGAGAATGTCCAAAGTTTCAGCGGGATTTCCAAAATGTTGAGAGGAACTCGAAACATGTCAACCTCGGTTTTGAGAATCTCTCCCGGAGTTTGAGAGATTTGGACGTGAAAGGGTACCAGTCTTGTCGGGGATTGGGAACCCTTCGCCAGAATGTCCAAAGTTTCAGCGGGATTTCCAAAATGTTGAGAGGAACTCGAATCATGTCAACCTTGGTTTTGAGAATCTCTCCCGGAGTTTGAGAGATTTGGACGTGAAAGGGTACCAGTCTTGTCGGGGATTGGGAACCCTTCTCGAGAATGTCCAAAGTTTCAGCGGGATTTCCAAAATGTTGAGAGGAACTCGAAACATGTCAACCTTGGTTTTGTGAATCTCTCCCTGAGTTTGAGAGATTTGGACGTGAAAGGGTACCAGTCTTGTCGGGGATTGGGAACCCTTCGCGAGAATGTCCAAAGTTTCAGCGGGATTTCCAAAATGTTGAGAGGAACTCAAAACATGTCAACCTTGGTTTTGAGAATCTCTCCCGGAGTTTGAGAGATTTGGACGTGAAAGGGTACCAGTCTTGTCGGGGATTGGGAACCCTTCGCGAGAATGTCCAAAGTTTCATCAGGATTTCCAAAATGTTGAGAGGAACTCGAAACATGTCAACCTTGGTTTTGAGAATCTCTCCCGGAGTTTGAGAGATTTGGACGTGAAAGGGTACCAGTCTTGTCGGGGATTGGGAACCCTTCGCCAGAATGTCCAAAGTTTCAGCGGGATTTCCAAAATGTTGAGAGGAACTCGAATCATGTCAACCTTGGTTTTGAGAATCTCTCCCGGAGTTTGAGAGATTTGGACGTGAAAGGTTACCAGTCTTGTCGGGGTTTGGGAACCCTTCGCCAGAATATCCAAAGTTTCAGCAGGATTTCCAAAATGTTGAGAGGAACTCGAAACATGTCAACCTTGGTTTTGAGAATCTCTCCCGGAGTTTGAGAGATTTGGACGTGAAAGGGTACCAGTCTTGTCGGGGATTGGGAACCCTTCGCGAGAATGTCCAAAGTTTCAGCGGGATTTCCAAATTGTTGAGAGGAACTCGAAACATGTCAACCTTGGTTTTGAGAATCTCTCCCGGAGTTTGAGAGATTTGGACGTGAAAGGGTACCAGTCTTGTCGGGGATTGGGAACCCTTCGCAAGAATGTCCAAAGTTTCAGCGGGATTTCCAAAATGTTGAGAGGAACTCGAAACATGTCAACCTCGGTTTTGAGAATCTCTCCCGGAGTTTGAGAGATTTGGACGTGAAAGGGTACCAGTCTTGTCGGGGATTGGGAACCCTTCTCGAGAATGTCCAAAGTTTCAGCGGGATTTCCAAAATGTTGAGAGGAACTCGAAACATGTCAACCTCGGTTTTGAGAATCTCTCCGGGAGTTTGAGAGATTTGGACGTGAAAGGGTACCAGTCTTGTCGGGGATTGGGAACCCTTCGCGAGAATGTCCAAAGTTTCAGCGGGATTTCCAAAATGTTGAGAGGAACTCGAAACATGTCAACCTCGGTTTTGAGAATCTCTCCCGGAGTTTGAGAGATTTGGACGTGAAAGGGTACCAGTCTTGTCGGGGATTGGGAACCCTTCGCCAGAATGTCCCAAGTTTCAGCGGGATTTCCAAAATGTTGAGAGGAACTCGAATCATGTCAACCTTGGTTTTGAGAATCTCTCCCGGAGTTTGAGAGATTTGGACGTGAAAGGTTACCAGTCTTGTCGGGGATTGGGAACCCTTCGCGAGAATGTCCAAAGTTTCAGCAGGATTTCCAAAATGTTGAGAGGAACTCGAAACATGTCAACCTTGGTTTTGAGAATCTCTCCCGGAGTTTGAGAGATTTGGACGTGAAAGGGTACCAGTCTTGTCGGGGATTGGGAACCCTTCGCGAGAATGTCCAAAGTTTCAGCGGGATTTCCAAAATGTTGAGAGGAACTCAAAACATGTCAACCTTGGTTTTGAGAATCTCTCCCGGAGTTTGAGAGATTTGGACGTGAAAGGGTACCAGTCTTGTCGGGGATTGGGAACCCTTCGCGAGAATGTCCAAAGTTTCAGCGGGATTTCCAAAATGTTGAGAGGAACTCGAAACATGTCAACCTCGGTTTTGAGAATCTCTCCCGGAGTTTGAGAGATTTGGACGTGAAAGGGTACCAGTCTTGTCGGGGATTGGGAACCCTTCGCCAGAATGTCCAAAGTTTCAGCGGGATTTCCAAAATGTTGAGAGGAACTCGAAACATGTCAACCTTGGTTTTGAGAATCTCTCCCGGAGTTTGAGAGATTTGGACGTGAAAGGGTACCAGTCTTGTCGGGGATTGGGAACCCTTCGCCAGAATGTCCAAAGTTTCAGCGGGATTTCCAAAATGTTGAAAGGAACTCGAATCATGTCAACCTTGGTTTTGAGAATCTCTCCCGGAGTTTGAGAGATTTGGACGTGAAAGGGTACCAGTCTTGTCGGGGATTGGGAACCCTTCACGAGAATGTCCAAAGTTTCAGCGGGATTTCCAAAATGTTGAGAGGAACTCGAAACATGTCAACCTCGGTTTTGAGAATCTCTCCCGGAGTTTGAGGAATTTGGACGTGAAAGGGTACCAGTCTTGTCGGGGATTGGGAACCCTTCTCGAGAATGTCCAAAGTTTCAGCGGGATTTCCAAAATGTTGAGAGGAACTCCTAACATGTCAACCTCGGTTTTGAGAATCTCTCCCGGAGTTTGAGAGATTTGGACGTGAAAGGGTACCAGTCTTGTCGGGGATTGGGAACCCTTCGCCAGAATGTCCAAAGTTTCAGCGGGATTTCCAAAATGTTGAGAGGAACTCGAAACATGTCAACCTCGGTTTTGAGAATCTCTCCCGGAGTTTGAGAGATTTGGACGTGAAAGGGTACCAGTCTTGTCGGGGATTGGGAACCCTTCGCGAGAATGTCCAAAGTTTCAGTGGGATTTCCAAAATGTTGAGAGGAACTCGAAACATGTCAACCTCGGTTTTGAGAATCTCTCCCGGAGTTTGAGAGATTTGGACGTGAAAGGGTACCAGTCTTGTCGGGGATTGGGAACCCTTCGCGAGAATGTCCAAAGTTTCAGCGGGATTTCCAAAATGTTGAGAGGAACTCGAAACATGTCAACCTCGGTTTTGAGAATCTCTCCCGGAGTTTGAGAGATTTGGACGTGAAAGGGTACCAGTCTTGTCGGGGATTGGGAACCCTTCGCGAGAATGTCCAAAGTTTCAGCGGGATTTCCAAAATGTTGAGAGGAACTCGAAACATGTCAACCTCGGTTTTGAGAATCTCTCCCGGAGTTTGAGAGATTTGGACGTGAAGGGTACCAGTCTTGTCGGGGATTGGGAACCCTTCGCGAGAATGTCCAAAGTTTCAGCGGGATTTCCAAAATGTTGAGAGGAACTCGAAACATGTCAACCTCGGTTTTGAGAATCTCTCCCGGAGTTTGAGAGATTTGGACGTGAAAGGGTACCAGTCTTGTCGGGGATTGGGAACCCTTCTCGAGAATGTCCAAAGTTTCAGCGGGATTTCCAAAATGTTGAGAGGACCTCGAAACATGTCAACCTCGGTTTTGAGAATCTCTCCCGGAGTTTGAGAGATTTGGACGTGAAAGGGTACCAGTCTTGTCGGGGATTGGGAACCCTTCGCGAGAATGTCCAAAGTTTCAGCGGGATTTCCAAAATGTTGAGAGGAACTCGAAACATGTCAACCTCGGTTTTGAGAATCTCTCCCGGAGTTTGAGAGATTTGGACGTGAAAGGGTACCAGTCTTGTCGGGGATTGGGAACCCTTCGCCAGAATGTCCCAAGTTTCAGCGGGATTTCCAAAATGTTGAGAGGAACTCGAATCATGTCAACCTTGGTTTTGAGAATCTCTCCCGGAGTTTGAGAGATTTGGACGTGAAAGGTTACCAGTCTTGTCGGGGATTGGGAACCCTTCGCGAGAATGTCCAAAGTTTCAGCGGGATTTCCAAAATGTTGAGAGGAACTCGAAACATGTCAACCTCGGTTTTGAGAATCTCTCCCGGAGTTTGAGAGATTTGGACGTGAAAGGGTACCAGTCTTGTCGGGGATTGGGAACCCTTCGCCAGAATGTCCAAAGTTTCAGCGGGATTTCCAAAATGTTGAGAGGAACTCGAAACATGTCAACCTCGGTTTAGAGAATCTCTCCCGGAGTTTGAGAGATTTGGACGTGAAAGGGTACCAGTCTTGTCGGGGAATGGGAACCCTTCGCGAGAATGTCCAAAGTTTCAGCGGGATTTCCAAAATGTTGAGAGGAACTCGAAACATGTCAACCTCGGTTTTGAGAATCTCTCCCGGAGTTTGAGAGATTTGGACGTGAAAGGGTACCAGTCTTGTCGGGGATTGGGAACCCTTCGCCAGAATGTCCAAAGTTTCAGCGGGATTTCCAAAATGTTGAGAGGAACTCGAATCATGTCAACCTTGGTTTTGAGAATCTCTCCCGGAGTTTGAGAGATTTGGACGTGAAAGGGTACCAGTCTTGTCGGGGATTGGGAACCCTTCTCGAGAATGTCCAAAGTTTCAGCGGGATTTCCAAAATGTTGAGAGGAACTCGAAACATGTCAACCTTGGTTTTGTGAATCTCTCCCTGAGTTTGAGAGATTTGGACGTGAAAGGGTACCAGTCTTGTCGGGGATTGGGAACCCTTCGCGAGAATGTCCAAAGTTTCAGCGGGATTTCCAAAATGTTGAGAGGAACTCAAAACATGTCAACCTCGGTTTTGAGAATCTCTCCCGGAGTTTGAGAGATTTGGACGTGAAAGGGTACCAGTCTTGTCGGGGATTGGGAACCCTTCGCGAGAATGTCCAAAGTTTCAGCGGGATTTCCAAAATGTTGAGAGGAACTCGAATCATATCAACCTTGGTTTTGAGAATCTCTCCCGGAGTTTGAGAGATTTGGACGTGAAAGGGTACCAGTCTTGTCGGGGATTGGGAACCCTTCGCCAGAATGTCCAAAGTTTCAGCGGGATTTCCAAAATGTTGAGAGGAACTCGAATCATGTCAACCTTGGTTTTGAGAATCTCTCCCGGAGTTTGAGAGATTTGGACGTGAAAGGTTACCAGTCTTGTCGGGGTTTGGGAACCCTTCGCCAGAATATCCAAAGTTTCAGCAGGATTTCCAAAATGTTGAGAGGAACTCGAAACATGTCAACCTTGGTTTTGAGAATCTCTCCCGGAGTTTGAGAGATTTGGACGTGAAAGGGTACCAGTCTTGTCGGGGATTGGGAACCCTTCGCGAGAATGTCCAAAGTTTCAGCGGGATTTCCAAATTGTTGAGAGGAACTCGAAACATGTCAACCTTGGTTTTGAGAATCTCTCCCGGAGTTTGAGAGATTTGGACGTGAAAGGGTACCAGTCTTGTCGGGGATTGGGAACCCTTCGCAAGAATGTCCAAAGTTTCAGCGGGATTTCCAAAATGTTGAGAGGAACTCGAAACATGTCAACCTCGGTTTTGAGAATCTCTCCGGGAGTTTGAGAGATTTGGACGTGAAAGGGTACCAGTCTTGTCGGGGATTGGGAACCCTTCGCGAGAATGTCCAAAGTTTCAGCGGGATTTCCAAAATGTTGAGAGGAACTCGAAACATGTCAACCTCGGTTTTGAGAATCTCTCCCGGAGTTTGAGAGATTTGGACGTGAAAGGGTACCAGTCTTGTCGGGGATTGGGAACCCTTCGCCAGAATGTCCCAAGTTTCAGCGGGATTTCCAAAATGTTGAGAGGAACTCGAATCATGTCAACCTTGGTTTTGAGAATCTCTCCCGGAGTTTGAGAGATTTGGACGTGAAAGGTTACCAGTCTTGTCGGGGATTGGGAACCCTTCGCGAGAATGTCCAAAGTTTCAGCAGGATTTCCAAAATGTTGAGAGGAACTCGAAACATGTCAACCTTGGTTTTGAGAATCTCTCCCGGAGTTTGAGAGATTTGGACGTGAAAGGGTACCAGTCTTGTCGGGGATTGGGAACCCTTCGCGAGAATGTCCAAAGTTTCAGCGGGATTTCCAAAATGTTGAGAGGAACTCAAAACATGTCAACCTTGGTTTTGAGAATCTCTCCCGGAGTTTGAGAGATTTGGACGTGAAAGGGTACCAGTCTTGTCGGGGATTGGGAACCCTTCGCCAGAATGTCCAAAGTTTCAGCGGGATTTCCAAAATGTTGAGAGGAACTCGAAACATGTCAACCTTGGTTTTGAGAATCTCTCCCGGAGTTTGAGAGATTTGGACGTGAAAGGGTACCAGTCTTGTCGGGGATTGGGAACCCTTCGCGAGAATGTCCAAAGTTTCAGCGGGATTTCCAAAATGTTGAGAGGAACTCGAAACATGTCAACCTTGGTTTTGAGAATCTCTCCCGGAGTTTGAGAGATTTGGACGTGAAAGGGTACCAGTCTTGTCGGGGATTGGGAACCCTTCGCCAGAATGTCCAAAGTTTCAGCGGGATTTCCAAAATGTTGAGAGGAACTCGAAACATGTCAACCTCGGTTTTGAGAATCTCTCCCGGAGTTTGAGAGATTTGGACGTGAAAGGTTACCAGTCTTGTCGGGGATTGGGAAACCTTCGCGAGAATGTCCAAAGTTTCAGCAGGATTTCCAAAATGTTGAGAGGAACTCGAAACATGTCAACCTTGGTTTTGAGAATCTCTCCCGGAGTTTGAGAGATTTGGACGTGAAAGGGTACCAGTCTTGTCGGGGATTGGGAACCCTTCGCGAGAATGTCCAAAGTTTCAGCGGGATTTCCAAAATGTTGAGAGGAACTCGAATCATGTCAACCTTGGTTTTGAGAATCTCTCCCGGAGTTTGAGAGATTTGGACGTGAAAGGGTACCAGTCTTGTCGGGGATTGGGAACCCTTCGCCAGAATGTCCAAAGTTTCAGCGGGATTTCCAAAATGTTGAGAGGAACTCGAAACATGTCAACCTTGGTTTTGAGAATCTCTCCCGGAGTTTGAGAGATTTGGACGTGAAAGGGTACCAGTCTTGTCGGGGATTGGGAACCCTTCGCGAGAATGTCCAAAGTTTCAGTGGGATTTCCAAAATGTTGAGAGGAACTCGAAACATGTCAACCTCGGTTTTGAGAATCTCTCCCGGAGTTTGAGAGATTTGGACGTGAAAGGGTACCAGTCTTGTCGGGGATTGGGAACCCTTCGCGAGAATGTCCAAAGTTTCAGCGGGATTTCCAAAATGTTGAGAGGAACTCGAAACATGTCAACCTCGGTTTAGAGAATCTCTCCCGGAGTTTGAGAGATTTGGACGTGAAAGGGTACCAGTCTTGTCGGGGATTGGGAACCCTTCGCGAGAATGTCCAAAGTTTCAGCGGGATTTCCAAAATGTTGAGAGGAACTCGAAACATGTCAACCTCGGTTTTGAGAATCTCTCCCGGAGTTTGAGAGATTTGGACGTGAAAGGGTACCAGTCTTGTCGGGGATTGGGAACCCTTCGCGAGAATGTCCAAAGTTTCAGCGGGATTTCCAAAATGTTGAGAGGAACTCGAAACATGTCAACCTCGGTTTTGAGAATCTCTCCCGGAGTTTGAGAGATTTGGACGTGAAAGGGTACCAGTCTTGTCGGGGATTGGGAACCCTTCTCGAGAATGTCCAAAGTTTCAGCGGGATTTCCAAAATGTTGAGAGGAACTCGAAACATGTCAACCTCGGTTTTGAGAATCTCTCCGGGAGTTTGAGAGATTTGGACGTGAAAGGGTACCAGTCTTGTCGGGGATTGGGAACCCTTCGCGAGAATGTCCAAAGTTTCAGCGGGATTTCCAAAATGTTGAGAGGAACTCGAAACATGTCAACCTCGGTTTTGAGAATCTCTCCCGGAGTTTGAGAGATTTGGACGTGAAAGGGTACCAGTCTTGTCGGGGATTGGGAACCCTTCGCCAGAATGTCCCAAGTTTCAGCGGGATTTCCAAAATGTTGAGAGGAACTCGAATCATGTCAACCTTGGTTTTGAGAATCTCTCCCGGAGTTTGAGAGATTTGGACGTGAAAGGTTACCAGTCTTGTCGGGGATTGGGAACCCTTCGCGAGAATGTCCAAAGTTTCCGCAGGATTTCCAAAATGTTGAGAGGAACTCGAAACATGTCAACCTTGGTTTTGAGAATCTCTCCCGGAGTTTGAGAGATTTGGACGTGAAAGGGTACCAGTCTTGTCGGGGATTGGGAACCCTTCGCGAGAATGTCCAAAGTTTCAGCGGGATTTCCAAAATGTTGAGAGGAACTCGAAACATGTCAACCTCGGTTTTGAGAATCTCTCCCGGAGTTTGAGAGATTTGGACGTGAAAGGGTACCAGTCTTGTCGGGGATTGGGAACCCTTCGCCAGAATGTCCAAAGTTTCAGCAAGATTTCCAAAATGTTGAGAGGAACTCGAAACATGTCAACCTTGGTTTTGAGAATCTCTCCCGGAGTTTGAGAGATTTGGACGTGAAAGGGTACCAGTCTTGTCGGGGATTGGGAACCCTTCGCGAGAATGTCCAAAGTTTCAGCAGGATTTCCAAAATGTTGAGAGGAACTCGAAACATGTCAACCTTCGTTTTGAGAATCTCTCCCGGAGTTTGAGAGATTTGGACGTGAAAGGGTACCAGTCTTGTCGGGGATTGGGAACCCTTCGCGAGAATGTCCAAAGTTTCAGCGGGATTTCCAAAATGTTGAGAGGAACTCGAAACATGTCAACCTCGGTTTTGAGAATCTCTCCCGGAGTTTGAGAGATTTGGACGTGAAAGGGTACCAGTCTTGTCGGGGATTGGGAACCCTTCGCGAGAATGTCCAAAGTTTCAGCGGGATTTCCAAAATGTTGAGAGGAACTCGAAACATGTGAACCTTGGTTTTGAGAATCTCTCCCGGAGTTTGAGAGATTTGGACGTGAAAGGGTACCAGTCTTGTCGGGGATTGGGAACCCTTCGCGAGAATGTCCAAAGTTTCAGCGGGATTTCCAAAATGTTGAGAGGAACTCGAAACATGTCAACCTCGGTTTTGAGAATCTCTCCCGGAGTTTGAGAGATTTGGACGTGAAGGGGTACCAGTCTTGTCGGGGATTGGGAACCCTTCACGAGAATGTCCAAAGTTTCAGCGGGATTTCCAAAATGTTGAGAGGAACTCGAAACATGTGAACCTTGGTTTTGAGAATCTCTCCCGGAGTTTGAGAGATTTGGACGTGAAAGGGTACCAGTCTTGTCGGGGATTGGGAACCCTTCGCGAGAATGTCCAAAGTTTCAGCGGGATTTCCAAAATGTTTAGAGGAACTCGAAACATGTCAACCTCGGTTTTGAGAATCTCTCCCGGAGTTTGAGAGATTTGGACGTGAAAGGGTACCAGTCTTGTCGGGGATTGGGAACCCTTCACGAGAATGTCCAAAGTTTCAGCGGGATTTCCAAAATGTTGAGAGGAACTTGAAACATGTCAACCTTGGTTTTGAGAATCTCTCCCGGAGTTTGAGAGATTTGGACGTGAAAGGGTACCAGTCTTGTCGGGGATTGGGAACCCTTCGCGAGAATGTCCAAAGTTTCAGCGGGATTTCCAAAATGTTGAGAGGAACTCGAAACATGTCAACCTTGGTTTTGAGAATCTCTCCCGGAGTTTGAGAGATTTGGACGTGAAAGGGTACCAGTCTTGTCGGGGATTGGGAACCCTTCGCGAGAATGTCCAAAGTTTCAGCGGGATTTCCAAAATGTTGAGAGGAACTCGAAACATGTCAACCTCGGTTTTGAGAATCTCTCCCGGAGTTTGAGAGATTTGGACGTGAAAGGGTACCAGTCTTGTCGGGGATTGGGAACCCTTCGCCAGAATGTCCAAAGTTTCAGCGGGATTTCCAAAATGTTGAGAGGAACTCGAAACATGTCAACCTTGGTTTTGAGAATCTCTCCCGGAGTTTGAGAGATTTGGACGTGAAAGGGTACCAGTCTTGTCGGGGATTGGGAACCCTTCGCGAGAATGTCCAAAGTTTCAGCAGGATTTCCAAAATGTTGAGAGGAACTCGAAACATGTCAACCTTGGTTTTGAGAATCTCTCCCGGAGTTTGAGAGATTTGGACGTGAAAGGGTACCAGTCTTGTCGGGGATTGGGAACCCTTCGCGAGAATGTCCAAAGTTTCAGCGGGATTTCCAAAATGTTGAGAGGAACTCGAAACATGTGAACCTTGGTTTTGAGAATCTCTCCCGGAGTTTGAGAGATTTGGACGTGAAAGGGTACCAGTCTTGTCGGGGATTGGGAACCCTTCGCGAGAATGTCCAAAGTTTCAGCGGGATTTCCAAAATGTTGAGAGGAACTCGAAACATGTCAACCTTGGTTTTGAGAATCTCTCCCGGAGTTTGAGAGATTTGGACGTGAAAGGGTACCAGTCTTGTCGGGGATTGGGAACCCTTCGCGAGAATGTCCAAAGTTTCAGCGGGATTTCCAAAATGTTGAGAGGAACTCGAAACATGTCAACCTCGGTTTTGAGAATCTCTCCCGGAGTTTGAGAGATTTGGACGTGAAAGGGTACCAGTCTTGTCGGGGATTGGGAACCCTTCGCGAGAATGTCCAAAGTTTCAGCGGGATTTCCAAAATGTTGAGAGGAACTCGAAACATGTCAACCTTGGTTTTGAGAATCTCTCCCGGAGTTTGAGAGATTTGGACGTGAAAGGGTACCAGTCTTGTCAGGGATTGGGAACCCTTCGCGAGAATGTCCAAAGTTTCAGCGGGATTTCCAAAATGTTGAGAGGAACTCGAAACATGTCAACCTCGGTTTTGAGAATCTCTCCCGGAGTTTGAGAGATTTGGACGTGAAAGGGTACCAGTCTTGTCGGGGATTGGGAACCCTTCGCCAGAATGTCCAAAGTTTCAGCGGGATTTCCAAAATGTTGAGAGGAACTCGAAACATGTCAACCTTGGTTTTGAGAATCTCTCCCGGAGTTTGAGAGATTTGGACGTGAAAGGGTACCAGTCTTGTCGGGGATTGGGAACCCTTCGCGAGAATGTCCAAAGTTTCAGCAGGATTTCCAAAATGTTGAGAGGAACTCGAAACATGTCAACCTTGGTTTTGAGAATCTCTCCCGGAGTTTGAGAGATTTGGACGTGAAAGGGTACCAGTCTTGTCGGGGATTGGGAACCCTTCGCGAGAATGTCCAAAGTTTCAGCGGGATTTCCAAAATGTTGAGAGGAACTCGAAACATGTGAACCTTGGTTTTGAGAATCTCTCCCGGAGTTTGAGAGATTTGGACGTGAAAGGGTACCAGTCTTGTCGGGGATTGGGAACCCTTCGCGAGAATGTCCAAAGTTTCAGCGGGATTTCCAAAATGTTGAGAGGAACTCGAAACATGTCAACCTTGGTTTTGAGAATCTCTCCCGGAGTTTGAGAGATTTGGACGTGAAAGGGTACCAGTCTTGTCGGGGATTGGGAACCCTTCGCGAGAATGTCCAAAGTTTCAGCGGGATTTCCAAAATGTTGAGAGGAACTCGAAACATGTCAACCTCGGTTTTGAGAATCTCTCCCGGAGTTTGAGAGATTTGGACGTGAAAGGGTACCAGTCTTGTCGGGGATTGGGAACCCTTCGCGAGAATGTCCAAAGTTTCAGCGGGATTTCCAAAATGTTGAGAGGAACTCGAAACATGTCAACCTTGGTTTTGAGAATCTCTCCCGGAGTTTGAGAGATTTGGACGTGAAAGGGTACCAGTCTTGTCGGGGATTGGGAACCCTTCGCCAGAATGTCCAAAGTTTCAGCAGGATTTCCAAAATGTTGAGAGGAACTCGAAACATGTCAACCTTCGTTTTGAGAATCTCTCCCGGAGTTTGAGAGATTTGGACGTGAAAGGGTACCAGTCTTGTCGGGGATTGGGAACCCTTCGCGAGAATGTCCAAAGTTTCAGCGGGATTTCCAAAATGTTGAGAGGAACTCGAAACATGTCAACCTCGGTTTTGAGAATCTCTCCCGGAGTTTGAGAGATTTGGACGTGAAAGGGTACCAGTCTTGTCGGGGATTGGGAACCCTTCGCCAGAATGTCCAAAGTTTCAGCGGGATTTCCAAAATGTTGAGAGGAACTCGAAACATGTCAACCTTGGTTTTGAGAATCTCTCCCGGAGTTTGAGAGATTTGGATGTGAAAGGGTACCAGTCTTGTCGGGGATTGGGAACCCTTCGCGAGAATGTCCAAAGTTTCAGCAGGATTTCCAAAATGTTGAGAGGAACTCGAAACATGTCAACCTTGGTTTTGAGAATCTCTCCCGGAGTTTGAGAGATTTGGAAGTGAAAGGGTACCAGTCTTGTCGGGGATTGGGAACCCTTCGCGAGAATGTCCAAAGTTTCAGCGGGATTTCCAAAATGTTGAGAGGAACTCGAAACATGTGAACCTTGGTTTTGAGAATCTCTCCCGGAGTTTGAGAGATTTGGACGTGAAAGGGTACCAGTCTTGTCGGGGATTGGGAACCCTTCGCGAGAATGTCCAAAGTTTCAGCGGGATTTCCAAAATGTTGAGAGGAACTCGAAACATGTCAACCTTGGTTTTGAGAATCTCTCCCGGAGTTTGAGAGATTTGGACGTGAAAGGGTACCAGTCTTGTCGGGGATTGGGAACCCTTCGCGAGAATGTCCAAAGTTTCAGCGGGATTTCCAAAATGTTGAGAGGAACTCGAAACATGTCAACCTCGGTTTTGAGAATCTCTCCCGGAGTTTGAGAGATTTGGACGTGAAAGGGTACCAGTCTTGTCGGGGATTGGGAACCCTTCGCGATAATGTCCAAAGTTTCAGCACGATTTCCAAAATGTTTAGAGGAACTCGAATCATGTCAACCTTGGTTTTGAGAATCTCTCCCGGAGTTTGAGAGATTTGGACGTGAAAGGGTACCAGTCTTGTCGGGGATTGGGAACCCTTCGCCAGAATGTCCAAAGTTTCAGCAGGATTTCCAAAATGTTGAGAGGAACT
Organism: Streptopelia decaocto; assembly: GCF_964273445.1. NCBI lineage: Eukaryota > Metazoa > Chordata > Aves > Columbiformes > Columbidae > Streptopelia > Streptopelia decaocto. The sequence continues at coordinate 383,191 of NW_028117226.1, read as the reverse complement.
CGAAACATGTCAACCTTCGTTTTGAGAATCTCTCCCGGAGTTTGAGAGATTTGGACGTGAAAGGGTACCAGTCTTGTCGGGGATTGGGAACCCTTCGCGAGAATGTCCAAAGTTTCAGCGGGATTTCCAAAATGTTGAGAGGAACTCAAAACATGTCAACCTCGGTATTGAGAATCTCTCCCGGAGTTTGAGAGATTTGGACGTGAAAGGGTACCAGTCTTGTCGGGGATTGGGAACCCTTCGCGAGAATGTCCAAAGTTTCAGCGGGATTTCCAAAATGTTGAGAGGAACTCGAAACATGTCAACCTTGGTTTTGAGAATCTCTCCCGAAGTTTGAGAGATTTGGACGTGAAAGGGTACCAGTCTTGTCGGGGATTGGGAACCCTTCGCGAGAATGTCCAAAGTTTCAGCGGGATTTCCAAAATGTTGAGAGGAACTCGAAACTTGTCAACTTTGGTTTTGAGAATCTCTCCCGGAGTTTGAGAGATTTGGACGTGAAAGGGTACCAGTCTTGTCGGGGATTGGGAACCCTTCACGAGAATGTCCAAAGTTTCAGCGGGATTTCCAAAATGTTGAGAGGAACTCGAAACATGTCAACCTTGGTTTTGAGAATCTCTCCCGGAGTTTGAGAGATTTGGACGTGAAAGGGTACCAGTCTTGTCGGGGATTGGGAACCCTTCGCGAGAATGTCCAAAGTTTCAGCGGGATTTCCAAAATGTTGAGAGGAACTCGAAACATGTCAACCTTGGTTTTGAGAATCTCTCCCGGAGTTTGAGAGATTTGGACGTGAAAGGGTACCAGTCTTGTCGGGGATTGGGAACCCTTCGCGAGAATGTCCAAAGTTTCAGCAGGATTTCCAAAATGTTGAGAGGAACTCGAAACATGTCAACCTTGGTTTTGAGAATCTCTCCCGGAGTTTGAGAGATTTGGACGTGAAAGGGTACCAGTCTTGTCGGGGATTGGGAACCCTTCGCGAGAATGTCCAAAGTTTCAGCGGGATTTCCAAAATGTTGAGAGGAACTCGAAACATGTCAACCTTGGTTTTGAGAATCTCTCCCGGAGTTTGAGAGATTTGGACGTGAAAGGGTACCAGTCTTGTCGGGGATTGGGAACCCTTCGCGAGAATGTCCAAAGTTTCAGCGGGATTTCCAAAATGTTGAGAGGAACTCGAAACATGTCAACCTTGGTTTTGAGAATCTCTCCCGGAGTTTGAGAGATTTGGACGTGAAAGGGTACCAGTCTTGTCGGGGATTGGGAACCCTTCGCGAGAATGTCCAAAGTTTCAGCGGGATTTCCAAAATGTTGAGAGGAACTCGAAACATGTCAACCTTGGTTTTGAGAATCTCTCCCGGAGTTTGAGAGATTTGGACGTGAAAGGGTACCAGTCTTGTCGGGGATTGGGAACCCTTCGCGAGAATGTCCAAAGTTTCAGCGGGATTTCCAAAATGTTGAGAGGAACTCGAAACATGTCAACCTTGGTTTTGAGAATCTCTCCCGGAGTTTGAGAGATTTGGACGTGAAAGGGTACCAGTCTTGTCGGGGATTGGGAACCCTTCGCGAGAATGTCCAAAGTTTCAGCGGGATTTCCAAAATGTTGAGAGGAACTCGAAACATGTCAACCTCGGTTTTGAGAATCTCTCCCGGAGTTTGAGAGATTTGGACGTGAAAGGGTACCAGTCTTGTCGGGGATTGGGAACCCTTCGCCAGAATGTCCAAAGTTTCAGCGGGATTTCCAAAATGTTGAGAGGAACTCGAAACATGTCAACCTCGGTTTTGAGAATCTCTCCCGGAGTTTGAGAGATTTGGACGTGAAAGGGTACCAGTCTTGTCGGGGATTGGGAACCCTTCGCGAGAATGTCCAAAGTTTCAGCAGGATTTCCAAAATGTTGAGAGGAACTCGAATCATGTCAACCTTGGTTTTGAGAATCTCTCCCGGAGTTTGAGAGATTTGGACGTGAAAGGGTACCAGTCTTGTCGGGGATTGGGAACCCTTCGCCAGAATGTCCAAAGTTTCAGCGGGATTTCCAAAATGTTGAGAGGAACTCGAAACATGTCAACCTTGGTTTTGAGAATCTCTCCCGGAGTTTGAGAGATTTGGACGTGAAAGGGTACCAGTCTTGTCGGGGATTGGGAACCCTTCGCGAGAATGTCCAAAGTTTCAGCAGGATTTCCAAAATGTTGAGAGGAACTCGAAACATGTCAACCTTGGTTTTGAGAATCTCTCCCGGAGTTTGAGAGATTTGGACGTGAAAGGGTACCAGTCTTGTCGGGGATTGGGAACCCTTCGCGAGAATGTCCAAAGTTTCAGCGGGATTTCCAAAATGTTGAGAGGAACTCGAAACATGTGAACCTTGGTTTTGAGAATCTCTCCCGGAGTTTGAGAGATTTGGACGTGAAAGGGTACCAGTCTTGTCGGGGATTGGGAACCCTTCGCGAGAATGTCCAAAGTTTCAGCGGGATTTCCAAAATGTTGAGAGGAACTCGAAACATGTCAACCTTGGTTTTGAGAATCTCTCCCGGAGTTTGAGAGATTTGGACGTGAAAGGGTACCAGTCTTGTCGGGGATTGGGAACCCTTCGCGAGAATGTCCAAAGTTTCAGCGGGATTTCCAAAATGTTGAGAGGAACTCGAAACATGTCAACCTCGGTTTTGAGAATCTCTCCCGGAGTTTGAGAGATTTGGACGTGAAAGGGTACCAGTCTTGTCGGGGATTGGGAACCCTTCGCGAGAATGTCCAAAGTTTCAGCGGGATTTCCAAAATGTTGAGAGGAACTCGAAACATGTCAACCTTGGTTTTGAGAATCTCTCCCGGAGTTTGAGAGATTTGGACGTGAAAGGGTACCAGTCTTGTCGGGGATTGGGAACCCTTCGCCAGAATGTCCAAAGTTTCAGCAGGATTTCCAAAATGTTGAGAGGAACTCGAAACATGTCAACCTTCGTTTTGAGAATCTCTCCCGGAGTTTGAGAGATTTGGACGTGAAAGGGTACCAGTCTTGTCGGGGATTGGGAACCCTTCGCGAGAATGTCCAAAGTTTCAGCGGGATTTCCAAAATGTTGAGAGGAACTCGAAACATGTCAACCTCGGTTTTGAGAATCTCTCCCGGAGTTTGAGAGATTTGGACGTGAAAGGGTACCAGTCTTGTCGGGGATTGGGAACCCTTCGCCAGAATGTCCAAAGTTTCAGCGGGATTTCCAAAATGTTGAGAGGAACTCGAAACATGTCAACCTTGGTTTTGAGAATCTCTCCCGGAGTTTGAGAGATTTGGATGTGAAAGGGTACCAGTCTTGTCGGGGATTGGGAACCCTTCGCGAGAATGTCCAAAGTTTCAGCAGGATTTCCAAAATGTTGAGAGGAACTCGAAACATGTCAACCTTGGTTTTGAGAATCTCTCCCGGAGTTTGAGAGATTTGGAAGTGAAAGGGTACCAGTCTTGTCGGGGATTGGGAACCCTTCGCGAGAATGTCCAAAGTTTCAGCGGGATTTCCAAAATGTTGAGAGGAACTCGAAACATGTGAACCTTGGTTTTGAGAATCTCTCCCGGAGTTTGAGAGATTTGGACGTGAAAGGGTACCAGTCTTGTCGGGGATTGGGAACCCTTCGCGAGAATGTCCAAAGTTTCAGCGGGATTTCCAAAATGTTGAGAGGAACTCGAAACATGTCAACCTTGGTTTTGAGAATCTCTCCCGGAGTTTGAGAGATTTGGACGTGAAAGGGTACCAGTCTTGTCGGGGATTGGGAACCCTTCGCGAGAATGTCCAAAGTTTCAGCGGGATTTCCAAAATGTTGAGAGGAACTCGAAACATGTCAACCTCGGTTTTGAGAATCTCTCCCGGAGTTTGAGAGATTTGGACGTGAAAGGGTACCAGTCTTGTCGGGGATTGGGAACCCTTCGCGATAATGTCCAAAGTTTCAGCAGGATTTCCAAAATGTTTAGAGGAACTCGAATCATGTCAACCTTGGTTTTGAGAATCTCTCCCGGAGTTTGAGAGATTTGGACGTGAAAGGGTACCAGTCTTGTCGGGGATTGGGAACCCTTCGCCAGAATGTCCAAAGTTTCAGAAGGATTTCCAAAATGTTGAGAGGAACTCGAAACATGTCAACCTTCGTTTTGAGAATCTCTCCCGGAGTTTGAGAGATTTGGACGTGAAAGGGTACCAGTCTTGTCGGGGATTGGGAACCCTTCGCGAGAATGTCCAAAGTTTCAGCGGGATTTCCAAAATGTTGAGAGGAACTCAAAACATGTCAACCTCGGTATTGAGAATCTCTCCCGGAGTTTGAGAGATTTGGACGTGAAAGGGTACCAGTCTTGTCGGGGATTGGGAACCCTTCGCGAGAATGTCCAAAGTTTCAGCGGGATTTCCAAAATGTTGAGAGGAACTCGAAACATGTCAACCTTGGTTTTGAGAATCTCTCCCGAAGTTTGAGAGATTTGGACGTGAAAGGGTACCAGTCTTGTCGGGGATTGGGAACCCTTCGCGAGAATGTCCAAAGTTTCAGCGGGATTTCCAAAATGTTGAGAGGAACTCGAAACTTGTCAACTTTGGTTTTGAGAATCTCTCCCGGAGTTTGAGAGATTTGGACGTGAAAGGGTACCAGTCTTGTCGGGGATTGGGAACCCTTCACGAGAATGTCCAAAGTTTCAGCGGGATTTCCAAAATGTTGAGAGGAACTCGAAACATGTCAACCTTGGTTTTGAGAATCTCTCCCGGAGTTTGAGAGATTTGGACGTGAAAGGGTACCAGTCTTGTCGGGGATTGGGAACCCTTCGCGAGAATGTCCAAAGTTTCAGCGGGATTTCCAAAATGTTGAGAGGAACTCGAAACATGTCAACCTTGGTTTTGAGAATCTCTCCCGGAGTTTGAGAGATTTGGACGTGAAAGGGTACCAGTCTTGTCGGGGATTGGGAACCCTTCGCCAGAATGTCCAAAGTTTCAGCAGGATTTCCAAAATGTTGAGAGGAACTCGAAACATGTCAACCTTGGTTTTGAGAATCTCTCCCGGAGTTTGAGAGATTTGGACGTGAAAGGGTACCAGTCTTGTCGGGGATTGGGAACCCTTCGCGAGAATGTCCAAAGTTTCAGCGGGATTTCCAAAATGTTGAGAGGAACTCGAAACATGTCAACCTTGGTTTTGAGAATCTCTCCCGGAGTTTGAGAGATTTGGACGTGAAAGGGTACCAGTCTTGTCGGGGATTGGGAACCCTTCGCGAGAATGTCCAAAGTTTCAGCGGGATTTCCAAAATGTTGAGAGGAACTCGAAACATGTGAACCTTGGTTTTGAGAATCTCTCCCGGAGTTTGAGAGATTTGGACGTGAAAGGGTACCAGTCTTGTCGGGGATTGGGAACCCTTCGCGAGAATGTCCAAAGTTTCAGCGGGATTTCCAAAATGTTGAGAGGAACTCGAAACATGTCAACCTTGGTTTTGAGAATCTCTCCCGGAGTTTGAGAGATTTGGACGTGAAAGGGTACCAGTCTTGTCGGGGATTGGGAACCCTTCGCGAGAATGTCCAAAGTTTCAGCGGGATTTCCAAAATGTTGAGAGGAACTCGAAACATGTCAACCTCGGTTTTGAGAATCTCTCCCGGAGTTTGAGAGATTTGGACGTGAAAGGGTACCAGTCTTGTCGGGGATTGGGAACCCTTCGCGATAATGTCCAAAGTTTCAGCAGGATTTCCAAAATGTTTAGAGGAACTCGAATCATGTCAACCTTGGTTTTGAGAATCTCTCCCGGAGTTTGAGAGATTTGGACGTGAAAGGGTACCAGTCTTGTCGGGGATTGGGAACCCTTCGCGAGAATGTCCAAAGTTTCAGCGGGATTTCCAAAATGTTGAGAGGAACTCGAAACATGTCAACCTCGGTTTTGAGAATCTCTCCCGGAGTTTGAGAGATTTGGACGTGAAAGGGTACCAGTCTTGTCGGGGATTGGGAACCCTTCGCGATAATGTCCAAAGTTTCAGCAGGATTTCCAAAATGTTTAGAGGAACTCGAATCATGTCAACCTTGGTTTTGAGAATCTCTCCCGGAGTTTGAGAGATTTGGACGTGAAAGGGTACCAGTCTTGTCGGGGATTGGGAACCCTTCGCCAGAATGTCCAAAGTTTCAGCAGGATTTCCAAAATGTTGAGAGGAACTCGAAACATGTCAACCTTGGTTTTGAGAATCTCTCCCGGAGTTTGAGAGATTTGGACGTGAAAGGGTACCAGTCTTGTCGGGGATTGGGAACCCTTCGCGAGAATGTCCAAAGTTTCAGCGGGATTTCCAAAATGTTGAGAGGAACTCGAAACATGTCAACCTTGGTTTTGAGAATCTCTCCCGGAGTTTGAGAGATTTGGACGTGAAAGGGTACCAGTCTTGTCGGGGATTGGGAACCCTTCGCGAGAATGTCCAAAGTTTCAGCGGGATTTCCAAAATGTTGAGAGGAACTCGAAACATGTCAACCTTGGTTTTGAGAATCTCTCCCGGAGTTTGAGAGATTTGGACGTGAAAGGGTACCAGTCTTGTCGGGGATTGGGAACCCTTCGCGAGAATGTCCAAAGTTTCAGCGGGATTTCCAAAATGTTGAGAGGAACTCGAAACATGTCAACCTTGGTTTTGAGAATCTCTCCCGGAGTTTGAGAGATTTGGACGTGAAAGGGTACCAGTCTTGTCGGGGATTGGGAACCCTTCGCGAGAATGTCCAAAGTTTCAGCGGGATTTCCAAAATGTTGAGAGGAACTCGAAACATGTCAACCTTGGTTTTGAGAATCTCTCCCGGAGTTTGAGAGATTTGGACGTGAAAGGGTACCAGTCTTGTCGGGGATTGGGAACCCTTCGCGAGAATGTCCAAAGTTTCAGCGGGATTTCCAAAATGTTGAGAGGAACTCGAAACATGTCAACCTCGGTTTTGAGAATCTCTCCCGGAGTTTGAGAGATTTGGACGTGAAAGGGTACCAGTCTTGTCGGGGATTGGGAACCCTTCGCCAGAATGTCCAAAGTTTCAGCGGGATTTCCAAAATGTTGAGAGGAACTCGAAACATGTCAACCTCGGTTTTGAGAATCTCTCCCGGAGTTTGAGAGATTTGGACGTGAAAGGGTACCAGTCTTGTCGGGGATTGGGAACCCTTCGCGAGAATGTCCAAAGTTTCAGCAGGATTTCCAAAATGTTGAGAGGAACTCGAATCATGTCAACCTTGGTTTTGAGAATCTCTCCCGGAGTTTGAGAGATTTGGACGTGAAAGGGTACCAGTCTTGTCGGGGATTGGGAACCCTTCGCCAGAATGTCCAAAGTTTCAGCGGGATTTCCAAAATGTTGAGAGGAACTCGAAACATGTCAACCTTGGTTTTGAGAATCTCTCCCGGAGTTTGAGAGATTTGGACGTGAAAGGGTACCAGTCTTGTCGGGGATTGGGAACCCTTCGCGAGAATGTCCAAAGTTTCAGCAGGATTTCCAAAATGTTGAGAGGAACTCGAAACATGTCAACCTTGGTTTTGAGAATCTCTCCCGGAGTTTGAGAGATTTGGACGTGAAAGGGTACCAGTCTTGTCGGGGATTGGGAACCCTTCGCGAGAATGTCCAAAGTTTCAGCGGGATTTCCAAAATGTTGAGAGGAACTCGAAACATGTGAACCTTGGTTTTGAGAATCTCTCCCGGAGTTTGAGAGATTTGGACGTGAAAGGGTACCAGTCTTGTCGGGGATTGGGAACCCTTCGCGAGAATGTCCAAAGTTTCAGCGGGATTTCCAAAATGTTGAGAGGAACTCGAAACATGTCAACCTTGGTTTTGAGAATCTCTCCCGGAGTTTGAGAGATTTGGACGTGAAAGGGTACCAGTCTTGTCGGGGATTGGGAACCCTTCGCGAGAATGTCCAAAGTTTCAGCGGGATTTCCAAAATGTTGAGAGGAACTCGAAACATGTCAACCTCGGTTTTGAGAATCTCTCCCGGAGTTTGAGAGATTTGGACGTGAAAGGGTACCAGTCTTGTCGGGGATTGGGAACCCTTCGCGAGAATGTCCAAAGTTTCAGCGGGATTTCCAAAATGTTGAGAGGAACTCGAAACATGTCAACCTTGGTTTTGAGAATCTCTCCCGGAGTTTGAGAGATTTGGACGTGAAAGGGTACCAGTCTTGTCGGGGATTGGGAACCCTTCGCCAGAATGTCCAAAGTTTCAGCAGGATTTCCAAAATGTTGAGAGGAACTCGAAACATGTCAACCTTCGTTTTGAGAATCTCTCCCGGAGTTTGAGAGATTTGGACGTGAAAGGGTACCAGTCTTGTCGGGGATTGGGAACCCTTCGCGAGAATGTCCAAAGTTTCAGCGGGATTTCCAAAATGTTGAGAGGAACTCGAAACATGTCAACCTCGGTTTTGAGAATCTCTCCCGGAGTTTGAGAGATTTGGACGTGAAAGGGTACCAGTCTTGTCGGGGATTGGGAACCCTTCGCCAGAATGTCCAAAGTTTCAGCGGGATTTCCAAAATGTTGAGAGGAACTCGAAACATGTCAACCTTGGTTTTGAGAATCTCTCCCGGAGTTTGAGAGATTTGGATGTGAAAGGGTACCAGTCTTGTCGGGGATTGGGAACCCTTCGCGAGAATGTCCAAAGTTTCAGCAGGATTTCCAAAATGTTGAGAGGAACTCGAAACATGTCAACCTTGGTTTTGAGAATCTCTCCCGGAGTTTGAGAGATTTGGAAGTGAAAGGGTACCAGTCTTGTCGGGGATTGGGAACCCTTCGCGAGAATGTCCAAAGTTTCAGCGGGATTTCCAAAATGTTGAGAGGAACTCGAAACATGTGAACCTTGGTTTTGAGAATCTCTCCCGGAGTTTGAGAGATTTGGACGTGAAAGGGTACCAGTCTTGTCGGGGATTGGGAACCCTTCGCGAGAATGTCCAAAGTTTCAGCGGGATTTCCAAAATGTTGAGAGGAACTCGAAACATGTCAACCTTGGTTTTGAGAATCTCTCCCGGAGTTTGAGAGATTTGGACGTGAAAGGGTACCAGTCTTGTCGGGGATTGGGAACCCTTCGCGAGAATGTCCAAAGTTTCAGCGGGATTTCCAAAATGTTGAGAGGAACTCGAAACATGTCAACCTCGGTTTTGAGAATCTCTCCCGGAGTTTGAGAGATTTGGACGTGAAAGGGTACCAGTCTTGTCGGGGATTGGGAACCCTTCGCGATAATGTCCAAAGTTTCAGCAGGATTTCCAAAATGTTTAGAGGAACTCGAATCATGTCAACCTTGGTTTTGAGAATCTCTCCCGGAGTTTGAGAGATTTGGACGTGAAAGGGTACCAGTCTTGTCGGGGATTGGGAACCCTTCGCCAGAATGTCCAAAGTTTCAGAAGGATTTCCAAAATGTTGAGAGGAACTCGAAACATGTCAACCTTCGTTTTGAGAATCTCTCCCGGAGTTTGAGAGATTTGGACGTGAAAGGGTACCAGTCTTGTCGGGGATTGGGAACCCTTCGCGAGAATGTCCAAAGTTTCAGCGGGATTTCCAAAATGTTGAGAGGAACTCAAAACATGTCAACCTCGGTATTGAGAATCTCTCCCGGAGTTTGAGAGATTTGGACGTGAAAGGGTACCAGTCTTGTCGGGGATTGGGAACCCTTCGCGAGAATGTCCAAAGTTTCAGCGGGATTTCCAAAATGTTGAGAGGAACTCGAAACATGTCAACCTTGGTTTTGAGAATCTCTCCCGAAGTTTGAGAGATTTGGACGTGAAAGGGTACCAGTCTTGTCGGGGATTGGGAACCCTTCGCGAGAATGTCCAAAGTTTCAGCGGGATTTCCAAAATGTTGAGAGGAACTCGAAACTTGTCAACTTTGGTTTTGAGAATCTCTCCCGGAGTTTGAGAGATTTGGACGTGAAAGGGTACCAGTCTTGTCGGGGATTGGGAACCCTTCACGAGAATGTCCAAAGTTTCAGCGGGATTTCCAAAATGTTGAGAGGAACTCGAAACATGTCAACCTTGGTTTTGAGAATCTCTCCCGGAGTTTGAGAGATTTGGACGTGAAAGGGTACCAGTCTTGTCGGGGATTGGGAACCCTTCGCGAGAATGTCCAAAGTTTCAGCGGGATTTCCAAAATGTTGAGAGGAACTCGAAACATGTCAACCTTGGTTTTGAGAATCTCTCCCGGAGTTTGAGAGATTTGGACGTGAAAGGGTACCAGTCTTGTCGGGGATTGGGAACCCTTCGCCAGAATGTCCAAAGTTTCAGCAGGATTTCCAAAATGTTGAGAGGAACTCGAAACATGTCAACCTTGGTTTTGAGAATCTCTCCCGGAGTTTGAGAGATTTGGACGTGAAAGGGTACCAGTCTTGTCGGGGATTGGGAACCCTTCGCGAGAATGTCCAAAGTTTCAGCGGGATTTCCAAAATGTTGAGAGGAACTCGAAACATGTCAACCTTGGTTTTGAGAATCTCTCCCGGAGTTTGAGAGATTTGGACGTGAAAGGGTACCAGTCTTGTCGGGGATTGGGAACCCTTCGCGAGAATGTCCAAAGTTTCAGCGGGATTTCCAAAATGTTGAGAGGAACTCGAAACATGTGAACCTTGGTTTTGAGAATCTCTCCCGGAGTTTGAGAGATTTGGACGTGAAAGGGTACCAGTCTTGTCGGGGATTGGGAACCCTTCGCGAGAATGTCCAAAGTTTCAGCGGGATTTCCAAAATGTTGAGAGGAACTCGAAACATGTCAACCTTGGTTTTGAGAATCTCTCCCGGAGTTTGAGAGATTTGGACGTGAAAGGGTACCAGTCTTGTCGGGGATTGGGAACCCTTCGCGAGAATGTCCAAAGTTTCAGCGGGATTTCCAAAATGTTGAGAGGAACTCGAAACATGTCAACCTCGGTTTTGAGAATCTCTCCCGGAGTTTGAGAGATTTGGACGTGAAAGGGTACCAGTCTTGTCGGGGATTGGGAACCCTTCGCGATAATGTCCAAAGTTTCAGCAGGATTTCCAAAATGTTTAGAGGAACTCGAATCATGTCAACCTTGGTTTTGAGAATCTCTCCCGGAGTTTGAGAGATTTGGACGTGAAAGGGTACCAGTCTTGTCGGGGATTGGGAACCCTTCGCGAGAATGTCCAAAGTTTCAGCGGGATTTCCAAAATGTTGAGAGGAACTCGAAACATGTCAACCTCGGTTTTGAGAATCTCTCCCGGAGTTTGAGAGATTTGGACGTGAAAGGGTACCAGTCTTGTCGGGGATTGGGAACCCTTCGCGATAATGTCCAAAGTTTCAGCAGGATTTCCAAAATGTTTAGAGGAACTCGAATCATGTCAACCTTGGTTTTGAGAATCTCTCCCGGAGTTTGAGAGATTTGGACGTGAAAGGGTACCAGTCTTGTCGGGGATTGGGAACCCTTCGCCAGAATGTCCAAAGTTTCAGCAGGATTTCCAAAATGTTGAGAGGAACTCGAAACATGTCAACCTTCGTTTTGAGAATCTCTCCCGGAGTTTGAGAGATTTGGACGTGAAAGGGTACCAGTCTTGTCGGGGATTGGGAACCCTTCGCGAGAATGTCCAAAGTTTCAGCGGGATTTCCAAAATGTTGAGAGGAACTCAAAACATGTCAACCTCGGTATTGAGAATCTCTCCCGGAGTTTGAGAGATTTGGACGTGAAAGGGTACCAGTCTTGTCGGGGATTGGGAACCCTTCGCGAGAATGTCCAAAGTTTCAGCGGGATTTCCAAAATGTTGAGAGGAACTCGAAACATGTCAACCTTGGTTTTGAGAATCTCTCCCGAAGTTTGAGAGATTTGGACGTGAAAGGGTACCAGTCTTGTCGGGGATTGGGAACCCTTCGCGAGAATGTCCAAAGTTTCAGCGGGATTTCCAAAATGTTGAGAGGAACTCGAAACTTGTCAACTTTGGTTTTGAGAATCTCTCCCGGAGTTTGAGAGATTTGGACGTGAAAGGGTACCAGTCTTGTCGGGGATTGGGAACCCTTCACGAGAATGTCCAAAGTTTCAGCGGGATTTCCAAAATGTTGAGAGGAACTCGAAACATGTCAACCTTGGTTTTGAGAATCTCTCCCGGAGTTTGAGAGATTTGGACGTGAAAGGGTACCAGTCTTGTCGGGGATTGGGAACCCTTCGCGAGAATGTCCAAAGTTTCAGCGGGATTTCCAAAATGTTGAGAGGAACTCGAAACATGTCAACCTTGGTTTTGAGAATCTCTCCCGGAGTTTGAGAGATTTGGACGTGAAAGGGTACCAGTCTTGTCGGGGATTGGGAACCCTTCGCGAGAATGTCCAAAGTTTCAGCAGGATTTCCAAAATGTTGAGAGGAACTCGAAACATGTCAACCTTGGTTTTGAGAATCTCTCCCGGAGTTTGAGAGATTTGGACGTGAAAGGGTACCAGTCTTGTCGGGGATTGGGAACCCTTCGCGAGAATGTCCAAAGTTTCAGCGGGATTTCCAAAATGTTGAGAGGAACTCGAAACATGTCAACCTTGGTTTTGAGAATCTCTCCCGGAGTTTGAGAGATTTGGACGTGAAAGGGTACCAGTCTTGTCGGGGATTGGGAACCCTTCGCGAGAATGTCCAAAGTTTCAGCGGGATTTCCAAAATGTTGAGAGGAACTCGAAACATGTCAACCTTGGTTTTGAGAATCTCTCCCGGAGTTTGAGAGATTTGGACGTGAAAGGGTACCAGTCTTGTCGGGGATTGGGAACCCTTCGCGAGAATGTCCAAAGTTTCAGCGGGATTTCCAAAATGTTGAGAGGAACTCGAAACATGTCAACCTTGGTTTTGAGAATCTCTCCCGGAGTTTGAGAGATTTGGACGTGAAAGGGTACCAGTCTTGTCGGGGATTGGGAACCCTTCGCGAGAATGTCCAAAGTTTCAGCGGGATTTCCAAAATGTTGAGAGGAACTCGAAACATGTCAACCTTGGTTTTGAGAATCTCTCCCGGAGTTTGAGAGATTTGGACGTGAAAGGGTACCAGTCTTGTCGGGGATTGGGAACCCTTCGCGAGAATGTCCAAAGTTTCAGCGGGATTTCCAAAATGTTGAGAGGAACTCGAAACATGTCAACCTCGGTTTTGAGAATCTCTCCCGGAGTTTGAGAGATTTGGACGTGAAAGGGTACCAGTCTTGTCGGGGATTGGGAACCCTTCGCCAGAATGTCCAAAGTTTCAGCGGGATTTCCAAAATGTTGAGAGGAACTCGAAACATGTCAACCTCGGTTTTGAGAATCTCTCCCGGAGTTTGAGAGATTTGGACGTGAAAGGGTACCAGTCTTGTCGGGGATTGGGAACCCTTCGCGAGAATGTCCAAAGTTTCAGCAGGATTTCCAAAATGTTGAGAGGAACTCGAATCATGTCAACCTTGGTTTTGAGAATCTCTCCCGGAGTTTGAGAGATTTGGACGTGAAAGGGTACCAGTCTTGTCGGGGATTGGGAACCCTTCGCCAGAATGTCCAAAGTTTCAGCGGGATTTCCAAAATGTTGAGAGGAACTCGAAATATGTCAACCTCGGTTTTGAGAATCTCTCCCGGAGTTTGAGAGATTTGGACGTGAAAGGGTACCAGTCTTGTCGGGGATTGGGAACCCTTCGCCAGAATGTCCAAAGTTTCAGCGGGATTTCCAAAATGTTGAGAGGAACTCGAAACATGTCAACCTTGGTTTTGAGAATCTCTCCCGGAGTTTGAGAGATTTGGACGTGAAAGGGTACCAGTCTTGTCGGGGATTGGGAACCCTTCGCGAGAATGTCCAAAGTTTCAGCAGGATTTCCAAAATGTTGAGAGGAACTCGAAACATGTCAACCTTGGTTTTGAGAATCTCTCCCGGAGTTTGAGAGATTTGGACGTGAAAGGGTACCAGTCTTGTCGGGGATTGGGAACCCTTCGCGAGAATGTCCAAAGTTTCAGCGGGATTTCCAAAATGTTGAGAGGAACTCGAAACATGTCAACCTCGGTTTTGAGAATCTCTCCCGGAGTTTGAGAGATTTGGACGTGAAAGGGTACCAGTCTTGTCGGGGATTGGGAACCCTTCGCGAGAATGTCCAAAGTTTCAGCGGGATTTCCAAAATGTTGAGAGGAACTCGAAACATGTCAACCTTGGTTTTGAGAATCTCTCCCGGAGTTTGAGAGATTTGGACGTGAAAGGGTACCAGTCTTGTCGGGGATTGGGAACCCTTCGCGAGAATGTCCAAAGTTTCAGCGGGATTTCCAAAATGTTGAGAGGAACTCGAAACATGTCAACCTCGGTTTTGAGAATCTCTCCCGGAGTTTGAGAGATTTGGACGTGAAAGGGTACCAGTCTTGTCGGGGATTGGGAACCCTTCGCGAGAATGTCCAAAGTTTCAGCAGGATTTCCAAAATGTTTAGAGGAACTCGAATCATGTCAACCTTGGTTTTGAGAATCTCTCCCGGAGTTTGAGAGATTTGGACGTGAAAGGGTACCAGTCTTGTCGGGGATTGGGAACCCTTCGCCAGAATGTCCAAAGTTTCAGCAGGATTTCCAAAATGTTGAGAGGAACTCGAAACATGTCAACCTTCGTTTTGAGAATCTCTCCCGGAGTTTGAGAGATTTGGACGTGAAAGGGTACCAGTCTTGTCGGGGATTGGGAACCCTTCGCCAGAATGTACAAAGTTTCAGCGGGATTTCCAAAATGTTGAGAGGAACTCAAAACATGTCAACCTCGGTATTGAGAATCTCTCCCTGAGTTTGAGAGATTTGGACGTGAAAGGGTACCAGTCTTGTCGGGGATTGGGAACCCTTCGCGAGAATGTCCAAAGTTTCAGCGGGATTTCCAAAATGTTGAGAGGAACTCGAAACTTGTCAACTTTGGTTTTGAGAATCTCTCCCGGAGTTTGAGAGATTTGGACGTGAAAGGGTACCAGTCTTGTCGGGGATTGGGAACCCTTCACGAGAATGTCCAAAGTTTCAGCGGGATTTCCAAAATGTTGAGAGGAACTCGAAACATGTCAACCTTGGTTTTGAGAATCTCTCCCGGAGTTTGAGAGATTTGGACGTGAAAGGGTACCAGTCTTGTCGGGGATTGGGAACCCTTCGCGAGAATGTCCAAAGTTTCAGCGGGATTTCCAAAATGTTGAGAGGAGCTCGAATCATGTCAACCTTGATTTTGAGAATCTCTCCCGGAGTTTGAGAGATTTGGACGTGAAAGGGTACCAGTCTTGTCGGGGATTGGGAACCCTTCGCGAGAATGTCCAAAGTTTCAGCGGGATTTCCAAAATGTTGAGAGGAACTCGAAACTTGTCAACTTTGGTTTTGAGAATCTCTCCCGGAGTTTGAGAGATTTGGACGTGAAAGGGTACCAGTCTTGTCGGGGATTGGGAACCCTTCACGAGAATGTCCAAAGTTTCAGCGGGATTTCCAAAATGTTGAGAGGAACTCGAAACATGTCAACCTCGGTTTTGAGAATCTCTCCCGGAGTTTGAGAGATTTGGACGTGAAAGGGTACCAGTCTTGTCGGGGATTGGGAACCCTTCGCCAGAATGTCCAAAGTTTCAGCGGGATTTCCAAAATGTTGAGAGGAGCTCGAATCATGTCAACCTTGATTTTGAGAATCTCTCCGGGAGTTTGAGAGATTTGGACGTGAAAGGGTACCAGTCTTGTCGGGGATTGGGAACCCTTCGCGAGAATGTCCAAAGTTTCAGCGGGATTTCCAAAATGTTGAGAGGAACTCGAATCATGTCAACCTTGGTTTTGAGAATCTCTCCCGGAGTTTGAGAGATTTGGACGTGAAAGGGTACCAGTCTTGTCGGGGATTGGGAACCCTTCGCGAGAATGTCCAAAGTTTCAGCGGGATTTCCAAAATGTTGAGAGGAACTCGAAACATGTGAACCTTGGTTTTGAGAATCTCTCCCGGAGTTTGAGAGATTTGGACGTGAAAGGGTACCAGTCTTGTCGGGGATTGGGAACCCTTCGCGAGAATGTCCAAAGTTTCAGCGGGATTTCCAAAATGTTGAGAGGAACACGAAACATGTCAACCTCGGTTTTGAGAATCTCTCCCGGAGTTTGAGAGATTTGGACGTGAAAGGGTACCAGTCTTGTCGGGGATTGGGAACCCTTCGCCAGAATGTCCAAAGTTTCAGCGGGATTTCCAAAATGTTGAGAGGAACTCGAAACATGTCAACCTTGGTTTTGAGAATCTCTCCCGGAGTTTGAGAGATTTGGACGTGAAAGGGTACCAGTCTTGTCGGGGATTGGGAACCCTTTGCGAGAATGTCCAAAGTTTCAGCGGGATTTCCAAAATGTTGAGAGGAACTCGAAACATGTCAACCTCGGTTTTGAGAATCTCTCCCGGAGTTTGAGAGATTTGGACGTGAAAGGGTACCAGTCTTGTCGGGGATTGGGAACCCTTCGCGAGAATGTCCAAAGTTTCAGCGGGATTTCCAAAATGTTGAGAAGAACTCGAAACATGTCAACCTTGCTTTTGAGAATCTCTCCCGGAGTTTGAGAGATTTGGACGTGAAAGGGTACCAGTCTTGTCGGGGATTGGGAACCCTTCGCGAGAATGTCCAAAGTTTCAGCGGGATTTCCAAAATGTTGAGAGGAACTCGAAACATGTCAACCTCGGTTTTGAGAATCTCTCCCGGAGTTTGAGAGATTTGGACGTGAAGGGGTACCAGTCTTGTCGGCGATTGGGAACCCTTCACGAGAATGTCCAAAGTTTCAGCGGGATTTCCAAAATGTTGAGAGGAACTCGAAACATGTCAACCTCGGTTTTGAGAATCTCTCCCGGAGTTTGAGAGATTTGGACGTGAAAGGGTACCAGTCTTGTCGGGGATTGGGAACCCTTCGCGAGAATGTCCAAAGTTTCAGCGGGATTTCCAAAATGTTGAGAGGAACTCGAAACATGTCAACCTCGGTTTTGAGAATCTCTCCCGGAGTTTGAGGAATTTGGACGTGAAAGGGTACCAGTCTTGTCGGGGATTGGGAACCCTTCGCGAGAATGTCCAAAGTTTCAGCGGGATTTCCAAAATGTTGAGAGGAACTCGAAACATGTCAACCTCGGTTTTGAGAATCTCTCCCGGAGTTTGAGAGATTTGGACGTGAAAGGGTACCAGTCTTGTCGGGGATTGGGAACCCTTCGCGAGAATGTCCAAAGTTTCAGCGGGATTTCCAAAATGTTGAGAGGAACTCGAAACATGTCAACCTCGGTTTTGAGAATCTCTCCCGGAGTTTGAGAGATTTGGACGTGAAGGGGTACCAGTCTTGTCGGGGATTGGGAACCCTTCACGAGAATGTCCAAAGTTTCAGCGGGATTTCCAAAATGTTGAGAGGAACTCAAAACATGTCAACCTCGGTTTTGAGAATCTCTCCCGGAGTTTGAGAGATTTGGACGTGAAAGGGTACCAGTCTTGTCGGGGATTGGGAACCCTTCGCGAGAATGTCCAAAGTTTCAGCGGGATTTCCAAAATGTTGAGAGGAACTCGAAACATGTCAACCTCGGTTTTGAGAATCTCTCCCGGAGTTTGAGAGATTTGGACGTGAAAGGGTACCAGTCTTGTCGGGGATTGGGAACCCTTCGCGAGAATGTCCAAAGTTTCAGCGGGATTTCCAAAATGTTGAGAGGAACTCGAAACATGTCAACCTTGGTTTTGAGAATCTCTCCCGGAGTTTGAGAGATTTGGACGTGAAAGGGTACCAGTCTTGTCGGGGATTGGGAACCCTTCGCGAGAATGTCCAAAGTTTCAGCGGGATTTCCAAAATGTTGAGAGGAACTCGAAACATGTCAACCTTGGTTTTGAGAATCTCTCCCGGAGTTTGAGAGATTTGGACGTGAAAGGGTACCAGTCTTGTCGGGGATTGGGAACCCTTCGCGAGAATGTCCAAAGTTTCAGCGGGATTTCCAAAATGTTGAGAGGAACTCGAAACATGTGAACCTTGGTTTTGAGAATCTCTCCCGGAGTTTGAGAGATTTGGACGTGAAAGGGTACCAGTCTTGTCGGGGATTGGGAACCCTTTGCGAGAATGTCCAAAGTTTCAGCGGGATTTCCAAAATGTTGAGAGGAACTCGAAACATGTGAACCTTGGTTTTGAGAATCTCTCCCGGAGTTTGAGAGATTTGGACGTGAAAGGGTACCAGTCTTGTCGGGGATTGGGAACCCTTCGCGAGAATGTCCAAAGTTTCAGCGGGATTTCCAAAATGTTGAAAGGAACTCGAAACATGTCAACCTTGGTTTTGAGAATCTCTCCCGGAGTTTGAGAGATTTGGACGTGAAAGGGTACCAGTCTTGTCGGGGATTGGGAACCCTTCGCGAGAATGTCCAAAGTTTCAGCGGGATTTCCAAAATGTTGAAAGGAACTCGAAACATGTCAACCTTGGTTTTGAGAATCTCTCCCGGAGTTTGAGAGATTTGGACGTGAAAGGGTACCAGTCTTGTCGGGGATTGGGAACCCTTCGCGAGAATGTCCAAAGTTTCAGCAGGATTTCCAAAATGTTGAGAGGAACTCGAAACATGTGAACCTTGGTTTTGAGAATCTCTCCCGGAGTTTGAGAGATTTGGACGTGAAAGGGTACCAGTCTTGTCGGGGATTGGGAACCCTTCGCGAGAATGTCCAAAGTTTCAGCGGGATTTCCAAAATGTTGAGAGGAACTCGAAACATGTGAACCTTGGTTTTGAGAATCTCTCCCGGAGTTTGAGAGATTTGGACGTGAAAGGGTACCAGTCTTGTCGGGGATTGGGAACCCTTCGCGAGAATGTCCAAAGTTTCAGCGGGATTTCCAAAATGTTGAGAGGAACTCGAAACATGTCAACCTCGGTTTTGAGAATCTCTCCCGGAGTTTGAGAGATTTGGACGTGAAGGGGTACCAGTCTTGTCGGGGATTGGGAACCCTTCACGAGAATGTCCAAAGTTTCAGCGGGATTTCCAAAATGTTGAGAGGAACTCGAAACATGTCAACCTCGGTTTTGAGAATCTCTCCCGGAGTTTGAGAGATTTGGACGTGAAAGGGTACCAGTCTTGTCGGGGATTGGGAACCCTTCGCGAGAATGTCCAAAGTTTCAGCGGGATTTCCAAAATGTTGAGAGGAACTCGAAACATGTCAACCTCGGTTTTGAGAATCTCTCCCGGAGTTTGAGGAATTTGGACGTGAAAGGGTACCAGTCTTGTCGGGGATTGGGAACCCTTCGCGAGAATGTCCAAAGTTTCAGCGGGATTTCCAAAATGTTGAGAGGAACTCGAAACATGTCAACCTCGGTTTTGAGAATCTCTCCCGGATTTTGAGAGATTTGGACGTGAAAGGGTACCAGTCTTGTCGGGGATTGGGAACCCTTCGCGAGAATGTCCAAAGTTTCAGCGGGATTTCCAAAATGTTGAGAGGAACTCGAAACATGTCAACCTCGGTTTTGAGAATCTCTCCCGGAGTTTGAGAGATTTGGACGTGAAGGGGTACCAGTCTTGTCGGGGATTGGGAACCCTTCACGAGAATGTCCAAAGTTTCAGCGGGATTTCCAAAATGTTGAGAGGAACTCGAAACATGTCAACCTCGGTTTTGAGAATCTCTCCCGGAGTTTGAGAGATTTGGACGTGAAAGGGTACCAGTCTTGTCGGGGATTGGGAACCCTTCGCGAGAATGTCCAAAGTTTCAGCGGGATTTCCAAAATGTTGAGAGGAACTCGAAACATGTCAACCTCGGTTTTGAGAATCTCTCCCGGAGTTTGAGAGATTTGGACGTGAAAGGGTACCAGTCTTGTCGGGGATTGGGAACCCTTCGCGAGAATGTCCAAAGTTTCAGCAGGATTTCCAAAATGTTGAGAGGAACTCGAAACATGTCAACCTTGGTTTTGAGAATCTCTCCCGGAGTTTGAGAGATTTGGACGTGAAAGGGTACCAGTCTTGTCGGGGATTGGGAACCCTTCGCGAGAATGTCCAAAGTTTCAGCGGGATTTCCAAAATGTTGAGAGGAACTCGAAACATGTGAACCTTGGTTTTGAGAATCTCTCCCGGAGTTTGAGAGATTTGGACGTGAAAGGGTACCAGTCTTGTCGGGGATTGGGAACCCTTCGCGAGAATGTCCAAAGTTTCAGCGGGATTTCCAAAATGTTGAGAGGAACTCGAAACATGTGAACCTTGGTTTTGAGAATCTCTCCCGGAGTTTGAGAGATTTGGACGTGAAAGGGTACCAGTCTTGTCGGGGATTGGGAACCCTTCGCGAGAATGTCCAAAGTTTCAGCGGGATTTCCAAAATGTTGAGAGGAACTCGAAACATGTCAACCTCGGTTTTGAGAATCTCTCCCGGAGTTTGAGAGATTTGGACGTGAAGGGGTACCAGTCTTGTCGGGGATTGGGAACCCTTCACGAGAATGTCCAAAGTTTCAGCGGGATTTCCAAAATGTTGAGAGGAACTCGAAACATGTCAACCTCGGTTTTGAGAATCTCTCCCGGAGTTTGAGAGATTTGGACGTGAAAGGGTACCAGTCTTGTCGGGGATTGGGAACCCTTCGCGAGAATGTCCAAAGTTTCAGCGGGATTTCCAAAATGTTTAGAGGAACTCGAAACATGTCAACCTTGGTTTTGAGAATCTCTCCCGGAGTTTGAGAGATTTGGACGTGAAAGGGTACCAGTCTTGTCGGGGATTGGGAACCCTTCGCGAGAATGTCCAAAGTTTCAGCAGGATTTCCAAAATGTTGAGAGGAACTCGAAACATGTCAACCTCGGTTTTGAGAATCTCTCCCGGAGTTTGAGAGATTTGGACGTGAAGGGGTACCAGTCTTGTCGGGGATTGGGAACCCTTCACGAGAATATCCAAAGTTTCAGCGGGATTTCCAAAATGTTGAGAGGAACTCGAAACATGTCAACCTCGGTTTTGAGAATCTCTCCGGGAGTTTGAGAGATTTGGACGTGAAAGGGTACCAGTCTTGTCGGGGATTGGGAACCCTTCGCGAGAATGTCCAAAGTTTCAGCGGGATTTCCAAAATGTTGAGAGGAACTCGAAACATGTCAACCTTGGTTTTGAGAATCTCTCCCGGAGTTTGAGAGATTTGGACGTGAAAGGGTACCAGTCTTGTCGGGGATTGGGAACCCTTCGCGAGAATGTCCAAAGTTTCAGCGGGATTTCCAAAATGTTGAGAGGAACTCGAAACATGTCAACCTTGGTTTTGAGAATCTCTCCCGGAGTTTGAGAGATTTGGACGTGAAAGGGTACCAGTCTTGTCGGGGATTGGGAACCCTTCGCGAGAATGTCCAAAGTTTCAGCGGGATTTCCAAAATTTTGAAATGAACTCGAAACATGTGAACCTTGGTTTTGAGAATCTCTCCCGGAGTTTGAGAGATTTGGACGTGAAAGGGTACCAGTCTTGTCGGGGATTGGGAACCCTTCGCGAGAATGTCCAAAGTTTCAGCGGGATTTCCAAAATGTTGAGAGGAACTCGAAACATGTCAACCTTGGTTTTGAGAATCTCTCCCGGAGTTTGAGAGATTTGGACGTGAAAGGGTACCAGTCTTGTCGGGGATTGGGAACCCTTCGCGAGAATGTCCAAAGTTTCAGCGGGATTTCCAAAATGTTGAGAGGAACTCGAAACATGTCAACCTTGGTTTTGAGAATCTCTCCCGGAGTTTGAGAGATTTGGACGTGAAAGGGTACCAGTCTTGTCGGGGATTGGGAACCCTTCGCGAGAATGTCCAAAGTTTCAGCGGGATTTCCAAAATGTTGAGAGGAACTCGAAACATGTGAACCTTGGTTTTGAGAATCTCTCCCGGAGTTTGAGAGATTTGGACGTGAAAGGGTACCAGTCTTGTCGGGGATTGGGAACCCTTCGCGAGAATGTCCAAAGTTTCAGCGGGATTTCCAAAATGTTGAGAGGAACTCGAAACATGTCAACCTCGGTTTTGAGAATCTCTCCCGGAGTTTGAGAGATTTGGACGTGAAAGGGTACCAGTCTTGTCGGGGATTGGGAACCCTTCGCGAGAATGTCCAAAGTTTCAGCGGGATTTCCAAAATGTTGAGAGGAACTCGAAACATGTCAACCTCGGTTTTGAGAATCTCTCCCGGAGTTTGAGAGATTTGGACGTGAAAGGGTACCAGTCTTGTCGGGGATTGGGAACCCTTCGCCACAATGTCCAAAGTTTCAGCGGGATTTCCAAAATGTTGAGAGGAACTCGAAACATGTCAACCTTGGTTTTGAGAATCTCTCCCGGAGTTTGAGAGATTTGGACGTGAAAGGGTACCAGTCTTGTCGGGGATTGGGAACCCTTCGCCAGAATGTCCAAAGTTTCAGCGGGATTTCCAAAATGTTGAGAGGAACACGAAACATGTCAACCTCGGTTTTGAGAATCTCTCCTGGAGTTTGAGAGATTTGGACGTGAAAGGGTACCAGTCTTGTCGGGGATTGGGAACCCTTCGCGAGAATGTCCAAAGTTTCAGCAGGATTTCAAAAATGTTGAGAGGAACTCGAAACATGTCAACCTTCGTTTTGAGAATCTCTCTCGGAGTTTGAGAGATTTGGACGTGAAAGGGTACCAGTCTTGTCGGGGATTGGGAACCCTTCGCGAGAATGTCCAAAGTTTCAGCGGGATTTCCAAAATGTTGAGAGGAACTCGAAACATGTCAACCTCGGTTTTGAGAATCTCTCCCGGAGTTTGAGAGATTTGGACGTGAAAGGGTACCAGTCTTGTCGGGGATTGGGAACCCTTCGCGAGAATGTCCAAAGTTTCAGCGGGATTTCCAAAATGTTGAGAGGAACTCGAAACATGTCAACCTCGGTTTTGAGAATCTCTCCGGGAGTTTGAGAGATTTGGACGTGAAAGGGTACCAGTCTTGTCGGGGATTGGGAACCCTTCGCCAGAATGTCCAAAGTTTCAGCAGGATTTCCAAAATGTTGAGAAGAACTCGAAACATGTCAACCTTGCTTTTGAGAATCTCTCCCGGAGTTTGAGAGATTTGGACGTGAAAGGGTACCAGTCTTGTCGGGGACTGGGAACCCTTCACGAGAATGTCCAAAGTTTCAGCGGGATTTCCAAAATGTTGAGAGGAACTCGAAACATGTCAACCTCGGTTTTGAGAATCTCTCCCGGAGTTTGAGAGATTTGGACGTGAAAGGGTACCAGTCTTGTCGGCGATTGGGAATCCTTCACGAGAATGTCCAAAGTTTCAGCGGGATTTCCAAAATGTTTAGAGGAACTCGAAACATGTCAACCTTGATTTTGAGAATCTCTCCCGGAGTTTGAGAGATTTGGACGTGAAAGGGTACCAGTCTTGTCGGGGATTGGGAACCCTTCGCGAGAATGTCCAAAGTTTCAGCGGGATTTCCAAAATGTTGAGAGGAACTCGAAACATGTCAACCTTGGTTTTGAGAATCTCTCCCGGAGTTTGAGAGATTTGGACGTGAAAGGGTACCAGTCTTGTCGGGGATTGGGAACCCTTCGCGAGAATGTCCAAAGTTTCAGCAGGATTTCCAAAATGTTGAGAGGAACTCGAAACATGTCAACCTCGGTTTTGAGAATCTCTCCGGGAGTTTGAGAGATTTGGACGTGAAAGGGTACCAGTCTTGTCGGGGATTGGGAACCCTTCGCGAGAATGTCCAAAGTTTCAGAGGGATTTCCAAAATGTTGAGAAGAACTCGAAACATGTCAACCTTGCTTTTGAGAATCTCTCCCGGAGTTTGAGAGATTTGGACGTGAAAGGGTACCAGTCTTGTCTGGGATTGGGAACCCTTCGCGAGAATGTCCAAAGTTTCAGCGGGATTTCCAAAATGTTGAGAGGAACTCGAAACATGTCAACCTCGGTTTTGAGAATCTCTCCCGGAGTTTGAGAGATTTGGACGTGAAGGGGTACCAGTCTTGTCGGGGATTGGGAACCCTTCACGAGAATGTCCAAAGTTTCAGCGGGATTTCCAAAATGTTGAGAGGAACTCGAAACATGTCAACCTCGGTTTTGAGAATCTCTCCCGGAGTTTGAGAGATTTGGACGTGAAAGGGTACCAGTCTTGTCAGGGATTGGGAACCCTTCGCGAGAATGTCCAAAGTTTCAGCGGGATTTCCAAAATGTTTAGAGGAACTCGAAACATGTCAACCTTGGTTTTGAGAATCTCTCCCGGAGTTTGAGAGATTTGGACGTGAAAGGGTACCAGTCTTGTCGGGGATTGGGAACCCTTCGCGAGAATGTCCAAAGTTTCAGCAGGATTTCCAAAATGTTGAGAGGAACTCGAAACATGTCAACCTCGGTTTTGAGAATCTCTCCCGGAGTTTGAGAGATTTGGACGTGAAGGGGTACCAGTCTTGTCGGGGATTGGGAACCCTTCACGAGAATATCCAAAGTTTCAGCGGGATTTCCAAAATGTTGAGAGGAACTCGAAACATGTCAACCTCGGTTTTGAGAATCTCTCCGGGAGTTTGAGAGATTTGGACGTGAAAGGGTACCAGTCTTGTCGGGGATTGGGAACCCTTCGCGAGAATGTCCAAAGTTTCAGCGGGATTTCCAAAATGTTGAGAGGAACTCGAAACATGTCAACCTTGGTTTTGAGAATCTCTCCCGGAGTTTGAGAGATTTGGACGTGAAAGGGTACCAGTCTTGTCGGGGATTGGGAACCCTTCGCGAGAATGTCCAAAGTTTCAGCGGGATTTCCAAAATGTTGAGAGGAACTCGAAACATGTCAACCTTGGTTTTGAGAATCTCTCCCGGAGTTTGAGAGATTTGGACGTGAAAGGGTACCAGTCTTGTCGGCGATTGGGAACCCTTCGCGAGAATGTCCAAAGTTTCAGCGGGATTTCCAAAATGTTGAGAGGAACTCGAAACATGTCAACCTTGGTTTTGAGAATCTCTCCCGGAGTTTGAGAGATTTGGACGTGAAAGGGTACCAGTCTTGTCGGGGATTGGGAACCCTTCGCGAGAATGTCCAAAGTTTCAGCGGGATTTCCAAAATGTTGAGAGGAACTCGAAACATGTCAACCTTGGTTTTGAGAATCTCTCCCGGAGTTTGAGAGATTTGGACGTGAAAGGGTACCAGTCTTGTCGGGGATTGGGAACCCTTCGCGAGAATGTCCAAAGTTTCAGCGGGATTTCCAAAATGTTGAAAGGAACTCGAAACATGTGAACCTTGGTTTTGAGAATCTCTCCCGGAGTTTGAGAGATTTGGACGTGAAAGGGTACCAGTCTTGTCGGGGATTGGGAACCCTTCGCGAGAATGTCCAAAGTTTCAGCGGGATTTCCAAAATGTTGAGAGGAACTCGAAACATGTCAACCTTGGTTTTGAGAATCTCTCCCGGAGTTTGAGAGATTTGGACGTGAAAGGGTACCAGTCTTGTCGGGGATTGGGAACCCTTCGCGAGAATGTCCAAAGTTTCAGCGGGATTTCCAAAATGTTGAGAGGAACTCGAAACATGTGAACCTTGGTTTTGAGAATCTCTCCCGGAGTTTGAGAGATTTGGACGTGAAAGGGTACCAGTCTTGTCGGGGATTGGGAACCCTTCGCGAGAATGTCCAAAGTTTCAGCGGGATTTCCAAAATGTTGAGAGGAACTCGAAACATGTGAACCTTGGTTTTGAGAATCTCTCCCGGAGTTTGAGAGATTTGGACGTGAAAGGGTACCAGTCTTGTCGGGGATTGGGAACCCTTCGCGAGAATGTCCAAAGTTTCAGCGGGATTTCCAAAATGTTGAGAGGAACTCGAAACATGTCAACCTCGGTTTTGAGAATCTCTCCCGGAGTTTGAGAGATTTGGACGTGAAAGGGTACCAGTCTTGTCGGGGATTGGGAACCCTTCGCGAGAATGTCCGAAGTTTCAGCGGGATTTCCAAAATGTTGAGAGGAACTCGAAACATGTCAACCTCGGTTTTGAGAATCTCTCCCGGAGTTTGAGAGATTTGGACGTGAAAGGGTACCAGTCTTGTCGGGGATTGGGAACCCTTCGCGAGAATGTCCAAAGTTTCAGCGGGATTTCCAAAATGTTGAGAGGAACTCGAAACATGTCAACCTTGGTTTTGAGAATCTCTCCCGGAGTTTGAGAGATTTGGACGTGAAAGGGTACCAGTCTTGTCGGGGATTGGGAACCCTTCGCGAGAATGTCCAAAGTTTCAGCGGGATTTCCAAAATGTTGAGAGGAACTCGAAACATGTCAACCTTGGTTTTGAGAATCTCTCCCGGAGTTTGAGAGATTTGGACGTGAAAGGGTACCAGTCTTGTCGGGGATTGGGAACCCTTCGCGAGAATGTCCAAAGTTTCAGCGGGATTTCCAAAATGTTGAGAGGAACTCGAAACATGTCAACCTCGGTTTTGAGAATCTCTCCCGGAGTTTGAGAGATTTGGACGTGAAAGGGTACCAGTCTTGTCGGTGATTGGGAACCCTTCTCCAGAATGTCCAAAGTTTCAGCGGGATTTCCAAAATGTTGAGAGGAACTCGAAACATGTCAACCTTGGTTTTGAGAATCTCTCTTGGAGTTTGAGAGATTTGGACGTGAAAGTGTACCAGTCTTGTCGGGGATTGGGAACCCTTCGCGAGAATGTCCAAAGTTTCAGCGGGATTTCCAAAATGTTGAGAGGAACTCGAAACATGTCAACCTTGGTTTTGAGAATCTCTCCCGGAGTTTGAGAGATTTGGACGTGAAAGGGTACCAGTCTTGTCGGGGATTGGGAACCCTTCGCGAGAATGTCCAAAGTTTCAGCGGGATTTCCAAAATGTTGAGAGGAACTCGAAACATGTCAACCTTGGTTTTGAGAATCTCTCCCGGAGTTTGAGAGATTTGGACGTGAAAGGGTACCAGTCTTGTCGGGGATTGGGAACCCTTCGCGAGAATGTCCAAAGTTTCAGCGGGATTTCCAAAATGTTGAGAGGAACTCGAAACATGTCAACCTTGGTTTTGAGAATCTCTCCCGGAGTTTGAGAGATTTGGACGTGAAAGGGTACCAGTCTTTTCGGGGATTGGGAACCCTTCGCGAGAATGTCCAAAGTTTCAGCGGGATTTCCAAAATGTTGAGAGGAACTCGAAACATGTCAACCTCGGTTTTGAGAATCTCTCCGGGAGTTTGAGAGATTTGGACGTGAAAGGGTACCAGTCTTGTCGGGGATTGGGAACCCTTCGCCAGAATGTCCAAAGTTTCAGCAGGATTTCCAAAATGTTGAGAGGAACTCGAAACATGTCAACCTTGGTTTTGAGAATCTCTCCCGGAGTTTGAGAGATTTGGACGTGAAAGGGTACCAGTCTTGTCGGGGATTGGGAACCCTTCGCGAGAATGTCCAAAGTTTCAGCGGGATTTCCAAAATGTTGAGAGGAACTCGAAACATGTCAACCTCAGTTTTGAGAATCTCTCCCGGAGTTTGAGAGATTTGGACGTGAAAGGGTACCAGTCTTGTCGGGGATTGGGAACCCTTCGCCAGAATGTCCAAAGTTTCAGCGGGATTTCCAAAATGTTGAGAGGAACTCGAAACATGTCAACCTTGGTTTTGAGAATCTCTCCCGGAGTTTGAGAGATTTGGACGTGAAAGGGTACCAGTCTTGTCGGGGATTGGGAACCCTTCGCCAGAATGTCCAAAGTTTCAGCAGGATTTCCAAAATGTTGAGAGGAACTCGAAACATGTGAACCTTGGTTTTGAGAATCTCTCCCGGAGTTTGAGAGATTTGGACGTGAAAGGGTACCAGTCTTGTCGGGGATTGGGAACCCTTCGCGAGAATGTCCAAAGTTTCAGCGGGATTTCCAAAATGTTGAGAGGAACTCGAAACATGTCAACCTTGGTTTTGAGAATCTCTCCCGGAGTTTGAGAGATTTGGACGTGAAAGGGTACCAGTCTTGTCGGGGATTGGGAACCCTTCGCGAGAATGTCCAAAGTTTCAGCGGGATTTCCAAAATGTTGAGAGGAACTCGAAACATGTCAACCTTGGTTTTGAGAATCTCTCCCGGAGTTTGAGAGATTTGGACGTGAAAGGGTACCAGTCTTGTCGGGGATTGGGAACCCTTCGCGAGAATGTCCAAAGTTTCAGCGGGATTTCCAAAATGTTGAGAGGAACTCGAAACATGTCAACCTCGGTTTTGAGAATCTCTCCCGGAGTTTGAGAGATTTGGACGTGAAAGGGTACCAGTCTTGTCGGGGATTGGGAACCCTTCGCGAGAATGTCCAAAGTTTCAGCGGGATTTCCAAAATGTTGAGAGGAACTCGAAACATGTCAACCTTGGTTTTGAGAATCTCTCCCGGAGTTTGAGAGATTTGGACGTGAAAGGGTACCAGTCTTGTCGGGGATTGGGAACCCTTCGCGAGAATGTCCAAAGTTTCAGCGGGATTTCCAAAATGTTGAGAGGAACTCGAAACATGTCAACCTTGGTTTTGAGAATCTCTCCCGGAGTTTGAGAGATTTGGACGTGAAAGGGTACCAGTCTTGTCGGGGATTGGGAACCCTTCGCGAGAATGTCCAAAGTTTCAGCGGGATTTCCAAAATGTTGAGAGGAACTCGAAACATGTCAACCTCGGTTTTGAGAATCTCTCCCGGAGTTTGAGAGATTTGGACGTGAAAGGGTACCAGTCTTGTCGGGGATTGGGAACCCTTCGCAAGAATGTCCAAAGTTTCAGCGGGATTTCCAAAATGTTGAGAGGAACTCGAAACATGTCAACCTCGGTTTTGAGAATCTCTCCCGGAGTTTGAGAGATTTGGACGTGAAAGGGTACCAGTCTTGTCGGGGATTGGGAACCCTTCGCGAGAATGTCCAAAGTTTCAGCGGGATTTCCAAAATGTTGAGAGGAACTCGAAACATGTCAACCTTGGTTTTGAGAATCTCTCCCGGAGTTTGAGAGATTTGGATGTGAAAGGGTACCAGTCTTGTCGGGGATTGGGAACCCTTCGCGAGAATGTCCAAAGTTTCAGCGGGATTTCCAAAATGTTGAGAGGAACTCGAAACATGTCAACCTTGGTTTTGAGAATCTCTCCCGGAGTTTGAGAGATTTGGACGTGAAAGGGTACCAGTCTTGTCGGGGATTGGGAACCCTTCGCGAGAATGTCCAAAGTTTCAGCGGGATTTCCAAAATGTTGAGAGGAACTCGAAACATGTCAACCTTGGTTTTGAGAATCTCTCCCGGAGTTTGAGAGATTTGGACGTGAAAGGGTACCAGTCTTGTCGGGGATTGGGAACCCTTCGCCAGAATGTCCAAAGTTTCAGCGGGATTTCCAAAATGTTGAGAGGAACTCGAAACATGTCAACCTTGGTTTTGAGAATCTCTCCCGGAGTTTGAGAGATTTGGACGTGAAAGGGTACCAGTCTTGTCGGGGATTGGGAACCCTTCGCGAGAATGTCCAAAGTTTCAGCGGGATTTCCAAAATGTTGAGAGGAACTCGAAACATGTCAACCTTGGTTTTGAGAATCTCTCCCGGAGTTTGAGAGATTTGGACGTGAAAGGGTACCAGTCTTGTCGGGGATTGGGAACCCTTCGCGAGAATGTCCAAAGTTTCAGCGGGATTTCCAAAATGTTGAGAGGAACTCGAAACATGTCAACCTTGGTTTTGAGAATCTCTCCCGGAGTTTGAGAGATTTGGACGTGAAAGGGTACCAGTCTTGTCGGGGATTGGGAACCCTTCGCGAGAATGTCCAAAGTTTCAGCGGGATTTCCAAAATGTTGAGAGGAACTCGAAACATGTGAACCTTGGTTTTGAGAATCTCTCCCGGAGTTTGAGAGATTTGGACGTGAAAGGGTACCAGTCTTGTCGGGGATTGGGAACCCTTCGCGAGAATGTCCAAAGTTTCAGCGGGATTTCCAAAATGTTGAGAGGAACTCGAAACATGTCAACCTCGGTTTTGAGAATCTCTCCCGGAGTTTGAGAGATTTGGACGTGAAAGGGTACCAGTCTTGTCGGGGATTGGGAACCCTTCGCAAGAATGTCCAAAGTTTCAGCGGGATTTCCAAAATGTTGAGAAGAACTCGAAACATGTCAACCTTGCTTTTGAGAATCTCTCCCGGAGTTTGAGAGATTTGGACGTGAAAGGGTACCAGTCTTGTCGGGGACTGGGAACCCTTCGCGAGAATGTCCAAAGTTTCAGCGGGATTTCCAAAATGTTGAGAGGAACTCGAAACATGTCAACCTCGGTTTTGAGAATCTCTCCCGGAGTTTGAGAGATTCGGATGTGAAGGGGTACCAGTCTTGTCAGGGATTGGGAACCCTTCACGAGAATGTCCAAAGTTTCAGCGGGATTTCCAAAATGTTGAGAGGAACTCGAAACATGTCAACCTCGGTTTTGAGAATCTCTCCCGGAGTTTGAGAGATTTGGACGTGAAAGGGTACCAGTCTTGTCGGGGATTGGGAACCCTTCGCGAGAATGTCCAAAGTTTCAGCGGTTTTTCCAAAATGTTGAGAGGAACTCGAAACATGTCAACCTCGGTTTTGAGAATCTCTCCCGGAGTTTGAGAGATTTGGACGTGAAAGGGTACCAGTCTTGTCGGGGATTGGGAACCCTTCGCCAGAATGTCCAAAGTTTCAGCGGGATTTCCAAAATGTTGAGAGGAACTCGAAACATGTCAACCTTGGTTTTGAGAATCTCTCCCGGAGTTTGAGAGATTTGGACGTGAAAGGGTACCAGTCTTGTCGGGGATTGGGAACCCTTCGCCAGAATGTCCAAAGTTTCAGCGGGATTTCCAAAATGTTGAAAGGAACTCGAAACATGTGAACCTTGGTTTTGAGAATCTCTCCCGGAGTTTGAGAGATTTGGACGTGAAAGGGTACCAGTCTTGTCGGGGATTGGGAACCCTTCGCGAGAATGTCCAAAGTTTCAGCGGGATTTCCAAAATGTTGAGAGGAACTCGAAACATGTCAACCTCGGTTTTGAGAATCTCTCCCGGAGTTTGAGAGATTTGGACGTGAAAGGGTACCAGTCTTGTCGGGGATTGGGAACCCTTCGCAAGAATGTCCAAAGTTTCAGCGGGATTTCCAAAATGTTGAGAAGAACTCGAAACATGTCAACCTTGCTTTTGAGAATCTCTCCCGGAGTTTGAGAGATTTGGACGTGAAAGGGTACCAGTCTTGTCGGGGACTGGGAACCCTTCGCGAGAATGTCCAAAGTTTCAGCGGGATTTCCAAAATGTTGAGAGGAACTCGAAACATGTCAACCTTGGTTTTGAGAATCTCTCCCGGAGTTTGAGAGATTTGGACGTGAAAGGGTACCAGTCTTGTCGGGGATTGGGAACCCTTCGCGAGAATGTCCAAAGTTTCAGCGGGATTTCCAAAATGTTGAGAGGAACTCGAAACATGTCAACCTTGGTTTTGAGAATCTCTCCCGGAGTTTGAGAGATTTGGACGTGAAAGGGTACCAGTCTTGTCGGGGATTGGGAACCCTTCGCGAGAATGTCCAAAGTTTCAGCGGGATTTCCAAAATGTTGAGAGGAA
Organism: Streptopelia decaocto; assembly: GCF_964273445.1. Lineage (NCBI taxonomy): Eukaryota > Metazoa > Chordata > Aves > Columbiformes > Columbidae > Streptopelia > Streptopelia decaocto. Next base: position 351,949 of record NW_028117226.1, on the reverse strand, counting down.
CTCGAAACATGTGAACCTTGGTTTTGAGAATCTCTCCCGGAGTTTGAGAGATTTGTACGTGAAAGGGTACCAGTCTTGTCGGGGATTGGGAACCCTTCGCGAGAATGTCCAAAGTTTCTGCGGGATTTCCAAAATGTTGAGAGGAACTCGAAACATGTCAACCTTGGTTTTGAGAATCTCTCCCGGAGTTTGAGAGATTTGGACGTGAAAGGGTACCAGTCTTGTCGGAGATTGGGAACCCTTCGCGAGAATGTCCAAAGTTTCAGCGGGATTTCCAAAATGTTGAGAGGAACTCGAAACATGTCAACCTTGGTTTTGAGAATCTCTCCCGGAGTTTGAGAGATTTGGACGTGAAAGGGTACCAGTCTTGTCGGGGATTGGGAACCCTTCGCGAGAATGTCCAAAGTTTCAGCGGGATTTCCAAAATGTTGAGAGGAACTCGAAACATGTCAACCTTGGTTTTGAGAATCTCTCCCGGAGTTTGAGAGATTTGGACGTGAAAGGGTACCAGTCTTGTCGGGGATTGGGAACCCTTCGCGAGAATGTCCAAAGTTTCAGCGGGATTTCCAAAATGTTGAGAGGAACTCGAAACATGTCAACCTTGGTTTTGAGAATCTCTCCCGGAGTTTGAGAGATTTGGACGTGAAAGGGTACCAGTCTTGTCGGGGATTGGGAACCCTTCGCGAGAATGTCCAAAGTTTCAGCGGGATTTCCAAAATGTTGAGAGGAACTCGAAACATGTCAACCTTGGTTTTGAGAATCTCTCCCGGAGTTTGAGAGATTTGGACGTGAAAGGGTACCAGTCTTGTCGGGGATTGGGAACCCTTCGCGAGAATGTCCAAAGTTTCAGCGGGATTTCCAAAATGTAAGAGGAACTCGAATCATGTCAACCTTGGTTTTGAGAATCTCTCCCGGAGTTTGAGAGATTTGGACGTGAAAGGGTACCAGTCTTGTCGGGGATTGGGAACCCTTCGCGAGAATGTCCAAAGTTTCAGCGGGATTTCCAAAATGTAAGAGGAACTCGAATCATGTCAACCTTGGTTTTGAGAATCTCTCCCGGAGTTTGAGAGATTTGGACGTGAAAGGGTACCAGTCTTGTCGGGGATTGGGAACCCTTCGCGAGAATGTCCAAAGTTTCAGCGGGATTTCCAAAATGTTGAGAGGAACTCGAAACATGTCAACCTTGGTTTTGAGAATCTCTCCCGGAGTTTGAGAGATTTGGAGGTGAAAGGGTACCAGTCTTGTCGGGGATTGGGAACCCTTCGCGAGAATGTCCAAAGTTTCAGCGGGATTTCCAAAATGTTGAGAGGAACTCGAAACATGTCAACCTCGGTTTTGAGAATCTCTCCCGGAGTTTGAGAGATTTGGACGTGAAAGGGTACCAGTCTTGTCGGGGATTGGGAACCCTTCGCGAGAATGTCCAAAGTTTCAGCGGGATTTCCAAAATGTTGAAAGGAACTCGAAACATGTCAACCTTGGTTTTGAGAATCTCTCCCGGAGTTTGAGAGATTTGGACGTGAAAGGGTACCAGTCTTGTCGGGGATTGGGAACCCTTCGCGAGAATGTCCAAAGTTTCAGCGGGATTTCCAAAATGTTGAAAGGAACTCGAAACATGTGAACCTTGGTTTTGAGAATCTCTCCCGGAGTTTGAGAGATTTGGACGTGAAAGGGTACCAGTCTTGTCGGGGATTGGGAACCCTTCGCGAGAATGTCCAAAGTTTCAGCGGGATTTCCAAAATGTTGAGAGGAACTCGAAACATGTCAACCTTGGTTTTGAGAATCTCTCCCGGAGTTTGAGAGATTTGGACGTGAAAGGTTACCAGTCTTGTCGGGGATTGGGAACCCTTCGCCAGAATGTCCAAAGTTTCAGCGGGATTTCCAAAATGTTGAGAGGAACTCGAAACATGTCAACCTTGGTTTTGAGAATCTCTCCCGGAGTTTGAGAGATTTGGACGTGAAAGGGTACCAGTCTTGTCGGGGATTGGGAACCCTTCGCGAGAATGTCCAAAGTTTCAGCGGGATTTCCAAAATGTTGAGAGGAACTCGAATCATGTCAACCTTGGTTTTGAGAATCTCTCCCGGAGTTTGAGAGATTTGGACGTGAAAGGGTACCAGTCTTGTCGGGGATTGGGAACCCTTCGCCAGAATGTCCAATGTTTCAGCGGGATTTCCAAAATGTTGAGAGGAACTCGAAACATGTCAACCTCGGTTTTGAGAATCTCTCCCGGAGTTTGAGAGATTTGGACGTGAAAGGGTACCAGTCTTGTCGGGGATTGGGAACCCTTCGCCAGAATGTCCAAAGTTTCAGCGGGATTTCCAAAATGTTGAGAGGAACTCGAAACATGTCAACCTTGGTTTTGAGAATCTCTCCCGGAGTTTGAGAGATTTGGACGTGAAAGGGTACCAGCCTTGTCGGGGATTGGGAACCCTTCGCCAGAATGTCCAAAGTTTCAGCGGGATTTCCAAAATGTTGAGAGGAACTCGAAACATGTCAACCTCGGTTTTGAGAATCTCTCCCGGAGTTTGAGAGATTTGGACGTGAAAGGGTACCAGTCTTGTCGGGGATTGGGAACCCTTCGCGAGAATGTCCAAAGTTTCAGCGGGATTTCCAAAATGTTGAGAGGAACTCGAAACATGTCAACCTTGGTTTTGAGAATCTCTCCCGGAGTTTGAGAGATTTGGACGTGAAAGGGTACCAGTCTTGTCGGGGATTGGGAACCCTTCGCGAGAATGTCCAAAGTTTCAGCGGGATTTCCAAAATGTTGAGAGGAACTCGAAACATGTCAACCTTGGTTTTGAGAATCTCTTCGGGAGTTTGAGAGATTTGGACGTGAAAGGGTACCAGTCTTGTGGGGGATTGGGAACCCTTCGCGAGAATGTCCAAAGTTTCAGCGGGATTTCCAAAATGTTGAGAGGAACTCGAAACATGTCAACCTTGGTTTTGAGAATCTCTCCCGGAGTTTGAGAGATTTGGACGTGAAAGGGTACCAGTCTTGTCGGGGATTGGGAACCCTTCGCGAGAATGTCCAAAGTTTCAGCAGGATTTCCAAAATGTTGAGAGGAACTCGAAACATGTCAACCTTGGTTTTGAGAATCTCTCTTGGAGTTTGAGAGATTTGGACGTGAAAGGGTACCAGTCTTGTCGGGGATTGGGAACCCTTCGCGAGAATGTCCAAAGTTTCAGCGGGATTTCCAAAATGTTGAAAGGAACTCGAAACATGTGAACCTTGGTTTTGAGAATCTCTCCCGGAGTTTGAGAGATTTGGACGTGAAAGGGTACCAGTCTTGTCGGGGATTGGGAACCCTTCACGAGAATGTCCAAAGTTTCAGCGGGATTTCCAAAATGTTGAGAGGAACTCGAAACATGTCAACCTTGGTTTTGAGAATCTCTCCCGGAGTTTGAGAGATTTGGACGTGAAAGGGTACCAGTCCTGTCGGGGATTGGGAACCCTTCGCGAGAATGTCCAAAGTTTCAGCGGGATTTCCAAAATGTTGAGAGGAACTCGAAACATGTCAACCTCGGTTTTGAGAATCTCTCCCAGAGTTTGAGAGATTGGGACGTGAAAGGGTACCAGTCTTGTCGGGGATTGGGAACCCTTCGCGAGAATGTCCAAAGTTTCAGCGGGATTTCCAAAATGTTGAGAGGAACTCGAAACATGTCAACCTTGGTTTTGAGAATCTCTCCCGGAGTTTGAGAGATTTGGACGTGAAAGGGTACCAGTCTTGTCGGGGATTGGGAACCCTTCGCCAGAATGTCCAAAGTTTCAGCGGGATTTCCAAAATGTTGAGAGGAACTCGAAACATGTCAACCTTGGTTTTGAGAATCTCTCCCGGAGTTTGAGAGTTTTGGACGTGAAAGTGTACCAGTCTTGTCGAGGATTGGGAACCCTTCGCGAGAATGTCCAAAGTTTCAGCGGGATTTCCAAAATGTTGAGAGGAACTCGAAACATGTCAACCTTGGTTTTGAGAATCTCTCCCGGAGTTTGAGAGATTTGGACGTGAAAGGGTACCAGTCTTGTCGGGGATTGGGAACCCTTCGCGAGAATGTCCAAAGTTTCAGCGGGATTTCCAAAATGTTGAGAGGAACTCGAAACATGTGAACCTTGGTTTTGAGAATCTCTCCCGGAGTTTGAGAGATTTGGACGTGAAAGGGTACCAGTCTTGTCGGGGATTGGGAACCCTTCGCGAGAATGTCCAAAGTTTCAGCGGGATTTCCAAAATGTTGAGAGGAACTCGAAACATGTCAACCTTGGTTTTGAGAATCTCTCCCGGAGTTTGAGAGATTTGGACGTGAAAGGGTACCAGTCTTGTCGGGGATTGGGAACCCTTCGCCAGAATGTCCAAAGTTTCAGCGGGATTTCCAAAATGTTGAGAGGAACTCGAAACATGTCAACCTTGGTTTTGAGAATCTCTCCCGGAGTTTGAGAGATTTGGACGTGAAAGGGTACCAGTCTTGTCGGGGATTGGGAACCCTTCGCCAGAATGTCCAAAGTTTCAGCGGGATTTCCAAAATGTTGAGAGGAACTCGAAACATGTCAACCTTGGTTTTGAGAATCTCTCCCGGAGCTTGAGAGATTTGGACGTGAAAGGGTACCAGTCTGGTCGGGGATTGGGAACCCTTCGCCAGAATGTCCAAAGTTTCAGCGGGATTTCCAAAATGTTGAGAGGAACTCGAAACATGTCAACCTTGGTTTTGAGAATCTCTCCCGGAGTTTGAGAGATTTGGACGTGAAAGGGTACCAGTCTTGTCGGGGATTGGGAACCCTTCGCGAGAATGTCCAAAGTTTCAGCGGGATTTCCAAAATGTTGAGAGGAACTCGAATCATGTCAACCTTGGTTTTGAGAATCTCTCCCGGAGTTTGAGAGATTTGGACGTGAAAGGGTACCAGTCTTGTCGGGGATTGGGAACCCTTCGCGAGAATGTCCAAAGTTTCAGCGGGATTTCCAAAATGTTGAGAGGAACTCGAAACATGTCAACCTTGGTTTTGAGAATCTCTCCCAGAGTTTGAGAGATTTGGACGTGAAAGGGTACCAGTCTTGTCGGGGATTGGGAACCCTTCGCGAGAATGTCCAAAGTTTCAGCGGGATTTCCAAAATGTTGAGAGGAACTCGAAACATGTGAACCTTGGTTTTGAGAATCTCTCCCGGAGTTTGAGAGATTTGGACGTGAAAGGGTACCAGTCTTGTCGGGGATTGGGAACCCTTCGCGAGAATGTCCAAAGTTTCAGCGGGATTTCCAAAATGTTGAGAGGAACTCGAAACATGTCAACCTTGGTTTTGAGAATCTCTCCCGGAGTTTGAGAGATTTGGACGTGAAAGGGTACCAGTCTTGTCGGGGATTGGGAACCCTTCGCGAGAATGTCCAAAGTTTCAGCGGGATTTCCAAAATGTTGAGAGGAACTCGAAACATGTCAACCTTGGTTTTGAGAATCTCTCCCGGAGTTTGAGAGATTTGGACGTGAAAGGGTACCAGTCTTGTCGGGGATTGGGAACCCTTCGCGAGAATGTCCAAAGTTTCAGCGGGATTTCCAAAATGTTGAGAGGAACTCGAAACATGTCAACCTTGGTTTTGAGAATCTCTCCCGGAGTTTGAGAGATTTGGACGTGAAAGGGTACCAGTCTTGTCGGGGATTGGGAACCCTTCGCGAGAATGTCCAAAGTTTCTGCGGGATTTCCAAAATGTTGAGAGGAACTCGAAACATGTCAACCTTGGTTTTGAGAATCTCTCCCGGAGTTTGAGAGATTTGGACGTGAAAGGGTACCAGTCTTGTCGGAGATTGGGAACCCTTCGCGAGAATGTCCAAAGTTTCAGCGGGATTTCCAAAATGTTGAGAGGAACTCGAAACATGTCAACCTTGGTTTTGAGAATCTCTCCCGGAGTTTGAGAGATTTGGACGTGAAAGGGTACCAGTCTTGTCGGGGATTGGGAACCCTTCGCGAGAATGTCCAAAGTTTCAGCGGGATTTCCAAAATGTTGAGAGGAACTCGAAACATGTCAACCTTGGTTTTGAGAATCTCTCCCGGAGTTTGAGAGATTTGGACGTGAAAGGGTACCAGTCTTGTCGGGGATTGGGAACCCTTCGCGAGAATGTCCAAAGTTTCAGCGGGATTTCCAAAATGTTGAGAGGAACTCGAAACATGTCAACCTTGGTTTTGAGAATCTCTCCCGGAGTTTGAGAGATTTGGACGTGAAAGGGTACCAGTCTTGTCGGGGATTGGGAACCCTTCGCGAGAATGTCCAAAGTTTCAGCGGGATTTCCAAAATGTTGAGAGGAACTCGAAACATGTCAACCTTGGTTTTGAGAATCTCTCCCGGAGTTTGAGAGATTTGGACGTGAAAGGGTACCAGTCTTGTCGGGGATTGGGAACCCTTCGCGAGAATGTCCAAAGTTTCAGCGGGATTTCCAAAATGTAAGAGGAACTCGAATCATGTCAACCTTGGTTTTGAGAATCTCTCCCGGAGTTTGAGAGATTTGGACGTGAAAGGGTACCAGTCTTGTCGGGGATTGGGAACCCTTCGCGAGAATGTCCAAAGTTTCAGCGGGATTTCCAAAATGTAAGAGGAACTCGAATCATGTCAACCTTGGTTTTGAGAATCTCTCCCGGAGTTTGAGAGATTTGGACGTGAAAGGGTACCAGTCTTGTCGGGGATTGGGAACCCTTCGCCAGAATGTCCAAAGTTTCAGCGGGATTTCCAAAATGTTGAGAGGAACTCGAAACATGTCAACCTTGGTTTTGAGAATCTCTCCCGGAGTTTGAGAGATTTGGACGTGAAAGGGTACCAGTCTTGTCGGGGATTGGGAACCCTTCGCGAGAATGTCCAAAGTTTCAGCGGGATTTCCAAAATGTTGAGAGGAACTCGAAACATGTCAACCTCGGTTTTGAGAATCTCTCCCGGAGTTTGAGAGATTTGGACGTGAAAGGGTACCAGTCTTGTCGGGGATTGGGAACCCTTCGCGAGAATGTCCAAAGTTTCAGCGGGATTTCCAAAATGTTGAGATGAACTCGAAACATGTCAACCTTGGTTTTGAGAATCTCTCCCGGAGTTTGAGAGATTTGGACGTGAAAGGGTACCAGTCTTGTCGGGGATTGGGAACCCTTCGCGAGAATGTCCAAAGTTTCAGCGGGATTTCCAAAATGTTGAAAGGAACTCGAAACATGTGAACCTTGGTTTTGAGAATCTCTCCCGGAGTTTGAGAGATTTGGACGTGAAAGGGTACCAGTCTTGTCGGGGATTGGGAACCCTTCGCGAGAATGTCCAAAGTTTCAGCGGGATTTCCAAAATGTTGAGAGGAACTCGAAACATGTCAACCTTGGTTTTGAGAATCTCTCCCGGAGTTTGAGAGATTTGGACGTGAAAGGTTACCAGTCTTGTCGGGGATTGGGAACCCTTCGCCAGAATGTCCAAAGTTTCAGCGGGATTTCCAAAATGTTGAGAGGAACTCGAAACATGTCAACCTTGGTTTTGAGAATCTCTCCCGGAGTTTGAGAGATTTGGACGTGAAAGGGTACCAGTCTTGTCGGGGATTGGGAACCCTTCGCGAGAATGTCCAAAGTTTCAGCGGGATTTCCAAAATGTTGAGAGGAACTCGAATCATGTCAACCTTGGTTTTGAGAATCTCTCCCGGAGTTTGAGAGATTTGGACGTGAAAGGGTACCAGTCTTGTCGGGGATTGGGAACCCTTCGCCAGAATGTCCAATGTTTCAGCGGGATTTCCAAAATGTTGAGAGGAACTCGAAACATGTCAACCTCGGTTTTGAGAATCTCTCCCGGAGTTTGAGAGATTTGGACGTGAAAGGGTACCAGTCTTGTCGGGGATTGGGAACCCTTCGCCAGAATGTCCAAAGTTTCAGCGGGATTTCCAAAATGTTGAGAGGAACTCGAAACATGTCAACCTTGGTTTTGAGAATCTCTCCCGGAGTTTGAGAGATTTGGACGTGAAAGGGTACCAGCCTTGTCGGGGATTGGGAACCCTTCGCCAGAATGTCCAAAGTTTCAGCGGGATTTCCAAAATGTTGAGAGGAACTCGAAACATGTCAACCTTGGTTTTGAGAATCTCTCCCGGAGTTTGAGAGATTTGGACGTGAAAGGGTACCAGTCTTGTCGGGGATTGGGAACCCTTCGCGAGAATGTCCAAAGTTTCAGCGGGATTTCCAAAATGTTGAGAGGAACTCGAAACATGTCAACCTTGGTTTTGAGAATCTCTCCCGGAGTTTGAGAGATTTGGACGTGAAAGGGTACCAGTCTTGTCGGGGATTGGGAACCCTTCGCGAGAATGTCCAAAGTTTCAGCGGGATTTCCAAAATGTTGAGAGGAACTCGAAACATGTCAACCTTGGTTTTGAGAATCTCTTCGGGAGTTTGAGAGATTTGGACGTGAAAGGGTACCAGTCTTGTGGGGGATTGGGAACCCTTCGCGAGAATGTCCAAAGTTTCAGCGGGATTTCCAAAATGTTGAGAGGAACTCGAAACATGTCAACCTTGGTTTTGAGAATCTCTCCCGGAGTTTGAGAGATTTGGACGTGAAAGGGTACCAGTCTTGTCGGGGATTGGGAACCCTTCGCGAGAATGTCCAAAGTTTCAGCAGGATTTCCAAAATGTTGAGAGGAACTCGAAACATGTCAACCTTGGTTTTGAGAATCTCTCTTGGATTTTGAGAGATTTGGACGTGAAAGGGTACCAGTCTTGTCGGGGATTGGGAACCCTTCGCGAGCATGTCCAAAGTTTCAGCGGGATTTCCAAAATGTTGAAAGGAACTCGAAACATGTGAACCTTGGTTTTGAGAATCTCTCCCGGAGTTTGAGAGATTTGGACGTGAAAGGGTACCAGTCTTGTCGGGGATTGGGAACCCTTCGCGAGAATGTCCAAAGTTTCAGCGGGATTTCCAAAATGTTGAGAGGAACTCGAAACATGTCAACCTTGGTTTTGAGAATCTCTCCCGGAGTTTGAGAGATTTGGACGTGAAAGGGTACCAGTCCTGTCGGGGATTGGGAACCCTTCGCGAGAATGTCCAAAGTTTCAGCGGGATTTCCAAAATGTTGAGAGGAACTCGAAACATGTCAACCTCGGTTTTGAGAATCTCTCCCAGAGTTTGAGAGATTGGGACGTGAAAGGGTACCAGTCTTGTCGGGGATTGGGAACCCTTCGCGAGAATGTCCAAAGTTTCAGCGGGATTTCCAAAATGTTGAGAGGAACTCGAAACATGTCAACCTTGGTTTTGAGAATCTCTCCCGGAGTTTGAGAGATTTGGACGTGAAAGGGTACCAGTCTTGTCGGGGATTGGGAACCCTTCGCCAGAATGTCCAAAGTTTCAGCGGGATTTCCAAAATGTTGAGAGGAACTCGAAACATGTCAACCTCGGTTTTGAGAATCTCTCCCGGAGTTTGAGAGTTTTGGACGTGAAAGTGTACCAGTCTTGTCGAGGATTGGGAACCCTTCGCGAGAATGTCCAAAGTTTCAGCGGGATTTCCAAAATGTTGAGAGGAACTCGAAACATGTCAACCTTGGTTTTGAGAATCTCTCCCGGAGTTTGAGAGATTTGGACGTGAAAGGGTACCAGTCTTGTCGGGGATTGGGAACCCTTCGCGAGAATGTCCAAAGTTTCAGCGGGATTTCCAAAATGTTGAGAGGAACTCGATACATGTCAACCTTGGTTTTGAGAATCTCTCCCGGAGTTTGAGAGATTTGGACGTGAAAGGGTACCAGTCTTGTCGGGGATTGGGAACCCTTCGCCAGAATGTCCAAAGTTTCAGCGGGATTTCCAAAATGTTGAGAGGAACTCGAAACATGTCAACCTTGGTTTTGAGAATCTCTCCCGGAGTTTGAGAGATTTGGACGTGAAAGGGTACCAGTCTTGTCGGGGATTGGGAACCCTTCGCGAGAATGCCCAAAGTTTCAGCGGGATTTCCAAAATGTTGAGAGGAACTCGAAACATGTCAACCTTGGTTTTGAGAATCTCTCCCTGAGTTTGAGAGATTTGGACGTGAAAGGGTACCAGTCTTGTCGGGGATTGGGAACCCTTTGCGAGAATGTCCAAAGTTTCAGCGGGATTTCCAAAATGTTGAAAGGAACTCGAAACATGTCAACCTTGGTTTTGAGAATCTCTCCCGGAGTTTGATAGATTTGGACGTGAAAGGGTACCAGTCTTGTCGGGGATTGGGAACCCTTCGCCAGAATGTCCAAAGTTTCAGCGGGATTTCCAAAATGTTGAGAGGAACTCGAAACATGTCAACCTTGGTTTTGAGAATCTCTCCCGGAGTTTGAGAGATTTGGACGTGAAAGGGTACCAGTCTTGTCGGGGATTGGGAACCCTTCGCGAGAATGTCCAAAGTTTCAGCGGGATTTCCAAAATGTAAGAGGAACTCAAATCATGTCAACCTTGGTTTTGAGAATCTCTCCCGGAGTTTGAGAGATTTGGACGTGAAAGGGTACCAGTCTTGTCGGGGATTGGGAACCCTTCGCGAGAATGTCCAAAGTTTCAGCGGGATTTCCAAAATGTTGAGAGGAACTCGAAACATGTCAACCTCGGTTTTGAGAATCTCTCCCGGAGTTTGAGAGATTTGGACGTGAAAGGGTACCAGTCTTGTCGGGGATTGGGAACCCTTTGCCAGAATGTCCAAAGTTTCAGCGGGATTTCCAAAATGTTGAGAGGAACTCGAAACATGTCAACCTTGGTTTTGAGAATCTCTCCCGGAGTTTGAGAGATTTGGACGTGAAAGGGTACCAGTCTTGTCGGGGATTGGGAACCCTTCGCGAGAATGTCCAAAGTTTCAGCGGGATTTCCAAAATGTTGAAAGGAACTCGAAACATGTCAACCTTGGTTTTGAGAATCTCTCCCGGAGTTTGAGAGATTTGGACGTGAAAGGGTACCAGTCTTGTCGGGGATTGGGAACCCTTCGCGAGAATGTCCAAAGTTTCAGCGGGATTTCCAAAATGTTGAAAGGAACTCGAAACATGTCAACCTTGGTTTTGAGAATCTCTCCCGGAGTTTGAGAGATTTGGACGTGAAAGGGTACCAGTCTTGTCGGGGATTGGGAACCCTTCGCGAGAATGTCCAAAGTTTCAGCGGGATTTCCAAAATGTTGAGAGGAACTCGAAACATGTCAACCTTGGTTTTGAGAATCTCTCCCGGAGTTTGAGAGATTTGGACGTGAAAGGGTACCAGTCTTGTCGGGGATTGGGAACCCTTCGCCAGAATGTCCAAAGTTTCAGCGGGATTTCCAAAATGTTGAGAGGAACTCGAAACATGTCAACCTTGGTTTTGAGAATCTCTCCCGGAGTTTGAGAGATTTGGACGTGAAAGGGTACCAGTCTTGTCGGGGATTGGGAACCCTTCGCGAGAATGTCCAAAGTTTCAGCGGGATTTCCAAAATGTTGAGAGGAACTCGAATCATGTCAACCTTGGTTTTGAGAATCTCTCCCGGAGTTTGAGAGATTTGGACGTGAAAGGGTACCAGTCTTGTCGGGGATTGGGAACCCTTCGCGAGAATGTCCAAAGTTTCAGCGGGATTTCCAAAATGTTGAGAGGAACTCGAAACATGTCAACCTCGGTTTTGAGAATCTCTCCCGGAGTTTGAGAGATTTGGACGTGAAAGGGTACCAGTCTTGTCGGGGATTGGGAACCCTTCGCGAGAATGTCCAAAGTTTCAGCGGGATTTCCAAAATGTTGAGAGGAACTCGAAACATGTCAACCTTGGTTTTGAGAATCTCTCCTGGAGTTTGAGAGATTTGGACGTGAAAGTGTACCAGCCTTGTCGGGGATTGGGAACCCTTCGCCAGAATGTCCAAAGTTTCAGCGGGATTTCCAAAATGTTGAGAGGAACTCGAAACATGTCAACCTCGGTTTTGAGAATCTCTCCCGGAGTTTGAGAGATTTGGACGTGAAAGGGTACCAGTCTTGTCGGGGATTGGGAACCCTTCGCGAGAATGTCCAAAGTTTCAGCGGGATTTCCAAAATGTTGAGAGTAACTCGAAACATGTCAACCTTGGTTTTGAGAATCTCTCCCGGAGTTTGAGAGATTTGGACGTGAAAGGGTACCAGTCTTGTCGGGGATTGGGAACCCTTCGCGAGAATGTCCAAAGTTTCAGCGGGATTTCCAAAATGTTGAGAGGAACTCGAAACATGTCAACCTTGGTTTTGAGAATCTCTTCGGGAGTTTGAGAGATTTGGACGTGAAAGGGTACCAGTCTTGTGGGGGATTGGGAACCCTTCGCGAGAATGTCCAAAGTTTCAGCAGGATTTCCAAAATGTTGAGAGGAACTCGAAACATGTCAACCTTGGTTTTGAGAATCTCTCCCGGAGTTTGAGAGATTTGGACGTGAAAGGGTACCAGTCTTGTCGGGGATTGGGAACCCTTCGCGAGAATGTCCAAAGTTTCAGCAGGATTTCCAAAATGTTGAGAGGAACTCGAAACATGTCAACCTTGGTTTTGAGAATCTCTCCCGGAGTTTGAGAGATTTGGACGTGAAAGGGTACCAGTCTTGTCGGGGATTGGGAACCCTTCGCGAGGATGTCCAAAGTTTCAGCGGGATTTCCAAAATGTTGAGAGGAACTCGAAACATGTCAACCTCGGTTTTGAGAATCTCTCCCGGAGTTTGAGAGATTTGGACGTGAAAGGGTACCAGTCTTGTCGGGGATTGGGAACCCTTCGCGAGAATGTCCAAAGTTTCAGCGGGATTTCCAAAATGTTGAGAGGAACTCGAAACATGTCAACCTTGGTTTTGAGAATCTCTCCCGGAGTTTGAAAAATTTGGACGTGAAAGGGTACCAGTCTTGTCGGGGATTGGGAACCCTTCGCGAGAATGTCCAAAGTTTCAGCGGGATTTCCAAAATGTTGAGAGGAACTCGAAACATGTCAACCTCGGTTATGAGAATCTCTCCCGAAGTTTGAGAGATTTGGACGTGAAAGGGTACCAGTCTTGTCGGGGATTGGGAACCCTTCGCGAGAATGTCCAAAGTTTCAGCGGCATTTCCAAAATGTTGAGAGGAACTCGAATCATGTCAACCTTGGTTTTGAGAATCTCTCCCGGAGTTTGAGAGATTTGGACGTGAAAGGGTACCAGTCTTGTCGGGGATTGGGAACCCTTCGCGAGAATGTCCAAAGTTTCAGCGGGATTTCCAAAATGTTGAGAGGAACTCGAAACATGTCAACCTCGGTTTTGAGAATCTCTCCCGGAGTTTGAGAGATTTGGACGTGAAAGGGCACCAGTCTTGTCGGGGATTGGGAACCCTTCGCGAGAATGTCCAAAGTTTCAGCGGGATTTCCAAAATGTTGAGAGGAACTCGAAACATGTGAACCTTGGTTTTGAGAATCTCTCCCGGAGTTTGAGAGATTTGGACGTGAAAGGGTACCAGTCTTGTCGGGGATTGGGAACCCTTCGCGAGAATGTCCAAAGTTTCAGCGGGATTTCCAAAATGTTGAGAGGAACTCGAAACATGTCAACCTTGGTTTTGAGAATCTCTCCCGGAGTTTGAGAGATTTGGACGTGAAAGGGTACCAGTCTTGTCGGGGATTGGGAACCCTTCGCGAGAATGTCCAAAGTTTCAGCGGGATTTCCAAAATGTTGAAAGGAACTCGAAACATGTCAACCTCGGTTTTGAGAATCTCTCCCGGAGTTTGAGAGATTTGGACGTGAAAGGGTACCAGTCTTGTCGGGGATTGGGAACCCTTCGCGAGAATGTCCAAAGTTTCAGCGGGATTTCCAAAATGTTGAGAGGAACTCGAAACATGTCAACCTCGGTTTTGAGAATCTCTCCCGGAGTTTGAGAGATTTGGACGTGAAAGGGTACCAGTCTTGTCGGGGATTGGGAACCCTTCGCGAGAATGTCCAAAGTTTCAGCGGGATTTCCAAAATGTTGAAAGGAACTCGAAACATGTCAACCTCGGTTTTGAGAATCTCTCCCGGAGTTTGAGAGATTTGGACGTGAAAGGGTACCAGTCTTGTCGGGGATTGGGAACCCTTCGCGAGAATGTCCAAAGTTTCAGCGGGATTTCCAAAATGTTGAGAGGAACTCGAAACATGTCAACCTTGGTTTTGAGAATCTCTCCCGGAGTTTGAAAAATTTGGACGTGAAAGGGTACCAGTCTTGTCGGGGATTGGGAACCCTTCGCGAGAATGTCCAAAGTTTCAGCGGGATTTCCAAAATGTTGAAAGGAACTCGAAACATGTCAACCTCGGTTTTGAGAATCTCTCCCGGAGTTTGAGAGATTTGGACGTGAAAGGGTACCAGTCTTGTCGGGGATTGGGAACCCTTCGCGAGAATGTCCAAAGTTTCAGCGGGATTTCCAAAATGTTGAGAGGAACTCGAAACATGTCAACCTTGGTTTTGAGAATCTCTCCCGGAGTTTGAAAAATTTGGACGTGAAAGGGTACCAGTCTTGTCGGGGATTGGGAACCCTTCGCGAGAATGTCCAAAGTTTCAGCGGGATTTCCAAAATGTTGAGAGGAACTCGAAACATGTCAACCTCGGTTATGAGAATCTCTCCCGAAGTTTGAGAGATTTGGACGTGAAAGGGTACCAGTCTTGTCGGGGATTGGGAACCCTTCGCGAGAATGTCCAAAGTTTCAGCGGCATTTCCAAAATGTTGAGAGGAACTCGAATCATGTCAACCTTGGTTTTGAGAATCTCTCCCGGAGTTTGAGAGATTTGGACGTGAAAGGGTACCAGTCTTGTCGGGGATTGGGAACCCTTCGCGAGAATGTCCAAAGTTTCAGCGGGATTTCCAAAATGTTGAGAGGAACTCGAAACATGTCAACCTCGGTTTTGAGAATCTCTCCCGGAGTTTGAGAGATTTGGACGTGAAAGGGTACCAGTCTTGTCGGGGATTGGGAACCCTTCGCCAGAATGTCCAAAGTTTCAGCAAGATTTCCAAAATGTTGAGAGGAACTCGAAACATGTCAACCTTGGTTTTGAGAATCTCTCCCGGAGTTTGAGAGATTTGGACGTGAAAGGGTACCAGTCTTGTCGGGGATTGGGAACCCTTCGCCAGAATGTCCAAAGTTTCAGCGGGATTTCCAAAATGTTGAAAGGAACTCGAACCATGTCAACCTTGGTTTTGAGAATCTCTCCCGGAGTTTGAGAGATTTGGACGTGAAAGGGTACCAGTCTTTTTGGGGATTGGGAACCCTTCACGAGAATGTCCAAAGTTTCAGCGGGATTTCCAAAATGTTGAGAGGAACTCGAAACATGTCAACCTTGGTTTTGAGAATCTCTCCCGGAGTTTGAGAGATTTGGACGTGAAAGGGTACCAGTCTTGTCGGGGATTGGGAACCCTTCGCGAGAATGTCCAAAGTTTCAGCGGGATTTCCAAAATGTTGAGAGGAACTCGAAACATGTCAACCTTGGTTTTGAGAATCTCTCCCGGAGTTTGAGAGATTTGGACGTGAAAGGGTACCAGTCTTGTCGGGGATTGGGAACCCTTCGCCAGAATGTCCAAAGTTTCAGCGGGATTTCCAAAATGTTGAGAGGAACTCGAAACATGTCAACCTTGGTTTTGAGAATCTCTCCCGGAGTTTGAGAGATTTGGACGTGAAAGGGTACCAGTCTTGTCGGGGATTGGGAACCCTTCGCGAGAATGTCGAAAGTTTCAGCGGGATTTTTAAAATGTTAAGAGGAACTCGAATCATGTCAACCTTGGTTTTGAGAATCTCTCCCGGAGTTTGAGAGATTTGGACGTGAAAGGGTACCAGTCTTGTCGGGGATTGGGAACCCTTCGCGAGAATGTCCAAAGTTTCAGCGGGATTTCCAAAATGTTGAGATGAACTCGAAACATGTCAACCTTGGTTTTGAGAATCTCTCCCGGAGTTTGAGAGATTTGGACGTGAAAGGGTACCAGTCTTGTCGGGGATTGGGAACCCTTCGCGAGAATGTCCAAAGTTTCAGTGGGATTTCCAAAATGTTGAGAGGAACTCGAAACATGTCAACCTTGGTTTTGAGAATCTCTCCCGGAGTTTGAGAGATTTGGACGTGAAAGGGTACCAGTCTTGTCGGGGATTGGGAACCCTTCACGAGAATGTCCAAAGTTTCAGCGGGATTTCCAAAATGTTGAGAGGAACTCGAAACATGTCAACCTCGGTTTTGAGAATCTCTCCGGGAGTTTGAGAGATTTGGACGTGAAAGGGTACCAGTCTTGTCGGGGATTGGGAACCCTTCGCGAGAATGTCCAAAGTTTCAGCGGGATTTCCAAAATGTTGAGAGGAACTCGAAACATGTCAACCTTGGTTTTGAGAATCTCTCCCGGAGTTTGAGAGATTTGGACGTGAAAGGTTACCAGTCTTGTCGGGGATTGGGAACCCTTCGCGAGAATGTCCAAAGTTTCAGCGGGATTTCCAAAATGTTGAGAGGAACTCGAAACGTGTCAACCTCGGTTTTGAGAATCTCTCCCGGAGTTTGAGAGATTTGGACGTGAAAGGGTACCAGTCTTGTCGGGGATTGGGAACCCTTCGCGAGAATGTCCAAAGTTTCAGCGGGATTTCCAAAATGTTGAGAGGAACTCGAAACATGTCAACCTTGGTTTTGAGAATCTCTCCCGGAGTTTGAGAGATTTGGACGTGAAAGGGTACCAGTCTTGTCGGGGATTGGGAACCCTTCGCGAGAATGTCCAAAGTTTCAGCGGGATTTCCAAAATGTTGAGAGGAACTCGAAACATGTCAACCTCGGTTTTGAGAATCTCTCCGGGAGTTTGAGAGATTTGGACGTGAAAGGGTACCAGTCTTGTCGGGGATTGGGAACCCTTTGCGAGAATGTCCAAAGTTTCAGCGGGATTTCCAAAATGTTGAGAGGAACTCGAAACATGTCAACCTCGGTTTTGAGAATCTCTCCCGGAGTTTGAGAGATTTGGACGTGAAGGGGTACCAGTCTTGTCGGGGATTGGGAACCCTTCGCGAGAATGTCGAAAGTTTCAGCGGGATTTCCAAAATGTTGAGAGGAACTCGAAACATGTCAACCTCGGTTTTGAGAATCTCTCCGGGAGTTTGAGAGATTTGGACGTGAAAGGGTACCAGTCTTGTCGGGGATTGGGAACCCTTCGCGAGAATGTCCAAAGTTTCAGCGGGATTTCCAAAATGTTGAGAGGAACTCGAAACATGTCAACCTTGGTTTTGAGAATCTCTCCCGGAGTTTGAGAGATTTGGACGTGAAAGGGTACCAGTCTTGTCGGGGATTGGGAACCCTTCGCCAGAATGTCCAAAGTTTCAGCGGGATTTCCAAAATGTTGAAAGGAACTCGAACCATGTCAACCTTGGTTTTGAGAATCTCTCCCGGAGTTTGAGAGATTTGGACGTGAAAGGGTACCAGTCTTTTTGGGGATTGGGAACCCTTCACGAGAATGTCCAAAGTTTCAGCGGGATTTCCAAAATGTTGAGAGGAACTCGAAACATGTCAACCTTGGTTTTGAGAATCTCTCTTGGAGTTTGAGAGATTTGGACGTGAAAGGGTACCAGTCTTGTCGGGGATTGGGAACCCTTCGCGAGAATGTCCAAAGTTTCAGCGGGATTTCCAAAATGTTGAGAGGAACTCGAAACATGTCAACCTTGGTTTTGAGAATCTCTCCCGGAGTTTGAGAGATTTGGACGTGAAAGGGTACCAGTCTTGTCGGGGATTGGGAACCCTTCGCGAGAATGTCCAAAGTTTCAGCGGGATTTCCAAAATGTTGAGAGGAACTCGAAACTTGTCAACCTTGGTTTTGAGAATCTCTCCCGGAGTTTGAGAGATTTGGACGTGAAAGGGTACCAGTCTTGTCGGGGATTGGGAACCCTTCGCGAGAATGTCGAAAGTTTCAGCGGGATTTTTAAAATGTTAAGAGGAACTCGAATCATGTCAACCTTGGTTTTGAGAATCTCTCCCGGAGTTTGAGAGATTTGGACGTGAAAGGGTACCAGTCTTGTCGGGGATTGGGAACCCTTCGCGAGAATGTCCAAAGTTTCAGCGGGATTTCCAAAATGTTGAGATGAACTCGAAACATGTCAACCTTGGTTTTGAGAATCTCTCCCGGAGTTTGAGAGATTTGGACGTGAAAGGGTACCAGTCTTGTCGGGGATTGGGAACCCTTCGCGAGAATGTCCAAAGTTTCAGTGGGATTTCCAAAATGTTGAGAGGAACTCGAAACATGTCAACCTTGGTTTTGAGAATCTCTCCCGGAGTTTGAGAGATTTGGACGTGAAAGGGTACCAGTCTTGTCGGGGATTGGGAACCCTTCGCGAGAATGTCCAAAGTTTCAGCGGGATTTCCAAAATGTTGAGAGGAACTCGAAACATGTCAACCTTGGTTTTGAGAATCTCTCCCGGAGTTTGAGAGATTTGGACGTGAAAGGGTACCAGTCTTGTCGGGGATTGGGAACCCTTCGCGAGAATGTCGAAAGTTTCAGCGGGATTTTTAAAATGTTAAGAGGAACTCGAATCATGTCAACCTTGGTTTTGAGAATCTCTCCCGGAGTTTGAGAGATTTGGACGTGAAAGGGTACCAGTCTTGTCGGGGATTGGGAACCCTTCGCGAGAATGTCCAAAGTTTCAGCGGGATTTCCAAAATGTTGAGATGAACTCGAAACATGTCAACCTTGGTTTTGAGAATCTCTCCCGGAGTTTGAGAGATTTGGACGTGAAAGGGTACCAGTCTTGTCGGGGATTGGGAACCCTTCGCGAGAATGTCCAAAGTTTCAGTGGGATTTCCAAAATGTTGAGAGGAACTCGAAACATGTCAACCTTGGTTTTGAGAATCTCTCCCGGAGTTTGAGAGATTTGGACGTGAAAGGGTACCAGTCTTGTCGGGGATTGGGAACCCTTCACGAGAATGTCCAAAGTTTCAGCGGGATTTCCAAAATGTTGAGAGGAACTCGAAACATGTCAACCTCGGTTTTGAGAATCTCTCCGGGAGTTTGAGAGATTTGGACGTGAAAGGGTACCAGTCTTGTCGGGGATTGGGAACCCTTCGCGAGAATGTCCAAAGTTTCAGCGGGATTTCCAAAATGTTGAGAGGAACTCGAAACATGTCAACCTTGGTTTTGAGAATCTCTCCCGGAGTTTGAGAGATTTGGACGTGAAAGGTTACCAGTCTTGTCGGGGATTGGGAACCCTTCGCGAGAATGTCCAAAGTTTCAGCGGGATTTCCAAAATGTTGAGAGGAACTCGAAACGTGTCAACCTCGGTTTTGAGAATCTCTCCCGGAGTTTGAGAGATTTGGACGTGAAAGGGTACCAGTCTTGTCGGGGATTGGGAACCCTTCGCGAGAATGTCCAAAGTTTCAGCAGGATTTCCAAAATGTTGAGAGGAACTCGAAACATGTCAACCTTGGTTTTGAGAATCTCTCCCGGAGTTTGAGAGATTTGGACGTGAAAGGGTACCAGTCTTGTCGGGGATTGGGAACCCTTCGCGAGAATGTCCAAAGTTTCAGCGGGATTTCCAAAATGTTGAGAGGAACTCGAAACATGTCAACCTCGGTTTTGAGAATCTCTCCGGGAGTTTGAGAGATTTGGACGTGAAAGGGTACCAGTCTTGTCGGGGATTGGGAACCCTTTGCGAGAATGTCCAAAGTTTCAGCGGGATTTCCAAAATGTTGAGAGGAACTCGAAACATGTCAACCTCGGTTTTGAGAATCTCTCCCGGAGTTTGAGAGATTTGGACGTGAAGGGGTACCAGTCTTGTCGGGGATTGGGAACCCTTCGCGAGAATGTCCAAAGTTTCAGCGGGATTTTCAAAATGTTGAGAGGAACTCGAAACATGTCAACCTCGGTTTTGAGAATCTCTCCGGGAGTTTGAGAGATTTGGACGTGAAAGGGTACCAGTCTTGTCGGGGATTGGGAACCCTTCGCGAGAATGTCCAAAGTTTCAGCGGGATTTCCAAAATGTTGAGAGGAACTCGAAACATGTCAACCTTGGTTTTGAGAATCTCTCCCGGAGTTTGAGAGATTTGGACGTGAAAGGGTACCAGTCTTGTCGGGGATTGGGAACCCTTCGCCAGAATGTCCAAAGTTTCAGCGGGATTTCCAAAATGTTGAAAGGAACTCGAACCATGTCAACCTTGGTTTTGAGAATCTCTCCCGGAGTTTGAGAGATTTGGACGTGAAAGGGTACCAGTCTTTTTGGGGATTGGGAACCCTTCACGAGAATGTCCAAAGTTTCAGCGGGATTTCCAAAATGTTGAGAGGAACTCGAAACATGTCAACCTTGGTTTTGAGAATCTCTCTTGGAGTTTGAGAGATTTGGACGTGAAAGGGTACCAGTCTTGTCGGGGATTGGGAACCCTTCGCGAGAATGTCCAAAGTTTCAGCGGGATTTCCAAAATGTTGAGAGGAACTCGAAACATGTCAACCTTGGTTTTGAGAATCTCTCCCGGAGTTTGAGAGATTTGGACGTGAAAGGGTACCAGTCTTGTCGGGGATTGGGAACCCTTCGCGAGAATGTCCAAAGTTTCAGCGGGATTTCCAAAATGTTGAGAGGAACTCGAAACATGTCAACCTTGGTTTTGAGAATCTCTCCCGGAGTTTGAGAGATTTGGACGTGAAAGGGTACCAGTCTTGTCGGGGATTGGGAACCCTTCGCGAGAATGTCGAAAGTTTCAGCGGGATTTTTAAAATGTTAAGAGGAACTCGAATCATGTCAACCTTGGTTTTGAGAATCTCTCCCGGAGTTTGAGAGATTTGGACGTGAAAGGGTACCAGTCTTGTCGGGGATTGGGAACCCTTCGCGAGAATGTCCAAAGTTTCAGCGGGATTTCCAAAATGTTGAGATGAACTCGAAACATGTCAACCTTGGTTTTGAGAATCTCTCCCGGAGTTTGAGAGATTTGGACGTGAAAGGGTACCAGTCTTGTCGGGGATTGGGAACCCTTCGCGAGAATGTCCAAAGTTTCAGTGGGATTTCCAAAATGTTGAGAGGAACTCGAAACATGTCAACCTTGGTTTTGAGAATCTCTCCCGGAGTTTGAGAGATTTGGACGTGAAAGGGTACCAGTCTTGTCGGGGATTGGGAACCCTTCACGAGAATGTCCAAAGTTTCAGCGGGATTTCCAAAATGTTGAGAGGAACTCGAAACATGTCAACCTCGGTTTTGAGAATCTCTCCGGGAGTTTGAGAGATTTGGACGTGAAAGGGTACCAGTCTTGTCGGGGATTGGGAACCCTTCGCGAGAATGTCCAAAGTTTCAGCGGGATTTCCAAAATGTTGAGAGGAACTCGAAACATGTCAACCTTGGTTTTGAGAATCTCTCCCGGAGTTTGAGAGATTTGGACGTGAAAGGTTACCAGTCTTGTCGGGGATTGGGAACCCTTCGCGAGAATGTCCAAAGTTTCAGCGGGATTTCCAAAATGTTGAGAGGAACTCGAAACGTGTCAACCTCGGTTTTGAGAATCTCTCCCGGAGTTTGAGAGATTTGGACGTGAAAGGTTACCAGTCTTGTCGGGGATTGGGAACCCTTCGCGAGAATGTCCAAAGTTTCAGCAGGATTTCCAAAATGTTGAGAGGAACTCGAAACATGTCAACCTTGGTTTTGAGAATCTCTCCCGGAGTTTGAGAGATTTGGACGTGAAAGGGTACCAGTCTTGTCGGGGATTGGGAACCCTTCGCGAGAATGTCCAAAGTTTCAGCGGGATTTCCAAAATGTTGAGAGGAACTCGAAACATGTCAACCTCGGTTTTGAGAATCTCTCCGGGAGTTTGAGAGATTTGGACGTGAAAGGGTACCAGTCTTGTCGGGGATTGGGAACCCTTTGCGAGAATGTCCAAAGTTTCAGCGGGATTTCCAAAATGTTGAGAGGAACTCGAAACATGTCAACCTCGGTTTTGAGAATCTCTCCCGGAGTTTGAGAGATTTGGACGTGAAGGGGTACCAGTCTTGTCGGGGATTGGGAACCCTTCGCGAGAATGTCCAAAGTTTCAGCGGGATTTCCAAAATGTTGAGAGGAACTCGAAACATGTCAACCTTGGTTTTGAGAATCTCTCCGGGAGTTTGAGAGATTTGGACGTGAAAGGGTACCAGTCTTGTCGGGGATTGGGAACCCTTCGCGAGAATGTCCAAAGTTTCAGCGGGATTTCCAAAATGTTGAGAGGAACTCGAAACATGTCAACCTTGGTTTTGAGAATCTCTCCCGGAGTTTGAGAGATTTGGACGTGAAAGGGTACCAGTCTTGTCGGGGATTGGGAACCCTTCGCCAGAATGTCCAAAGTTTCAGCGGGATTTCCAAAATGTTGAGAGGAACTCGAAACATGTGAACCTTGGTTTTGAGAATCTCTCCCGGAGTTTGAGAGATTTGGACGTGAAAGGGTACCAGTCTTGTCGGGGATTGGGAACCCTTCGCGAGAATGTCCAAAGTTTCAGCGGGATTTCCAAAATGTTGAGAGGAACTCGAAACATGTGAACCTTGGTTTTGAGAATCTCTCCCGGAGTTTGAGAGATTTGGACGTGAAAGGGTACCAGTCTTGTCGGGGATTGGGAACCCTTCGCGAGAATGTCCAAAGTTTCAGCGGGATTTCCAAAATGTTGAGAGGAACTCGAAACATGTCAACCTTGGTTTTGAGAATCTCTCCCGGAGTTTGAGAGATTTGGACGTGAAAGGGTACCAGTCTTGTCGGGGATTGGGAACCCTTCGCGAGAATGTCCAAAGTTTCAGCGGGATTTCCAAAATGTTGAAAGGAACTCGAAACATGTGAACCTTGGTTTTGAGAATCTCTCCCGGAGTTTGAGAGATTTGGACGTGAAAGGGTACCAGTCTTGTCGGGGATTGGGAACCCTTCGCGAGAATGTCCAAAGTTTCAGCGGGATTTCCAAAATGTTGACAGGAACTCGAAACATGTCAACCTTGGTTTTGAGAATCTCTCCCGGAGTTTGAGAGATTTGGACGTGAAAGGGTACCAGTCTTTTTGGGGATTGGGAACCCTTCACGAGAATGTCCAAAGTTTCAGCGGGATTTCCAAAATGTTGAGAGGAACTCGAAACATGTCAACCTTGGTTTTGAGAATCTCTCTTGGAGTTTGAGAGATTTGGACGTGAAAGGGTACCAGTCTTGTCGGGGATTGGGAACCCTTCGCGAGAATGTCCAAAGTTTCAGCGGGATTTCCAAAATGTTGAGAGGAACTCGAAACATGTCAACCTTGGTTTTGAGAATCTCTCCCGGAGTTTGAGAGATTTGGACGTGAAAGGGTACCAGTCTTGTCGGGGATTGGGAACCCTTCGCGAGAATGTCCAAAGTTTCAGCGGGATTTCCAAAATGTTGAGAGGAACTCGAAACATGTCAACCTTGGTTTTGAGAATCTCTCCCGGAGTTTGAGAGATTTGGACGTGAAAGGGTACCAGTCTTGTCGGGGATTGGGAACCCTTCGCGAGAATGTCGAAAGTTTCAGCGGGATTTTTAAAATGTTAAGAGGAACTCGAATCATGTCAACCTTGGTTTTGAGAATCTCTCCCGGAGTTTGAGAGATTTGGACGTGAAAGGGTACCAGTCTTGTCGGGGATTGGGAATCCTTCGCGAGAATGTCCAAAGTTTCAGCGGGATTTCCAAAATGTTGAGATGAACTCGAAACATGTCAACCTTGGTTTTGAGAATCTCTCCCGGAGTTTGAGAGATTTGGACGTGAAAGGGTACCAGTCTTGTCGGGGATTGGGAACCCTTCGCGAGAATGTCCAAAGTTTCAGTGGGATTTCCAAAATGTTGAGAGGAACTCGAAACATGTCAACCTTGGTTTTGAGAATCTCTCCCGGAGTTTGAGAGATTTGGACGTGAAAGGGTACCAGTCTTGTCGGGGATTGGGTACCCTTCACGAGAATGTCCAAAGTTTCAGCGGGATTTCCAAAATGTTGAGAGGAACTCGAAACATGTCAACCTCGGTTTTGAGAATCTCTCCGGGAGTTTGAGAGATTTGGACGTGAAAGGGTACCAGTCTTGTCGGGGATTGGGAACCCTTCGCGAGAATGTCCAAAGTTTCAGCGGGATTTCCAAAATGTTGAGAGGAACTCGAAACATGTCAACCTTGGTTTTGAGAATCTCTCCCGGAGTTTGAGAGATTTGGACGTGAAAGGTTACCAGTCTTGTCGGGGATTGGGAACCCTTCGCGAGAATGTCCAAAGTTTCAGCGGGATTTCCAAAATGTTGAGAGGAACTCGAAACGTGTCAACCTCGGTTTTGAGAATCTCTCCCGGAGTTTGAGAGATTTGGACGTGAAAGGTTACCAGTCTTGTCGGGGATTGGGAACCCTTCGCGAGAATGTCCAAAGTTTCAGCAGGATTTCCAAAATGTTGAGAGGAACTCGAAACATGTCAACCTTGGTTTTGAGAATCTCTCCCGGAGTTTGAGAGATTTGGACGTGAAAGGGTACCAGTCTTGTCGGGGATTGGGAACCCTTCGCGAGAATGTCCAAAGTTTCAGCGGGATTTCCAAAATGTTGAGAGGAACTCGAAACATGTCAACCTCGGTTTTGAGAATCTCTCCGGGAGTTTGAGAGATTTGGACGTGAAAGGGTACCAGTCTTGTCGGGGATTGGGAACCCTTTGCGAGAATGTCCAAAGTTTCAGCGGGATTTCCAAAATGTTGAGAGGAACTCGAAACATGTCAACCTCGGTTTTGAGAATCTCTCCCGGAGTTTGAGAGATTTGGACGTGAAGGGGTACCAGTCTTGTCGGGGATTGGGAACCCTTCGCGAGAATGTCCAAAGTTTCAGCGGGATTTCCAAAATGTTGAGAGGAACTCGAAACATGTCAACCTCGGTTTTGAGAATCTCTCCGGGAGTTTGAGAGATTTGGACGTGAAAGGGTACCAGTCTTGTCGGGGATTGGGAACCCTTCGCGAGAATGTCCAAAGTTTCAGCGGGATTTCCAAAATGTTGAGAGGAACTCGAAACATGTCAACCTTGGTTTTGAGAATCTCTCCCGGAGTTTGAGAGATTTGGACGTGAAAGGGTACCAGTCTTGTCGGGGATTGGGAACCCTTCGCCAGAATGTCCAAAGTTTCAGCGGGATTTCCAAAATGTTGAGAGGAACTCGAAACATGTGAACCTTGGTTTTGAGAATCTCTCCCGGAGTTTGAGAGATTTGGACGTGAAAGGGTACCAGTCTTGTCGGGGATTGGGAACCCTTCGCGAGAATGTCCAAAGTTTCAGCGGGATTTCCAAAATGTTGAGAGGAACTCGAAACATGTGAACCTTGGTTTTGAGAATCTCTCCCGGAGTTTGAGAGATTTGGACGTGAAAGGGTACCAGTCTTGTCGGGGATTGGGAACCCTTCGCGAGAATGTCCAAAGTTTCAGCGGGATTTCCAAAATGTTGAGAGGAACTCGAAACATGTCAACCTTGGTTTTGAGAATCTCTCCCGGAGTTTGAGAGATTTGGACGTGAAAGGGTACCAGTCTTGTCGGGGATTGGGAACCCTTCGCGAGAATGTCCAAA
Source organism: Streptopelia decaocto (assembly GCF_964273445.1). Classification (NCBI taxonomy): domain Eukaryota; kingdom Metazoa; phylum Chordata; class Aves; order Columbiformes; family Columbidae; genus Streptopelia; species Streptopelia decaocto. Next base: position 326,583 of record NW_028117226.1, on the reverse strand, counting down.
GTTTCAGCGGGATTTCCAAAATGTTGAAAGGAACTCGAAACATGTGAACCTTGGTTTTGAGAATCTCTCCCGGAGTTTGAGAGATTTGGACGTGAAAGGGTACCAGTCTTGTCGGGGATTGGGAACCCTTCGCGAGAATGTCCAAAGTTTCAGCGGGATTTCCAAAATGTTGACAGGAACTCGAAACATGTCAACCTTGGTTTTGAGAATCTCTCCCGGAGTTTGAGAGATTTGGACGTGAAAGGGTACCAGTCTTGTCGGGGATTGGGAACCCTTCGCGAGAATGTCCAAAGTTTCAGCGGGATTTCCAAAATGTTGAGAGGAACTCGAAACGTGTCAACCTCGGTTTTGAGAATCTCTCCCGGAGTTTGAGAGATTTGGACGTGAAAGGGTACCAGTCTTGTCGGGGATTGGGAACCCTTCGCGAGAATGTCCAAAGTTTCAGCGGGATTTCCAAAATGTTGAAAGGAACTCGAAACATGTCAACCTCGGTTTTGAGAATCTCTCCCGGAGTTTGAGAGATGTGGACGTGAAAGGGTACCAGTCTTGTCGGGGATTGGGAACCCTTCGCGAGAATGTCCAAAGTTTCAGCGGGATTTCCAAAATGTTGAGAGGAACTCGAAACATGTCAACCTTGGTTTTGAGAATCTCTCTTGGAGTTTGAGAGATTTGGACGTGAAAGGGTACCAGTCTTGTCGGGGATTGGGAACCCTTCGCGAGAATGTCCAAAGTTTCAGCGGGATTTCCAAAATGTTGAGAGGAACTCGAAACATGTCAACCTTGGTTTTGAAAATCTCTCCCGCAGTTTGAGAGATTTGGACGTGAAAGGGTACCAGTCTTGTCGGGGATTGGGAACCCTTCGCAAGAATGTCCAAAGTTTCAGCGGGATTTCCAAAATGTTGAGAGGAACTCGAAACATGTCAACCTCGGTTTTGAGAATCTCTCCCGGAGTTTGAGAGATTTGGACGTGAAAGGGTACCAGTCTTGTCGGGGATTGGGAACCCTTCACGAGAATGTCCAAAGTTTCAGCGGGATTTCCAAAATGTTGAGAGGAACTCGAAACATGTCAACCTCGGTTTTGAGAATCTCTCCCGGAGTTTGAGAGATTTGGACGTGAAAGGGTACCAGTCTTGTCGGGGATTGGGAACCCTTCGCGAGAATGTCCAAAGTTTCAGCGGGATTTCCAAAATGTTGAGAGGAACTCGAATCATGTCAACCTTGGTTTTGAGAATCTCTCCCGGAGTTTGAGAGATTTGGACGTGAAAGGGTACCAGTCTTGTCGGGGATTGGGAACCCTTCGCCAGAATGTCCAAAGTTTCAGCGGGATTTCCAAAATGTTGAGAGGAACTCGAAACTTGTCAACCTTGGTTTTGAAAATCTCTCCCGGAGTTTGAGAGATTTGGACGTGAAAGGCTACCAGTCTTGTCGGGGATTGGGAACCCTTCGCGAGAATGTCCAAAGTTTCAGCAGGATTTCCAAAATGTTGAGAGGAACTCGAAACATGTCAACCTTGGTTTTGAGAATCTCTCCCGGAGTTTGAGAGATTTGGACGTGAAAGGGTACCAGTCTTGTCGGGGATTGGGAACCCTTCGCCAGAATGTCCAAAGTTTCAGAGGGATTTCCAAAATGTTGAGAGGAACTCGAAACATGTCAACCTTGGTTTTGAGAATCTCTCCGGGAGTTTGAGAGATTTGGACGTGAAAGGGTACCAGTCTTGTCGGGGATTGGGAACCCTTCGCCAGAATGTCCAAAGTTTCAGCGGGATTTCCAAAATGTTGAGAGGAACTCAAAACATGTCAACCTTGGTTTTGAGAATCTCTCCCGGAGTTTGAGAGATTTGGACGTGAAAGGGTACCAGTCTTGTCGGGGATTGGGAACCCTTCGCCAGAATGTCCAAAGTTTCAGCGGGATTTCCAAAATGTTGAGAGGAACTCGAAACATGTCAACCTTGGTTTTGAGAATCTCTCTTGGAGTTTGAGAGATTTGGATGTGAAAGGGTAACAGTCTTGTCGGGGATTGGGAACCCTTCGCGAGAATGTCCAAAGTTTCAGCGGGATTTCCAAAATGTTGAAAGGAACTCGAAACATGTCAACCTCGGTTTTGAGAATCTCTCCCGGAGTTTGAGAGATTTGGACGTGAAAGGGTACCAGTCTTGTCGGGGATTGGGAACCCTTCGCGAGAATGTCCAAAGTTTCAGCGGGATTTCCAAAATTTTGAGAGGAACTCGAAACATGTCAACCTTGGTTTTGAGAATCTCTCCCGGAGTTTGAGAGATTTGGACGTGAAAGGGTACCAGTCTTGTCGGGGATTGGGAACCCTTCGCGAGAATGTCCAAAGTTTCAGCGGGATTTCCAAAATGTTGAGAGGAACTCGAAACATGTCAACCTTGGTTTTGAGAATCTCTCCCGGAGTTTGAGAGATTTGGACGTGAAAGGTTACCAGTCTTGTCGGGGATTGGGAACCCTTCGCGAGAATGTCCAAAGTTTCAGCGGGATTTCCAAAATGTTGAGAGGAACTCGAAACATGTCAACCTCGGTTTTGAGAATCTCTCCCGGAGTTTGAGAGATTTGGACGTGAAAGGGTACCAGTCTTGTCGGGGATTGGGAACCCTTCGCGAGAATGTCCAAAGTTTCAGCAGGATTTCCAAAATGTTGAGAGGAACTCGAAACATGTCAACCTTGGTTTTGAGAATCTCTCCCGGAGTTTGAGAGATTTGGACGTGAAAGGGTACCAGTCTTGTCGGGGATTGGGAACCCTTCGCGAGAATGTCCAAAGTTTCAGCGGGATTTCCAAAATGTTGAGAGGAACTCGAAACATGTCAACCTCGGTTTTGAGAATCTCTCCGGGAGTTTGAGAGATTTGGACGTGAAAGGGTACCAGTCTTGTCGGGGATTGGGAACCCTTCGCGAGAATGTCCAAAGTTTCAGCGGGATTTCCAAAATGTTGAGAGGAACTCGAAACATGTCAACCTCGGTTTTGAGAATCTCTCCCGGAGTTTGAGAGATTTGGACGTGAAGGGGTACCAGTCTTGTCGGGGATTGGGAACCCTTCGCGAGAATGTCCAAAGTTTCAGCGGGATTTCCAAAATGTTGAGAGGAACTCGAAACATGTCAACCTCGGTTTTGAGAATCTCTCCCGGAGTTTGAGAGATTTGGACGTGAAAGGGTACCAGTCTTGTCGGGGATTGGGAACCCTTCGCGAGAATTTCCAAAGTTTCAGCGAGATTTCCAAAATGTTGAGAGGAACTCGAAACATGTCAACCTTGGTTTTGAGAATCTCTCCCGGAGTTTGAGAGATTTGGACGTGAAAGGGCACCAGTCTTGTCGGGGATTGGGAACCCTTTGCGAGAATGTCCAAAGTTTCAGCGGGATTTCCAAAATGTTGAGAGGAACTCGAAACATGTGAACCTTGGTTTTGAGAATCTCTCCCGGAGTTTGAGAGATTTGGACGTGAAAGGGTACCAGTCTTGTCGGGGATTGGGAACCCTTCGCGAGAATGTCCAAAGTTTCAGCGGGATTTCCAAAATGTTGAAAGGAACTCGAAACATGTCAACCTCGGTTTTGAGAATCTCTCCCGGAGTTTGAGAGATGTGGACGTGAAAGGGTACCAGTCTTGTCGGGGATTGGGAACCCTTCGCCAGAATGTCCAAAGTTTCAGCGGGATTTCCAAAATATTGAGAGGAACTCGAAACATGTCAACCTTGGTTTTGAGAATCTCTCCCGGAGTTTGAGAGATTTGGACGTGAAAGGGTACCAGTCTTGTCGGGGATTGGGAACCCTTCGCCAGAATGTCCAAAGTTTCAGCGGGATTTCCAAAATGTTGAGAGGAACTCGAAACATGTCAACCTTGGTTTTGAAAATCTCTCCCGGAGTTTGAGAGATTTGGACGTGAAAGGGTACCAGTCTTGTCGGGGATTGGGAACCCTTCGCGAGAATGTCCAAAGTTTCAGCGGGATTTCCAAAATGTTGAGAGGAACTCGAAACATGTCAACCTCGGTTTTGAGAATCTCTCCCGGAGTTTGAGAGATTTGGACGTGAAAGGGTACCAGTCTTGTCGGGGATTGGGAACCCTTCACGAGAATGTCCAAAGTTTCAGCGGGATTTCCAAAATGTTGAGAGGAACTCGAAACATGTCAACCTTGGTTTTGAGAATCTCTCCCGGAGTTTGAGAGATTTGGACGTGAAAGGGTACCAGTCTTGTCGGGGATTGGGAACCCTTCGCGAGAATGTCCAAAGTTTCAGCGGGATTTCCAAAATGTTGAGAGGAACTCGAAACATGTCAACCTTGGTTTTGAGAATCTCTCCGGGAGTTTGAGAGATTTGGACGTGAAAGGGTACCAGTCTTGTCGGGGATTGGGAACCCTTCGCCAGAATGTCCAAAGTTTCAGCGGGATTTCCAAAATGTTGAGAGGAACTCAAAACATGTCAACCTTGGTTTTGAGAATCTCTCCCGGAGTTTGAGAGATTTGGACGTGAAAGGGTACCAGTCTTGTCGGGGATTGGGAACCCTTCGCCAGAATGTCCAAAGTTTCAGCGGGATTTCCAAAATGTTGAGAGGAACTCGAAACATGTCAACCTTGGTTTTGAGAATCTCTCCCGGAGTTTGAGAGATTTGGACGTGAAAGGGTAACAGTCTTGTCGGGGATTGGGAACCCTTCGCGAGAATGTCCAAAGTTTCAGCGGGATTTCCAAAATGTTGAAAGGAACTCGAAACATGTCAACCTCGGTTTTGAGAATCTCTCCCGGAGTTTGAGAGATTTGGACGTGAAAGGGTACCAGTCTTGTCGGGGATTGGGAACCCTTCGCGAGAATGTCCAAAGTTTCAGCGGGATTTCCAAAATGTTGAGAGGAACTCGAAACATGTCAACCTTGGTTTTGAGAATCTCTCCCAGAGTTTGAGAGTTTTGGACGTGAAAGTGTACCAGTCTTGTCGAGGATTGGGAACCCTTCGCGAGAATGTCCAAAGTTTCAGCGGGATTTCCAAAATGTTGAGAGGATCTCGAAACATGTCAACCTTGGTTTTGAGAATCTCTCCCGGAGTTTGAGAGATTTGGACGTGAAAGGGTACCAGTCTTGTCGGGGATTGGGAACCCTTCGCGAGAATGTCCAAAGTTTCAGCGGGATTTCCAAAATGTTGAGAGGAACTCGAAACGTGTCAACCTTGGTTTTGAGAATCTCTCCCGGAGTTTGAGAGATTTGGACGTGAAAGGGTACCAGTCTTGTCAGGGATTGGGAACCCTTCGCGAGAATGTCCAAAGTTTCAGCAGGATTTCCAAAATGTTGAAAGGAACTCGAAACGTGTCAACCTCGGTTTTGAGAATCTCTCCCGGAGTTTGAGAGATTTGGACGTGAAAGGGTACCAGTCTTGTCGGGGATTGGGAACCCTTCGCGAGAATGTCCAAAGTTTCAGCGGGATTTCCAAAATGTTGAAAGGAACTCGAAACATGTCAACCTCGGTTTTGAGAATCTCTCCCGGAGTTTGAGAGATGTGGACGTGAAAGGGTACCAGTCTTGTCGGGGATTGGGAACCCTTCGCGAGAATGTCCAAAGTTTCAGCGGGATTTCCAAAATGTTGAGAGGAACTCGAAACATGTCAACCTTGGTTTTGAGAATCTCTCCCGGAGTTTGAGAGATTTGGACGTGAAAGGGTACCAGTCTTGTCGGGGATTGGGAACCCTTCGCCAGAATGTCCAAAGTTTCAGCGGGATTTCCAAAATGTTGAGAGGAACTCGAAACATGTCAACCTTGGTTTTGAAAATCTCTCCCGGAGTTTGAGAGATTTGGACGTGAAAGGGTACCAGTCTTGTCGGGGATTGGGAACCCTTCGCGAGAATGTCCAAAGTTTCAGCGGGATTTCCAAAATGTTGAGAGGAACTCGAAACATGTCAACCTTGGTTTTGAGAATCTCTCCCGGAGTTTGAGAGATTTGGACGTGAAAGGGTACCAGTCTTGTCGGGGATTGGGAACCCTTCACGAGAATGTCCAAAGTTTCAGCGGGATTTCCAAAATGTTGAGAGGAACTCGAAACATGTCAACCTCGGTTTTGAGAATCTCTCCCGGAGTTTGAGAGATTTGGACGTGAAAGGGTACCAGTCTTGTCGGGGATTGGGAACCCTTCGCGAGAATGTCCAAAGTTTCAGCGGGATTTCCAAAATGTTGAGAGGAACTCGAAACGTGTCAACCTTGGTTTTGAGAATCTCTCCCGGAGTTTGAGAGATTTGGACGTGAAAGGGTACCAGTCTTGTCGGGGATTGGGAACCCTTCGCGAGAATGTCCAAAGTTTCAGCGGGATTTCCAAAATGTTGAGAGGAACTCGAAACATGTCAACCTTGGTTTTGAGAATCTCTCCTGGAGTTTGAGAGATTTGGACGTGAAAGGGTACCAGTCTTGTCGGGGATTGGGAACCCTTCGCGAGAATGTCCAAAGTTTCAGCGGGATTTCCAAAATGTTGAGAGGAACTCGAAACATGTCAACCTTGGTTTTGAGAATCTCTCCCGGAGTTTGAGAGATTTGGACGTGAAAGGGTACCAGTCTTGTCTGGGATTGGGAACCCTTCGCGAGAATGTCCAAAGTTTCAGCGGGATTTCCAAAATGTTGAGAGGAACTCGAAACGTGTCAACCTTGGTTTTGAGAATCTCACCCGGAGTTTGAGAGATTTGGACGTGAAAGGGTACCAGTCTTGTCGGGGATTGGGAACCCTTCGCGAGAATGTCCAAAGTTTCAGCGGGATTTCCAAAATGTTGAAAGGAACTCGAAACATGTCAACCTTGGTTTTGAGAATCTCTCCCGGAGTTTGAGAGATTTGGACGTGAAAGGGTACCAGTCTTGTCGGGGATTGGGAACCCTTCGCCAGAATGTCCAAAGTTTCAGCGGGATTTCCAAAATGTTGAGAGGAACTCGAAACATGTCAACCTTGGTTTTGAGAATCTCTCCGGGAGTTTGAGAGATTTGGACGTGAAAGGGTACCAGTCTTGTCGGGGATTGGGAACCCTTCGCCAGAATGTCCAAAGTTTCAGCGGGATTTCCAAAATGTTGAGAGGAACTCGAAACATGTCAACCTTGGTTTTGAGAATCTCTCCCGGAGTTTGAGAGATTTGGACGTGAAAGGGTACCAGTCTTGTCGGGGATTGGGAACCCTTCGCCAGAATGTCCAAAGTTTCAGCGGGATTTCCAAAATGTTGAGAGGAACTCGAAACATGTCAACCTTGGTTTTGAGAATCTCTCTTGGAGTTTGAGAGATTTGGACGTGAAAGGGTAACAGTCTTGTCGGGGATTGGGAACCCTTCGCGAGAATGTCCAAAGTTTCAGCGGGATTTCCAAAATGTTGAAAGGAACTCGAAACATGTCAACCTCGGTTTTGAAAATCTCTCTTGGAGTTTGAGAGATTTGGACGTGAAAGGGTACCAGTCTTGTCGGGGATTGGGAACCCTTCGCGAGAATGTCCAAAGTTTCAGCGGGATTTCCAAAATGTTGAGAGGAACTTGAATCATGTCAACCTTGGTTTTGAGAATCTCTCCCGGAGTTTGAGAGATTTGGACGTGAAAGGGTACCAGTCTTGTCGGGGATTGGGAACCCTTCGCGAGAATGTCCAAAGTTTCAGCGGGATTTCCAAAATGTTGAGAGGAACTCGAAACATGTCAACCTTGGTTTTGAGAATCTCTCCCGGAGTTTGAGAGATTTGGACGTGAAAGGGTACCAGTCTTGTCGAGGATTGGGAACCCTTCGCGAGAATGTCCAAAGTTTCAGCGGGATTTCCAAAATGTTGAGAGGAACTCGAAACATGTCAACCTTGGTTTTGAGAATCTCTCACGGAGTTTGAGAGATTTGGACGTGAAAGGGTACCAGTCTTGTCGGGGATTGGGAACCCTTCGCCAGAATGTCCAAAGTTTCAGCGGGATTTCCAAAATGTTGAGAGGAACTCGAAACATGTCAACCTCGGTTTTGAGAATCTCTCCCGGAGTTTGAGAGATTTGGACGTGAAAGGGTACCAGTCTTGTCGGGGATTGGGAACCCTTCGCGAGAATGTCCAAAGTTTCAGCGGGATTTCCAAAATGTTGAGAGGAACTCGAAACATGTCAACCTCGGTATTGAGAATCTCTCCCGGAGTTTGAGAGATTTGGACGTGAAAGGGTACCAGTCTTGTCGGGGATTGGGAACCCTTCGCGAGAATGTCCAAAGTTTCAGCAGGATTTCCAAAATGTTGAGAGGAACTCGAAACGTGTCAACCTTGGTTTTGAGAATCTCTCCCGGAGTTTGAGAGATTTGGACGTGAAAGGGTACCAGTCTTGTCGGGGATTGGGAACCCTTCGCCAGAATGTCCAAAGTTTCAGCGGGATTTCCAAAATGTTGAGAGGAACTCGAAACATGTCAACCTTGGTTTTGAGAATCTCTCCCGGAGTTTGAGAGATTTGGACGTGAAAGGGTACCAGTCTTGTCGGGGATTGGGAACCCTTCGCGAGAATGTCCAAAGTTTCAGCGGGATTTCCAAAATGTTGAGAGGAACTCGAAACATGTCAACCTTGGTTTTGAGAATCTCTCCCGGAGTTTGAGAGATTTGGACGTGAAAGGGTACCAGGTTGTCGGGGATTGGGAACCCTTCGCGAGAATGTCCAAATTTTCAGCGGGATTTCCAAAATGTTGAGAGGAACTCGAAACATGTCAACCTTGGTTTTGAGAATCTCTCCCGGAGTTTGAGAGATTTGGACGTGAAAGGGTACCAGTCTTGTCGGGGATTGGGAACCCTTCGCCAGAATGTCCAAAGTTTCAGCGGGATTTCCAAAATGTTGAGAGGAACTCGAAACATGTCAACCTTGGTTTTGAGAATCTCTCCCGAAGTTCGAGAGATTTGGACGTGAAAGGGTACCAGTCTTGTCGGGGATTGGGAACCCTTCGCGAGAATGTCCAAAGTTTCAGCGGGATTTCCAAAATGTTGAGAGGAACTCGAAACATGTCAACCTTGGTTTTGAGAATCTCTCCCGGAGTTTGAGAGATTTGGACGTGAAAGGGTACCAGTCTTGTCGGGGATTGGGAACCCTTCCCCAGAATGTCCAAAGTTTCAGCGGGATTTCCAAAATGTTGAGAGGAACTCGAAACATGTCAACCTCGGTTTTGAGAATCTCTCCCGGAGTTTGAGAGATTTGGACGTGAAAGGGTACCAGTCTTGTCGGGGATTGGGAACCGTTCGCGAGAATGTCCAAAGTTTCAGCGGGATTTCCAAAATGTTGAGAGGAACTCGAAACATGTCAACCTCGGTTTTGAGAATCTCTCCCGGAGTTTGAGAGATTTGGACGTGAAAGGGTACCAGTCTTGTCGGGGATTGGGAACCCTTCGCGAGAATGTCCAAAGTTTCAGCAGGATTTCCAAAATGTTGAGAGGAACTCGAAACGTGTCAACCTTGGTTTTGAGAATCTCTCCCGGAGTTTGAGAGATTTGGACGTGAAAGGGTACCAGTCTTGTCGGGGATTGGGAACCCTTCGCCAGAATGTCCAAAGTTTCAGCGGGATTTCCAAATTGTTGAAAGGAACTCGAAACATGTCAACCTTGGTTTTGAGAATCTCTCCCGGAGTTTGAGAGATTTGGACGTGAAAGGGTACCAGTCTTGTCGGGGATTGGGAACCCTTCGCCAGAATGTCCAAAGTTTCAGCGGCATTTCCAAAATGTTGAGAGGAACTCGAAACATGTGAACCTCGGTTTTGAGAATCGTTCCCGGAGTTTGAGAGATTTGGACGTGAAAGGGTACCAGTCTTGTCGGGGATTGGGAACCCTTCGCGAGAATGTCCAAAGTTTCAGCGGGATTTCCAAAATGTTGAGAGGAACTCGAATCATGTCAACCTTGGTTTTGAGAATCTCTCCCGGAGTTTGAGAGATTTGGACGTGAAAGGGTACCAGTCTTGTCGGGGATTGGGAACCCTTCGCGAGAATGTCCAAAGTTTCAGCGGGATTTCCAAAATGTTGAGAGGAACTCGAAACATGTCAACCTTGGTTTAGAGAATCTCTCCCGGAGTTTGAGAGATTTGGACGTGAAAGGGTACCAGTCTTGTCGAGGATTGGGAACCCTTCGCGAGAATGTCCAAAGTTTCAGCGGGATTTCCAAAATGTTGAGAGGAACTCGAATCATGTCAACCTTGGTTTTGAGAATCTCTCCCGGAGTTTGAGAGATTTGGACGTGAAAGGGTACCAGTCTTGTCGGGGATTGGGAACCCTTCGCCAGAATGTCCAAAGTTTCAGTGGGATTTCCAAAATGTTGAGAGGAACTCGAAACTTGTCAACCTTGGTTTTGAAAATCTCTCCCGGAGTTTGAGAGATTTGGACGTGAAAGGGTACCAGTCTTGTCGGGGATTGGGAACCCTTCGCCACAATGTCCAAAGTTTCAGCGGGATTTCCAAAATGTTGAAAGGAACTCGAAACATGTGAACCTTGGTTTTGAGAATCTCTCCCGGAGTTTGAGAGATTTGGACGTGAAAGGGTACCAGTCTTGTCGGGGATTGGGAACCCTTCGCGAGAATGTCCAAAGTTTCAGCAGGATTTCCAAAATGTTGAAAGGAACTCGAAACATGTCAACCTTGGTTTTGAGAATCTCTCCCGGAGTTTGAGAGATTTGGACGTGAAAGGGTACCAGTCTTGTCGGGGATTGGGAACCCTTCGCGAGAATGTCCAAAGTTTCAGCGGGATTTCCAAAATGTTGAGAGGAACTCGAAACATGTCAACCTTGGTTTTGAGAATCTCTCCCGGAGTTTGAGAGATTTGGACGTGAAAGGGTACCAGTCTTGTCGGGGATTGGGAACCCTTCGCGAGAATGTCCAAAGTTTCAGCGGGATTTCCAAAATGTTGAAAGGAACTCGAAACATGTCAACCTTGGTTTTGAGAATCTCTCCCGGAGTTTGAGAGATTGGGACGTGAAAGGGTACCAGTCTTGTCGGGGATTGGGAACCCTTCGTGAGAATGTCCAAAGTTTCAGCAGGATTTCCAAAATGTTGAGAGGAACTCGAAACATGTCAACCTTGGTTTTGAGAATCTCTCCCGGAGTTTGAGAGATTTGGACGTGAAAGGGTACCAGTCTTGTCGGGGATTGGGAACCCTTCGCCAGAATGTCCAAAGTTTCAGCAGGATTTCCAAAATGTTGAGAGGAACTCGAAACATGTCAACCTTGGTTTTGAGAATCTCTCCCGGAGTTTGAGAGATTTGGACGTGAAAGGGTACCAGTCTTGTCGGGGATTGGGAACCCTTCGCGAGAATGTCCAAAGTTTCAGCGGGATTTCCAAAATGTTGAGAGGAACTCGAAACATGTCAACCTTGGTTTTGAGAATCTCTCCCGAAGTTCGAGAGATTTGGACGTGAAAGGGTACCAGTCTTGTCGGGGATTGGGAACCCTTCGCGAGAATGTCCAAAGTTTCAGCGGGATTTCCAAAATGTTGAGAGGAACTCGAAACATGTCAACCTTGGTTTTGAGAATCTCTCCCGGAGTTCGAGAGATTTGGACGTGAAAGGGTACCAGTCTTGTCGGGGATTGGGAACCCTTCGCGAGAATGTCCAAAGTTTCAGCGGGATTTCCAAAATGTTGAGAGGAACTCGAAACATGTCAACCTCGGTTTTGAGAATCTCTCCCGGAGTTTGAGAGATTTGGACGTGAAAGGGTACCAGTCTTGTCGGGGATTGGGAACCCTTCGCGAGAATGTCCAAAGTTTCAGCGGGATTTCCAAAATGTTGAGAGGAACTCGAAACATGTCAACCTTGGTTTTGAGAATCTCTCCCGGAGTTTGAGAGATTTGGACGTGAAAGGGTACCAGTCTTGTCGGGGATTGGGAACCCTTCGCGAGAATGTCCAAAGTTTCAGCGGGATTTCCAAAATGTTGAGAGGAACTCGAAACATGTCAACCTCGGTTTGGAGAATCTCTCCCGGAGTTTGAGAGATTTGGACGTGAAAGGGTACCAGTCTTGTCGGGGATTGGGAACCCTTCGCCAGAATGTCCAAAGTTTCAGCGGGATTTCCAAAATGTTGAGAGGAACTCGAAACATGTCAACCTTGGTTTTGAGAATCTCTCCCGGAGTTTGAGAGATTTGGACGTGAAAGGGTACCAGTCTTGTCGGGGATTGGGAACCCTTCGCCAGAATGTCCAAAGTTTCAGCGGGATTTCCAAAATGTTGAAAGGAACTCGAAACATGTCAACCTTGGTTTTGAGAATCTCTCCCGGAGTTTGAGAGATTTGGACGTGAAAGGGTACCAGTCTTGTCGGGGATTGGGAACCCTTCGCGAGAATGTCCAAAGTTTCAGCGGGATTTCCAAAATGTTGAGAGGAACTCGAATCATGTCAACCGTGGTTTTGAGAATCTCTCCCGGAGTTTGAGAGATTTGGACGTGAAAGGGTACCAGTCTTGTCGGGGATTGGGAACCCTTTGCGAGAATGTCCAAAGTTTCAGCGGGATTTCCAAAATGTTGAGAGGAACTCGAAACATGTCAACCTTGGTTTTGAGAATCTCTCCTGGAGTTTGAGAGATTTGGACGTGAAAGGGTACCAGTCTTGTCGGGGATTGGGAACCCTTCGCGAGAATGTCCAAAGTTTCAGCGGGATTTCCAAAATGTTGAGAGGAACTCGAAACATGTCAACCTCGGTTTTGAGAATCTCTCCCGGAGTTTGAGAGATTTGGACGTGAAAGGGTACCAGTCTTTTCGGGGATTGGGAACCCTTCGCCAGAATGTCCAAAGTTTCAGTGGGATTTCCAAAATGTTGAGAGGAACTCGAAACATGTCAACCTCGGTTTTGAGAATCTCTCCCGGAGTTTGAGAGGTTTGGACGTGAAAGGGTACCAGTCTTGTCGGGGACTGGGAACCCTTCGCCAGAATGTCCAAAGTTTCAGCGGGATTTCCAAAATGTTGAAAGGAACTCGAAACATGTCAACCTTGGTTTTGAGAATCTCTCCCGGAGTTTGAGAGATTTGGACGTGAAAGGGTACCAGTCTTGTCGGGGATTGGGAACCCTTCGCGAGAATGTCCAAAGTTTCAGCAGGATTTCCAAAATGTTGAGAGGAACTTGAAACATGTCAACCTTGGTTTTGAGAATCTCTCCCGAAGTTCGAGAGATTTGGACGTGAAAGGGTACCAGTCTTGTCGGGGATTGGGAACCCTTTGCCAGAATGTCCAAAGTTTCAGTGGGATTTCCAAAATGTTGAAAGGAACTCGAAACATGTCAACCTTGGTTTTGAGAATCTCTCCCGGAGTTTGAGAGATTTGGACGTGAAAGTGTACCAGTCTTGTCGGGGATTGGGAACCCTTCGCCAGAATGTCCAAAGTTTCAGCGGGATTTCCAAAATGTTGAGAGGAACTCGAAACATGTCAACCTTGGTTTTGAGAATCTCTCCCGGAGTTTGAGAGATTTGGACGTGAAAGGGTACCAGTCTTGTCGGGGATTGGGAACCCTTCGCCAGAATGTCCCAAGTTTCAGCGGCATTTCCAAAATGTTGAGAGGAACTCGAAACATGTCAACCTTGGTTTTGAGAATCTCTCCCGAAGTTCGAGAGATTTGGACGTGAAAGGGTACCAGTCTTGTCGGGGATTGGGAACCCTTCGCCAGAATGTCCAAAGTTTCAGCGGGATTTCCAAAATGTTGAAAGGAACTCGAAACATGTGAACCTTGGTTTTGAGAATCTCTCCCGGAGTTTGAGAGATTTGGACGTGAAAGGGTACCAGTCTTGTCGGGGATTGGGAACCCTTCGCGAGAATGTCCAAAGTTTCAGCAGGATTTCCAAAATGTTGAGAGGAACTCGAAACATGTCAACCGTGGTTTTGAGAATCTCTCCCGGAGTTTGAGAGATTTGGACGTGAAAGGGTACCAGTCTTGTCGGGGATTGGGAACCCTTCGCGAGAATGTCCAAAGTTTCAGCGGGATTTCCAAAATGTTGAGAGGAACTCGAAACATGTCAACCTTGGTTTTGAGAATCTCTCCCGAAGTTTGAGAGATTTGGACGTGAAAGGGTACCAGTCTTGTCGGGGATTGGGAACCCTTCGCGAGAATGTCCAAAGTTTCAGCGGGATTTCCAAAATGTTGAGAGGAACTCGAAACATGTCAACCTCGGTTTTGAGAATCTCTCACGGAGTTTGAGAGATTTGGACGTGAAAGGGTACCAGTCTTGTCGGGGATTGGGAACCCTTCGCGAGAATGTCCAAAGTTTCAGCGGGATTTCCAAAATGTTGAGAGGAACTCGAAACATGTCAACCTTGGTTTTGAGAATCTCTCCCGGAGTTTGAGAGATTTGGACGTGAAAGGGTACCAGTCTTGTCGGGGATTGGGAACCCTTCGCGAGAATGTCCAAAGTTTCAGCGGGATTTCCAAAATGTTGAGAGGAACTCGAAACATGTCAACCTTGGTTTTGAGAATCTCTCCCGGAGTTTGAGAGATTTGGACGTGAAAGGGTACCAGTCTTGTCGGGGATTGGGAACCCTTCGCGAGAATGTCCAAAGTTTCAGCGGGATTTCCAAAATGTTGAGAGGAACTCGAAACATGTCAACCTTGGTTTTGAGAATCTCTCCCGGAGTTTGAGAGATTGGGACGTGAAAGGGTACCAGTCTTGTCGGGGATTGGGAACCCTTCGCGAGAATGTCCAAAGTTTCAGCAGGATTTCAAAAATGTTGAGAGGAACTCGAAACATGTCAACCTTGGTTTTGAGAATCTCTCCCGGAGTTTGAGAGATTTGGACGTGAAAGGGTACCAGTCTTGTCGGGGATTGGGAACCCTTCGCCAGAATGTCCAAAGTTTCAGCAGGATTTCCAAAATGTTGAGAGGAACTCGAAACATGTCAACCTTGGTTTTGAGAATCTCTCCCGGAGTTTGAGAGATTTGGACGTGAAAGGGTACCAGTCTTGTCGGGGATTGGGAACCCTTCGCCAGAATGTCCAAAGTTTCAGCGGGATTTCCAAAATGTTGAGAGGAACTCGAATCATGTCAACCTTGGTTTTGAGAATCTCTCCCGAAGTTCGAGAGATTTGGACGTGAAAGGGTACCAGTCTTGTCGGGGATTGGGAACCCTTCGCGAGAATGTCCAAAGTTTCAGCGGGATTTCCAAAATGTTGAGAGGAACTCGAAACATGTCAACCTTGGTTTTGAGAATCTCTCCCGGAGTTCGAGAGATTTGGACGTGAAAGGGTACCAGTCTTGTCGGGGATTGGGAACCCTTCGCGAGAATGTCCAAAGTTTCAGCGGGATTTCCAAAATGTTGAGAGGAACTCGAAACATGTCAACCTCGGTTTTGAGAATCTCTCCCGGAGTTTGAGAGATTTGGACGTGAAAGGGTACCAGTCTTGTCGGGGATTGGGAACCCTTCGCGAGAATGTCCAAAGTTTCAGCGGGATTTCCAAAATGTTGAGAGGAACTCGAAACATGTCAACCTCGGTTTTGAGAATCTCTCCCGGAGTTTGAGAGATTTGGACGTGAAAGGGTACCAGTCTTGTCGGGGATTGGGAACCCTTCGCGAGAATGTCCAAAGTTTCAGCGGGATTTCCAAAATGTTGAGAGGAACTCGAAACATGTCAACCTCGGTTTTGAGAATCTCTCCCGGAGTTTGAGAGATTTGGACGTGAAAGGGTACCAGTCTTGTCGGGGATTGGGAACCCTTCGCGAGAATGTCCAAAGTTTCAGCGGGATTTCCAAAATGTTGAGAGGAACTCGAAACATGTCAACCTTGGTTTTGAGAATCTCTCCCGGAGTTTGAGAGATTTGGACGTGAAAGGGTACCAGTCTTGTCGGGGATTGGGAACCCTTCGCGAGAATGTCCAAAGTTTCAGCGGGATTTCCAAAATGTTGAAAGGAACTCGAAACATGTCAACCTTGGTTTTGAGAATCTCTCCCGGAGTTTGAGAGATTTGGACGTGAAAGGGTACCAGTCTTGTCGGGGATTGGGAACCCTTCGCGAGAATGTCCAAAGTTTCAGCGGGATTTCCAAAATGTTGAGAGGAACTCGAATCATGTCAACCGTGGTTTTGAGAATCTCTCCCGGAGTTTGAGAGATTTGGACGTGAAAGGGTACCAGTCTTGTCGGGGATTGGGAACCCTTTGCCAGAATGTCCAAAGTTTCAGTGGGATTTCCAAAATGTTGAAAGGAACTCGAAACATGTCAACCTTGGTTTTGAGAATCTCTCCCGGAGTTTGAGAGATTTGGACGTGAAAGTGTACCAGTCTTGTCGGGGATTGGGAACCCTTCGCGAGAATGTCCAAAGTTTCAGCGGGATTTCCAAAATGTTGAGAGGAACTCGAAACATGTCAACCTTGGTTTTGAGAATCTCTCCCGGAGTTTGAGAGATTTGGACGTGAAAGGGTACCAGTCTTGTCGGGGATTGGGAACCCTTCGCCAGAATGTCCAAAGTTTCAGCGGCATTTCCAAAATGTTGAGAGGAACTCGAAACATGTCAACCTTGGTTTTGAGAATCTCTCCCGAAGTTCGAGAGATTTGGACGTGAAAGGGTACCAGTCTTGTCGGGGATTGGGAACCCTTCGCCAGAATGTCCAAAGTTTCAGCGGGATTTCCAAAATGTTGAAAGGAACTCGAAACATGTGAACCTTGGTTTTGAGAATCTCTCCCGGAGTTTGAGAGATTTGGACGTGAAAGGGTACCAGTCTTGTCGGGGATTGGGAACCCTTCGCGAGAATGTCCAAAGTTTCAGCAGGATTTCCAAAATGTTGAGAGGAACTCGAAACATGTCAACCGTGGTTTTGAGAATCTCTCCCGGAGTTTGAGAGATTTGGACGTGAAAGGGTACCAGTCTTGTCGGGGATTGGGAACCCTTCGCGAGAATGTCCAAAGTTTCAGCGGGATTTCCAAAATGTTGAGAGGAACTCGAAACATGTCAACCTTGGTTTTGAGAATCTCTCCCGAAGTTTGAGAGATTTGGACGTGAAAGGGTACCAGTCTTGTCGGGGATTGGGAACCCTTCGCGAGAATGTCCAAAGTTTCAGCGGGATTTCCAAAATGTTGAGAGGAACTCGAAACATGTCAACCTCGGTTTTGAGAATCTCTCACGGAGTTTGAGAGATTTGGACGTGAAAGGGTACCAGTCTTGTCGGGGATTGGGAACCCTTCGCGAGAATGTCCAAAGTTTCAGCGGGATTTCCAAAATGTTGAGAGGAACTCGAAACATGTCAACCTTGGTTTTGAGAATCTCTCCCGGAGTTTGAGAGATTTGGACGTGAAAGGGTACCAGTCTTGTCGGGGATTGGGAACCCTTCGCGAGAATGTCCAAAGTTTCAGCGGGATTTCCAAAATGTTGAGAGGAACTCGAAACATGTCAACCTTGGTTTTGAGAATCTCTCCCGGAGTTTGAGAGATTTGGACGTGAAAGGGTACCAGTCTTGTCGGGGATTGGGAACCCTTCGCGAGAATGTCCAAAGTTTCAGCGGGATTTCCAAAATGTTGAGAGGAACTCGAAACATGTCAACCTTGGTTTTGAGAATCTCTCCCGGAGTTTGAGAGATTGGGACGTGAAAGGGTACCAGTCTTGTCGGGGATTGGGAACCCTTCGCGAGAATGTCCAAAGTTTCAGCAGGATTTCAAAAATGTTGAGAGGAACTCGAAACATGTCAACCTTGGTTTTGAGAATCTCTCCCGGAGTTTGAGAGATTTGGACGTGAAAGGGTACCAGTCTTGTCGGGGATTGGGAACCCTTCGCCAGAATGTCCAAAGTTTCAGCAGGATTTCCAAAATGTTGAGAGGAACTCGAAACATGTCAACCTTGGTTTTGAGAATCTCTCCCGGAGTTTGAGAGATTTGGACGTGAAAGGGTACCAGTCTTGTCGGGGATTGGGAACCCTTCGCGAGAATGTCCAAAGTTTCAGCGGGATTTCCAAAATGTTGAGAGGAACTCGAAACATGTCAACCTTGGTTTTGAGAATCTCTCCCGAAGTTCGAGAGATTTGGACGTGAAAGGGTACCAGTCTTGTCGGGGATTGGGAACCCTTCGCGAGAATGTCCAAAGTTTCAGCGGGATTTCCAAAATGTTGAGAGGAACTCGAAACATGTCAACCTTGGTTTTGAGAATCTCTCCCGGAGTTTGAGAGATTTGGACGTGAAAGGGTACCAGTCTTGTCGGGGATTGGGAACCCTTCGCGAGAATGTCCAAAGTTTCAGCGGGATTTCCAAAATGTTGAGAGGAACTCGAAACATGTCAACCTCGGTTTTGAGAATCTCTCCCGGAGTTTGAGAGATTTGGACGTGAAAGGGTACCAGTCTTGTCGGGGATTGGGAACCCTTCGCGAGAATGTCCAAAGTTTCAGCGGGATTTCCAAAATGTTGAGAGGAACTCGAAACATGTCAACCTTGGTTTTGAGAATCTCTCCCGGAGTTTGAGAGATTTGGACGTGAAAGGGTACCAGTCTTGTCGGGGATTGGGAACCCTTCGCCAGAATGTCCAAAGTTTCAGCGGGATTTCCAAAATGTTGAGAGGAACTCGAAACATGTCAACCTCGGTTTTGAGAATCTCTCCCGGAGTTTGAGAGATTTGGACGTGAAAGGGTACCAGTCTTGTCGGGGATTGGGAACCCTTCGCGAGAATGTCCAAAGTTTCAGCGGGATTTCCAAAATGTTGAGAGGAACTCGAAACATGTCAACCTTGGTTTTGAGAATCTCTCCCGGAGTTTGAGAGATTTGGACGTGAAAGGGTACCAGTCTTGTCGGGGATTGGGAACCCTTCGCCAGAATGTCCAAAGTTTCAGCGGGATTTCCAAAATGTTGAAAGGAACTCGAAACATGTCAACCTTGGTTTTGAGAATCTCTCCCGGAGTTTGAGAGATTTGGACGTGAAAGGGTACCAGTCTTGTCGGGGATTGGGAACCCTTCGCGAGAATGTCCAAAGTTTCAGCGGGATTTCCAAAATGTTGAGAGGAACTCGAATCATGTCAACCGTGGTTTTGAGAATCTCTCCCGGAGTTTGAGAGATTTGGACGTGAAAGGGTACCAGTCTTGTCGGGGATTGGGAACCCTTCGCGAGAATGTCCAAAGTTTCAGCGGGATTTCCAAAATGTTGAGAGGAACTCGAAACATGTCAACCTTGGTTTTGAGAATCTCTCCTGGAGTTTGAGAGATTTGGACGTGAAAGGGTACCAGTCTTGTCGGGGATTGGGAACCCTTCGCGAGAATGTCCAAAGTTTCAGCGGGATTTCCAAAATGTTGAGAGGAACTCGAAACATGTCAACCTCGGTTTTGAGAATCTCTCCCGGAGTTTGAGAGATTTGGACGTGAAAGGGTACCAGTCTTTTCGGGGATTGGGAACCCTTCGCCAGAATGTCCAAAGTTTCAGTGGGATTTCCAAAATGTTGAGAGGAACTCGAAACATGTCAACCTCGGTTTTGAGAATCTCTCCCGGAGTTTGAGAGGTTTGGACGTGAAAGGGTACCAGTCTTGTCGGGGACTGGGAACCCTTCGCCAGAATGTCCAAAGTTTCAGCGGGATTTCCAAAATGTTTAAAGGAACTCGAAACATGTCAACCTTGGTTTTGAGAATCTCTCCCGGAGTTTGAGAGATTTGGACGTGAAAGGGTACCAGTCTTGTCGGGGATTGGGAACCCTTCACGAGAATGTCCAAAGTTTCAGCAGGATTTCCAAAATGTTGAGAGGAACTCGAAACATGTCAACCTTGGTTTTGAGAATCTCTCCCGAAGTTCGAGAGATTTGGACGTGAAAGGGTACCAGTCTTGTCGGGGATTGGGAACCCTTTGCCAGAATGTCCAAAGTTTCAGTGGGATTTCCAAAATGTTGAAAGGAACTCGAAACATGTCAACCTTGGTTTTGAGAATCTCTCCCGGAGTTTGA
Organism: Streptopelia decaocto; assembly: GCF_964273445.1. Taxonomy (NCBI): domain Eukaryota; kingdom Metazoa; phylum Chordata; class Aves; order Columbiformes; family Columbidae; genus Streptopelia; species Streptopelia decaocto. The sequence continues at coordinate 306,794 of NW_028117226.1, read as the reverse complement.
GAGATTTGGACGTGAAAGTGTACCAGTCTTGTCGGGGATTGGGAACCCTTCGCCAGAATGTCCAAAGTTTCAGCGGGATTTCCAAAATGTTGAGAGGAACTCGAAACATATCAACCTCGGTTTTGAGAATCTCTCCCGGAGTTTGAGAGATTTGGACGTGAAAGGGTACCAGTCTTGTCGGGGATTGGGAACTCTTCGCCAGAATGTCCAAAGTTTCAGCGGCATTTCCAAAATGTTGAGAGGAACTCGAAACATGTCAACCTTGGTTTTGAGAATCTCTCCCGAAGTTCGAGAGATTTGGACGTGAAAGGGTACCAGTCTTGTCGGGGATTGGGAACCCTTCGCCAGAATGTCCAAAGTTTCAGCGGGATTTCCAAAATGTTGAAAGGAACTCGAAACATGTGAACCTTGGTTTTGAGAATCTCTCCCGGAGTATGAGAGATTTGGACGTGAAAGGGTACCAGTCTTGTCGGGGATTGGGAACCCTTCGCGAGAATGTCCAAAGTTTCAGCAGGATTTCCAAAATGTTGAGAGGAACTCGAAACATGTCAACCGTGGTTTTGAGAATCTCTCCCGGAGTTTGAGAGATTTGGACGTGAAAGGGTACCAGTCTTGTCGGGGATTGGGAACCCTTCGCGAGAATGTCCAAAGTTTCAGCGGGATTTCCAAAATGTTGAGAGGAACTCGAAACATGTCAACCTTGGTTTTGAGAATCTCTCCCGAAGTTTGAGAGATTTGGACGTGAAAGGGTACCAGTCTTGTCGGGGATTGGGAACCCTTCGCGAGAATGTCCAAAGTTTCAGCGGGATTTCCAAAATGTTGAGAGGAACTCGAAACATGTCAACCTTGGTTTTGAGAATCTCTCACGGAGTTTGAGAGATTTGGACGTGAAAGGGTACCAGTCTTGTCGGGGATTGGGAACCCTTCGCCAGAATGTCCAAAGTTTCAGCGGGATTTCCAAAATGTTGAGAGGAACTCGAAACATGTCAACCTTGGTTTTGAGAATCTCTCCCGGAGTTTGAGAGATTTGGACGTGAAAGGGTACCAGTCTTGTCGGGGATTGGGAACCCTTCGCGAGAATGTCCAAAGTTTCAGCGGGATTTCCAAAATGTTGAGAGGAACTCGAAACATGTCAACCTTGGTTTTGAGAATCTCTCCCGAAGTTCGAGAGATTTGGACGTGAAAGGGTACCAGTCTTGTCGGGGATTGGGAACCCTTCGCCAGAATGTCTAAAGTTTCAGCGGGATTTCCAAAATGTTGAGAGGAACTCGAAACATGTCAACCTTGGTTTTGAGAATCTCTCCCGGAGTTTGAGAGATTTGGACGTGAAAGGGTACCAGTCTTGTCGGGGATTGGGAACCTTTCGCGAGAATGTCCAAAGTTTCAGCAGGATTTCCAAAATGTTGAGAGGAACTCGAAACATGTCAACCTCGGTTTTGAGAATCTCTCCCGGAGTTTGAGGAATTTGGACGTGAAAGGGTACCAGTCTTGTCGGGGATTGGGAACCCTTCGCGAGAATGTCCAAAGTTTCAGCGGGATTTCCAAAACGTTGAGAGGAACTCGAAACATGTGAACCTCGGTTTTGAGAATCTCTCCCGGAGTTTGAGAGATTTGGACGTGAAAGGGTACCAGTCTTGTCGGGGATTGGGAACCCTTCGCCAGAATGTCCAAAGTTTCAGCGGGATTTCCAAAATGTTGAGAGGAACTCGAAACATGTCAACCTCGGTTTTGAGAATCTCTCCCGGAGTTTGAGAGATTTGGACGTGAAAGGGTACCAGTCTTGTCGGGGATTGGGAACCCTTCGCCAGAATGTCCAAAGTTTCAGCAGGATTTCCAAAATGTTGAGAGGAACTCGAAACGTGTCAACCTTGGTTTTGAGAATCTCTCCCGGAGTTTGAGAGATTTGGACGTGAAAGGGTACCAGTCTTGTCGGGGATTGGGAACCCTTCGCGAGAATGTCCAAAGTTTCAGCGGGATTTCCAAAATGTTGAAAGGAACTCGAAACATGTCAACCTCGGTTTTGAGAATCTCTCCCGGAGTTTGAGAGATTTGGACGTGAAAGGGTACCAGTCTTGTCGGGGATTGGGAACCCTTCACGAGAATGTCCAAAGTTTCAGCGGGATTTCCAAAATGTTGAGAGGAACTCGAAACATGTCAACCTCGGTTTTGAGAATCTCTCCCGGAGTTTGAGAGATTTGGACGTGAAAGGGTACCAGTCTTGTCGGGGATTGGGAACCCTTCACCAGAATGTCCAAAGTTTCAGCGGGATTTCCAAAATGTTGAGAGGAACTCGAAACATGTCAACCTTGGTTTTGAGAATCTCTCCCGGAGTTTGAGAGATTTGGACGTGAAAGGGTACCAGTCTTGTCGGGGATTGGGAACCCTTCGCCAGAATGTCCAAAGTTTCAGCGGGATTTCCAAAATGTTGAGAGGAACTCGAAACATGTCAACCTTGGTTTTGAGAATCTCTCCCGAAGTTTGAGAGATTTGGACGTGAAAGGGTACCAGTCTTGTCGGGGATTGGGAACCCTTCGCGAGAATGTCCAAAGTTTCAGCGGGATTTTCAAAATGTTGAGAGGAACTCGAAACATGTCAACCTCGGTTTTGAGAATCTCTCCCGGAGTTTGAGAGATTTGGACGTGAAAGGGTACCAGTCTTGTCGGGGATTGGGAACCCTTCGCGAGAATGTCCAAAGTTTCAGCAGGATTTCCAAAATGTTGAGAGGAACTCGAAACGTGTCAACCTTGGTTTTGAGAATCTCTCCCGGAGATTGAGAGATTTGGACGTGAAAGGGTACCAGTCTTGTCGGGGATTGGGAACCCTTCGCGAGAATGTCCAAAGTTTCAGCGGGATTTCCAAAATGTTGAAAGGAACTCGAAACATGTCAACCTTGGTTTTGAGAATCTCTCCCGGAGTTTGAGAGATTTGGACGTGAAAGGGTACCAGTCTTGTCGGGGATTGGGAACCCTTCGCGAGAATGTCCAAAGTTTCAGCGGGATTTCCAAAATGTTGAGAGGAACTCGAAACATGTCAACCTTGGTTTTGAGAATCTCTCCCGGAGTTTGAGAGATTTGGACGTGAAAGGGTACCAGTCTTGTCGGGGATTGGGAACCCTTCGCGAGAATGTCCAAAGTTTCAGCGGGATTTCCAAAATGTTGAGAGGAACTCGAATCATGTCAACCTTGGTTTTGAGAATCTCTCCCGGAGTTTGAGAGATTTGGACGTGAAAGGGTACCAGTCTTGTCGGGGATTGGGAACCCTTCGCGAGAATGTCCAAAGTTTCAGCGGGATTTCCAAAATGTTGAGAGGAACTCGAAACATGTCAACCTTGGTTTTGAGAATCTCTCCCGGAGTTTGAGAGATTTGGACGTGAAAGGGTACCAGTCTTGTCCGGGATTGGGAACCCTTCGCGAGAATGTCCAAAGTTTCAGCGGGATTTCCAAAATGTTGAGAGGAACTCGAAACATGTCAACCTTGGTTTTGAGAATCTATCCCGGAGTTTGAGAGATTTGGACGTGAAAGGGTACCAGTCTTGTCGAGGATTGGGAACCCTTCGCGAGAATGTCCAAAGTTTCAGCGGGATTTCCAAAATGTTGAGAGGAACTCGAAACATGTCAACCTTGGTTTTGAGAATCTCTCCCGGAGTTTGAGAGATTTGGACGTGAAAGGGTACCAGTCTTGTCGGGGATTGGGAACCCTTCGCCAGAATGTCCAAAGTTTCAGCGGGATTTCCAAAATGTTGAAAGGAACTCGAAACATGTCAACCTCGGTTTTGAGAATCTCTCCCGGAGTTTGAGAGATTTGGACGTGAAAGGGTACCAGTCTTGTCGGGGATTGGGAACCCTTCGCGAGAATGTCCAAAGTTTCAGCGGGATTTCCAAAATGTTGAGAGGAACTCGAATCATGTCAACCTTGGTTTTGAGAATCTCTCCCGGAGTTCGAGAGATTTGGACGTGAAAGGGTACCAGTCTTGTCGGGGATTGGGAACCCTTCGCCAGAATGTCCAAAGTTTCAGCGGGATTTCCAAAATGTTGAGAGGAACTCGAAACATGTCAACCTTGGTTTTGAGAATCTCTCCCGGAGTTTGAGAGATTTGGACGTGAAAGGGTACCAGTCTTGTCGGGGATTGGGAACCCTTCGCGAGAATGTCCAAAGTTTCAGCGGGATTTCCAAAATGTTGAAAGGAACTCGAAACATGTCAACCTTGGTTTTGAGAATCTCTCCCGGAGTTTGAGAGATTTGGACGTGAAAGGGTACCAGTCTTGTCGGGGATTGGGAACCCTTCGCGAGAATGTCCAAAGTTTCAGCGGGATTTCCAAAATGTTGAGAGGAACTCGAAACATGTGAACCTTGGTTTTGAGAATCTCTCCCGGAGTTTGAGAGATTTGGACATGAAAGGGTACCAGTCTTGTCGGGGATTGGGAACCCTTCGCGAGAATGTCCAAAGTTTCAGCGGGATTTCCAAAATGTTGAGAGGAACTCGAAACATGTCAACCTCGGTTTTGAGAATCTCTCCCGGAGTTTGAGAGATTTGGACGTGAAAGGGTACCAGTCTTGTCGGGGATTGGGAACCCTTCGCGAGAATTTCCAAAGTTTCAGCAGGATTTCCAAAATGTTGAGAGGAACTCGAAACATATCAACCTCGGTTTTGAGAATCTCTCCCGGAGTTTGAGAGATTTGGACGTGAAAGGGTACCAGTCTTGTCGGGGATTGGGAACCCTTCGCGAGAATGTCCAAAGTTTCAGCGGGATTTCCAAAATGTTGAGAGGAACTCGAAACATGTCAACCTTGGTTTTGAGAATCTCTCCCGGAGTTTGAGAGATTTGGACGTGAAAGGGTACCAGTCTTGTCGGGGATTGGGAACCCTTCGCGAGAATGTCCAAAGTTTCAGCAGGATTTCCAAAATGTTGAGAGGAACTCGAAACATGTCAACCTTGGTTTTGAGAATCTCTCCCGGAGTTTGAGAGATTTGGACGTGAAAGGGTACCAGTCTTGTCGGGGATTGGGAACCCTTCGCGAGAATGTCCAAAGTTTCAGCGGGATTTCCAAAATGTTGAGAGGAACTCGAAACATGTCAACCTTGGTTTTGAGAATCTCTCCCGGAGTTTGAGAGATTGGGACGTGAAAGGGTACCAGTCTTGTCGGGGATTGGGAACCCTTCGCCAGAATGTCCAAAGTTTCAGCGGGATTTCCAAAATGTTGAGAGGAACTCGAAACATGTCAACCTTGGTTTTGAGAATCTCTCCCGGAGTTTGAGAGATTTGGACATGAAAGGGTACCAGTCTTGTCGGGGATTGGGAACCCTTCGCGAGAATGTCCAAAGTTTCAGCGGGATTTCCAAAATGTTGAGAGGAACTCGAATCATTTCAACCGTGGTTTTGAGAATCTCTCCCGGAGTTTGAGAGATTTGGACGTGAAAGGGTACCAGTCTTGTCGGGGATTGGGAACCCTTCGCGAGAATGTCCAAAGTTTCAGCGGGATTTCCAAAATGTTGAGAGGAACTCGAAACATGTCAACCTTGGTTTTGAGAATCTCTCCCGGAGTTTGAGAGATTTGGACGTGAAAGGGTACCAGTCTTGTCGGGGATTGGGAACCCTTCGCGAGAATGTCCAAAGTTTCAGCGGGATTTCCAAAATGTTGAGAGGAACTCGAAACATGTCAACCTCGGTTTTGAGAATCTCTCCCGGAGTTTGAGAGATTTGGACGTGAAAGGGTACCAGTCTTGTCGGGGATTGGGAACCCTTCGCCAGAATGTCCAAAGTTTCAGTGGGATTTCCAAAATGTTGAGAGGAACTCGAAACATGTCAACCTCGGTTTTGAGAATCTCTCCCGGAGTTTGAGAGGTTTGGACGTGAAAGGGTACCAGTCTTGTCGGGGACTGGGAACCCTTCGCCAGAATGTCCAAAGTTTCAGCGGGATTTCCAAAATGTTGAAAGGAACTCGAAACATGTCAACCTTGGTTTTGAGAATCTCTCCCGGAGTTTGAGAGATTTGGACGTGAAAGGGTACCAGTCTTGTCGGGGATTGGGAACCCTTCGCCAGAATGTCCAAAGTTTCAGCGGGATTTCCAAAATGTTGAGAGGAACTCGAAACATGTCAACCTTGGTTTTGAGAATCTCTCCCGAAGTTCGAGAGATTTGGACGTGAAAGGGTACCAGTCTTGTCGGGGATTGGGAACCCTTCGCGAGAATGCCCAAAGTTTCAGCGGGATTTCCAAAATGTTGAGAGGAACTCGAAACATGTCAACCTTGGTTTTGAGAATCTCTCCCGGAGTTTGAGAGATTTGGACGTGAAAGGGTACCAGTCTTGTCGGGGATTGGGAACCCTTCGCGAGAATGTCCAAAGTTTCAGCGGGATTTCCAAAATGTTGAGAGGAACTCGAAACATGTCAACCTTGGTTTTGAGAATCTCTCCCGAAGTTCGAGAGATTTGGACGTGAAAGGGTACCAGTCTTGTCGGGGATTGGGAACCCTTCGCCAGAATGTCCAAAGTTTCAGCGGGATTTCCAAAATGTTGAGAGGAACTCGAAACATGTCACCCTTGGTTTTGAGAATCTCTCCCGGAGTTTGAGAGATTTGGACGTGAAAGGGTACCAGTCTTGTCGGGGATTGGGAACCCTTCGCCACAATGTCCAAAGTTTCAGCGGGATTTCCAAAATGTTGAGAGGAACTCGAAACATGTCAACCTCGGTTTTGAGAATCTCTCCCGGAGTTTGAGAGATTTGGACGTGAAAGGGTACCAGTCTTGTCGGGGATTGGGAACCCTTCGCCAGAAAGTCCAAAGTTTCAGTGGGATTTCCAAAATGTTGAGAGGAACTCGAAACATGTCAACCTCGGTTTTGAGAATCTCTCCCGGAGTTTGAGAGGTTTGGACGTGAAAGGGTACCAGTCTTGTCGGGGACTGGGAACCCTTCGCCAGAATGTCCAAAGTTTCAGCGGGATTTCCAAAATGTTGAAAGGAACTCGAAACATGTCAACCTTGGTTTTGAGAATCTCTCCCGGAGTTTGAGAGATTTGGACGTGAAAGGGTACCAGTCTTGTCGGGGATTGGGAACCCTTCGCGAGAATGTCCAAAGTTTCAGCGAGATTTCCAAAATGTTGAGAGGAACTCGAAACATGTCAACCTTGGTTTTGAGAATCTCTCCCGAAGTTCGAGAGATTTGGACGTGAAAGGGTACCAGTCTTGTCGGGGATTGGGAACCCTTCGCCAGAATGTCCAAAGTTTCAGCGGGATTTCCAAAATGTTGAGAGGAACTCGAAACATGTGAACCTTGGTTTTGAGAATCTCTCCCGGAGTTTGAGAGATTTGGACGTGAAAGGGTACCAGTCTTGTCGGGGATTGGGAACCCTTCGCGAGAATGTCCAAAGTTTCAGCGGGATTTCCAAAATGTTGAAAGGAACTCGAAACATGTGAACCTTGGTTTTGAGAATCTCTCCCGGAGTTTGAGAGATTTGGACGTGAAAGGGTACCAGTCTTGTCGGGGATTGGGAACCCTTCGCGAGAATGTCCAAAGTTTCAGCAGGATTTCCAAAATGTTGAGAGGAACTCGAAACATGTCAACCTTGGTTTTGAGAATCTCTCCCGGAGTTTGAGAGATTTGGACGTGAAAGGGTACCAGTCTTGTCGGGGATTGGGAACCCTTCGCGAGAATGTCCAAAGTTTCAGCGGGATTTCCAAAATGTTGAGAGGAACTCGAAACATGTCAACCTTGGTTTTGAGAATCTCTCCCGAAGTTCGAGAGATTTGGACGTGAAAGGGTACCAGTCTTGTCGGGGATTGGGAACCCTTCGCGAGAATGTCCAAAGTTTCAGCGGGATTTCCAAAATGTTGAGAGGAACTCGAAACATGTGAACCTCGGTTTTGAGAATCTCTCCCAGAGTTTGAGAGATTTGGACGTGAAAGGGTACCAGTCTTGTCGGGGATTGGGAACCCTTCGCGAGAATGTCCAAAGTTTCAGCGGGATTTCCAAAATGTTGAAAGGAACTCGAAACATGTCAACCTCGGTTTTGAGAATCTCTCCCGGAGTTTGAGAGATTTGGACGTGAAAGGGTACCAGTCTTGTCGGGGATTGGGAACCCTTCGCGAGAATGTCCAAAGTTTCAGCGGGATTTCCAAAATGTTGAGAGGAGCTCGAAACATGTCAACCTCGGTTTTGAGAATCTCTCCCGGAGTTTGAGAGATTTGGACGTGAAAGGGTACCAGTCTTGTCGGGGATTGGGAACCCTTCGCCAGAATGTCCAAAGTTTCAGCGGGATTTCCAAAATGTTGAGAGGAACTCGAAACATGTCAACCGTGGTTTTGAGAATCTCTCCCGGAGTTTGAGAGATTTGGACGTGAAAGGGTACCAGTCTTGTCGGGGATTGGGAACCCTTCGCCAGAATGTCCAAAGTTTCAGCAGGATTTCCAAAATGTTGAGAGGAACTCGAAACGTGTCAACCTTGGTTTTGAGAATCTCTCCCGGAGTTTGAGAGATTTGGACGTGAAAGGGTACCAGTCTTGTCGGGGATTGGGAACCCTTCGCGAGAATGTCCAAAGTTTCAGCGGGATTTCCAAAATGTTGAGAGGAACTCGAAACATGTCAACCTCGGTTTTGAGAATCTCTCCCGGAGTTTGAGAGATTTGGACGTGAAAGGGTACCAGTCTTGTCGGGGATTGGGAACCCTTCGCGAGAATGTCCAAAGTTTCAGCGGGATTTCCAAAATGTTGAGAGGAACTCGAAACATGTCAACCTCGGTTTTGAGAATCTCTCCCGGAGTTTGAGAGATTTGGACGTGAAAGGGTACCAGTCTTGTCGGGGATTGGGAACCCTTCGCGAGAATGTCCAAAGTTTCAGCGGGATTTCCAAAATGTTGAGAGGAACTCGAAACATGTCAACCTCGGTTTTGAGAATCTCTCCCGGAGTTTGAGAGATTTGGACGTGAAAGGGTACCAGTCTTGTCGGGGATTGGGAACCCTTCGCGAGAATGTCCAAAGTTTCAGCAGGATTTCCAAAATGTTGAGAGGAACTCGAAACGTGTCAACCTTGGTTTTGAGAATCTCTCCCGGAGTTTGAGAGATTTGGACGTGAAAGGGTACCAGTCTTGTCGGGGATTGGGAACCCTTCGCGAGAATGTCCAAAGTTTCAGCGGGATTTCCAAAATGTTGAAAGGAACTCGAAACATGTCAACCTTGGTTTTGAGAATCTCTCCCGGAGTTTGAGAGATTTGGACGTGAAAGGGTACCAGTCTTGTCGGGGATTGGGAACCCTTCGCGAGAATGTCCAAAGTTTCAGCGGGATTTCCAAAATGTTGAGAGGAACTCGTAACATGTCAACCTTGGTTTTGAGAATCTCTCCCGGAGTTTGAGAGATTTGGACGTGAAAGGGTACCAGTCTTGTCGGGGATTGGGAACCCTTCGCGAGAATGTCCAAAGTTTCAGCGGGATTTCCAAAATGTTGAGAGGAACTCGAAACATGTGAACCTTGGTTTTGAGAATCTCTCCCGGAGTTTGAGAGATTTGGACGTGAAAGGGTACCAGTCTTGTCGGGGATTGGGAACCCTTCGCGAGAATGTCCAAAGTTTCAGCGGGATTTCCAAAATGTTGAGAGGAACTCGAAACATGTCAACCTCGGTTTTGAGAATCTCTCCCGGAGTTTGAGAGATTTGGACGTGAAAGGGTACCAGTCTTGTCGGGGATTGGGAACCCTTCGCGAGAATGTCCAAAGTTTCAGCAGGATTTCCAAAATGTTGAGAGGAACTCGAAACGTGTCAACCTTGGTTTTGAGAATCTCTCCCGGAGTTTGAGAGATTTGGACGTGAAAGGGTACCAGTCTTGTCGGGGATTGGGAACCCTTCGCGAGAATGTCCAAAGTTTCAGCGGGATTTCCAAAATGTTGAAAGGAACTCGAAACATGTGAACCTCGGTTTTGAGAATCTCTCCCGGAGTTTGAGAGATTTGGACGTGAAAGGGTACCAGTCTTGTCGGGGATTGGGAACCCTTCGCGAGAATGTCCAAAGTTTCAGCGGGATTTCCAAAATGTTGAGAGGAGCTCGAAACATGTCAACCTCGGTTTTGAGAATCTCTCCCGGAGTTTGAGAGATTTGGACGTGAAAGGGTACCAGTCTTGTCGGGGATTGGGAACCCTTCGCCAGAATGTCCAAAGTTTCAGCGGGATTTCCAAAATGTTGAGAGGAACTCGAAACATGTCAACCGTGGTTTTGAGAATCTCTCCCGGAGTTTGAGAGATTTGGACGTGAAAGGTTACCAGTCTTGTCGGGGATTGGGAACCCTTCGCCAGAATGTCCAAAGTTTCAGCAGGATTTCCAAAATGTTGAGAGGAACTCGAAACGTGTCAACCTTGGTTTTGAGAATCTCTCCCGGAGTTTGAGAGATTTGGACGTGAAAGGGTACCAGTCTTGTCGGGGATTGGGAACCCTTCGCGAGAATGTCCAAAGTTTCAGCGGGATTTCCAAAATGTTGAGAGGAACTCGAAACATGTCAACCTCGGTTTTGAGAATCTCTCCCGGAGTTTGAGAGATTTGGACGTGAAAGGGTACCAGTCTTGTCGGGGATTGGGAACCCTTCGCGAGAATGTCCAAAGTTTCAGCGGGATTTCCAAAATGTTGAGAGGAACTCGAAACATGTCAACCTCGGTTTTGAGAATCTCTCCCGGAGTTTGAGAGATTTGGACGTGAAAGGGTACCAGTCTTGTCGGGGATTGGGAACCCTTCGCGAGAATGTCCAAAGTTTCAGCGGGATTTCCAAAATGTTGAGAGGAACTCGAAACATGTCAACCTCGGTTTTGAGAATCTCTCCCGGAGTTTGAGAGATTTGGACGTGAAAGGGTACCAGTCTTGTCGGGGATTGGGAACCCTTCGCGAGAATGTCCAAAGTTTCAGCAGGATTTCCAAAATGTTGAGAGGAACTCGAAACGTGTCAACCTTGGTTTTGAGAATCTCTCCCGGAGTTTGAGAGATTTGGACGTGAAAGGGTACCAGTCTTGTCGGGGATTGGGAACCCTTCGCGAGAATGTCCAAAGTTTCAGCGGGATTTCCAAAATGTTGAAAGGAACTCGAAACATGTCAACCTTGGTTTTGAGAATCTCTCCCGGAGTTTGAGAGATTTGGACGTGAAAGGGTACCAGTCTTGTCGGGGATTGGGAACCCTTCGCGAGAATGTCCAAAGTTTCAGCGGGATTTCCAAAATGTTGAGAGGAACTCGAAACATGTCAACCTTGGTTTTGAGAATCTCTCCCGGAGTTTGAGAGATTTGGACGTGAAAGGGTACCAGTCTTGTCGGGGATTGGGAACCCTTCGCGAGAATGTCCAAAGTTTCAGCAGGATTTCCAAAATGTTGAGAGGAACTCGAAACATGTCAACCTTGGTTTTGAGAATCTCTCCCGGAGTTTGAGAGATTTGGACGTGAAAGGGTACCAGTCTTGTCGGGGATTGGGAACCCTTCGCGAGAATGTCCAAAGTTTCAGCGGGATTTCCAAAATGTTGAGAGGAACTCGAAACATGTCAACCTCGGTTTTGAGAATCTCTCCCGGAGTTTGAGAGATTTGGACGTGAAAGGGTACCAGTCTTGTCGGGGATTGGGAACCCTTCGCGAGAATGTCCAAAGTTTCAGCAGGATTTCCAAAATGTTGAGAGGAACTCGAAACGTGTCAACCTTGGTTTTGAGAATCTCTCCCGGAGTTTGAGAGATTTGGACGTGAAAGGGTAGCAGTCTTGTCGGGGATTGGGAACCCTTCGCGAGAATGTCCAAAGTTTCAGCGGGATTTCCAAAATGTTGAGAGGAACTCGAAACATGTCAACCTTGGTTTTGAGAATCTCTCCCGGAGTTTGAGAGATTTGGACGTGAAAGGGTACCAGTCTTGTCGGGGATTGGGAACCCTTCGCGAGAATGTCCAAAGTTTCAGCGGGATTTCCAAAATGTTGAGAGGAACTCGAAACATGTCAACCTCGGTTTTGAGAATCTCTCCCGGAGTTTGAGAGATTTGGACGTGAAAGGGTACCAGTCTTGTCGGGGATTGGGAACCCTTTGCGAGAATGTCCAAAGTTTCAGCGGGATTTCCAAAATGTTGAGAGGAACTCGAAACATGTCAACCTCGGTTTTGAGAATCTCTCCCGGAGTTTGAGAGATTTGGACGTGAAAGGGTACCAGTCTTGTCGGGGATTGGGAACCCTTCGCGAGAATGTCCAAAGTTTCAGCAGGATTTCCAAAATGTTGAGAGGAACTCGAAACGTGTCAACCTTGGTTTTGAGAATCTCTCCCGGAGTTTGAGAGATTTGGACGTGAAAGGGTACCAGTCTTGTCGGGGATTGGGAACCCTTCGCGAGAATGTCCAAAGTTTCAGCGGGATTTCCAAAATGTTGAAAGGAACTCGAAACATGTCAACCTTGGTTTTGAGAATCTCTCCCGGAGTTTGAGAGATTTGGACGTGAAAGGGTACCAGTCTTGTCGGGGATTGGGAACCCTTCGCGAGAATGTCCAAAGTTTCAGCGGGATTTCCAAAATGTTGAGAGGAACTCGAAACATGTCAACCTTGGTTTTGAGAATCTCTCCCGGAGTTTGAGAGATTTGGACGTGAAAGGGTACCAGTCTTGTCGGGGATTGGGAACCCTTCGCGAGAATGTCCAAAGTTTCAGCGGGATTTCCAAAATGTTGAGAGGAACTCGAAACATGTCAACCTTGGTTTTGAGAATCTCTCCCGGAGTTTGAGAGATTTGGACGTGAAAGGGTACCAGTCTTGTCGGGGATTGGGAACCCTTCGCGAGAATGTCCAAAGTTTCAGCGGGATTTCCAAAATGTTGAGAGGAACTCGAAACATGTCAACCTTGGTTTTGAGAATCTCTCCCGGAGTTTGAGAGATTGGGACGTGAAAGGGTACCAGTCTTGTCGGGGATTGGGAACCCTTCGCGAGAATGTCCAAAGTTTCAGCAGGATTTCAAAAATGTTGAGAGGAACTCGAAACATGTCAACCTTGGTTTTGAGAATCTCTCCCGGAGTTTGAGAGATTTGGACGTGAAAGGGTACCAGTCTTGTCGGGGATTGGGAACCCTTCGCCAGAATGTCCAAAGTTTCAGCGGGATTTCCAAAATGTTGAGAGGAACTCGAAACATGTCAACCGTGGTTTTGAGAATCTCTCCCGGAGTTTGAGAGATTGGGACGTGAAAGGGTACCAGTCTTGTCGGGGATTGGGAACCCTTCGCCAGAATGTCCAAAGTTTCAGCAGGATTTCAAAAATGTTGAGAGGAACTCGAAACATGTCAACCTTGGTTTTGAGAATCTCTCCCGGAGTTTGAGAGATTTGGACGTGAAAGGGTACCAGTCTTGTCGGGGATTGGGAACCCTTCGCGAGAATGTCCAAAGTTTCAGCAGGATTTCCAAAATGTTGAGAGGAACTCGAAACATGTCAACCTTGGTTTTGAGAATCTCTCCCGGAGTTTGAGAGATTTGGACGTGAAAGGGTACCAGTCTTGTCGGGGATTGGGAACCCTTCGCGAGAATGTCCAAAGTTTCAGCGGGATTTCCAAAATGTTGTGAGGAACTTGAAACATGTCAGCCTTGGTTTTGAGAATCTCTCCCGGAGTTTGAGAGATTTGGACGTGAAAGGGTACCAGTCTTGTCGGGGATTGGGAACCCTTCGCGAGAATGTCCAAAGTTTCAGCGGGATTTCCAAAATGTTGAGAGGAACTCGAAACATGTCAACCTTGGTTTTGAGAATCTCTCCCGGAGTTTGAGAGATTTGGACGTGAAAGGGTACCAGTCTTGTCGGGGATTGGGAACCCTTCGCGAGAATGTCCAAAGTTTCAGCGGGATTTCCAAAATGTTGAGAGGAACTCGAAACATGTCAACCTCGGTTTGGAGAATCTCTCCCGGAGTTTGAGAGATTTGGACGTGAAAGGGTACCAGTCTTGTCGGGGATTGGGAACCCTTCGCGAGAATGTCCAAAGTTTCAGCAGGATTTCAAAAATGTTGAGAGGAACTCGAAACATGTCAACCTTGGTTTTGAGAATCTCTCCCGGAGTTTGAGAGATTTGGACGTGAAAGGGTACCAGTCTTGTCGGGGATTGGGAACCCTTCGCGAGAATGTCCAAAGTTTCAGCGGGATTTCCAAAATGTTGAGAGGAACTCGAAACATGTCAACCTTGGTTTTGAGAATCTCTCCCGGAGTTTGAGAGATTTGGACGTGAAAGAGTACCAGTCTTGTCGGGGATTGGGAACCCTTCGCGAGAATGTCCAAAGTTTCAGCAGGATTTCAAAAATGTTGAGAGGAACTCGAAACATGTCAACCTTGGTTTTGAGAATCTCTCCCGGAGTTTGAGAGATTTGGACGTGAAAGGGTACCAGTCTTGTCGGGGATTGGGAACCCTTCGCCAGAATGTCCAAAGTTTCAGCAGGATTTCCAAAATGTTGAGAGGAACTCAAAACATGTCAACCTTGGTTTTGAGAATGTCTCCCGGAGTTTGAGAGATTTGGACGTGAAAGGGTACCAGTCTTGTCGGGGATTGGGAACCCTTCGCGAGAATGTCCAAAGTTTCAGCGGGATTTCCAAAATGTTGAGAGGAACTCGAAACATGTCAACCTTGGTTTTGAGAATCTCTCCCGAAGTTCGAGAGATTTGGACGTGAAAGGGTACCAGTCTTGTCGGGGATTGGGAACCCTTCGCGAGAATGTCCAAAGTTTCAGCGGGATTTCCAAAATGTTGAGAGGAACTCGAAACATGTCAACCTTGGTTTTGAGAATCTCTCCCGGAGTTTGAGAGATTTGGACGTGAAAGGGTACCAGTCTTGTCGGGGATTGGGAACCCTTCGCCAGAATGTCCAAAGTTTCAGCGGGATTTCCAAAATGTTGAGAGGAACTCGAAACATGTCAACCTTGGTTTTGAGAATCTCTCCCGGAGTTTGAGAGATTTGGACGTGAAAGGGTACCAGTCTTGTCGGGGATTGGGAACCCTTCGCGAGAATGTCCAAAGTTTCAGCGGGATTTCCAAAATGTTGAGAGGAACTCGAAACATGTCAACCTCGGTTTGGAGAATCTCTCCCGGAGTTTGAGAGATTTGGACGTGAAAGGGTACCAGTCTTGTCGGGGATTGGGAACCCTTCGCGAGAATGTCCAAAGTTTCAGCAGGATTTCAAAAATGTTGAGAGGAACTCGAAACATGTCAACCTTGGTTTTGAGAATCTCTCCCGGAGTTTGAGAGATTTGGACGTGAAAGGGTACCAGTCTTGTCGGGGATTGGGAACCCTTCGCGAGAATGTCCAAAGTTTCAGCGGGATTTCCAAAATGTTGAGAGGAACTCGAAACATGTCAACCTTGGTTTTGAGAATCTCTCCCGGAGTTTGAGAGATTTGGACGTGAAAGAGTACCAGTCTTGTCGGGGATTGGGAACCCTTCGCGAGAATGTCCAAAGTTTCAGCAGGATTTCAAAAATGTTGAGAGGAACTCGAAACATGTCAACCTTGGTTTTGAGAATCTCTCCCGGAGTTTGAGAGATTTGGACGTGAAAGGGTACCAGTCTTGTCGGGGATTGGGAACCCTTCGCCAGAATGTCCAAAGTTTCAGCAGGATTTCCAAAATGTTGAGAGGAACTCAAAACATGTCAACCTTGGTTTTGAGAATGTCTCCCGGAGTTTGAGAGATTTGGACGTGAAAGGGTACCAGTCTTGTCGGGGATTGGGAACCCTTCGCGAGAATGTCCAAAGTTTCAGCGGGATTTCCAAAATGTTGAGAGGAACTCGAAACATGTCAACCTTGGTTTTGAGAATCTCTCCCGAAGTTCGAGAGATTTGGACGTGAAAGGGTACCAGTCTTGTCGGGGATTGGGAACCCTTCGCGAGAATGTCCAAAGTTTCAGCGGGATTTCCAAAATGTTGAGAGGAACTCGAAACATGTCAACCTTGGTTTTGAGAATCTCTCCCGGAGTTTGAGAGATTTGGACGTGAAAGGGTACCAGTCTTGTCGGGGATTGGGAACCCTTCGCCAGAATGTCCAAAGTTTCAGCGGGATTTCCAAAATGTTGAGAGGAACTCGAAACATGTCAACCTCGGTTTTGAGAATCTCTCCCGGAGTTTGAGAGATTTGGACGTGAAAGGGTACCAGTCTTGTCGGGGATTGGGAACCCTTCGCGAGAATGTCCAAAGTTTCAGCGGGATTTCCAAAATGTTGAGAGGAACTCGAAACATGTCAACCTTGGTTTTGAGAATCTCTCCCGGAGTTTGAGAGATTTGGACGTGAAAGAGTACCAGTCTTGTCGGGGATTGGGAACCCTTCGCGAGAATGTCCAAAGTTTCAGCAGGATTTCAAAAATGTTGAGAGGAACTCGAAACATGTCAACCTTGGTTTTGAGAATCTCTCCCGGAGTTTGAGAGATTTGGACGTGAAAGGGTACCAGTCTTGTCGGGGATTGGGAACCCTTCGCCAGAATGTCCAAAGTTTCAGCAGGATTTCCAAAATGTTGAGAGGAACTCGAAACATGTCAACCTTGGTTTTGAGAATGTCTCCCGGAGTTTGAGAGATTTGGACGTGAAAGGGTACCAGTCTTGTCGGGGATTGGGAACCCTTCGTGAGAATGTCCAAAGTTTCAGCGGGATTTCCAAAATGTTGAGAGGAACTCGAAACATGTCAACCTTGGTTTTGAGAATCTCTCCCGAAGTTCGAGAGATTTGGACGTGAAAGGGTACCAGTCTTGTCGGGGATTGGGAACCCTTCGCGAGAATGTCCAAAGTTTCAGCGGGATTTCCAAAATGTTGAGAGGAACTCGAAACATGTCAACCTTGGTTTTGAGAATCTCTCCCGGAGTTTGAGAGATTTGGACGTGAAAGGGTACCAGTCTTGTCGGGGATTGGGAACCCTTCGCCAGAATGTCCAAAGTTTCAGCGGGATTTCCAAAATGTTGAGAGGAACTCGAAACATGTCAACCTCGGTTTTGAGAATCTCTCCCGGAGTTTGAGAGATTTGGACGTGAAAGGGTACCAGTCTTGTCGGGGATTGGGAACCCTTCGCCAGAATGTCCAAAGTTTCAGCGGGATTTCCAAATTGTTGAAAGGAACTCGAAACATGTCAACCTTGGTTTTGAGAATCTCTCCCGGAGTTTGAGAGATTTGGACGTGAAAGGGTACCAGTCTTGTCGGGGATTGGGAACCCTTTGCGAGAATGTCCAAAGTTTCAGCGGGATTTCCAAAATGTTGAGAGGAACTCGAAACATGTCAACCTTGGTTTTGAGAATCTCTCCCGGAGTTTGAGAGATTTGGACGTGAAAGCGTACCAGTCTTGTCGGGGATTGGGAACCCTTCGCGAGAATGTCCAAAGTTTCAGCGGGATTTCCAAAATGTTGAAAGGAACTCGAAACATGTGAACCTTGGTTTTGAGAATCTCTCCCGGAGTTTGAGAGATTTGGACGTGAAAGGGTACCAGTCTTGTCGGGGATTGGGAACCCTTCGCGAGAATGTCCAAAGTTTCAGCGGGATTTCCAAAATGTTGAGAGGAACTCGAAACATGTCAACCTTGGTTTTGAGAATCTCTCCTGGAGTTCGAGAGATTTGGACGTGAAAGGGTACCAGTCTTGTCAGGGATTGGGAACCCTTCGCGAGAATGTCCAAAGTTTCAGCGGGATTTCCAAAATGTTGAGAGGAACTCGAAACATGTCAACCTCGGTTTTGAGAATCTCTCCCGGAGTTTGAGAGATTTGGACGTGAAAGGGTACCAGTCTTGTCGGGGATTGGGAACCCTTCGCGAGAATGTCCAAAGTTTCAGCGGGATTTCCAAAATGTTGAGAGGAACTCGAAACATGTCAACCTCGGTTTTGAGAATCTCTCCCGGAGTTTGAGAGATTTGGACGTGAAAGGGTACCAGTCTTGTCGGGGATTGGGAACCCTTCGCCAGAATGTCCAAAGTTTCAGCGGGATTTCCAAAATGTTGAGAGGAACTCGAAACATGTCAACCTCGGTTTTGAGAATCTCTCCCGGAGTTTGAGAGATTTGGACGTGAAAGGGTACCAGTCTTGTCGGGGATTGGGAACCCTTCGCGAGAATGTCCAAAGTTTCAGCAGGATTTCCAAAATGTTGAGAGGAACTCGAAACGTGTCAACCTTGGTTTTGAGAATCTCTCCCGGAGTTTGAGAGATTTGGACGTGAAAGGGTACCAGTCTTGTCGGGGATTGGGAACCCTTCGCGAGAATGTCCAAAGTTTCAGCGGGATTTCCAAAATGTTGAAAGGAACTCGAAACATGTCAACCTTGGTTTTGAGAATCTCTCAGGGAGTTTGAGAGATTTGGACGTGAAAGGGTACCAGTCTTGTCGGGGATTGGGAACCCTTCGCGAGAATGTCCAAAGTTTCAGCGGGATTTCCAAAATGTTGAGAGGAACTCGAAACATGTCAACCTCGGTTTTGAGAATCTCTCCCGGAGTTTGAGAGATTTGGACGTGAAAGGGTACCAGTCTTGTCGGGGATTGGGAACCCTTCGCGAGAATGTCCAAAGTTTCAGCGGGATTTCCAAAATGTTGAGAGGAACTCGAAACATGTCAACCTTGGTTTTGAGAATCTCTCCCGGAGTTTGAGAGATTTGGACGTGAAAGGGTACCAGTCTTGTCGGGGATTGGGAACCCTTCGCCAGAATGTCCAAAGTTTCAGCGGGATTTCCAAAATGTTGAGAGGAACTCGAAACATGTCAACCTTGGTTTTGAGAATCTCTCCCGGAGTTTGAGAGATTTGGACGTGAAAGGGTACCAGTCTTGTCGGGGATTGGGAACCCTTCGCGAGAATGTCCAAAGTTTCAGCGGGATTTCCAAAATGTTGAGAGGAACTCGAATCATGTCAACCGTGGTTTTGAGAATCTCTCCCGGAGTTTGAGAGATTTGGACGTGAAAGGGTACCAGTCTTGTCGGGGATTGGGAACCCTTCGCGAGAATGTCCAAAGTTTCAGCGGGATTTCCAAAATGTTGAGAGGAACTCGAAACATGTCAACCTCGGTTTTGAGAATCTCTCCCGGAGTTTGAGAGGTTTGGACGTGAAAGGGTACCAGTCTTGTCGGGGATTGGGAACCCTTCGCGAGAATGTCCAAAGTTTCAGCGGGATTTCCAAAATGTTGAAAGGAACTCGAAACATGTCAACCTTGGTTTTGAGAATCTCTCCCGGAGTTTGAGAGATTTGGACGTGAAAGGGTACCAGTCTTGTCGGGGATTGGGAACCCTTCGCCAGAATGTCCAAAGTTTCAGCGGGATTTCCAAAATGTTGAGAGGAACTCGAAACATGTCAACCTTGGTTTTGAGAATCTCTCCCGGAGTTTGAGAGATTTGGACGTGAAAGGGTACCAGTCTTGTCGGGGATTGGGAACCCTTCGCGAGAATGTCCAAAGTTTCAGCGGGATTTCCAAAATGTTGAGAGGAACTCGAAACATGTCAACCTTGGTTTTGAGAATCTCTCCCGAAGTTCGAGAGATTTGGACGTGAAAGGGTACCAGTCTTGTCGGGGATTGGGAACCCTTCGCCAGAATGTCCAAAGTTTCAGCGGGATTTCCAAAATGTTGAGAGGAACTCGAAACATGTCAACCTTGGTTTTGAGAATCTCTCCCGGAGTTTGAGAGATTTGGATGTGAAAGGGTACCAGTCTTGTCGGGGATTGGGAACCCTTCGCCAGAATGTCCAAAGTTTCAGCGGGATTTCCAAAATGTTGAGAGGAACTCGAAACATGTCAACCTTGGTTTTGAGAATCTCTCCCGGAGTTTGAGAGATTTGGACGTGAAAGGGTACCAGTCTTGTCGGGGATTGGGAACCCTTCGCCAGAATGTCCAAAGTTTCAGCGGGATTTCCAAAATGTTGAGAGGAACTCGAAACATGTCAACCTTGGTTTTGAGAATCTCTCCCGGAGTTTGAGAGATTTGGACGTGAAAGGGTACCAGTCTTGTCGGGGATTGGGAACCCTTCGCCAGAATGTCCAAAGTTTCAGCGGGATTTCCAAAATGTTGAGAGGAACTCGAATCATGTCAACCGTGGTTTTGAGAATCTCTCCCGGAGTTTGAGAGATTTGGACGTGAAAGGGTACCAGTCTTGTCCGGGATTGGGAACCCTTCGCGAGAATGTCCAAAGTTTCAGCGGGATTTCCAAAATGTTGAGAGGAACTCGAAACATGTCAACCTTGGTTTTGAGAATCTCTCCCGGAGTTTGAGAGATTTGGACGTGAAAGGGTACCAGTCTTGTCAGGGATTGGGAACCCTTTGCCAGAATGTCCAAAGTTTCAGCGGGATTTCCAAAATGTTGAGAGGAACTCGAAACATGTCAACCTCGGTTTTGAGAATCTCTCCCGGAGTTTGAGAGATTTGGATGTGAAAGGGTACCAGTCTTGTCGGGGATTGGGAACCCTTCGCGAGAATGTCCAAAGTTTCAGCGGGATTTCCAAAATGTTGAGAGGAACTCGAATCATGTCAACCTCGGTTTTGAGAATCTCTCCCGGAGTTTGAGAGATTTGGACGTGAAAGGGTACCAGTCTTGTCGGGGATTGGGAACCCTTCGCCAGAATGTCCAAAGTTTCAGTGGGATTTCCAAAATGTTGAGAGGAACTCGAAACATGTCAACCTCGGTTTTGAGAATCTCTCCCGGAGTTTGAGAGGTTTGGACGTGAAAGGGTACCAGTCTTGTCGGGGATTGGGAACCCTTCGCGAGAATGTCCAAAGTTTCAGTGGGATTTCCAAAATGTTGAGAGGAACTCGAAACATGTCAACCTCGGTTTTGAGAATCTCTCACGGAGTTTGAGAGATTTGGACGTGAAAGGGTACCAGTCTTGTCGGGGATTGGGAACCCTTCGCCAGAATGTCCAAAGTTTCAGCGGGATTTCCAAAATGTTGAAAGGAACTCGAAACATGTCAACCTTGGTTTTGAGAATCTCTCCCGGAGTTTGAGAGATTTGGACGTGAAAGGGTACCAGTCTTGTCGGGGATTGGGAACCCTTCGCCAGAATGTCCAAAGTTTCAGCGGGATTTCCAAAATGTTGAGAGGAACTCGAAACATGTCAACCTTGGTTTTGAGAATCTCTCCCGGAGTTTGAGAGATTTGGACGTGAAAGGGTACCAGTCTTGTCGGGGATTGGGAACCCTTCGCGAGAATGTCCAAAGTTTCAGCGGGATTTCCAAAATGTTGAGAGGAACTCGAAACATGTCAACCTTGGTTTTGAGAATCTCTCCCGAAGTTCGAGAGATTTGGACGTGAAAGGGTACCAGTCTTGTCGGGGATTGGGAACCCTTCGCGAGAATGTCCAAAGTTTCAGCGGGATTTCCAAAATGTTGAGAGGAACTCGAAACATGTGAACCTTGGTTTTGAGAATCTCTCCCAGAGTTTGAGAGATTTGGACGTGAAAGGGTACCAGTCTTGTCGGGGATTGGGAACCTTTCGCGAGAATGTACAAAGTTTCAGCGGGATTTCCAAAATGTTGAGAGGAACTCGAATCATGTCAACCGTGGTTTTGAGAATCTCTCCCGGAGTTTGAGAGATTTGGACGTGAAAGGGTACCAGTCTTGTCGGGGATTGGGAACCCTTCGCGAGAATGTCCAAAGTTTCAGCGGGATTTCCAAAATGTTGAGAGGAACTCGAAACATGTCAACCTTGGTTTTGAGAATCTCTCCCGGAGTTTGAGAGATTTGGACGTGAAAGGGTACCAGTCTTGTCGGGGATTGGGAACCCTTCGCGAGAATGTCCAAAGTTTCAGTGGGATTTCCAAAATGTTGAGAGGAACTCGAAACATGTCAACCTCGGTTTTGAGAATCTCTCCCGGAGTTTGAGAGGTTTGGACGTGAAAGGGTACCAGTCTTGTCGGGGACTGGGAACCCTTCGCCAGAATGTCCAAAGTTTCAGCGGGATTTCCAAAATGTTGAAAGGAACTCGAAACATGTCAACCTTGGTTTTGAGAATCTCTCCTGGAGTTTGAGAGATTTGGACGTGAAAGGGTACCAGTCTTGTCGGGGATTGGGAACCCTTCGCGAGAATGTCCAAAGTTTCAGCGGGATTTCCAAAATGTTGAGAGGAACTCGAAACATGTCAACCTTGGTTTTGAGAATCTCTCCCGAAGTTCGAGAGATTTGGACGTGAAAAGGGTACCAGTCTTGTTGGGGATTGGGAACCCTTCGCCAGAATGTCCAAAGTTTCAGCGGGATTTCCAAAATGTTGAGAGGAACTCGAAACATGTCAACCTCGGTTTTGAGAATCTCTCACGGAGTTTGAGAGATTTGGACGTGAAAGGGTACCAGTCTTGTCAGGGATTGGGAACCCTTTGCCAGAATGTCCAAAGTTTCAGCGGGATTTCCAAAATGTTGAAAGGAACTCGAAACGTGTCAACCTTGGTTTTGAGAATCTCTCCCGGAGTTTGAGAGATTTGGACGTGAAAGGGTACCAGTCTTGTCGGGGATTGGGAACCCTTCGCCAGAATGTCCAAAGTTTCAGCGGGATTTCCAAAATGTTGAGAGGAACTCGAAACATGTCAACCTTGGTTTTGAGAATCTCTCCCGGAGTTTGAGAGATTTGGACGTGAAAGGGTACCAGTCTTGTCGGGGATTGGGAACCCTTCGCGAGAATGTCCAAAGTTTCAGCGGGATTTCCAAAATGTTGAGAGGAACTCGAAACATGTCAACCTTGGTTTTGAGAATCTCTCCCGAAGTTCGAGAGATTTGGACGTGAAAGGGTACCAGTCTTGTCGGGGATTGGGAACCCTTCGCGAGAATGTCCAAAGTTTCAGCGGGATTTCCAAAATGTTGAGAGGAACTCGAAACATGTCAACCTTGGTTTTGAGAATCTCTCCCGGAGTTTGAGAGATTTGGACGTGAAAGGGTACCAGTCTTGTCGGGGATTGGGAACCCTTCGCCAGAATGTCCAAAGTTTCAGCGGGATTTCCAAAATGTTGAGAGGAACTCGAAACATGTCAACCTTGCTTTTGAGAATCTCTCCCGGAGTTTGAGAGATTTGGATGTGAAAGGGTACCAGTCTTGTCGGGGATTGGGAACCCTTCGCCAGAATGTCCAAAGTTTCAGCGGGATTTCCAAAATGTTGAGAGGAACTCGAAACATGTCAACCTTGGTTTTGAGAATCTCTCCCGGAGTTTGAGAGATTTGGACGTGAAAGGGTACCAGTCTTGTCGGGGATTGGGAACCCTTCGCCAGAATGTCCAAAGTTTCAGCGGGATTTCCAAAATGTTGAGAGGAACTCGAAACATGTCAACCTTGGTTTTGAGAATCTCTCCCGGAGTTTGAGAGATTTGGACGTGAAAGGGTACCAGTCTTGTCGGGGATTGGGAACCCTTCGCGAGAATGTCCACAGTTTCAGCGGGATTTCCAAAATGTTGAGAGGAACTCGAAACATGTGAACCTTGGTTTTGAGAATCTCTCCCGGAGTTTGAGAGATTTGGACGTGAAAGGGTACTAGTCTTGTCGGGGATTGGGAACCCTTCGCCAGAATGTCCAAAGTTTCAGTGGGATTTCCAAAATGTTGAGAGGAACTCGAAACATGTCAACCTCGGTTTTGAGAATCTCTCCCGGAGTTTGAGAGGTTTGGACGTGAAAGGGTACCAGTCTTGTCGGGGACTGGGAACCCTTCGCCAGAATGTCCAAAGTTTCAGCGGGATTTCCAAAATGTTGAGAGGAACTCGAAACATGTCAACCTTGGTTTTGAGAATCTCTCCCGAAGTTCGAGAGATTTGGACGTGAAAGGGTACCAGTCTTGTCGGGGATTGGGAACCCTTCGCGAGAATGTCCAAAGTTTCAGCGGGATTTCCAAAATGTTGAGAGGAACTCGAAACATGTCAACCTCGGTTTTGAGAATCTCTCACGGAGTTTGAGAGATTTGGACGTGAAAGGGTACCAGTCTTGTCAGGGATTGGGAACCCTTTGCCAGAATGTCCAAAGTTTCAGCGGGATTTCCAAAATGTTGAAAGGAACTCGAAACATGTCAACCTTGGTTTTGAGAATCTCTCCCGGAGTTTGAGAGATTTGGACGTGAAAGGGTACCAGTCTTGTCGGGGATTGGGAACCCTTCGCCAGAATGTCCAAAGTTTCAGCGGGATTTCCAAAATGTTGAGAGGAACTCGAAACATGTCAACCTTGGTTTTGAGAATCTCTCCCGGAGTTTGAGAGATTTGGACGTGAAAGGGTACCAGTCTTGTCGGGGATTGGGAACCCTTCGCCAGAATGTCCAAAGTTTCAGCGGGATTTCCAAAATGTTGAGAGGAACTCGAAACATGTCAACCTTGGTTTTGAGAATCTCTCCCGAAGTTCGAGAGATTTGGACGTGAAAGGGTACCAGTCTTGTCGGGGATTGGGAACCCTTCGCCAGAATGTCCAAAGTTTCAGCGGGATTTCCAAAATGTTGAGAGGAACTCGAAACATGTCAACCTTGGTTTTGAGAATCTCTCCCGGAGTTTGAGAGATTTGGACGTGAAAGGGTACCAGTCTTGTCGGGGATTGGGAACCCTTCGCGAGAATGTCCAAAGTTTCAGCGGGATTTCCAAAATGTTGAGAGGAACTCGAAACATGTGAACCTCGGTTTTGAGAATCTCTCCCGGAGTTTGAGAGATTTGGACGTGAAAGGGTACCAGTCTTGTCGGGGATTGGGAACCCTTCGCCAGAATGTCCAAAGTTTCAGTGGGATTTCCAAAATGTTGAGAGGAACTCGAAACATGTCAACCTCGGTTTTGAGAATCTCTCCCGGAGTTTGAGAGGTTTGGACGTGAAAGGGTACCAGTCTTGTTGGGGATTGGGAACCCTTCGCGAGAATGTCCAAAGTTTCAGTGGGATTTCCAAAATGTTGAGAGGAACTCGAAACATGTCAACCTCGGTTTTGAGAATCTCTCCCAGAGTTTGAGAGATTTGGACGTGAAAGGGTACCAGTCTTGTCGGGGATTGGGAACCCTTCGCCAGAATGTCCAAAGTTTCAGCGGGATTTCCAAAATGTTGAAAGGAACTCGAAACATGTCAACCTTGGTTTTGAGAATCTCTCCCGGAGTTTGAGAGATTTGGACGTGAAAGGGTACCAGTCTTGTCGGGGATTGGGAACCCTTCGCCAGAATGTCCAAAGTTTCAGCGGGATTTCCAAAATGTTGAGAGGAACTCGAAACATGTCAACCTTGGTTTTGAGAATCTCTCCCGGAGTTTGAGAGATTTGGACGTGAAAGGGTACCAGTCTTGTCGGGGATTGGGAACCCTTCGCGAGAATGTCCAAAGTTTCAGCGGGATTTCCAAAATGTTGAGAGGAACTCGAAACATGTCAACCTTGGTTTTGAGAATCTCTCCCGAAGTTCGAGAGATTTGGACGTGAAAGGGTACCAGTCTTGTCGGGGATTGGGAACCCTTCGCG
The DNA here is from genome assembly GCF_964273445.1 of Streptopelia decaocto. Classification (NCBI taxonomy): domain Eukaryota; kingdom Metazoa; phylum Chordata; class Aves; order Columbiformes; family Columbidae; genus Streptopelia; species Streptopelia decaocto. The sequence goes on along the minus strand of NW_028117226.1, from coordinate 281,481 downwards.
AGAATGTCCAAAGTTTCAGCGGGATTTCCAAAATGTTGAGAGGAACTCGAAACATGTGAACCTTGGTTTTGAGAATCTCTCCCAGAGTTTGAGAGATTTGGACGTGAAAGGGTACCAGTCTTGTCGGGGATTGGGAACCTTTCGCGAGAATGTCCAAAGTTTCAGCGGGATTTCCAAAATGTTGAGAGGAACTCGAATCATGTCAACCGTGGTTTTGAGAATCTCTCCCGGAGTTTGAGAGATTTGGACGTGAAAGGGTACCAGTCTTGTCGGGGATTGGGAACCCTTCGCGAGAATGTCCAAAGTTTCAGCGGGATTTCCAAAATGTTGAGAGGAACTCGAAACATGTCAACCTTGGTTTTGAGAATCTCTCCCGGAGTTTGAGAGATTTGGACGTGAAAGGGTACCAGTCTTGTCGGGGATTGGGAACCCTTCGCGAGAATGTCCAAAGTTTCAGTGGGATTTCCAAAATGTTGAGAGGAACTCGAAACATGTCAACCTCGGTTTTGAGAATCTCTCCCGGAGTTTGAGAGGTTTGGACGTGAAAGGGTACCAGTCTTGTCGGGGACTGGGAACCCTTCGCCAGAATGTCCAAAGTTTCAGCGGGATTTCCAAAATGTTGAAAGGAACTCGAAACATGTCAACCTTGGTTTTGAGAATCTCTCCTGGAGTTTGAGAGATTTGGACGTGAAAGGGTACCAGTCTTGTCGGGGATTGGGAACCCTTCGCGAGAATGTCCAAAGTTTCAGCGGGATTTCCAAAATGTTGAGAGGAACTCGAAACATGTCAACCTCGGTTTTGAGAATCTCTCCCGGAGTTTGAGAGATTTGGACGTGAAAGGGTACCAGTCTTGTCGGGGATTGGGAACCCTTCGCCAGAATGTCCAAAGTTTCAGTGGGATTTCCAAAATGTTGAGAGGAACTCGAAACATGTCAACCTCGGTTTTGAGAATCTCTCCCGGAGTTTGAGAGGTTTGGACGTGAAAGGGTACCAGTCTTGTTGGGGATTGGGAACCCTTCGCGAGAATGTCCAAAGTTTCAGTGGGATTTCCAAAATGTTGAGAGGAACTCGAAACATGTCAACCTCGGTTTTGAGAATCTCTCACGGAGTTTGAGAGATTTGGACGTGAAAGGGTACCAGTCTTGTCGGGGATTGGGAACCCTTCGCCAGAATGTCCAAAGTTTCAGCGGGATTTCCAAAATGTTGAAAGGAACTCGAAACATGTCAACCTTGGTTTTGAGAATCTCTCCCGGAGTTTGAGAGATTTGGACGTGAAAGGGTACCAGTCTTGTCGGGGATTGGGAACCCTTCGCCAGAATGTCCAAAGTTTCAGCGGGATTTCCAAAATGTTGAGAGGAACTCGAAACATGTCAACCTTGGTTTTGAGAATCTCTCCCGGAGTTTGAGAGATTTGGACGTGAAAGGGTACCAGTCTTGTCGGGGATTGGGAACCCTTCGCGAGAATGTCCAAAGTTTCAGCGGGATTTCCAAAATGTTGAGAGGAACTCGAAACATGTCAACCTTGGTTTTGAGAATCTCTCCCGAAGTTCGAGAGATTTGGACGTGAAAGGGTACCAGTCTTGTCGGGGATTGGGAACCCTTCGCGAGAATGTCCAAAGTTTCAGCGGGATTTCCAAAATGTTGAGAGGAACTCGAAACATGTGAACCTTGGTTTTGAGAATCTCTCCCAGAGTTTGAGAGATTTGGACGTGAAAGGGTACCAGTCTTGTCGGGGATTGGGAACCTTTCGCGAGAATGTCCAAAGTTTCAGCGGGATTTCCAAAATGTTGAGAGGAACTCGAATCATGTCAACCGTGGTTTTGAGAATCTCTCCCGGAGTTTGAGAGATTTGGACGTGAAAGGGTACCAGTCTTGTCGGGGATTGGGAACCCTTCGCGAGAATGTCCAAAGTTTCAGCGGGATTTCCAAAATGTTGAGAGGAACTCGAAACATGTCAACCTTGGTTTTGAGAATCTCTCCCGGAGTTTGAGAGATTTGGACGTGAAAGGGTACCAGTCTTGTCGGGGATTGGGAACCCTTCGCGAGAATGTCCAAAGTTTCAGTGGGATTTCCAAAATGTTGAGAGGAACTCGAAACATGTCAACCTCGGTTTTGAGAATCTCTCCCGGAGTTTGAGAGGTTTGGACGTGAAAGGGTACCAGTCTTGTCGGGGACTGGGAACCCTTCGCCAGAATGTCCAAAGTTTCAGCGGGATTTCCAAAATGTTGAAAGGAACTCGAAACATGTCAACCTTGGTTTTGAGAATCTCTCCTGGAGTTTGAGAGATTTGGACGTGAAAGGGTACCAGTCTTGTCGGGGATTGGGAACCCTTCGCGAGAATGTCCAAAGTTTCAGCGGGATTTCCAAAATGTTGAGAGGAACTCGAAACATGTCAACCTTGGTTTTGAGAATCTCTCCCGAAGTTCGAGAGATTTGGACGTGAAAGGGTACCAGTCTTGTCGGGGATTGGGAACCCTTCGCCAGAATGTCCAAAGTTTCAGCGGGATTTCCAAAATGTTGAGAGGAACTCGAAACATGTCAACCTCGGTTTTGAGAATCTCTCACGGAGTTTGAGAGATTTGGACGTGAAAGGGTACCAGTCTTGTCAGGGATTGGGAACCCTTTGCCAGAATGTCCAAAGTTTCAGCGGGATTTCCAAAATGTTGAAAGGAACTCGAAACGTGTCAACCTTGGTTTTGAGAATCTCTCCCGGAGTTTGAGAGATTTGGACGTGAAAGGGTACCAGTCTTGTCGGGGATTGGGAACCCTTCGCCAGAATGTCCAAAGTTTCAGCGGGATTTCCAAAATGTTGAGAGGAACTCGAAACATGTCAACCTTGGTTTTGAGAATCTCTCCCGGAGTTTGAGAGATTTGGACGTGAAAGGGTACCAGTCTTGTCGGGGATTGGGAACCCTTCGCGAGAATGTCCAAAGTTTCAGCGGGATTTCCAAAATGTTGAGAGGAACTCGAAACATGTCAACCTTGGTTTTGAGAATCTCTCCCGAAGTTCGAGAGATTTGGACGTGAAAGGGTACCAGTCTTGTCGGGGATTGGGAACCCTTCGCGAGAATGTCCAAAGTTTCAGCGGGATTTCCAAAATGTTGAGAGGAACTCGAAACATGTCAACCTTGGTTTTGAGAATCTCTCCCGGAGTTTGAGAGATTTGGACGTGAAAGGGTACCAGTCTTGTCGGGGATTGGGAACCCTTCGCCAGAATGTCCAAAGTTTCAGCGGGATTTCCAAAATGTTGAGAGGAACTCGAAACATGTCAACCTTGGTTTTGAGAATCTCTCCCGGAGTTTGAGAGATTTGGATGTGAAAGGGTACCAGTCTTGTCGGGGATTGGGAACCCTTCGCCAGAATGTCCAAAGTTTCAGCGGGATTTCCAAAATGTTGAGAGGAACTCGAAACATGTCAACCTTGGTTTTGAGAATCTCTCCCGGAGTTTGAGAGATTTGGACGTGAAAGGGTACCAGTCTTGTCGGGGATTGGGAACCCTTCGCCAGAATGTCCAAAGTTTCAGCGGGATTTCCAAAATGTTGAGAGGAACTCGAAACATGTCAACCTTGGTTTTGAGAATCTCTCCCGGAGTTTGAGAGATTTGGACGTGAAAGGGTACCAGTCTTGTCGGGGATTGGGAACCCTTCGCGAGAATGTCCAAAGTTTCAGCGGGATTTCCAAAATGTTGAGAGGAACTCGAAACATGTCAACCTTGGTTTTGAGAATCTCTCCCGGAGTTTGAGAGATTTGGACGTGAAAGGGTACTAGTCTTGTCGGGGATTGGGAACCCTTCGCCAGAATGTCCAAAGTTTCAGTGGGATTTCCAAAATGTTGAGAGGAACTCGAAACATGTCAACCTCGGTTTTGAGAATCTCTCCCGGAGTTTGAGAGGTTTGGACGTGAAAGGGTACCAGTCTTGTCGGGGACTGGGAACCCTTCGCCAGAATGTCCAAAGTTTCAGCGGGATTTCCAAAATGTTGAGAGGAACTCGAAACATGTCAACCTTGGTTTTGAGAATCTCTCCCGAAGTTCGAGAGATTTGGACGTGAAAGGGTACCAGTCTTGTCGGGGATTGGGAACCCTTCGCGAGAATGTCCAAAGTTTCAGCGGGATTTCCAAAATGTTGAGAGGAACTCGAAACATGTCAACCTCGGTTTTGAGAATCTCTCACGGAGTTTGAGAGATTTGGACGTGAAAGGGTACCAGTCTTGTCAGGGATTGGGAACCCTTTGCCAGAATGTCCAAAGTTTCAGCGGGATTTCCAAAATGTTGAGAGGAACTCGAAACATGTCAACCTTGGTTTTGAGAATCTCTCCCGGAGTTTGAGAGATTTGGACGTGAAAGGGTACCAGTCTTGTCGGGGATTGGGAACCCTTCGCCAGAATGTCCAAAGTTTCAGCGGGATTTCCAAAATGTTGAGAGGAACTCGAAACATGTCAACCTTGGTTTTGAGAATCTCTCCCGGAGTTTGAGAGATTTGGACGTGAAAGGGTACCAGTCTTGTCGGGGATTGGGAACCCTTCGCGAGAATGTCCAAAGTTTCAGCGGGATTTCCAAAATGTTAAGAGGAACTCGAAACATGTCAACCTTGGTTTTGAGAATCTCTCCCCAAGTTCGAGAGATTTGGACGTGAAAGGGTACCAGTCTTGTCGGGGATTGGGAACCCTTCGCCAGAATGTCCAAAGTTTCAGCGGGATTTCCAAAATGTTGAGAGGAACTCGAAACATGTCAACCTTGGTTTTGAGAATCTCTCCCGGAGTTTGAGAGATTTGGACGTGAAAGGGTACCAGTCTTGTCGGGGATTGGGAACCCTTCGCGAGAATGTCCAAAGTTTCAGCGGGATTTCCAAAATGTTGAGAGGAACTCGAAACATGTCAACCTCGGTTTTGAGAATCTCTCCCGGAGTTTGAGAGATTTGGACGTGAAAGGGTACCAGTCTTGTCGGGGATTGGGAACCCTTCGCCAGAATGTCCAAAGTTTCAGTGGGATTTCCAAAATGTTGAGAGGAACTCGAAACCTGTCAACCTCGGTTTTGAGAATCTCTCCCGGAGTTTGAGAGGTTTGGACGTGAAAGGGTACCAGTCTTGTCGGGGATTGGGAACCCTTCGCGAGAATGTCCAAAGTTTCAGTGGGATTTCCAAAATGTTGAGAGGAACTCGAAACATGTCAACCTCGGTTTTGAGAATCTCTCACGGAGTTTGAGAGATTTGGACGTGAAAGGGTACCAGTCTTGTCGGGGATTGGGAACCCTTCGCCAGAATGTCCAAAGTTTCAGCGGGATTTCCAAAATGTTGAAAGGAACTCGAAACATGTCAACCTTGGTTTTGAGAATCTCTCCCGGAGTTTGAGAGATTTGGACGTGAAAGGGTACCAGTCTTGTCGGGGATTGGGAACCCTTCGCCAGAATGTCCAAAGTTTCAGCGGGATTTCCAAAATGTTGAGAGGAACTCGAAACATGTCAACCTTGGTTTTGAGAATCTCTCCCGGAGTTTGAGAGATTTGGACGTGAAAGGGTACCAGTCTTGTCGGGGATTGGGAACCCTTCGCGAGAATGTCCAAAGTTTCAGCGGGATTTCCAAAATGTTGAGAGGAACTCGAAACATGTCAACCTTGGTTTTGAGAATCTCTCCCGAAGTTCGAGAGATTTGGACGTGAAAGGGTACCAGTCTTGTCGGGGATTGGGAACCCTTCGCGAGAATGTCCAAAGTTTCAGCGGGATTTCCAAAATGTTGAGAGGAACTCGAAACATGTGAACCTTGGTTTTGAGAATCTCTCCCAGAGTTTGAGAGATTTGGACGTGAAAGGGTACCAGTCTTGTCGGGGATTGGGAACCTTTCGCGAGAATGTCCAAAGTTTCAGCGGGATTTCCAAAATGTTGAGAGGAACTCGAATCATGTCAACCGTGGTTTTGAGAATCTCTCCCGGAGTTTGAGAGATTTGGACGTGAAAGGGTACCAGTCTTGTCGGGGATTGGGAACCCTTCGCGAGAATGTCCAAAGTTTCAGCGGGATTTCCAAAATGTTGAGAGGAACTCGAAACATGTCAACCTTGGTTTTGAGAATCTCTCCCGGAGTTTGAGAGATTTGGACGTGAAAGGGTACCAGTCTTGTCGGGGATTGGGAACCCTTCGCGAGAATGTCCAAAGTTTCAGTGGGATTTCCAAAATGTTGAGAGGAACTCGAAACATGTCAACCTCGGTTTTGAGAATCTCTCCCGGAGTTTGAGAGGTTTGGACGTGAAAGGGTACCAGTCTTGTCGGGGACTGGGAACCCTTCGCCAGAATGTCCAAAGTTTCAGCGGGATTTCCAAAATGTTGAAAGGAACTCGAAACATGTCAACCTTGGTTTTGAGAATCTCTCCTGGAGTTTGAGAGATTTGGACGTGAAAGGGTACCAGTCTTGTCGGGGATTGGGAACCCTTCGCGAGAATGTCCAAAGTTTCAGCGGGATTTCCAAAATGTTGAGAGGAACTCGAAACATGTCAACCTTGGTTTTGAGAATCTCTCCCGAAGTTCGAGAGATTTGGACGTGAAAGGGTACCAGTCTTGTCGGGGATTGGGAACCCTTCGCCAGAATGTCCAAAGTTTCAGCGGGATTTCCAAAATGTTGAGAGGAACTCGAAACATGTCAACCTCGGTTTTGAGAATCTCTCACGGAGTTTGAGAGATTTGGACGTGAAAGGGTACCAGTCTTGTCAGGGATTGGGAACCCTTTGCCAGAATGTCCAAAGTTTCAGCGGGATTTCCAAAATGTTGAAAGGAACTCGAAACATGTCAACCTTGGTTTTGAGAATCTCTCCCGGAGTTTGAGAGATTTGGACGTGAAAGGGTACCAGTCTTGTCGGGGATTGGGAACCCTTCGCCAGAATGTCCAAAGTTTCAGCGGGATTTCCAAAATGTTGAGAGGAACTCGAAACATGTCAACCTTGGTTTTGAGAATCTCTCCCGGAGTTTGAGAGATTTGGACGTGAAAGGGTACCAGTCTTGTCGGGGATTGGGAACCCTTCGCGAGAATGTCCAAAGTTTCAGCGGGATTTCCAAAATGTTGAGAGGAACTCGAAACATGTCAACCTTGGTTTTGAGAATCTCTCCCGAAGTTCGAGAGATTTGGACGTGAAAGGGTACCAGTCTTGTCGGGGATTGGGAACCCTTCGCGAGAATGTCCAAAGTTTCAGCGGGATTTCCAAAATGTTGAGAGGAACTCGAAACATGTCAACCTCGGTTTTGAGAATCTCTCCCGGAGTTTGAGAGATTTGGACGTGAAAGGGTACCAGTCTTGTCGGGGATTGGGAACCCTTCGCCAGAATGTCCAAAGTTTCAGCGGGATTTCCAAAATGTTGAGAGGAACTCGAAACATGTCAACCTCGGTTTTGAGAATCTCTCCCGGAGTTTGAGAGATTTGGACGTGAAAGGGTACCAGTCTTGTCGGGGATTGGGAACCCTTCGCGAGAATGTCCAAAGTTTCAGTGGGATTTCCAAAATGTTGAGAGGAACTCGAAACATGTCAACCTCGGTTTTGAGAATCTCTCCCGGAGTTTGAGAGATTTGGACGTGAAAGGGTACCAGTCTTGTCGGGGATTGGGAACCCTTTGCGAGAATGTCCAAAGTTTCAGCGGGATTTCCAAAATGTTGAAAGGAACTCGAAACATGTGAACCTTGGTTTTGAGAATCTCTCCCGGAGTTTGAGAGATTTGGACGTGAAAGGGTACCAGTCTTGTCGGGGATTGGGAACCCTTCGCGAGAATGTCCAAAGTTTCAGCGGGATTTCCAAAATGTTGAGAGGAACTCGAATCATGTCAACCGTGGTTTTGAGAATCTCTCCCGGAGTTTGAGAGATTTGGACGTGAAAGGGTACCAGTCTTGTCGGGGATTGAGAACCCTTCGCGAGAATGTCCAAAGTTTCAGCGGGATTTCCAAAATGTTGAGAGGAACTCGAAACATGTCAACCTTGGTTTTGAGAATCTCTCCCGGAGTTTGAGAGATTTGGACGTGAAAGGGTACCAGTCTTGTCGGGGATTGGGAACCCTTCGCCAGAATGTCCAAAGTTTCAGTGGGATTTCCAAAATGTTGAGAGGAACTCGAAACATGTCAACCTCGGTTTTGAGAATCTCTCCCGGAGTTTGAGAGGTTTGGACGTGAAAGGGTACCAGTCTTGTCGGGGACTGGGAACCCTTCGCGAGAATGTCCAAAGTTTCAGCGGGATTTCCAAAATGTTGAAAGGAACTCGAAACATGTCAACCTTGGTTTTGAGAATCTCTCCCGGAGTTTGAGAGATTTGGACGTGAAAGGGTACCAGTCTTGTCGGGGATTGGGAACCCTTCGCGAGAATGTCCAAAGTTTCAGCGGGATTTCCAAAATGTTGAGGGGAACTCGAAACATGTCAACCTTGGTTTTGAGAATCTCTCCCGAAGTTCGAGAGATTTGGACGTGAAAGGGTACCAGTCTTGTCGGGGATTGGGAACCCTTCGCGAGAATGTCCAAAGTTTCAGCGGGATTTCCAAAATGTTGAGAGGAACTCGAAACATGTCAACCTCGGTTTTGAGAATCTCTCCCGGAGTTTGAGAGATTTGGACGTGAAAGGGTACCAGTCTTGTCAGGGATTGGGAACCCTTTGCCAGAATGTCCAAAGTTTCAGCGGGATTTCCAAAATGTTGAAAGGAACTCGAAACATGTCAACCTTGGTTTTGAGAATCTCTCCCGGAGTTTGAGAGATTTGGACGTGAAAGGGTACCAGTCTTGTCGGGGATTGGGAACCCTTCGCCAGAATGTCCAAAGTTTCAGCGGGATTTCCAAAATGTTGAGAGGAACTCGAAACATGTCAACCTTGGTTTTGAGAATCTCTCCCGGAGTTTGAGAGATTTGGACGTGAAAGGGTACCAGTCTTGTCGGGGATTGGGAACCCTTCACGAGAATGTCCAAAGTTTCAGCGGGATTTCCAAAATGTTGAGAGGAACTCGAAACATGTCAACCTTGGTTTTGAGAATCTCTCCCGAAGTTCGAGAGATTTGGACGTGAAAGGGTACCAGTCTTGTCGGGGATTGGGAACCCTTCGCCAGAATGTCCAAAGTTTCAGCGGGATTTCCAAAATGTTGAGAGGAACTCGGCACATGTCAACCTTGGTTTTGAGAATCTCTCCCGGAGTTTGAGAGATTTGGACGTGAAAGGGTACCAGTCTTGTCGGGGATTGGGAACCCTTCGCGAGAATGTCCAAAGTTTCAGCGGGATTTCCAAAATTTTGAGAGGAACTCGAAACATGTCAACCTCGGTTTTGAGAATCTCTCCCGGAGTTTGAGAGATTTGGACGTGAAAGGGTACCAGTCTTGTCGGGGATTGGGAACCCTTCGCCAGAATGTCCAAAGTTTCAGTGGGATTTCCAAAATGTTGAGAGGAACTCGAAACATGTCAACCTCGGTTTTGAGAATCTCTCCCGGAGTTTGAGAGGTTTGGACGTGAAAGGGTACCAGTCTTGTCGGGGACTGGGAACCCTTCGCCAGAATGTCCAAAGTTTCAGCGGGATTTCCAAAATGTTGAAAGGAACTCGAAACATGTCAACCTTGGTTTTGAGAATCTCTCCCGGAGTTTGAGAGATTTGGACGTGAAAGGGTACCAGTCTTGTCGGGGATTGGGAACCCTTCGCCAGAATGTCCAAAGTTTCAGCGGGATTTCCAAAATGTTGAGAGGAACTCGAAACATGTCAACCTTGGTTTTGAGAATCTCTCCCGGAGTTTGAGAGATTTGGACGTGAAAGGGTACCAGTCTTGTCGGGGATTGGGAACCCTTCGCCAGAATGTCCAAAGTTTCAGCGGGATTTCCAAAATGTTGAGAGGAACTCGAAACATGTCAACCTTGGTTTTGAGAATCTCTCCCGGAGTTTGAGAGATTTGGACGTGAAAGGGTACCAGTCTTGTCGGGGATTGGGACCCCTTCGCCAGAATGTCCAAAGTTTCAGCGGGATTTCCAAAATGTTGAGAGGAACTCGAAACATGTGAACCTTGGTTTTGAGAATCTCTCCCGGAGTTTGAAAGATTTGGACGTGAAAGGGTACCAGTCTTGTCGGGGATTGGGAACCCTTCGCGAGAATGTCCAAAGTTTCAGCGGGATTTCCAAAATGTTGAAAGGAACTCGAAACATGTGAACCTTGGTTTTGAGAATCTCTCCCGGAGTTTGAGAGATTTGGACGTGAAAGGGTACCAGTCTTGTCGGGGATTGGGAACCCTTCGCCAGAATGTCCAAAGTTTCAGCAGGATTTCCAAAATGTTGAGAGGAACTCGAAACATGTCAACCGTGGTTTTGAGAATCTCTCCCGGAGTTTGAGAGATTTGGACGTGAAAGGGTACCAGTCTTGTCGGGGATTGGGAACCCTTCGCGAGAATGTCCAAAGTTTCAGCGGGATTTCCAAAATGTTGAGAGGAACTCGAAACATGTCAACCTTGGTTTTGAGAATCTCTCCTGAAGTTTGAGAGATTTGGACGAGAAAGGGTACCAGTCTTGTCGGGGATTGGGAACCCTTCGCGAGAATGTCCAAAGTTTCAGTGGGATTTCCAAAATGTTGAGAGGAACTCGAAACATGTCAACCTCGGTTTTGAGAATCTCTCCCGGAGTTTGAGAGATTTGGACGTGAAAGGGTACCAGTCTTGTCGGGGATTGGGAACCCTTCGCCAGAATGTCCAAAGTTTCAGCGGGATTTCCAAAATGTTGAGAGGAACTCGAAACATGTCAACCTCGGTTTTGAGAATCTCTCCCGGAGTTTGAGAGATTTGGACGTGAAAGGGTACCAGTCTTGTCGGGGATTGGGAACCCTTCGCCAGAATGTCCAAAGTTTCAGCGGGATTTCCAAAATGTTGAGAGGAACTCGAAACATGTCAACCTTGGTTTTGAGAATCTCTCCCGGAGTTTGAGAGATTTGGACGTGAAAGGGTACCAGTCTTGTCGGGGATTGGGAACCCTTCGCGAGAATGTCCAAAGTTTCAGCGGGATTTCCAAAATGTTGAGAGGAACTCGAAACATGTCAACCTTGGTTTTGAGAATCTCTCCCGAAGTTCGAGAGATTTGGACATGAAAGGGTACCAGTCTTGTCGGGGATTGGGAACCCTTCGCGAGAATGTCCAAAGTTTCAGCGGGATTTCCAAAATGTTGAGAGGAACTCGAAACATGTGAACCTTGGTTTTGAGAATCTCTCCCAGAGTTTGAGAGATTTGGACGTGAAAGGGTACCAGTCTTGTCGGGGATTGGGAACCCTTCGCGAGAATGTCCAAAGTTTCAGCGGGATTTCCAAAATGTTGAGAGGAACTCGAAACATGTCAACCTCGGTTTTGAGAATCTCTCCCGGAGTTTGAGAGATTTGGACGTGAAAGGGTACCAGTCTTGTCGGGGATTGGGAACCCTTCGCGAGAATGTCCAAAGTTTCAGCGGGATTTCCAAAATGTTGAGAGGAACTCGAAACATGTCAACCTCGGTTTTGAGAATCTCTCCCGGAGTTTGAGAGATTTGGACGTGAAAGGGTACCAGTCTTGTCGGGGATTGGGAACCCTTCGCGAGAATGTCCAAAGTTTCAGCGGGATTTCCAAAATGTTGAAAGGAACTCGAAACATGTGAACCTTGGTTTTGAGAATCTCTCCCGGAGTTTGAGAGATTTGGACGTGAAAGGGTACCAGTCTTGTCGGGGATTGGGAACCCTTCACGAGAATGTCCAAAGTTTCAGCGGGATTTCCAAAATGTTGAGAGGAACTCGAAACATGTCAACCTTGGTTTTGAGAATCTCTCCCGAAGTTCGAGAGATTTGGACGTGAAAGGGTACCAGTCTTGTCGGGGATTGGGAACCCTTCGCCAGAATGTCCAAAGTTTCAGCGGGATTTCCAAAATGTTGAGAGGAACTCGGCACATGTCAACCTTGGTTTTGAGAATCTCTCCCGGAGTTTGAGAGATTTGGACGTGAAAGGGTACCAGTCTTGTCGGGGATTGGGAACCCTTCGCGAGAATGTCCAAAGTTTCAGCGGGATTTCCAAAATTTTGAGAGGAACTCGAAACATGTCAACCTCGGTTTTGAGAATCTCTCCCGGAGTTTGAGAGATTTGGACGTGAAAGGGTACCAGTCTTGTCGGGGATTGGGAACCCTTCGCCAGAATGTCCAAAGTTTCAGTGGGATTTCCAAAATGTTGAGAGGAACTCGAAACATGTCAACCTCGGTTTTGAGAATCTCTCCCGGAGTTTGAGAGGTTTGGACGTGAAAGGGTACCAGTCTTGTCGGGGACTGGGAACCCTTCGCCAGAATGTCCAAAGTTTCAGCGGGATTTCCAAAATGTTGAAAGGAACTCGAAACATGTCAACCTTGGTTTTGAGAATCTCTCCCGGAGTTTGAGAGATTTGGACGTGAAAGGGTACCAGTCTTGTCGGGGATTGGGAACCCTTCGCCAGAATGTCCAAAGTTTCAGCGGGATTTCCAAAATGTTGAGAGGAACTCGAAACATGTCAACCTTGGTTTTGAGAATCTCTCCCGGAGTTTGAGAGATTTGGACGTGAAAGGGTACCAGTCTTGTCGGGGATTGGGAACCCTTCGCCAGAATGTCCAAAGTTTCAGCGGGATTTCCAAAATGTTGAGAGGAACTCGAAACATGTCAACCTTGGTTTTGAGAATCTCTCCCGGAGTTTGAGAGATTTGGACGTGAAAGGGTACCAGTCTTGTCGGGGATTGGGACCCCTTCGCCAGAATGTCCAAAGTTTCAGCGGGATTTCCAAAATGTTGAGAGGAACTCGAAACATGTGAACCTTGGTTTTGAGAATCTCTCCCGGAGTTTGAGAGATTTGGACGTGAAAGGGTACCAGTCTTGTCGGGGATTGGGAACCCTTCGCGAGAATGTCCAAAGTTTCAGCGGGATTTCCAAAATGTTGAAAGGAACTCGAAACATGTCAACCTTGGTTTTGAGAATCTCTCCCGGAGTTTGAGAGATTTGGACGTGAAAGGGTACCAGTCTTGTCGGGGATTGGGAACCCTTCGCCAGAATGTCCAAAGTTTCAGCAGGATTTCCAAAATGTTGAGAGGAACTCGAAACATGTCAACCGTGGTTTTGAGAATCTCTCCCGGAGTTTGAGAGATTTGGACGTGAAAGGGTACCAGTCTTGTCGGGGATTGGGAACCCTTCGCGAGAATGTCCAAAGTTTCAGCGGGATTTCCAAAATGTTGAGAGGAACTCGAAACATGTCAACCTTGGTTTTGAGAATCTCTCCTGAAGTTTGAGAGATTTGGACGAGAAAGGGTACCAGTCTTGTCGGGGATTGGGAACCCTTCGCGAGAATGTCCAAAGTTTCAGTGGGATTTCCAAAATGTTGAGAGGAACTCGAAACATGTCAACCTCGGTTTTGAGAATCTCTCCCGGAGTTTGAGAGATTTGGACGTGAAAGGGTACCAGTCTTGTCGGGGATTGGGAACCCTTCGCCAGAATGTCCAAAGTTTCAGCGGGATTTCCAAAATGTTGAGAGGAACTCGAAACATGTCAACCTCGGTTTTGAGAATCTCTCCCGGAGTTTGAGAGATTTGGACGTGAAAGGGTACCAGTCTTGTCGGGGATTGGGAACCCTTCGCCAGAATGTCCAAAGTTTCAGCGGGATTTCCAAAATGTTGAGAGGAACTCGAAACATGTCAACCTTGGTTTTGAGAATCTCTCCCGGAGTTTGAGAGATTTGGACGTGAAAGGGTACCAGTCTTGTCGGGGATTGGGAACCCTTCGCCAGAATGTCCAAAGTTTCAGCGGGATTTCCAAAATGTTGAGAGGAACTCGAAACATGTCAACCTTGGTTTTGAGAATCTCTCCCGAAGTTCGAGAGATTTGGACATGAAAGGGTACCAGTCTTGTCGGGGATTGGGAACCCTTCGCGAGAATGTCCAAAGTTTCAGCGGGATTTCCAAAATGTTGAGAGGAACTCGAAACATGTGAACCTTGGTTTTGAGAATCTCTCCCAGAGTTTGAGAGATTTGGACGTGAAAGGGTACCAGTCTTGTCGGGGATTGGGAACCCTTCGCGAGAATGTCCAAAGTTTCAGCGGGATTTCCAAAATGTTGAGAGGAACTCGAAACATGTCAACCTCGGTTTTGAGAATCTCTCCCGGAGTTTGAGAGATTTGGACGTGAAAGGGTACCAGTCTTGTCGGGGATTGGGAACCCTTCGCCAGAATGTCCAAAGTTTCAGCGGGATTTCCAAAATGTTGAGAGGAACTCGAAACATGTCAACCTTGGTTTTGAGAATCTCTCCCGGAGTTTGAGAGATTTGGACGTGAAAGGGTACCAGTCTTGTCGGGGATTGGGACCCCTTCGCCAGAATGTCCAAAGTTTCAGCGGGATTTCCAAAATGTTGAGAGGAACTCGAAACATGTGAACCTTGGTTTTGAGAATCTCTCCCGGAGTTTGAGAGATTTGGACGTGAAAGGGTACCAGTCTTGTCGGGGATTGGGAACCCTTCGCGAGAATGTCCAAAGTTTCAGCGGGATTTCCAAAATGTTGAAAGGAACTCGAAACATGTCAACCTTGGTTTTGAGAATCTCTCCCGGAGTTTGAGAGATTTGGACGTGAAAGGGTACCAGTCTTGTCGGGGATTGGGAACCCTTCGCCAGAATGTCCAAAGTTTCAGCAGGATTTCCAAAATGTTGAGAGGAACTCGAAACATGTCAACCGTGGTTTTGAGAATCTCTCCCGGAGTTTGAGAGATTTGGACGTGAAAGGGTACCAGTCTTGTCGGGGATTGGGAACCCTTCGCGAGAATGTCCAAAGTTTCAGCGGGATTTCCAAAATGTTGAGAGGAACTCGAAACATGTCAACCTTGGTTTTGAGAATCTCTCCTGAAGTTTGAGAGATTTGGACGAGAAAGGGTACCAGTCTTGTCGGGGATTGGGAACCCTTCGCGAGAATGTCCAAAGTTTCAGTGGGATTTCCAAAATGTTGAGAGGAACTCGAAACATGTCAACCTCGGTTTTGAGAATCTCTCCCGGAGTTTGAGAGATTTGGACGTGAAAGGGTACCAGTCTTGTCGGGGATTGGGAACCCTTCGCCAGAATGTCCAAAGTTTCAGCGGGATTTCCAAAATGTTGAGAGGAACTCGAAACATGTCAACCTCGGTTTTGAGAATCTCTCCCGGAGTTTGAGAGATTTGGACGTGAAAGGGTACCAGTCTTGTCGGGGATTGGGAACCCTTCGCCAGAATGTCCAAAGTTTCAGCGGGATTTCCAAAATGTTGAGAGGAACTCGAAACATGTCAACCTTGGTTTTGAGAATCTCTCCCGGAGTTTGAGAGATTTGGACGTGAAAGGGTACCAGTCTTGTCGGGGATTGGGAACCCTTCGCGAGAATGTCCAAAGTTTCAGCGGGATTTCCAAAATGTTGAGAGGAACTCGAAACATGTCAACCTTGGTTTTGAGAATCTCTCCCGAAGTTCGAGAGATTTGGACATGAAAGGGTACCAGTCTTGTCGGGGATTGGGAACCCTTCGCGAGAATGTCCAAAGTTTCAGCGGGATTTCCAAAATGTTGAGAGGAACTCGAAACATGTGAACCTTGGTTTTGAGAATCTCTCCCAGAGTTTGAGAGATTTGGACGTGAAAGGGTACCAGTCTTGTCGGGGATTGGGAACCCTTCGCGAGAATGTCCAAAGTTTCAGCGGGATTTCCAAAATGTTGAGAGGAACTCGAAACATGTCAACCTCGGTTTTGAGAATCTCTCCCGGAGTTTGAGAGATTTGGACGTGAAAGGGTACCAGTCTTGTCGGGGATTGGGAACCCTTCGCGAGAATGTCCAAAGTTTCAGCGGGATTTCCAAAATGTTGAGAGGAACTCGAAACATGTCAACCTCGGTTTTGAGAATCTCTCCCGGAGTTTGAGAGATTTGGACGTGAAAGGGTACCAGTCTTGTCGGGGATTGGGAACCCTTCGCGAGAATGTCCAAAGTTTCAGCGGGATTTCCAAAATGTTGAAAGGAACTCGAAACATGTGAACCTTGGTTTTGAGAATCTCTCCCGGAGTTTGAGAGATTTGGACGTGAAAGGGTACCAGTCTTGTCGGGGATTGGGAACCCTTCGCGAGAATGTCCAAAGTTTCAGCGGGATTTCCAAAATGTTGAGAGGAACTCGAATCATGTCAACCGTGGTTTTGAGAATCTCTCCCGGAGTTTGAGAGATTTGGACGTGAAAGGGTACCAGTCTTGTCGGGGATTGAGAACCCTTCGCGAGAATGTCCAAAGTTTCAGCGGGATTTCCAAAATGTTGAGAGGAACTCGAAACATGTCAACCTTGGTTTTGAGAATCTCTCCCGGAGTTTGAGAGATTTGGACGTGAAAGGGTACCAGTCTTGTCGGGGATTGGGAACCCTTCGCCAGAATGTCCAAAGTTTCAGTGGGATTTCCAAAATGTTGAGAGGAACTCGAAACATGTCAACCTCGGTTTTGAGAATCTCTCCCGGAGTTTGAGAGGTTTGGACGTGAAAGGGTACCAGTCTTGTCGGGGACTGGGAACCCTTCGCGAGAATGTCCAAAGTTTCAGCGGGATTTCCAAAATGTTGAAAGGAACTCGAAACATGTCAACCTTGGTTTTGAGAATCTCTCCCGGAGTTTGAGAGATTTGGACGTGAAAGGGTACCAGTCTTGTCGGGGATTGGGAACCCTTCGCGAGAATGTCCAAAGTTTCAGCGGGATTTCCAAAATGTTGAGGGGAACTCGAAACATGTCAACCTTGGTTTTGAGAATCTCTCCCGAAGTTCGAGAGATTTGGACGTGAAAGGGTACCAGTCTTGTCGGGGATTGGGAACCCTTCGCGAGAATGTCCAAAGTTTCAGCGGGATTTCCAAAATGTTGAGAGGAACTCGAAACATGTCAACCTCGGTTTTGAGAATCTCTCCCGGAGTTTGAGAGATTTGGACGTGAAAGGGTACCAGTCTTGTCAGGGATTGGGAACCCTTTGCCAGAATGTCCAAAGTTTCAGCGGGATTTCCAAAATGTTGAAAGGAACTCGAAACATGTCAACCTTGGTTTTGAGAATCTCTCCCGGAGTTTGAGAGATTTGGACGTGAAAGGGTACCAGTCTTGTCGGGGATTGGGAACCCTTCGCCAGAATGTCCAAAGTTTCAGCGGGATTTCCAAAATGTTGAGAGGAACTCGAAACATGTCAACCTTGGTTTTGAGAATCTCTCCCGGAGTTTGAGAGATTTGGACGTGAAAGGGTACCAGTCTTGTCGGGGATTGGGAACCCTTCACGAGAATGTCCAAAGTTTCAGCGGGATTTCCAAAATGTTGAGAGGAACTCGAAACATGTCAACCTTGGTTTTGAGAATCTCTCCCGAAGTTCGAGAGATTTGGACGTGAAAGGGTACCAGTCTTGTCGGGGATTGGGAACCCTTCGCCAGAATGTCCAAAGTTTCAGCGGGATTTCCAAAATGTTGAGAGGAACTCGGCACATGTCAACCTTGGTTTTGAGAATCTCTCCCGGAGTTTGAGAGATTTGGACGTGAAAGGGTACCAGTCTTGTCGGGGATTGGGAACCCTTCGCGAGAATGTCCAAAGTTTCAGCGGGATTTCCAAAATTTTGAGAGGAACTCGAAACATGTCAACCTCGGTTTTGAGAATCTCTCCCGGAGTTTGAGAGATTTGGACGTGAAAGGGTACCAGTCTTGTCGGGGATTGGGAACCCTTCGCCAGAATGTCCAAAGTTTCAGTGGGATTTCCAAAATGTTGAGAGGAACTCGAAACATGTCAACCTCGGTTTTGAGAATCTCTCCCGGAGTTTGAGAGGTTTGGACGTGAAAGGGTACCAGTCTTGTCGGGGACTGGGAACCCTTCGCCAGAATGTCCAAAGTTTCAGCGGGATTTCCAAAATGTTGAAAGGAACTCGAAACATGTCAACCTTGGTTTTGAGAATCTCTCCCGGAGTTTGAGAGATTTGGACGTGAAAGGGTACCAGTCTTGTCGGGGATTGGGAACCCTTCGCCAGAATGTCCAAAGTTTCAGCGGGATTTCCAAAATGTTGAGAGGAACTCGAAACATGTCAACCTTGGTTTTGAGAATCTCTCCCGGAGTTTGAGAGATTTGGACGTGAAAGGGTACCAGTCTTGTCGGGGATTGGGAACCCTTCGCCAGAATGTCCAAAGTTTCAGCGGGATTTCCAAAATGTTGAGAGGAACTCGAAACATGTCAACCTTGGTTTTGAGAATCTCTCCCGGAGTTTGAGAGATTTGGACGTGAAAGGGTACCAGTCTTGTCGGGGATTGGGACCCCTTCGCCAGAATGTCCAAAGTTTCAGCGGGATTTCCAAAATGTTGAGAGGAACTCGAAACATGTGAACCTTGGTTTTGAGAATCTCTCCCGGAGTTTGAAAGATTTGGACGTGAAAGGGTACCAGTCTTGTCGGGGATTGGGAACCCTTCGCGAGAATGTCCAAAGTTTCAGCGGGATTTCCAAAATGTTGAAAGGAACTCGAAACATGTGAACCTTGGTTTTGAGAATCTCTCCCGGAGTTTGAGAGATTTGGACGTGAAAGGGTACCAGTCTTGTCGGGGATTGGGAACCCTTCGCCAGAATGTCCAAAGTTTCAGCAGGATTTCCAAAATGTTGAGAGGAACTCGAAACATGTCAACCGTGGTTTTGAGAATCTCTCCCGGAGTTTGAGAGATTTGGACGTGAAAGGGTACCAGTCTTGTCGGGGATTGGGAACCCTTCGCCAGAATGTCCAAAGTTTCAGCGGGATTTCCAAAATGTTGAGAGGAACTCGAAACATGTCAACCTTGGTTTTGAGAATCTCTCCTGAAGTTTGAGAGATTTGGACGAGAAAGGGTACCAGTCTTGTCGGGGATTGGGAACCCTTCGCGAGAATGTCCAAAGTTTCAGTGGGATTTCCAAAATGTTGAGAGGAACTCGAAACATGTCAACCTCGGTTTTGAGAATCTCTCCCGGAGTTTGAGAGATTTGGACGTGAAAGGGTACCAGTCTTGTCGGGGATTGGGAACCCTTCGCGAGAATGTCCAAAGTTTCAGCGGGATTTCCAAAATGTTGAGAGGAACTCGAAACATGTCAACCTCGGTTTTGAGAATCTCTCCCGGAGTTTGAGAGATTTGGACGTGAAAGGGTACCAGTCTTGTCGGGGATTGGGAACCCTTCGCCAGAATGTCCAAAGTTTCAGCGGGATTTCCAAAATGTTGAGAGGAACTCGAAACATGTCAACCTTGGTTTTGAGAATCTCTCCCGGAGTTTGAGAGATTTGGACGTGAAAGGGTACCAGTCTTGTCGGGGATTGGGAACCCTTCGCGAGAATGTCCAAAGTTTCAGCGGGATTTCCAAAATGTTGAGAGGAACTCGAAACATGTCAACCTTGGTTTTGAGAATCTCTCCCGAAGTTCGAGAGATTTGGACATGAAAGGGTACCAGTCTTGTCGGGGATTGGGAACCCTTCGCGAGAATGTCCAAAGTTTCAGCGGGATTTCCAAAATGTTGAGAGGAACTCGAAACATGTGAACCTTGGTTTTGAGAATCTCTCCCAGAGTTTGAGAGATTTGGACGTGAAAGGGTACCAGTCTTGTCGGGGATTGGGAACCCTTCGCGAGAATGTCCAAAGTTTCAGCGGGATTTCCAAAATGTTGAGAGGAACTCGAAACATGTCAACCTCGGTTTTGAGAATCTCTCCCGGAGTTTGAGAGATTTGGACGTGAAAGGGTACCAGTCTTGTCGGGGATTGGGAACCCTTCGCGAGAATGTCCAAAGTTTCAGCGGGATTTCCAAAATGTTGAGAGGAACTCGAAACATGTCAACCTCGGTTTTGAGAATCTCTCCCGGAGTTTGAGAGATTTGGACGTGAAAGGGTACCAGTCTTGTCGGGGATTGGGAACCCTTCGCGAGAATGTCCAAAGTTTCAGCGGGATTTCCAAAATGTTGAAAGGAACTCGAAACATGTGAACCTTGGTTTTGAGAATCTCTCCCGGAGTTTGAGAGATTTGGACGTGAAAGGGTACCAGTCTTGTCGGGGATTGGGAACCCTTCACGAGAATGTCCAAAGTTTCAGCGGGATTTCCAAAATGTTGAGAGGAACTCGAAACATGTCAACCTTGGTTTTGAGAATCTCTCCCGAAGTTCGAGAGATTTGGACGTGAAAGGGTACCAGTCTTGTCGGGGATTGGGAACCCTTCGCCAGAATGTCCAAAGTTTCAGCGGGATTTCCAAAATGTTGAGAGGAACTCGGCACATGTCAACCTTGGTTTTGAGAATCTCTCCCGGAGTTTGAGAGATTTGGACGTGAAAGGGTACCAGTCTTGTCGGGGATTGGGAACCCTTCGCGAGAATGTCCAAAGTTTCAGCGGGATTTCCAAAATTTTGAGAGGAACTCGAAACATGTCAACCTCGGTTTTGAGAATCTCTCCCGGAGTTTGAGAGATTTGGACGTGAAAGGGTACCAGTCTTGTCGGGGATTGGGAACCCTTCGCCAGAATGTCCAAAGTTTCAGTGGGATTTCCAAAATGTTGAGAGGAACTCGAAACATGTCAACCTCGGTTTTGAGAATCTCTCCCGGAGTTTGAGAGGTTTGGACGTGAAAGGGTACCAGTCTTGTCGGGGACTGGGAACCCTTCGCCAGAATGTCCAAAGTTTCAGCGGGATTTCCAAAATGTTGAAAGGAACTCGAAACATGTCAACCTTGGTTTTGAGAATCTCTCCCGGAGTTTGAGAGATTTGGACGTGAAAGGGTACCAGTCTTGTCGGGGATTGGGAACCCTTCGCCAGAATGTCCAAAGTTTCAGCGGGATTTCCAAAATGTTGAGAGGAACTCGAAACATGTCAACCTTGGTTTTGAGAATCTCTCCCGGAGTTTGAGAGATTTGGACGTGAAAGGGTACCAGTCTTGTCGGGGATTGGGAACCCTTCGCGAGAATGTCCAAAGTTTCAGCGGGATTTCCAAAATGTTGAGAGGAACTCGAAACATGTCAACCTTGGTTTTGAGAATCTCTCCCGGAGTTTGAGAGATTTGGACGTGAAAGGGTACCAGTCTTGTCGGGGATTGGGACCCCTTCGCCAGAATGTCCAAAGTTTCAGCGGGATTTCCAAAATGTTGAGAGGAACTCGAAACATGTGAACCTTGGTTTTGAGAATCTCTCCCGGAGTTTGAGAGATTTGGACGTGAAAGGGTACCAGTCTTGTCGGGGATTGGGAACCCTTCGCGAGAATGTCCAAAGTTTCAGCGGGATTTCCAAAATGTTGAAAGGAACTCGAAACATGTCAACCTTGGTTTTGAGAATCTCTCCCGGAGTTTGAGAGATTTGGACGTGAAAGGGTACCAGTCTTGTCGGGGATTGGGAACCCTTCGCCAGAATGTCCAAAGTTTCAGCAGGATTTCCAAAATGTTGAGAGGAACTCGAAACATGTCAACCGTGGTTTTGAGAATCTCTCCCGGAGTTTGAGAGATTTGGACGTGAAAGGGTACCAGTCTTGTCGGGGATTGGGAACCCTTCGCGAGAATGTCCAAAGTTTCAGCGGGATTTCCAAAATGTTGAGAGGAACTCGAAACATGTCAACCTTGGTTTTGAGAATCTCTCCTGAAGTTTGAGAGATTTGGACGAGAAAGGGTACCAGTCTTGTCGGGGATTGGGAACCCTTCGCGAGAATGTCCAAAGTTTCAGTGGGATTTCCAAAATGTTGAGAGGAACTCGAAACATGTCAACCTCGGTTTTGAGAATCTCTCCCGGAGTTTGAGAGATTTGGACGTGAAAGGGTACCAGTCTTGTCGGGGATTGGGAACCCTTCGCCAGAATGTCCAAAGTTTCAGCGGGATTTCCAAAATGTTGAGAGGAACTCGAAACATGTCAACCTCGGTTTTGAGAATCTCTCCCGGAGTTTGAGAGATTTGGACGTGAAAGGGTACCAGTCTTGTCGGGGATTGGGAACCCTTCGCCAGAATGTCCAAAGTTTCAGCGGGATTTCCAAAATGTTGAGAGGAACTCGAAACATGTCAACCTTGGTTTTGAGAATCTCTCCCGGAGTTTGAGAGATTTGGACGTGAAAGGGTACCAGTCTTGTCGGGGATTGGGAACCCTTCGCGAGAATGTCCAAAGTTTCAGCGGGATTTCCAAAATGTTGAGAGGAACTCGAAACATGTCAACCTTGGTTTTGAGAATCTCTCCCGAAGTTCGAGAGATTTGGACATGAAAGGGTACCAGTCTTGTCGGGGATTGGGAACCCTTCGCGAGAATGTCCAAAGTTTCAGCGGGATTTCCAAAATGTTGAGAGGAACTCGAAACATGTGAACCTTGGTTTTGAGAATCTCTCCCAGAGTTTGAGAGATTTGGACGTGAAAGGGTACCAGTCTTGTCGGGGATTGGGAACCCTTCGCGAGAATGTCCAAAGTTTCAGCGGGATTTCCAAAATGTTGAGAGGAACTCGAAACATGTCAACCTCGGTTTTGAGAATCTCTCCCGGAGTTTGAGAGATTTGGACGTGAAAGGGTACCAGTCTTGTCGGGGATTGGGAACCCTTCGCGAGAATGTCCAAAGTTTCAGCGGGATTTCCAAAATGTTGAGAGGAACTCGAAACATGTCAACCTCGGTTTTGAGAATCTCTCCCGGAGTTTGAGAGATTTGGACGTGAAAGGGTACCAGTCTTGTCGGGGATTGGGAACCCTTCGCGAGAATGTCCAAAGTTTCAGCGGGATTTCCAAAATGTTGAAAGGAACTCGAAACATGTGAACCTTGGTTTTGAGAATCTCTCCCGGAGTTTGAGAGATTTGGACGTGAAAGGGTACCAGTCTTGTCGGGGATTGGGAACCCTTCGCGAGAATGTCCAAAGTTTCAGCAGGATTTCCAAAATGTTGAGAGGAACTCGAAACATGTCAACCTTGGTTTTGAGAATCTCTCCTGGAGTTTGAGAGATTTGGACGTGAAAGGGTACCAGTCTTGTCGGGGATTGGGAACCCTTCGCGAGAATGTCCAATGTTTCAGCGGGATTTCCAAAATGTTGAGAGGAACTCGAAACATGTCAACCTTGGTTTTGAGAATCTCTCCTGAAGTTTGAGAGATTTGGACGTGAAAGGGTACCAGTCTTGTCGGGGATTGGGAACCCTTCGCGAGAATGTCCAAAGTTTCAGTGGGATTTCCAAAATGTTGAGAGGAACTCGAAACATGTCAACCTCGGTTTTGAGAATCTCTCACGGAGTTTGAGAGATTTGGACGTGAAAGGGTACCAGTCTTGTCGGGGATTGGGAACCCTTCGCCAGAATGTCCAAAGTTTCAGCGGGATTTCCAAAATGTTGAAAGGAACTCGAAACATGTCAACCTTGGTTTTGAGAATCTCTCCCGGAGTTTGAGAGATTTGGACGTGAAAGGGTACCAGTCTTGTCGGGGATTGGGAACCCTTCGCCAGAATGTCCAAAGTTTCAGCGGGATTTCCAAAATGTTGAGAGGAACTCGAAACATGTCAACCTTGGTTTTGAGAATCTCTCCCGGAGTTTGAGAGATTTGGACGTGAAAGGGTACCAGTCTTGTCGGGGATTGGGAACCCTTCGCGAGAATGTCCAAAGTTTCAGCGGGATTTCCAAAATGTTGAGAGAAACTCGAAACATGTCAACCTTGGTTTTGAGAATCTCTCCCGAAGTTCGAGAGATTTGGACGTCAAAGGGTACCAGTCTTGTCGGGGATTGGGAACCCTTCGCGAGAATGTCCAAAGTTCCAGCGGGATTTCCAAAATGTTGAGAGGAACTCGAAACATGTGAACCTTGGTTTTGAGAATCTCTCCCAGAGTTTGAGAGATTTGGACGTGAAAGGGTACCAGTCTTGTCGGGGATTGGGAACCCTTCGCGAGAATGTCCAAAGTTTCAGTGGGATTTCCAAAATGTTGAGAGGAACTCGAAACATGTCAACCTCGGTTTTGAGAATCTCTCCCGGAGTTTGAGAGATTTGGACGTGAAAGGGTACCAGTCTTGTCGGGGATTGGGAACCCTTCGCGAGAATGTCCAAAGTTTCAGCGGGATTTCCAAAATGTTGAGAGGAACTCGAAACATGTCAACCTCGGTTTTGAGAATCTCTCCCGGAGTTTGAGAGATTTGGACGTGAAAGGGTACCAGTCTTGTCGGGGATTGGGAACCCTTCGCCAGAATGTCCAAAGTTTCAGCGGGATTTCCAAAATGTTGAGAGGAACTCGAAACATGTCAACCTTGGTTTTGAGAATCTCTCCTGAAGTTTGAGAGATTTGGACGAGAAAGGGTACCAGTCTTGTCGGGGATTGGGAACCCTTCGCGAGAATGTCCAAAGTTTCAGTGGGATTTCCAAAATGTTGAGAGGAACTCGAAACATGTCAACCTCGGTTTTGAGAATCTCTCCCGGAGTTTGAGAGATTTGGACGTGAAAGGGTACCAGTCTTGTCGGGGATTGGGAACCCTTCGCCAGAATGTCCAAAGTTTCAGCGGGATTTCCAAAATGTTGAGAGGAACTCGAAACATGTCAACCTCGGTTTTGAGAATCTCTCCCGGAGTTTGAGAGATTTGGACGTGAAAGGGTACCAGTCTTGTCGGGGATTGGGAACCCTTCGCCAGAATGTCCAAAGTTTCAGCGGGATTTCCAAAATGTTGAGAGGAACTCGAAACATGTCAACCTTGGTTTTGAGAATCTCTCCCGGAGTTTGAGAGATTTGGACGTGAAAGGGTACCAGTCTTGTCGGGGATTGGGAACCCTTCGCGAGAATGTCCAAAGTTTCAGCGGGATTTCCAAAATGTTGAGAGGAACTCGAAACATGTCAACCTTGGTTTTGAGAATCTCTCCCGAAGTTCGAGAGATTTGGACATGAAAGGGTACCAGTCTTGTCGGGGATTGGGAACCCTTCGCGAGAATGTCCAAAGTTTCAGCGGGATTTCCAAAATGTTGAGAGGAACTCGAAACATGTGAACCTTGGTTTTGAGAATCTCTCCCAGAGTTTGAGAGATTTGGACGTGAAAGGGTACCAGTCTTGTCGGGGATTGGGAACCCTTCGCGAGAATGTCCAAAGTTTCAGCGGGATTTCCAAAATGTTGAGAGGAACTCGAAACATGTCAACCTCGGTTTTGAGAATCTCTCCCGGAGTTTGAGAGATTTGGACGTGAAAGGGTACCAGTCTTGTCGGGGATTGGGAACCCTTCGCGAGAATGTCCAAAGTTTCAGCGGGATTTCCAAAATGTTGAGAGGAACTCGAAACATGTCAACCTCGGTTTTGAGAATCTCTCCCGGAGTTTGAGAGATTTGGACGTGAAAGGGTACCAGTCTTGTCGGGGATTGGGAACCCTTCGCGAGAATGTCCAAAGTTTCAGCGGGATTTCCAAAATGTTGAAAGGAACTCGAAACATGTGAACCTTGGTTTTGAGAATCTCTCCCGGAGTTTGAGAGATTTGGACGTGAAAGGGTACCAGTCTTGTCGGGGATTGGGAACCCTTCGCGAGAATGTCCAAAGTTTCAGCAGGATTTCCAAAATGTTGAGAGGAACTCGAAACATGTCAACCTTGGTTTTGAGAATCTCTCCCGGAGTTTGAGAGATTTGGACGTGAAAGGGTACCAGTCTTGTCGGGGATTGGGAACCCTTCGCGAGAATGTCCAATGTTTCAGCGGGATTTCCAAAATGTTGAGAGGAACTCGAAACATGTCAACCTTGGTTTTGAGAATCTCTCCTGAAGTTTGAGAGATTTGGACGTGAAAGGGTACCAGTCTTGTCGGGGATTGGGAACCCTTCGCGAGAATGTCCAAAGTTTCAGTGGGATTTCCAAAATGTTGAGAGGAACTCGAAACATGTCAACCTCGGTTTTGAGAATCTCTCACGGAGTTTGAGAGATTTGGACGTGAAAGGGTACCAGTCTTGTCGGGGATTGGGAACCCTTCGCCAGAATGTCCAAAGTTTCAGCGGGATTTCCAAAATGTTGAAAGGAACTCGAAACATGTCAACCTTGGTTTTGAGAATCTCTCCCGGAGTTTGAGAGATTTGGACGTGAAAGGGTACCAGTCTTGTCGGGGATTGGGAACCCTTCGCCAGAATGTCCAAAGTTTCAGCGGGATTTCCAAAATGTTGAGAGGAACTCGAAACATGTCAACCTTGGTTTTGAGAATCTCTCCCGGAGTTTGAGAGATTTGGACGTGAAAGGGTACCAGTCTTGTCGGGGATTGGGAACCCTTCGCGAGAATGTCCAAAGTTTCAGCGGGATTTCCAAAATGTTGAGAGAAACTCGAAACATGTCAACCTTGGTTTTGAGAATCTCTCCCGAAGTTCGAGAGATTTGGACGTCAAAGGGTACCAGTCTTGTCGGGGATTGGGAACCCTTCGCGAGAATGTCCAAAGTTCCAGCGGGATTTCCAAAATGTTGAGAGGAACTCGAAACATGTGAACCTTGGTTTTGAGAATCTCTCCCAGAGTTTGAGAGATTTGGACGTGAAAGGGTACCAGTCTTGTCGGGGATTGGGAACCCTTCGCGAGAATGTCCAAAGTTTCAGTGGGATTTCCAAAATGTTGAAAGGAACTCGAAACATGTCAACCTCGGTTTTGAGAATCTCTCCCGGAGTTTGAGAGATTTGGACGTGAAAGGGTACCAGTCTTGTCGGGGATTGGGAACCCTTCGCGAGAATGTCCAAAGTTTCAGCGGGATTTCCAAAATGTTGAGAGGAACTCGAAACATGTCAACCTCGGTTTTGAGAATCTCTCCCGGAGTTTGAGAGATTTGGACGTGAAAGGGTACCAGTCTTGTCGGGGATTGGGAACCCTTCGCCAGAATGTCCAAAGTTTCAGCGGGATTTCCAAAATGTTGAGAGGAACTCGAAACATGTCAACCTCGGTTTTGAGAATCTCTCCCGGAGTTTGAGAGATTTGGACGTGAAAGGGTACCAGTCATGTCGGGGATTGGGAACCCTTCGCGAGAATGTCCAAAGTTTCAGCAGGATTTCCAAAATGTTGAGAGGAACTCGAAACGTGTCAACCTTGGTTTTGAGAATCTCTCCCGGAGTTTGAGAGATTTGGACGTGAAAGGGTACTTTCTTGTCGGGGATTGGGAACCCTTCGCGAGAATGTCCAAAGTTTCAGCGGGATTTCCAAAATGTTGAAAGGAACTCGAAACATGTCAACCTTGGTTTTGAGAATCTCTCCCGGAGTTTGAGAGATTTGGACGTGAAAGGGTACCAGTCTTGTCGGGGATTGGGAACCCTTCGCGAGAATGTCCAAAGTTTCAGCGGGATTTCCAAAATGTTGAGAGGAACTCGAAACATGTCAACCTCGGTTTTGAGAATCTCTCACAGAGTTTGAGAGATTTGGACGTGAAAGGGTACCAGTCTTGTCGGGGATTGGGAACCCTTCGCCAGAATGTCCAAAGTTTCAGCGGGATTTCCAAAATGTTGAAAGGAACTCGAAACATGTCAACCTTGGTTTTGAGAATCTCTCCCGGAGTTTGAGAGATTTGGACGTGAAAGGGTACCAGTCTTGTCGGGGATTGGGAACCCTTCGCCAGAATGTCCAAAGTTTCAGCGGGATTTCCAAAATGTTGAGAGGAACTCGAAACATGTCAACCTTGGTTTTGAGAATCTCTCCCGGAGTTTGAGAGATTTGGACGTGAAAGGGTACCAGTCTTGTCGGGGATTGGGAACCCTTCGCGAGAATGTCCAAAGTTTCAGCGGGATTTCCAAAATGTTGAGAGGAACTCGAAACATGTCAACCTTGGTTTTGAGAATCTCTCCCGAAGTTCGAGAGATTTGGACGTGAAAGGGTACCAGTCTTGTCGGGGATTGGGAACCCTTCGCGAGAATGTCCAAAGTTTCAGCGGGATTTCCAAAATGTTGAGAGGAACTCGAAACATGTGAACCTTGGTTTTGAGAATCTCTCCCAGAGTTTGAGAGATTTGGACGTGAAAGGGTACCAGTCTTGTCGGGGATTGGGAACCCTTCGCGAGAATGTCCAAAGTTTCAGCGGGATTTCCAAAATGTTGAGAGGAACTCGAAACATGTCAACCTCGGTTTTGAGAATCTCTCCCGGAGTTTGAGAGATTTGGACGTGAAAGGGTACCAGTCTTGTCGGGGATTGGGAACCCTTCGCGAGAATGTCCAAAGTTTCAGCGGGATTTCCAAAATGTTGAGAGGAACTCGAAACATGTCAACCTTGGTTTTGAGAATCTCTCCCGGAGTTTGAGAGATTTGGACGTGAAAGGGTACCAGTCTTGTCGGGGATTGGGAACCCTTCGCCAGAATGTCCAAAGTTTCAGCGGGATTTCCAAAATGTTGAGAGGAACTCGAAACATGTCAACCTCGGTTTTGAGAATCTCTCCCGGAGTTTGAGAGATTTGGACGTGAAAGGGTACCAGTCATGTCGGGGATTGGGAACCCTTCGCGAGAATGTCCAAAGTTTCAGCAGGATTTCCAAAATGTTGAGAGGAACTCGAAACGTGTCAACCTTGGTTTTGAGAATCTCTCCCGGAGTTTGAGAGATTTGGACGTGAAAGGGTACCAGTCTTGTCGGGGATTGGGAACCCTTCGCGAGAATGTCCAAAGTTTCAGCGGGATTTCCAAAATGTTGAAAGGAACTCGAAACATGTCAACCTTGGTTTTGAGAATCTCTCCCGGAGTTTGAGAGATTTGGACGTGAAAGGGTACCAGTCTTGTCGGGGATTGGGAACCCTTCGCGAGAATGTCCAAAGTTTCAGCGGGATTTCCAAAATGTTGAGAGGAACTCGAAACATGTCAACCTCGGTTTTGAGAATCTCTCCCGGAGTTTGAGAGATTTGGATGTGAAAGGGTACCAGTCTTGTCGGGGATTGGGAACCCTTCGCCAGAATGTCCAAAGTTTCAGCGGGATTTCCAAAATGTTGAAAGGAACTCGAAACATGTCAACCTTGGTTTTGAGAATCTCTCCCGGAGTTTGAGAGATTTGGACGTGAAAGGGTACCAGTCTTGTCGGGGATTGGGAACCCTTCGCCAGAATGTCCAAAGTTTCAGTGGGATTTCCAAAATGTTGAGAGGAACTCGAAACATGTCAACCTTGGTTTTGAGAATCTCTCCCGGAGTTTGAGAGATTTGGACGTGAAAGGGTACCAGTCTTGTCGGGGATTGGGAACCCTTCGCGAGAATGTCCAGAGTTTCAGCGGGATTTCCAAAATGTTGAGAGGAACTCGAAACATGTCAACCTTGGTTTTGAGAATCTCTCCCGAAGTTTGAGAGATTTGGACGTGAAAGGGTACCAGTCTTGTCGGGGATTGGGAACCCTTCGCGAGAATGTCCAAAGTTTCAGCGGGATTTCCAAAATGTTGAGAGGAACTCGAAACATGTCAACCTTGGTTTTGAGAATCTCTCCCGGAGTTTGAGAGATTTGGACGTGAAAGGGTACCAGTCTTGTCGGGGATTGGGAACCCTTCGCGAGAATGTCCAAAGTTTCAGCGGGATTTCCAAAATGTTGAGAGGAACTCGAAACATGTCAACCTCGGTTTTGAGAATCTCTCCCGGAGTTTGAGAGATTTGGACGTGAAAGGGTACCAGTCTTGTCGGGGATTGGGAACCCTTCGCGAGAATGTCCAAAGTTTCAGCGGGATTTCCAAAATGTTGAGAGGAACTCGAAACATGTCAACCTCGGTTTTGAGAATCTCTCCCGGAGTTTGAGAGATTTGGACGTGAAAGGGTACCAGTCTTGTCGGGGATTGGGAACCCTTTGCGAGAATGTCCAAAGTTTCAGCGGGATTTCCAAAATGTTGAGAGGAACTCGAAACATGTCAACCTCGGTTTTGAGAATCTCTCCCGGAGTTTGAGAGATTTGGACGTGAAAGGGTACCAGTCTTGTCGGGGATTGGGAACCCTTCGCCAGAATGTCCAAAGTTTCAGCGGGATTTCCAAAATGTTGAGAGGAACTCGAAACATGTCAACCTCGGTTTTGAGAATCTCTCCCGGAGTTTGAGAGATTTGGACGTGAAAGGGTACCAGTCATGTCGGGGATTGGGAACCCTTCGCGAGAATGTCCAAAGTTTCAGCAGGATTTCCAAAATGTTGAGAGGAACTCGAAACGTGTCAACCTTGGTTTTGAGAATCTCTCCCGGAGTTTGAGAGATTTGGACGTGAAAGGGTACCAGTCTTGTCGGGGATTGGGAACCCTTCGCGAGAATGTCCAAAGTTTCAGCGGGATTTCCAAAATGTTGAAAGGAACTCGAAACATGTCAACCTTGGTTTTGAGAATCTCTCCCGGAGTTTGAGAGATTTGGACGTGAAAGGGTACCAGTCTTGTCGGGGATTGGGAACCCTTCGCGAGAATGTCCAAAGTTTCAGCGGGATTTCCAAAATGTTGAGAGGAACTCGAAACATGTCAACCTCGGTTTTGAGAATCTCTCCCGGAGTTTGAGAGATTTGGATGTGAAAGGGTACCAGTCTTGTCGGGGATTGGGAACCCTTCGCCAGAATGTCCAAAGTTTCAGCGGGATTTCCAAAATGTTGAAAGGAACTCGAAACATGTCAACCTTGGTTTTGAGAATCTCTCCCGGAGTTTGAGAGATTTGGACGTGAAAGGGTACCAGTCTTGTCGGGGATTGGGAACCCTTCGCCAGAATGTCCAAAGTTTCAGTGGGATTTCCAAAATGTTGAGAGGAACTCGAAACATGTCAACCTTGGTTTTGAGAATCTCTCCCGGAGTTTGAGAGATTTGGACGTGAAAGGGTACCAGTCTTGTCGGGGATTGGGAACCCTTCGCGAGAATGTCCAGAGTTTCAGCGGGATTTCCAAAATGTTGAGAGGAACTCGAAACATGTCAACCTTGGTTTTGAGAATCTCTCCCGAAGTTTGAGAGATTTGGACGTGAAAGGGTACCAGTCTTGTCGGGGATTGGGAACCCTTCGCGAGAATGTCCAAAGTTTCAGCGGGATTTCCAAAATGTTGAGAGGAACTCGAAACATGTCAACCTTGGTTTTGAGAATCTCTCCCGGAGTTTGAGAGATTTGGACGTGAAAGGGTACCAGTCTTGTCGGGGATTGGGAACCCTTCGCGAGAATGTCCAAAGTTTCAGCGGGATTTCCAAAATGTTGAGAGGAACTCGAAACATGTCAACCTCGGTTTTGAGAATCTCTCCCGGAGTTTGAGAGATTTGGACGTGAAAGGGTACCAGTCTTGTCGGGGATTGGGAACCCTTCGCGAGAATGTCCAAAGTTTCAGCGGGATTTCCAAAATGTTGAGAGGAACTCGAAACATGTCAACCTCGGTTTTGAGAATCTCTCCCGGAGTTTGAGAGATTTGGACGTGAAAGGGTACCAGTCTTGTCGGGGATTGGGAACCCTTTGCGAGAATGTCCAAAGTTTCAGCGGGATTTCCAAAATGTTGAGAGGAACTCGAAACATGTCAACCTCGGTTTTGAGAATCTCTCCCGGAGTTTGAGAGATTTGGACGTGAAAGGGTACCAGTCTTGTCGGGGATTGGGAACCCTTCGCGAGAATGTCCAAAGTTTCAGTGGGATTTCCAAAATGTTGAGAGGAACTCGAAACGTGTCAACCTTGGTTTTGAGAATCTCTCCCGGAGTTTGAGAGATTTGGACGTGAAAGGGTACCAGTCTTGTCGGGGATTGGGAACCCTTCGCGAGAATGTCCAAAGTTTCAGCGGGATTTCCAAAATGTTGAAAGGAACTCGAAACATGTCAACCTCGGTTTTGAGAATCTCTCCCGGAGTTTGAGAGATTTGGACGTGAAAGGGTACCAGTCTTGTCGGGGATTGGGAACCCTTCGCGAGAATGTCCAAAGTTTCAGCGGGATTTCCAAAATGTTGAGAGGAACTCGAAACATGTCAACCTCGGTTTTGAGAATCTCTCCCGGAGTTTGAGAGATTTGGACGTGAAAGGGTACCAGTCTTGTCGGGGATTGGGAACCCTTCGCGAGAATGTCCAAAGTTTCAGCGGGATTTCCAAAATGTTGAAAGGAACTCGAAACATGTGAACATTGGTTTTGAGAATCTCTCCTGGAGTTTGAGAGATTTGGACGTGAAAGGGTACCAGTCTTGTCGGGGATTGGGAACCCTTCGCGAGAATGTCCAAAGTTTCAGCGGGATTTCCAAAATGTTGAGAGGAACTCGAAACATGTCAACCTTGGTTTTGAGAATCTCTCCCGGAGTTTGAGAGATTTGGACGTGAAAGGGTACCAGCCTTGTCGGGGATTGGGAACCCTTCGCCAGAATGTCCAAAGTTTCAGCAGGATTTCCAAAATGTTGAGAGGAACTCGAAACATGTCAACCGTGGTTTTGAGAATCTCTCCCGGAGTTTGAGAGATTTGGACATGAAAGGGTACCAGTCTTGTCGGGCATTGGGAACCCTTCGCGAGAATGTCCAAAGTTTCAGCGGGATTTCCAAAATGTTGAGAGGAACTCGAAACATGTCAACCTCGGTTTTGAGAATCTCTCCCGGAGTTTGAGAGATTTGGACGTGAAAGGGTACCAGTCTTGTCGGGGATTGGGAACCCTTCGCGAGAATGTCCAAAGTTTCAGCGGGATTTCCAAAATGTTGAGAGGAACTCGAAACATGTCAACCTTGGTTTTGAGAATCTCTCCCGGAGTTTGAGAGATTTGGACGTGAAAGGGTACCAGTCTTGTCGGGGATTGGGAACCCTTCGCGAGAATGTCCAAAGTTTCAGCGGGATTTCCAAAATGTTGAGAGGAACTCGAAACATGTCAACCTTGGTTTTGAGAATCTCTCCCGGAGTTTGAGAGATTTGGACGTGAAAGGGTACCGGTCTTGTCGGGGATTGGGAACCCTTCGCGAGAATGTCCAAAGTTTCAGCAGGATTTCCAAAATGTTGAGAGGAACTCGAAACATGTCAACCTCGGTTTTGAGAATCTCTCCCGGAGTTTGAGAGATTTGGACGTGAAAGGGTACCAGTCTTGTCGGGGATTGGGAACCCTTCGCGAGAATTTCCAAAGTTTCAGCAGGATTTCCAAAATGTTGAGAGGAACTCGAAACATATCAAACTCGGTTTTGAGAATCTCTCCCGGAGTTTGAGAGATTTGGACGTGAAAGGGTACCAGTCTTGTCGGGGATTGGGAACCCTTCGCCAGAATGTCCAAAGTTTCAGCGGGATTTCCAAAATGTTGAGAGGAACTCGAAACATGTCAACCTTGGTTTTGAGAATCTCTCCCGGAGTTTGAGAGATTTGGACGTGAAAGGGTACCAGTCTTGTCGGGGATTGGGAACCCTTCGCGAGAATGTCCAAAGTTTCAGCGGGATTTCCAAAATGTTGAGAGGAACTCGAAACATGTCAACCTCGGTTTTGAGAATCTCTCCCGGAGTTTGAGAGATTTGGACGTGAAAGGGTACCAGTCTTGTCGGGGATTGGGAACCCTTCGCCAGAATGTCCAAAGTTTCAGCGGGATTTCCAAAATGTTGAGAGGAACTCGAAACATGTCAACCTCGGTTTAGAGAATCTCTCCCGGAGTTTGAGAGATTTGGACGTGAAAGGGTACCAGTCTTGTCGGGGATTGGGAACCCTTCGCGAGAATGTCCAAAGTTTCAGCAGGATTTCCAAAATGTTGAGAGGAACTCGAAACATGTCAACCTTGGTTTTGAGAATCTCTCCCGGAGTTTGAGAGATTTGGACGTGAAAGGGTACCAGTCTTGTCGGGGATTGGGAACCCTTCGCCAGAATGTCCAAAGTTTCAGCGGGATTTCCAAAATGTTGAGAGGAACTCGAAACATGTCAACCTTGGTTTTGAGAATCTCTCCCGGAGTTTGAGAGATTTGGACGTGAAAGGGTACCAGTCTTGTCGGGGATTGGGAACCCTTCGCCAGAATGTCCAAAGTTTCAGCGGGATTTCCAAAATGTTGAGAGGAACTCGAAACATGTGAACCTTGGTTTTGAGAATCTCTCCCGGAGTTTGAGAGATTTGGACGTGAAAGGGTACCAGTCTTGTCGGGGATTGGGAACCCTTCGCGAGAATGTCCAAAGTTTCAGCGGGATTTCCAAAATGTTGAAAGGAACTCGAAACATGTGAACATTGGTTTTGAGAATCTCTCCTGGAGTTTGAGAGATTTGGACGTGAAAGGGTACCAGTCTTGTCGGGGATTGGGAACCCTTCGCGAGAATGTCCAAAGTTTCAGCGGGATTTCCAAAATGTTGAGAGGAACTCGAAACATGTCAACCTTGGTTTTGAGAATCTCTCCCGGAGTTTGAGAGGTTTGGACGTGAAAGGGTACCAGTCTTGTCGGGGATTGGGAACCCTTCGCGAGAATTTCCAAAGTTTCAGCAGGATTTCCAAAATGTTGAGAGGAACTCGAAACATATCAACCTCGGTTTTGAGAATCTCTCCCGGAGTTTGAGAGATTTGGACGTGAAAGGGTACCAGTCTTGTCGGGGATTGGGAACCCTTCGCCAGAATGTCCAAAGTTTCAGCGGGATTTCCAAAATGTTGAGAGGAACTCGAAACATGTCAACCTTGGTTTTGAGAATCTCTCCCGGAGTTTGAGAGATTTGGACGTGAAAGGGTACCAGTCTTGTCGGGGATTGGGAACCCTTCGCGAGAATGTCCAAAGTTTCAGCGGGATTTCCAAAATGTGAAGAAGAACTCGAAACATGTCAACCTTGGTTTTGAGAATCTCTCCCGGAGTTTGAGAGATTTGGACGTGAAAGGGTACCAGTCTTGTCAGGGATTGGGAACCCTTCGCGAGAATGTCCAAAGTTTCAGCGGGATTTCCAAAATGTTGAGAGGAACTCGAAACATGTCAACCTCGGTTTTGAGAATCTCCCCCGGAGTTTGAGAAATTTGGATGTGAAAGGGTACCAGTCTTGTCGGGGATTGGGAACCCTTCGCGAGAATGTCCAAAGTTTCAGCGGGATTTCCAAAATGTTGAGAGGAACTCGAAACATGTCAACCTCGGTTTTGAGAATGTCTCCCGGAGTTTGAGAGATTTGGACGTGAAAGGGTACCAGTCTTGTCGGGGATTGGGAACCCTTCGCGAGAATGTCCAAAGTTTCAGCGGGATTTCCAAAATGTTGAGAGGAACTCGAAACATGTCAACCTTGGTTTTGAGAATCTCTCCCCGGAGTTCGAGAGATTTGGACGTGAAAGGGTACCAGTCTTGTTGGGGATTGGGAACCCTTCGCGAGAATGTCCAAAGTTTCAGCGGGATTTCCAAAATGTTGAGAGGAACTCGAAACATGTCAACCTCGGTTTTGAGAATCTCTCCCGGAGTTTGAGAGATTTGGACGTGAAAGGGTACCAGTCTTGTCGGGGATTGGGAACCCTTCGCCAGAATGTCCAAAGTTTCAGCAGGATTTCCAAAGTGTTGAGAGGAACTCGAAACATGTCAACCTCGGTTTTGAGAATCTCTCCCGGAGTTTGAGAGATTTGGACGTGAAAGGGTACCAGTCTTGTCGGGGATTGGGAACCCTTCGCGAGAATGTCCAAAGTTTCAGCGGGATTTCCAAAATGTTGAGAGGAACTCGAAACATGTCAACCTCGGTTTTGAGAATCTCTCCCGGAGTTTGAGAGATTTGGACGTGAAAGGGTACCAGTCTTGTCGGGGATTGGGAACCCTTCGCGAGAATGTCCAAAGTTTCAGCGGGATTTCCAAAATGTTGAGAGGAACTCGAAACATGTCAACCTTGGTTTTGAGAATCTCTCCCGGAGTTTGAGAGATTTGGACGTGAAAGGGTACCAGTCTTGTCGGGGATTGGGAACCCTTCGCGAGAATGTCCAAAGTTTCAGCGGGATTTCCAAAATGTTGAGAGGAACTCGAAACATGTCAACCTCGGTTTTGAGAATCTCTCCCGGAGTTTGAGAGATTTGGACGTGAAAGGGTACCAGTCTTGTCGGGGATTGGGAACCCTTCGCGAGAATGTCCAAAGTTTCAGCGGGATTTCCAAAATGTTGAGAGGAACTCGAAACATGTCAACCTCGGTTTTGAGAATCTCTCCCGGAGTTTGAGAGATTTGGACGTGAAAGGGTACCAGTCTTGTCGGGGATTGGGAACCCTTCGCGAGAATGTCCAAAGTTTCAGCAGGATTTCCAAAATGTTGAGAGGAACTCGAAACATGTCAACCTTGGTTTTGAGAATCTCTCCCGGAGTTTGAGAGATTTGGACGTGAAAGGGTACCAGTCTTGTCGGGGATTGGGAACCCTTCGCGAGAATGTCCAAAGTTTCAGCGGGATTTCCAAAATGTTGAAAGGAACTCGAAACATGTCAACCTTGCTTTTGAGAATCTCTCCCGGAGTTTGAGAGATTTGGACGTGAAAGGGTACCAGTCTTGTCGGGGATTGGGAACCCTTCGCCAGAATGTCCAAAGTTTCAGCGGGATTTCCAAAATGTTGAGAGGAACTCGAAACATGTCAACCTTGGTTTTGAGAATCTCTCCCGGAGTTTGAGAGATTTGGACGTGAAAGGGTACCAGTCTTGTCGGGGATTGGGAACCCTTCGCCAGAATGTCCAAAGTTTCAGCGGGATTTCCAAAATGTTGAGAGGAACTCGAAACATGTGAACCTTGGTTTTGAGAATCTCTCCCGGAGTTTGAGAGATTTGGACGTGAAAGGGTACCAGTCTTGTCGGGGATTGGGAACCCTTCGCGAGAATGTCCAAAGTTTCAGCAGGATTTCCAAAATGTTGAGAGGAACTCGAAACATGTCAACCTTGCTTTTGAGAATCTCTCCCGGAGTTTGAGAGATTTGGACGTTAAAGGGTACCAGTCTTGTCGCGGATTGGGAACCCTTCGCGAGAATGTCCAAAGTTTCAGCAGGATTTCCAAAATGTTGAGAGGAACTCGAAACATGTCAACCTTGGTTTTGAGAATCTCTCCCGGAGTTTGAGAGATTTGGACGTGAAAGGGTACCAGTCTTGTCGGGGATTGGGAACCCTTCGCGAGAATGTCCAAAGTTTCAGCAGGATTTCCAAAATGTTGAGAGGAACTCGAAACATGTCAACCTTGGTTTTGAGAATCTCTCCCGGAGTTTGAGAGATTTGGACGTGAAAGGGTACCAGTCTTGTCGCGGATTGGGAACCCTTCGCGAGAATGTCCAAAGTTTCAGCAGGATTTCCAAAATGTTGAGAGGAACTCGAAACATGTCAACCTTGGTTTTGAGAATCTCTCCCGGAGTTTGAGAGATTTGGACGTGAAAGGGTACCAGTCCTGTCGGGGATTGGGAACCCTTCGCGAGAATGTCCAAAGTTTCAGCAGGATTTCCAAAATGTTGAGAGGAACTCGAAACATGTCAACCTCGGTTTTGAGAATCTCTCCCGGAGTTTGAGAGATTTGGACGTGAAAGGGTACCAGTCTTGTCGGGGATTGGGAACCCTTCGCCAGAATGTCCAAAGTTTCAGCGGGATTTCTAAAATGTTGAGAGGAACTCGAAACATGTCAACCTTGGTTTTGAGAATCTCTCCCGGAGTTTGAGAGATTTGGACGTGAAAGGGTACCAGTCTTGTCGGGGATTGGGAACCCTTCGCGAGAATGTCCAAAGTTTCAGCGGGATTTCCAAAATGTTGAGAGGAACTCGAAACATGTGAACCTTGGTTTTGAGAATCTCTCCCGGAGTTTGAGAGATTTGGACGTGAAAGGGTACCAGTCTTGTCGGGGATTGGGAACCCTTCACGAGAATGTCCAAAGTTTCAGCGGGATTTCCAAAATGTTGAGAGGAACTCGAAACATGTCAACCTCGGTTTTGAGAATCTCTCCCGGAGTTTGAGAGATTTGGACGTGAAAGGGTACCAGTCTTGTCGGGGATTGGGAACCCTTCGCCAGAATGTCCAAAGTTTCAGCGGGATTTCCAAAATGTTGAGAGGAACTCGAAACATGTGAACCTTGGTTTTGAGAATCTCTCCCGGAGTTTGAGAGATTTGGACGTGAAAGGGTACCAGTCTTGTCGGGGATTGGGAACCCTTCGCGAGAATGTCCAAAGTTTCAGCGGGATTTCCAAAATGTTGAGAGGAACTCGAAACGTGTCAACCTCGGTTTTGAGAATCTCTCCCGGAGTTTGAGAGATTTGAATGTGAAAGGGTACCAGTCTTGTCGCGGATTGGGAACCCTTCGCCAGAATGTCCAAAGTTTCAGCAGGATTTCCAAAATGTTGAGAGGAACTCGAAACATGTCAACCTTGGTTTTGAGAATGTCTCCCGGAGTTTGAGAGATTTGGACGTGAAAGGGTACCAGTCTTGTCGGGGATTGGGAACCCTTCGCGAGAATGTCCAAAGTTTCAGCGGGATTTCCAAAATGTTGAGAGGAACTCGAAACATGTCAACCTTGGTTTTGAGAATCTCTCCCGGAGTTTGAGAGATTTGGACGTGAAAGGGTACCAGTCTTGTCGGGGATTGGGAACCCTTCGCGAGAATGTCCAAAGTTTCAGCGGGATTTCCAAAATGTTGAGAGGAACTCGAAACATGTCAACCTCGGTTTTGAGAATCTCTCCCGGAGTTCGAGAGATTTGGACGTGAAAGGGTACCAGTCTTGTCGGGGATTGGGAACCCTTCGCGAGAATGTCCAAAGTTTCAGCAGGATTTCCAAAATGTTGAGAGGAACTCGAAACATTTCAACCTTGGTTTTCAGAATCTCTCCCGGAGTTTGAGAGATTTGGACGTGAAAGGGTACCAGTCTTGTCGCGGATTGGGAACCCTTCGCGAGAATGTCCAAAGTTTCAGCAGGATTTCCAAAATGTTGAGAGGAACTCGAAACATGTCAACCTTGGTTTTGAGAATCTCTCCCGGAGTTTGAGAGATTTGGACGTGAAAGGGTACCAGTCTTGTCGGGGATTGGGAACCCTTCGCCACAATGTCCAAAGTTTCAGCGGGATTTCCAAAATGTTGAGAGGAACTCGAAACATGTCAACCTCGGTTTTGAGAATCTCTCCCGGAGTTTGAGAGATTTGGACGTGAAAGGGTACCAGTCTTGTCGGGGATTGGGAACCCTTCGCCAGAATGTCCAAAGTTTCAGCGGGATTTCCAAAATGTTGAGAGGAACTCGAAACATGTGAACCTTGGTTTTGAGAATCTCTCCCGGAGTTTGAGAGATTTGGACGTGAAAGGGTACCAGTCTTGTCGGGGATTGGGAACCCTTCGCCAGAATGTCCAAAGTTTCAGCGGGATTTCCAAAATGTTGAGAGGAACTCAAAACATGTCAACCTCGGTTTTGAGAATCTCTCCCGGAGTCTGAGAGATTTGGACGTGAAAGGGTACCAGTCTTGTCGGGGATTGGGAACCCTTCGCGAGAATGTCCGAAGTTTCAGCGGGATTTCCAAAATGTTGAGAGGAACTCGAAACATGTCAACCTTGGTTTTGAGAATCTCTCCCGGAGTTTGAGAGATTTGGACGTGAAAGGGTACCAGTCTTGTCGGGGATTGGGAACCCTTCGCGAGAATGTCCAAAGTTTCAGCGGGATTTCCAAAATGTTGAGAGGAACGCGAAACATGTCAACCTTGGTTTTGAGAATCTCTCCCGGAGTTTGAGAGATTTGGACGTGAAAGGGTACCAGTCTTGTCGGGGATTGGGAACCCTTCGCCAGAATGTCCAAAGTTTCAGCGGGATTTCCAAAATGTTGAGAGGAACTCGAAACATGTCAACCTTGGTTTTGAGAATCTCTCCCAGAGTTTGAGAGATTTGGACGTGAAAGGGTACCAGTCTTGTCGGGGATTGGGAACCCTTCTCGAGAATGTCCAAAGTTTCAGCGGGATTTCCAAAATGTTGAGAGGAACTCGAAACATGTCAACCTTGGTTTTGAGAATCTCTCCCGGAGTTTGAGAGATTTGGACGTGAAAGGGTACCAGTCTTGTCGGGGATTGGGAACCCTTCGCCAGAATGTCCAAAGTTTCAGCGGGATTTCCAAAATGTTGAGAGGAACTCGAAACATGTCAACCTTGGTTTTGAGAATCTCTCCCGGAGTTTGAGAGATTTGGACGTGAAAGGGTACCAGTCTTGTCGGGGATTGGGAACCCTTCGCGAGAATGTCCAACGTTTCAGCGGGATTTCCAAAATGTTGAGAGGAACTCAAAACATGTCAACCTTGGTTTTGAGAATCTCTCCCGGAGTTTGAGAGATTTGGACGTGAAAGGGTACCAGTCTTGTCGGGGATTGGGAACCCTTCGCGAGAATGTCCGAAGTTTCAGCGGGATTTCCAAAATGTTGAGAGGAACTCGAAACATGTCAACCTTGGTTTTGAGAATCTCTCCCGGAGTTTGAGAGATTTGGACGTGAAAGGGTACCAGTCTTGTCGGGGATTGGGAACCCTTCTCGAGAATGTCCAAAGTTTCAGCGGGATTTCCAAAATGTTGAGAGGAACTCGAAACATGTCAACCTTGGTTTTGAGAATCTCTCCCGGAGTTTGAGAGATTTGGACGTGAAAGGGTACCAGTCTTGTCGGGGATTGGGAACCCTTCGCCAGAATGTCCAAAGTTTCAGCGGGATTTCCAAAATGTTGAGAGGAACTCGAAACATGTCAACCTTGGTTTTGAGAATCTCTCCCGGAGTTTGAGAGATTTGGACGTGAAAGGGTACCAGTCTTGTCGGGGATTGGGAACCCTTCGCCAGAATGTCCAACGTTTCAGCGGGATTTCCAAAATGTTGAGAGGAACTCAAAACATGTCAACCTTGGTTTTGAGAATCTCTCCCGGAGTTTGAGAGATTTGGACGTGAAAGGGTACCAGTCTTGTCGGGGATTGGGAACCCTTCGCGAGAATGTCCAAAGTTTCAGCAGGATTTTAAAAATGTTGAGAGGAACTCGAATCATGTCAACCTTGGTTTTGAGAATCTCTCCCGGAGTTTGAGAGATTTGGACGTGAAAGGGTACCAGTCTTGTCGGGGATTGGGAACCCTTCTCGAGAATGTCCAAAGTTTCAGCGGGATTTCCAAAATGTTGAGAGGAACTCGAAACATGTCAACCTTGGTTTTGAGAATCTCTCCCGGAGTTTGAGAGATTTGGACGTGAAAGGGTACCAGTCTTGTCGGGGATTGGGAACCCTTCGCCAGAATGTCCAAAGTTTCAGCGGGATTTCCAAAATGTTGAGAGGAACTCGAAACATGTCAACCTTGGTTTTGAGAATCTCTCCCGGAGTTTGAGAGATTTGGACGTGAAAGGGTACCAGTCTTGTCGGGGATTGGGAACCCTTCGCCAGAATGTCCAACGTTTCAGCGGGATTTCCAAAATGTTGAGAGGAACTCAAAACATGTCAACCTTGGTTTTGAGAATCTCTCCCGGAGTTTGAGAGATTTGGACGTGAAAGGGTACCAGTCTTGTCGGGGATTGGGAACCCTTCGCGAGAATGTCCAAAGTTTCAGCAGGATTTTAAAAATGTTGAGAGGAACTCGAATCATGTCAACCTTGGTTTTGAGAATCTCTCCCGGAGTTTGAGAGATTTGGACGTGAAAGGGTACCAGTCTTGTCGG
The DNA here is from genome assembly GCF_964273445.1 of Streptopelia decaocto. Taxonomy (NCBI): domain Eukaryota; kingdom Metazoa; phylum Chordata; class Aves; order Columbiformes; family Columbidae; genus Streptopelia; species Streptopelia decaocto. Next base: position 240,182 of record NW_028117226.1, on the reverse strand, counting down.
GGATTGGGAACCCTTCGCGAGAATGTCCAAAGTTTCAGCGGGATTTCCAAAATGTTGAGAGGAACTCGAAACATGTCAACCTTGGTTTTGAGAATCTCTCCCGGAGTTTGAGAGATTTGGACGTGAAAGGGTACCAGTCTTGTCGGGGATTGGGAACCCTTCGCGAGAATGTCCAAAGTTTCAGCGGGATTTCCAAAATGTTGAGAGGAACTCGAAACATGTCAACCTTGGTTTTGAGAATCTCTCCCGGAGTTTGAGAGATTTGGACGTGAAAGGGTACCAGTCTTGTCGGGGATTGGGAACCCTTCTCGAGAATGTCCAAAGTTTCAGCGGGATTTCCAAAATGTTGAGAGGAACTCGAAACATGTCAACCTTGGTTTTGAGAATCTCTCCCGGAGTTTGAGAGATTTGGACGTGAAAGGGTACCAGTCTTGTCGGGGATTGGGAACCCTTCGCCAGAATGTCCAAAGTTTCAGCGGGATTTCCAAAATGTTGAGAGGAACTCGAAACATGTCAACCTTGGTTTTGAGAATCTCTCCCGGAGTTTGAGAGATTTGGACGTGAAAGGGTACCAGTCTTGTCGGGGATTGGGAACCCTTCGCGAGAATGTCCAACGTTTCAGCGGGATTTCCAAAATGTTGAGAGGAACTCAAAACATGTCAACCTTGGTTTTGAGAATCTCTCCCGGAGTTTGAGAGATTTGGACGTGAAAGGGTACCAGTCTTGTCGGGGATTGGGAACCCTTCGCGAGAATGTCCGAAGTTTCAGCGGGATTTCCAAAATGTTGAGAGGAACTCGAAACATGTCAACCTTGGTTTTGAGAATCTCTCCCGGAGTTTGAGAGATTTGGACGTGAAAGGGTACCAGTCTTGTCGGGGATTGGGAACCCTTCTCGAGAATGTCCAAAGTTTCAGCGGGATTTCCAAAATGTTGAGAGGAACTCGAAACATGTCAACCTTGGTTTTGAGAATCTCTCCCGGAGTTTGAGAGATTTGGACGTGAAAGGGTACCAGTCTTGTCGGGGATTGGGAACCCTTCGCCAGAATGTCCAAAGTTTCAGCGGGATTTCCAAAATGTTGAGAGGAACTCGAAACATGTCAACCTTGGTTTTGAGAATCTCTCCCGGAGTTTGAGAGATTTGGACGTGAAAGGGTACCAGTCTTGTCGGGGATTGGGAACCCTTCGCCAGAATGTCCAACGTTTCAGCGGGATTTCCAAAATGTTGAGAGGAACTCAAAACATGTCAACCTTGGTTTTGAGAATCTCTCCCGGAGTTTGAGAGATTTGGACGTGAAAGGGTACCAGTCTTGTCGGGGATTGGGAACCCTTCGCGAGAATGTCCAAAGTTTCAGCAGGATTTTAAAAATGTTGAGAGGAACTCGAATCATGTCAACCTTGGTTTTGAGAATCTCTCCCGGAGTTTGAGAGATTTGGACGTGAAAGGGTACCAGTCTTGTCGGGGATTGGGAACCCTTCGCGAGAATGTCCAAAGTTTCAGCGGGATTTCCAAAATGTTGAGAGGAACTCGAAACATGTCAACCTTGGTTTTGAGAATCTCTCCCGGAGTTTGAGAGATTTGGACGTGAAAGGGTACCAGTCTTGTCGGGGATTGGGAACCCTTCGCGAGAATGTCCAAAGTTTCAGCGGGATTTCCAAAATGTTGAGAGGAACTCGAAACATGTCAACCTTGGTTTTGAGAATCTCTCCCGGAGTTTGAGAGATTTGGACGTGAAAGGGTACCAGTCTTGTCGGGGATTGGGAACCCTTCGCAAGAATGTCCAAAGTTTCAGCGGGATTTCCAAAATGTTGAGAGGAACTCGAAACATGTCAACCTTGGTTTTGAGAATCTCTCCCGGAGTTTGAGAGATTTGGACGTGAAAGGGTACCAGTCTTGTCGGGGATTGGGAACCCTTCGCGAGAATGTCCAAAGTTTCAGCGGGATTTCCAAAATGTTGAGAGGAACGCGAAACATGTCAACCTTGGTTTTGAGAATCTCTCCCGGAGTTTGAGAGATTTGGACGTGAAAGGGTACCAGTCTTGTCGGGGATTGGGAACCCTTCGCCAGAATGTCCAAAGTTTCAGCGGGATTTCCAAAATGTTGAGAGGAACGCGAAACATGTCAACCTTGGTTTTGAGAATCTCTCCCGGAGTTTGAGAGATTTGGACGTGAAAGGTTACCAGTCTTGTCGGGGATTGGGAACCCTTTGCGAGAATGTCCAAAGTTTCAGCAGGATTTCCAAAATGTTGAGAGGAACTCGAAACATGTCAACCTTGGTTTTCAGAATCTCTCCCGGAGTTTGAGAGATTTGGACGTGAAAGGGTACCAGTCTTGTCGGGGATTGGGAACCCTTCGCGAGAATGTCCAACGTTTCAGCGGGATTTCCAAAATGTTGAGAGGAACTCAAAACATGTCAACCTTGGTTTTGAGAATCTCTCCAGGAGTTTGAGAGATTTGGACGTGAAAGGGTACCAGTCTTGTCGGGGATTGGGAACCCTTCGCGAGAATGTCCAAAGTTTCAGCAGGATTTCCAAAATGTTGAGAGGAACTCGAATCATGTCAACCTTGGTTTTGAGAATCTCTCCCGGAGTTTGAGAGATTTGGACGTGAAAGGGTACCAGTCTTGTCGGGGATTGGGAACCCTTCGCCAGAATGTCCAAAGTTTCAGCGGGATTTCCAAAATGTTGAGAGGAACTCGAAACATGTCAACCTTGGTTTTGAGAATCTCTCCCGGAGTTTGAGAGATTTGGACGTGAAAGGGTACCAGTCTTGTCGGGGATTGGGAACCCTTCGCCAGAACGTCCAAAGTTTCAGCGGGATTTCCAAAATGTTGAGAGGAACTCGAAACATGTCAACCTTGGTTTTGAGAATCTCTCCCGGAGTTTGAGAGATTTGGACGTGAAAGGGTACCAGTCTTGTCGGGGATTGGGAACCCTTCGCCAGAATGTCCAAAGTTTCAGCGGGATTTCCAAAATGTTGAGAGGAACTCGAAACATGTCAACCTCGGTTTTGAGAATCTCTCCCGGAGTTCGAGAGATTTGGACGTGAAAGGGTACCAGTCTTGTCGGGGATTTGGAACCCTTCGCCAGAATGTCCAAAGTTTCAGCGGGATTTCCAAAATGTTGAGAGGAACGCGAAACATGTCAACCTTGGTTTTGAGAATCTCTCCCGGAGTTTGAGAGATTTGGACGTGAAAGGGTACCAGTCTTGTCGGGGATTGGGAACCCTTCGCGAGAATGTCCAAAGTTTCAGCGGAATTTCCAAAATGTTGAGAGGAACGGGAAACATGTCAACCTTGGTTTTGAGAATCTCTCCCGGAGTTTGAGAGATTTGGACGTGAAAGGTTACCAGTCTTGTCGGGGATTGGGAACCCTTTGCGAGAATGTCCAAAGTTTCAGCAGGATTTCCAAAATGTTGAGAGTAACTCGAAACATGTCAACCTTGGTTTTCAGAATCTCTCCCGGAGTTTGAGAGATTTGGACGTGAAAGGGTACCAGTCTTGTCGGGGATTGGGAACCCTTCGCGAGAATGTCCAGCGTTTCAGCGGGATTTCCAAAATGTTGAGAGGAACTCGAAACATGTCAACCTTGGTTTTGAGAATGTCTCCCGGAGTTTGAGAGATTTGGACGTGAAAGTGTACCAGTCTTGTCGGGGATTGGGAACCCTTCGCCAGAATGTCCAAAGTTTCAGCGGGATTTCCAAAATGTTGAGAGGAACTCGAAACATGTCAACCTCGGTTTTGAGAATCTCTCCCGGAGTTTGAGAGATTTGGACGTGAAAGGGTACCAGTCTTGTCGGGGATTGGGAACCCTTCGCCAGAATGTCCAAAGTTTCAGCGGGATTTCCAAAATGTTGAGAGGAACTCGAAACATGTCAACCTTGGTTTTGAGAATCTCTCCCGGAGTTTGAGAGATTTGGACGTGAAAGGGTACCAGTCTTGTCGGGGATTGGGAACCCTTCGCGAGAATGTCCAAAGTTTCAGCGGGATTTCCAAAATGTTGAGAGGAACTCGAATCATGTCAACCTTGGTTTTGAGAATCTCTCCCGGAGTTTGAGAGTTTTGGACGTGAAAGGGTACCAGTCTTGTCGGGGATTGGGAACCCTTCGCGAGAATGTCCAAAGTTTCAGCGGGATTTCCAAAATGTTGAGAGGAACTCGAAACATGTCAACCTTGGTTTGGAGAATCTCTCCCGGAGTTTGAGAGATTTGGACGTGAAAGGGTACCAGTCTTGTCGGGGATTGGGAACCCTTCGCGAGAATGTCCAAAGTTTCAGCGGGATTTCCAAAATGTTGAGAGGAACTCGAAACATGTCAACCTTGGTTTTGAGAATCTCTCCCGGAGTTTGAGAGATTTGGACGTGAAAGGGTACCAGTCTTGTCGGGGATTGGGAACCCTTCGCGAGAATGTCCAAAGTTTCAGCGGGATTTCCAAAATGTTGAGAGGAACTCGAAACATGTCAACCTCAGTTTTGAGAATCTCTCCCGGAGTTTGAGAGATTTGGACGTGAAAGGGTACCAGTCTTGTCGGGGATTGGGAACCCTTCGCGAGAATGTCCAAAGTTTCAGCGGGATTTCCAAAATGTTGAGAGGAACTCGAAACATGTCAACCTTGGTTTTGAGAATCTCTCCCGGAGTTTGAGAGATTTGGATGTGAAAGGGTAACAGTCTTGTCGGGGATTGGGAACCCTTCGCCAGAATGTCCAAAGTTTCAGCGGGATTTCCAAAATGTTGAGAGGAACGCGAAACATGTCAACCTTGGTTTTGAGAATCTCTCCCGGAGTTTGAGAGATTTGGACGTGAAAGGGTACCAGTCTTGTCGGGGATTGGGAACCCTTCGCGAGAATGTCCAAAGTTTCAGCGGGATTTCCAAAATGTTGAGAGGAACGCGAAACATGTCAACCTTGGTTTTGAGAATCTCTCCCGGAGTTTGAGAGATTTGGACGTGAAAGGTTACAAGTCTTGTCGGGGATTGGGAACCCTTTGCGAGAATGTCCAAAGTTTCAGCAGGATTTCCAAAATGTTGAGAGGAACTCGAAACATGTCAACCTTGGTTTTCAGAATCTGTCCCGGAGTTTGAGAGATTTGGACGTGAAAGGGTACCAGTCTTGTCGGGGACTGGGAACCCTTCGCGAGAATGTCCAAAGTTTCAGCGGGATTTCCAAAATGTTGAGAGGAACTCGTAACATGTCAACCTTGGTTTTGAGAATGTCTCCCGGAGTTTGAGAGATTTGGACGTGAAAGGGTACCAGTCTTGTCGGGGATTGGGAACCCTTTGCGAGAATGTCCAAAGTTTCAGCGGGATTTCCAAAATGTTGAGAGGAACTCGAAACATGTCAACCTCGGTTTTGAGAATCTCTCCCGGAGTTTGAGAGATTTGGACGTGAAAGGGTACCAGTCTTGTCGGGGATTGGGAACCCTTCGCCAGAATGTCCAAAGTTTCAGCGGGATTTCCAAAATGTTGAGAGGAACTCGAAACATGTCAACCTCGGTTTTGAGAATCTCTCCCGGAGTTTGAGAGATTTGGACGTGAAAGGGTACCAGTCTTGTCGGGGATTGGGAACCCTTCGCGAGAATGTCCAAAGTTTCAGCGGGATTTCCAAAATGTTGAGAGGAACTCGAATCATGTCAACCTTGGTTTTGAGAATCTCTCCCGGAGTTTGAGAGTTTTGGACGTGAAAGGGTACCAGTCTTGTCGGGGATTGGGAACCCTTCGCGAGAATGTCCAAAGTTTCAGCGGGATTTCCAAAATGTTGAGAGGAACTCGAAACATGTCAACCTCGGTTTTGAGAATCTCTCCCGGAGTTTGAGAGATTTGGACGTGAAAGTGTACCAGTCTTGTCGGGGACTGGGAACCCTTCGCGAGAATGTCCAAAGTTTCAGCGGGATTTCCAAAATGTTGAGAGGAACTCGAAACATGTGAACCTCAGTTTTGAGAATCTCTCCCGGAGTTTGAGAGATTTGGACGTGAAAGGGTACCAGTCTTGTCGGGGATTGGGAACCCTTCGCCAGAATGTCCAAAGTTTCAGCGGGATTTCCAAAATGTTGAGAGGAACGCGAAACATGTCAACCTTGGTTTTGAGAATCTCTCCCGGAGTTTGAGAGATTTGGACGTGAAAGGGTACCAGTCTTGTCGGGGATTGGGAACCCTTCGCCAGAATGTCCAAAGTTTCAGCGGGATTTCCAAAATGCTGAGAGGAACTCGAAACATGTCAACCTCGGTTTTGAGAATCTCTCCCGGAGTTTGAGAGATTTGGACGTGAAAGGGTACCAGTCTTGTCGGGGATTGGGAACCCTTCGCCACAATGTCCAGAGTTTCAGCGGGATTTCCAAAATGTTGAGAGGAACTCGAAACATGTCAACCTTGGTTTTGAGAATCTCTCCGGAGTTTGAGAGATTTGGACGTGAAAGGGTACCAGTCTTGTCGGGGATTGGGAACCCTTCGCGAGAATGCCCAAAGTTTCAGCGGCATTTCCAAAATGTTGAGAGGAACTCGAAACATGTCAACCTTGGTTTTGAGAATCTCTCCCGGAGTTTGAGAGATTTGGACGTGAAAGGGTACCAGTCTTGTCGGGGATTGGGAACCCTTCGCCAGAATGTCCAAAGTTTCAGCGGGATTTCCAAAATGTTGAGAGGAACGCGAAACATGTCAACCTTGGTTTTGAGAATCTCTCCCGGAGTTTGAGAGATTTGGACGTGAAAGGGTACCAGTCTTGTCGGGGATTGGGAACCCTTCGCCAGAATGTCCAAAGTTTCAGCGGGATTTCCAAAATGTTGAGAGGAACGCGAAACATGTCAACCTTGGTTTTGAGAATCTCTCCCGGAGTTTGAGAGATTTGGACGTGAAAGGTTACCAGTCTTGTCGGGGATTGGGAACCCTTCGCGAGAATGTCCAAAGTTTCAGCGGGATTTCCAAAATGTTGAGAGGAACGCGAAACATGTCAACCTTGGTTTTGAGAATCTCTCCCGGAGTTTGAGAGATTTGGACGTGAAAGGTTACAAGTCTTGTCGGGGATTGGGAACCCTTTGCGAGAATGTCCAAAGTTTCAGCAGGATTTCCAAAATGTTGAGAGGAACTCGAAACATGTTCAACCTTGGTTTTCAGAATCTGTCCCGGAGTTTGAGAGATTTGGACGTGAAAGGGTACCAGTCTTGTCGGGGACTGGGAACCCTTCGCGAGAATGTCCAAAGTTTCAGCGGGATTTCCAAAATGTTGAGAGGAACTCGTAACATGTCAACCTTGGTTTTGAGAATGTCTCCCGGAGTTTGAGAGATTTGGACGTGAAAGGGTACCAGTCTTGTCGGGGATTGGGAACCCTTTGCGAGAATGTCCAAAGTTTCAGCGGGATTTCCAAAATGTTGAGAGGAACTCGAAACATGTCAACCTCGGTTTTGAGAATCTCTCCCGGAGTTTGAGAGATTTGGACGTGAAAGGGTACCAGTCTTGTCGGGGATTGGGAACCCTTCGCCAGAATGTCCAAAGTTTCAGCGGGATTTCCAAAATGTTGAGAGGAACTCGAAACATGTCAACCTCGGTTTTGAGAATCTCTCCCGGAGTTTGAGAGATTTGGACGTGAAAGGGTACCAGTCTTGTCGGGGATTGGGAACCCTTCGCGAGAATGTCCAAAGTTTCAGCGGGATTTCCAAAATGTTGAGAGGAACTCGAATCATGTCAACCTTGGTTTTGAGAATCTCTCCCGGAGTTTGAGAGTTTTGGACGTGAAAGGGTACCAGTCTTGTCGGGGATTGGGAACCCTTCGCGAGAATGTCCAAAGTTTCAGCGGGATTTCCAAAATGTTGAGAGGAACTCGAAACATGTCAACCTCGGTTTTGAGAATCTCTCCCGGAGTTTGAGAGATTTGGACGTGAAAGTGTACCAGTCTTGTTGGGGACTGGGAACCCTTCGCGAGAATGTCCAAAGTTTCAGCGGGATTTCCAAAATGTTGAGAGGAACTCGAAACATGTCAACCTTGGTTTTGAGAATCTCTCCCAGAGTTTGAGAGATTTGGACGTGAAAGGGTACCAGTCTTGTCGGGGATTGGGAACCCTTCGCCAGAATGTCCAAAGTTTCAGCGGGATTTCCAAAATGTTGAGAGGAACTCGAAACATGTGAACCTCAGTTTTGAGAATCTCTCCCGGAGTTTGAGAGATTTGGACGTGAAAGGGTACCAGTCTTGTCGGGGATTGGGAACCCTTCGCCAGAATGTCCAAAGTTTCAGCGGGATTTCCAAAATGTTGAGAGGAACGCGAAACATGTCAACCTTGGTTTTGAGAATCTCTCCCGGAGTTTGAGAGATTTGGACGTGAAAGGGTACCAGTCTTGTCGGGGATTGGGAACCCTTCGCCAGAATGTCCAAAGTTTCAGCGGGATTTCCAAAATGTTGAGAGGAACTCGAAACATGTCAACCTCGGTTTTGAGAATCTCTCCCGGAGTTTGAGAGATTTGGACGTGAAAGTGTACCAGTCTTGTTGGGGACTGGGAACCCTTCGCGAGAATGTCCAAAGTTTCAGCGGGATTTCCAAAATGTTGAGAGGAACTCGAAACATGTCAACCTTGGTTTTGAGAATCTCTCCCAGAGTTTGAGAGATTTGGACGTGAAAGGGTACCAGTCTTGTCGGGGATTGGGAACCCTTCGCCAGAATGTCCAAAGTTTCAGCGGGATTTCCAAAATGTTGAGAGGAACTCGAAACATGTGAACCTCAGTTTTGAGAATCTCTCCCGGAGTTTGAGAGATTTGGACGTGAAAGGGTACCAGTCTTGTCGGGGATTGGGAACCCTTCGCCAGAATGTCCAAAGTTTCAGCGGGATTTCCAAAATGTTGAGAGGAACGCGAAACATGTCAACCTTGGTTTTGAGAATCTCTCCCGGAGTTTGAGAGATTTGGACGTGAAAGGGTACCAGTCTTGTCGGGGATTGGGAACCCTTCGCCAGAATGTCCAAAGTTTCAGCGGGATTTCCAAAATGTTGAGAGGAACTCGAAACATGTCAACCTCGGTTTTGAGAATCTCTCCCGGAGTTTGAGAGATTTGGACGTGAAAGGGTACCAGTCTTGTCGGGGATTGGGAACCCTTCGCCACAATGTCCAGAGTTTCAGCGGGATTTCCAAAATGTTGAGAGGAACTCGAAACATGTCAACCTTGGTTTTGAGAATCTCTCCGGAGTTTGAGAGATTTGGACGTGAAAGGGTACCAGTCTTGTCGGGGATTGGGAACCCTTCGCGAGAATGCCCAAAGTTTCAGCGGCATTTCCAAAATGTTGAGAGGAACTCGAAACATGTCAACCTTGGTTTTGAGAATCTCTCCCGGAGTTTGAGAGATTTGGACGTGAAAGGGTACCAGTCTTGTCGGGGATTGGGAACCCTTCGCCAGAATGTCCAAAGTTTCAGCGGGATTTCCAAAATGTTGAGAGGAATGCGAAACATGTCAACCTTGGTTTTGAGAATCTCTCCCGGAGTTTGAGAGATTTGGACGTGAAAGGGTACCAGTCTTGTCGGGGATTGGGAACCCTTCGCCAGAATGTCCAAAGTTTCAGCGGGATTTCCAAAATGTTGAGAGGAACGCGAAACATGTCAACCTTGGTTTTGAGAATCTCTCCCGGAGTTTGAGAGATTTGGACGTGAAAGGTTACCAGTCTTGTCGGGGATTGGGAACCCTTTGCGAGAATGTCCAAAGTTTCAGCAGGATTTCCAAAATGTTGAGAGGAACTCGAAACATGTCAACCTTGGTTTTCAGAATCTCTCCCGGAGTTTGAGAGATTTGGACGTGAAAGGGTACCAGTCTTGTCGGGGATTGGGAACCCTTCGCGAGAATGTCCAACGTTTCAGCGGGATTTCCAAAATGTTGAGAGGAACTCAAAACATGTCAACCTTGGTTTTGAGAATCTCTCCCGGAGTTTGAGAGATTTGGACGTGAAAGGGTACCAGTCTTGTCGGGGATTGGGAACCCTTCGCGAGAATGTCCGAAGTTTCAGCAGGATTTCCAAAATGTTGAGAGGAACTCGAATCATGTCAACCTTGGTTTTGAGAATCTCTCCCGGAGTTTGAGAGATTTGGACGTGAAAGGGTACCAGTCTTGTCGGGGATTGGGAACCCTTCGCCAGAATGTCCAAAGTTTCAGCGGGATTTCCAAAATGTTGAGAGGAACTCGAAACATGTCAACCTTGGTTTTGAGAATCTCTCCCGGAGTTTGAGAGATTTGGACGTGAAAGGGTACCAGTCTTGTCGGGGATTGGGAACCCTTCGCCAGAACGTCCAAAGTTTCAGCGGGATTTCCAAAATGTTGAGAGGAACTCGAAACATGTCAACCTTGGTTTTGAGAATCTCTCCCGGAGTTTGAGAGATTTGGACGTGAAAGGGTACCAGTCTTGTCGGGGATTGGGAACCCTTCGCCAGAATGTCCAAAGTTTCAGCGGGATTTCCAAAATGTTGAGAGGAACTCGAAACATGTCAACCTCGGTTTTGAGAATCTCTCCCGGAGTTCGAGAGATTTGGACGTGAAAGGGTACCAGTCTTGTCGGGGATTTGGAACCCTTCGCGAGAATGTCCAAAGTTTCAGCGGGATTTCCAAAATGTTGAGAGGAACGCGAAACATGTCAACCTTGGTTTTGAGAATCTCTCCCGGAGTTTGAGAGATTTGGACGTGAAAGGGTACCAGTCTTGTCGGGGATTGGGAACCCTTCGCGAGAATGTCCAAAGTTTCAGCGGGATTTCCAAAATGTTGAGAGGAACGGGAAACATGTCAACCTTGGTTTTGAGAATCTCTCCCGGAGTTTGAGAGATTTGGACGTGAAAGGTTACCAGTCTTGTCGGGGATTGGGAACCCTTTGCGAGAATGTCCAAAGTTTCAGCAGGATTTCCAAAATGTTGAGAGGAACTCGAAACATGTCAACCTTGGTTTTGAGAATCTCTCCCGGAGTTTGAGAGATTTGGACGTGAAAGGGTACCAGTCTTGTCGGGGATTGGGAACCCTTCGCGAGAATGTCCAACGTTTCAGCGGGATTTCCAAAATGTTGAGAGGAACTCGAAACATGTCAACCTTGGTTTTGAGAATCTCTCCCGGAGTTTGAGAGATTTGGACGTGAAAGTGTACCAGTCTTGTCGGGGATTGGGAACCCTTCGCCAGAATGTCCAAAGTTTCAGCGGGATTTCCAAAATGTTGAGAGGAACTCGAAACATGTCAACCTCGGTTTTGAGAATCTCTCCCGGAGTTTGAGAGATTTGGACGTGAAAGGGTACCAGTCTTGTCGGGGATTGGGAACCCTTCGCCAGAATGTCCAAAGTTTCAGCGGGATTTCCAAAATGTTGAGAGGAACTCGAAACATGTCAACCTTGGTTTTGAGAATCTCTCCCGGAGTTTGAGAGATTTGGACGTGAAAGGGTACCAGTCTTGTCGGGGATTGGGAACCCTTCGCCAGAATGTCCAAAGTTTCAGCGGGATTTCCAAAATGTTGAGAGGAACTCGAATCATGTCAACCTTGGTTTTGAGAATCTCTCCCGGAGTTTGAGAGTTTTGGACGTGAAAGGGTACCAGTCTTGTTGGGGATTGGGAACCCTTCGCGAGAATGTCCAAAGTTTCAGCGGGATTTCCAAAATGTTGAGAGGAACTCGAAACATATCAACCTCGGTTTTGAGAATCTCTCCCGGAGTTTGAGAGATTTGGACGTGAAAGGGTACCAGTCTTGTCGGGGATTGGGAACCCTTCGCGAGAATGTCCAAAGTTTCAGCGGGATTTCCAAAATGTTGAGAGGAACTCGAAACATGTCAATCTTGGTTTTGAGAATCTCTCCCGGAGTTTGAGAGATTTGGACGTGAAAGAGTACCAGTCTTGTCGGGGATTGGGAACCCTTCGCCAGAATGTCCAAAGTTTCAGCGGGATTTCCAAAATGTTGAGAGGAACTCGAAACATGTCAACCTCAGTTTTGAGAATCTCTCCCGGAGTTTGAGAGATTTGGACGTGAAAGGGTACCAGTCTTGTCGGGGATTGGGAACCCTTCGCGAGAATGTCCAAAGTTTCAGCGGGATTTCCAAAATGTTGAGAGGAACTCGAAACATGTGAACCTTGGTTTTGAGAATCTCTCCCGGAGTTTGAGAGATTTGGATGTGAAAGGGTACCAGTCTTGTCGAGGATTGGGAACCCTTCGCCAGAATGTCCAAAGTTTCAGCGGGATTTCCAAAATGTTGAGAGGAACGCGAAACATGTCAACCTTGGTTTTGAGAATCTCTCCCGGAGTTTGAGAGATTTGGACGTGAAAGGGTACCAGTCTTGTCGGGGATTGGGAACCCTTCGCGAGAATGTCCAAAGTTTCAGCGGGATTTCCAAAATGTTGAGAGGAACGCGAAACATGTCAACCTTGGTTTTGAGAATCTCTCCCGGAGTTTGAGAGATTTGGACGTGAAAGGTTACAAGTCTTGTCGGGGATTGGGAACCCTTTGCGAGAATGTCCAAAGTTTCAGCAGGATTTCCAAAATGTTGAGAGGAACTCGAAACATGTCAACCTTAGTTTTCAGAATCTGTCCCGGAGTTTGAGAGATTTGGACGTGAAAGGGTACCAGTCTTGTCGGTGATTGGGAACCCTTCGCGAGAATGTCCAAAGTTTCAGCGGGATTTCCAAAATGTTGAGAGGAACTCGAAACATGTCAACCTCGGTTTTGAGAATCTCTCCCGGAGTTTGAGAGATTTGGACGTGAAAGTGTACCAGTCTTGTTGGGGACTGGGAACCCTTCGCGAGAATGTCCAAAGTTTCAGCGGGATTTCCAAAATGTTGAGAGGAACTCGAAACATGTCAACCTTGGTTTTGAGAATCTCTCCCAGAGTTTGAGAGATTTGGACGTGAAAGGGTACCAGTCTTGTCGGGGATTGGGAACCCTTCGCCAGAATGTCCAAAGTTTCAGCGGGATTTCCAAAATGTTGAGAGGAACTCGAAACATGTGAACCTCAGTTCTGAGAATCTCTCCCGGAGTTTGAGAGATTTGGACGTGAAAGGGTACCAGTCTTGTCGGGGATTGGGAACCCTTCGCGAGAATGTCCAAAGTTTCAGCGGGATTTCCAAAATGTTGAGAGGAACTCGAAACATGTCAACCTTGGTTTTGAGAATCTCTCCCGGAGTTTGAGAGATTTGGACGTGAAAGGGTACCAGTCTTGTCGGGGATTGGGAACCCTTCGCCAGAATGTCCAAAGTTTCAGCGGGATTTCCAAAATGTTGAGAGGAACGCGAAACATGTCAACCTTGGTTTTGAGAATCTCTCCCGGAGTTTGAGAGATTTGGACGTGAAAGGGTACCAGTCTTGTCGGGGATTGGGAACCCTTCGCGAGAATGTCCAAAGTTTCAGCGGGATTTCCAAAATGTTGAGAGGAACGGGAAACATGTCAACCTTGGTTTTGAGAATCTCTCCCGGAGTTTGAGAGATTTGGACGTGAAAGGTTACCAGTCTTGTCGGGGATTGGGAACCCTTTGCGAGAATGTCCAAAGTTTCAGCAGGATTTCCAAAATGTTGAGAGGAACTCGAAACATGTCAACCTTGGTTTTGAGAATCTCTCCCGGAGTTTGAGAGATTTGGACGTGAAAGGGTACCAGTCTTGTCGGGGATTGGGAACCCTTCGCGAGAATGTCCAACGTTTCAGCGGGATTTCCAAAATGTTGAGAGGAACTCGAAACATGTCAACCTTGGTTTTGAGAATCTCTCCCGGAGTTTGAGAGATTTGGACGTGAAAGTGTACCAGTCTTGTCGGGGATTGGGAACCCTTCGCCAGAATGTCCAAAGTTTCAGCGGGATTTCCAAAATGTTGAGAGGAACTCGAAACATGTCAACCTCGGTTTTGAGAATCTCTCCCGGAGTTTGAGAGATTTGGACGTGAAAGGGTACCAGTCTTGTCGGGGATTGGGAACCCTTCGCCAGAATGTCCAAAGTTTCAGCGGGATTTCCAAAATGTTGAGAGGAACTCGAAACATGTCAACCTTGGTTTTGAGAATCTCTCCCGGAGTTTGAGAGATTTGGACGTGAAAGGGTACCAGTCTTGTCGGGGATTGGGAACCCTTCGCCAGAATGTCCAAAGTTTCAGCGGGATTTCCAAAATGTTGAGAGGAACTCGAATCATGTCAACCTTGGTTTTGAGAATCTCTCCCGGAGTTTGAGAGTTTTGGACGTGAAAGGGTACCAGTCTTGTCGGGGATTGGGAACCCTTCGCGAGAATGTCCAAAGTTTCAGCGGGATTTCCAAAATGTTGAGAGGAACTCGAAACATGTCAACCTCGGTTTTGAGAATCTCTCCCGGAGTTTGAGAGATTTGGACGTGAAAGGGTACCAGTCTTGTCGGGGATTGGGAACCCTTCGCGAGAATGTCCAAAGTTTCAGCGGGATTTCCAAAATGTTGAGAGGAACTCGAAACATGTCAATCTTGGTTTTGAGAATCTCTCCCGGAGTTTGAGAGATTTGGACGTGAAAGAGTACCAGTCTTGTCGGGGATTGGGAACCCTTCGCCAGAATGTCCAAAGTTTCAGCGGGATTTCCAAAATGTTGAGAGGAACTCGAAACATGTCAACCTCAGTTTTGAGAATCTCTCCCGGAGTTTGAGAGATTTGGACGTGAAAGGGTACCAGTCTTGTCGGGGATTGGGAACCCTTCGCGAGAATGTCCAAAGTTTCAGCGGGATTTCCAAAATGTTGAGAGGAACTCGAAACATGTGAACCTTGGTTTTGAGAATCTCTCCCGGAGTTTGAGAGATTTGGATGTGAAAGGGTACCAGTCTTGTCGAGGATTGGGAACCCTTCGCCAGAATGTCCAAAGTTTCAGCGGGATTTCCAAAATGTTGAGAGGAACGCGAAACATGTCAACCTTGGTTTTGAGAATCTCTCCCGGAGTTTGAGAGATTTGGACGTGAAAGGGTACCAGTCTTGTCGGGGATTGGGAACCCTTCGCGAGAATGTCCAAAGTTTCAGCGGGATTTCCAAAATGTTGAGAGGAACGCGAAACATGTCAACCTTGGTTTTGAGAATCTCTCCCGGAGTTTGAGAGATTTGGACGTGAAAGGTTACAAGTCTTGTCGGGGATTGGGAACCCTTTGCGAGAATGTCCAAAGTTTCAGCAGGATTTCCAAAATGTTGAGAGGAACTCGAAACATGTCAACCTTAGTTTTCAGAATCTGTCCCGGAGTTTGAGAGATTTGGACGTGAAAGGGTACCAGTCTTGTCGGTGATTGGGAACCCTTCGCGAGAATGTCCAAAGTTTCAGCGGGATTTCCAAAATGTTGAGAGGAACTCGAAACATGTCAACCTCGGTTTTGAGAATCTCTCCCGGAGTTTGAGAGATTTGGACGTGAAAGTGTACCAGTCTTGTTGGGGACTGGGAACCCTTCGCGAGAATGTCCAAAGTTTCAGCGGGATTTCCAAAATGTTGAGAGGAACTCGAAACATGTCAACCTTGGTTTTGAGAATCTCTCCCAGAGTTTGAGAGATTTGGACGTGAAAGGGTACCAGTCTTGTCGGGGATTGGGAACCCTTCGCCAGAATGTCCAAAGTTTCAGCGGGATTTCCAAAATGTTGAGAGGAACTCGAAACATGTGAACCTCAGTTTTGAGAATCTCTCCCGGAGTTTGAGAGATTTGGACGTGAAAGGGTACCAGTCTTGTCGGGGATTGGGAACCCTTCGCGAGAATGTCCAAAGTTTCAGCGGGATTTCCAAAATGTTGAGAGGAACTCGAAACATGTCAACCTTGGTTTTGAGAATCTCTCCCGGAGTTTGAGAGATTTGGACGTGAAAGGGTACCAGTCTTGTCGGGGATTGGGAACCCTTCGCCAGAATGTCCAAAGTTTCAGCGGGATTTCCAAAATGTTGAGAGGAACGCGAAACATGTCAACCTTGGTTTTGAGAATCTCTCCCGGAGTTTGAGAGATTTGGACGTGAAACGGTACCAGTCTTGTCGGGGATTGGGAACCGTTCGCCAGAATGTCCAAAGTTTCAGCGGGATTTCCAAAATGTTGAGAGGAACTCGAAACATGTCAACCTCGGTTTTGAGAATCTCTCCCGGAGTTTGAGAGATTTGGACGTGAAAGGGTACCAGTCTTGTCGGGGATTGGGAACCCTTCGCGAGAATGTCCAAAGTTTCAGCAGGATTTCCAAAATGTTGAGAGGAACTCGAAACATGTCAACCTTGGTTTTGAGAATCTCTCCCGGAGTTTGAGAGATTTGGACGTGAAAGGGTACCAGTCTTGTCGGGGATTGGGAACCCTTCGCGAGAATGTCCAAAGTTTCAGCAGGATTTCCAAAATGTTGAGAGGAACTCGAAACACGTCAACCTCGGTTTTGAGAATCTCTCCCGGAGTTTGAGAGATTTGGATGTGAAAGGGTACCAGTCTTGTCGGGGATTGGGAACCCTTCGCGAGAATGTCCAAAGTTTCAGCGGGATTTCCAAAATGTTGAGAGGAACTCGAAACATGTCAACCTTGGCTTTGAGAATCTCTCCCGGAGTTTGAGAGATTTGGACGTGAAAGGGTACCAGTCTTGTCGGGGATTGGGAACCCTTCGCGAGAATGTCCAAAGTTTCAGCAGGATTTCCAAAATGTTGAGAGGAACTCGAAACACGTCAACCTCGGTTTTGAGAATCTCTCCCGGAGTTTGAGAGATTTGGATGTGAAAGGGTACCAGTCTTGTCGGGGATTGGGAACCCTTCGCGAGAATGTCCAAAGTTTCAGCGGGATTTCCAAAATGTTGAGAGGAACTCGAAACATGTCAACCTTGGCTTTGAGAATCTCTCCCGGAGTTTGAGAGATTTGGACGTGAAAGGGTACCAGTCTTGTCGGGGATTGGGAACCCTTCGCCAGAATGTCCAAAGTTTCAGCAGGATTTCCAAAATGTTGAGAGGAACTCGAAACATGTCAACCTTGGTTTTGAGAATCTCTCCCGGAGTTTGAGAGATTTGGACATGAAAGGGTACCAGTCTTGTCGGGGATTGGGAACCCTTCGCGAGAATGTCCAAAGTTTCAGCGGGATTTCCAAAATGTTGAGAGGAACTCGAAACATGTCAACTTTGGTTTTGAGAATCTCTCCCGGAGTTTGAGAGATTTGGACGTGAAAGGGTACCAGTCTTGTCAGGGATTGGGAACCCTTCGCGAGAATGTCCAAAGTTTCAGCGGGATTTCCAAAATGTTGAGAGGAACTCGAAACATGTCAACCTTGGTTTTGAGAATCTCTCCCGGAGTTCGAGAGATTTGGACGTGAAAGGGTACCAGTCTTGTCGGGGATTGGGAACCCTTCGCGAGAATGTCCAAAGTTTCAGCGGGATTTCCAAAATGTTGAAAGGAACTCGAAACATGTCAAACTTGGTTTTGAGAATCTCTCCCGGAGTTTGAGAGATTTGGACGTGAAAGGGTACCAGTCTTGTCGGGGATTGGGAACCCTTCGCGAGAATGTCCAAAGTTTCAGCAGGATTTCCAAAATGTTGAGAGGAACTCGAAACATGTCAACCTTGGTTTTGAGAATCTCTCCCGGAGTTTGAGAGATTTGGACGTGAAAGGGTACCAGTCTTGTCGGGGATTGGGAACCCTTCGCGAGAATGTCCAAAGTTTCAGCAGGATTTCCAAAATGTTGAGAGGAACTCGAAACACGTCAACCTCGGTTTTGAGAATCTCTCCCGGAGTTTGAGAGATTTGGATGTGAAAGGGTACCAGTCTTGTCGGGGATTGGGAACCCTTCGCGAGAATGTCCAAAGTTTCAGCGGGATTTCCAAAATGTTGAGAGGAACTCGAAACATGTCAACCTTGGCTTTGAGAATCTCTCCCGGAGTTTGAGAGATTTGGACGTGAAAGGGTACCAGTCTTGTCGGGGATTGGGAACCCTTCGCCAGAATGTCCAAAGTTTCAGCAGGATTTCCAAAATGTTGAGAGGAACTCGAAACATGTCAACCTTGGTTTTGAGAATCTCTCCCGGAGTTTGAGAGATTTGGACATGAAAGGGTACCAGTCTTGTCGGGGATTGGGAACCCTTCGCGAGAATGTCCAAAGTTTCAGCGGGATTTCCAAAATGTTGAGAGGAACTCGAAACATGTCAACCTTGGTTTTGAGAATCTCTCCCGGAGTTTGAGAGATTTGGACGTGAAAGGGTACCAGTCTTGTCAGGGATTGGGAACCCTTCGCGAGAATGTCCAAAGTTTCAGCGGGATTTCCAAAATGTTGAGAGGAACTCGAAACATGTCAACCTTGGTTTTGAGAATCTCTCCCGGAGTTCGAGAGATTTGGACGTGAAAGGGTACCAGTCTTGTCGGGGATTGGGAACCCTTCGCGAGAATGTCCAAAGTTTCAGCGGGATTTCCAAAATGTTGAAAGGAACTCGAAACATGTCAACCTTGGTTTTGAGAATCTCTCCCGGAGTTTGAGAGATTTGGACGTGAAAGGGTACCAGTCTTGTCGGGGATTGGGAACCCTTCGCCAGAATGTCCAAAGTTTCAGCGGGATTTCCAAAATGTTGAGAGGAACTCGAAACATGTCAACCTTGGTTTTGAGAATCTCTCCCGGAGTTTGAGAGATTTGGACGTGAAAGGGTACCAGTCTTGTCGGGGATTGGGAACCCTTCGCCAGAATGTCCAAAGTTTCAGCGGGATTTCCAAAATGTTGAGAGGAACTCGAAACATGTCAACCTTGGTTTTGAGAATCTCTCCCGGAGTTTGAGAGATTTGGACGTGAAAGGGTACCAGTCTTGTCGGGGATTGGGAACCCTTCGCCAGAATGTCCAAAGTTTCAGCGGGATTTCCAAAATGTTGAGAGGAACTCGAAACTTGTCAACCTTGGTTTTGAGAATCTCTCCCGGAGTTTGAGAGATTTGGACGTGAAAGGGTACCAGTCTTGTCGGGGATTGGGAACCCTTCGCCACAATGTCCAAAGTTTCAGCGGGATTTCCAAAATGTTGAGAGGAACTCGAAACATGTCAACCTCGGTTTTCAGAATCTCTCCCGGAGTTTGAGAGATTTGGACGTGAAAGGGTACCAGTCTTTCGGGGATTGGGAACCCTTCGCGAGAATGTCCAAAGTTTCAGCGGGATTTCCAAAATGTTGAAAGGAACTGGAAACATGTGAACCTTGGTTTTGAGAATCTCTCCCGGAGTTTGAGAGATTTGGACGTGAAAGGGTACCAGTCTTGTCGGGGATTGGGAACCCTTCGCCAGAATGTCCAAAGTTTCAGCGGGATTTCCAAAATGTTGAGAGGAACTCGAATCATGTCAACCTTGGTTTTGAGAATCTCTCCCGGAGTTTGAGAGATTTGGACGTGCAAGGGTACCAGTCTTGTCAGGGATTGGGAACCCTTCGCGAGAATGTCCAAAGTTTCAGCGGGATTTCCAAAATGTTGAGAGGAACTCGAAACATGTCAACCTTGGTTTTGAGAATCTCTCCCGGAGTTTGAGAGATTTGGACGTGAAAGGGTACCAGTCTTGTCGGGGATTGGGAACCGTTCGCCAGAATGTCCAAAGTTTCAGCGGGATTTCCAAAATGTTGAGAAGAACTCGAAACATGTCAACCTTGGTTTTGAGAATCTCTCCCAGAGTTTGAGAGATTTGGACGTGAAAGGGTACCAGTCTTGTCGGGGATTGGGAACCCTTCGCGAGAATGTCCAAAGTTTCAGCGGGATTTCCAAAATGTTGAGAGGAACTCGAAACATGTCAACCTTGGTTTTGAGAATCTCTCCCGGAGTTTGAGAGATTTGGACGTGAAAGGGTACCAGTCTTGTCGGGGATTGGGAACCCTTCGCGAGAATGTCCAAAGTTTCAGCGGGATTTCCAAAATGTTGAGAGGAACTCGAAACATGTCAACCTCGGTTTTGAGAATCTCTCCCGGAGTTTGAGAGATTTGGACGTGAAAGGGTACCAGTCTTGTCGGGGATTGGGAACCCTTCGCCAGAATGTCCAAAGTTTCAGCGGGATTTCCAAAATGTTGAGAGGAACTCGAAACATGTGAACCTTGGTTTTGAGAATCTCTCCGGAGTTTGAGAGATTTGGACGTGAAAGGGTACCAGTCTTGTCGGGGATTGGGAACCCTTCGCCAGAATGTCCAAAGTTTCAGCGGGATTTCCAAAATGTTGAGAGGAACTCGAAACATGTCAACCTTGGTTTTGAGAATCTCTCCCGGAGTTTGAGAGATTTGGACCTGAAAGGGTACCAGTCTTGTCGGGGATTGGGAACCCTTCGCCAGAATGTCCAAAGTTTCAGCAGGATTTCCAAAATGTTGAGAGGAACTCGAAACATGTCAACCTTGGTTTTGAGAATCTCTCCCGGAGTTTGAGAGATTTGGACGTGAAAGGGTACCAGTCTTGTCGGGGATTGGGAACCCTTCGCGAGAATGTCCAAAGTTTCAGCGGGATTTCCAAAATGTTGAGAGGAACTCGAAACATGTCAACCTTGGTTTTGAGAATCTCTCCCGGAGTTTGAGAGATTTGGACGTGAAAGGGTACCAGTCTTGTCGGGGATTGGGAACCCTTGGCGAGAATGTCCAAAGTTTCAGCGGGATTTCCAAAATGTTGAGAGGAACTCGAAACATGTCAACCTTGGTTTTCAGAATCTCTCCCGGAGTTTGAGAGATTTGGACGTGAAAGGGTACCAGTCTTGTCGGGGATTGGGAACCCTTCGCCAGAATGTCCAAAGTTTCAGCAGGATTTCCAAAATGTTGAGAGGAACTCGAAACATGTGAACCTTGGTTTTGAGAATCTCTCCGGAGTTTGAGAGATTTGGACGTGAAAGGGTACCAGTCTTGTCGGGGATTGGGAACCCTTCGCCAGAATGTCCAAAGTTTCAGCGGGATTTCCAAAATGTTGAGAGGAACTCGAAACATGTCAACCTTGGTTTTGAGAATCTCTCCCGGAGTTTGAGAGATTTGGACGTGAAAGGGTACCAGTCTTGTCGGGGATTGGGAACCCTTCGCGAGAATGTCCAAAGTTTCAGCGGGATTTCCAAAATGTTGAGAGGAACTCGAAACATGTCAACCTTGGTTTTGAGAATCTCTCCCAAAGTTTGAGAGATTTGGACGTGAAAGGGTACCAGTCTTGTCGGGGATTGGGAACCCTTCGCGAGAATGTCCAAAGTTTCAGCAGGATTTCCAAAATGTTGAGAGGAACTCGAATCATGTCAACCTTGGTTTTGAGAATCTCTCCCGGAGTTTGAGAGATTTGGACGTGAAAGGGTACCAGTCTTGTCGGGGATTGGGAACCCTTCGCCAGAATGTCCAAAGTTTCAGCGGGATTTCCAAAATGTTGAGAGGAACTCGAAACATGTCAACCTTGGTTTTGAGAATCTCTCCCGGAGTTTGAGAGATTTGGACGTGAAAGGGTACCAGTCTTGTCGGGGATTGGGAACCCTTCGCGAGAATGTCCAAAGTTTCAGCGGGATTTCCAAAATGTTGAGAGGAACTCGAAACATGTCAACCTCGGTTTTGAGAATCTCTCCCGGAGTTTGAGAGATTTGGACGTGAAAGGGTACCAGTCTTGTCGGGGATTGGGAACCCTTCGCGAGAATGTCCAAAGTTTCAGCGGGATTTCCAAAATGTTGAGAGGAACTCGAAACATGTCAACCTTGGTTTTGAGAATCTCTCCCGGAGTTTGAGAGATTTGGACGTGAAAGGGTACCAGTCTTGTCGGGGATTG
Organism: Streptopelia decaocto; assembly: GCF_964273445.1. NCBI lineage: Eukaryota > Metazoa > Chordata > Aves > Columbiformes > Columbidae > Streptopelia > Streptopelia decaocto. Next base: position 218,572 of record NW_028117226.1, on the reverse strand, counting down.
GGAACCCTTCGCGAGAATGTCCAAAGTTTCAGCAGGATTTCCAAAATGTTGAGAGGAACTCGAAACATGTCAACCTTGGTTTTGAGAATCTCTCCCGGAGTTTGAGAGATTTGGACGTGAAAGGGTACCAGTCTTGTCGGGGATTGGGAACCCTTCGCCAGAATGTCCAAAGTTTCAGCGGGATTTCCAAAATGTTGAGAGGAACTCGAAACATGTCAACCTTGGTTTTGAGAATCTCTCCCGGAGTTGGAGAGATTTGGACATGAAAGGGTACCAGTCTTGTCGGGGATTGGGAACCCTTCGCGAGAATGTCCAAAGTTTCAGCGGGATTTCCAAAATGTTGAGAGGAACTCGAAACATGTCAACCTTGGTTTTGAGAATCTCTCCCGGAGTTTGAGAGATTTGGACGTGAAAGGGTACCAGTCTTGTCGGGGATTGGGAACCCTTCGCGAGAATGTCCAAAGTTTCAGCGGGATTTCCAAAATGTTGAGAGGAACTCGAAACATGTCAACCTTGGTTTTGAGAATCTCTCCCGGAGTTTGAGAGATTTGGACGTGAAAGGGTACCAGTCTTGTCGGGGATTGGGAACCCTTCACCAGAATGTCCAAAGTTTCAGCGGGATTTCCAAAATGTTGAGAGGAACTCGAAACATGTCAACCTTGGTTTTGAGAATCTCTCCCAAAGTTTGAGAGATTTGGACGTGAAAGGGTACCAGTCTTGTCGGGGATTGGGAACCCTTCGCCAGAATGTCCAAAGTTTCAGCGGGATTTCCAAAATGTTGAGAGGAACTCGAAACATGTGAACCTCAGTTTTGAGAATCTCTCCCGGAGTTTGAGAGATTTGGACGTGAAAGGGTACCAGTCTTGTCGGGGATTGGGAACCCTTCGCGAGAATGTCCAAAGTTTCAGCGGGATTCCCAAAATGTTGAAAGGAACTCGAAACATGTCAACCTTGGTTTTGAGAATCTCTCCCGGAGTTTGAGAGATTTGGACGTGAAAGGGTACCAGTCTTGTCGGGGATTGGGAACCCTTCGCGAGAATGTCCAGTGTTTCAGCAGGATTTCCAAAATGTTGAGAGGAACTCGAATCATGTCAACCTTGGTTTTGAGAATCTCTCCCGGAGTTTGAGAGATTTGGACGTGAAAGGGTACCAGTCTTGTCGGGGATTGGGAACCCTTCGCCAGAATGTCCAAAGTTTCAGCGGGATTTCCAAAATGTTGAGAGGAACTCGAAACATGTCAACCTTGGTTTTGAGAATCTCTCCCGGAGTTTGAGAGATTTGGACGTGAAAGGGTACCAGTCTTGTCGGGGATTGGGAACCCTTCGCCAGAATGTCCAAAGTTTCAGCAGGATTTCCAAAATGTTGAGAGGAACTCGAAACATGTCAACCTTGGTTTTGAGAATCTCTCCCGGAGTTTGAGAGATTTGGACGTGAAAGGGTACCAGTCTTGTCGGGGATTGGGAACCCTTCGCGAGAATGTCCAAAGTTTCAGCGGGATTTCCAAAATGTTGAGAGGAACTCGAAACATGTCAACCTGGGTTTTGAGAATCTCTCCCGGAGTTGGAGAGATTTGGACATGAAAGGGTACCAGTCTTGCCGGGGATTGGGAACCCTTCGCGAGAATGTCCAAAGTTTCAGCGGGATTTCCAAAATGTTGAGAGGAACTCGAAACATGTCAACCTCGGTTTTGAGAATCTCTCCCGGAGTTTGAGAGATTTGGACGTGAAAGGGTACCAGTCTTGTCGGGGATTGGGAACCCTTCGCGAGAATGTCCAAAGTTTCAGCGGGATTTCCAAAATGTTGAGAGGAACTCGAAACATGTCAACCTTGGTTTTGAGAATCTCTCCCGGAGTTTGAGAGATTTGGACGTGAAAGGGTACCAGTCTTGTCGGGGATTGGGAACCCTTCGCGAGAATGTCCAAAGTTTCAGCGGGATTTCCAAAATGTTGAGAGGAACTCGAAACATGTCAACCTTGGTTTTGAGAATCTCTCCCAAAGTTTGAGAGATTTGGACGTGAAAGGGTACCAGTCTTGGCGGGGATTGGGAACCCTTCGCGAGAATGTCCAAAGTTTCAGCAGGATTTCCAAAATGTTGAGAGGAACTCGAATCATGTCAACCTTGGTTTTGAGAATCTCTCCCGGAGTTTGAGAGATTTGGACGTGAAAGGGTACCAGTCTTGTCGGGGATTGGGAACCCTTCGCCAGAATGTCCAAAGTTTCAGCGGGATTTCCAAAATGTTGAGAGGAACTCGAAACATGTCAACCTTGGTTTTGAGAATCTCTCCCGGAGTTTGAGAGATTTGGACGTGAAAGGGTACCAGTCTTGTCGGGGATTGGGAACCCTTCGCGAGAATGTCCAAAGTTTCAGCGGGATTTCCAAAATGTTGAGAGGAACTCGAAACATGTCAACCTTGGTTTTGAGAATCTCTCCCAGAGTTTGAGAGATTTGGACGTGAAAGGGTACCAGTCTTGTCGGGGATTGGGAACCCTTCGCCAGAATGTCCAAAGTTTCAGCGGGATTTCCAAAATGTTGAGAGGAACTCGAAACATGTCAACCTTGGTTTTGAGAATCTCTCCCGGAGTTGGAGAGATTTGGACATGAAAGGGTACCAGTCTTGTCGGGGATTGGGAACCCTTCGCGAGAATGTCCAAAGTTTCAGCGGGATTTCCAAAATGTTGAGAGGAACTCGAAACATGTCAACCTCGGTTTTGAGAATCTCTCCCGGAGTTTGAGAGATTTGGACGTGAAAGGGTACCAGTCTTGTCGGGGATTGGGAACCCTTCGCGAGAATGTCCAAAGTTTCAGCGGGATTTCCAAAATGTTGAGAGGAACTCGAAACATGTCAACCTTGGTTTTGAGAATCTCTCCCGGAGTTTGAGAGATTTGGACGTGAAAGGGTACCAGTCTTGTCGGGGATTGGGAACCCTTCGCCAGAATGTCCAAAGTTTCAGCGGGATTTCCAAAATGTTGAGAGGAACTCGAAACATGTCAACCTTGGTTTTGAGAATCTCTCCCAAAGTTTGAGAGATTTGGACGTGAAAGGGTACCAGTCTTGTCGGGGATTGGGAACCCTTCGCCAGAATGTCCAAAGTTTCAGCGGGATTTCCAAAATGTTGAGAGGAACTCGAAACTTGTCAACCTTGGTTTTGAGAATCTCTCCCGGAGTTTGAGAGATTTGGACGTGAAAGGGTACCAGTCTTGTCGGGGATTGGGAACCCTTCGCGAGAATGTTTAAAGTTTCAGCGGGATTTCCAAAATGTTGAAAGGAACTCGAAACATGTCAACCTTGGTTTTGAGAATCTCTCCCGGAGTTTGAGAGATTTGGACGTGAAAGGGTACCAGTCTTGTCGGGGATTGGGAACCCTTCGCGAGAATGTCCAGTGTTTCAGCAGGATTTCCAAAATGTTGAGAGGAACTCGAATCATGTCAACCTTGGTTTTGAGAATCTCTCCCGGAGTTTGAGAGATTTGGACGTGAAAGGGTACCAGTCTTGTCGGGGATTGGGAACCCTTCGCGAGAATGTCCAAAGTTTCAGCGGGATTTCCAAAATGTTGAGAGGAACTCGAAACATGTCAACCTTGGTTTTGAGAATCTCTCCCGGAGTTTGAGAGATTTGGACGTGAAAGGGTACCAGTCTTGTCGGGGATTGGGAACCCTTCGCCAGAATGTCCAAAGTTTCAGCGGGATTTCCAAAATGTTGAGAGGAACTCGAAACATGTCAACCTTGGTTTTGAGAATCTCTCCCGGAGTTTGAGAGATTTGGACGTGAAAGGGTACCAGTCTTGTCGGGGATTGGGAACCCTTCGCGAGAATGTCCAAAGTTTCAGCGGGATTTCCAAAATGTTGAAAGGAACTCGAAACATGTGAACCTTGGTTTTGAGAATCTCTCCCGGAGTTTGAGAGATTTGGACGTGAAAGGGTACCAGTCTTGTCGGGGATTGGGAACCCTTCGCGAGAATGTCCAAAGTTTCAGCGGGATTTCCAAAATGTTGAGAGGAACTCGAAACATGTCAACCTTGGTTTTGAGAATCTCTCCCGGAGTTTGAGAGATTTGGACGTGAAAGGGTACCAGTCTTGTCGGGGATTGGGAACCCTTCGCCAGAATGTCCAAAGTTTCAGCGGGATTTCCAAAATGTTGAGAGGAACTCGAAACATGTCAACCTTGGTTTTGAGAATCTCTCCCGGAGTTTGAGAGATTTGGACGTGAAAGGGTACCAGTCTTGTCGGGGATTGGGAACCCTTCGCGAGAATGTCCAAAGTTTCAGCGGGATTTCCAAAATGTTGAGAGGAACTCGAAACATGTGAACCTTGGTTTTGAGAATCTCTCCGGAGTTTGAGAGATTTGGACGTGAAAGGGTACCAGTCTTGTCGGGGATTGGGAACCCTTCGCGAGAATGTCCAAAGTTTCAGCGGGATTTCCAAAATGTTGAGAGGAACTCGAAACATGTCAACCTTGGTTTTGAGAATCTCTCCCAAAGTTTGAGAGATTTGGACGTGAAAGGGTACCAGTCTTGGCGGGGATTGGGAACCCTTCGCGAGAATGTCCAAAGTTTCAGCAGGATTTCCAAAATGTTGAGAGGAACTCGAATCATGTCAACCTTGGTTTTGAGAATGTCTCCCGGAGTTTGAGAGATTTGGACGTGAAAGGGTACCAGTCTTGTCGGGGATTGGGAACCCTTCGCGAGAATGTCCAAAGTTTCAGCGGGATTTCCAAAATGTTGAGAGGAACTCGAAACATGTGAACCTTGGTTTTGAGAATCTCTCCGGAGTTTGAGAGATTTGGACGTGAAAGGGTACCAGTCTTGTCGGGGATTGGGAACCCTTCGCGAGAATGTCCAAAGTTTCAGCGGGATTTCCAAAATGTTGAGAGGAACTCGAAACATGTCAACCTTGGTTTTGAGAATCTCTCCCAAAGTTTGAGAGATTTGGACGTGAAAGGGTACCAGTCTTGGCGGGGATTGGGAACCCTTCGCGAGAATGTCCAAAGTTTCAGCAGGATTTCCAAAATGTTGAGAGGAACTCGAATCATGTCAACCTTGGTTTTGAGAATCTCTCCCGGAGTTTGAGAGATTTGGACGTGAAAGGGTACCAGTCTTGTCGGGGATTGGGAACCCTTCGCCAGAATGTCCAAAGTTTCAGCGGGATTTCCAAAATGTTGAGTGGAACTCGAAACATGTCAACCTTGGTTTTGAGAATCTCTCCCGGAGTTGGAGAGATTTGGACATGAAAGGGTACCAGTCTTGTCGGGGATTGGGAACCCTTCGCGAGAATGTCCAAAGTTTCAGCGGGATTTCCAAAATGTTGAGAGGAACTCGAAACATGTCAACCTCGGTTTTGAGAATCTCTCCCGGAGTTTGAGAGATTTGGACGTGAAAGGGTACCAGTCTTGTCGGGGATTGGGAACCCTTCGCGAGAATGTCCAAAGTTTCAGCGGGATTTCCAAAATGTTGAGAGGAACTCGAAACATGTCAACCTTGGTTTTGAGAATCTCTCCCGGAGTTTGAGAGATTTGGACGTGAAAGGGTACCAGTCTTGTCGGGGATTGGGAACCCTTCGCCAGAATGTCCAAAGTTTCAGCGGGATTTCCAAAATGTTGAGAGGAACTCGAAACATGTCAACCTTGGTTTTGAGAATCTCTCCCAAAGTTTGAGAGATTTGGACGTGAAAGGGTACCAGTCTTGTCGGGGATTGGGAACCCTTCGCCAGAATGTCCAAAGTTTCAGCGGGATTTCCAAAATGTTGAGAGGAACTCGAAACTTGTCAACCTTGGTTTTGAGAATCTCTCCCGGAGTTTGAGAGATTTGGACGTGAAAGGGTACCAGTCTTGTCGGGGATTGGGAACCCTTCGCGAGAATGTCCAAAGTTTCAGCGGGATTTCCAAAATGTTGAAAGGAACTCGAAACATGTCAACCTTGGTTTTGAGAATCTCTCCCGGAGTTTGAGAGATTTGGACGTGAAAGGGTACCAGTCTTGTCGGGGATTGGGAACCCTTCGCGAGAATGTCCAGTGTTTCAGCAGGATTTCCAAAATGTTGAGAGGAACTCGAATCATGTCAACCTTGGTTTTGAGAATCTCTCCCGGAGTTTGAGAGATTTGGACGTGAAAGGGTACCAGTCTTGTCGGGGATTGGGAACCCTTCGCGAGAATGTCCAAAGTTTCAGCGGGATTTCCAAAATGTTGAGAGGAACTCGAAACATGTCAACCTTGGTTTTGAGAATCTCTCCCGGAGTTTGAGAGATTTGGACGTGAAAGGGTACCAGTCTTGTCGGGGATTGGGAACCCTTCGCCAGAATGTCCAAAGTTTCAGCGGGATTTCCAAAATGTTGAGAGGAACTCGAAACATGTCAACCTTGGTTTTGAGAATCTCTCCCGGAGTTTGAGAGATTTGGACGTGAAAGGGTACCAGTCTTGTCGGGGATTGGGAACCCTTCGCGAGAATGTCCAAAGTTTCAGCGGGATTTCCAAAATGTTGAAAGGAACTCGAAACATGTGAACCTTGGTTTTGAGAACCTCTCCCGGAGTTTGAGAGATTTGGACGTGAAAGGGTACCAGTCTTGTCGGGGATTGGGAACCCTTCGCGAGAATGTCCAAAGTTTCAGCGGGATTTCCAAAATGTTGAGAGGAACTCGAAACATGTCAACCTTGGTTTTGAGAATCTCTCCCGGAGTTTGAGAGATTTGGACGTGAAAGGGTACCAGTCTTGGCGGGGATTGGGAACCCTTCGCCAGAATGTCCAAAGTTTCAGCGGGATTTCCAAAATGTTGAGAGGAACTCGAAACATGTCAACCTTGGTTTTGAGAATGTCTCCCGGAGTTTGAGAGATTTGGACGTGAAAGGGTACCAGTCTTGTCGGGGATTGGGAACCCTTCGCGAGAATGTCCAAAGTTTCAGCGGGATTTCCAAAATGTTGAGAGGAACTCGAAACATGTGAACCTTGGTTTTGAGAATCTCTCCGGAGTTTGAGAGATTTGGACGTGAAAGGGTACCAGTCTTGTCGGGGATTGGGAACCCTTCGCGAGAATGTCCAAAGTTTCAGCGGGATTTCCAAAATGTTGAGAGGAACTCGAAACATGTCAACCTTGGTTTTGAGAATCTCTCCCGGAGTTTGAGAGATTTGGACGTGAAAGGGTACCAGTCTTGTTGGGGATTGGGAACCCTTCGCGAGAATGTCCAAAGTTTCAGCGGGATTTCCAAAATGTTGAGAGGAACTCGAAACATGTCAGCCTTGGTTTTGAGAATCTCTCCCGGAGTTTGAGAGATTTGGACGTGAAAGGGTACCAGTCTTGTCGGGGATTGGGAACCCTTCGCCAGAATGTCCAAAGTTTCAGGGGGATTTCCAAAATGTTGAGAGGAACTCGAAACATGTCAACCTTGGTTTTGAGAATCTCTCCCGGAGTTTGAGAGATTTGGACGTGAAAGGGTACCAGTCTTGTCGGGGATTGGGAACCCTTCGCGAGAATGTCCAAAGTTTCAGCGGGATTTCCAAAATGTTGAGAAGAACTCGAAACATGTCAACCTCGGTTTTCAGAATCTCTCCCGGAGTTTGAGAGATTTGGACGTGAAAGGGTACCAGTCTTGTCGGGGATTGGGAACCCTTCGCGAGAATGTCCAAAGTTTCAGCGGGATTTCCAAAATGTTGAGAGGAACTCGAAACATGTCAACCTTGGTTTTGAGAATCTCTCCCGGAGTTTGAGAGATTTGGACGTGAAAGGGTACCAGTCTTGTCGGGGATTGGGAACCCTTCGCGAGAATGTCCAAAGTTTCAGCGGGATTTCCAAAATGTTGAGAGGAACTCGAAACATGTCAACCTCGGTTTTGAGAATCTCTCCCGGAGTTTGAGAGATTTGGACGTGAAAGGGTACCAGTCTTGTCGGGGATTGGGAACCCTTCGCGAGAATGTCCAAAGTTTCAGCGGGATTTCCAAAATGTTGAGAGGAACTCGAAACATGTCAACCTCGGTTTTGAGAATCTCTCCCGGAGTTTGAGAGATTTGGACGTGAAAAGGTACCAGTCTTGTTGGGGATTGGGAACCCTTCGCGAGAATGTCCAAAGTTTCAGCGGGATTTCCAAAATGTTGAGAGGAACTCGAAACATGTGAACCTTGGTTTTGAGAATCTCTCCGGAGTTTGAGAGATTTGGACGTGAAAGGGTACCAGTCTTGTCGGGGATTGGGAACCCTTCGCGAGAATGTCCAAAGTTTCAGCGGGATTTCCAAAATGTTGAGAGGAACTCGAAACATGTCAACCTTGGTTTTGAGAATCTCTCCCGGAGTTTGAGAGATTTGGACGTGAAAGGGTACCAGTCTTGTTGGGGATTGGGAACCCTTCGCGAGAATGCCCAAAGTTTCAGCGGGATTTCCAAAATGTTGAGAGGAACTCGAAACATGTCAACCTTGGTTTTGAGAATCTCTCCCGGAGTTTGAGAGATTTGGACGTGAAAGGGTACCAGTCTTGTCGGGGATTGGGAACCCTTCGCCAGAATGGCCAAAGTTTCAGCGGGATTTCCAAAATGTTGAGAGGAACTCGAAACATGTCAACCTTGGTTTTGAGAATCTCTCCGGAGTTTGAGAGATTTGGACGTGAAAAGGTACCAGTCTTGTCGGGATTTGGGAACCCTTCGCCAGAATGTCCAAAGTTTCAGCGGGATTTCCAAAATGTTGAGAGGAACTCGAAACATGTCAACCTTGGTTTTGAGAATCTCTCCCGGAGTTTGAGAGATTTGGACGTGAAAGGGTACCAGTCTTGTCGGGGATTGGGAACCCTTCGCCAGAATGTCCAAAGTTTCAGCAGGATTTCCAAAATGTTGAGAGGAACTCGAAACATGTCAACCTCGGTTTTGAGAATCTCTCACGGAGTTTGAGAGATTTGGACGTGAAAGGGTACCAGTCTTGTCGGGGATGGGGAACCCTTCGCGAGAATGTCCAAAGTTTCAGCAGGATTTCCAAAATGTTGAGAGGAACTCGAAACATGTCAACCTTGGTTTTGAGAATCTCTCCCGGAGTTTGAGAGATTTGGACGTGAAAGGGTACCAGTCTTGTCGGGGATTGGGAACCCTTTGCGAGAATGTCCAAAGTTTCAGCAGGATTTCCAAAATGTTGAGAGGAACTCGAAACATGTCAACCTCGGTTTTGAGAATCTCTCCCGGAGTTTGAGAGATTTGGACGTGAAAGGGTACCAGTCTTGTCGGGGATTGGGAACCCTTCGCCAGAATGTCCAAAGTTTCAGCGGGATTTCCAAAATGTTGAGAGGAACTCGAAACATGTCAACCTTGGTTTTGAGAATCTCTCCCGGAGTTTGAGAGATTTGGACGTGAAAGGGTACCAGTCTTGTCGGGGATTGGGAACCCTTCGCGAGAATGTCCAAAGTTTCAGCGGGATTTCCAAAATGTTGAGAGGAACTCGAAACATGTCAACCTTGGTTTTGAGAATCTCTCCCGGAGTTTGAGAGATTTGGACATGAAAGGGTACCAGTCTTGTCGGGGATTGGGAACCCTTCGCGAGAATGTCCAAAGTTTCAGCGGGATTTCCAAAATGTTGAGAGGAACTCGAAACATGTCAACCTCGGTTTTGAGAATCTCTCCCGGAGTTTGAGAGATTTGGACGTGAAAGGGTACCAGTCTTGTCGGGGATGGGGAACCCTTCGCGAGAATGTCCAAAGTTTCAGCAGGATTTCCAAAATGTTGAGAGGAACTCGAAACATGTCAACCTTGGTTTTGAGAATCTCTCCCGGAGTTTGAGAGATTTGGACGTGAAAGGGTACCAGTCTTGTCGGGGATTGGGAACCCTTCGCGAGAATGTCCAAAGTTTCAGCAGGATTTCCAAAATGTTGAGAGGAACTCGAAACATGTCAACCTCGGTTTTGAGAATCTCTCCCGGAGTTTGAGAGATTTGGACGTGAAAGGGTACCAGTCTTGTCGGGGATTGGGAACCCTTCGCCAGAATGTCCAAAGTTTCAGCGGGATTTCCAAAATGTTGAGAGGAACTCGAAACATGTCAACCTTGGTTTTGAGAATCTCTCCCGGAGTTTGAGAGATTTGGACGTGAAAGGGTACCAGTCTTGTCGGGGATTGGGAACCCTTCGTCAGAATGTCCAAAGTTTCAGCGGGATTTCCAAAATGTTGAGAGGAACTCGAAACATGTCAACCTCGGTTTTGAGAATCTCTCCCGGAGTTTGAGAGATTTGGACGTGAAAGGGTACCAGTCTTGTCGGGGATTGGGAACCCTTCGCCAGAATGTCCAAAGTTTCAGCGGGATTTCCAAAATGTTGAGAGGAACTCGAAACATGTCAACCTTGGTTTTGAGAATCTCTCCCGGAGTTTGAGAGATTTGGACGTGAAAGGGTACCAGTCTTGTCGGGGATTGGGAACCCTTCGCGAGAATGTCCAAAGTTTCAGCGGGATTTCCAAAATGTTGAGAGGAACTCGAAACATGTCAACCTCGGTTTTGAGAATCTCTCCCGGAGTTTGAGAGATTTGGAAATGAAAGGGTACCAGTCTTGTCGGGGATTGGGAACCCTTTGCGAGAATGTCCAAAGTTTCAGCGGGATTTCCAAAATGTTGAAAGGAACTCGAAACATGTCAACCTTGGTTTTGAGAATCTCTCCCGGAGTTTGAGAGATTTGGACGTGAAAGGGTACCAGTCTTGTCGGGGATTGGGAACCCTTCGCGAGAATGTCCAAAGTTTCAGCGGGATTTCCAAAATGTTGAGAGGAACTCGAAACATGTCAACCTTGGTTTTGAGAACCTCTCCCGGAGTTTGAGAGATTTGGACGTGAAAGGGTACCAGTCTTGTCGGGGATTGGGAACCCTTTGCGAGAATGTCCAAAGTTTCAGCGGGATTTCCAAAATATTGAGAGGAAGTCGAAACATGTCAACCTCGGTTTTGAGAATCTCTCCCGGAGTTTGAGAGATTTGGATGTGAAAGGGTACCAGTCTTGTCGGGGATTGGGAACCCTTCGCGAGAATGTCCAAAGTTTCAGCGGGATTTCCAAAATGTTGAGAGGAACTCGAATCATGTCAACATTGGTTTTGAGAATCTCTCCCGGAGTTTGAGAGATTTGGACGTGAAAGGGTACCAGTCTTTTCAGGGATTGGGAACCCTTCGCGAGAATGTCCAAAGTTTCAGCGGGATTTCCAAAATGTTGAGAGGAACTCGAAACATGTCAACCTTGGTTTTGAGAATCTCTCCCGGAGTTTGAGAGATTTGGACGTGAAAGGGTACCAGTCTTGTCGGGGATTGGGAACCCTTCGCCAGAATGTCCAAAGTTTCAGCGGGATTTCCAAAATGTTGAGAGGAACTCGAATCATGTCAACCTTGGTTTTGAGAATCTCTCCCGGAGTTTGAGAGATTTGGACGTGAAAGGGTACCAGTCTTGTCGGGGATTGGGAACCCTTCGCCAGAATGTCCAAAGTTTCAGCGGGATTTCCAAAATGTTGAGAGGAACTCGAATCATGTCAACCTTGGTTTTGAGAATCTCTCCCGGAGTTTGAGAGATTTGGACGTGAAAGGGTACCAGTCTTGTCGGGGATTGGGAACCCTTCGCGAGAATGTCCAAAGTTTCAGCGGGATTTCCAAAATGTTGAGGGGAACTCGAATCATGTCAACCTTGGTTTTGAGAATCTCTCCCGGAGTTTGAGAGATTTGGACGTGAAAGGGTACCAGTCTTGTCGGGGATTGGGAACCCTTCGCGAGAATGTCCAAAGTTTCAGCGGGATTTCCAAAATGTTGAGGGGAACTCGAATCATGTCAACCTTGGTTTTGAGAATCTCTCCCGGAGTTTGAGAGATTTGGACGTGAAAGGGTACCAGTCTTGTCGGGGATTGGGAACCCTTCGCCAGAATGTCCAAAGTTTCAGCGGGATTTCCAAAATGTTGAGAGGAACTCGAAACATGTCAACCTTGGTTTTGAGAATCTCTCCCGGAGTTTGAGAGATTTGGACGTGAAAGGGTACCAGTCTTGTCGGGGATTGGGAACCCTTCGCGAGAATGTCCAAAGTTTCAGCGGGATTTCCAAAATGTTGAGAGGAACTCGAAACATGTCAACCTCGGTTTTGAGAATCTCTCCCGGAGTTTGAGAGATTTGGAAATGAAAGGGTACCAGTCTTGTCGGGGATTGGGAACCCTTTGCGAGAATGTCCAAAGTTTCAGCGGGATTTCCAAAATGTTGAAAGGAACTCGAAACATGTCAACCTTGGTTTTGAGAATCTCTCCCGGAGTTTGAGAGATTTGGACGTGAAAGGGTACCAGTCTTGTCGGGGATTGGGAACCCTTCGCGAGAATGTCCAAAGTTTCAGCGGGATTTCCAAAATGTTGAGAGGAACTCGAAACATGTCAACCTTGGTTTTGAGAACCTCTCCCGGAGTTTGAGAGATTTGGACGTGAAAGGGTACCAGTCTTGTCGGGGATTGGGAACCCTTTGCGAGAATGTCCAAAGTTTCAGCGGGATTTCCAAAATATTGAGAGGAAGTCGAAACATGTCAACCTCGGTTTTGAGAATCTCTCCCGGAGTTTGAGAGATTTGGATGTGAAAGGGTACCAGTCTTGTCGGGGATTGGGAACCCTTCGCGAGAATGTCCAAAGTTTCAGCGGGATTTCCAAAATGTTGAGAGGAACTCGAATCATGTCAACATTGGTTTTGAGAATCTCTCCCGGAGTTTGAGAGATTTGGACGTGAAAGGGTACCAGTCTTTTCAGGGATTGGGAACCCTTCGCGAGAATGTCCAAAGTTTCAGCGGGATTTCCAAAATGTTGAGAGGAACTCGAAACATGTCAACCTTGGTTTTGAGAATCTCTCCCGGAGTTTGAGAGATTTGGACGTGAAAGGGTACCAGTCTTGTCGGGGATTGGGAACCCTTCGCCAGAATGTCCAAAGTTTCAGCGGGATTTCCAAAATGTTGAGAGGAACTCGAATCATGTCAACCTTGGTTTTGAGAATCTCTCCCGGAGTTTGAGAGATTTGGACGTGAAAGGGTACCAGTCTTGTCGGGGATTGGGAACCCTTCGCCAGAATGTCCAAAGTTTCAGCGGGATTTCCAAAATGTTGAGAGGAACTCGAATCATGTCAACCTTGGTTTTGAGAATCTCTCCCGGAGTTTGAGAGATTTGGACGTGAAAGGGTACCAGTCTTGTCGGGGATTGGGAACCCTTCGCGAGAATGTCCAAAGTTTCAGCGGGATTTCCAAAATGTTGAGGGGAACTCGAATCATGTCAACCTTGGTTTTGAGAATCTCTCCCGGAGTTTGAGAGATTTGGACGTGAAAGGGTACCAGTCTTGTCGGGGATTGGGAACCCTTCGCGAGAATGTCCAAAGTTTCAGCGGGATTTCCAAAATGTTGAGGGGAACTCGAATCATGTCAACCTTGGTTTTGATAATCTCTCCCGGAGTTTGAGAGATTTGGACGTGAAAGGGTACCAGTCTTGTCGGGGATTGGGAACCCTTCGCCAGAATGTCCAAAGTTTCAGCGGGATTTCCAAAATGTTGAGAGGAACTCGAAACATGTCAACCTTGGTTTTGAGAATCTCTCCCGGAGTTTGAGAGATTTGGACGTGAAAGGGTACCAGTCTTGTCGGGGATTGGGAACCCTTCGCCAGAATGTCCAAAGTTTCAGCGGGATTTCCAAAATGTTGAGAGGAACTCGAAACTTGTCAACCTTGGTTTTGAGAATCTCTCCCGGAGTTTGAGAGATTTGGACGTGAAAGGGTACCAGTCTTGTCGGGGATTGGGAACCCTTCACCAGAATGTCCAAAGTTTCAGCGGGATTTCCAAAATGTTGAAAGGAACTCGAAACATGTCAACCTTGGTTTTGAGAATCTCTCCCGGAGTTTGAGAGATTTGGACGTGAAAGGGTACCAGTCTTGTCGGGGATTGAGAACCGTTCGCCAGAATGTCCAAAGTTTCAGCGGGATTTCCAAAATGTTGAGAGGAACTCGAAACATGTCAACCTCGGTTTTGAGAATCTCTCCCGGAGTTTGAGAGATTTGGACGTGAAAGGGTACCAGTCTTGTCGGGGATTGGGAACCCTTCGCGAGAATGTCCAAAGTTTCAGCGGGATTTCCAAAATGTTGAGGGGAACTCGAATCATGTCAACCTTGGTTTTGAGAATCTCTCCCGGAGTTTGAGAGATTTGGACGTGAAAGGGTACCAGTCTTGTCGGGGATTGGGAACCCTTCGCGAGAATGTCCAAAGTTTCAGCGGGATTTCCAAAATGTTGAGAGGAACTCGAAACATGTGAACCTTGGTTTTGAGAATCTCTCCCGGAGTTTGAGAGATTTGGACGTGAAAGGGTACCAGTCTTGTCGGGGATTGGGAACCCTTCGCGAGAATGTCCAAAGTTTCAGCGGGATTTCCAAAATGTTGAGGGGAACTCGAATCATGTCAACCTTGGTTTTGAGAATCTCTCCCGGAGTTTGAGAGATTTGGACGTGAAAGGGTACCAGTCTTGTCGGGGATTGGGAACCCTTCGCCAGAATGTCCAAAGTTTCAGCGGGATTTCCAAAATGTTGAGAGGAACTCGAAACTTGTCAACCTTGGTTTTGAGAATCTCTCCCGGAGTTTGAGAGATTTGGACGTGAAAGGGTACCAGTCTTGTCGGGGATTGGGAACCCTTCGCCAGAATGTCCAAAGTTTCAGCGGGATTTCCAAAATGTTGAGAGGAACTCGAAACTTGTCAACCTTGGTTTTGAGAATCTCTCCCGGAGTTTGAGAGATTTGGACGTGAAAGGGTACCAGTCTTGTCGGGGATTGGGAACCCTTCGCGAGAATGTCCAAAGTTTCAGCGGGATTTCCAAAATGTTGAGAGGAACTCGAAACATGTGAACCTTGGTTTTGAGAACCTCTCCCGGAGTTTGAGAGATTTGGACGTGAAAGGGTACCAGTCTTGTCGGGGATTGGGAACCCTTTGCCAGAATGTCCAAAGTTTCAGCGGGATTTCCAAAATGTTGAGAGGAACTCGAAACTTGTCAACCTTGGTTTTGAAAATCTCTCCCGGAGTTTGAGAGATTTGGACGTGAAAGGGTACCAGTCTTGTCGGGGATTGGGAACCCTTCGCCAGAATGTCCAAAGTTTCAGCGGGATTTCCAAAATGTTGAGAGGAACTCGAAACTTGTCAACCTTGGTTTTGAGAATCTCTCCCGGAGTTTGAGAGATTTGGACGTGAAAGGGTACCAGTCTTGTCGGGGATTGGGAACCCTTCGCGAGAATGTCCAAAGTTTCAGCGGGATTTCCAAAATGTTGAGAGGAACTCGAAACATGTCAACCTTGGTTTTGAGAACCTCTCCCGGAGTTTGAGAGATTTGGACGTGAAAGGGTACCAGTCTTGTCGGGGATTGGGAACCCTTTGCCAGGATGTCCAAAGTTTCAGCGGGATTTCCAAAATGTTGAGAGGAACTCGAAACATGTCAACCTTGGTTTTGAGAATCTCTCCCGGAGTTTGAGAGATTTGGACGTGAAAGGGTACCAGTCTTGTCGGGGATTGGGAACCCTTCGCGAGAATGTCCAAAGTTTCAGCGGGATTTCCAAAATGTTGAGAGGAACTCGAATCATGTCAACATTGGTTTTGAGAATCTCTCCCGGAGTTTGAGAGATTTGGACGTGAAAGGGTACCAGTCTTGTCTGGGATTGGGAACCCTTGGCGAGAATGTCCAAAGTTTCAGCGGTATTTCCAAAATATTGAAAGGAACTCGAAACATGTCAACCTTGGTTTTGAGAATCTCTCCCGGAGTTTGAGAGATTTGGACGTGAAAGAGTACCAGTCTTGTCGGGGATTGGGAACCCTTCGCGAGAATGTCCAAAGTTTCAGCGGGATTTCCAAAATGTTGAGAGGAACTCGAAACATGTCAACCTTGGTTTTGAGAATCTCTCCCGGAGTTTGAGAGATTTGGACGTGAAAGGGTACCAGTCTTGTCGGGGATTGGGAACCCTTCGCGAGAATGTCCAAAGTTTCAGCGGGATTTCCAAAATGTTGAGAGGAACTCGAAACATGTCAACCTTGGTTTTGAGAATCTCTCCCGGAGTTTGAGAGATTTGGACGTGAAAGGGTACCAGTCTTGTCGGGGACTGGGAACCCTTCGCGAGAATGTCCAAAGTTTCAGCGGGATTTCCAAAATGTTGAGAGGAACTCGAATCATGTCAACCTTGGTTTTGAGAATCTCTCCCGGAGTTTGAGAGATTTGGACGTGAAAGGGTACCAGTCTTGTCGGGGATTGGGAACCCTTCGCCAGAATGTCCAAAGTTTCAGCGGGATTTCCAAAATGTTGAGAGGAACTCGAATCATGTCAACCTTGGTTTTGAGAATCTCTCCCGGAGTTTGAGAGATTTGGACGTGAAAGGGTACCAGTCTTGTCGGGGATTGGGAACCCTTCGCGAGAATGTCCAAAGTTTCAGCGGGATTTCCAAAATGTTGAGAGGAACTCGAAACATGTGAACCTTGGTTTTGAGAATCTCTCCCGGAGTTTGAGAGATTTGGACGTGAAAGGGTACCAGTCTTGTCGGGGATTGGGAACCCTTCGCGAGAATGTCCAAAGTTTCAGCGGGATTTCCAAAATGTTGAGAGGAACTCGAAACATGTGAACCTTGGTTTTGAGAATCTCTCCCGGAGTTTGAGAGATTTGGACGTGAAAGGGTACCAGTCTTGTCGGGGATTGGGAACCCTTCGCGAGAATGTCCAAAGTTTCAGCGGAATTTCCAAAATGTTGAGGGGAACTCGAATCATGTCAACCTTGGTTTTGAGAATCTCTCCCGGAGTTTGAGAGATTTGGACGTGAAAGGGTACCAGTCTTGTCGGGGATTGGGAACCCTTCGCGAGAATGTCCAAAGTTTCAGCGGGATTTCCAAAATGTTGAAAGGAACTCGAAACATGTCAACCTTGGTTTTGAGAATCTCTCCCGGAGTTTGAGAGATTTGGACGTGAAAGGGTACCAGTCTTGTCGGGGATTGGGAACCCTTCGCGAGAATGTCCAAAGTTTCAGCGGGATTTCCAAAATGTTGAGGGGAACTCGAATCATGTCAACCTTGGTTTTGAGAATCTCTCCCGGAGTTTGAGAGATTTGGACGTGAAAGGGTACCAGTCTTGTCGGGGATTGGGAACCCTTCGCCAGAATGTCCAAAGTTTCAGCGGGATTTCCAAAATGTTGAGAGGAACTCGAAACATGTCAACCTTGGTTTTGAGAATCTCTCCCGGAGTTTGAGAGATTTGGACGTGAAAGGGTACCAGTCTTGTCGGGGATTGGGAACCCTTCACCAGAATGTCCAAAGTTTCAGCGGGATTTCCAAAATGTTGAGAGGAAGTCGAAACATGTCAACCTTGGTTTTGAGAATCTCTCCCGGAGTTTGAGAGATTTGGACGTGAAAGGGTACCAGTCTTGTCGGGGATTGGGAACCCTTCGCGAGAATGTCCAAAGTTTCAGCGGGATTTCCAAAATGTTGAGAGGAACTCGAATCATGTCAACCTTGGTTTTGAGAATCTCTCCCGGAGTTTGAGAGATTTGGACGTGAAAGGGTACCAGTCTTGTCGGGGATTGGGAACCCTTCGCGAGAATGTCCAAAGTTTCAGCGGGATTTCCAAAATGTTGAAAGGAACTCGAAACATGTCAACCTTGGTTTTGAGAATCTCTCCCGGAGTTTGAGAGATTTGGACGTGAAAGGGTACCAGTCTTGTCGGGGATTGGGAACCCTTCGCGAGAATGTCCAATGTTTCAGCGGGATTTCCAAAATGTTGAAAGGAACTCGAAACATGTCAACCTTGGTTTTGAGAATCTCTCCCGGAGTTTGAGAGGTTTGGATGTGAAAGGGTACCAGTCTTGTCGGGGATTGGGAACCCTTCGCGAGAATGTCCAAAGTTTCAGCGGGATTTCCAAAATGTTGAGAGGAACTCGAATCATGTCAACCTTGGTTTTGAGAATCTCTCCCGGAGTTTGAGAGATTTGAACGTGAAAGTGTACCAGTCTTGTCGGGGATTGGGAACCCTTCGCGAGAATGTCCAAAGTTTCAGCGGGATTTCCATAATGTTGAGAGGAACTCGAAACATGTCAACCTTGGTTTTGAGAATCTCTCCCGGAGTTTGAGAGATTTGGACGTGAAAGGGTACCAGTCTTGTCGGGGATTGGGAACCCTTCGCGAGAATGTCCAAAGTTTCAGCGGGATTTCCAAAATGTTGAGAGGAACTCGAAACATGTCAACCTCGGTTTTGAGAATCTCTCCCGGAGTTTGAGAGATTTGGACGTGAAAGGATACCAGTCTTGTCGGGGATTGGGAACCCTTCGCGAGAATGTCCAAAGTTTCAGCGGGATTTCCAAAATGTTGAGAGGAACTCGAAACATGTGAACCTTGGTTTTGAGAATCTCTCCCGGAGTTTGAGAGATTTGGACGTGAAAGGGTACCAGTCTTGTCGGGGATTGGGAACCCTTCGCGAGAATGTCCAATGTTTCAGCGGGATTTCCAAAATGTTGAAAGGAACTCGAAACATGTGAACCTTGGTTTTGAGAATCTCTCCCGGAGTTTGAGAGATTTGGACGTGAAAGGGTACCAGTCTTGTCGGGGATTGGGAACCCTTCGCCAGAATGTCCAAAGTTTCAGCGGGATTTCCAAAATGTTGAGAGGAACTCGAAACATGTCAACTTTGGTTTTGAGAATCTCTCCCGGAGTTTGAGAGATTTGGACGTGAAAGGGTACCAGTCTTGTCGGGGATTGGGAACCCTTCGCGAGAATGTCCAAAGTTTCAGCGGGATTTCCAAAATGTTGAGAGGAACTCGAATCATGTCAACCTTGGTTTTGAGAATCTCTCCCGGAGTTTGAGAGATTTGGACGTGAAAGGGTACCAGTCTTGTCGGGGATTGGGAACCCTTCGCGAGAATGTCCAAAGTTTCAGCGGGATTTCCAAAATGTTGAGAGGAACTCGAATCATGTCAACCTCGGTTTTGAGAATCTCTCCCGGAGTTTGAGAGATTTGGACGTGAAAGGGTACCAGTCTTGTCGGGGATTGGGAACCCTTTGCGAGAATGTCCAAAGTTTCAGCGGGATTTCCAAAATGTTGAGAGGAACTCGAAACATGTCAACCTTGGTTTTGAGAATCTCTCCCAGAGTTTGAGAGATTTGGACGTGAAAGGGTACCAGTCTTGTCGGGGATTGGGAACCCTTCGCGAGAATGTCCAAAGTTTCAGCGGGATTTCCAAAATGTTGAGAGGAACTCGAAACATGTTCAACCTTGGTTTTGAGAATCTCTCCCAGAGTTTGAGAGATTTGGACGTGAAAGGGTACCAGTCTTGTCGGGGATTGGGAACCCTTCGCGAGAATGTCCAAAGTTTCAGCGGGATTTCCAAAATGTTGAGAGGAACTCGAAACATGTCAACCTTGGTTTTGAGAATCTCTCCCGGAGTTTGAGAGATTTGGACGTGAAAGGGTACCAGTCTTGTCGGGGATTGGGAACCCTTCGCGAGAATGTCCAAAGTTTCAGCGGGATTTCCAAAATGTTGAGAGGAACTCGAAACATGTGAACCTTGGTTTTGAGAATCTCTCCCGGAGTTTGAGAGATTTGGACGTGAAAGTGTACCAGTCTTGTCGGGGACTGGGAACCCTTCGCGAGAATGTCCAAAGTTTCAGCGGGATTTCCAAAATGTTGAGAGGAACTCGAAACATGTTCAACCTTGGTTTTCAGAATCTCTCCCAGAGTTTGAGAGATTTGGACGTGAAAGGGTACCAGTCTTGTCGGGGATTGGGAACCCTTCGCGAGAATGTCCAAAGTTTCAGCGGGATTTCCAAAATGTTGAGAGGAACTCGAAACATGTCAACCTTGGTTTTGAGAATCTCTCCCGGAGTTTGAGAGATTTGGACGTGAAAGGGTACCAGTCTTGTCGGGGATTGGGAACCCTTCGCCAGAATGTCCAAAGTTTCAGCGGGATTTCCAAAATGTTGAGAGGAACTCGAATCATGTCAAACTTGGTTTTGAGAATCTCTCCCGGAGTTTGAGAGATTTGGACGTGAAAGGGTACCAGTCTTGTCGGGGATTGGGAACCCTTCGCGAGAATGTCCAAAGTTTCAGCGGGATTTCCAAAATGTTGAGAGGAACTCGAAACATGTCAACCTCGGTTTTGAGAATCTCTCCCGGAGTTTGAGAGATTTGGACGTGAAAGGGTACCAGTCTTGTCGGGGATTGGGAACCCTTCGCGAGAATGTCCAAAGTTTCAGCGGGATTTCCAAAATGTTGAGAGGAACTCGAATCATGTCAACCTTGGTTTTGAGAATCTCTCCCGGAGTTTGAGAGATTTGGACGTGAAAGGGTACCAGTCTTGTCGGGGATTGGGAACCCTTCGCGAGAATGTCCAAAGTTTCAGCAGGATTTCCAAAATGTTGAAAGGAACTCGAAACATGTGAACCTTGGTTTTGAGAATCTCTCCCGGAGTTTGAGAGATTTGGACGTGAAAGGGTACCAGTCTTGTCGGGATTGGGAACCCTTCGCGAGAATGTCCAAAGTTTCAGCGGGATTTCCAAAATGTTGAGAGGAACTCGAAACATGTCAACCTTGGTTTTGAGAATCTCTCCCGGAGTTTGAGAGATTTGGACGTGAAAGGGTACCAGTCTTGTCGGGGATTGGGAACCCTTCGCCAGAATGTCCAAAGTTTCAGCGGGATTTCCAAAATGTTGAAAGGAACTCGAAACATGTCAACCTCGGTTTTGAGAATCTCTCCCGGAGTTTGAGAGATTTGGACGTGAAAGGGTACCAGTCTTGTCGGGGATTGGGAACCCTTCGCCAGAACGTCCAAAGTTTCAGCAGGATTTCCAAAATGTTGAGAGGAACTCGAAACATGTCAACCTTGGTTTTGAGAATCTCTCCCGGAGTTTGAGAGATTTGGACGTGAAAGGGTACCAGTCTTGTCGGGGATTGGGAACCCTTCGCGAGAATGTCCAATGTTTCAGCGGGATTTCCAAAATGTTGAAAGGAACTCGAAACATGTGAACCTTGGTTTTGAGAATCTCTCCCAGAGTTTGAGAGATTTGGACGTGAAAGGGTACCAGTCTTGTCGGGGATTGGGAACCCTTCGCGAGAATGTCCAAAGTTTCAGCGGGATTTCCAAAATGTTGAGAGGAACTCGAAACATGTTCAACCTTGGTTTTCAGAATCTCTCCCGGAGTTTGAGAGATTTGGACGTGAAAGGGTACCAGTCTTGTCGGGGATTGGGAACCCTTCGCGAGAATGTCCAAAGTTTCAGCGGGATTTCCAAAATGTTGAGAGGAACTCGAAACATGTCAACCTTGGTTTTGAGAATCTCTCCCGGAGTTTGAGAGATTTGGACGTGAAAGGGTACCAGTCTTGTCGGGGATTGGGAACCCTTCGCGAGAATGTCCAAAGTTTCAGCGGGATTTCCAAAATGTTGAGAGGAACTCGAAACATGTCAACCTTGGTTTTGAGAATCTCTCCCGGAGTTTGAGAGATTTGGACATGAAAGGGTACCAGTCTTGTCGGGGATTGGGAACCCTTCGCCAGAATGTCCAAAGTTTCAGCGGGATTTCCAAAATGTTGAGAGGAACTAGAAACATGTCAACCTTGGTTTTGAGAATCTCTCCCGGAGTTTGAGAGATTTGGACGTGAAAGGGTACCAGTCTTGTCGGGGATTGGGAACCCTTCGCGAGAATGTCCAAAGTTTCAGCGGGATTTCCAAAATGTTGAGAGGAACTCGAAACATGTCAACCTTGGTTTTGAGAATCTCTCCCGGAGTTTGAGAGATTTGGACGTGAAAGGGTACCAGTCTTGTCGGGGATTGGGAACCCTTCGCCAGAATGTCCAAAGTTTCAGCGGGATTTCCAAAATGTTGAAAGGAACTCGAAACATGTCAACCTTGGTTTTGAGAATCTCTCCCGGAGTTTGAGAGATTTGGACGTGAAAGGGTACCAGTCTTGTCGGGGACTGGGAACCCTTCGCGAGAACGTCCAAAGTTTCAGCGGGATTTCCAAAATGTTGAGAGGAACTCGAAACATGTCAACCTTGGTTTTGAGAATCTCTCCCGGAGTTTGAGAGATTTGGACGTGAAAGGGTACCAGTCTTGTCGGGGATTGGGAACCCTTCGCGAGAATGTCCAAAGTTTCAGCGGGATTTCCAAAATGTTGAGAGGAACTCGAAACATGTCAACCTTGGTTATGAGAATCTCTCCCGGAGTTTGAGAGATTTGGACGTGAAAGGGTACCAGTCTTGTCGGGGATTGGGAACCCTTCGCGAGAATGTCCAAAGTTTCAGCGGGATTTCCAAAATGTTGAGAGGAACTCGAAACATGTCAACCTTGGTTTTGAGAATCTCTCCCGGAGTTTGAGAGATTTGGACGTGAAAGGGTACCAGTCTTGTCGGGGATTGGGAACCCTTCGCCAGAATGTCCAAAGTTTCAGCGGGATTTCCAAAATGTTGAAAGGAACTCGAAACATGTCAACCTTGGTTTTTAGAATCTCTCCCGGAGTTTGAGAGATTTGGACGTGAAAGGGTACCAGTCTTGTCGGGGATTGGGAACCCTTCGCGAGAATGTCCAAAGTTTCAGCGGGATTTCCAAAATGTTGAGAGGAACTCGAAACATGTTCAACCTTGGTTTTCAGAATCTCTCCCAGAGTTTGAGAGATTTGGACGTGAAAGGGTACCAGTCTTGTCGGGGATTGGGAACCCTTCGCGAGAATGTCCAAAGTTTCAGCGGGATTTCCAAAATGTTGAGAGGAACTCGAAACATGTCAACCTTGGTTTTGAGAATCTCTCCCGGAGTTTGAGAGATTTGGACGTGAAAGGGTACCAGTCTTGTCGGGGATTGGGAACCCTTCGCCAGAATGTCCAAAGTTTCAGCGGGATTTCCAAAATGTTGAAAGGAACTCGAAACATGTCAACCTTGGTTTTTAGAATCTCTCCCGGAGTTTGAGAGATTTGGACGTGAAAGGGTACCAGTCTTGTCGGGGATTGGGAACCCTTCGCGAGAATGTCCAAAGTTTCAGCGGGATTTCCAAAATGTTGAGAGGAACTCGAAACATGTTCAACCTTGGTTTTCAGAATCTCTCCCAGAGTTTGAGAGATTTGGACGTGAAAGGGTACCAGTCTTGTCGGGGATTGGGAACCCTTCGCGAGAATGTCCAAAGTTTCAGCGGGATTTCCAAAATGTTGAGAGGAACTCGAAACATGTCAACCTTGGTTTTGAGAATCTCTCCCGGAGTTTGAGAGATTTGGACGTGAAAGGGTACCAGTCTTGTCAAGGATTGGGAACCCTTCGCGAGAATGTCCAAAGTTTCAGCGGGATTTCCAAAATGTTGAGAGGAACTCGAATCATGTCAATCTTGGTTTTGAGAATCTCTCCCGGAGTTTGAGAGATTTGGACGTGAAAGGGTACCAGTCTTGTCGGGGATTGGGAACCCTTCGCCAGAATGTCCAAAGTTTCAGCGGGATTTCCAAAATGTTGAAAGGAACTCGAAACATGTCAACCTCGGTTTTGAGAATCTCTCCCGGAGTTTGAGAGATTTGGACGTGAAAGGCTACCAGTCTTGTCGGGGATTGGGAACCCTTCGCCAGAACGTCCAAAGTTTCAGCAGGATTTCCAAAATGTTGAGAGGAACTCGAAACATGTCAACCTTGGTTTTGAGAATCTCTCCCGGAGTTTGAGAGATTTGGACGTGAAAGGGTACCAGTCTTGTCGGGGATTGGGAACCCTTCGCGAGAATGTCCAATGTTTCAGCGGGATTTCCAAAATGTTGAAAGGAACTCGAAACATGTGAACCTTGGTTTTGAGAATCTCTCCCGGAGTTTGAGAGATTTGGACGTGAAAGGGTACCAGTCTTGTCGGGGATTGGGAACCCTTCGCGAGAATGTCCAAAGTTTCAGCGGGATTTCCAAAATGTTGAGAGGAACTCGAAACATGTTCAACCTTGGTTTTGAGAATCTCTCCCGGAGTTTGAGAGATTTGGACGTGAAAGGGTACCAGTCTTGTCGGGGATTGGGAACCCTTCGCGAGAATGTCCAAAGTTTCAGCGGGATTTCCAAAATGTTGAGAGGAACTCGAAACATGTCAACCTTGGTTTTGAGAATCTCTCCCGGAGTTTGAGAGATTTGGACGTGAAAGGGTACCAGTCTTGTCGGGGATTGGGAACCCTTCGCGAGAATGTCCAAAGTTTCAGCGGGATTTCCAAAATGTTGAGAGGAACTCGAAACATGTCAACCTTGGTTTTGAGAATCTCTCCCGGAGTTTGAGAGATTTGGACGTGAAAGGGTACCAGTCTTGTCGGGGATTGGGAACCCTTCGCCAGAATGTCCAAAGTTTCAGCGGGATTTCCAAAATGTTGAGAGGAACTCGAATCATGTCAACCTTGGTTTTGAGAATCTCTCCCGGAGTTTGAGAGATTTGGACGTGAAAGGGTACCAGTCTTGTCGGGGATTGGGAACCCTTCGCCAGAATGTCCAAAGTTTCAGCGGGATTTCCAAAATGTTGAAAGGAACTCGAAACATGTCAACCTCGGTTTTGAGAATCTCTCCCGGAGTTTGAGAGATTTGGACGTGAAAGGGTACCAGTCTTGTCGGGGACTGGGAACCCTTCGCGAGAACGTCCAAAGTTTCAGCGGGATTTCCAAAATGTTGAGAGGAACTCGAAACATGTCAACCTTGGTTTTGAGAATCTCTCCCGGAGTTTGAGAGATTTGGACGTGAAAGGGTACCAGTCTTGTCGGGGATTGGGAACCCTTCGCGAGAATGTCCAAAGTTTCAGCGGGATTTCCAAAATGTTTAGAGGAACTCGAAACATGTCAACCTTGGTTTTGAGAATCTCTCCCGGAGTTTGAGAGATTTGGACGTGAAAGGGTACCAGTCTTGTCGGGGATTGGGAACCCTTCGCGAGAATGTCCAAAGTTTCAGCGGGATTTCCAAAATGTTGAGAGGAACTCGAAACATGTCAACCTTGGTTTTGAGAATCTCTCCCGGAGTTTGAGAGATTTGGACGTGAAAGGGTACCAGTCTTGTCGGGGATTGGGAACCCATCGCGAGAATGTCCAAAGTTTCAGCGGGATTTCCAAAATGTTGAGAGGAACTCGAATCATGTCAACCTTGGTTTTGAGAATCTCTCCCGGAGTTTGAGAGATTTGGACGTGAAAGGGTACCAGTCTTGTCGGGGATTGGGAACCCTTCGCCAGAATGTCCAAAGTTTCAGCGGGATTTCCAAAATGTTGAGAGGAACTCGAAACATGTGAACCTTGGTTTTGAGAATCTCTCCCGGAGTTTGAGAGATTTGGACGTGAAAAGGTACCAGTCTTGTCGGGGATTGGGAACCCTTCGCGAGAATGTCCAAAGTTTCAGCGGGATTTCCAAAATGTTGAAAGGAACTCGAAACATGTCAACCTTGGTTTTGAGAATCTCTCCCGGAATTTGAGAGATTTGGACGTGAAAGGGTACCAGTCTTGTAGGGGATTGGGAACCCTTCGCGAGAATGTCCAAAGTTTCAGCGGGATTTCCAAAATGTTGAGAGGAACTCGAAACATGTCAACCTTGGTTTTGAGAATCTCTCCCGGAGTTTGAGAGATTTGGACGTGAAAGGGTACCAGTCTTGTCGGGGATTGGGAACCCTTCGCCAGAATGTCCAAAGTTTCAGCGGGATTTCCAAAATGTTGAAAGGAACTCGAAACATGTCAACCTTGGTTTTGAGAATCTCTCCCGGAGTTTGAGAGATTTGGACGTGAAAGGGTACCAGTCTTGTCGGGGACTGGGAACCCTTCGCGAGAACGTCCAAAGTTTCAGCGGGATTTCCAAAATGTTGAGAGGAACTCGAAACATGTCAACCTTGGTTTTGAGAATCTCTCCCGGAGTTTGAGAGATTTGGACGTGAAAGGGTACCAGTCTTGTCGGGGATTGGGAACCCTTCGCGAGAATGTCCAAAGTTTCAGCGGGATTTCCAAAATGTTGAGAGGAACTCGAAACATGTCAACCTTGGTTATGAGAATCTCTCCCGGAGTTTGAGAGATTTGGACGTGAAAGGGTACCAGTCTTGTCGGGGATTGGGAACCCTTCGCGAGAATGTCCAAAGTTTCAGCGGGATTTCCAAAATGTTGAGAGGAACTCGAAACATGTCAACCTTGGTTTTCAGAATCTCTCCCGGAGTTTGAGAGATTTGGACGTGAAAGGGTACCAGTCTTGTCGGGGATTGGGAACCCTTCGCCAGAATGTCCAAAGTTTCAGCGGGATTTCCAAAATGTTGAAAGGAACTCGAAACATGTCAACCTTGGTTTTTAGAATCTCTCCCGGAGTTTGAGAGATTTGGACGTGAAAGGGTACCAGTCTTGTCGGGGATTGGGAACCCTTCGCCAGAATGTCCAAAGTTTCAGCGGGATTTCCAAAATGTTGAGAGGAACTCGAAACATGTTCAACCTTGGTTTTCAGAATCTCTCCCAGAGTTTGAGAGATTTGGACGTGAAAGGGTACCAGTCTTGTCGGGGATTGGGAACCCTTCGCGAGAATGTCCAAAGTTTCAGCGGGATTTCCAAAATGTTGAGAGGAACTCGAAACATGTCAACCTTGGTTTTGAGAATCTCTCCCGGAGTTTGAGAGATTTGGACGTGAAAGGGTACCAGTCTTGTCGGGGATTGGGAACCCTTCGCCAGAATGTCCAAAGTTTCAGCGGGATTTCCAAAATGTTGAAAGGAACTCGAAACATGTCAACCTTGGTTTTTAGAATCTCTCCCGGAGTTTGAGAGATTTGGACGTGAAAGGGTACCAGTCTTGTCGGGGATTGGGAACCCTTCGCGAGAATGTCCAAAGTTTCAGCGGGATTTCCAAAATGTTGAGAGGAACTCGAAACATGTTCAACCTTGGTTTTCAGAATCTCTCCCAGAGTTTGAGAGATTTGGACGTGAAAGGGTACCAGTCTTGTCGGGGATTGGGAACCCTTCGCGAGAATGTCCAAAGTTTCAGCGGGATTTCCAAAATGTTGAGAGGAACTCGAAACATGTCAACCTTGGTTTTGAGAATCTCTCCCGGAGTTTGAGAGATTTGGACGTGAAAGGGTACCAGTCTTGTCAAGGATTGGGAACCCTTCGCGAGAATGTCCAAAGTTTCAGCGGGATTTCCAAAATGTTGAGAGGAACTCGAATCATGTCAATCTTGGTTTTGAGAATCTCTCCCGGAGTTTGAGAGATTTGGAC
Organism: Streptopelia decaocto; assembly: GCF_964273445.1. NCBI lineage: Eukaryota > Metazoa > Chordata > Aves > Columbiformes > Columbidae > Streptopelia > Streptopelia decaocto. Next base: position 191,444 of record NW_028117226.1, on the reverse strand, counting down.
GTGAAAGGGTACCAGTCTTGTCGGGGATTGGGAACCCTTCGCCAGAATGTCCAAAGTTTCAGCGGGATTTCCAAAATGTTGAAAGGAACTCGAAACATGTCAACCTCGGTTTTGAGAATCTCTCCCGGAGTTTGAGAGATTTGGACGTGAAAGGCTACCAGTCTTGTCGGGGATTGGGAACCCTTCGCCAGAACGTCCAAAGTTTCAGCAGGATTTCCAAAATGTTGAGAGGAACTCGAAACATGTCAACCTTGGTTTTGAGAATCTCTCCCGGAGTTTGAGAGATTTGGACGTGAAAGGGTACCAGTCTTGTCGGGGATTGGGAACCCTTCGCGAGAATGTCCAATGTTTCAGCGGGATTTCCAAAATGTTGAAAGGAACTCGAAACATGTGAACCTTGGTTTTGAGAATCTCTCCCGGAGTTTGAGAGATTTGGACGTGAAAGGGTACCAGTCTTGTCGGGGATTGGGAACCCTTCGCGAGAATGTCCAAAGTTTCAGCGGGATTTCCAAAATGTTGAGAGGAACTCGAAACATGTTCAACCTTGGTTTTCAGAATCTCTCCCGGAGTTTGAGAGATTTGGACGTGAAAGGGTACCAGTCTTGTCGGGGATTGGGAACCCTTCGCGAGAATGTCCAAAGTTTCAGCGGGATTTCCAAAATGTTGAGAGGAACTCGAAACATGTCAACCTTGGTTTTGAGAATCTCTCCCGGAGTTTGAGAGATTTGGACGTGAAAGGGTACCAGTCTTGTCGGGGATTGGGAACCCTTCGCGAGAATGTCCAAAGTTTCAGCGGGATTTCCAAAATGTTGAGAGGAACTCGAAACATGTCAACCTTGGTTTTGAGAATCTCTCCCGGAGTTTGAGAGATTTGGACGTGAAAGGGTACCAGTCTTGTCGGGGATTGGGAACCCTTCGCCAGAATGTCCAAAGTTTCAGCGGGATTTCCAAAATGTTGAGAGGAACTCGAATCATGTCAACCTTGGTTTTGAGAATCTCTCCCGGAGTTTGAGAGATTTGGACGTGAAAGGGTACCAGTCTTGTCGGGGATTGGGAACCCTTCGCCAGAATGTCCAAAGTTTCAGCGGGATTTCCAAAATGTTGAAAGGAACTCGAAACATGTCAACCTCGGTTTTGAGAATCTCTCCCGGAGTTTGAGAGATTTGGACGTGAAAGGGTACTAGTCTTGTCGGGGACTGGGAACCCTTCGCGAGAACGTCCAAAGTTTCAGCGGGATTTCCAAAATGTTGTGAGGAACTCGAAACATGTCAACCTTGGTTTTGAGAATCTCTCCCGGAGTTTGAGAGATTTGGACGTGAAAGGGTACCAGTCTTGTCGGGGATTGGGAACCCTTCGCGAGAATGTCCAAAGTTTCAGCGGGATTTCCAAAATGTTTAGAGGAACTCGAAACATGTCAACCTTGGTTTTGAGAATCTCTCCCGGAGTTTGAGAGATTTGGACGTGAAAGGGTACCAGTCTTGTCGGGGATTGGGAACCCTTCGCGAGAATGTCCAAAGTTTCAGCGGGATTTCCAAAATGTTGAAAGGAACTCGAAACATGTCAACCTTGGTTTTGAGAATCTCTCCCGGAGTTTGAGAGATTTGGACGTGAAAGGGTACCAGTCTTGTCGGGGATTGGGAACCCATCGCGAGAATGTCCAAAGTTTCAGCGGGATTTCCAAAATGTTGAGAGGAACTCGAATCATGTCAACCTTGGTTTTGAGAATCTCTCCCGGAGTTTGAGAGATTTGGACGTGAAAGGGTACCAGTCTTGTCGGGGATTGGGAACCCTTCGCCAGAATGTCCAAAGTTTCAGCGGGATTTCCAAAATGTTGAGAGGAACTCGAAACATGTGAACCTTGGTTTTGAGAATCTCTCCCGGAGTTTGAGAGATTTGGACGTGAAAAGGTACCAGTCTTGTCGGGGATTGGGAACCCTTCGCGAGAATGTCCAAAGTTTCAGCGGGATTTCCAAAATGTTGAAAGGAACTCGAAACATGTCAACCTTGGTTTTGAGAATCTCTCCCGGAATTTGAGAGATTTGGACGTGAAAGGGTACCAGTCTTGTAGGGGATTGGGAACCCTTCGCGAGAATGTCCAAAGTTTCAGCGGGATTTCCAAAATGTTGAGAGGAACTCGAAACATGTCAACCTTGGTTTTGAGAATCTCTCCCGGAGTTTGAGAGATTTGGACGTGAAAGGGTACCAGTCTTGTCGGGGATTGGGAACCCTTCGCGAGAATGTCCAAAGTTTCAGCGGGATTTCCAAAATGTTGAGAGGAACTCGAATCATGTCAACCTTGTTTTGAGAATCTCTCCCGGAGTTTGAGAGATTTGGACGTGAAAGGGTACCAGTCTTGTCGGGGATTGGGAACCCTTCACGAGAATGTCCAAAGTTTCAGCGGGATTTCCAAAATGTTGAGAGGAACTCGAATCATGTCAACCTTGGTTTTGAGAATCTCTCCCGGAGTTTGAGAGATTTGGACGTGAAAGGGTACCAGTCTTGTCGGGGATTGGGAACCCTTCGCGAGAATGTCCAATGTTTCAGTGGGATTTCCAAAATGTTGAGAGGAACTCGAAACATGTCAACCTTGGTTTTGAGAATCTCTCCCGGAGTTTGAGAGATTTGGACGTGAAAGGGTACCAGTCTTGTCGGGGATTGGGAACCCTTCGCGAGAATGTCCAAAGTTTCAGCGGGATTTCCAAAATGTTGAGAGGAACTCGAATCATGTCAACCTTGGTTTTGAGAATCTCTCGCGGAGTTTGAGAGATTTGGACGTGAAAGGGTACCAGTCTTGTCGGGGATTGGGAACCCTTCGCGAGAATGTCCAAAGTTTCAGCGGGATTTCCAAAATGTTGAGAGGAACTCGAAACATGTCAACCTTGGTTTTGAGAATCTCTCCCGGAGTTTGAGAGATTTGGACGTGAAAGGGTACCAGTCTTGTCGGGGATTGGGAACCCTTCGCGAGAATGTCAAAAGTTTCAGCGGGATTTCCAAAATGTTGAGAGGAACTCGAATCATGTCAATCTTGGTTTTGAGAATCTCTCCCGGATTTTAAGAGATTTGGACGTGAAAGGGTAACAGTCTTGTCGGGGATTGGGAACCCTTCGCGAGAATGTCCAAAGTTTCAGCGGGATTTCCAAAATGTTGAGAGGAACTCGAAACATGTCAACCTTGGTTTTGAGAATCTCTCCTGGAGTTTGAGAGATTTGGACGTGAAAGGGTACCAGTCTTGTCGGGGATTGGGAACCCTTCGCCAGAATGTCCAAAGTTTCAGCGGGATTTCCAAAATGTTGAGAGGAACTCGAAACATGTCAACCTCGGTTTTGAGAATCTCTCCCGGAGTTTGAGAGATTTGGACGTGAAAGGATACCAGTCTTGTCGGGGATTGGGAACCCTTCGCGAGAATGTCCAAAGTTTCAGCGGGATTTCCAAAATGTTGAGAGGAACTCGAAACATGTCAACCTTGGTTTTCAGAATCTCTCCCGGAGTTTGAGAGATTTGGACGTGAAAGGGTACCAGTCTTGTCGGGGATTGGGAACCCATCGCGAGAATGTCCAAAGTTTCAGCGGGATATCCAAAATGTTGAGAGGAACTCGAAACATGTCAACCTTGGTTTTGAGAATCTCTCCCGGAGTTTGAGAGATTTGGACGTGAAAGGGTACCAGTCTGGTCGGGGATTGGGAACCCTTCGCGAGAATGTCCAAAGTTTCAGCGGGATTTCCAAAATGTTGAGAGGAACTCGAATCATGTCAATCTTCGTTTTGAGAATCTCTCCCGGAGTTTGAGAGATTTGGACGTGCAAGGGTACCAGTCTTGTCGGGGATTGGGAACCCTTCGCCAGAATGTCCAAAGTTTCAGCGGGATTTCCAAAATGTTGAAAGGAACTCGAAACATGTCAACCTCGGTTTTGAGAATCTCTCCCGGAGTTTGAGAGATTTGGACGTGAAAGGGTACCAGTCTTGTCGGGGATTGGGAACCCTTCGCCAGAACGTCCAAAGTTTCAGCGAGATTTCCAAAATGTTGAGAGGAACTCGAAACATGTCAACCTTGGTTTTGAGAATCTCTCCCGGAGTTTGAGAGATTTGGACGTGAAAGGGTACCAGTCTTGTCGGGGATTCGGAACCCTTCGCGAGAATGTCCAAAGTTTCAGCGGGATTTCCAAAATGTTGAAAGGAACTCAAAACATGTGAACCTTGGTTTTGAGAATCTCTCCCAGAGTTTGAGAGATTTGGACGTGAAAGGGTACCAGTCTTGTCGGGGATTGGGAACCATTCGCAAGAATGTCCAAAGTTTCAGCGGGATTTCCAAAATGTTGAGAGGAACTCGAAACATGTTCAACCTTGGTTTTCAGAATCTCTCCCGGAGTTTGAGAGATTTTGACGTGAAAGGGTACCAGTCTTGTCGGGGATTGGGAACCCTTCGCGAGAATGTCCAAAGTTTCAGCGGGATTTCCAAAATGTTGAGAGGAACTCGAAACATGTCAACCTTGGTTTTGAGAATCTCTCCCGGAGTTTGAGAGATTTGGACGTGAAAGGGTACCAGTCTTGTCGGGGATTGGGAACCCTTCGCCAGAATGTCCAAAGTTTCAGCGGGATTTCCAAAATGTTGAGAGGAACTCGAAACATGTCAACCTTGGTTTTGAGAATCTCTCCCGGAGTTTGAGAGATTTGGACGTGAAAGGGTACCAGTCTTGTCGGGGATTGGGAACCCTTCGCCAGAATGTCCAAAGTTTCAGCGGGATTTCCAAAATGTTGAGAGGAACTCGAAACATGTCAACCTTGGTTTTGAGAATCTCTCCCGGAGTTTGAGAGATTTGGACGTGAAAGGGTACCAGTCTTGTCGGGGATTGGGAACCCTTTGCGAGAATGTCCAAAGTTTCAGCGGGATTTCCAAAATGTTGAGAGGAACTCGAAACATGTCAACCTCGGTTTTGAGAATCTCTCCCGGAGTTTGAGAGATTTGGACGTGAAAGGGTACCAGTCTTGTCGGGGACTGGGAACCCTTCGCGAGAACGTCCAAAGTTTCAGCGGGATTTCCAAAATGTTGAGAGGAACTCGAAACATGTGAACCTTGGTTTTGAGAATCTCTCCCGGAGTTTGAGAGATTTGGACGTGAAAGGGTACCAGTCTTGTCGGGGATTGGGAACCCTTCGCGAGAATGTCCAAAGTTTCAGCGGGATTTCCAAAATGTTGAGAGGAACTCGAAACATGTCAACCTTGGTTTTGAGAATCTCTCCCAGAGTTTGAGAGATTTGGACGTGAAAGTGTACCTGTCTTGTCGGGGATTGGGAACCCTTCGCGAGAATGTCCAATGTTTCAGCGGGATTTCCAAAATGTTGAAAGGAACTCGAAACATGTCAACCTTGGTTTTGAGAATCTCTCCCAGAGTTTGAGAGATTTGGACGTGAAAGGGTACCAGTCTTGTCGGGGATTGGGAACCCTTCGCCAGAATGTCCAAAGTTTCAGCGGGATTTCCAAAATGTTGAGAGGAACTCGAAACATGTTCAACCTTGGTTTTCAGAATCTCTCCCGGAGTATTGAGAGATTTAGACGTGAAAGGGTACCAGTCTTGTCGGGGATTGGGAACCCTTCGCGAGAATGTCCAAAGTTTCAGCGGGATTTCCAAAATGTTGAGAGGAACTCGAAACATGTCAACCTTGGTTTTGAGAATCTCTCCCGGAGTTTGAGAGATTTGGACGTGAAAGGGTACCAGTCTTGTCGGGGATTGGGAACCCTTCGCGAGAATGTCCAAAGTTTCAGCGGGATTTCCAAAATGTTGAGAGGAACTCGAAACATGTCAACCTTGGTTTTGAGAATCTCTCCCGGAGTTTGAGAGATTTGGACGTGAAAGGGTACCAGTCTTGTCGGGGATTGGGAACCCTTCGCGAGAATGTCCAAAGTTTCAGCGGGATTTCCAAAATGTTGAGAGGAACTCGAAACATGTCAACCTTGGTTTTGAGAATCTCTCCCTGAGTTTGAGAGATTTGGACGTGAAAGGGTACCAGTCTTGTCGGGGATTGGGAACCCTTTGCGAGAATGTCCAAAGTTTCAGCGGGATTTCCAAAATGTTGAGAGGAACTCGAAACATGTCAACCTCGGTTTTGAGAATCTCTCCCGGAGTTTGAGAGATTTGGACGTGAAAGGGTACCAGTCTTGTCGGGGACTGGGAACCCTTCGCGAGAACGTCCAAAGTTTCAGCGGGATTTCCAAAATGTTGAGAGGAACTCGAAACATGTGAACCTTGGTTTTGAGAATCTCTCCCGGAGTTTGAGAGATTTGGATGTGAAAGGGTACCAGTCTTGTCGGGGATTGGGAACCCTTCACGAGAATGTCCAAAGTTTCAGCGGGATTTCCAAAATGTTGAGAGGAACTCGAAACATGTCAACCTTGGTTTTGAGAATCTCTCCCGGAGTTTGAGAGATTTGGACGTGAAAGGGTACCAGTCTTGTCGGGGATTGGGAACCCTTCGCGAGAATGTCCAAAGTTTCAGCGGGATTTCCAAAATGTTGAAAGGAACTCGAAACATGTCAACCTTGGTTTTGAGAATCTCTCCCGGAGTTTGAGAGATTTGGACGTGAAAGGGTACCAGTCTTGTCGGGGATTGGGAACCCTTCGCCAGAATGTCCAAAGTTTCAGCGGGATTTCCAAAATGTTGAGAGGAACTCGAAACATGTGAACCTTGGTTTTGAGAATCTCTCCCGGAGTTTGAGAGATTTGGACATGAAAGGGTACCAGTCTTGTCGGGGATTGGGAACCCTTCGCGAGAATGTCCAAAGTTTCAGCGGGATTTCCAAAATGTTGAGAGGAACTCGAAACATGTCAACCTTGGTTTTGAGAATCTCTCCCAGAGTTTGAGAGATTTGGACGTGAAAGGGTACCAGTCTTGTCGGGGATTGGGAACCCTTCGCGAGAATGTCCAAAGTTTCAGCGGGATTTCCAAAATGTTGAAAGGAACTCGAAACATGTCAACCTTGGTTTTGAGAATCTCTCCCGGAGTTTGAGAGATTTGGACGTGAAAGGGTACCAGTCTTGTCGGGGATTGGGAACCCTTCGCCAGAATGTCCAAAGTTTCAGCGGGATTTCCAAAATGTTGAGAGGAACTCGAAACATGTCAACCTCGGTTTTGAGAATCTCTCCCAGAGTTTGAGAGATTTGGACGTGAAAGGGTACCAGTCTTGTCGGGGATTGGGAACCCTTCACGAGAATGTCCAAAGTTTCAGCGGGATTTCCAAAATGTTGAGAGGAACTCGAAACATGTCAACCTTGGTTTTGAGAATCTCTCCCGGATTTTAAGAGATTTGGACGTGAAAGGGTAACAGTCTTGTCGGGGATTGGGAACCCTTCGCGAGAATGTCCAAAGTTTCAGCGGGATTTCCAAAATGTTGAGAGGAACTCGAAACATGTCAACCTTGGTTTTGAGAATCTCTCCCGGAGTTTGAGAGATTTGGACGTGAAAGGGTACCAGTCTTGTCGGGGATTGGGAACCCTTCGCCACACTGTCCAAAGTTTCAGCGGGATTTCCAAAATGTTGAGAGGAACTCGAAACATGTCAACCTCGGTTTTGAGAATCTCTCCCAGAGTTTGAGAGATTTGGACGTGAAAGGGTACCAGTCTTGTCGGGGATTGGGAACCCTTCACGAGAATGTCCAAAGTATCAGCGGGATTTCCAAAATGTTGAGAGGAACTCGAAACATGTCAACCTTGGTTTTGAGAATCTCTCCCGGAGTTGGAGAGATTTGGACGTGAAAGGGTACCAGTCTTGTTGGGGATTGGGAACCCTTCGCGAGAATGTCCAAAGTTTCAGCGGGATTTCCAAAATGTTGAGAGGAACTCGAAACATGTCAACCTTGGTTTTGAGAATCTCTCCCGGAGTTTGAGAGATTTGGACGTGAAAGGGAACCAGTCTTGTCGGGGATTGGGAACCCTTCGCGAGAATGTCCAAAGTTTCAGCGGGATTTCCAAAATGTTGAGAGGAACTCGAAACATGTCAACCTTGGTTTTGAGAATCTCTCCCGGAGTTTGAGAGATTTGGACGTGAAAGGGTATCAGTCTTGTCGGGGATTGGGAACCCTTCGCGAGAATGTCCAAAGTTTCAGCGGGATTTCCAAAATGTTGAGAGGAACTCGAATCATGTCAACCTTGGTTTTGAGAATCTCTCCCGGAGTTTGAGAGATTTGGACGTGAAAGGGTACCAGTCTTGTCGGGGATTGGGAACCCTTCGCCAGAATGTCCAAAGTTTCAGCGGGATTTCCAAAATGTTGAGAGGAACTCGAAACATGTCAACCTTGGTTTTGAGAATCTCTCCCGGAGTTTGAGAGATTTGGACGTGAAAGGGTACCAGTCTTGTCGGGGATTGGGAACCCTTCGCCAGAATGTCCAAAGTTTCAGCGGGATTTCCAAAATGTTGAGAGGAACTCGAAACATGTCAACCTTGGTTTTGAGAATCTCTCCCGGAGTTTGAGAGATTTGGACGTGAAAGGGTACCAGTCTTGTCGGGGATTGGGAACCCTTCGCCACACTGTCCAAAGTTTCAGCGGGATTTCCAAAATGTTGAGAGGAACTCGAAACATGTCAACCTTGGTTTTGAGAATCTCTCCCGGAGTTTGAGAGATTTGGACGTGAAAGGGTACCAGTCTTGTCGGGGATTGGGAACCCTTCGCGAGAATGTCCAAAGTTTCAGCGGGATTTCCAAAATGTTGAGAGGAACTCGAAACATGTCAACCTTGGTTTTGAGAATCTCTCCCGGAGTTTGAGAGATTTGGACGTGAAAGGGTACCAGTCTTGTCGGGGATTGGGAACCCTTCACGAGAATGTCCAAAGTTTCAGCGGGATTTCCAAAATGTTGAGAGGAACTTGAATCATGTCAACCTTGGTTTTGAGAATCTCTCCCAGAGTTTGAGAGATTTGGACGTGAAAGGGTACCAGTCTTGTCGGGGATTGGGAACCCTTCGCGAGAATGTCCAAAGTTTCAGCGGGATTTCCAAAATGTTGAGAGGAACTCGAAACATGTCAACCTCGGTTTTGAGAATCTCTCCCGGAGTTTGAGAGATTTGGACGTGAAAGGGTATCAGTCTTGTCGGGGATTGGGAACCCTTCGCGAGAATGTCCAAAGTTTCAGCGGGATTTCCAAAATGTTGAGAGGAACTCGAATCATGTCAACCTTGGTTTTGAGAATCTCTCCCGGAGTTTGAGAGATTTGGACGTGAAAGGGTACCAGTCTTGTCGGGGATTGGGAACCCTTCGCCAGAATGTCCAAAGTTTCAGCGGGATTTCCAAAACGTTGAGAGGAACTCGAAACATGTCAACCTTGGTTTTGAGAATCTCTCCCGGAGTTTGAGAGATTTGGACGTGAAAGGGTACCAGTCTTGTCGGGGATTGGGAACCCTTCGCGAGAATGTCCAAAGTTTCAGCGGGATTTCCAAAATGTTGAGAGGAACTCGAAACATGTCAACCTCGGTTTTGAGAATCTCTCCCGGAGTTTGAGAGATTTGGACGTGAAAGGGTACCAGTCTTGTCGGGGATTGGGAACCCTTCACCAGAATGTCCAAAGTTTCAGAGGGATTTCCAAAATGTTGAAAGGATATCGAAACATGTCAACCTTGGTTTTGAGAATCTCTCCCGGAGTTTGAGAGATTTGGACGTGAAAGGGTACCAGTCTTGTCGGGGATTGGGAACCCTTCGCCAGAATGTCCAAAGTTTCAGCGGGATTTCCAAAATGTTGAGAGGAACTCGAAACATGTCAACCTTGGTTTTGAGAATCTCTCCCGGAGTTTGAGCGATTTGGACGTGAAAGGGTACCAGTCTTGTCGGGGATTGGGAACCCTTTGCGAAAATGTCCAAAGTTTCAGCGGGATTTCCAAAATGTTGAGAGGAACTCGAAACATGTCAACCTTGGTTTTGAGAATCTCTCCCGGAGTTTGAGAGATTTGGACGTGAAAGGGTACCAGTCTTGTCGGGGATTGGGAACCCTTCGCGAGAATGTCCAAAGTTTCAGCGGGATTTCCAAAATGCTGAGAGGAACTCGAAACATGTCAACCTTGGTTTTGAGAATCTCTCCCGGATTTTGAGAGATTTGGACGTGAAAGGGTACCAGTCTTGTCGGGGATTGGGAACCCTTCGCGAGAATGTCCAAAGTTTCAGCGGGATTTCCAAAATGTTGAGAGGAACTCGAAACATGTCAACCTTGGTTTTGAGAATCTCTCCCGGAGTTGGAGAGATTTGGACGTGAAAGGGTACCAGTCTTGTCGGGGATTGGGAACCCTTCGCGAGAATGTCCAAAGTTTCAGCGGGATTTCCAAAATGTTGAGAGGAACTCGAATCATGTCAACCTTGGTTTTGAGAATCTCTCCCGGAGTTTGAGAGATTTGGACGTGAAAGGGTACCAGTCTTGTCGGGGATTGGGAACCCTTCGCGAGAATGTCCAAAGTTTCAGCGGGATTTCCAAAATGTTGAAAGGAACTCGAAACATGTCAACCTTGGTTTTGAGAATCTCTCCCGGAGTTTGAGAGATTTGGACGTGAAAGGGTACCAGTCTTGTCGGGGATTGGGAACCCTTCACGAGAATGTCCAAAGTTTCAGCGGGATTTCCAAAATGTTGAGGGGAACTCGAATCATGTCAACCTTGGTTTTGAGAATCTCTCCCGGAGTTTGAGAGATTTGGACGTGAAAGGGTACCAGTCTTGTCGGGGATTGGGAACCCTTCGCGAGAATGTCCAAAGTTTCAGCGGGATTTCCAAAATGTTGAGAGGAACTCGAAACATGTCAACCTTGGTTTTGAGAATCTCTCCCGGAGTTTGAGAGATTTGGACGTGAAAGGGTACCAGTCTTGTCGGGGATTGGGAACCCTTCGCGAGAATGTCCAAAGTTTCAGCGGGATTTCCAAAATGTTGAGAGGAACTCGAAACATGTCAACCTTGGTTTTGAGAATCTCTCCCGGAGTTTGAGAGATTTGGACGTGAAAGGGTACCAGTCTTGTCGGGGATTGGGAACCCTTCGCGAGAATGTCCAAAGTTTCAGCGGGATTTCCAAAATGTTGAGAGGAACTCGAAACATGTCAACCTTGGTTTTGAGAATCTCTCCCGGAGTTTGAGAGATTTGGACGTGAAAGGGTACCAGTCTTGTCGGGGATTGGGAACCCTTCGCGAGAATGTCCAAAGTTTCAGCGGGATTTCCAAAATGTTGAGAGGAACTCGAAACATGTCAACCTCGGTTTTGAGAATCTCTCCCGGAGTTTGAGAGATTTGGACATGAAAGGGTACCAGTCTTGTCGGGGATTGGGAACCCTTCGCGAGAATGTCCAAAGTTTCAGCGGGATTTCCAAAATGTTGAGAGGAACTCGAAACATGTCAACCTTGGTTTTGAGAATCTCTCCCAGAGTTTGAGAGATTTGGACGTGAAAGGGTACCAGTCTTGTCGGGGATTGGGAACCCTTCGCGAGAATGTCCAAAGTTTCAGCGGGATTTCCAAAATGTTGAAAGGAACTCGAAACATGTCAACCTTGGTTTTGAGAATCTCTCCCGGAGTTTGAGAGATTTGGACGTGAAAGGGTACCAGTCTTGTCGGGGATTGGGAACCCTTCGCCAGAATGTCCAAAGTTTCAGCGGGATTTCCAAAATGTTGAGAGGAACTCGAAACATGTCAACCTCGGTTTTGAGAATCTCTCCCAGAGTTTGAGAGATTTGGACGTGAAAGGGTACCAGTCTTGTCGGGGATTGGGAACCCTTCACGAGAATGTCCAAAGTTTCAGCGGGATTTCCAAAATGTTGAGAGGAACTCGAAACATGTCAACCTTGGTTTTGAGAATCTCTCCCGGATTTTAAGAGATTTGGACGTGAAAGGGTAACAGTCTTGTCGGGGATTGGGAACCCTTCGCGAGAATGTCCAAAGTTTCAGCGGGATTTCCAAAATGTTGAGAGGAACTCGAAACATGTCAACCTTGGTTTTGAGAATCTCTCCCGGAGTTTGAGAGATTTGGACGTGAAAGGGTACCAGTCTTGTCGGGGATTGGGAACCCTTCGCCACACTGTCCAAAGTTTCAGCGGGATTTCCAAAATGTTGAGAGGAACTCGAAACATGTCAACCTCGGTTTTGAGAATCTCTCCCAGAGTTTGAGAGATTTGGACGTGAAAGGGTACCAGTCTTGTCGGGGATTGGGAACCCTTCACGAGAATGTCCAAAGTATCAGCGGGATTTCCAAAATGTTGAGAGGAACTCGAAACATGTCAACCTTGGTTTTGAGAATCTCTCCCGGAGTTTGAGAGATTTGGACGTGAAAGGGTACCAGTCTTGTCGGGGATTGGGAACCCTTCGCGAGAATGTCCAAAGTTTCAGCGGGATTTCCAAAATGTTGAGAGGAACTCGAAACATGTCAACCTTGGTTTTGAGAATCTCTCCCGGAGTTTGAGAGATTTGGACGTGAAAGGGAACCAGTCTTGTCGGGGATTGGGAACCCTTCGCGAGAATGTCCAAAGTTTCAGCGGGATTTCCAAAATGTTGAGAGGAACTCGAAACATGTCAACCTTGGTTTTGAGAATCTCTCCCGGAGTTTGAGAGATTTGGACGTGAAAGGGTACCAGTCTTGTCGGGGATTGGGAACCCTTCGCGAGAATGTCCAAAGTTTCAGCGGGATTTCCAAAATGTTGAGAGGAACTCGAATCATGTCAACCTTGGTTTTGAGAATCTCTCCCGGAGTTTGAGAGATTTGGACGTGAAAGGGTACCAGTCTTGTCGGGGATTGGGAACCCTTCGCCAGAATGTCCAAAGTTTCAGCGGGATTTCCAAAATGTTGAGAGGAACTCGAAACATGTCAACCTTGGTTTTGAGAATCTCTCCCGGAGTTTGAGAGATTTGGACGTGAAAGGGTACCAGTCTTGTCGGGGATTGGGAACCCTTCGCCAGAATGTCCAAAGTTTCAGCGGGATTTCCAAAATGTTGAGAGGAACTCGAAACATGTCAACCTTGGTTTTGAGAATCTCTCCCGGAGTTTGAGAGATTTGGACGTGAAAGGGTACCAGTCTTGTCGGGGATTGGGAACCCTTCGCGAGAATGTCCAAAGTTTCAGCGGGATTTCCAAAATGTTGAGAGGAACTCGAAACATGTCAACCTTGGTTTTGAGAATCTCTCCCGGAGTTTGAGAGATTTGGACGTGAAAGGGTACCAGTCTTGTCGGGGATTGGGAACCCTTCACGAGAATGTCCAAAGTTTCAGCGGGATTTCCAAAATGTTGAGAGGAACTCGAATCATGTCAACCTTGGTTTTGAGAATCTCTCCCAGAGTTTGAGAGATTTGGACGTGAAAGGGTACCAGTCTTGTCGGGGATTGGGAACCCTTCGCGAGAATGTCCAAAGTTTCAGCGGGATTTCCAAAATGTTGAGAGGAACTCGAAACATGTCAACCTCGGTTTTGAGAATCTCTCCCGGAGTTTGAGAGATTTGGACGTGAAAGGGTATCAGTCTTGTCGGGGATTGGGAACCCTTCGCGAGAATGTCCAAAGTTTCAGCGGGATTTCCAAAATGTTGAGAGGAACTCGAAACATGTCAACCTTGGTTTTGAGAATCTCTCCCGGAGTTTGAGAGATTTGGACGTGAAAGGGTACCAGTCTTGTCGGGGATTGGGAACCCTTCGCGAGAATGTCCAAAGTTTCAGCGGGATTTCCAAAATGTTGAGAGGAACTCGAAACATGTCAACCTTGGTTTTGAGAATCTCTCCCGGAGTTTGAGAGATTTGGACGTGAAAGGGTACCAGTCTTGTCGGGGGTTGGGAACCCTTCGCGAGAATGTCCAAAGTTTCAGCGGGATTTCCAAAATGTTGAGAGGAACTCGAAACATGTCAACCTTGGTTTTGAGAATCTCTCCCGGAGTTTGAGAGATTTGGACGTGAAAGGGTACCAGTCTTGTCGGGGATTGGGAACCCTTCGCGAGAATGTCCAAAGTTTCAGCGGGATTTCCAAAATGTTGAGAGGAACTCGAAACATGTCAACCTTGGTTTTGAGAATCTCTCCCGGAGTTTGAGAGATTTGGACGTGAAAGGGTACCAGTCTTGTCGGGGATTGGGAACCCTTCGCCAGAATGTCCAAAGTTTCAGCGGGATTTCCAAAATGTTGAGAGGAACTCGAAACATGTCAACCTTGGTTTTGAGAATCTCTCCCGGAGTTTGAGAGATTTGGACGTGAAAGGGTACCAGTCTTGTCGGGGATTGGGAACCCTTCGCGAGAATGTCCAAAGTTTCAGCGGGATTTCCAAAATGTTGAGAGGAACTCGAAACATGTCAACCTTGGTTTTGAGAATCTCTCCCGGAGTTTGAGAGATTTGGACGTGAAAGGGTACCAGTCTTGTCGGGGATTGGGAACCCTTCACGAGAATGTCCAAAGTTTCAGCGGGATTTCCAAAATGTTGAGAGGAACTTGAATCATGTCAACCTTGGTTTTGAGAATCTCTCCCAGAGTTTGAGAGATTTGGACGTGAAAGGGTACCAGTCTTGTCGGGGATTGGGAACCCTTCGCGAGAATGTCCAAAGTTTCAGCGGGATTTCCAAAATGTTGAGAGGAACTCGAAACATGTCAACCTCGGTTTTGAGAATCTCTCCCGGAGTTTGAGAGATTTGGACGTGAAAGGGTATCAGTCTTGTCGGGGATTGGGAACCCTTCGCCAGAATGTCCAAAGTTTCAGCGGGATTTCCAAAATGTTGAGAGGAACTCGAATCATGTCAACCTTGGTTTTGAGAATCTCTCCCGGAGTTTGAGAGATTTGGACGTGAAAGGGTACCAGTCTTGTCGGGGATTGGGAACCCTTCGCCAGAATGTCCAAAGTTTCAGCGGGATTTCCAAAACGTTGAGAGGAACTCGAAACATGTCAACCTTGGTTTTGAGAATCTCTCCCGGAGTTTGAGAGATTTGGACGTGAAAGGGTACCAGTCTTGTCGGGGATTGGGAACCCTTGGCGAGAATGTCCAAAGTTTCAGCGGGATTTCCAAAATGTTGAGAGGAACTCGAAACATGTCAACCTCGGTTTTGAGAATCTCTCCCGGAGTTTGAGAGATTTGGACGTGAAAGGGTACCAGTCTTGTCGGGGATTGGGAACCCTTCACCAGAATGTCCAAAGTTTCAGAGGGATTTCCAAAATGTTGAAAGGATATCGAAACATGTCAACCTTGGTTTTGAGAATCTCTCCCGGAGTTTGAGAGATTTGGACGTGAAAGGGTACCAGTCTTGTCGGGGATTGGGAACCCTTCGCCAGAATGTCCAAAGTTTCAGCGGGATTTCCAAAATGTTGAGAGGAACTCGAAACATGTCAACCTTGGTTTTGAGAATCTCTCCCGGAGTTTGAGCGATTTGGACGTGAAAGGGTACCAGTCTTGTCGGGGATTGGGAACCCTTTGCGTAAATGTCCAAAGTTTCAGCGGGATTTCCAAAATGTTGAGAGGAACTCGAAACATGTCAACCTTGGTTTTGAGAATCTCTCCCGGAGTTTGAGAGATTTGGACGTGAAAGGGTACCAGTCTTGTCGGGGATTGGGAACCCTTCGCGAGAATGTCCAAAGTTTCAGCGGGATTTCCAAAATGCTGAGAGGAACTCGAAACATGTCAACCTTGGTTTTGAGAATCTCTCCCGGATTTTGAGAGATTTGGACGTGAAAGGGTACCAGTCTTGTCGGGGATTGGGAACCCTTCGCGAGAATGTCCAAAGTTTCAGCGGGATTTCCAAAATGTTGAGAGGAACTCGAAACATGTCAACCTTGGTTTTGAGAATCTCTCCCGGAGTTTGAGAGATTTGGACGTGAAAGGGTACCAGTCTTGTCGGGGATTGGGAACCCTTCGCGAGAATGTCCAAAGTTTCAGCGGGATTTCCAAAATGTTGAGAGGAACTCGAATCATGTCAACCTTGGTTTTGAGAATCTCTCCCGGAGTTTGAGAGATTTGGACGTGAAAGGGTACCAGTCTTGTCGGGGATTGGGAACCCTTCGCGAGAATGTCCAAAGTTTCAGCGGGATTTCCAAAATGTTGAAAGGAACTCGAAACATGTCAACCTTGGTTTTGAGAATCTCTCCCGGAGTTTGAGAGATTTGGACGTGAAAGGGTACCAGTCTTGTCGGGGATTGGGAACCCTTCACGAGAATGTCCAAAGTTTCAGCGGGATTTCCAAAATGTTGAGGGGAACTCGAATCATGTCAACCTTGGTTTTGAGAATCTCTCCCGGAGTTTGAGAGATTTGGACGTGAAAGGGTACCAGTCTTGTCGGGGATTGGGAACCCTTCGCGAGAATGTCCAAAGTTTCAGCGGGATTTCCAAAATGTTGAGAGGAACTCGAAACATGTCAACCTTGGTTTTGAGAATCTCTCCCGGAGTTTGAGAGATTTGGACGTGAAAGGGTACCAGTCTTGTCGGGGATTGGGAACCCTTCGCGAGAATGTCCAAAGTTTCTGCGGGATTTCCAAAATGTTGAGAGGAACTCGAAACATGTCAACCTTGGTTTTGAGAATCTCTCCCGGAGTTTGAGAGATTTGGACGTGAAAGGGTACCAGTCTTGTCGGGGATTGGGAACCCTTCGCCAGAATGTCCAAAGTTTCAGCGGGATTTCCAAAATGTTGAGAGGAACTCGAAACATGTCAACCTTGGTTTTGAGAATCTCTCCCGGAGTTTGAGAGATTTGGACGTGAAAGGGTACCAGTCTTGTCGGGGATTGGGAACCCTTCGCGAGAATGTCCAAAGTTTCAGCGGGATTTCCAAAATGTTGAGAGGAACTCGAAACATGTCAACCTTGGTTTTGAGAATCTCTCCCGGAGTTTGAGAGATTTGGACGTGAAAGGGTACCAGTCTTGTCGGGGATTGGGAACCCTTCGCCAGAATGTCCAAAGTTTCAGCGGGATTTCCAAAATGTTGAAAGGAACTCGAAACATGTCAACCTTGGTTTTGAGAATCTCTCCCGGAGTTTGAGAGATTTGGACGTGAAAGGGTACCAGTCTTGTCGGGGGTTGGGAACCCTTCGCGAGAATGTCCAATGTTTCAGCGGGATTTCCAAAATGTTGAAAGGAACTAGAAACATGTGAACCATGGTTTTGAGAATCTCTCCCGGAGTTTGAGAGATTTGGATGTGAAAGGGTACCAGTCTTGTCGGGGATTGGGAACCCTTCGCGAGAATGTCCAAAGTTTCAGCGGGATTTCCAAAATGTTGAGAGGAACTCGAATCATGTCAACCTTGGTTTTGAGAATCTCTCCCGGAGTTTGAGAGATTTGAACGTGAAAGGGTACCAGTCTTGTCGGGGATTGGGAACCCTTCGCCAGAATGTCCAAAGTTTCAGCGGGATTTCCAAAATGTTGAGAGGAACTCGAAACATGTCAACCTTGGTTTTGAGAATCTCTCCCGGAGTTTGAGAGATTTGGACGTGAAAGGGTACCAGTCTTGTCGGGGATTGGGAACCCTTCGCCAGAATGTCCAAAGTTTCAGCGGGATTTCCAAAATGTTGAGAGGAACTCGAAACATGTGAACCTTGGTTTTGAGAATCTCTCCCGGAGTTTGAGAGATTTGGACGTGAAAGGGTACCAGTCTTGTCGGGGATTGGGAACCCTTCGCGAGAATGTCCAAAGTTTCAGCGGGAGTTCCAAAATGTTGAGAGGAACTCGAAACATGTCAACCTTGGTTTTGAGAATCTCTCCCGGAGTTTGAGAGATTTGGACGTGAAAGGGTACCAGTCTTGTCGGGGATTGGGAACCATTCGCGAGAATGTCCAATGTTTCAGCGGGATTTCCAAAATGTTGAAAGGAACTCGAAACATGTGAACCTTGGTTTTGAGAATCTCTCCCGGAGTTTGAGAGATTTGGACGTGAAAGGGTACCAGTCTTGTCGGGGATTGGGAACCCTTCTCCAGAATGTCCAAAGTTTCAGCGGGATTTCCAAAATGTTGAAAGGAACTCGAAACATGTCAACCTTGGTTTTGAGAATCTCTCCCGGAGTTTGAGAGATTTGGACGTGAAAGGGTACCAGTCTTGTCGGGGATTGGGAACCCTTCGCCAGAATGTCCAAAGTTTCAGCGGGATTTCCAAAATGTTGAGAGGAACTCGAAACATGTCAACCTTGGTTTTGAGAATCTCTCCCTGGAATTTGAGAGATTTGGACAAGAAAGGGTACCAGTCTTGTCGGGGATTGGGAACCCTTCGCGAGAATGTCCAAAGTTTCAGCGGGATTTCCAAAATGTTGAGAGGAACTCGAATCATGTCAACCTTGGTTTTGAGAATCTCTCCCGGAGTTTGAGAGATTTGGACGTGAAAGGGTACCAGTCTTGTCGGGGATTGGGAATCCTTCGCGAGAATGTCCAAAGTTTCAGCGGGATTTCCAAAATGTTGACAGGAACTCGAAACATCTCAACCTTGGTTTTGAGAATCTCTCCCAGAGTTTGAGAGATTTGGACGTGAAAGGGTACCAGTCTTGTCGGGGATTGGGAACCCTTCGCCAGAATGTCCAAAGTTTCAGCGGGATTTCCAAAATGTTGAGAGGAACTCGAAACATGTCAACCTTGGTTTTGAGAATCTCTCCCGGAGTTTGAGAGATTTGGACGTGAAAGGGTACCAGTCTTGTCGGGGATTGGGAACCCTTCGCGAGAATGTCCAAAGTTTCAGCGGGATTTCCAAAATGTTGAAAGGAACTCGAAACATGTCAACCTTGGTTTTGAGAATCTCTCCCGGAGTTTGAGAGATTTGGACGTGAAAGGGTACCAGTCTTGTCGGGGATTGGGAACCCTTCGCCAGAATGTCCAAAGTTTCAGCGGGATTTCCAAAATGTTGAGAGGAACTCGAAACATGTCAACCTTGGTTTTGAGAATCTCTCCCGGAGTTTGAGAGATTTGGACGTGAAAGGGTACCAGTCTTGTCGGGGATTGGGAACCCTTCGCCAGAATGTCCAAAGTTTCAGCGGGATTTCCAAAATGTTGAAAGGAACTCGAAACATGTCAACCTTGGTTTTGAGAATCTCTCCCGGAATTTGAGAGATTTGGATGTGAAAGGGTACCAGTCTTGTCGGGGATTGGGAACCCTTCGCGAGAATGTCCAAAGTTTCAGCGGGATTTCCAAAATGTTGAGAGGAACTCGAAACATGTCAACCTTGGTTTTGAGAATCTCTCCCGGAGTTTGAGAGATTTGGACGTGAAAGGGTACCAGTCTTGTCGGGGATTGGGAACCCTTCGCGAGAATGTCCAAAGTTTCAGCGGGATTTCCAAAATGTTGAGAGGAACTCGAAACATGTCAACCTTGGTTTTGAGAATCTCTCCCGGAGTTTGAGAGATTTGGACGTGAAAGGGTACCAGTCTTGTCGGGGATTGGGAACCCTTCGCGAGAATGTCCAAAGTTTCAGCGGGATTTCCAAAATGTTGAGAGGAACTCGAAACATGTCAACCTTGGTTTTGAGAATCTCTCCCGGAGTTTGAGAGATTTGGACGTGAAAGGGTACCAGTCTTGTCGGGGATTGGGAACCCTTCGCCAGAATGTCCAAAGTTTCAGCGGGATTTCCAAAATGTTGAGAGGAACTCGAAACATGTCAACCTTGGTTTTGAGAATCTCTCCCGGAGTTTGAGAGATTTGGACGTGAAAGGGTACCAGTCTTGTCGGGGATTGGGAACCCTTCGCCAGAATGTCCAAAGTTTCAGCGGGATTTCCAAAATGTTGAGAGGAACTCGAAACATGTCAACCTTGGTTTTGAGAATCTCTCCCGGAGTTTGAGAGATTTGGACGTGAAAGGGTACCAGTCTTGTCGGGGATTGGGAACCCTTCGCCAGAATGTCCAAAGTTTCAGCGGGATTTCCAAAATGTTGAGAGGAACTCGAAACATGTCAACCTTGGTTTTGAGAATCTCTCCCGGAGTTTGAGAGATTTGGACGTGAAAGGGTACCAGTCTTGTCGGGGATTGGGAACCCTTCGCCAGAATGTCCAAAGTTTCAGCGGGATTTCCAAAATGTTGAAAGGAACTCGAAACATGTGAACCTTGGTTTTGAGAATCTCTCCCAGAGTTTGAGAGATTTGGACGTGAAAGGGTACCAGTCTTGTCGGGGATTGGGAACCCTTTGCGAGAATGTCCAAAGTTTCAGCGGGATTTCCAAAATGTTGAGAGGAACTCGAAACATGTTCAACCTTGGTTTTCAGAATCTCTCCCAGAGTTTGAGAGATTTGGACGTGAAAGGGTACCAGTCTTGTCGGGGATTGGGAACCCTTCGCGAGAATGTCCGAAGTTTCAGCGGGATTTCCAAAATGTTGAGAGGAACTCGAAACATGTCAACCTTGGTTTTGAGAATCTCTCCCGGAGTTTGAGAGATTTGGATGTGAAAGGGTACCAGTCTTGTCGGGGATTGGGAACCCTTCGCGAGAATGTCCAAAGTTTCAGCGGGATTTCCAAAATGTTGAGAGGAACTCGAAACATGTCAACCTTGGTTTTGAGAATCTCTCCCGGAGTTTGAGAGATTTGGACGTGAAAGGGTACCAGTCTTGTCGGGGGTGGGGAACCCTTCGCGAGAATGTCCAATGTTTCAGCGGGATTTCCAAAATGTTGAAAGGAACTAGAAACATGTGAACCTTGGTTTTGAGAATCTCTCCCGGAGTTTGAGAGATTTGGATGTGAAAGGGTATCAGTCTTGTCGGGGATTGGGAACCCTTCGCCAGAATGTCCAAAGTTTCAGCGGGATTTCCAAAATGTTGAGAGGAACTCGAATCATGTCAACCTTGGTTTTGAGAATCTCTCCCGGAGTTTGAGAGATTTGGACGTGAAAGGGTACCAGTCTTGTCGGGGATTGGGAACCATTCGCGAGAATGTCCAATGTTTCAGCGGGATTTCCAAAATGTTGAAAGGAACTCGAAACATGTGAACCTTGGTTTTGAGAATCTCTCCCGGAGTTTGAGAGATTTGGACGTGAAAGGGTACCAATCTTGTCGGGGATTGGGAACCCTTCTCCAGAATGTCCAAAGTTTCAGCGGGATTTCCAAAATGTTGAGAGGAACTCGAAACATGTCAACCTTGGTTTTGAGAATCTCTCCCGGAGTTTGAGAGATTTGGACGTGAAAGGGTACCAGTCTTGTCGGGGATTGGGAACCCTTCGCCAGAATGTCCAAAGTTTCAGCAGGATTTCCAAAATGTTGAAAGGAACTCGAAACATGTCAACCTTGGTTTTGAGAATCTCTCCCGGAATTTGAGAGATTTGGACGTGAAAGGGTACCAGTCTTGTCGGGGATTGGGAACCCTTCGCGAGAATGTCCAAAGTTTCAGCGGGATTTCCAAAATGTTGAGAGGAACTCGAATCATGTCAACCTTGGTTTTGAGAATCTCTCCCGGAGTTTGAGAGATTTGGACGTGAAAGGGTACCAGTCTTGTCGGGGATTGGGAATCCTTCGCGAGAATGTCCAAAGTTTCAGCGGGATTTCCAAAATGTTGAGAGGAACTCGAAACATGTCAACCTTGGTTTTGAGAATCTCTCCCAGAGTTTGAGAGATTTGGACGTGAAAGGGTACCAGTCTTGTCGGGGATTGGGAACCCTTCGCCAGAATGTCCAAAGTTTCAGCGGGATTTCCAAAATGTTGAGAGGAAGTCGAAACATGTCAACCTTGGTTTTGAGAATCTCTCCCGGAGTTTGAGAGATTTGGACGTGAAAGGGTACCAGTCTTGTCGGGGATTGGGAACCCTTCGCGAGAATGTCCAAAGTTTCAGCGGGATTTCCAAAATGTTGAGAGGAACTCGAATCATGTCAACCTTGGTTTTGAGAATCTCTCCCGGAGTTTGAGAGATTTGGACGTGAAAGGGTACCAGTCTTGTCGGGGATTGGGAACCCTTCGCGAGAATGTCCAAAGTTTCAGCGGGATTTCCAAAATGTTGAAAGGAACTCGAAACATGTCAACCTTGGTTTTGAGAATCTCTCCCAGAGTTTGAGAGATTTGGACGTGAAAGGGTACCAGTCTTGTCGGGGATTGGGAACCCTTCGCCAGAATGTCCAAAGTTTCAGCGGGATTTCCAAAATGTTGAGAGGAACTCGAAACATGTCAACCTTGGTTTTGAGAATCTCTCCCGGAGTTTGAGAGATTTGGACATGAAAGGGTACCAGTCTTGTCGGGGATTGGGAACCCTTCGCGAGAATTTCCAAAGTTTCAGCAGGATTTCCAAAATGTTGAGAGGAACTCGAATCATGTCAACCTTGGTTTTGAGAATCTCTCCCGGAGTTTGAGAGATTTGGACGTGAAAGGGTACCAGTCTTGTCGGGGATTGGGAACCCTTCGCGAGAATGTCCAAAGTTTCAGCGGGATTTCCAAAATGTTGAAAGGAACTCGAAACATGTCAACCTTGGTTTTGAGAATCTCTCCCAGAGTTTGAGAGATTTGGACGTGAAAGGGTACCAGTCTTGTCGGGGATTGGGAACCCTTCGCCAGAATGTCCAAAGTTTCAGCGGGATTTCCAAAATGTTGAGAGGAACTCGAAACATCTCAACCTCGGTTTTGAGAATCTCTCCCGGAGTTTGAGAGATTTGGACGTGAAAGGGTACCAGTCTTGTCGGGGATTGGGAACCCTTCGCGAGAATGTCCAAAGTTTCAGCGGGATTTCCAAAATGTTGAAAGGAACTCGAAACATGTCAACCTTGGTTTTGAGAATCTCTCCCGGAGTTTGAGAGATTTGGACGTGAAAGGGTACCAGTCTTGTCGGGGATTGGGAACCCTTCGCCAGAATGTCCAAAGTTTCAGCGGGATTTCCAAAATGTTGAGAGGAACTCGAAACATGTCAACCTTGGTTTTGAGAATCTCTCCCGGAGTTTGAGAGATTTGGACGTGAAAGGGTACCAGTCTTGTCGGGGATTGGGAACCCTTCGCGAGAATGCCCAAAGTTTCAGCGGGATTTCCAAAATGTTGAGAGGAACTCGAAACATGTCAACCTTGGTTTTGAGAATCTCTCCCGGAGTTTGAGAGATTTGGACGTGAAAGGGTACCAGTCTTGTCGGGGATTGGGAACCCTTCGCCAGAATGTCCAAAGTTTCAGCGGGATTTCCAAAATGTTGAAAGGAACTCGAAACATGTCAACCTTGGTTTTAAGAATCTCTCCCGGAGTTTGAGAGATTTGGACGTGAAAGGGTACCAGTCTTGTCGGGGATTGGGAACCCTTCACCAGAATGTCCAAAGTTTCAGCGGGATTTCCAAAATGTTGAAAGGAACTCGAAACATGTCAACCTTGGTTTTGAGAATCTCTCCCGGAGTTTGAGAGATTTGGACGTGAAAGGGTACCAGTCTGGTCGGGGATTGGGAACCCTTCGCGAGAATGTCCAAAGTTTCAGCGGGATTTCCAAAATGTTGAGAGGAACTCGAAACATGTTCAACCTTGGTTTTCAGAATCTCTCCCGGAGTTTGAGAGATTTGGACGTGAAAGGGTACCAGTCTTGTCGGGGATTGGGAACCCTTCGCGAGAATGTCCAAAGTTTCAGCGGGATTTCCAAAATGTTGAGAGGAACTCGAAACATGTCAACCTTGGTTTTGAGAATCTCTCCCGGAGTTTGAGAGATTTGGACGTGAAAGGGTACCAGTCTTGTCGGGGATTGGGAACCCTTCGCGAGAATGTCCAAAGTTTCAGCGGGATTTCCAAAATGTTGAGAGGAACTCGAAACATGTCAACCTTGGTTTTGAGAATCTCTCCCGGAGTTTGAGAGATTTGGACGTGAAAGGGTACCAGTCTTGTCGGGGATTGGGAACCCTTCGCCAGAATGTCCAAAGTTTCAGCGGGATTTCCAAAATGTTGAGAGGAACTCGAAACATGTCAACCTTGGTTTTGAGAATCTCTCCCGGAGTTTGAGAGATTTGGACGTGAAAGGGTACCAGTCTTGTCGGGGATTGGGAACCCTTCGCCAGAATGTCCAAAGTTTCAGCGGGATTTCCAAAATGTTGAAAGGAACTCGAAACATGTCAACCTTGGTTTTGAGAATCTCTCCCGGAGTTTGAGAGATTTGGACGTGAAAGGGTACCAGTCTTGTCGGGGATTGGGAACCCTTCGCCAGAATGTCCAAAGTTTCAGCGGGATTTCCAAAATGTTGAGAGGAACTCGAAACATGTCAACCTCGGTTTTGAGAATCTCTCCCGGAGTTTGAGAGATTTGGACGTGAAAGGGTACCAGTCTTGTCGGGGATTGGGAACCCTTCGCGAGAATGTCCAAAGTTTCAGCGGGATTTCCAAAATGTTGAGAGGAACTCGAAACACGTTCAACCTTGGTTTTGAGAATCTCTCCCGGAGTTTGAGAGATTTGGACGTGAAAGGGTACCAGTCTTGTCGGGGATTGGGAACCCTTCGCGAGAATGTCCAAAGTTTCAGCGGGATTTCCAAAATGTTGAGAGGAACTCGAAACATGTCAACCTTGGTTTTGAGAATCTCTCCCGGAGTTTGAGAGATTTGGACGTGAAAAGGTACCAGTCTTGTCGGGGATTGGGAACCCTTCGCGAGAATGTCCAAAGTTTCAGCGGGATTTCCAAAATGTTGAGAGGAACTCGAAACATGTCAACCTCGGTTTTGAGAATCTCTCCCGGAGTTTGAGAGATTTGGACGTGAAAGGGTACCAGTCTTGTCGGGGATTGGGAACCCTTCGCCAGAATGTCCAAAGTTTCAGCGGGATTTCCAAAATGTTGAGAGGAACTCGAAACATGTGAACCTTGGTTTTGAGAATCTCTCCCGGAGTTTGAGAGATTTGGACGTGAAAGGGTACCAGTCTTGTTGGGGATTGGGAACCCTTCGCCAGAATGTCCAAAGTTTCAGCGGGATTTCCAAAATGTTGAAAGGAACTCGAAACATGTCAACCTTGGTTTTGAGAATCTCTCCCGGAGTTTGAGACATCTGGACGTGAAAGGGTACCAGTCTTGTCGGGGATTGGGAACCCTTCGCGAGAATGTCCAAAGTTTCAGCGGGATTTCCAAAATGTTGAGAGGAACTCGAAACATGTGAACCTTGGTTTTGAGAATCTCTCCCGGAGTTTGAGAGATTTGGACGTGAAAGGGTACCAGTCTTGTTGGGGATTGGGAACCCTTCGCCAGAATGTCCAAAGTTTCAGCGGGATTTCCAAAATGTTGAAAGGAACTCGAAACATGTCAACCTTGGTTTTGAGAATCTCTCCCGGAGTTTGAGACATCTGGACGTGAAAGGGTACCAGTCTTGTCGGGGATTGGGAACCCTTCGCGAGAATGTCCAAAGTTTCAGCGGGATTTCCAAAATGTTGAAAGGAACTCGAAACATGTCAACCTTGGTTTTGAGAATCTCTCCCAGAGTTTGAGAGATTTGGACGTGAAAGGGTACCAGTCTTGTCGGGGATTGGGAACCCTTCGCCAGAATGTCCAAAGTTTCAGCGGGATTTCCAAAATGTTGAGAGGAACTCGAAACATCTCAACCTCGGTTTTGAGAATCTCTCCCGGAGTTTGAGAGATTTGGACGTGAAAGGGTACCAGTCTTGTCGGGGATTGGGAACCCTTCGCGAGAATGTCCAAAGTTTCAGCGGGATTTCCAAAATGTTGAAAGGAACTCGAAACATGTCAACCTTGGTTTTGAGAATCTCTCCCGGAGTTTGAGAGATTTGGACGTGAAAGGGTACCAGTCTTGTCGGGGATTGGGAACCCTTCGCCAGAATGTCCAAAGTTTCAGCGGGATTTCCAAAATGTTGAGAGGAACTCGAAACATGTCAACCTTGGTTTTGAGAATCTCTCCCGGAGTTTGAGAGATTTGGACGTGAAAGGGTACCAGTCTTGTCGGGGATTGGGAACCCTTCGCGAGAATGCCCAAAGTTTCAGCGGGATTTCCAAAATGTTGAGAGGAACTCGAAACATGTCAACCTTGGTTTTGAGAATCTCTCCCGGAGTTTGAGAGATTTGGACGTGAAAGGGTACCAGTCTTGTCGGGGATTGGGAACCCTTCGCCAGAATGTCCAAAGTTTCAGCGGGATTTCCAAAATGTTGAAAGGAACTCGAAACATGTCAACCTTGGTTTTAAGAATCTCTCCCGGAGTTTGAGAGATTTGGACGTGAAAGGGTACCAGTCTTGTCGGGGATTGGGAACCCTTCACCAGAATGTCCAAAGTTTCAGCGGGATTTCCAAAATGTTGAAAGGAACTCGAAACATGTCAACCTTGGTTTTGAGAATCTCTCGATTTCCAAAATGTTGAAAGGAACTCGAAACATGTCAACCTGGTTTTGAGAATCTCTCCCGGAGTTTGAGAGATTTGGACCTGAGTATGATTTCCAAAATGTTGAAAGGAACTCGAAACATGTCAACCTTGGTTTTCAGAATCTCTCCCGGAGTTTGAGAGATTTGGACGTGAAAGGGTACCAGTCTTGTCGGGGATTGGGAACCCTTCGCGAGAATGTCCAAAGTTTCAGCGGGATTTCCAAAATGTTGAGAGGAACTCGAAACATGTCAACCTTGGTTTTGAGAATCTCTCCCGGAGTTTGAGAGATTTGGACGTGAAAGGGTACCAGTCTTGTCGGGGATTGGGAACCCTTCGCGAGAATGTCCAAAGTTTCAGCGGGATTTCCAAAATGTTGAGAGGAACTCGAAACATGTCAACCTTGGTTTTGAGAATCTCTCCCGGAGTTTGAGAGATTTGGACGTGAAAGGGTACCAGTCTTGTCGGGGATTGGGAACCCTTCGCCAGAATGTCCAAAGTTTCAGCGGGATTTCCAAAATGTTGAGAGGAACTCGAAACATGTCAACCTTGGTTTTGAGAATCTCTCCCGGAGTTTGAGAGATTTGGACGTGAAAGGGTACCAGTCTTGTCGGGGATTGGGAACCCTTCGCCAGAATGTCCAAAGTTTCAGCGGGATTTCCAAAATGTTGAAAGGAACTCGAAACATGTCAACCTTGGTTTTGAGAATCTCTCCCGGAGTTTGAGAGATTTGGACGTGAAAGGGTACCAGTCTTGTCGGGGATTGGGAACCCTTCGCCAGAATGTCCAAAGTTTCAGCGGGATTTCCAAAATGTTGAGAGGAACTCGAAACATGTCAACCTCGGTTTTGAGAATCTCTCCCGGAGTTTGAGAGATTTGGACGTGAAAGGGTACCAGTCTTGTCGGGGATTGGGAACCCTTCGCGAGAATGTCCAAAGTTTCAGCGGGATTTCCAAAATGTTGAGAGGAACTCGAAACACGTTCAACCTTGGTTTTGAGAATCTCTCCCGGAGTTTGAGAGATTTGGACGTGAAAGGGTACCAGTCTTGTCGGGGATTGGGAACCCTTCTCCAGAATGTCCAAAGTTTCAGCGGGATTTCCAAAATGTTGAAAGGAACTCGAAACATGTCAACCTTGGTTTTGAGAATCTCTCCCGGAGTTTGAGAGATTTGGACGTGAAAGGGTACCAGTCTTGTCGGGGATTGGGAACCCTTCGCCAGAATGTCCAAAGTTTCAGCGGGATTTCCAAAATGTTGAGAGGAACTCGAAACATGTCAACCTTGGTTTTGAGAATCTCTCCCTGGAATTTGAGAGATTTGGACAAGAAAGGGTACCAGTCTTGTCGGGGATTGGGAACCCTTCGCGAGAATGTCCAAAGTTTCAGCGGGATTTCCAAAATGTTGAGAGGAACTCGAATCATGTCAACCTTGGTTTTGAGAATCTCTCCCGGAGTTTGAGAGATTTGGACGTGAAAGGGTACCAGTCTTGTCGGGGATTGGGAATCCTTCGCGAGAATGTCCAAAGTTTCAGCGGGATTTCCAAAATGTTGAGAGGAACTCGAAACATCTCAACCTTGGTTTTGAGAATCTCTCCCAGAGTTTGAGAGATTTGGACGTGAAAGGGTACCAGTCTTGTCGGGGATTGGGAACCCTTCGCCAGAATGTCCAAAGTTTCAGCGGGATTTCCAAAATGTTGAGAGGAACTCGAAACATGTCAACCTTGGTTTTGAGAATCTCTCCCGGAGTTTGAGAGATTTGGACGTGAAAGGGTACCAGTCTTGTCGGGGATTGGGAACCCTTCGCGAGAATGTCCAAAGTTTCAGCGGGATTTCCAAAATGTTGAAAGGAACTCGAAACATGTCAACCTTGGTTTTGAGAATCTCTGCCGGAGTTTGAGAGATTTGGACGTGAAAGGGTACCAGTCTTGTCGGGGATTGGGAACCCTTCGCCAGAATGTCCAAAGTTTCAGCGGGATTTCCAAAATGTTGAGAGGAACTCGAAACATGTCAACCTTGGTTTTGAGAATCTCTCCCGGAGTTTGAGAGATTTGGACGTGAAAGGGTACCAGTCTTGTCGGGGATTGGGAACCCTTCGCCAGAATGTCCAAAGTTTCAGCGGGATTTCCAAAATGTTGAAAGGAACTCGAAACATGTCAACCTTGGTTTTGAGAATCTCTCCCGGAATTTGAGAGATTTGGATGTGAAAGGGTACCAGTCTTGTCGGGGATTGGGAACCCTTCGCGAGAATGTCCAAAGTTTCAGCGGGATTTCCAAAATGTTGAGAGGAACTCGAAACATGTCAACCTTGGTTTTGAGAATCTCTCCCGGAGTTTGAGAGATTTGGACGTGAAAGGGTACCAGTCTTGTCGGGGATTGGGAACCCTTCGCGAGAATGTCCAAAGTTTCAGCGGGATTTCCAAAATGTTGAGAGGAACTCGAAACATGTCAACCTTGGTTTTGAGAATCTCTCCCGGAGTTTGAGAGATTTGGACGTGAAAGGGTACCAGTCTTGTCGGGGATTGGGAACCCTTCGCGAGAATGTCCAAAGTTTCAGCGGGATTTCCAAAATGTTGAGAGGAACTCGAAACATGTCAACCTTGGTTTTGAGAATCTCTCCCGGAGTTTGAGAGATTTGGACGTGAAAGGGTACCAGTCTTGTCGGGGATTGGGAACCCTTCGCCAGAATGTCCAAAGTTTCAGCGGGATTTCCAAAATGTTGAGAGGAACTCGAAACATGTCAACCTTGGTTTTGAGAATCTCTCCCGGAGTTTGAGAGATTTGGACGTGAAAGGGTACCAGTCTTGTCGGGGATTGGGAACCCTTCGCCAGAATGTCCAAAGTTTCAGCGGGATTTCCAAAATGTTGAGAGGAACTCGAAACATGTCAACCTTGGTTTTGAGAATCTCTCCCGGAGTTTGAGAGATTTGGACGTGAAAGGGTACCAGTCTTGTCGGGGATTGGGAACCCTTCGCCAGAATGTCCAAAGTTTCAGCGGGATTTCCAAAATGTTGAGAGGAACTCGAAACATGTCAACCTTGGTTTTGAGAATCTCTCCCGGAGTTTGAGAGATTTGGACGTGAAAGGGTACCAGTCTTGTCGGGGATTGGGAACCCTTCGCCAGAATGTCCAAAGTTTCAGCGGGATTTCCAAAATGTTGAAAGGAACTCGAAAGATGTGAACCTTGGTTTTGAGAATCTCTCCCAGAGTTTGAGAGATTTGGACGTGAAAGGGTACCAGTCTTGTCGGGGATTGGGAACCCTTTGCGAGAATGTCCAAAGTTTCAGCGGGATTTCCAAAATGTTGAGAGGAACTCGAAACATGTTCAACCTTGGTTTTCAGAATCTCTCCCAGAGTTTGAGAGATTTGGACGTGAAAGGGTACCAGTCTTGTCGGGGATTGGGAACCCTTCGCGAGAATGTCCGAAGTTTCAGCGGGATTTCCAAAATGTTGAGAGGAACTCGAAACATGTCAACCTTGGTTTTGAGAATCTCTCCCGGAGTTTGAGAGATTTGGATGTGAAAGGGTACCAGTCTTGTCGGGGATTGGGAACCCTTCGCGAGAATGTCCAAAGTTTCAGCGGGATTTCCAAAATGTTGAGAGGAACTCGAAACATGTCAACCTTGGTTTTGAGAATCTCTCCCGGAGTTTGAGAGATTTGGACGTGAAAGGGTACCAGTCTTGTCGGGGGTTGGGAACCCTTCGCGAGAATGTCCAATGTTTCAGCGGGATTTCCAAAATGTTGAAAGGAACTAGAAACATGTGAACCTTGGTTTTGAGAATCTCTCCCGGAGTTTGAGAGATTTGGATGTGAAAGGGTATCAGTCTTGTCGGGGATTGGGAACCCTTCGCCAGAATGTCCAAAGTTTCAGCGGGATTTCCAAAATGTTGAGAGGAACTCGAATCATGTCAACCTTGGTTTTGAGAATCTCTCCCGGAGTTTGAGAGATTTGGACGTGAAAGGGTACCAGTCTTGTCGGGGATTGGGAACCATTCGCGAGAATGTCCAATGTTTCAGCGGGATTTCCAAAATGTTGAAAGGAACTCGAAACATGTGAACCTTGGTTTTGAGAATCTCTCCCGGAGTTTGAGAGATTTGGACGTGAAAGGGTACCAATCTTGTCGGGGATTGGGAACCCTTCTCCAGAATGTCCAAAGTTTCAGCGGGATTTCCAAAATGTTGAGAGGAACTCGAAACATGTCAACCTTGGTTTTGAGAATCTCTCCCGGAGTTTGAGAGATTTGGACGTGAAAGGGTACCAGTCTTGTCGGGGATTGGGAACCCTTCGCCAGAATGTCCAAAGTTTCAGCAGGATTTCCAAAATGTTGAAAGGAACTCGAAACATGTCAACCTTGGTTTTGAGAATCTCTCCCGGAATTTGAGAGATTTGGACGTGAAAGGGTACCAGTCTTGTCGGGGATTGGGAACCCTTCGCGAGAATGTCCAAAGTTTCAGCGGGATTTCCAAAATGTTGAGAGGAACTCGAATCATGTCAACCTTGGTTTTGAGAATCTCTCCCGGAGTTTGAGAGATTTGGACGTGAAAGGGTACCAGTCTTGTCGGGGATTGGGAATCCTTCGCGAGAATGTCCAAAGTTTCAGCGGGATTTCCAAAATGTTGAGAGGAACTCGAAACATGTCAACCTTGGTTTTGAGAATCTCTCCCAGAGTTTGAGAGATTTGGACGTGAAAGGGTACCAGTCTTGTCGGGGATTGGGAACCCTTCGCCAGAATGTCCAAAGTTTCAGCGGGATTTCCAAAATGTTGAGAGGAAGTCGAAACATGTCAACCTTGGTTTTGAGAATCTCTCCCGGAGTTTGAGAGATTTGGACGTGAAAGGGTACCAGTCTTGTCGGGGATTGGGAACCCTTCGCGAGAATGTCCAAAGTTTCAGCGGGATTTCCAAAATGTTGAGAGGAACTCGAATCATGTCAACCTTGGTTTTGAGAATCTCTCCCGGAGTTGGAGAGATTTGGACGTGAAAGGGTACCAGTCTTGTCGGGGATTGGGAACCCTTCGCGAGAATGTCCAAAGTTTCAGCGGGATTTCCAAAATGTTGAAAGGAACTCGAAACATGTCAACCTTGGTTTTGAGAATCTCTCCCAGAGTTTGAGAGATTTGGACGTGAAAGGGTACCAGTCTTGTCGGGGATTGGGAACCCTTCGCCAGAATGTCCAAAGTTTCAGCGGGATTTCCAAAATGTTGAGAGGAACTCGAAACATGTCAACCTTGGTTTTGAGAATCTCTCCCGGAGTTTGAGAGATTTGGACATGAAAGGGTACCAGTCTTGTCGGGGATTGGGAACCCTTCGCGAGAATTTCCAAAGTTTCAGCAGGATTTCCAAAATGTTGAGAGGAACTCGAATCATGTCAACCTTGGTTTTGAGAATCTCTCCCGGAGTTTGAGAGATTTGGACGTGAAAGGGTACCAGTCTTGTCGGGGATTGGGAACCCTTCGCGAGAATGTCCAAAGTTTCAGCGGGATTTCCAAAATGTTGAAAGGAACTCGAAACATGTCAACCTTGGTTTTGAGAATCTCTCCCAGAGTTTGAGAGATTTGGACGTGAAAGGGTACCAGTCTTGTCGGGGATTGGGAACCCTTCGCCAGAATGTCCAAAGTTTCAGCGGGATTTCCAAAATGTTGAGAGGAACTCGAAACATCTCAACCTCGGTTTTGAGAATCTCTCCCGGAGTTTGAGAGATTTGGACGTGAAAGGGTACCAGTCTTGTCGGGGATTGGGAACCCTTCGCGAGAATGTCCAAAGTTTCAGCGGGATTTCCAAAATGTTGAAAGGAACTCGAAACATGTCAACCTTGGTTTTGAGAATCTCTCCCGGAGTTTGAGAGATTTGGACGTGAAAGGGTACCAGTCTTGTCGGGGATTGGGAACCCTTCGCCAGAATGTCCAAAGTTTCAGCGGGATTTCCAAAATGTTGAGAGGAACTCGAAACATGTCAACCTTGGTTTTGAGAATCTCTCCCGGAGTTTGAGAGATTTGGACGTGAAAGGGTACCAGTCTTGTCGGGGATTGGGAACCCTTCGCGAGAATGCCCAAAGTTTCAGCGGGATTTCCAAAATGTTGAGAGGAACTCGAAACATGTCAACCTTGGTTTTGAGAATCTCTCCCGGAGTTTGAGAGATTTGGACGTGAAAGGGTACCAGTCTTGTCGGGGATTGGGAACCCTTCGCCAGAATGTCCAAAGTTTCAGCGGGATTTCCAAAATGTTGAAAGGAACTCGAAACATGTCAACCTTGGTTTTAAGAATCTCTCCCGGAGTTTGAGAGATTTGGACGTGAAAGGGTACCAGTCTTGTCGGGGATTGGGAACCCTTCACCAGAATGTCCAAAGTTTCAGCGGGATTTCCAAAATGTTGAAAGGAACTCGAAACATGTCAACCTTGGTTTTGAGAATCTCTCCCGGAGTTTGAGAGATTTGGACGTGAAAGGGTACCAGTCTGGTCGGGGATTGGGAACCCTTCGCGAGAATGTCCAAAGTTTCAGCGGGATTTCCAAAATGTTGAGAGGAACTCGAAACATGTTCAACCTTGGTTTTCAGAATCTCTCCCGGAGTTTGAGAGATTTGGACGTGAAAGGGTACCAGTCTTGTCGGGGATTGGGAACCCTTCGCGAGAATGTCCAAAGTTTCAGCGGGATTTCCAAAATGTTGAGAGGAACTCGAAACATGTCAACCTTGGTTTTGAGAATCTCTCCCGGAGTTTGAGAGATTTGGACGTGAAAGGGTACCAGTCTTGTCGGGGATTGGGAACCCTTCGCGAGAATGTCCAAAGTTTCAGCGGGATTTCCAAAATGTTGAGAGGAACTCGAAACATGTCAACCTTGGTTTTGAGAATCTCTCCCGGAGTTTGAGAGATTTGGACGTGAAAGGGTACCAGTCTTGTCGGGGATTGGGAACCCTTCGCCAGAATGTCCAAAGTTTCAGCGGGATTTCCAAAATGTTGAGAGGAACTCGAAACATGTCAACCTTGGTTTTGAGAATCTCTCCCGGAGTTTGAGAGATTTGGACGTGAAAGGGTACCAGTCTTGTCGGGGATTGGGAACCCTTCGCCAGAATGTCCAAAGTTTCAGCGGGATTTCCAAAATGTTGAAAGGAACTCGAAACATGTCAACCTTGGTTTTGAGAATCTCTCCCGGAGTTTGAGAGATTTGGACGTGAAAGGGTACCAGTCTTGTCGGGGATTGGGAACCCTTCGCCAGAATGTCCAAAGTTTCAGCGGGATTTCCAAAATGTTGAGAGGAACTCGAAACATGTCAACCTCGGTTTTGAGAATCTCTCCCGGAGTTTGAGAGATTTGGACGTGAAAGGGTACCAGTCTTGTCGGGGATTGGGAACCCTTCGCGAGAATGTCCAAAGTTTCAGCGGGATTTCCAAAATGTTGAGAGGAACTCGAAACACGTTCAACCTTGGTTTTGAGAATCTCTCCCGGAGTTTGAGAGATTTGGACGTGAAAGGGTACCAGTCTTGTCGGGGATTGGGAACCCTTCGCGAGAATGTCCAAAGTTTCAGCGGGATTTCCAAAATGTTGAGAGGAACTCGAAACATGTCAACCTTGGTTTTGAGAATCTCTCCCGGAGTTTGAGAGATTTGGACGTGAAAAGGTACCAGTCTTGTCGGGGATTGGGAACCCTTCGCGAGAATGTCCAAAGTTTCAGCGGGATTTCCAAAATGTTGAGAGGAACTCGAAACATGTCAACCTCGGTTTTGAGAATCTCTCCCGGAGTTTGAGAGATTTGGACGTGAAAGGGTACCAGTCTTGTCGGGGATTGGGAACCCTTCGCCAGAATGTCCAAAGTTTCAGCGGGATTTCCAAAATGTTGAGAGGAACTCGAAACATGTGAACCTTGGTTTTGAGAATCTCTCCCGGAGTTTGAGAGATTTGGACGTGAAAGGGTACCAGTCTTGTTGGGGATTGGGAACCCTTCGCCAGAATGTCCAAAGTTTCAGCGGGATTTCCAAAATGTTGAAAGGAACTCGAAACATGTCAACCTTGGTTTTGAGAATCTCTCCCGGAGTTTGAGACATCTGGACGTGAAAGGGTACCAGTCTTGTCGGGGATTGGGAACCCTTCGCGAGAATGTCCAAAGTTTCAGCGGGATTTCCAAAATGTTGAGAGGAACTCGAAACATGTGAACCTTGGTTTTGAGAATCTCTCCCGGAGTTTGAGAGATTTGGACGTGAAAGGGTACCAGTCTTGTTGGGGATTGGGAACCCTTCGCCAGAATGTCCAAAGTTTCAGCGGGATTTCCAAAATGTTGAAAGGAACTCGAAACATGTCAACCTTGGTTTTGAGAATCTCTCCCGGAGTTTGAGACATCTGGACGTGAAAGGGTACCAGTCTTGTCGGGGATTGGGAACCCTTCGCGAGAATGTCCAAAGTTTCAGCGGGATTTCCAAAATGTTGAAAGGAACTCGAAACATGTCAACCTTGGTTTTGAGAATCTCTCCCAGAGTTTGAGAGATTTGGACGTGAAAGGGTACCAGTCTTGTCGGGGATTGGGAACCCTTCGCCAGAATGTCCAAAGTTTCAGCGGGATTTCCAAAATGTTGAGAGGAACTCGAAACATCTCAACCTCGGTTTTGAGAATCTCTCCCGGAGTTTGAGAGATTTGGACGTGAAAGGGTACCAGTCTTGTCGGGGATTGGGAACCCTTCGCGAGAATGTCCAAAGTTTCAGCGGGATTTCCAAAATGTTGAAAGGAACTCGAAACATGTCAACCTTGGTTTTGAGAATCTCTCCCGGAGTTTGAGAGATTTGGACGTGAAAGGGTACCAGTCTTGTCGGGGATTGGGAACCCTTCGCCAGAATGTCCAAAGTTTCAGCGGGATTTCCAAAATGTTGAGAGGAACTCGAAACATGTCAACCTTGGTTTTGAGAATCTCTCCCGGAGTTTGAGAGATTTGGACGTGAAAGGGTACCAGTCTTGTCGGGGATTGGGAACCCTTCGCGAGAATGCCCAAAGTTTCAGCGGGATTTCCAAAATGTTGAGAGGAACTCGAAACATGTCAACCTTGGTTTTGAGAATCTCTCCCGGAGTTTGAGAGATTTGGACGTGAAAGGGTACCAGTCTTGTCGGGGATTGGGAACCCTTCGCCAGAATGTCCAAAGTTTCAGCGGGATTTCCAAAATGTTGAAAGGAACTCGAAACATGTCAACCTTGGTTTTAAGAATCTCTCCCGGAGTTTGAGAGATTTGGACGTGAAAGGGTACCAGTCTTGTCGGGGATTGGGAACCCTTCACCAGAATGTCCAAAGTTTCAGCGGGATTTCCAAAATGTTGAAAGGAACTCGAAACATGTCAACCTTGGTTTTGAGAATCTCTCCCGGAGTTTGAGAGATTTGGACGTGAAAGGGTACCAGTCTGGTCGGGGATTGGGAACCCTTCGCGAGAATGTCCAAAGTTTCAGCGGGATTTCCAAAATGTTGAGAGGAACTCGAAACATGTTCAACCTTGGTTTTCAGAATCTCTCCCGGAGTTTGAGAGATTTGGACGTGAAAGGGTACCAGTCTTGTCGGGGATTGGGAACCCTTCGCGAGAATGTCCAAAGTTTCAGCGGGATTTCCAAAATGTTGAAAGGAACTCGAAACATGTCAACCTTGGTTTTGAGAATCTCTCCCAGAGTTTGAGAGATTTGGACGTGAAAGGGTACCAGTCTTGTCGGGGATTGGGAACCCTTCGCCAGAATGTCCAAAGTTTCAGCGGGATTTCCAAAATGTTGAGAGGAACTCGAAACATGTCAACCTTGGTTTTGAGAATCTCTCCCGGAGTTTGAGAGATTTGGACATGAAAGGGTACCAGTCTTGTCGGGGATTGGGAACCCTTCGCGAGAATTTCCAAAGTTTCAGCAGGATTTCCAAAATGTTGAGAGGA
This sequence comes from Streptopelia decaocto, assembly GCF_964273445.1. Taxonomy (NCBI): domain Eukaryota; kingdom Metazoa; phylum Chordata; class Aves; order Columbiformes; family Columbidae; genus Streptopelia; species Streptopelia decaocto. The sequence continues at coordinate 155,427 of NW_028117226.1, read as the reverse complement.
ACTCGAATCATGTCAACCTTGGTTTTGAGAATCTCTCCCGGAGTTTGAGAGATTTGGACGTGAAAGGGTACCAGTCTTGTCGGGGATTGGGAACCCTTCGCGAGAATGTCCAAAGTTTCAGCGGGATTTCCAAAATGTTGAAAGGAACTCGAAACATGTCAACCTTGGTTTTGAGAATCTCTCCCAGAGTTTGAGAGATTTGGACGTGAAAGGGTACCAGTCTTGTCGGGGATTGGGAACCCTTCGCCAGAATGTCCAAAGTTTCAGCGGGATTTCCAAAATGTTGAGAGGAACTCGAAACATCTCAACCTCGGTTTTGAGAATCTCTCCCGGAGTTTGAGAGATTTGGACGTGAAAGGGTACCAGTCTTGTCGGGGATTGGGAACCCTTCGCGAGAATGTCCAAAGTTTCAGCGGGATTTCCAAAATGTTGAAAGGAACTCGAAACATGTCAACCTTGGTTTTGAGAATCTCTCCCGGAGTTTGAGAGATTTGGACGTGAAAGGGTACCAGTCTTGTCGGGGATTGGGAACCCTTCGCCAGAATGTCCAAAGTTTCAGCGGGATTTCCAAAATGTTGAGAGGAACTCGAAACATGTCAACCTTGGTTTTGAGAATCTCTCCCGGAGTTTGAGAGATTTGGACGTGAAAGGGTACCAGTCTTGTCGGGGATTGGGAACCCTTCGCGAGAATGCCCAAAGTTTCAGCGGGATTTCCAAAATGTTGAGAGGAACTCGAAACATGTCAACCTTGGTTTTGAGAATCTCTCCCGGAGTTTGAGAGATTTGGACGTGAAAGGGTACCAGTCTTGTCGGGGATTGGGAACCCTTCGCCAGAATGTCCAAAGTTTCAGCGGGATTTCCAAAATGTTGAAAGGAACTCGAAACATGTCAACCTTGGTTTTAAGAATCTCTCCCGGAGTTTGAGAGATTTGGACGTGAAAGGGTACCAGTCTTGTCGGGGATTGGGAACCCTTCACCAGAATGTCCAAAGTTTCAGCGGGATTTCCAAAATGTTGAAAGGAACTCGAAACATGTCAACCTTGGTTTTGAGAATCTCTCCCGGAGTTTGAGAGATTTGGACGTGAAAGGGTACCAGTCTGGTCGGGGATTGGGAACCCTTCGCGAGAATGTCCAAAGTTTCAGCGGGATTTCCAAAATGTTGAGAGGAACTCGAAACATGTTCAACCTTGGTTTTCAGAATCTCTCCCGGAGTTTGAGAGATTTGGACGTGAAAGGGTACCAGTCTTGTCGGGGATTGGGAACCCTTCGCGAGAATGTCCAAAGTTTCAGCGGGATTTCCAAAATGTTGAGAGGAACTCGAAACATGTCAACCTTGGTTTTGAGAATCTCTCCCGGAGTTTGAGAGATTTGGACGTGAAAGGGTACCAGTCTTGTCGGGGATTGGGAACCCTTCGCGAGAATGTCCAAAGTTTCAGCGGGATTTCCAAAATGTTGAGAGGAACTCGAAACATGTCAACCTTGGTTTTGAGAATCTCTCCCGGAGTTTGAGAGATTTGGACGTGAAAGGGTACCAGTCTTGTCGGGGATTGGGAACCCTTCGCCAGAATGTCCAAAGTTTCAGCGGGATTTCCAAAATGTTGAGAGGAACTCGAAACATGTCAACCTTGGTTTTGAGAATCTCTCCCGGAGTTTGAGAGATTTGGACGTGAAAGGGTACCAGTCTTGTCGGGGATTGGGAACCCTTCGCCAGAATGTCCAAAGTTTCAGCGGGATTTCCAAAATGTTGAAAGGAACTCGAAACATGTCAACCTTGGTTTTGAGAATCTCTCCCGGAGTTTGAGAGATTTGGACGTGAAAGGGTACCAGTCTTGTCGGGGATTGGGAACCCTTCGCCAGAATGTCCAAAGTTTCAGCGGGATTTCCAAAATGTTGAGAGGAACTCGAAACATGTCAACCTCGGTTTTGAGAATCTCTCCCGGAGTTTGAGAGATTTGGACGTGAAAGGGTACCAGTCTTGTCGGGGATTGGGAACCCTTCGCGAGAATGTCCAAAGTTTCAGCGGGATTTCCAAAATGTTGAGAGGAACTCGAAACACGTTCAACCTTGGTTTTGAGAATCTCTCCCGGAGTTTGAGAGATTTGGACGTGAAAGGGTACCAGTCTTGTCGGGGATTGGGAACCCTTCGCGAGAATGTCCAAAGTTTCAGCGGGATTTCCAAAATGTTGAGAGGAACTCGAAACATGTCAACCTTGGTTTTGAGAATCTCTCCCGGAGTTTGAGAGATTTGGACGTGAAAAGGTACCAGTCTTGTCGGGGATTGGGAACCCTTCGCGAGAATGTCCAAAGTTTCAGCGGGATTTCCAAAATGTTGAGAGGAACTCGAAACATGTCAACCTCGGTTTTGAGAATCTCTCCCGGAGTTTGAGAGATTTGGACGTGAAAGGGTACCAGTCTTGTCGGGGATTGGGAACCCTTCGCCAGAATGTCCAAAGTTTCAGCGGGATTTCCAAAATGTTGAGAGGAACTCGAAACATGTGAACCTTGGTTTTGAGAATCTCTCCCGGAGTTTGAGAGATTTGGACGTGAAAGGGTACCAGTCTTGTTGGGGATTGGGAACCCTTCGCCAGAATGTCCAAAGTTTCAGCGGGATTTCCAAAATGTTGAAAGGAACTCGAAACATGTCAACCTTGGTTTTGAGAATCTCTCCCGGAGTTTGAGACATCTGGACGTGAAAGGGTACCAGTCTTGTCGGGGATTGGGAACCCTTCGCGAGAATGTCCAAAGTTTCAGCGGGATTTCCAAAATGTTGAGAGGAACTCGAAACATGTGAACCTTGGTTTTGAGAATCTCTCCCGGAGTTTGAGAGATTTGGACGTGAAAGGGTACCAGTCTTGTTGGGGATTGGGAACCCTTCGCCAGAATGTCCAAAGTTTCAGCGGGATTTCCAAAATGTTGAAAGGAACTCGAAACATGTCAACCTTGGTTTTGAGAATCTCTCCCGGAGTTTGAGACATCTGGACGTGAAAGGGTACCAGTCTTGTCGGGGATTGGGAACCCTTCGCGAGAATGTCCAAAGTTTCAGCGGGATTTCCAAAATGTTGAAAGGAACTCGAAACATGTCAACCTTGGTTTTGAGAATCTCTCCCAGAGTTTGAGAGATTTGGACGTGAAAGGGTACCAGTCTTGTCGGGGATTGGGAACCCTTCGCCAGAATGTCCAAAGTTTCAGCGGGATTTCCAAAATGTTGAGAGGAACTCGAAACATCTCAACCTCGGTTTTGAGAATCTCTCCCGGAGTTTGAGAGATTTGGACGTGAAAGGGTACCAGTCTTGTCGGGGATTGGGAACCCTTCGCGAGAATGTCCAAAGTTTCAGCGGGATTTCCAAAATGTTGAAAGGAACTCGAAACATGTCAACCTTGGTTTTGAGAATCTCTCCCGGAGTTTGAGAGATTTGGACGTGAAAGGGTACCAGTCTTGTCGGGGATTGGGAACCCTTCGCCAGAATGTCCAAAGTTTCAGCGGGATTTCCAAAATGTTGAGAGGAACTCGAAACATGTCAACCTTGGTTTTGAGAATCTCTCCCGGAGTTTGAGAGATTTGGACGTGAAAGGGTACCAGTCTTGTCGGGGATTGGGAACCCTTCGCGAGAATGCCCAAAGTTTCAGCGGGATTTCCAAAATGTTGAGAGGAACTCGAAACATGTCAACCTTGGTTTTGAGAATCTCTCCCGGAGTTTGAGAGATTTGGACGTGAAAGGGTACCAGTCTTGTCGGGGATTGGGAACCCTTCGCCAGAATGTCCAAAGTTTCAGCGGGATTTCCAAAATGTTGAAAGGAACTCGAAACATGTCAACCTTGGTTTTAAGAATCTCTCCCGGAGTTTGAGAGATTTGGACGTGAAAGGGTACCAGTCTTGTCGGGGATTGGGAACCCTTCACCAGAATGTCCAAAGTTTCAGCGGGATTTCCAAAATGTTGAAAGGAACTCGAAACATGTCAACCTTGGTTTTGAGAATCTCTCCCGGAGTTTGAGAGATTTGGACGTGAAAGGGTACCAGTCTGGTCGGGGATTGGGAACCCTTCGCGAGAATGTCCAAAGTTTCAGCGGGATTTCCAAAATGTTGAGAGGAACTCGAAACATGTTCAACCTTGGTTTTCAGAATCTCTCCCGGAGTTTGAGAGATTTGGACGTGAAAGGGTACCAGTCTTGTCGGGGATTGGGAACCCTTCGCGAGAATGTCCAAAGTTTCAGCGGGATTTCCAAAATGTTGAGAGGAACTCGAAACATGTCAACCTTGGTTTTGAGAATCTCTCCCGGAGTTTGAGAGATTTGGACGTGAAAGGGTACCAGTCTTGTCGGGGATTGGGAACCCTTCGCGAGAATGTCCAAAGTTTCAGCGGGATTTCCAAAATGTTGAGAGGAACTCGAAACATGTCAACCTTGGTTTTGAGAATCTCTCCCGGAGTTTGAGAGATTTGGACGTGAAAGGGTACCAGTCTTGTCGGGGATTGGGAACCCTTCGCCAGAATGTCCAAAGTTTCAGCGGGATTTCCAAAATGTTGAGAGGAACTCGAAACATGTCAACCTTGGTTTTGAGAATCTCTCCCGGAGTTTGAGAGATTTGGACGTGAAAGGGTACCAGTCTTGTCGGGGATTGGGAACCCTTCGCCAGAATGTCCAAAGTTTCAGCGGGATTTCCAAAATGTTGAAAGGAACTCGAAACATGTCAACCTTGGTTTTGAGAATCTCTCCCGGAGTTTGAGAGATTTGGACGTGAAAGGGTACCAGTCTTGTCGGGGATTGGGAACCCTTCGCCAGAATGTCCAAAGTTTCAGCGGGATTTCCAAAATGTTGAGAGGAACTCGAAACATGTCAACCTCGGTTTTGAGAATCTCTCCCGGAGTTTGAGAGATTTGGACGTGAAAGGGTACCAGTCTTGTCGGGGATTGGGAACCCTTCGCGAGAATGTCCAAAGTTTCAGCGGGATTTCCAAAATGTTGAGAGGAACTCGAAACACGTTCAACCTTGGTTTTGAGAATCTCTCCCGGAGTTTGAGAGATTTGGACGTGAAAGGGTACCAGTCTTGTCGGGGATTGGGAACCCTTCGCGAGAATGTCCAAAGTTTCAGCGGGATTTCCAAAATGTTGAGAGGAACTCGAAACATGTCAACCTTGGTTTTGAGAATCTCTCCCGGAGTTTGAGAGATTTGGACGTGAAAAGGTACCAGTCTTGTCGGGGATTGGGAACCCTTCGCGAGAATGTCCAAAGTTTCAGCGGGATTTCCAAAATGTTGAGAGGAACTCGAAACATGTCAACCTCGGTTTTGAGAATCTCTCCCGGAGTTTGAGAGATTTGGACGTGAAAGGGTACCAGTCTTGTCGGGGATTGGGAACCCTTCGCCAGAATGTCCAAAGTTTCAGCGGGATTTCCAAAATGTTGAGAGGAACTCGAAACATGTGAACCTTGGTTTTGAGAATCTCTCCCGGAGTTTGAGAGATTTGGACGTGAAAGGGTACCAGTCTTCTTGGGGATTGGGAACCCTTCGCCAGAATGTCCAAAGTTTCAGCGGGATTTCCAAAATGTTGAAAGGAACTCGAAACATGTCAACCTTGGTTTTGAGAATCTCTCCCGGAGTTTGAGACATCTGGACGTGAAAGGGTACCAGTCTTGTCGGGGATTGGGAACCCTTCGCGAGAATGTCCAAAGTTTCAGCGGGATTTCCAAAATGTTGAGAGGAACTCGAAACATGTCAACCTTGGTTTTGAGAATCTCTCCCGGAGTTTGAGAGATTTGGACGTGAAAGGGTACCAGTCTTGTCGGGGATTGGGAACCCTTCGCGAGAATGTCCAAAGTTTCAGCGGGATTTCCAAAATGTTGAGAGGAACTCGAAACATGTTCAACCTTGGTTTTGAGAATCTCTCCCAGAGTTTGAGAGATTTGGACGTGAAAGGGTACCAGTCTTGTCGGGGATTGGGAACCCTTTGCGAGAATGTCCAAAGTTTCAGCGGGATTTCCAAAATGTTGAGAGGAACTCGAAACATGTCAACCTTGGTTTTGAGAATCTCTCCCGGAGTTTGAGAGATTTGGACGTGAAAGGGTACCAGTCTTGTCGGGGATTGGGAACCCTTCGCGAGAATGTCCAAAGTTTCAGCGGGATTTCCAAAATGTTGAGAGGAACTCGAAACATGTCAACCTTGGTTTTGAGAATCTCTCCCGGAGTTTGAGAGATTTGGACGTGAAAGGGTACCAGTCTTGTCGGGGATTGGGAACCCTTCGCGAGAATGTCCAAAGTTTCAGCGGGATTTCCAAAATGTTGAAAGGAACTCGAAACATGTCAACCTTGGTTTTGAGAATCTCTCCCGGAGTTTGAGAGATTTGGACGTGAAAGGGTACCAGTCTTGTCGGGGATTGGGAACCCTTCGCGAGAATGTCCAAAGTTTCAGCGGGATTTCCAAAATGTTGAGAGGAACTCGAATCATGTCAACCTTGGTTTTGAGAATCTCTCCCGGAGTTTGAGAGATTTGGACGTGAAAGGGTACCAGTCTTGTCGGGGATTGGGAACCCTTCGCGAGAATGTCCAAAGTTTCAGCGGGATTTCCAAAATGTTGAGAGGAACTCGAAACATGTCAACCTTGGTTTTGAGAATCTCTCCCGGAGTTTGAGAGATTTGGACGTGAAAGGGTACCAGTCTTGTCGGGGATTGGGAACCCTTCGCCAGAATGTCCAAAGTTTCAGCGGGATTTCCAAAATGTTGAGAGGAACTCGAAACATGTCAACCTTGGTTTTGAGAATCTCTCCCGGAGTTTGAGAGATTTGGACGTGAAAGGGTACCAGTCTTGTCGGGGATTGGGAACCCTTCGCGAGAATGTCCAAAGTTTCAGCGGGATTTCCAAAATGTTGAGAGGAACTCAAAACATGTTCAACCTTGGTTTTGAGAATCTCTCCCGGAGTTTGAGAGATTTGGACGTGAAAGGGTACCAGTCTTGTCGGGGATTGGGAACCCTTCGCGAGAATGTCCGAAGTTTCAGCGGGATTTCCAAAATGTTGAGAGGAACCCGAAACATGTCAACCTTGGTTTTGAGAATTTCTCCCGGAGTTTGAGAGATTTGGACGTGAAAGGGTACCAGTCTTGTCGGGGATTGGGAACCCTTCGCCAGAATGTCCAAAGTTTCAGCGGGATTTCCAAAATGTTGAAAGGAACTCGAAACATGTCAACCTCGGTTTTGAGAATCTCTCCCGGAGTTTGAGAGATTTGGACGTGAAAGGGTACCAGTCTTGTCGGGGATTGGGAACCTTTCGCGAGAACGTCCAAAGTTTCAGCGGGATTTCCAAAATGTTGAGAGGAACTCGAAACATGTGAACCTTGGTTTTGAGAATCTCTCCCGGAGTTTGAGAGATTTGGACGTGAAAGGGTACCAGTCTTCTTGGGGATTGGGAACCCTTCGCCAGAATGTCCAAAGTTTCAGCGGGATTTCCAAAATGTTGAAAGGAACTCGAAACATGTCAACCTTGGTTTTGAGAATCTCTCCCGGAGTTTGAGACATCTGGACGTGAAAGGGTACCAGTCTTGTCGGGGATTGGGAACCCTTCGCGAGAATGTCCAAAGTTTCAGCGGGATTTCCAAAATGTTGAGAGGAACTCGAAACATGTCAACCTTGGTTTTGAGAATCTCTCCCGGAGTTTGAGAGATTTGGACGTGAAAGGGTACCAGTCTTGTCGGGGATTGGGAACCCTTCGCGAGAATGTCCAAAGTTTCAGCGGGATTTCCAAAATGTTGAGAGGAACTCGAAACATGTTCAACCTTGGTTTTGAGAATCTCTCCCAGAGTTTGAGAGATTTGGACGTGAAAGGGTACCAGTCTTGTCGGGGATTGGGAACCCTTTGCGAGAATGTCCAAAGTTTCAGCGGGATTTCCAAAATGTTGAGAGGAACTCGAAACATGTCAACCTTGGTTTTGAGAATCTCTCCCGGAGTTTGAGAGATTTGGACGTGAAAGGGTACCAGTCTTGTCGGGGATTGGGAACCCTTCGCGAGAATGTCCAAAGTTTCAGCGGGATTTCCAAAATGTTGAGAGGAACTCGAAACATGTCAACCTTGGTTTTGAGAATCTCTCCCGGAGTTTGAGAGATTTGGACGTGAAAGGGTACCAGTCTTGTCGGGGATTGGGAACCCTTCGCGAGAATGTCCAAAGTTTCAGCGGGATTTCCAAAATGTTGAAAGGAACTCGAAACATGTCAACCTTGGTTTTGAGAATCTCTCCCGGAGTTTGAGAGATTTGGACGTGAAAGGGTACCAGTCTTGTCGGGGATTGGGAACCCTTCGCGAGAATGTCCAAAGTTTCAGCGGGATTTCCAAAATGTTGAGAGGAACTCGAATCATGTCAACCTTGGTTTTGAGAATCTCTCCCGGAGTTTGAGAGATTTGGACGTGAAAGGGTACCAGTCTTGTCGGGGATTGGGAACCCTTCGCGAGAATGTCCAAAGTTTCAGCGGGATTTCCAAAATGTTGAGAGGAACTCGAAACATGTCAACCTTGGTTTTGAGAATCTCTCCCGGAGTTTGAGAGATTTGGACGTGAAAGGGTACCAGTCTTGTCGGGGATTGGGAACCCTTCGCCAGAATGTCCAAAGTTTCAGCGGGATTTCCAAAATGTTGAGAGGAACTCGAAACATGTCAACCTTGGTTTTGAGAATCTCTCCCGGAGTTTGAGAGATTTGGACGTGAAAGGGTACCAGTCTTGTCGGGGATTGGGAACCCTTCGCGAGAATGTCCAAAGTTTCAGCGGGATTTCCAAAATGTTGAGAGGAACTCAAAACATGTTCAACCTTGGTTTTGAGAATCTCTCCCGGAGTTTGAGAGATTTGGACGTGAAAGGGTACCAGTCTTGTCGGGGATTGGGAACCCTTCGCGAGAATGTCCGAAGTTTCAGCGGGATTTCCAAAATGTTGAGAGGAACCCGAAACATGTCAACCTTGGTTTTGAGAATTTCTCCCGGAGTTTGAGAGATTTGGACGTGAAAGGGTACCAGTCTTGTCGGGGATTGGGAACCCTTCGCCAGAATGTCCAAAGTTTCAGCGGGATTTCCAAAATGTTGAAAGGAACTCGAAACATGTCAACCTCGGTTTTGAGAATCTCTCCCGGAGTTTGAGAGATTTGGACGTGAAAGGGTACCAGTCTTGTCGGGGATTGGGAACCTTTCGCGAGAACGTCCAAAGTTTCAGCGGGATTTCCAAAATGTTGAGAGGAACTCGAAACATGTCAACCTTGGTTTTGAGAATCTCTCCCGGAGTTTGAGAGATTTGGACGTGAAAGGGTACCAGTCTTGTCGGGGATTGGGAACCCTTCGCGAGAATGTCCAAAGTTTCAGCGGGATTTCCAAAATGTTGAGAGGAACTCGAAACATGTCAACCTTGGTTTTGAGAATCTCTCCCAGAGTTTGAGAGATTTGGACGTGAAAGGGTACCAGTCTTGTCGGGGATTGGGAACCCTTCGCGAGAATGTCCAAAGTTTCAGCGGGATTTCCAAAATGTTGAAAGGAACTCGAAACATGTCAACCTTGGTTTTGAGAATCTCTCCCGGAGTTTGAGAGATTTGGACGTGAAAGGGTACCAGTCTTGTCGGGGATTGGGAACCCTTCGCGAGAATGTCCAAAGTTTCAGCGGGATTTCCAAAATGTTGAGAGGAACTCGAATCATGTCAACCTTGGTTTTGAGAATCTCTCCCGGAGTTTGAGAGATTTGGACGTGAAAGGGTACCAGTCTTGTCGGGGATTGGGAACCCTTCGCGAGAATGTCCAAAGTTTCAGCGGGATTTCCAAAATGTTGAGAGGAACTCGAAACATGTCAACCTTGGTTTTGAGAATCTCTCCCGGAGTTTGAGAGATTTGGACGTGAAAGGGTACCAGTCTTGTCGGGGATTGGGAACCCTTCGCCAGAATGTCCAAAGTTTCAGCGGGATTTCCAAAATGTTGAGAGGAACTCGAAACATGTCAACCTTGGTTTTGAGAATCTCTCCCGGAGTTTGAGAGATTTGGACGTGAAAGGGTACCAGTCTTGTCGGGGATTGGGAACCCTTCGCGAGAATGTCCGAAGTTTCAGAGGGATTTCCAAAATGTTGAGAGGAACTCGAAACATGTAAACCTCGGTTTTGAGAATCTCTCCCGGAGTTTGAGAGATTTGGACGTGAAATGGTACCAGTCTTGTCGGGGATTGGGAACCCTTCGCGAGAATGTCCAAAGTTTCAGCGGGATTTCCAAAATGTTGAGAGGAACTCGAAACATGTCAACCTTGGTTTTGAGAATCTCTCCCGGAGTTTGAGAGATTTGGACGTGAAAGGGTACCAGTCTTGTCGGGGATTGGGAACCCTTCGCGAGAATGTCCAAAGTTTCAGCGGGATTTCCAAAATGTTGAGAGGAACTCAAAACATGTTCAACCTTGGTTTTCAGAATCTCTCCCGGAGTTTGAGAGATTTGGACGTGAAAGGGTACCAGTCTTGTCGGGGATTGGGAACCCTTCGCCAGAATGTCCAAAGTTTCAGCGGGATTTCCAAAATGTTGAGAGGAACTCGAAACATGTCAACCTTGGTTTTGAGAATCTCTCCCGGAGTTTGAGAGATTTGGACGTGAAAGGGTACCAGTCTTGTCGGGGATTGGGAACCCTTCGCGAGAATGTCCAAAGTTTCAGCGGGATTTCCAAAATGTTGAGAGGAACTCAAAACATGTTCAACCTTGGTTTTCAGAATCTCTCCCGGAGTTTGAGAGATTTGGACGTGAAAGGGTACCAGTCTTGTCGGGGATTGGGAACCCTTCGCGAGAATGTCCGAAGTTTCAGCGGGATTTCCAAAATGTTGAGAGGAACTCGAAACATGTCAACTTTGGTTTTGAGAATCTCTCCCGGAGTTTGAGAGATTTGGACGTGAAAGGGTACCAGTCTTGTCGGGGATTGGGAACCCTTCGCGAGAATGTCCAAAGTTTCAGCGGGATTTCCAAAATGTTGAGAGGAACTCGAAACATGTCAACCTTGGTTTTGAGAATCTCTCCCGGAGTTTGAGAGATTTGGACGTGCAAGGGTACCAGTCTTGTCGGGGATTGGGAACCCTTCGCCAGAATGTCCGAAGTTTCAGCGGGATTTCCAAAATGTTGAAAGGAACTCGAAACATATAAACCTCGGTTTTGAGAATCTCTCCCGGAGTTTGAGAGATTTGGACGTGAAATGGTACCAGTCTTGTCGGGGATTGGGAACCCTTCATGAGAATGTCCAAAGTTTCAGCGGGATTTCCAAAATGTTGAGAGGAACTCGAAACATGTGAACCTTGGTTTTGAGAATCTCTCCCGGAGTTTGAGAGATTTGGACGTGAAAGGGTACCAGTCTTGTCGGGGATTGGGAACCCTTCGCCAGAATGTCCAAAGTTTCAGCGGGATTTCCAAAATGTTGAGAGGAACTCGAAACATGTCAACCTTGGTTTTGAGAATCTCTCCCGGAGTTTGAGAGATTTGGACGTGAAAGGGTACCAGTCTTGTCGGGGATTGGGAACCCTTCGCGAGAATGTCCAAAGTTTCAGCGGGATTTCCAAAATGTTGAGAGGAACTCGAAACATGTCAACCTTGGTTTTGAGAATCTCTCCCGGAGTTTGAGAGATTTGGACGTGAAAGGGTACCAGTCTTGTCGGGGATTGGGAACCCTTCGCGAGAATGTCCAAAGTTTCAGCGGGATTTCCAAAATGTTGAAAGGAACTCGAAACATGTCAACCTTGGTTTTGAGAATCTCTCCCGGAGTTTGAGAGATTTGGACGTGAAAGGGTACCAGTCTTGTCGGGGATTGGGAACCCTTCGCGAGAATGTCCAAAGTTTCAGCGGGATTTCCAAAATGTTGAGAGGAACTCGAAACATGTCAACCTTGGTTTTGAGAATCTCTCCCGGAGTTTGAGAGATTTGGACGTGAAAGGGTACCAGTCTTGTCGGGGATTGGGAACCCTTCGCCAGAATGTCCAAAGTTTCAGCGGGATTTCCAAAATGTTGAGGGGAACTCGAATCATGTCAACCTTGGTTTTGAGAATCTCTCCCGGAGTTTGAGAGATTTGGACGTGAAAGGGTACCAGTCTTGTCGGGGATTGGGAACCCTTCGCGAGAATGTCCAAAGTTTCAGCGGGATTTCCAAAATGTTGAGAGGAACTCGAAACATGTCAACCTTGGTTTTGAGAATCTCTCCCGGAGTTTGAGAGATTTGGACGTGAAAGGGTATCAGTCTTGTCGGGGATTGGGAACCCTTCGCCAGAATGTCCAAAGTTTCAGCGGGATTTCCAAAATGTTGAGAGGAACTCGAAACATGTCAACCCTGGTTTTGAGAATCTCTCCCGGAGTTTGAGAGATTTGGACGTGAAAGGGTACCAGTCTTGTCGGGGATTGGGAACCCTTCGCCAGAATGTCCAAAGTTTCAGCGGGATTTCCAAAATGTTGAAAGGAACTCGAATCATGTGAACCTTGGTTTTGAGAATCTCTCCCGGAGTTTGAGAGATTTGGACGTGAAAGGGTACCAGTCTTGTCGGGGATTGGGAACCCTTCGCGAGAATGTCCAAAGTTTCAGCGGGATTTCCAAAATGTTGAGAGGAACTCGAAACATGTCAACCTTGGTTTTGAGAATCTCTCCCGGAGTTTGAGAGATTTGGACGTGCAAGGGTACCAGTCTTGTCGGGGATTGGGAACCCTTCGCGAGAATGTCCGAAGTTTCAGCGGGATTTCCAAAATGTTGAAAGGAACTCGAAACATATAAACCTCGGTTTTGAGAATCTCTCCCGGAGTTTGAGAGATTTGGACGTGAAATGGTACCAGTCTTGTCGGGGATTGGGAACCCTTCATGAGAATGTCCAAAGTTTCAGCGGGATTTCCAAAATGTTGAGAGGAACTCGAAACATGTGAACCTTGGTTTTGAGAATCTCTCCCGGAGTTTGAGAGATTTGGACGTGAAAGGGTACCAGTCTTGTCGGGGATTGGGAACCCTTCGCCAGAATGTCCAAAGTTTCAGCGGGATTTCCAAAATGTTGAGAGGAACTCGAAACATGTCAACCTTGGTTTTGAGAATCTCTCCCGGAGTTTGAGAGATTTGGACGTGAAAGGGTACCAGTCTTGTCGGGGATTGGGAACCCTTCGCGAGAATGTCCAAAGTTTCAGCGGGATTTCCAAAATGTTGAGAGGAACTCGAAACATGTCAACCTTGGTTTTGAGAATCTCTCCCGGAGTTTGAGAGATTTGGACGTGAAAGGGTACCAGTCTTGTCGGGGATTGGGAACCCTTCGCGAGAATGTCCAAAGTTTCAGCGGGATTTCCAAAATGTTGAAAGGAACTCGAAACATGTCAACCTTGGTTTTGAGAATCTCTCCCGGAGTTTGAGAGATTTGGACGTGAAAGGGTACCAGTCTTGTCGGGGATTGGGAACCCTTCGCGAGAATGTCCAAAGTTTCAGCGGGATTTCCAAAATGTTGAGAGGAACTCGAAACATGTCAACCTTGGTTTTGAGAATCTCTCCCGGAGTTTGAGAGATTTGGACGTGAAAGGGTACCAGTCTTGTCGGGGATTGGGAACCCTTCGCCAGAATGTCCAAAGTTTCAGCGGGATTTCCAAAATGTTGAGGGGAACTCGAATCATGTCAACCTTGGTTTTGAGAATCTCTCCCGGAGTTTGAGAGATTTGGACGTGAAAGGGTACCAGTCTTGTCGGGGATTGGGAACCCTTCGCGAGAATGTCCAAAGTTTCAGCGGGATTTCCAAAATGTTGAGAGGAACTCGAAACATGTCAACCTTGGTTTTGAGAATCTCTCCCGGAGTTTGAGAGATTTGGACGTGAAAGGGTATCAGTCTTGTCGGGGATTGGGAACCCTTCGCCAGAATGTCCAAAGTTTCAGCGGGATTTCCAAAATGTTGAGAGGAACTCGAAACATGTCAACCCTGGTTTTGAGAATCTCTCCCGGAGTTTGAGAGATTTGGACGTGAAAGGGTACCAGTCTTGTCGGGGATTGGGAACCCTTCGCCAGAATGTCCAAAGTTTCAGCGGGATTTCCAAAATGTTGAAAGGAACTCGAATCATGTGAACCTTGGTTTTGAGAATCTCTCCCGGAGTTTGAGAGATTTGGACGTGAAAGGGTACCAGTCTTGTCGGGGATTGGGAACCCTTCACGAGAATGTCCAAAGTTTCAGCGGGATTTCCAAAATGTTGAGAGGAACTCGAAACATGTCAACCTTGGTTTTGAGAATCTCTCCCGGAGTTTGAGAGATTTGGACGTGAAAGGGTACCAGTCTTGTCGGGGATTGGGAACCCTTCGCGAGAATGTCCAAAGTTTCAGCGGGATTTCCAAAATGTTGAGAGGAACTCGAATCATGTCAACCTCGGTTTTGAGAATCTCTCCCAGAGTTTGAGAGATTTGGACGTGAAAGGGTACCAGTCTTGTCGGGGATTGGGAACCCTTCGCGAGAATGTCCAAAGTTTCAGCGGGATTTCCAAAATGTTGAGAGGAACTCGAATCATGTCAACCTTGGTTTTGAGAATCTCTCCCGGAGTTTGAGAGATTTGGACGTGAAAGGGTACCAGTCTTGTCAGGGATTGGGACCCTTCGCGAGAATGTCCAAAGTTTCAGCGGGATTTCCAAAATGTTGAGAGGAACTCGAAACATGTCAACCTTGGCTTTGAGAATCTCTCCCGGAGTTTGAGAGATTTTGACGTGAAAGGGTATCAGTCTTGTCGGGGATTGGGAACCCTTCGCGAGAATGTCCAAAGTTTCAGCAGGATTTCCAAAATGTTGAGAGGAACTCGAAACATGTGAACCTTGGTTTTAAGAATCTCTCGCGGATTTTGAGAGATTTGGACGTGAAGGGGTACCAGTCTTGTCGGGGATTGGGAACCCTTCGCGAGAATGTCCAAAGTTTCAGCGGGATTTCCAAAATGTTGAGAGGAACGCGAAACATGTCAACCTTGGTTTTGAGAATCTCTCCCAGAGTATGAGAGATTTGGACGTGAAAGGGTACCAGTCTTGTCGGGGATTGGGAACCCTTCGCGAGAATGTCCAAAGTTTCAGCGGGATTTCCAAAATGTTGAGAGGAACTCGAATCTTGTCAACCTTGGTTTTGAGAATCTCTCCCGGAGTTTGAGAGATTTGGACGTGAAAGGGTACCAGTCTTGTCGGGGATTGGGAACCCTTCGCGAGAATGTCCAAAGTTTCAGCAAGATTTCCAAAATGTTGAGAGGAACTCGAAACATGTGAACCTTGGTTTTGAGAATCTCTCCCGGAGTTTGAGAGATTTGGACGTGAAAGGGTACCAGTCTTGTCGGGGATTGGGAACCCTTCGCCAGAATGTCCACAGTTTCAGCGGGATTTCCAAAATGTTGAGAGGAACTCGAAACATGTCAACCTTGGTTTTGAGAATCTCTCCCGGAGTTTGAGAGATTTGGACGTGAAAGGGTACCAGTCTTGTCGGGGATTGGGAACCCTTCGCCAGAATGTCCAAAGTTTCAGCGGGATTTCCAAAATGTTGAGAGGAACTCGAAACATGTCAACCTCGGTTTTGAGAATCTCTCCCGGAGTTTGAGAGATTTGGACGTGAAAGGGTACAGTCTTGTCGGGGATTGGGAACCCTTCGCGAGAATGTCCAAAGTTTCAGCAGGATTTCCAAAATGTTGAAAGGAACTCGAAACATGTGAACCTTGGTTTTAAGAATCTCTCGAGGATTTTGAGAGATTTGGACGTGAAAGGGTACCAGTCTTGTCGGGGATTGGGAACCCTTCACGAGAATGTCCAAAGTTTCAGCGGGATTTCCAAAATGTTGAGAGGAACTCGAAACATGTCAACCTTGGTTGTGAGAATCTCTCCCGGAGTTTGAGAGATTTGGACGTGAAAGGGTACCAGTCTTGTCGGGGATTGGGAACCCTTCGCGAGAATGTCCAAAGTTTCAGCAAGATTTCCAAAATGTTGAGAGGAACTCGAAACATGTCAACCTTGGTTTTGAGAATCTCTCACGGAGTTTGAGAGATTTGGACGTGAAAGGGTACCAGTCTTGTCGGGGATTGGGAACCCTTCGCGAGAATGTCCAAAGTTTCAGCAGGATTTCCAAAATGTTGAAAGGAACTCGAAACATGTGAACCTTGGTTTTAAGAATCTCTCGAGGATTTTGAGAGATTTGGACGTGAAAGGGTACCAGTCTTGTCGGGGATTGGGAACCCTTCACGAGAATGTCCAAAGTTTCAGCGGGATTTCCAAAATGTTGAGAGGAACTCGAAACATGTCAACCTCGGTTTTGAGAATCTCTCCCGGAGTTTGAGAGATTTGGACGTGAAAGGGTACCAGTCTTGTCGGGGATTGGGAACCCTTCGCGAGAATGTCCAAAGTTTCAGCGGGATTTCCAAAATGTTGAGAGGAACTCGAATCATGTCAACCTTGGTTTTGAGAATCTCTCCCGGAGTTTGAGAGATTTGGACGTGAAAGGGTACCAGTCTTGTCGGGGATTGGGAACCCTTCGCGAGAATGTCCAAAGTTTCAGCGGGATTTCCAAAATGTTGAGAGGAACTCGAAACATGTCAACCTTGGCTTTGAGAATCTCTCCCGGAGTTTGAGAGATTTTGACGTGAAAGGGTATCAGTCTTGTCGGGGATTGGGAACCCTTCGCGAGAATGTCCAAAGTTTCAGCAGGATTTCCAAAATGTTGAGAGGAACTCGAAACATGTGAACCTTGGTTTTAAGAATCTCTCGCGGATTTTGAGAGATTTGGACGTGAAAGGGTACCAGTCTTGTCGGGGATTGGGAACCCTTCGCGAGAATGTCCAAAGTTTCAGCGGGATTTCCAAAATGTTGAGAGGAACGCGAAACATGTCAACCTTGGTTTTGAGAATCTCTCCCAGAGTATGAGAGATTTGGACGTGAAAGGGTACCAGTCTTGTCGGGGATTGGGAACCCTTCGCGAGAATGTCCAAAGTTTCAGCGGGATTTCCAAAATTTTGAGAGGAACTCGAATCTTGTCAACCTTGCTTTTGAGAATCTCTCCCGGAGTTTGAGAGATTTGGACGTGAAAGGGTACCAGTCTTGTCGGGGATTGGGAACCCTTCGCGAGAATGTCCAAAGTTTCAGCAAGATTTCCAAAATGTTGAGAGGAACTCGAAGCATGTCAACCTTGGTTTTGAGAATCTCTCCCGGAGTTTGAGAGATTTGGACGTGAAAGGGTACCAGTCTTGTCGGGGATTGGGAACCCTTCGCCAGAATGTCCACAGTTTCAGCGGGATTTCCAAAATGTTGAGAGGAACTCGAAACATGTCAACCTTGGTTTTGAGAATCTCTCCCGGAGTTTGAGAGATTTGGACGTGAAAGGGTACCAGTCTTGTCGGGGATTGGGAACCCTTCGCCAGAATGTCCAAAGTTTCAGCGGGATTTCCAAAATGTTGAGAGGAACTCGAAACATGTCAACCTCGGTTTTGAGAATCTCTCCCGGAGTTTGAGAGATTTGGACGTGAAAGGGTACAGTCTTGTCGGGGATTGGGAACCCTTCGCGAGAATGTCCAAAGTTTCAGCAGGATTTCCAAAATGTTGAAAGGAACTCGAAACATGTGAACCTTGGTTTTAAGAATCTCTCGAGGATTTTGAGAGATTTGGACGTGAAAGGGTACCAGTCTTGTCGGGGATTGGGAACCCTTCACGAGAATGTCCAAAGTTTCAGCGGGATTTCCAAAATGTTGAGAGGAACTCGAAACATGTCAACCTTGGTTGTGAGAATCTCTCCCGGAGTTTGAGAGATTTGGACGTGAAAGGGTACCAGTCTTGTCGGGGATTGGGAACCCTTCGCGAGAATGTCCAAAGTTTCAGCAAGATTTCCAAAATGTTGAGAGGAACTCGAAACATGTCAACCTTGGTTTTGAGAATCTCTCACGGAGTTTGAGAGATTTGGACGTGAAAGGGTACCAGTCTTGTCGGGGATTGGGAACCCTTCGCGAGAATGTCCAAAGTTTCAGCAGGATTTCCAAAATGTTGAAAGGAACTCGAAACATGTGAACCTTGGTTTTAAGAATCTCTCGAGGATTTTGAGAGATTTGGACGTGAAAGGGTACCAGTCTTGTCGGGGATTGGGAACCCTTCGCCAGAATGTCCAAAGTTTCAGCGGGATTTCCAAAATGTTGAGAGGAACTCGAAACATGTCAACCTTGGTTTTGAGAATCTCTCCCGGAGTTTGAGAGATTTGGACGTGAAAGGGTACCAGTCTTGTCGGGGATTGGGAACCCTTCGCGAGAATGTCCTAAGTTTCAGCAAGATTTCCAAAATCTTGAGAGGAACTCGAAACATGTGAACCTTGGTTTTGAGAATCTCTCCCGGAGTTTGAGAGATTTGGACGTGAAAGGGTACCAGTCTTGTCGGGGATTGGGAACCCTTCGCCAGAATGTCCACAGTTTCAGCGGGATTTCCAAAATGTTGAGAGGAACTCGAAACATGTCAACCTTGGTTTTGAGAATCTCTCCCGGAGTTTGAGAGATTTGGACGTGAAAGGGTACCAGTCTTGTCGGGGATTGGGAACCCTTCGCCAGAATGTCCAAAGTTTCAGCGGGATTTCCAAAATGTTGAGAGGAACTCGAAACATGTCAACCTCGGTTTTGAGAATCTCTCCCAGAGTTTGAGAGATTTGGACGTGAAAGGGTACCAGTCTTGTCGGGGATTGGGAACCCTTCGCCAGAATGTCCAAAGTTTCAGCGGGATTTCCAAAATGTTGAGAGGAACTCGAAACATGTCAACCTTGGTTTTGAGAATCTCTCCCGGAGTTTGAGAGATTTGGACGTGAAAGGGTACCAGTCTTGTCGGGGATTGGGAACCCTTCGCGAGAATGTCCAAAGTTTCAGCAGGATTTCCAAAATGTTGAAAGGAACTCGAAACATGTCAACCTTGGTTTTAAGAATCTCTCGCGGATTTTGAGAGATTTGGACGTGAAAGGGTACCAGTCTTGTCGGGGATTGGGAACCCTTCACGAGAATGTCCAAAGTTTCAGCGGGATTTCCAAAATGTTGAGAGGAACTCGAAACATGTCAACCTTGGTTGTGAGAATCTCTCCCGGAGTTTGAGAGAGTTGGACGTGAAAGGGTACCAGTCTTGTCGGGGATTGGGAACCCTTCGCGAGAATGTCCAAAGTTTCAGCGGGATTTCCAAAATGTTGAGAGGAACTCGAAACATGTGAACCTTGGTTTTGAGAATCTCTCCCGGAGTTTGAGAGATTTGGATGTGAAAGGGTACCAGTCTTGTCGGGGATTGGGAACCCTTCGGGAGAATGTCCACAGTTTCAGCGGGATTTCCAAAATGTTGAGAGGAACTCGAAACATGTCAACCTTGGTTTTGAGAATCTCTCCCGGAGTTTGAGAGATTTGGACGTGAAAGGGTACCAGTCTTGTCGGGGATTGGGAACCCTTCGCCAGAATGTCCAAAGTTTCAGCGGGATTTCCAAAATGTTGAGAGGAACTCGAAACATGTCAACCTTGGTTTTGAGAATCTCTCCCGGAGTTTGAGAGATTTGGACGTGAAAGGGTACCAGTCTTGTCGGGGGTTGGGAACCCTTCACCAGAATGTCCAAAGTTTCAGCGGGATTTCCAAAATGTTGAGAGGAACTCGAAACATGTCAACCTTGGTTTTGAGAATCTCTCCCGGAGTTTGAGAGATTTGGAAGTGAAAGGGTACCAGTCGTGTCCGGGATTGGAAACCCTTTGCCAGAATGTCCAAAGTTTCAGCGGGATTTCCAAAATGTTTAAAGGAACTCGAAACCTGTGAACCTTGGTTTTGAGAATCTCTCCCGGAGTTTGAGAGATTTGGACGTGAAAGGGTACCAGTCTTGTCGGGGATTGGGAACCCTTCGCCAGAATGTCCAGAGTTTCAGCGGGATTTCCAAAATGTTGAGAGGAACTCGAAACATGTCAACCTTGGTTTTGAGAATCTCTCCCGGAGTTTGAGAGATTTGGACGTGAAAGGGTACCAGTCTTGTCGGGGATTGGGAACCCTTCGCGAGAATGTCCAAAGTTTCAGCGGGATTTCCAAAATCTTGAGAGGAACTCGAATCTTGTCAACCTCGGTTTTGAGAATCTCTCCCAGAGTTTGAGAGATTTGGACGTTAAAGGGTACCAGTCTTGTCGGGGATTGTGAACCCTTCGCGAGAATGTCCAAAGTTTCAGCGGGATTTCCAAAATGTTGAGAGGAACTCGAAACATGTCAACCTTGGTTTTGAGAATCTCTCCCGGAGTTTGAGAGATTTGGACGTGAAAGGGTACCAGTCTTGTCGGGGATTGGGAACCCTTCGCCAGAATGTCTAAAGTTTCAGCGGGATTTCCAAAATGTTGAGAGGAACTCGAAACATGTCAACCTTGGTTTTGAGAATCTCTCCCGGAGTTTGAGAGATTTGGACGTGAAAGGGTACCAGTCTTGTCGGGGATTGGGAACCCTTCGCGAGAATGTCCAAAGTTTCAGCGGGATTTCCAAAATGTTGAGTGGAACTCGAAACATGTCAACCTTGGTTTTGAGAATCTCTCCCGGAGTTTGAGAGATTTGGACGTGAAAGGGTACCAGTCTTGTCGGGGATTGGGAACCCTTCGCGAGAATGTCCAAAGTTTCAGCGGGATTTCCAAAATGCTGAGAGGAACTCGAAACATGTCAACCTTGGTTTTGAGAATCTCTCCCGGAGTTTGAGAGATTTGGACGTGAAAGGGTACCAGTCTTGTCGGGGATTGGGAACCCTTCGCCAGAATGTCCAAAGTTTCAGCGGGATTTCCAAAATGTTGAGAGGAACTCGAAACATGTCAACCTTGGTTTTGAGAATCTCTCCCGGAGTTTGAGAGATTTGGACGTGAAAGGGTACCAGTCTTGTCGGGGATTGGGAACCCTTCGCGAGAATGTCCAAAGTTTCAGCGGTATTTCCAAAATGTTGAAAGGAACTCGAAACATGTGAACCTTGGTTTTGAGAATCTCTCCCGGAGTTTGAGAGATTTGGACGTGAAAGGGTACCAGTCTTGTCGGGGATTGGGAACCCTTCGCGAGAATGTCCAAAGTTTCAGCGGGATTTCCAAAATGTTGAGAGGAACTCGAATCATGTCAACCTTGGTTTTGAGAATCTCTCCCGGAATTTGAGAGATTTGGACGTGAAAGGGTACCAATCTTGTCGGGGATTGGGAACCCTTCGCGAGAATGTCCAAAGTTTCAGCGGGATTTCCAAAATGTTTAAAGGAACTCGAAACATGTGAACCTTGGTTTTGAGAATCTCTCCCGGAGTTTGAGAGATTTGGACGTGAAAGGGTACCAGTCTTGTCGGGGATTGGGAACCCTTCGCGAGAATGTCCAAAGTTTCAGCGGGATTTCCAAAATGTTGAGAGGAACTCGAAACATGTCAACCTTGGTTTTGAGAATCTCTCCCGGAGTTTGAGAGATTTGGACGTGAAAGGGTACCAGTCTTGTCGGGGATTTGGAACCCTTCGCCAGAATGTCCAAAGTTTCAGTGGGATTTCCAAAATGTTGAGAGGAACTCGAAACATGTCAACCTTGGTTTTGAGAATCTCTCCCGGAGTTTGAGAGATTTGGACGTGAAAGGGTACCAGTCTTGTCGGGGATTGGGAACCCTTCGCAAGAATGTCCAAAGTTTCAGTGGGATTTCCAAAATGTTGAGAGGAACTCGAATCATGTCAACCTTGGTTTTGAGAATCTCTCCCGGAGTTTGAGAGATTTGGACGTGAAAGGGTACCAGTCTTGTCGGGGATTGGGAACCCTTCGCGAGAATGTCCAAAGTTTCAGCGGGATTTCCAAAATGTTGAGAGGAACTCGAATCATGTCAACCTTGGTTTTGAGAATCTCTCCCGGAGTTTGAGAGATTTGGACGTGAAAGGGTACCAGTCTTGTCGGGGATTGGGAACCCTTCGCGAGAATGTCCAAAGTTTCAGCGGGATTTCCAAAATGTTGAGAGGAACTCGAAACATGTCAACCTTGGTTTTGAGAATCTCTCCCGGAGTTTGAGAGATTTGGACGTGAAAGGGTACCAGTCTTGTCGGGGATTGGGAACCCTTCGCGAGAATGTCCAAAGTTTCAGCGGGATTTCCAAAATGTTGAGAGGAACTCGAAACATGTCAACCTTGGTTTTGAGAATCTCTCCCGGAGTTTGAGAGATTTGGACGTGAAAGGGTACCAGTCTTGTCGGGGATTGGGAACCCTTCGCGAGAATGTCCAAAGTTTCAGCGGTATTTCCAAAATGTTGAAAGGAACTCAAAACATGTGAACCTTGGTTTTGAGAATCTCTCCCGGAGTTTGAGAGATTTGGACGTGAAAGGGTACCAGTCTTGTCGGGGGTTGGGAACCCTTCGCGAGAATGTCCAAAGTTTCAGCGGGATTTCCAAAATGTTGAGAGGAACTCGAATCATGTCAACCTTGGTTTTGAGAATCTCTCCCGGAGTTTGAGAGATTTGGACGTGAAAGGGTACCAGTCTTGTCGGGGATTGGGAACCCTTCGCGAGAATGTCCAAAGTTTCAGCGGGATTTCCAAAATGTTGAGAGGAACTCGAAACATGTCAACCTTGGTTTTGAGAATCTCTCCCGGAGTTTGAGAGATTTGGACGTGAAAGGGTACCAGTCTTGTCGGGGATTGGGAACCCTTCGCGAGAATGTCCAAAGTTTCAGCGGGATTTCCAAAATGTTGAGAGGAACTCGAAACATGTCAACCTTGGTTTTGAGAATCTCTCCCGGAGTTTGAGAGATTTGGACGTGAAAGGGTACCAGTCTTGTCGGGGATTGGGAACCCTTCGCCAGAATGTCCAAAGTTTCAGCGGGATTTCCAAAATGTTGAGAGGAACTCGAAACCTGTGTGTGAACCTTGGTTTTGAGAATCTCTCCCGGAGTTTGAGAGATTTGGACGTGAAAGGGTACCAGTCGTGTCGGGGATTGGGAACCCTTCGCGAGAATGTCCAAAGTTTCAGCGGGATTTCCAAAATGTTGAGAGGAACTCGAAACATGTCAACCTTGGTTTTGAGAATCTCTCTCGGAGTTTGAGAGATTTGGACGTGAAAGGGTACCAGTCTTGTCGGGGATTGGGAACCCTTCGCCAGAATGTCCAAAGTTTCAGCGGGATTTCCAAAATGCTGAGAGGAACTCGAAACATGTCAACCTTGGTTTTGAGAATCTCTCCCGGAGTTTGAGAGATTTGGACGTGAAAGGGTACCAGTCTTGTCAGGGATTGGGAACCCTTCGCCAGAATGTCCAAAGTTTCAGCGAAATTTCCAAAATGTTGAGAGGAACTCGAAACATGTCAACCTTGGTTTTGAGAATCTCTCCCGGAGTTTGAGAGATTTGGACGTGCAAGGGTACCAGTCTTGTCGGGGATTGGGAACCCTTCGCGAGAATGTCCAAAGTTTCAGCGGGATTTCCAAAATGTTGAGAGGAACTCGAAACATGTCAACCTTGGTTTTGAGAATCTCTCCCGGAGTTTGAGAGATTTGGACGTGAAAGGGTACCAGTCTTGTCGGGGATTTGGAACCCTTTGCGAGAAGGTCCAAAGTTTCAGCGGGATTTCCAAAATGTTGAGAAGAACTCGAAACATGTCAACCTTGGTTTTGAGAATCTCTCCCGGAGTTTGAGAGATTTGGACGTGAAAGGGTACCAGTCTTGTCGGGGATTGGGAACCCTTCGCGAGAATGTCCAAAGTTTCAGCGGGATTTCCAAAATGTTGAGAGGAACTCGAAACATGTCAACCTTGGTTTTGAGAATCTCTCCCGGAGTTTGAGAGATTTGGACGTGAAAGGGTACCAGTCTTGTCGGGGGTTGGGAACCCTTCGCGAGAATGTACAAAGTTTCAGCGGGATTTCCAAAATGTTGAGAGGAACTCGAAACATGTCAACCTTGGTTTTGAGAATCTCTCCCGGAGTTTGAGAGATTTGGACGTGAAAGGGTACCAGTCTTGTCGGGGATTGGGAACCCTTCGCGAGAATGTCCAAAGTTTCAGCGGGATTTCCAAAATGTTGAGAGGAACTCGAAACATGTCAACCTCGGTTTTGAGAATCTCTCCCGGAGTTTGAGAGATTTGGACGTGAAAGGGTACCAGTCTTGTCGGGGATTGGGAACCCTTCGCCAGAATGTCCAAAGTTTCAGCGGGATTTCCAAAATGTTGAAAGGAACTCGAAACATGTCAACCTTGGTTTTGAGAATCTCTCCCGGAGTTTGAGAGATTTGGACGTGAAAGGGTACCAGTCTTGTCGGGGATTGGGAACCCTTCGCGAGAATGTCCAAAGTTTCAGCGGGATTTCCAAAATGTTGAGAGGAACTCGAAACATGTCAACCTTGGTTTTGAGAATCTCTCCCGGAGTTTGAGAGATTTGGACGTGAAAGGGTACCAGTCTTGTCGGGGATTGGGAACCCTTCGCCAGAATGTCCAAAGTTTCAGCGGGATTTCCAAAATGTTTAAAGGAACTCGAAACATGTCAACCTTGGTTTTGAGAATCTCTCCCGGAGTTTGAGAGATCTGGACGTGAAAGGGTACCAGTCGTGTCGGGGATTGGGAACCCTTCGCCAGAATGTCCAAAGTTTCAGTGGGATTTCCAAAATGTTGAAAGGAACTCGAAACATGTCAACCTTGGTTTTGAGAATCTCTCCCGGAGTTTGAGAGATTTGGACGTGAAAGGGTACCAGTCTTGTCGGGGATTGGGAACCCTTCCCCAGAATGTCCAAAGTTTCAGCGGGATTTCCAAAATGTTGAAAGGAACTCGAAACATGTCAACCTTGGTTTTGAGAATCTCTCCCGGAGTTTGAGAGATTTGGACGTGAAAGGGTACCAGTCTTGTCGGGGATTGGGAACCCTTCGCGAGAATGTCCAAAGTTTCAGCAGGATTTCCAAAATGTTGAAAGGAACTCGAAACATGTCAACCTTGGTTTTGAGAATCTCTCCCGGAGTTTGAGAGATTTGGACGTGAAAGGGTACCAGTCTTGTCGGGGATTGGGAACCCTTCGCGAGAATGTCCAAAGTTTCAGCGGGATTTCCAAAATGTTTAAAGGAACTCGAAACATGTGAACCTTGGTTTTGAGAATCTCTCCCGGAGTTTGAGAGATTTGGACGTGAAAGGGTACCAGTCTTGTCAGGGATTGGGAACCCTTCGCCAGAATGTCCAAAGTTTCAGCGGGATTTCCAAAATGTTGAGAGGAACTCGAAACATGTCAACCTTGGTTTTGAGAATCTCTCCCGGAGTTTGAGAGATTTGGACGTGAAAGGGTACCAGTCTTGTCGGGGATTGGGAACCCTTCGCGAGAATGTCCAAAGTTTCAGCGGGATTTCCAAAATGTTGAGAGGAACTCGAAACATGTCAACCTTGGTTTTGAGAATCTCTCCCGGAGTTTGAGAGATTTGGACGTGAAAGGGTACCAGTCTTGTCGGGGATTGGGAACCCTTCGCCAGAATGTCCAAAGTTTCAGCGGGATTTCCAAAATGTTGGGAGGAACTCGAAACCTGTGTGTGAACCTTGGTTTTGAGAATCTCTCCCGGAGTTTGAGAGATTTGGACGTGAAAGGGTACCAGTCGTGTCGGGGATTGGGAACCCTTCGCGAGAATGTCCAAAGTTTCAGCGGGATTTCCAAAATGTTGAGAGGAACTCGAAACATGTCAACCTTGGTTTTGAGAATCTCTCTCGGAGTTTGAGAGATTTGGACGTGAAAGGGTACCAGTCTTGTCGGGGATTGGGAACCCTTCGCCAGAATGTCCAAAGTTTCAGCGGGATTTCCAAAATGCTGAGAGGAACTCGAAACATGTCAACCTTGGTTTTGAGAATCTCTCCCGGAGTTTGAGAGATTTGGACGTGAAAGGGTACCAGTCTTGTCAGGGATTGGGAACCCTTCGCCAGAATGTCCAAAGTTTCAGCGAAATTTCCAAAATGTTGAGAGGAACTCGAAACATGTCAACCTTGGTTTTGAGAATCTCTCCCGGAGTTTGAGAGATTTGGACGTGAAAGGGTACCAGTCTTGTCGGGGATTGGGAACCCTTCGCGAGAATGTCCAAAGTTTCAGCGGGATTTCCAAAATGTTGAGAGGAACTCGAAACATGTCAACCTTGGTTTTGAGAATCTCTCCCGGAGTTTGAGAGATTTGGACGTGAAAGGGTACCAGTCTTGTCGGGGATTTGGAACCCTTTGCGAGAATGTCCAAAGTTTCAGCGGGATTTCCAAAATGTTGAGAAGAACTCGAAACATGTCAACCTTGGTTTTGAGAATCTCTCCCGGAGTTTGAGAGATTTGGACGTGAAAGGGTACCAGTCTTGTCGGGGATTGGGAACCCTTCGCGAGAATGTCCAAAGTTTCAGCGGGATTTCCAAAATGTTGAAAGGAACTCGAAACATGTGAACCTTGGTTTTGAGAATCTCTCCCGGAGTTTGAGAGATTTGGACGTGAAAGGGTACCAGTCTTGTCGGGGGTTGGGAACCCTTCGCGAGAATGTACAAAGTTTCAGCGGGATTTCCAAAATGTTTAAAGGAACTCGAAACATGTCAACCTTGGTTTTGAGAATCTCTCCCGGAGTTTGAGAGATTTGGACGTGAAAGGGTACCAGTCTTGTCGGGGATTGGGAACCCTTCGCGAGAATGTCCAAAGTTTCAGCGGGATTTCCAAAATGTTGAGAGGAACTCGAAACATGTCAACCTTGGTTTTGAGAATCTCGCCCGGAGTTTGAGAGATTTGGACGTGAAAGTGTACCAGTCGTGTCGGGGATTGGGAACCCTTCGCCAGAATGTCCAAAGTTTCAGCGGGATTTCCAAAATGTTGAGAGGAACTCGAAACATGTCAACCTTGGTTTTGAGAATCTCTCCCGGAGTTTGAGAGATTTGGACGTGAAAGGGTACCAGTCTTGTCGGGGATTGGGAACCCTTCGCCAGAATGTCCAAAGTTTCAGCGGGATTTCCAAAATGTTGAAAGGAACTGGAAACATGTCAACCTTGGTTTTGAGAATCTCTCTCGGAGTTTGAGAGATTTGGACGTGAAAGGGTACCAGTCTTGTCGGGGATTGGGAACCCTTCGCGAGAATGTCCAACGTTTCAGCGGGATTTCCAAAATGTTGAGAGGAACTCGAAACATGTCAACCTCGGTTTTGAGAATCTCTCCCGGAGTTTGAGAGATTTGGACGTGAAAGGGTACCAGTCTTGTCGGGGATTGGGAACCCTTCGCCAGAATGTCCAATGTTTCAGCGGGATTTCCAAAATGTTTAAAGGAACTCGAAACATGTCAACCTTGGTTTTGAGAATCTCTCCCGGAGTTTGAGAGATTTGGACGTGAAAGGGTACCAGTCTTGTCGGGGATTGGGAACCCTTCGCCAGAATGTCCAAAGTTTCAGCGGGATTTCCAAAATGTTGAGAGGAACTCGAAACATGTCAACCTTGGTTTTGAGAATCTCTCCCGGAGTTTGAGAGATTTGGACGTGAAAGGGTACCAGTCTTGTCGGGGATTGGGAACCCTTCGCCAGAATGTCCAAAGTTTCAGCGGGATTTCCAAAATGTTGAAAGGAACTCGAAACATGTCAACCTTGGTTTTGAGAATCTCTCCCGGAGTTTGAGAGATTTGGACGTGAAAGGGTACCAGTCTTGTCGGGGATTGGGAACCCTTCGCCAGAATGTCCAAAGTTTCAGCGGGATTTCCAAAATGTTGAGAGGAACTCGAAACATGTCAACCTTGGTTTTGAGAATCTCTCCCGGAGTTTGAGAGATTTGGACGTGAAAGGGTACCAGTCTTGTCGGGGATTGGGAACCCTTCGCCAGAATGTCCAAAGTTTCAGCGGGATTTCCAAAATGTTTAAAGGAACTCGAAACATGTCAACCTTGGTTTTGAGAATCTCTCCCGGAGTTTGAGAGATCTGGACGTGA
The DNA here is from genome assembly GCF_964273445.1 of Streptopelia decaocto. Lineage (NCBI taxonomy): Eukaryota > Metazoa > Chordata > Aves > Columbiformes > Columbidae > Streptopelia > Streptopelia decaocto. Next base: position 127,609 of record NW_028117226.1, on the reverse strand, counting down.
AAGGGTACCAGTCGTGTCGGGGATTGGGAACCCTTCGCCAGAATGTCCAAAGTTTCAGTGGGATTTCCAAAATGTTGAAAGGAACTCGAAACATGTGAACCTTGGTTTTGAGAATCTCTCCCGGAGTTTGAGAGATTTGGACGTGAAAGGGTACCAGTCTTGTCGGGGATTGGGAACCCTTCCCCAGAATGTCCAAAGTTTCAGCGGGATTTCCAAAATGTTGAAAGGAACTCGAAACATGTCAACCTTGGTTTTGAGAATCTCTCCCGGAGTTTGAGAGATTTGGACGTGAAAGGGTACCAGTCTTGTCGGGGATTGGGAACCCTTCGCGAGAATGTCCAAAGTTTCAGCAGGATTTCCAAAATGTTGAAAGGAACTCGAAACATGTCAACCTTGGTTTTGAGAATCTCTCCCGGAGTTTGAGAGATTTGGACGTGAAAGGGTACCAGTCTTGTCGGGGATTGGGAACCCTTCGCGAGAATGTCCAAAGTTTCAGCGGGATTTCCAAAATGTTTAAAGGAACTCGAAACATGTGAACCTTGGTTTTGAGAATCTCTCCCGGAGTTTGAGAGATTTGGACGTGAAAGGGTACCAGTCTTGTCGGGGATTGGGAACCGTTCGCCAGAATGTCCAAAGTTTCAGCGGGATTTCCAAAATGTTGAGAGGAACTCGAAACATGTCAACCTTGGTTTTGAGAATCTCTCCCGGAGTTTGAGAGATTTGGACGTGAAAGGGTGCCAGTCTTGTCGGGGATTGGGAACCCTTCGCGTGAATGTCCAAAGTTTCAGCGGGATTTCCAAAATGTTGAAAGGAACTCGAAACATGTGAACCTTGGTTTTGAGAATCTCTCTTGGAGTTTGAGAGATTTGGACGTGAAAGGGTACCAGTCTTGTCGGGGATTGGGAACCCTTCGCCAGAATGTCCAAAGTTTCAGCGGGATTTCCAAAATGTTTAAAGGAACTCGAAACATGTCAACCTTGGTTTTGAGAATCTCTCCCGGAGTTTGAGAGATCTGGACGTGAAAGGGTACCAGTCGTGTCGGGGATTGGGAACCCTTCGCCAGAATGTCCAAAGTTTCAGCGGGATTTCCAAAATGTTTAAAGGAACTCGAAACATGTCAACCTTGGTTTTGAGAATCTCTCCCGGAGTTTGAGAGATTTGGACGTGAAAGGGTACCAGTCTTGTCGGGGATTGGGAACCCTTCGCGAGAATGTCCAAAGTTTCAGCGGGATTTCCAAAATGTTGAAAGGAACTCGAAACATGTGAACCTTGGTTTTGAGAATCTCTCCCGGAGTTTGAGAGATTTGGACGTTAAGGGTACCAGTCTTGTCGGGGATTGGGAACCCTTCGCGAGAATGTCCAAAGTTTCAGCGGGATTTCCAAAATGTTGAGAGGAACTCGAAACATGTCAACCTTGGTTTTGAGAATCTCTCCCGGAGTTTGAGAGATTTGGACGTGAAAGGGTGCCAGTCTTGTCGGGGATTGGGAACCCTTCGCGAGAATGTCCAAAGTTTCAGCGGGATTTCCAAAATGTTGAAAGGAACTCGAAACATGTGAACCTTGGTTTTGAGAATCTCTCTCGGAGTTTGAGAGATTTGGACGTGAAAGGGTACCAGTCTTGTCGGGGATTGGGAACCCTTCGCGAGAATGTCCAAAGTTTCAGCGGGATTTCCAAAATGTTGAGAGGAACTCGAATCATGTCAACCTTGGTTTTGAGAATCTCTCCCGGAGTTTGAGAGATTTGGACGTGAAAGGGTACCAGTCTTGTCGGGGATTGGGAACCCTTCGCGAGAATGTCCAAAGTTTCAGCGGGATTTCCAAAATGTTGAGAGGAACTCGAAACATGTGAACCTTGGTTTTGAGAATCTCTCCCGGAGTTTGAGAGATTTGGACGTGAAAGGGTACCAGTCTTGTCGGGGATTGGGAACCCTTCGCCAGAATGTCCAGAGTTTCAGCGGGATTTCCAAAATGTTGAGAGGAACTCGAAACATGTGAACCTTGGTTTTGAGAATCTCTCCCGGAGTTTGAGAGATTTGGACGTGAAAGGGTACCAGTCTTGTCGGGGATTGGGAACCCTTCGCGAGAATGTCCAAAGTTTCAGCGGGATTTCCAAAATGTTGAGAGGAACTCGAAACATGTCAACCTTGGTTTTGAGAATCTCTCCCGGAGTTTGAGAGATTTGGACGTGAAAGGGTACCAGTCTTGTCGGGGATTGGGAACCCTTCGCCAGAATGTCCAAAGTTTCAGCGGGATTTCCAAAATGTTGAAAGGAACTCGAAACATGTCAACCTCAGTTTTGAGAATCTCTCCCGGAGTTTGAGAGATTTGGACGTGAAAGGGTACCAGTCTTGTCGGGGATTGGGAACCCTTTGCCAGAATGTCCAAAGTTTCAGCGGGATTTCCAAAATGTTGAGAGGAACTCGAAACATGTCAACCTTGGTTTTGAGAATCTCTCCCGGAGTTTGAGAGATCTGGACGTGAAAGGGTACCAGTCGTGTCGGGGATTGGGAACCCTTCGCCAGAATGTCCAAAGTTTCAGCGGGATTTCCAAAATGTTGAAAGGAACTCGAAACATGTCAACCTTGGTTTTGAGAATCTCTCCCGGAGTTTGAGAGATTTGGACGTGAAAGGGTACCAGTCTTGTCGGGGATTGGGAACCCTTCACGAGAATGTCCAAAGTTTCAGCGGGATTTCCAAAATGTTGAGAGGAACTCGAAACATGTCAACCTTGGTTTTGAGAATCTCTCCCGGAGTTTGAGAGATTTGGACGTGAAAGGGTACCAGTCTTGTCGGGGATTGGGAACCCTTCGCCAGAATGTCCAAAGTTTCAGCGGGATTTCCAAAATGTTGAAAGGAACTCGAAACATGTCAACCTCGGTTTTGAGAATCTCTCCCGGAGTTTGAGAGATTTGGACGTGAAAGGGTACCAGTCTTGTCGGGGATTGGGAACCCTTCGCGAGAATGTCCAAAGTTTCAGCGGGATTTCCAAAATGTTGGGAGGAACTCGAAACATGTGAACCTTGGTTTTGAGAATCTCTCCCGGAGTTTGAGAGATTTGGACGTGAAAGGGTACCAGTCTTGTCGGGGATTGGGAACCCTTCGCGAGAATGTCCAAAGTTTCAGCGGGATTTCCAAAATGTTGAGAGGAACTCGAAACATGTCAACCTTGGTTTTGAGAATCTCTCCCGGAGTTTGAGAGATTTGGACGTGAAAGGGTACCAGTCTTGTCGGGGATTGGGAACCCTTCGCGAGAATGTCCAAAGTTTCAGCGGGATTTCCAAAATGTTGAGAGGAACTCGAAACATGTGAACCTTGGTTTTGAGAATCTCTCCCGGAGTTTGAGACATTTGGACGTGAAAGGGTACCAGTCTTGTCGGGGATTGGGAACCCTTCGCGAGAATGTCCAAAGTTTCAGCGTTATTTCCAAAATGTTGAGAGGAACTCGAAACATGTGAACCTTGGTTTTGAGAATCTCTCCCGGAGTTTGAGAGATTTGGACGTGAAAGGGTACCAGTCTTGTCGGGGATTGGGAACCCTTGGCGAGAATGTCCAAAGTTTCAGCGGGATTTCCAAAATGTTGAGAGGAACTCGAAACATGTCAACCTTGGTTTTGAGAATCTCTCCCGGAGTTTGAGAGATTTGGACGTGAAAGGGTACCAGTCTTGTCGGGGATTGGGAACCCTTCGCCAGAATGTCCAAAGTTTCAGCGGGATTTCCAAAATGTTGAAAGGAACTCGAAACATGTCAACCTTGGTTTTGAGAATCTCTCCCGGAGTTTGAGACATTTGGACGTGAAAGGGTACCAGTCTTGTCGGGGATTGGGAACCCTTCGCGAGAATGTCCAAAGTTTCAGCGGGATTTCCAAAATGTTGAGAGGAACTCGAAACATGTCAACCTTGGTTTTGAGAATCTCTCCCGGAGTTTGAGAGATTTGGACGTGAAAGGGTACCAGTCTTGTCGGGGATTGGGAACCCTTCGCGAGAATGTCCAAAGTTTCAGCGGGATTTCCAAAATGTTGAGAGGAACTCGAAACATGTCAACCTTGGTTTTGAGAATCTCTCCCGGAGTTTGAGAGATTTGGACGTGAAAGGGTACCAGTCTTGTCGGGGATTGGGAACCCTTCGCGAGAATGTCCAAAGTTTCAGCGGGATTTCCAAAATGTTGAGAGGAACTCGAAACATGTCAACCTTGGTTTTGAGAATCTCTCCCGGAGTTTGAGAGATTTGGACGTGAAAGGGTACCAGTCTTGTCGGGGATTGGGAACCCTTCGCGAGAATGTCCACAGTTTCAGCGGGATTTCCAAAATGTTGAGAGGAACTCGAAACATGTGAACCTTGGTTTTGAGAATCTCTCCCGGAGTTTGAGAGATTTGGACGTGAAAGGGTACCAGTCTTGTCGGGGATTGGGAACCCTTCGCCAGAATGTCCAAAGTTTCAGCGTTATTTCCAAAATGTTGAGAGGAACTCGAAACATGTCAACCTTGGTTTTGAGAATCTCTCCCGGAGTTTGAGACATTTGGACGTGAAAGGGTACCAGTCTTGTCGGGGATTGGGAACCCTTCGCGAGAATGTCCAAAGTTTCAGCGGGATTTCCAAAATGTTGAGAGGAACTCGAAACATGTCAACCTTGGTTTTGAGAATCTCTCCCGGAGTTTGAGAGATTTGGACGTGAAAGGGTACCAGTCTTGTCGGGGATTGGGAACCCTTCGCGAGAATGTCCAAAGTTTCAGCGGGATTTTCAAAATGTTGAGAGGAACTCGAAACATGTCAACCTTGGTTTTGAGAATCTCTCCCGGAGTTTGAGAGATTTGGACGTGAAAGGGTACCAGTCTTGTCGGGGATTGGGAACCCTTCGCGAGAATGTCCAAAGTTTCAGCGTTATTTCCAAAATGTTGAGAGGAACTCGAAACATGTCAACCTTGGTTTTGAGAATCTCTCCCGGAGTTTGAGAGATTTGGACGTGAAAGGGTACCAGTCTTGTCGGGGATTGGGAACCCTTCACGAGAATGTCCAAAGTTTCAGCGGGATTTCCAAAATGTTGAGAGGAACTCGAAACATGTCAACCTTGGTTTTGAGAATCTCTCCCGGAGTTTGAGAGATTTGGACGTGAAAGGGTACCAGTCTTGTCGGGGATTGGGAACCCTTCGCGAGAATGTCCAAAGTTTCAGCGGGATTTCCAAAATGTTGGGAGGAACTCGAAACATGTGAACCTTGGTTTTGAGAATCTCTCCCGGAGTTTGAGAGATTTGGACGTGAAAGGGTACCAGTCTTGTCGGGGATTGGGAACCCTTCGCGAGAATGTCCAAAGTTTCAGCGGGATTTCCAAAATGTTGAGAGGAACTCGAAACATGTCAACCTTGGTTTTGAGAATCTCTCCCGGAGTTTGAGAGATTTGGACGTGAAAGGGTACCAGTCTTGTCGGGGATTGGGAACCCTTCGCCAGAATGTCCAAAGTTTCAGCGGGATTTCCAAAATGTTGAGAGGAACTCGAAACATGTGAACCTTGGTTTTGAGAATCTCTCCCGGAGTTTGAGACATTTGGACGTGAAAGGGTACCAGTCTTGTCGGGGATTGGGAACCCTTCGCGAGAATGTCCAAAGTTTCAGCGTTATTTCCAAAATGTTGAGAGGAACTCGAAACATGTGAACCTTGGTTTTGAGAATCTCTCCCGGAGTTTGAGAGATTTGGACGTGAAAGGGTACCAGTCTTGTCGGGGATTGGGAACCCTTGGCGAGAATGTCCAAAGTTTCAGCGGGATTTCCAAAATGTTGAGAGGAACTCGAAACATGTCAACCTTGGTTTTGAGAATCTCTCCCGGAGTTTGAGAGATTTGGACGTGAAAGGGTACCAGTCTTGTCGGGGATTGGGAACCCTTCGCCAGAATGTCCAAAGTTTCAGCGGGATTTCCAAAATGTTGAAAGGAACTCGAAACATGTCAACCTTGGTTTTGAGAATCTCTCCCGGAGTTTGAGACATTTGGACGTGAAAGGGTACCAGTCTTGTCGGGGATTGGGAACCCTTCGCGAGAATGTCCAAAGTTTCAGCGGGATTTCCAAAATGTTGAGAGGAACTCGAAACATGTCAACCTTGGTTTTGAGAATCTCTCCCGGAGTTTGAGAGATTTGGACGTGAAAGGGTACCAGTCTTGTCGGGGATTGGGAACCCTTCGCGAGAATGTCCAAAGTTTCAGCGGGATTTCCAAAATGTTGAGAGGAACTCGAAACATGTCAACCTTGGTTTTGAGAATCTCTCCCGGAGTTTGAGAGATTTGGACGTGAAAGGGTACCAGTCTTGTCGGGGATTGGGAACCCTTCGCGAGAATGTCCAAAGTTTCAGCGGGATTTCCAAAATGTTGAGAGGAACTCGAAACATGTCAACCTTGGTTTTGAGAATCTCTCCCGGAGTTTGAGAGATTTGGACGTGAAAGGGTACCAGTCTTGTCGGGGATTGGGAACCCTTCGGGAGAATGTCCACAGTTTCAGCGGGATTTCCAAAATGTTGAGAGGAACTCGAAACATGTGAACCTTGGTTTTGAGAATCTCTCCCGGAGTTTGAGAGATTTGGACGTGAAAGGGTACCAGTCTTGTCGGGGATTGGGAACCCTTCGCCAGAATGTCCAAAGTTTCAGCGTTATTTCCAAAATGTTGAGAGGAACTCGAAACATGTCAACCTTGGTTTTGAGAATCTCTCCCGGAGTTTGAGACATTTGGACGTGAAAGGGTACCAGTCTTGTCGGGGATTGGGAACCCTTCGCGAGAATGTCCAAAGTTTCAGCGTTATTTCCAAAATGTTTAGAGGAACTCGAAACATGTCAACCTTGGTTTTGAGAATCTCTCCCGGAGTTTGAGAGATTTGGACGTGAAAGGGTACCAGTCTTGTCGGGGATTGGGAACCCTTCGCGAGAATGTCCAAAGTTTCAGCGGGATTTTCAAAATGTTGAGAGGAACTCGAAACATGTCAACCTTGGTTTTGAGAATCTCTCCCGGAGTTTGAGAGATTTGGACGTGAAAGGGTACCAGTCTTGTCGGGGATTGGGAACCCTTCGCGAGAATGTCCAAAGTTTCAGCGTTATTTCCAAAATGTTGAGAGGAACTCGAAACATGTCAACCTTGGTTTTGAGAATCTCTCCCGGAGTTTGAGAGATTTGGACGTGAAAGGGTACCAGTCTTGTCGGGGATTGGGAACCCTTCACGAGAATGTCCAAAGTTTCAGCGGGATTTCCAAAATGTTGAGAGGAACTCGAAACATGTCAACCTTGGTTTTGAGAATCTCTCCCGGAGTTTGAGAGATTTGGACGTGAAAGGGTACCAGTCTTGTCGGGGATTGGGAACCCTTCGCGAGAATGTCCAAAGTTTCAGCGGGATTTCCAAAATGTTGAAAGGAACTCGAAACATGTCAACCTTGGTTTTGAGAATCTCTCCCGGAGTTTGAGACATTTGGACGTGAAAGGGTACCAGTCTTGTCGGGGATTGGGAACCCTTCGCGAGAATGTCCAAAGTTTCAGCGGGATTTCCAAAATGTTGAGAGGAACTCGAAACATGTCAACCTTGGTTTTGAGAATCTCTCCCGGAGTTTGAGAGATTTGGACGTGAAAGGGTACCAGTCGTGTCGGGGATTGGGAACCCTTCGCGAGAATGTCCAAAGTTTCAGCGGGATTTCCAAAATGTTGAGAGGAACTCGAAACATGTCAACCTTGGTTTTGAGAATCTCTCCCGGAGTTTGAGACATTTGGACGTGAAAGGGTACCAGTCTTGTCGGGGATTGGGAACCCTTCGCGAGAATGTCCAAAGTTTCAGCGGGATTTCCAAAATGTTGAGAGGAACTCGAAACATGTCAACCTTGGTTTTGAGAATCTCTCCCGGAGTTTGAGAGATTTGGACGTGAAAGGGTACCAGTCTTGTCGGGGATTGGGAACCCTTCGCGAGAATGTCCAAAGTTTCAGCGGGATTTCCAAAATGTTGAGAGGAACTCGAAACATGTCAACCTTGGTTTTGAGAATCTCTCCCGGAGTTTGAGAGATTTGGACGTGAAAGGGTACCAGTCTTGTCGGGGATTGGGAACCCTTCGCGAGAATGTCCACAGTTTCAGCGGGATTTCCAAAATGTTGAGAGGAACTCGAAACATGTGAACCTTGGTTTTGAGAATCTCTCCCGGAGTTTGAGAGATTTGGACGTGAAAGGGTACCAGTCTTGTCGGGGATTGGGAACCGTTCGCCAGAATGTCCAAAGTTTCAGCGTTATTTCCAAAATGTTGAGAGGAACTCGAAACATGTCAACCTTGGTTTTGAGAATCTCTCCCGGAGTTTGAGAGATTTGGACGTGAAAGGGTACCAGTCTTGTCGGGGATTGGGAACCCTTCGCGAGAATGTCCAAAGTTTCAGCGGGATTTTCAAAATGTTGAGAGGAACTCGAAACATGTCAACCTTGATTTTGAGAATCTCTCCCGGAGTTTGAGAGATTTGGACGTGAAAGGGTACCAGTCTTGTCGGGGATTGGGAACTCTTCGCGAGAATGTCCAAAGTTTCAGCGGGATTTTCAAAATGTTGAGAGGAACTCGAAACATGTCAACCTTGGTTTTGAGAATCTCTCCCGGAGTTTGAGAGATTTGGACGTGAAAGGGTACCAGTCTTGTCGGGGATTGGGAACCCTTCGCCAGAATGTCCAAAGTTTCAGAGGGATTTCCAAAATGTTGAGAGGAACTCGAAACATGTCAACCTTGGTTTTGAGAATCTCTCCCGGAGTTTGAGAGATTTGGACGTGCAAGGGTACCAGTCTTGTCGGGGATTGGGAACCCTTCGCGAGAATGTCCAAAGTTTCAGCGGGATTTCCAAAATGTTGAGAGGAACTCGAAACATGTCAACCTTGGTTTTGAGAATCTCTCCCGGAGTTTGAGAGATTTGGACGTGAAAGGGTACCAGTCTTGTCGGGGATTGGGAACCCTTCGCGAGAATGTCCAAAGTTTCAGCGGGATTTCCAAAATGTTGAGAGGAACTCGAAACATGTCAACCTTGGTTTTGAGAATCTCTCCCGGAGTTTGAGAGATTTGGACGTGAAAGGGTACCAGTCTTTTCGGGGATTGGGAACCCTTCGCGAGAATGTCCAAAGTTTCAGCGGGATTTCCAAAATGTTGAGAGGAACTCGAAACATGTCAACCTTGGTTTTGAGAATCTCTCCCGGAGTTTGAGAGATTTGGACGTGAAAGGGTACCAGTCTTGTCGGGGATTGGGAACCCTTCGCGAGAATGTCCAAAGTTTCAGCGGGATTTCCAAAATGTTGAGAGGAACTCGAAACATGTCAACCTTGGTTTTGAGAATCTCTCCCGGAGTTTGAGAGATTTGGACGTGAAAGGGTACCAGTCTTGTCGGGGATTGGGAACCCTTCGCCAGAATGTCCAAAGTTTCAGCGGGATTTCCAAAATGTTGAGAGGAACTCGAAACATGTCAACCTTGGTTTTGAGAATCTCTCCCGGAGTTTGAGAGATTTGGACGTGAAAGGGTACCAGTCTTGTCGGGGATTGGGAACCCTTCGCGAGAATGTCCAAAGTTTCAGCGTTATTTCCAAAATGTTGAGAGGAACTCGAAACATGTCAACCTTGGTTTTGAGAATCTCTCCCGGAGTTTGAGAGATTTGGACGTGAAAGGGTACCAGTCTTGTCGGGGATTGGGAACCCTTCGCGAGAATGTCCAAAGTTTCAGCGGGATTTTCAAAATGTTGAGAGGAACTCGAAACATGTCAACCTTGATTTTGAGAATCTCTCCCGGAGTTTGAGAGATTTGGACGTGAAAGGGTACCAGTCTTGTCGGGGATTGGGAACCCTTCGCGAGAATGTCCAAAGTTTCAGCGGGATTTTCAAAATGTTGAGAGGAACTCGAAACATGTCAACCTTGGTTTTGAGAATCTCTCCCGGAGTTTGAGAGATTTGGACGTGAAAGGGTACCACTCTTGTCGGGGATTGGGAACCCTTCGCCAGAATGTCCAAAGTTTTAGCGGGATTTCCAAAATGTTGAGAGGAACTCGAAACATGTCAACCTTGGTTTTGAGAATCTCTCCCGGAGTTTGAGAGATTTGGACGTGCAAGGGTACCAGTCTTGTCGGGGATTGGGAACCCTTCGCCAGAATGTCCAAAGTTTCAGCGGGATTTCCAAAATGTTGAGAGGAACTCGAAACATGTCAACCTTGGTTTTGAGAATCTCTCCCGGAGTTTGAGAGATTTGGACGTGAAAGGGTACCAGTCTTGTCGGGGATTGGGAACCCTTCGCGAGAATGTCCAAAGTTTCAGCGGGATTTCCAAAATGTTGAGAGGAACTCGAAACATGTCAACCTTGGTTTTGAGAATCTCTCCCGGAGTTTGAGAGATTTGGACGTGAAAGGGTACCAGTCTTTTCGGGGATTGGGAACCCTTCGCGAGAATGTCCAAAGTTTCAGCGGGATTTCCAAAATGTTGAGAGGAACTCGAAACATGTCAACCTTGGTTTTGAGAATCTCTCCCGGAGTTTGAGAGATTTGGACGTGAAAGGGTACCAGTCTTGTCGGGGATTGGGAACCCTTCGCCAGAATGTCCAAAGTTTCAGCGGGATTTCCAAAATGTTGAGAGGAACTCGAAACATGTCAACCTTGGTTTTGAGAATCTCTCCCGGAGTTTGAGAGATTTGGACGTGAAAGGGTACCAGTCTTGTCGGGGATTGGGAACCCTTCGCCAGAATGTCCAAAGTTTCAGCGGGATTTCCAAAATGTTGAGAGGAACTCGAAACATGTCAACCTTGGTTTTGAGAATCTCTCCCGGAGTTTGAGAGATTTGGACGTGAAAGGGTACCAGTCTTGTCGGGGATTGGGAACCCTTCGCGAGAATGTCCAAAGTTTCAGCGGGATTTCCAAAATGTTGAGAGGAACTCGAAACATGTCAACCTTGGTTTTGAGAATCTCTCCCGGAGTTTGAGAGATTTGGACGTGAAAGGGTACCAGTCTTGTCGGGGATTGGGAACCCTTCGCCAGAATGTCCAAAGTTTCAGCGGGATTTCCAAAATGTTGAGAGGAACTCGAAACATGTCAACCTTGGTTTTGAGAATCTCTCCCGGAGTTTGAGAGATTTGGACGTGAAAGGGTACCAGTCTTGTCGGGGATTGGGAACCCTTCGCGAGAATGTCCAAAGTTTCAGCGGGATTTCCAAAATGTTGAGAGGAACTCGAAACATGTCAACCTTGGTTTTGAGAATCTCTCCCGGAGTTTGAGAGATTTGGACGTGAAAGGGTACCAGTCTTGTCGGGGATTGGGAACCCTTCGCGAGAATGTCCAAAGTTTCAGCGGGATTTCCAAAATGTTGAGAGGAACTCGAAACATGTCAACCTTGGTTTTGAGAATCTCTCCCGGAGTTTGAGAGATTTGGACGTGAAAGGGTACCAGTCTTGTCGGGGATTGGGAACCCTTCGCCAGAATGTCCAAAGTTTCAGCGGGATTTCCAAAATGTTGAGAGGAACTCGAAACATGTCAACCTTGGTTTTGAGAATCTCTCCCGGAGTTTGAGAGATTTGGACGTGAAAGGGTACCAGTCTTGTCGGGGATTGGGAACCCTTCGCGAGAATGTCCAAAGTTTCAGCGGGATTTCCAAAATGTTGAGAGGAACTCGAAACATGTCAACCTTGGTTTTGAGAATCTCTCCCGGAGTTTGAGAGATTTGGACGTGAAAGGGTACCAGTCTTGTCGGGGATTGGGAACCCTTCGCCAGAATGTCCAAAGTTTCAGCGGGATTTCCAAAATGTTGAGAGGAACTCGAAACATGTCAACCTTGGTTTTGAGAATCTCTCCCGGAGTTTGAGAGATTTGGACGTGAAAGGGTACCAGTCTTGTCGGGGATTGGGAACCCTTCGCGAGAATGTCCAAAGTTTCAGCGGGATTTCCAAAATGTTGAGACCCGCTGAAAACTTTGGACATTCTGGGAAGGGTTACCAATTCCCCGACAAGACTGGTACCCTTTCACGTCCAAATCTCTCAAACTCCGGGAGAGGGGATTCTCAAAACAAGTTGACATGTTTCGAGTTCCTCTCAACATTTTGGAAATCCCGCTGGTCCCAACAGACTTACCTTTCAGCAATCTCTCAAACTCTGGGAGAGATTTGGACGTGAAAGGGTACCAGTCTTGTCGGGGATTGGGAACCTTCGCCAGAATGTCCAAAGTTTCAGCGGGATTTCCAAAATGTTGAGAGGAACTCGAAACATGTCAACCTTGGTTTTGAGAATCTCTCCCGGAGTTTGAGAGATTTGGACGTGAAAGGGTACCAGTCTTTTCGGGGATTGGGAACCCTTCGCGAGAATGTCCAAAGTTTCAGCGGGATTTCCAAAATGTTGAGAGGAACTCGAAACATGTCAACCTTGGTTTTGAGAATCTCTCCCGGAGTTTGAGAGATTTGGACGTGAAAGGGTACCAGTCTTGTCGGGGATTGGGAACCCTTCGCGAGAATGTCCAAAGTTTCAGCGGGATTTCCAAAATGTTGAGAGGAACTCGAAACATGTCAACCTTGGTTTTGAGAATCTCTCCCGGAGTTTGAGAGATTTGGACGTGAAAGGGTACCAGTCTTGTCGGGGATTGGGAACCCTTCGCGAGAATGTCCAAAGTTTCAGCGGGATTTCCAAAATGTTGAGAGGAACTCGAAACATGTCAACCTTGGTTTTGAGAATCTCTCCCGGAGTTTGAGAGATTTGGACGTGAAAGGGTACCAGTCTTGTCGGGGATTGGGAACCCTTCCCCAGAATGTCCAAAGTTTCAGCGGGATTTCCAAAATGTTGAGAGGAACTCGAAACATGTCAACCTTGGTTTTGAGAATCTCTCCTGGAGTTTGAGAGATTTGGACGTGAAAGGGTACCAGTCTTGTCGGGGATTGGGAACCCTTCGCGAGAATGTCCAAAGTTTCAGCGGGATTTTCAAAATGTTGAGAGGAACTCGAAACATGTCAACCTTGGTTTTGAGAATCTCTCCCGGAGTTTGAGAGATTTGGACGTGAAAGGGTACCAGTCTTGTCGGGGATTGGGAACCCTTCGCCAGAATGTCCAAAGTTTCAGCGGGATTTCCAAAATGTTGAGAGGAACTCGAAACATGTCAACCTTGGTTTTGAGAATCTCTCCCGGAGTTTGAGAGATTTGGACGTGAAAGGGTACCAGTCTTGTCGGGGATTGGGAACCCTTCGCGAGAATGTCCAAAGTTTCAGCGGGATTTCCAAAATGTTGAGAGGAACTCGAAACATGTCAACCTTGGTTTTGAGAATCTCTCCCGGAGTTTGAGAGATTTGGACGTGAAAGGGTACCAGTCTTGTCGGGGATTGGGAACCCTTCGCGAGAATGTCCAAAGTTTCAGCGGGATTTCCAAAATGTTGAGAGGAACTCGAAACATGTCAACCTTGGTTTTGAGAATCTCTCCCGGAGTTTGAGAGATTTGGACGTGAAAGGGTACCAGTCTTGTCGGGGATTGGGAACCCTTCGCCAGAATGTCCAAAGTTTCAGCGGGATTTCCAAAATGTTGAGAGGAACTCGAAACATGTCAACCTTGGTTTTGAGAATCTCTCCCGGAGTTTGAGAGATTTGGACGTGAAAGGGTACCAGTCTTGTCGGGGATTGGGAACCCTTCGCGAGAATGTCCAAAGTTTCAGCGGGATTTCCAAAATGTTGAGAGGAACTCGAAACATGTCAACCTTGGTTTTGAGAATCTCTCCCGGAGTTTGAGAGATTTGGACGTGAAAGGGTACCAGTCTTGTCGGGGATTGGGAACCCTTCGCGAGAATGTCCAAAGTTTCAGCGGGATTTCCAAAATGTTGAGAGGAACTCGAAACATGTCAACCTTGGTTTTGAGAATCTCTCCCGGAGTTTGAGAGATTTGGACGTGAAAGGGTACCAGTCTTGTCGGGGATTGGGAACCCTTCGCGAGAATGTCCAAAGTTTCAGCGGGATTTCCAAAATGTTGAGAGGAACTCGAAACATGTCAACCTTGGTTTTGAGAATCTCTCCCGGAGTTTGAGAGATTTGGACGTGAAAGGGTACCAGTCTTGTCGGGGATTGGGAACCCTTCACGAGAATGTCCAAAGTTTCAGCGGGATTTCCAAAATGTTGAGAGGATCTCGAAACATGTCAACCTTGGTTTTGAGAATCTCTCCCGGAGTTTGAGAGATTTGGACGTGAAAGGGTACCAGTCTTGTCGGGGATTGGGAACCCTTCGCCAGAATGTCCAAAGTTTCAGCGGGATTTCCAAAATGTTGAGAGGAACTCGAAACATGTCAACCTTGGTTTTGAGAATCTCTCCCGGAGTTTGAGAGATTTGGACGTGAAAGGGTACCAGTCTTTTCGGGGATTGGGAACCCTTCGCGAGAATGTCCAAAGTTTCAGCGGGATTTCCAAAATGTTGAGAGGAACTCGAAACATGTCAACCTTGGTTTTGAGAATCTCTCCCGGAGTTTGAGAGATTTGGACGTGAAAGGGTACCAGTCTTGTCGGGGATTGGGAACCCTTCGCGAGAATGTCCAAAGTTTCAGCGGGATTTCCAAAATGTTGAGAGGAACTCGAAACATGTCAACCTTGGTTTTGAGAATCTCTCCCGGAGTTTGAGAGATTTGGACGTGAAAGGGTACCAGTCTTGTCGGGGATTGGGAACCCTTCGCCAGAATGTCCAAAGTTTCAGCGGGATTTCCAAAATGTTGAGAGGAACTCGAAACATGTCAACCTTGGTTTTGAGAATCTCTCCCGGAGTTTGAGAGATTTGGACGTGAAAGGGTACCAGTCTTGTCGGGGATTGGGAACCCTTCGCGAGAATGTCCAAAGTTTCAGCGGGATTTTCAAAATGTTGAGAGGAACTCGAAACATGTCAACCTTGGTTTTGAGAATCTCTCCCGGAGTTTGAGAGATTTGGACGTGAAAGGGTACCAGTCTTGTCGGGGATTGGGAACCCTTCGCCAGAATGTCCAAAGTTTCAGCGGGATTTCCAAAATGTTGAGAGGAACTCGAAACATGTCAACCTTGGTTTTGAGAATCTCTCCCGGAGTTTGAGAGATTTGGACGTGCAAGGGTACCAGTCTTGTCGGGGATTGGGAACCCTTCGCGAGAATGTCCAAAGTTTCAGCGGGATTTCCAAAATGTTGAGAGGAACTCGAAACATGTCAACCTTGGTTTTGAGAATCTCTCCCGGAGTTTGAGAGATTTGGACGTGAAAGGGTACCAGTCTTGTCGGGGATTGGGAACCCTTTGCGAGAATGTCCAAAGTTTCAGCGGGATTTCCAAAATGTTGAGAGGAACTCGAAACATGTCAACCTTGGTTTTGAGAATCTCTCCCGGAGTTTGAGAGATTTGGACGTGAAAGGGTACCAGTCTTTTCGGGGATTGGGAACCCTTCGCGAGAATGTCCAAAGTTTCAGCGGGATTTCCAAAATGTTGAGAGGAACTCGAAACATGTCAACCTTGGTTTTGAGAATCTCTCCCGGAGTTTGAGAGATTTGGACGTGAAAGGGTACCAGTCTTGTCGGGGATTGGGAACCCTTCGCGAGAATGTCCAAAGTTTCAGCGGGATTTCCAAAATGTTGAGAGGAACTCGAAACATGTCAACCTTGGTTTTGAGAATCTCTCCCGGAGTTTGAGAGATTTGGACGTGAAAGGGTACCAGTCTTGTCGGGGATTGGGAACCCTTCGCCAGAATGTCCAAAGTTTCAGCGGGATTTCCAAAATGTTGAGAGGAACTCGAAACATGTCAACCTTGGTTTTGAGAATCTCTCCCGGAGTTTGAGAGATTTGGACGTGAAAGGGTACCAGTCTTGTCGGGGATTGGGAACCCTTCGCGAGAATGTCCAAAGTTTCAGCGTTATTTCCAAAATGTTGAGAGGAACTCGAAACATGTCAACCTTGGTTTTGAGAATCTCTCCCGGAGTTTGAGAGATTTGGACGTGAAAGGGTACCAGTCTTGTCGGGGATTGGGAACCCTTCACGAGAATGTCCAAAGTTTCAGCGGGATTTCCAAAATGTTGAGAGGATCTCGAAACATGTCAACCTTGGTTTTGAGAATCTCTCCCGGAGTTTGAGAGATTTGGATGTGAAAGGGTACCAGTCTTGTCGGGGATTGGGAACCCTTCGCCAGAATGTCCAAAGTTTCAGCGGGATTTCCAAAATGTTGAAAGGAACTCGAAACATGTCAACCTTGGTTTTGAGAATCTCTCCCGGAGTTTGAGACATTTGGACGTGAAAGGGTACCAGTCTTGTCGGGGATTGGGAACCCTTCGCGAGAATGTCCAAAGTTTCAGCGGGATTTCCAAAATGTTGAGAGGAACTCGAAACATGTCAACCTTGGTTTTGAGAATCTCTCCCGGAGTTTGAGAGATTTGGACGTGAAAGGGTACCAGTCGTGTCGGGGATTGGGAACCCTTCGCGAGAATGTCCAAAGTTTCAGCGGGATTTCCAAAATGTTGAGAGGAACTCGAAACATGTCAACCTTGGTTTTGAGAATCTCTCCCGGAGTTTGAGACATTTGGACGTGAAAGGGTACCAGTCTTGTCGGGGATTGGGAACCCTTCGCCAGAATGTCCAAAGTTTCAGCGGGATTTCCAAAATGTTGAGAGGAACTCGAAACATGTCAACCTTGGTTTTGAGAATCTCTCCCGGAGTTTGAGAGATTTGGACGTGAAAGGGTACCAGTCTTGTCGGGGATTGGGAACCCTTCGCGAGAATGTCCAAAGTTTCAGCGGGATTTCCAAAATGTTGAGAGGAACTCGAAACATGTCAACCTTGGTTTTGAGAATCTCTCCCGGAGTTTGAGAGATTTGGACGTGAAAGGGTACCAGTCTTGTCGGGGATTGGGAACCCTTCGCGAGAATGTCCACAGTTTCAGCGGGATTTCCAAAATGTTGAGAGGAACTCGAAACATGTCAACCTTGGTTTTGAGAATCTCTCCCGGAGTTTGAGAGATTTGGACGTGAAAGGGTACCAGTCTTGTCGGGGATTGGGAACCCTTCGCCAGAATGTCCAAAGTTTCAGCGTTATTTCTAAAATGTTGAGAGGAACTCGAAACATGTCAACCTTGGTTTTGAGAATCTCTCCCGGAGTTTGAGAGATTTGGACGTGAAAGGGTACCAGTCTTGTCGGGGATTGGGAACCCTTCGCGAGAATGTCCAAAGTTTCAGCGTTATTTCCAAAATGTTGAGAGGAACTCGAAACATGTCAACCTTGGTTTTGAGAATCTCTCCCGGAGTTTGAGAGATTTGGACGTGAAAGGGTACCAGTCTTGTCGGGGATTGGGAACCCTTCGCGAGAATGTCCAAAGTTTCAGCGGGATTTTCAAAATGTTGAGAGGAACTCGAAACATGTCAACCTTGATTTTGAGAATCTCTCCCGGAGTTTGAGAGATTTGGACGTGAAAGGGTACCAGTCTTGTCGGGGATTGGGAACTTTTCGCGAGAATGTCCAAAGTTTCAGCGGGATTTCCAAAATGTTGAGAGGAACTCGAAACATGTGAACCTTGGTTTTGAGAATCTCTCCCGGAGTTTGAGAGATTTGGACGTGAAAGGGTACCAGTCTTGTCGGGGATTGGGAACCCTTCGCCAGAATGTCCAAAGTTTCAGTGGGATTTCCAAAATGTTTAAAGGAACTCGAAACATGTGAACCTTGGTTTTGAGAATCTCTCCCAGAGTTTGAGAGATTTGGACGTGAAAGGGTACCAGTCTTGTCGGGGATTGGGAACCCTTCGCCAGAATGTCCAAAGTTTCAGCGGGATTTCCAAAATGTTGAGAGGAACTCGAAACATGTCAACCTTGGTTTTGAGACTCTCTCCCGGAGTTTGAGAGATTTGGACGTGAAAGGGTACCAGTCGTGTCGGGGATTGGGAACCCTTCGCGAGAATGTCCAAAGTTTCAGCGGGATTTTCAAAATGTTGAGAGGAACTCGAAACATGTCAACCTTGGTTTTGAGAATCTCTCCCGGAGTTTGAGAGATTTGGACGTGAAAGGGTACCAGTCTTGTCGGGGATTGGGAACTTTTCGCGAGAATGTCCAAAGTTTCAGCGGGATTTCCAAAATGTTGAGAGGAACTCGAAACATGTGAACCTTGGTTTTGAGAATCTCTCCCGGAGTTTGAGAGATTTGGACGTGAAAGGGTACCAGTCTTGTCGGGGATTGCGAACCCTTTGCGAGAATGTCCAAAGTTTCAGCGGGATTTCCAAAATGTTGAAAGGAACTCGAAACATGTGAACCTTGGTTTTGAGAATCTCTCCCGGAGTTTGAGAGATTTGGACGTGAAAGGGTACCAGTCTTGTCGGGGATTGGGAACCCTTCGCCAGAATGTCGAAAGTTTCAGCGGGATTTCCAAAATGTTGAGAGGAACTCGAAACATGTCAACCTTGGTTTTGAGAATCTCTCCCGGAGTTTGAGAGATTTGGACGTGAAAGGGTACCAGTCGTGTCGGGGATTGGGAACCCTTCGCGAGAATGTCCAAAGTTTCAGCGGGATTTCCAAAATGTTGAGAGGAACTCGAAACATGTCAACCTTGGTTTTGAGAATCTCTCCCGGAGTTTGAGAGATTTGGACGTGAAAGGGTACCAGTCTTGTCGGGGATTGGGAACCCTTCGCGAGAATGTCCAAAGTTTCAGCGGGATTTCCAAAATGTTGAGAGGAACTCGAAACATGTCAACCTTGGTTTTGAGAATCTCTCCCGGAGTTTGAGAGATTTGGACGTGAAAGGGTACCAGTCTTGTCGGGGATTGGGAGCCCTTCGCGAGAATGTCCAAAGTTTCAGCGGGATTTCCAAAATGTTGAGAGGAACTCGAAACATGTCAACCTTGGTTTTGAGAATCTCTCCCGGAGTTTGAGAGATTTGGACGTGAAAGGGTACCAGTCTTGTCGGGGATTGGGAACCCTTCGCGAGAATGTCCACAGTTTCAGCGGGATTTCCAAAATGTTGAGAGGAACTCGAAACATGTCAACCTTGGTTTTGAGAATCTCTCCCGGAGTTTGAGAGATTTGGACGTGAAAGGGTACCAGTCTTGTCGGGGATTGGGAACCCTTCGCCAGAATGTCCAATGTTTCAGCGTTATTTCCAAAATGTTGAGAGGAACTCGAAACATGTCAACCTTGGTTTTGAGAATCTCTCCCGGAGTTTGAGAGATTTGGACGTGAAAGGGTACCAGTCTTGTCGGGGATTGGGAACCCTTCGCGAGAATGTCCAAAGTTTCAGCGTTATTTCCAAAATGTTGAGAGGAACTCGAAACATGTCAACCTTGGTTTTGAGAATCTCTCCCGGAGTTTGAGAGATTTGGACGTGAAAGGGTACCAGTCTTGTCGGGGATTGGGAACCCTTCGCGAGAATGTCCAAAGTTTCAGCGGGATTTCCAAAATGTTGAGAGGAACTCGAAACATGTCAACCTTGATTTTGAGAATCTCTCCCGGAGTTTGAGAGATTTGGACGTGAAAGGGTACCAGTCTTGTCGGGGATTGGGAACCCTTCGCCAGAATGTCCAAAGTTTCAGCGGGATTTCCAAAATGTTGAGAGGAACTCGAAACATGTCAACCTTGGTTTTGAGAATCTCTCCCGGAGTTTGAGAGATTTGGACGTGAAAGGGTACCAGTCTTGTTGGGGATTGGGAACCCTTCGCGAGAATGTCCAAAGTTTCAGCGGGATTTCCAAAATGTTGAGAGGAACTCGAAACATGTCAACCTTGGTTTTGAGAATCTCTCCCGGAGTTTGAGAGATTTGGACGTGAAAGGGTACCAGTCTTGTCGGGGATTGGGAACCCTTCGCCAGAATGTCCAAAGTTTCAGCGTTATTTCCAAAATGTTGAGAGGAACTCAAAACATGTCAACCTTGGTTTTGAGAATCTCTCCCGGAGTTTGAGAGATTTGGACGTGAAAGGGTACCAGTCTTGTCGGGGATTGGGAACCCTTCGCGAGAATGTCCAAAGTTTCAGCGGGATTTCCAAAATGTTGAGAGGAACTCGAAACATGTCAACCTTGGTTTTGAGAATCTCTCCCGGAGTTTGAGAGATTTGGACGTGAAAGGGTACCAGTCTTGTCGGGGATTGGGAACTTTTCGCGAGAATGTCCAAAGTTTCAGCGGGATTTCCAAAATGTTGAGAGGAACTCGAAACATGTGAACCTTGGTTTTGAGAATCTCTCCCGGAGTTTGAGAGATTTGGACGTGAAAGGGTACCAGTCTTGTCGGGGATTGGGAACCCTTTGCGAGAATGTCCAAAGTTTCAGCGGGATTTCCAAAATGTTGAAAGGAACTCGAAACATGTCAACCTTGGTTTTGAGAATCTCTCCCAGAGTTTGAGAGATTTGGACGTGAAAGGGTACCAGTCTTGTCGGGGATTGGGAACCCTTCGCCAGAATGTCCAAAGTTTCAGCGGGATTTCCAAAATGTTGAAAGGAACTCGAAACATGTCAACCTTGGTTTTGAGAATCTCTCCCGGAGTTTGAGAGATTTGGACGTGAAAGGGTACCAGTCTTGTCGGGGATTGGGAACTTTTCGCGAGAATGTCCAAAGTTTCAGCGGGATTTCCAAAATGTTGAGAGGAACTCGAAACATGTGAACCTTGGTTTTGAGAATCTCTCCCGGAGTTTGAGAGATTTGGACGTGAAAGGGTACCAGTCTTGTCGGGGATTGGGAACCCTTCGCCAGAATGTCCAAAGTTTCAGCGGGATTTCCAAAATGTTTAAAGGAACTCGAAACATGTGAACCTTGGTTTTGAGAATCTCTCCCGGAGTTTGAGAGATTTGGACGTGAAAGGGTACCAGTCTTGTTGGGGATTGGGAACCCTTCGCGAGAATGTCCAAAGTTTCAGCGGGATTTCCAAAATGTTTAAAGGAACTCGAAACATGTGAACCTTGGTTTTGAGAATCTCTCCCGGAGTTTGAGAGATGTGGACGTGAAAGGGTACCAGTCTTGTCGGGGATTGGGAACCCTTCGCCAGAATGTCCAAAGTTTCAGCGGGATTTCCAAAATGTTGAGAGGAACTCGAAACATGTCAACCTTGGTTTTGAGAATCTCTCCCGGAGTTTGAGAGATTTGGACGTGAAAGGGTACCAGTCTTGTCGGGGATTGGGAACCCTTCGCGAGAATGTCCAAAGTTTCAGCGGGATTTCCAAAATGTTGAGAGGAACTCGAAACATGTCAACCTTGGTTTTGAGAATCTCTCCCGGAGTTTGAGAGATTTGGACGTGAAAGGGTGCCAGTCTTGTCGGGGATTGGGAACCCTTCGCGAGAATGTCCAAAGTTTCAGCGGGATTTCCAAAATGTTTAAAGGAACTCGAAACATGTGAACCTTGGTTTTGAGAATCTCTCCCGGAGTTTGAGAGATTTGGACGTTAAGGGTACCAGTCTTGTCGGGGATTGGGAACCCTTCGCGAGAATGTCCAAAGTTTCAGCGGGATTTCCAAAATGTTGAAAGGAACTCGAAACATGTCAACCTCGGTTTTGAGAATCTCTCCCGGAGTTTGAGAGATTTGGACGTGAAAGGGTACCAGTCTTGTCGGGGATTGGGAACCCTTCGCGAGAATGTCCAAAGTTTCAGCGGGATTTCCAAAATGTTGGGAGGAACTCGAAACATGTGAACCTTGGTTTTGAGAATCTCTCCCGGAGTTTGAGAGATTTGGACGTGAAAGGGTACCAGTCTTGTCGGGGATTGGGAACCCTTCGCGAGAATGTCCAAAGTTTCAGCGGGATTTCCAAAATGTTGAGAGGAACTCGAAACATGTCAACCTTGGTTTTGAGAATCTCTCCCGGAGTTTGAGAGATTTGGACGTGAAAGGGTACCAGTCTTGTCGGGGATTGGGAACCCTTCGCGAGAATGTCCAAAGTTTCAGCGGGATTTCCAAAATGTTGAGAGGAACTCGAAACATGTCAACCTTGGTTTTGAGAATCTCTCCCGGAGTTTGAGAGATTTGGACGTGAAAGGGTACCAGTCTTGTCGGGGATTGGGAACCCTTCGCCAGAATGTCCAAAGTTTCAGCGGGATTTCCAAAATGTTGAGAGGAACTCGAAACATGTCAACCTTGGTTTTGAGAATCTCTCCCGGAGTTTGAGAGATTTGGACGTGAAAGGGTACCAGTCTTGTCGGGGATTGGGAACCCTTCGCGAGAATGTCCAAAGTTTCAGCGGGATTTCCAAAATGTTGAGAGGAACTCGAAACATGTCAACCTTGGTTTTGAGAATCTCTCCCGGAGTTTGAGACATTTGGACGTGAAAGGGTACCAGTCTTGTCGGGGATTGGGAACCCTTCGCGAGAATGTCCAAAGTTTCAGCGGGATTTCCAAAATGTTGAGAGGAACTCGAAACATGTCAACCTTGGTTTTGAGAATCTCTCCCGGAGTTTGAGAGATTTGGACGTGAAAGGGTACCAGTCTTGTCGGGGATTGGGAACCCTTCGCGAGAATGTCCAAAGTTTCAGCGGGATTTCCAAAATGTTGAGAGGAACTCGAAACATGTCAACCTTGGTTTTGAGAATCTCTCCCGGAGTTTGAGAGATTTGGACGTGAAAGGGTACCAGTCTTGTCGGGGATTGGGAACCCTTCGCGAGAATGTCCACAGTTTCAGCGGGATTTCCAAAATGTTGAGAGGAACTCGAAACATGTCAACCTTGGTTTTGAGAATCTCTCCCGGAGTTTGAGAGATTTGGACGTGAAAGGGTACCAGTCTTGTCGGGGATTGGGAACCCTTCGCCAGAATGTCCAAAGTTTCAGCGTTATTTCCAAAATGTTGAGAGGAACTCGAAACATGTCAACCTTGGTTTTGAGAATCTCTCCCGGAGTTTGAGAGATGTGGACGTGAAAGGGTACCAGTCTTGTCGGGGATTGGGAACCCTTCGCGAGAATGTCCAAAGTTTCAGTGGGATTTCCAAAATGTTGAGAGGAACTCGAAACATGTCAACCTTGGTTTTGAGAATCTCTCCCGGAGTTTGAGAGATTTGGACGTGAAAGGGTACCAGTCTTGTCGGGGATTGGGAACCCTTCGCGAGAATGTCCAAAGTTTCAGCGGGATTTTCAAAATGTTGAGAGGAACTCGAAACATGTCAACCTTGGTTTTGAGAATCTCTCCCGGAGTTTGAGAGATTTGGACGTGAAAGGGTACCAGTCTTGTCGGGGATTGGGAACCCTTCGCGAGAATGTCCAAAGTTTCAGCGGGATTTCCAAAATGTTGAGAGGAACTCGAAACATGTCAACCTTGGTTTTGAGAATCTCTCCCGGAGTTTGAGAGATTTGGACGTGAAAGGGTACCAGTCTTGTCGGGGATTGGGAACCCTTCGTGAGAATGTCCAAAGTTTCAGCGGGATTTCCAAAATGTTGAGAGGAACTCGAAACATGTCAACCTTGGTTTTGAGAATCTCTCCCGGAGTTTGAGAGATTTGGACGTGAAAGGGTACCAGTCTTGTCGGGGATTGGGAACCCTTCGCCAGAATGTCCAAAGTTTCAGCGTTATTTCCAAAATGTTGAGAGGAACTCGAAACATGTCAACCTTGGTTTTGAGAATCTCTCCCGGAGTTTGAGAGATTTGGACGTGAAAGGGTACCAGTCTTGTCGGGGATTGGGAACCCTTCGCGAGAATGTCCAAAGTTTCAGCGTTATTTCCAAAATGTTGAGAGGAACTCGAAACATGTCAACCTTGGTTTTGAGAATCTCTCCCGGAGTTTGAGAGATTTGGACGTGAAAGGGTACCAGTCTTGTCGGGGATTGGGAACCCTTCGCGAGAATGTCCAAAGTTTCAGCGGGATTTTCAAAATGTTGAGAGGAACTCGAAACATGTCAACCTTGGTTTTGAGAATCTCTCCCGGAGTTTGAGAGATTTGGACGTGAAAGGGTACCAGTCTTGTCGGGGATTGGGAACTTTTCGCGAGAATGTCCAAAGTTTCAGCGGGATTTCCAAAATGTTGAGAGGAACTCGAAACATGTGAACCTTGGTTTTGAGAATCTCTCCCGGAGTTTGAGAGATTTGGACGTGAAAGGGTACCAGTCTTGTCGGGGATTGGGAACCCTTCGCGAGAATGTCCAAAGTTTCAGCGGGATTTCCAAAATGTTTAAAGGAACTCGAAACATGTGAACCTTGGTTTTGAGAATCTCTCCCGGAGTTTGAGAGATGTGGACGTGAAAGGGTACCAGTCTTGTCGGGGATTGGGAACCCTTCGCCAGAATGTCCAAAGTTTCAGCGGGATTTCCAAAATGTTGAGAGGAACTCGAAACATGTCAACCTTGGTTTTGAGAATCTCTCCCGGAGTTTGAGAGATTTGGACGTGAAAGGGTACCAGTCTTGTCGGGGATTGGGAACCCTTCGCGAGAATGTCCAAAGTTTCAGCGGGATTTCCAAAATGTTGAGAGGAACTCGAAACATGTCAACCTTGGTTTTGAGAATCTCTCCCAGAGTTTGAGAGATTTGGACGTGAAAGGGTACCAGTCTTGTCGGGGATTGGGAACCCTTCGCGAGAATGTCCAAAGTTTCAGCGGGATTTCCAAAATGTTTAAAGGAACTCGAAACATGTGAACCTTGGTTTTGAGAATCTCTCCCGGAGTTTGAGAGATTTGGACGTTAAGGGTACCAGTCTTGTCGGGGATTGGGAACCCTTCGCGAGAATGTCCAAAGTTTCAGCGGGATTTCCAAAATGTTGAGAGGAACTCGAAACATGTCAACCTTGGTTTTGAGAATCTCTCCCGGAGTTTGAGAGATTTGGACGTGAAAGGGTGCCAGTCTTGTCGGGGATTGGGAACCCTTCGCGAGAATGTCCAAAGTTTCAGCGGGATTTCCAAAATGTTGAAAGGAACTCGAAACATGTGAACCTTGGTTTTGAGAATCTCTCTCGGAGTTTGAGAGATTTGGACGTGAAAGGGTACCAGTCTTGTCGGGGGTTGGGAACCCTTCGCGAGAATGTCCAAAGTTTCAGCGGGATTTCCAAAATGTTGAGAGGAACTCGAATCATGTCAACCTTGGTTTTGAGAATCTCTCCCGGAGTTTGAGAGATTTGGACGTGAAAGGGTACCAGTCTTGTCGGGGATTGGGAACCCTTCGCGAGAATGTCCAAAGTTTCAGCGGGATTTCCAAAATGTTGAGAGGAACTCGAAACATGTGAACCTTGGTTTTGAGAATCTCTCCCGGAGTTTGAGAGATTTGGACGTGAAAGGGTACCAGTCTTGTCGGGGATTGGGAACCCTTCGCCAGAATGTCCAGAGTTTCAGCGGGATTTCCAAAATGTTGAGAGGAACTCGAAACATGTCAACCTTGGTTTTGAGAATCTCTCCCGGAGTTTGAGAGATTTGGACGTGCAAGGGTACCAGTCTTGTCGGGGATTGGGAACCCTTCGCCAGAATGTCCAAAGTTTCAGCGGGATTTCCAAAATGTTGAGAGGAACTCGAATCATGTCAACCTTGGTTTTGAGAATCTCTCCCGGAGTTTGAGAGATTTGGACGTGAAAGGGTACCAGTCTTGTCGGGGATTGGGAACCCTTCGCGAGAATGTCCAAAGTTTCAGCGGGATTTCCAAAATGTTGAAAGGAACTTGAAACATGTCAACCTTGGTTTTGAGAATCTCTCCCGGAGTTTGAGAGATTTGGACGTGAAAGGGTACCAGTCTTGTCGGGGATTGGGAACCCTTCGCGAGAATGTCCAAAGTTTCAGCGGGATTTCCAAAATGTTGAGAGGAACTCGAAACATGTCAACCTTGGTTTTGAGAATCTCTCCCGGAGTTTGAGAGATTTGGACGTGAAAGGGTACCAGTCTTGTCGGGGATTGGGAACCCTTCGCGAGAATGTCCAAAGTTTCAGCGGGATTTCCAAAATGTTGAGAGGAACTCGAAACATGTCAACCTTGGTTTTGAGAATCTCTCCCGGAGTTTGAGAGATTTGGACGTGAAAGGGTACCAGTCTTGTCGGGGATTGGGAACCCTTCGCGACAATGTCCAAAGTTTCAGCGGGATTTCCAAAATGTTGAGAGGAACTCGAAACATGTCAACCTCGGTTTTGAGAATCTCTCCCGGAGTTTGAGAGATTTGGACGTGAAAGGGTACCAGTCTTGTCGGGGATTGGGAACCCTTTGCCAGAATGTCCAAAGTTTCAGCGGGATTTCCAAAATGTTGAGAGGAACTCGAAACATGTCAACCTTGGTTTTGAGAATCTCTCCCGGAGTTTGAGAGATCTGGACGTGAAAGGGTACCAGTCGTGTCGGGGATTGGGAACCCTTCGCGAGAATGTCCAAAGTTTCAGCGGGATTTCCAAAATGTTGAAAGGAACTCGAAACATGTCAACCTTGGTTTTGAGAATCTCTCCCGGAGTTTGAGAGATTTGGACGTGAAAGGGTACCAGTCTTGTCGGGGATTGGGAACCCTTCACGAGAATGTCCAAAGTTTCAGCGGGATTTCCAAAATGTTGAGAGGAACTCGAAACATGTCAACCTTGGTTTTGAGAATCTCTCCCGGAGTTTGAGAGATTTGGACGTGAAAGGGTACCAGTCTTGTCGGGGATTGGGAACCCTTCGCCAGAATGTCCAAAGTTTCAGCGGGATTTCCAAAATGTTGAAAGGAACTCGAAACATGTCAACCTCGGTTTTGAGAATCTCTCCCGGAGTTTGAGAGATTTGGACGTGAAAGGGTACCAGACTTGTCGGGGATTGGGAACCCTTCGCGAGAATGTCCAAAGTTTCAGCGGGATTTCCAAAATGTTGGGAGGAACTCGAAACATGTGAACCTTGGTTTTGAGAATCTCTCCCGGAGTTTGAGAGATTTGGACGTGAAAGGGTACCAGTCTTGTCGGGGATTGGGAACCCTTCGCGAGAATGTCCAAAGTTTCAGCGGGATTTCCAAAATGTTGAGAGGAACTCGAAACATGTCAACCTTGGTTTTGAGAATCTCTCCCGGAGTTTGAGAGATTTGGACGTGAAAGGGTACCAGTCTTGTTGGGGATTGGGAACCCTTCGCGAGAATGTCCAAAGTTTCAGCGGGATTTCCAAAATGTTGAGAGGAACTCGAAACATGTCAACCTTGGTTTTGAGAATCTCTCCCGGAGTTTGAGAGATTTGGACGTGAAAGGGTACCAGTCTTGTCGGGGATTGGGAACCCTTCGCCAGAATGTCCAAAGTTTCAGCGGGATTTCCAAAATGTTGAGAGGAACTCGAAACATGTCAACCTTGGTTTTGAGAATCTCTCCCGGAGTTTGAGAGATTTGGACGTGAAAGGGTACCAGTCGTGTCGGGGATTGGGAACCCTTCGCGAGAATGTCCAAAGTTTCAGCGGGATTTCCAAAATGTTGAGAGGAACTCGAAACATGTCAACCTTGGTTTTGAGAATCTCTCCCGGAGTTTGAGAGATTTGGACGTGAAAGGGTACCAGTCTTGTCGGGGATTGGGAACCCTTCGCGAGAATGTCCAAAGTTTCAGCGGGATTTCCAAAATGTTGAGAGGAACTCGAAACATGTCAACCTTGGTTTTGAGAATCTCTCCCGGAGTTTGAGAGATTTGGACGTGCAAGGGTACCAGTCTTGTCGGGGATTGGGAACCCTTCGCCAGAATGTCCAAAGTTTCAGCGGGATTTCCAAAATGTTGAGAGGAACTCGAAACATGTCAACCTTGGTTTTGAGAATCTCTCCCGGAGTTTGAGAGATTTGGACGTGAAAGGGTACCAGTCTTGTCGGGGATTGGGAACCCTTCGCGAGAATGTCCAAAGTTTCAGCGGGATTTCCAAAATGTTGAGAGGAACTCGAAACATGTCAACCTTGGTTTTGAGAATCTCTCCCGGAGTTTGAGAGATTTGGACGTGAAAGGGTACCAGTCTTGTCGGGGATTGGGAACCCTTCGCCAGAATGTCCAAAGTTTCAGCGGGATTTCCAAAATGTTGAGAGGAACTCGAAACATGTGAACCTTGGTTTTGAGAATCTCTCCCGGAGTTTGAGAGATTTGGACGTGAAAGGGTACCAGTCTTGTCGGGGATTGGGAACCCTTCGCGAGAATGTCCAAAGTTTCAGCGGGATTTCCAAAATGTTGAGAGGAACTCGAAACATGTCAACCTTGGTTTTGAGAATCTCTCCCGGAGTTTGAGAGATTTGGACGTGAAAGGGTACCAGTCTTGTCGGGGATTGGGAACCCTTCGCGAGAATGTCCAAAGTTTCAGCGGGATTTCCAAAATGTTGAGAGGAACTCGAAACATGTCAACCTTGGTTTTGAGAATCTCTCCCGGAGTTTGAGAGATTTGGACGTGAAAGGGTACCAGTCTTGTCGGGGATTGGGAACCCTTCGCGAGAATGTCCAAAGTTTCAGCGGGATTTCCAAAATGTTGAGAGGAACTCGAAACATGTCAACCTTGGTTTTGAGAATCTCTCCCGGAGTTTGAGAGATTTGGACGTGAAAGGGTACCAGTCTTGTCGGGGATTGGGAACCCTTCGCCAGAATGTCCAAAGTTTCAGCGGGATTTCCAAAATGTTGAAAGGAACTCGAAACATGTCAACCTCGGTTTTGAGAATCTCTCCCGGAGTTTGAGAGATTTGGACGTGAAAGGGTACCAGACTTGTCGGGGATTGGGAACCCTTCGCGAGAATGTCCAAAGTTTCAGCGGGATTTCCAAAATGTTGGGAGGAACTCGAAACATGTGAACCTTGGTTTTGAGAATCTCTCCCGGAGTTTGAGAGATTTGGACGTGAAAGGGTACCAGTCTTGTCGGGGATTGGGAACCCTTCGCGAGAATGTCCAAAGTTTCAGCGGGATTTCCAAAATGTTGAGAGGAACTCGAAACATGTCAACCTTGGTTTTGAGAATCTCTCCCGGAGTTTGAGAGATTTGGACGTGAAAGGGTACCAGTCTTGTTGGGGATTGGGAACCCTTCGCGAGAATGTCCAAAGTTTCAGCGGGATTTCCAAAATGTTGAGAGGAACTCGAAACATGTCAACCTTGGTTTTGAGAATCTCTCCCGGAGTTTGAGAGATTTGGACGTGAAAGGGTACCAGTCTTGTCGGGGATTGGGAACCCTTCGCCAGAATGTCCAAAGTTTCAGCGGGATTTCCAAAATGTTGAGAGGAACTCGAAACATGTCAACCTTGGTTTTGAGAATCTCTCCCGGAGTTTGAGAGATTTGGACGTGAAAGGGTACCAGTCGTGTCGGGGATTGGGAACCCTTCGCGAGAATGTCCAAAGTTTCAGCGGGATTTCCAAAATGTTGAGAGGAACTCGAAACATGTCAACCTTGGTTTTGAGAATCTCTCCCGGAGTTTGAGAGATTTGGACGTGAAAGGGTACCAGTCTTGTCGGGGATTGGGAACCCTTCGCGAGAATGTCCAAAGTTTCAGCGGGATTTCCAAAATGTTGAGAGGAACTCGAAACATGTCAACCTTGGTTTTGAGAATCTCTCCCGGAGTTTGAGAGATTTGGACGTGCAAGGGTACCAGTCTTGTCGGGGATTGGGAACCCTTCGCCAGAATGTCCAAAGTTTCAGCGGGATTTCCAAAATGTTGAGAGGAACTCGAAACATGTCAACCTTGGTTTTGAGAATCTCTCCCGGAGTTTGAGAGATTTGGACGTGAAAGGGTACCAGTCTTGTCGGGGATTGGGAACCCTTCGCGAGAATGTCCAAAGTTTCAGCGGGATTTCCAAAATGTTGAGAGGAACTCGAAACATGTCAACCTTGGTTTTGAGAATCTCTCCCGGAGTTTGAGAGATTTGGACGTGAAAGGGTACCAGTCTTGTCGGGGATTGGGAACCCTTCGCCAGAATGTCCAAAGTTTCAGCGGGATTTCCAAAATGTTGAGAGGAACTCGAAACATGTGAACCTTGGTTTTGAGAATCTCTCCCGGAGTTTGAGAGATTTGGACGTGAAAGGGTACCAGTCTTGTCGGGGATTGGGAACCCTTCGCGAGAATGTCCAAAGTTTCAGCGGGATTTCCAAAATGTTGAGAGGAACTCGAAACATGTCAACCTTGGTTTTGAGAATCTCTCCCGGAGTTTGAGAGATTTGGACGTGAAAGGGTACCAGTCTTGTCGGGGATTGGGAACCCTTCGCGAGAATGTCCAAAGTTTCAGCGGGATTTCCAAAATGTTGAGAGGAACTCGAAACATGTCAACCTTGGTTTTGAGAATCTCTCCCGGAGTTTGAGAGATTTGGACGTGAAAGGGTACCAGTCTTGTCGGGGATTGGGAACCCTTCGCGAGAATGTCCAAAGTTTCAGCGGGATTTCCAAAATGTTGAGAGGAACTCGAAACATGTCAACCTTGGTTTTGAGAATCTCTCCCGGAGTTTGAGAGATTTGGACGTGCAAGGGTACCAGTCTTGTCGGGGATTGGGAACCCTTCGCCAGAATGTCCAAAGTTTCAGCGGGATTTCCAAAATGTTGAGAGGAACTCGAAACATGTCAACCTTGGTTTTGAGAATCTCTCCCGGAGTTTGAGAGATTTGGACGTGAAAGGGTACCAGTCTTGTCGGGGATTGGGAACCCTTCGCGAGAATGTCCAAAGTTTCAGCGGGATTTCCAAAATGTTGAGAGGAACTCGAATCATGTCAACCTTGGTTTTGAGAATCTCTCCCGGAGTTTGAGAGATTTGGACGTGAAAGGGTACCAGTCTTGTCGGGGATTGGGAACCCTTCGCCAGAATGTCCAAAGTTTCAGCGGGATTTCCAAAATGTTGAGAGGAACTCGAAACATGTCAACCTTGGTTTTGAGAATCTCTCCCGGAGTTTGAGAGATTTGGACGTGAAAGGGTACCAGTCTTGTCGGGGATTGGGAACCCTTCGCGAGAATGTCCAAAGTTTCAGCGGGATTTCCAAAATGTTGAGAGGAACTCGAAACATGTCAACCTTGGTTTTGAGAATCTCTCCCGGAGTTTGAGAGATTTGGACGTGAAAGGGTACCAGTCTTGTCGGGGATTGGGAACCCTTCGCGAGAATGTCCAAAGTTTCAGCGGGATTTCCAAAATGTTGAGAGGAACTCGAAACATGTCAACCTTGGTTTTGAGAATCTCTCCCGGAGTTTGAGAGATTTGGACGTGAAAGGGTACCAGTCTTGTCGGGGATTGGGAACCCTTCGCGAGAATGTCCAAAGTTTCAGCGGGATTTCCAAAATGTTGAGAGGAACTCGAAACATGTCAACCTTGGTTTTGAGAATCTCTCCCGGAGTTTGAGAGATTTGGACGTGAAAGGGTACCAGTCTTGTCGGGGATTGGGAACCCTTCGCCAGAATGTCCAAAGTTTCAGCGTTATTTCCAAAATGTTGAGAGGAACTCGAAACATGTCAACCTTGGTTTTGAGAATCTCTCCCGGAGTTTGAGAGATTTGGACGTGAAAGGGTACCAGTCTTGTCGGGGATTGGGAACCCTTCGCGAAAATGTCCAAAGTTTCAGCGTTATTTCCAAAATGTTGAGAGGAACTCGAAACATGTCAACCTTGGTTTTGAGAATCTCTCCCGGAGTTTGAGAGATTTGGACGTGAAAGGGTACCAGTCTTGTCGGGGATTGGGAACCCTTCACGAGAATGTCCAAAGTTTCAGCGGGATTTCCAAAATGTTGAGAGGAACTCGAAACATGTCAACCTTGGTTTTGAGAATCTCTCCCGGAGTTTGAGAGATTTGGACGTGAAAGGGTACCAGTCTTGTCGGGGATTGGGAACCCTTCGCGAGAATGTCCAAAGTTTCAGCGGGATTTCCAAAATGTTGAAAGGAACTCGAAACATGTCAACCTCGGTTTTGAGAATCTCTCCCGGAGATTGAGAGATTTGGACGTGAAAGGGTACCAGTCTTGTCGGGGATTGGGAACCCTTCGCGAGAATGTCCAAAGTTTCAGCGGGATTTCCAAAATGTTGGGAGGAACTCGAAACATGTGAACCTTGGTTTTGAGAATCTCTCCCGGAGTTTGAGAGATTTGGACGTGAAAGGGTACCAGTCTTGTCGGGGATTGGGAACCCTTCGCGAGAATGTCCGAAGTTTCAGCGGGATTTCCAAAATGTTGAGAGGAACTCGAAACATGTCAACCTTGGTTTTGAGAATCTCTCCCGGAGTTTGAGAGATTTGGACGTGAAAGGGTACCAGTCTTGTCGGGGATTGGGAACCCTTCGCGAGAATGTCCAAAGTTTCAGCGGGATTTCCAAAATGTTGAGAGGAACTCGAACATGTCAACCTTGGTTTTGAGAATCTCTCCCGGAGTTTGAGAGATTTGGACGTGAAAGGGTACCAGTCTTGTCGGGGATTGGGAACCCTTCGCCAGAATGTCCAAAGTTTCAGCGGGATTTCCAAAATGTTGAGAGGAACTCGAAACATGTCAACCTTGGTTTTGAGAATCTCTCCCGGAGTTTGAGAGATTTGGACGTGAAAGGGTACCAGTCGTGTCGGGGATTGGGAACCCTTCGCGAGAATGTCCAAAGTTTCAGCGGGATTTCCAAAATGTTGAGAGGAACTCGAAACATGTCAACCTTGGTTTTGAGAATCTCTCCCGGAGTTTGAGAGATTTGGACGTGAAAGGGTACCAGTCTTGTCGGGGATTGGGAACCCTTCGCGAGAATGTCCAAAGTTTCAGCGGGATTTCCAAAATGTTGAGAGGAACTCGAAACATGTCAACCTTGGTTTTGAGAATCTCTCCCGGAGTTTGAGAGATTTGGACGTGAAAGGGTACCAGTCTTGTCGGGGATTGGGAACCCTTCGCGAGAATGTCCAAAGTTTCAGCGGGATTTCCAAAATGTTTAGAGGAACTCGAAACATGTCAACCTTGGTT
This sequence comes from Streptopelia decaocto, assembly GCF_964273445.1. Lineage (NCBI taxonomy): Eukaryota > Metazoa > Chordata > Aves > Columbiformes > Columbidae > Streptopelia > Streptopelia decaocto. The sequence goes on along the minus strand of NW_028117226.1, from coordinate 94,948 downwards.
TTGAGAATCTCTCCCGGAGTTTGAGAGATTTGGACGTGAAAGGGTACCAGTCTTGTCGGGGATTGGGAACCCTTCGCCAGAATGTCCAAAGTTTCAGCGTTATTTCCAAAATGTTGAGAGGAACTCGAAACATGTCAACCTTGGTTTTGAGAATCTCTCCCGGAGTTTGAGAGATTTGGACGTGAAAGGGTACCAGTCTTGTCGGGGATTGGGAACCCTTCGCCAGAATGTCCAAAGTTTCAGCGTTATTTCCAAAATGTTGAGAGGAACTCGAAACATGTCAACCTTGGTTTTGAGAATCTCTCCCGGAGTTTGAGAGATTTGGACGTGAAAGGGTACCAGTCTTGTCGGGGATTGGGAACCCTTCGCGAGAATGTCCAAAGTTTCAGCGGGATTTTCAAAATGTTGAGAGGAACTCGAAACATGTCAACCTTGGTTTTGAGAATCTCTCCCGGAGTTTGAGAGATTTGGACGTGAAAGGGTACCAGTCTTGTCGGGGATTGGGAACCCTTCGCGAGAATGTCCAAAGTTTCAGCGGGATTTCCAAAATGTTGAGAGGAACGCGAAACATGTCAACCTTGGTTTTGAGAATCTCTCCCGGAGTTTGAGAGATTTGGACGTGAAAGGGTACCAGTCTTGTCGGGGATTGGGAACCCTTCGCCAGAATGTCCAAAGTTTCAGCGTTATTTCCAAAATGTTGAGAGGAACTCGAAACATGTCAACCTTGGTTTTGAGAATCTCTCCCGGAGTTTGAGAGATTTGGACGTGAAAGGGTACCAGTCTTGTCGGGGATTGGGAACCCTTCGCGAGAATGTCCAAAGTTTCAGCGTTATTTCCAAAATGTTGAGAGGAACTCGAAACATGTCAACCTTGGTTTTGAGAATCTCTCCCGGAGTTTGAGAGATTTGGACGTGAAAGGGTACCAGTCTTGTCGGGGATTGGGAACCCTTCGCCAGAATGTCCAAAGTTTCAGCGGCATTTTCAAAATGTTGAGAGGAACTCGAAACATGTCAACCTTGGTTTTGAGAATCTCTCCCGGAGTTTGAGAGATTTGGACGTGAAAGGGTACCAGTCTTGTCGGGGATTGGGAACTTTTCGCGAGAATGTCCAAAGTTTCAGCGGGATTTCCAAAATGTTGAGAGGAACTCGAAACATGTGAACCTTGGTTTTGAGAATCTCTCCCGGAGTTTGAGAGATTTGGACGTGAAAGGGTACCAGTCTTGTCGGGGATTGGGAACCCTTCGCCAGAATGTCCAAAGTTTCAGCGGGATTTCCAAAATGTTGAAAGGAACTCGAAACATGTGAACCTTGGTTTTGAGAATCTCTCCCGGAGTTTGAGAGATTTGGACGTGAAAGGGTACCAGTCTTGTCGGGGATTGGGAACCCTTCGCCAGAATGTCCAAAGTTTCAGCGGGATTTCCAAAATGTTGAGAGGAACTCGAAACATGTGAACCTTGGTTTTGAGAATCTCTCCCGGAGTTTGAGAGATGTGGACGTGAAAGGGTACCAGTCTTGTCGGGGATTGGGAACCCTTCGCCAGAATGTCCAAAGTTTCAGCGGGATTTCCAAAATGTTGAGAGGAACTCGAAACATGTCAACCTTGGTTTTGAGAATCTCTCCCGGAGTTTGAGAGATTTGGACGTGAAAGGGTACCAGTCTTGTCGGGGATTGGGAACCCTTCGCGAGAATGTCCAAAGTTTCAGCGGGATTTCCAAAATGTTGAGAGGAACTCGAAACATGTCAACCTTGGTTTTGAGAATCTCTCCCGGAGTTTGAGAGATTTGGACGTGAAAGGGTACCAGTCTTGTCGGGGATTGGGAACCCTTCGCGAGAATGTCCGAAGTTTCAGCGGGATTTCCAAAATGTTGAGAGGAACTCGAAACATGTCAACCTTGGTTTTGAGAATCTCTCCCGGAGTTTGAGAGATTTGGACGTGAAAGGGTACCAGTCTTGTCGGGGATTGGGAACCCTTCGCCAGAATGTCCAGAGTTTCAGCGGGATTTCCAAAATGTTGAGAGGAACTCGAAACATGTCAACCTTGGTTTTGAGAATCTCTCCCGGAGTTTGAGAGATTTGGACGTGAAAGGGTACCAGTCTTGTCGGGGATTGGGAACCCTTCGCCAGAATGTCCAAAGTTTCAGCGGGATTTCCAAAATGTTGAGAGGAACTCGAAACATGTCAACCTTGGTTTTGAGAATCTCTCCCGGAGTTTGAGAGATTTGGACGTGAAAGGGTACCAGTCTTGTCGGGGATTGGGAACCCTTCGCGAGAATGTCCAAAGTTTCAGCGGGATTTCCAAAATGTTGAGAGGAACTCGAAACATGTGAACCTTGGTTTTGAGAATCTCTCCCGGAGTTTGAGAGATTTGGACGTGAAAGGGTACCAGTCTTGTCGGGGATTGGGAACCCTTCACCAGAATGTCCAAAGTTTCAGCGGGATTTCCAAAATGTTTAAAGGAACTCGAAACATGTGAACCTTGGTTTTAAGAATCTCTCCCGGAGTTTGAGAGATTTGGACGTGAAAGGGTACCAGTCTTGTCGGGGATTGGGAACCCTTCGCGAGAATGTCCAAAGTTTCAGCGGGATTTCCAAAATGTTGAGAGGAACTCGAAACATGTCAACCTTGGTTTTGAGAATCTCTCCCGGAGTTTGAGAGATTTGGACGTGAAAGGGTACCAGTCTTGTCGGGGATTGGGAACCCTTCGCGAGAATGTCCAAAGTTTCAGCGGGATTTCCAAAATGTTGAGAGGAACTCGAAACATGTCAACCTTGGTTTTGAGAATCTCTCCCGGAGTTTGAGAGATTTGGACGTGAAAGGGTACCAGTCTTGTCGGGGATTGGGAACCCTTCACCAGAATGTCCAAAGTTTCAGCGGGATTTCCAAAATGTTTAAAGGAACTCGAAACATGTGAACCTTGGTTTTAAGAATCTCTCCCGGAGTTTGAGAGATTTGGACGTGAAAGGGTACCAGTCTTGTCGGGGATTGGGAACCCTTCGCCAGAATGTCCAAAGTTTCAGCGGGATTTCCAAAATGTTGAGAGGAACTCGAAACATGTCAACCTTGGTTTTGAGAATCTCTCCCGGAGTTTGAGAGATTTGGACGTGAAAGGGTACCAGTCTTGTCGGGGATTGGGAACCCTTCGCGAGAATGTCCAAAGTTTCAGCGGGATTTCCAAAATGTTGAGAGGAACTCGAAACATGTCAACCTTGGTTTTGAGAATCTCTCCCGGAGTTTGAGAGATTTGGACGTGAAAGGGTACCAGTCTTGTCGGGGATTGGGAACCCTTCGCCAGAATGTCCAAAGTTTCAGCGGGATTTCCAAAATGTTGAGAGGAACTCGAAACATGTGAACCTTGGTTTTGAGAATCTCTCCCGGAGTTTGAGAGATTTGGACGTGAAAGGGTACCAGTCGTGTCGGGGATTGGGAACCCTTCGCGAGAATGTCCAAAGTTTCAGCGGGATTTCCAAAATGTTTAAAGGAACTCGAAACATGTGAACCTTGGTTTTGAGAATCTCTCCCGGAGTTTGAGAGATTTGGACGTGAAAGGGTACCAGTCTTGTCGGGGATTGGGAACCCTTCGCGAGAATGTCCAAAGTTTCAGCGGGATTTCCAAAATGTTGAGAGGAACTCGAAACATGTGAACCTTGGTTTTGAGAATCTCTCCCGGAGTTTGAGAGATTTGGACGTGAAAGGGTACCAGTCTTGTCGGGGATTGGGAACCCTTCACCAGAATGTCCAAAGTTTCAGCGGGATTTCCAAAATGTTTAAAGGAACTCGAAACATGTGAACCTTGGTTTTAAGAATCTCTCCCGGAGTTTGAGAGATTTGGACGTGAAAGGGTACCAGTCTTGTCGGGGATTGGGAACCCTTCGCGAGAATGTCCAAAGTTTCAGCGGGATTTCCAAAATGTTGAGAGGAACTCGAAACATGTCAACCTTGGTTTTGAGAATCTCTCCCGGAGTTTGAGAGATTTGGACGTGAAAGGGTACCAGTCTTGTCGGGGATTGGGAACCCTTCGCGAGACTGTCCAAAGTTTCAGCGGGATTTCCAAAATGTTGAGAGGAACTCGAAACATGTCAACCTTGGTTTTGAGAATCTCTCCCGGAGTTTGAGAGATTTGGACGTGAAAGGGTACCAGTCTTGTCGGGGATTGGGAACCCTTCACCAGAATGTCCAAAGTTTCAGCGGGATTTCCAAAATGTTTAAAGGAACTCGAAACATGTGAACCTTGGTTTTAAGAATCTCTCCCGGAGTTTGAGAGATTTGGACGTGAAAGGGTACCAGTCTTGTCGGGGATTGGGAACCCTTCGCCAGAATGTCCAAAGTTTCAGCGGGATTTCCAAAATGTTGAGAGGAACTCGAAACATGTCAACCTTGGTTTTGAGAATCTCTCCCGGAGTTTGAGAGATTTGGACGTGAAAGGGTACCAGTCTTGTCGGGGATTGGGAACCCTTCGCGAGAATGTCCAAAGTTTCAGCGGGATTTCCAAAATGTTGAGAGGAACTCGAAACATGTCAACCTTGGTTTTGAGAATCTCTCCCGGAGTTTGAGAGATTTGGACGTGAAAGGGTACCAGTCTTGTCAGGGATTGGGAACCCTTCGCCAGAATGTCCAAAGTTTCAGCGGGATTTCCAAAATGTTGAGAGGAACTCGAAACATGTCAACCTTGGTTTTGAGAATCTCTCCCGGAGTTTGAGAGATTTGGACGTGAAAGGGTACCAGTCTTGTCGGGGATTGGGAACCCTTCGCGAGAATGTCCAAAGTTTCAGCGGGATTTCCAAAATGTTTAAAGGAACTCGAAACATGTGAACCTTGGTTTTGAGAATCTCTCCCGGAGTTTGAGAGATTTGGACGTGAAAGGGTACCAGTCTTGTCGGGGATTGGGAACCCTTCGCCAGAATGTCCAAAGTTTCAGCGGGATTTCCAAAATGTTGAGAGGAACTCGAAACATGTCAACCTTGGTTTTGAGAATCTCTCCCGGAGTTTGAGAGATTTGGACGTGAAAGGGTACCAGTCTTGTCGGGGATTGGGAACCCTTCGCGAGAATGTCCAAAGTTTCAGCGGGATTTTCAAAATGTTGAGAGGAACTCGAAACATGTCAACCTTGGTTTTGAGAATCTCTCCCGGAGTTTGAGAGATTTGGACGTGAAAGGGTACCAGTCTTGTCGGGGATTGGGAACCCTTCGCGAGAATGTCCAAAGTTTCAGCGGGATTTCCAAAATGTTGAGAGGAACTCGAAACATGTCAACCTTGGTTTTGAGAATCTCTCCCGGAGTTTGAGAGATTTGGACGTGAAAGGGTACCAGTCTTGTCGGGGATTGGGAACCCTTCGCGAGAATGTCCAAAGTTTCAGCGTTATTTCCAAAATGTTGAGAGGAACTCGAAACATGTCAACCTTGGTTTTGAGAATCTCTCCCGGAGTTTGAGAGATTTGGACGTGAAAGGGTACCAGTCTTGTCGGGGATTGGGAACCCTTCTCCAGAATGTCCAAAGTTTCAGCGGCATTTTCAAAATGTTGAGAGGAACTCGAAACATGTCAACCTTGGTTTTGAGAATCTCTCCCGGAGTTTGAGAGATTTGGACGTGAAAGGGTACCAGTCTTGTCGGGGATTGGGAACTTTCCGCGAGAATGTCCAAAGTTTCAGCGGGATTTCCAAAATGTTGAGAGGAACTCGAAACATGTGAACCTTGGTTTTGAGAATCTCTCCCGGAGTTTGAGAGATTTGGACGTGAAAGGGTACCAGTCTTGTCGGGGATTGGGAACCCTTCGCCAGAATGTCCAAAGTTTCAGCGGGATTTCCAAAATGTTGAGAGGAACTCGAAACATGTCAACCTTGGTTTTGAGAATCTCTCCCGGAGTTTGAGAGATTTGGACGTGAAAGGGTACCAGTCTTGTCGGGGATTGGGAACCCTTCGCGAGAATGTCCAAAGTTTCAGCGGGATTTCCAAAATGTTGAGAGGAACTCGAAACATGTCAACCTTGGTTTTGAGAATCTCTCCCGGAGTTTGAGAGATTTGGACGTGAAAGGGTACCAGTCTTGTCGGGGATTGGGAACCCTTCGCCAGAATGTCCAAAGTTTCAGCGGGATTTCCAAAATGTTGAGAGGAACTCGAAACATGTCAACCTTGGTTTTGAGAATCTCTCCCGGAGTTTGAGAGATTTGGACGTGAAAGGGTACCAGTCTTGTCGGGGATTGGGAACCCTTCGCCAGAATGTCCAGAGTTTCAGCGGGATTTCCAAAATGTTGAGAGGAACTCGAAACATGTCAACCTTGGTTTTGAGAATCTCTCCCGGAGTTTGAGAGATTTGGACGTGAAAGGGTACCAGTCTTGTCGGGGATTGGGAACCCTTCGCCAGAATGTCCAAAGTTTCAGCGGGATTTCCAAAATGTTGAGAGGAACTCGAAACATGTCAACCTTGGTTTTGAGAATCTCTCCCGGAGTTTGAGAGATTTGGACGTGAAAGGGTACCAGTCTTGTCGGGGATTGGGAACCCTTCGCGAGAATGTCCAAAGTTTCAGCGGGATTTCCAAAATGTTGAGAGGAACTCGAAACATGTCAACCTTGGTTTTGAGAATCTCTCCCGGAGTTTGAGAGATTTGGACGTGAAAGGGTACCAGTCTTGTCGGGGATTGGGAACCCTTCACCAGAATGTCCAAAGTTTCAGCGGGATTTCCAAAATGTTTAAAGGAACTCGAAACATGTGAACCTTGGTTTTAAGAATCTCTCCCGGAGTTTGAGAGATTTGGACGTGAAAGGGTACCAGTCTTGTCGGGGATTGGGAACCCTTCGCGAGAATGTCCAAAGTTTCAGCGGGATTTCCAAAATGTTGAGAGGAACTCGAAACATGTCAACCTTGGTTTTGAGAATCTCTCCCGGAGTTTGAGAGATTTGGACGTGAAAGGGTACCAGTCTTGTCGGGGATTGGGAACCCTTCGCCAGAATGTCCAAAGTTTCAGCGGGATTTCCAAAATGTTGAGAGGAACTCGAAACATGTCAACCTTGGTTTTGAGAATCTCTCCCGGAGTTTGAGAGATTTGGACGTGAAAGGGTACCAGTCTTGTCGGGGATTGGGAACCCTTCGCCAGAATGTCCAAAGTTTCAGCGGGATTTCCAAAATGTTGAGAGGAACTCGAAACATGTCAACCTTGGTTTTGAGAATCTCTCCCGGAGTTTGAGAGATTTGGACGTGAAAGGGTACCAGTCTTGTCGGGGATTGGGAACCCTTCGCGAGAATGTCCAAAGTTTCAGCGGGATTTCCAAAATGTTTAAAGGAACTCGAAACATGTCAACCTTGGTTTTGAGAATCTCTCCCGGAGTTTGAGAGATTTGGACGTGAAAGGGTACCAGTCTTGTCGGGGATTGGGAACCCTTCGCGAGAATGTCCAAAGTTTCAGCGGGATTTCCAAAATGTTGAGAGGAACTCGAAACATGTCAACCTTGGTTTTGAGAATCTCTCCCGGAGTTTGAGAGATTTGGACGTGAAAGGGTACCAGTCTTGTCGGGGATTGGGAACCCTTCGCGAGAATGTCCAAAGTTTCAGCGGGATTTCCAAAATGTTGAGAGGAACTCGAAACATGTCAACCTTGGTTTTGAGAATCTCTCCCGGAGTTTGAGAGATTTGGACGTGAAAGGGTACCAGTCTTGTCGGGGATTGGGAACCCTTCGCCAGAATGTCCAAAGTTTCAGCGGGATTTCCAAAATGTTGAGAGGAACTCGAAACATGTCAACCTTGGTTTTGAGAATCTCTCCCGGAGTTTGAGAGATTTGGACGTGAAAGGGTACCAGTCGTGTCGGGGATTGGGAACCCTTCGCCAGAATGTCCAAAGTTTCAGCGGGATTTCCAAAATGTTGAGAGGAACTCGAAACATGTGAACCTTGGTTTTGAGAATCTCTCCCGGAGTTTGAGAGATTTGGACGTGAAAGGGTACCAGTCTTGTCGGGGATTGGGAACCCTTCGCAGAATGTCCAAAGTTTCAGCGGGATTTCCAAAATGTTGAGAGGAACTCGAAACATGTCAACCTTGGTTTTGAGAATCTCTCCCGGAGTTTGAGAGATTTGGACGTGAAAGGGTACCAGTCTTGTCGGGGATTGGGAACCCTTCGCCAGAATGTCCAAAGTTTCAGCGGGATTTCCAAAATGTTGAAAGGAACTCGAAACATGTCAACCTTGGTTTTGAGAATCTCTCCCGGAGTTTGAGAGATTTGGACGTGAAAGGGTACCAGTCTTGTCGGGGATTGGGAACCCTTCGCGAGAATGTCCAAAGTTTCAGCGGGATTTCCAAAACGTTGAGAGGAACTCGAAACATGTCAACCTTGGTTTTGAGAATCTCTCCCGGAGTTTGAGAGATTTGGACGTGAAAGGGTACCAGTCTTGTCGGGGATTGGGAACCCTTCGCCAGAATGTCCAAAGTTTCAGCGGGATTTCCAAAATGTTGAGAGGAACTCGAAACATGTCAACCTTGGTTTTGAGAATCTCTCCCGGAGTTTGAGAGATTTGGACGTGAAAGGGTACCAGTCTTGTCGGGGATTGGGAACTTTTCGCGACAATGTCCAAAGTTTCAGCGGGATTTCCAAAATGTTGAAATGAACTCGAAACATGTGAACCTTGGTTTTGAGAATCTCTCCCGGAGTTTGAGAGATTTGGACGTGAAAGGGTACCAGTCTTGTCGGGGATTGGGAACCCTTCACCAGAATGTCCAAAGTTTCAGCGGGATTTCCAAAATGTTGAAATGAACTCGAAACATGTGAACCTTGGTTTTGAGAATCTCTCCCGGAGTTTGAGAGATTTGGACGTGAAAGGGTACCAGTCTTGTCGGGGATTGGGAACCCTTCGCGAGAATGTCCAAAGTTTCAGCGGGATTTCCAAAATGTTGAGAGGAACTCGAAACATGTCAACCTTGGTTTTGAGAATCTCTCCCGGAGTTTGAGAGATTTGGACGTGAAAGGGTACCAGTCTTGTCGGGGATTGGGAACCCTTCGCCAGAATGTCCAAAGTTTCAGCGGGATTTCCAAAATGTTGAGAGGAACTCGAAACATGTCAACCTTGGTTTTGAGAATCTCTCCCGGAGTTTGAGACATTTGGACGTGAAAGGGTACCAGTCTTGTCGGGGATTGGGAACCCTTCGCCAGAATGTCCAAAGTTTCAGCGGGATTTCCAAAATGTTGAGAGGAACTCGAAACATGTCAACCTTGGTTTTGAGAATCTCTCCCGGAGTTTGAGAGATTTGGACGTGAAAGGGTACCAGTCTTGTCGGGGATTGGGAACCCTTCGCGAGAATGTCCAAAGTTTCAGCGGGATTTCCAAAATGTTTAAAGGAACTCGAAACATGTGAACCTTGGTTTTGAGAATCTCTCCCGGAGTTTGAGAGATTTGGACGTGAAAGGGTACCAGTCTTGTCGGGGATTGGGAACCCTTCGCGAGAATGTCAGAAGTTTCAGCGGGATTTCCAAAATGTTGAGAGGAACTCGAAACATGTCAACCTTGGTTTTGAGAATCTCTCCCGGAGTTTGAGAGATTTGGACGTGAAAGGGTACCAGTCTTGTTGGGGATTGGGAACCCTTCGCGAGAATGTCCAAAGTTTCAGCGGGATTTCCAAAATGTTGAGAGGAACTCGAAACATGTCAACCTTGGTTTTGAGAATCTCTCCCGGAGTTTGAGAGATTTGGACGTGAAAGGGTACCAGTCTTGTCGGGGATTGGGAACCCTTCGCCAGAATGTCCAAAGTTTCAGCGGGATTTCCAAAATGTTGAGAGGAACTCGAAACATGTCAACCTTGGTTTTGAGAATCTCTCCCGGAGTTTGAGAGATTTGGACGTGAAAGGGTACCAGTCTTGTCGGGGATTGGGAACCCTTCACGAGAATGTCCAAAGTTTCAGCGGGATTTCCAAAATGTTGAAAGGAACTCGAAACATGTCAACCTTGGTTTTGAGAATCTCTCCCGGAGTTTGAGAGATTTGGACGTGAAAGGGTACCAGTCTTGTCGGGGATTGGGAACCCTTCGCGAGAATGTCCAAAGTTTCAGCGGGATTTCCAAAATGTTGAAAGGAACTCGAATCATGTGAACCTTGGTTTTGAGAATCTCTCCCGGAGTTTGAGAGATTTGGACGTTAAGGGTACCAGTCTTGTCAGGGATTGGGAACTTTTCGCGAGAATGTCCAAAGTTTCAGCGGGATTTCCAAAATGTTGAAAGGAACTCGAAACATGTGAACCTTGGTTTTGAGAATCTCATCCCGGAGTTTGAGAGATTTGGACGTGAAAGGGTACCAGTCTTGTCGGGGATTGGGAACCCTTCGCGAGAATGTCCAAAGTTTCAGCGGGATTTCCAAAATGTTGAGAGGAACTCGAAACATGTCAACCTTGGTTTTGAGAATCTCTCCCGGAGTTTGAGAGATTTGGACGTGAAAGGGTACCAGTCTTGTCGGATATTGGGAACCCTTCGCGAGAATGTCCAAAGTTTCAGCGGGATTTCCAAAATGTTGAAAGGAACTCGAAACATGTCAACCTTGGTTTTGAGAATCTCTCCCGGAGTTTGAGAGATTTGGACGTGAAAGGGTACCAGTCTTGTCGGGGATTGGGAACCCTTCGCGAGAATGTTCAAAGTTTCAGCGGGATTTCCAAAATGTTGAGAGGAACTCGAAACATGTCAACCTCGGTTTGAGAATCTCTCCCGGAGTTTGAGAGATTTGGACGTGAAAGGGTACCAGTCTTGTCGGGGATTGGGAACCCTCCGCGAGAATGTCCAAAGTTTCAGCGGGATTTCCAAAATGTTGAGAGGAACTCGAAACATGTCAACCTTGGTTTTGAGAATCTCTCCCGGAGTTCGAGAGATTTGGACGTGAAAGGGTACCAGTCTTGTCGGGGATTGGGAACCCTTCGCGAGAATGTCCAAAGTTTCAGCGGGATTTCCAAAATGTTGAGAGGAACTCGAAACATGTGAACCTTGGTTTTGAGAATCTCTCCCGGAGTTTGAGAGATTTGGACGTGAAAGGGTACCAGTCTTGTCGGGGATTGGGAACCCTTCGCGAGAATGTCCGAAGTTTCAGCGGGATTTCCAAAATGTTGAGAGGAACTCGAAACATGTCAACCTTGGTTTTGAGAATCTCTCCCGGAGTTTGAGAGATTTGGACGTGAAAGGGTACCAGTCTTGTCGGGGATTGGGAACCCTTCGCCAGAATGTCCAAAGTTTCAGCGGGATTTCCAAAATGTTGAAAGGAACTCGAAACATGTCAACCTTGGTTTTGAGAATCTCTCCCGGAGTTTGAGAGATTTGGACGTGAAAGGGTACCAGTCTTGTCGGGGATTGGGAACCCTTCGCGAGAATGTCCAAAGTTTCAGCGGGATTTCCAAAATGCTGAGAGGAACTCGAAACATGTCAACCTTGGTTTTGAGAATCTCTCGCGGAGTTTGAGAGATTTGGACGTGAAAGGGTACCAGTCTTGTCGGGGATTGGGAACCCTTCGCGAGAATGTCCAAAGTTTCAGCGGGATTTCCAAAATGTTGAAAGGAACTCGAAACATGTCAACCATGGTTTTGAGAATCTCTCCCGGAGTTTGAGAGATCTGGACGTGAAAGGGAACCAATCTTGTCGGGGACTGGGAACCCTTCGCGAGAATGTCCAAAGTTTCAGCGGGATTTCCAAAATGTTGAAAGGAACTCGAAACATGTCAACCTTGGTTTTGAGAATCTCTCCCGGAGTTTGAGAGATTTGGTCATGAAAGGGTACTAATCTTGTCGGGGATTGGGAACCCTTCGCGAGAATGTCCAAAGTTTCAGCGGGATTTCCAGAATGTTGAGAGGAACTCGAAACATGTCAACCTTGGTTTTGAGAATCTCTCCCAGAGTTTGAGAGATTTGGACGTGAAAGGGTACCAGTCTTGTCGGGGATTGGGAACCCTTCGCGAGAATGTCCAAAGTTTCAGCGGGATTTCCAAAATGTTGAAAGGAACTCGAAACATGTCAACCTTGGTTTTGAGAATCTCTCCCGGAGTTTGAGAGATTTGGACGTGAAAGGGTACCAGTCTTGTCGGGGATTGGGAACCCTTCGCGAGAATGTCCAAAGTTTCAGCGGGATTTCCAAAATGTTGAAAGGAACTCGAAACATGTCAACCTTGGTTTTGAGAATCTCTCCCGGAGTTTGAGAGATTTGGACGTGAAAGGGTACCAGTCTTGTCGGGGATTGGGAACCCTTCGCGAGAATGTCCAAAGTTTCAGCGGGATTTCCAAAATGTTGAAAGGAACTCGAAACATGTCAACCTTGGTTTTGAGAATCTCTCCCGGAGTTTGAGAGATTTGGACGTGAAAGGGTACCAGTCTTGTCGGGGATTGGGAACCCTTTGCGAGAATGTCCAAAGTTTCAGCGGGATTTCCAAAATGTTGAAAGGAACTCGAAACATGTCAACCTTGGTTTTGAGAATCTCGCCCGGAGTTTGCGAGATTTGGACGTGAAAGGGTACCAGTCTTGTCGGGGATTGGGAACCCTTCGCGAGAATGTCCAAAGTTTCAGCGGGATTTCCAAAATGTTGAAAGGAACTCGAAACATGTCAACCTTGGTTTTGAGAATCTCTCCCGGAGTTTGAGAGATTTGGACGTGAAAGGGTACCAGTCTTGTCGGGGATTGGGAACCCTTCGCCAGAATGTCCAAAGTTTCAGCGGGATTTCCAAAATGTTGAAAGGAACTCGAAACATGTCAACCTTGTTTTTGAGAATCTCTCCCGGAGTTTGAGAGATTTGGACGTGAAAGGGTACCAGTCTTGTTGGGGATTGGGAACCCTTCGCCAGAATGTCCAAAGTTTCAGCGGGATTTCCAAAATGTTGAAAGGAACTCGAAACATGTCAACCTTGGTTTTGAGAATCTCTCCCGGAGTTTGAGACATCTGGACGTGAAAGGGAACCAATCTTTTCGGGGATTGGGAACCCTTCGCGAGAATGTCCAAAGTTTCAGCGGGATTTCCAAAATGTTGAAAGGAACCCGAAACATGTCAACCTTGGTTTTGAGAATCTCTCCCGGAGTTTGAGAGATTTGGACGTGAAAGGGTACCAGTCTTGTCGGGGATTGGGAACCCTTCGCGAGAATCTCCAAAGTTTCAGCGGGATTTCCAAAATGTTGAAAGGAACTCGAAACATGTCAACCTTGGTTTTGAGAATCTCTCCCGGAGTTTGAGAGATTTGGACGTGAAAGGGTACCAGTCTTGTCGGGGATTGGGAACCCTTCGCGAGAATGTCCAAAGTTTCAGCGGGATTTCCAAAATGTTGAAAGGAACTCGAAACATGTCAACCTTGGTTTTGAGAATCTCTCCCGGAGTTTGAGAGATTTGGACGTGAAAGGGTACCAGTCTTGTCGGGGATTGGGAACCCTTCGCGAGAATGTCCAAAGTTTCAGCGGGATTTCCAAAATGTTTAAAGGAACTCGAAACATGTGAACCTTGGTTTTGAGAATCTCTCCCAGAGTTTGAGAGATTTGGACGTGAAAGGGTACCAGTCTTGTCGGGGATTGGGAACCCTTCGCCAGAATGTCCAAAGTTTCAGCGGGATTTCCAAAATGTTGAGAGGAACTCGAAACATGTCAACCTTGGTTTTGAGAATCTCTCCCGGAGTTTGAGAGATTTGGACGTGAAAGGGTACCAGTCTTGTCGGGGATTGGGAACCCTTCGCGAGAATGTCCAAAGTTTCAGCGGGATTTCCAAAATGTTGAAAGGAACTCGAAACATGTCAACCTTGGTTTTGAGAATCTCTCCCGGAGTTTGAGAGATTTGGACGTGAAAGGGTACCAGTCTTGTCGGGGATTGGGAACCCTTCGCCAGAATGTCCAAAGTTTCAGCGGGATTTCCAAAATGTTGAAAGGAACTCGAAACATGTCAACCTTGGTTTTGAGAATCTCTCCCGGAGTTTGAGAGATTTGGACGTGAAAGGGTACCAGTCTTGTCGGGGATTGGGAACCCTTCGCCAGAATGTCCAAAGTTTCAGCGGGATTTCCAAAATGTTGAGAGGAACTCGAAACATGTCAACCTTGGTTTTGAGAATCTCTCCCGGAGTTTGAGAGATTTGGACGTGAAAGGGTACCAGTCTTGTCGGGGATTGGGAACCCTTTGCGAGAATGTCCAAAGTTTCCGCGGGATTTCCAAAATGTTGAAAGGAACTCGAAACATGTCAACCTTGGTTTTGAGAATCTCTCCCGGAGTTTGAGAGATTTGGACGTGAAAGGGTACCAGTCTTGTCGGGGATTGGGAACCCTTCGCGAGAATGTCCAAAGTTTCAGCGGGATTTCCAAAATGTTGAAAGGAACTCGAAACATGTCAACCTTGGTTTTGAGAATCTCTCCCGGAGTTTGAGAGATTTGGACGTGAAAGGGTACCAGTCTTGTCGGGGATTGGGAACCCTTCGCCAGAATGTCCAAAGTTTCAGCGGGATTTCCAAAATGTTGAAAGGAACTCGAAACATGTCAACCTTGGTTTTGAGAATCTCTCCCGGAGTTTGAGAGATTTGGACATGAAAGGGTACCAGTCTTGTCGGGGATTGGGAACCCTTCGCGAGAACGTCCGAAGTTTCAGCGGGATTTCCAAAATGTTGAAAGGAACTCGAAACATGTCAACCTTGGTTTTGAGAATCTCTCCCGGAGTTTGAGAGATTTGGACGTGAAAGGGTAACAGTCTTGTTGGGGATTGGGAACCCTTCGCCAGAATGTCCAAAGTTTCAGCGGGATTTCCAAAATGTTGAAAGGAACTCGAAACATGTCAACCTTGATTTTGAGAATCTCTCCCGGAGTTTGAGACATCTGGACGTGAAAGGGAACCAATCTTGTCGGGGATTGGGAACCCTTCGCGAGAATGTCCAAAGTTTCAGCGGGATTTCCAAAATGTTGAAAGGAACCCGAAACATGTCAACCTTGGTTTTGAGAATCTCTCCCGGAGTTTGAGAGATTTGGACGTGAAAGGGTACCAGTCTTGTCGGGGATTGGGAACCCTTCGCGAGAATGTCCAAAGTTTCAGCGGGATTTCCAAAATGTTGAAAGGAACTCGAAACATGTCAACCTTGGTTTTGAGAATCTCTCCCGGAGTTTGAGAGATTTGGACGTGAAAGGGTACCAGTCTTGTCGGGGATTGGGAACCCTTCGCGAGAATGTCCAAAGTTTCAGCGGGATTTCCAAAATGTTGAAAGGAACTCGAAACATGTCAACCTTGGTTTTGAGAATCTCTCCCGGAGTTTGAGAGATTTGGACGTGAAAGGGTACCAGTCTTGTCGGGGATTGGGAACCCTTTGCGAGAATGTCCAAAGTTTCAGCGGGATTTCCAAAATGTTGAAAGGAACTCGAAACATGTCAACCTTGGTTTTGAGAATCTCTCCCGGAGTTTGAGAGATTTGGACGTGAAAGGGTACCGGTCTTGTCGGGGATTGGGAACCCTTCGCGAGAATGTCCAAAGTTTCAGCGGGATTTCCAAAATGTTGAGTGGAACTCGAAACATGTCAACCTTGGTTTTGAGAATCTCTCCCGGAGTTTGAGAGATTTGGACGTGAAAGGGTACCAGTCTTGTCGGGGATTGGGAACCCTTCGCGCGAATGTCCAATGTTTCAGCGGGATTTCCAAAATGTTGAAAGGAACTCGAAACATGTCAACCTTGGTTTTGAGAATCTCTCCCGGAGTTTGAGAGATTTGGACGTGAAAGGGTACCAGTCTTGTCGGGGATTGGGAACCCTTCGCGAGAATGTCCAAAGTTTCAGCGGGATTTCCAAAATGTTGAAAGGAACTCGAAACATGTCAACCTTGGTTTTGAGAATCTCTCCCGGAGTTTGAGAGATTTGGACGTGAAAGGGTACCAGTCTTGTCGGGGATTGGGAACCCTTCGCCAGAATGTCCAAAGTTTCAGCGGGATTTCCAAAATGTTGAAAGGAACTCGAAACATGTCAACCTTGGTTTTGAGAATCTCTCCCGGAGTTTGAGAGATTTGGACGTGAAAGGGTACCAGTCTTGTCGGGGATTGGGAACCCTTCGCCAGAATGTCCAAAGTTTCAGCGGGATTTCCAAAATGTTGAGAGGAACTCGAAACATGTCAACCTTGGTTTTGAGAATCTCTCCCGGAGTTTGAGAGATTTGGACGTGAAAGGGTACCAGTCTTGTCGGGGATTGGGAACCCTTTGCGAGAATGTCCAAAGTTTCAGCGGGATTTCCAAAATGTTGAAAGGAACTCGAAACATGTCAACCTTGGTTTTGAGAATCTCTCCCGGAGTTTGAGAGATTTGGACGTGAAAGGGTACCAGTCTTGTCGGGGATTGGGAACCCTTTGCGAGAATGTCCAAAGTTTCAGCGGGATTTCCAAAATGTTGAAAGGAACTCGAAACATGTCAACCTTGGTTTTGAGAATCTCTCCCGGAGTTTGAGAGATTTGGACGTGAAAGGGTACCGGTCTTGTCGGGGATTGGGAACCCTTCGCGAGAATGTCCAAAGTTTCAGCGGGATTTCCAAAATGTTGAGTGGAACTCGAAACATGTCAACCTTGGTTTTGAGAATCTCTCCCGGAGTTTGAGAGATTTGGACGTGAAAGGGTACCAGTCTTGTCGGGGATTGGGAACCCTTCGCGCGAATGTCCAATGTTTCAGCGGGATTTCCAAAATGTTGAGAGGAACTCGAAACATGTCAACCTTGGTTTTGAGAATCTCTCCCGGAGTTTGAGAGATTTGGACGTGAAAGGGTACCAGTCTTGTCGGGGATTGGGAACCCTTCGCGAGAATGTCCAAAGTTTCAGCGGGATTTCCAAAATGTTGAAAGGAACTCGAAACATGTCAACCTTGGTTTTGAGAATCTCTCCCGGAGTTTGAGAGATTTGGACGTGAAAGGGTACCAGTCTTGTCGGGGATTGGGAACCCTTCGCGAGAATGTCCAAAGTTTCAGCGGGATTTCCAAAATGTTGAAAGGAACTCGAAACATGTCAACCTTGGTTTTGAGAATCTCTCCCGGAGTTTGAGAGATTTGGACGTGAAAGGGTACCAGTCTTGTCGGGGATTGGGAACCCTTCGCCAGAATGTCCAAAGTTTCAGCGGGATTTCCAAAATGTTGAGAGGAACTCGAAACATGTCAACCTTGGTTTTGAGAATCTCTCCCGGAGTTTGAGAGATTTGGACGTGAAAGGGTACCAGTCTTGTCGGGGATTGGGAACCCTTCGCGAGAATGTCCAAAGTTTCAGCGGGATTTCCAAAATGTTGAAAGGAACTCGAAACATGTCAACCTTGGTTTTGAGAATCTCTCCCGGAGTTTGAGAGATTTGGACGTGAAAGGGTACCGGTCTTGTCGGGGATTGGGAACCCTTCGCGAGAATGTCCAAAGTTTCAGCGGGATTTCCAAAATGTTGAAAGGAACTCGAAACATGTCAACCTTGGTTTTGAGAATCTCTCCCGGAGTTTGAGAGATTTGGACGTGAAAGGGTACCAGTCTTGTCGGGGATTGGGAACCCTTCGCGAGAATGCCCAAAGTTTCAGCGGGATTTCCAAAATGTTGAAAGGAACTCGAAACATGTCAACCTTGGTTTTGAGAATCTCTCCCAGAGTTTGAGAGATTTGGACGTGAAAGGGTACCAGTCTTGTCGGGGATTGGGAACCCTTCGCGAGAATGTCCAAAGTTTCAGCGGGATTTCCAAAATGTTGAAATGAACTCGAAACATGTCAACCTTGGTTTTGAGAATCTCTCCCAGAGTTTGAGAGATTTGGACGTGCAAGGGTACCAGTCTTGTCGGGGATTGGGAACCCTTCGCGAGAATGTCCAAAGTTTCAGCGGGATTTCCAAAATGTTGAAAGGAACTCGAAACATGTCAACCTTGGTTTTGAGAATCTCTCCCGGAGTTTGAGAGATTTGGACGTGAAAGGGTACCAATCTTGTCGGGGATTGGGAACCCTTCGCGAGAATGTCCAAAGTTTCAGCAAGATTTCCAAAATGTTGAAAGGAACTCGAAACATGTCAACCTCGGTTTTGAGAATCTCTCCCGGAGTTTGAGAGATTTGGACGTGAAAGGGTACCAGTCTTGTCGGGGATTGGGAACCCTTCGCGAGAATGTCCAAAGTTTCAGCGGGATTTCCAAAATGTTGAAAGGAACTCGAAACATGTCAACCTTGGTTTTGAGAATCTCTCCCGGAGTTTGAGAGATTTGGACGTGAAAGGGTACCAGTCTTGTCGGGGATTGGGAACCCTTCGCGAGAATGTCCAAAGTTTCAGCGGGATTTCCAAAATGTTGAAAGGAACTCGAAACATGTCAACCTTGGTTTTGAGAATCTCTCCCGGAGTTTGAGAGATTTGGACGTGAAAGGGTACCAGTCTTGTCGGGGATTGGGAACCCTTCGCGAGAATGTCCAAAGTTTCAGCGGGATTTCCAAAATGTTGAAAGGAACTCGAAACATGTCAACCTCGGTTTTGAGAATCTCTCCCGGAGTTTGAGAGATTTGGACGTGAAAGGGTACCAGTCTTGTCGGGGATTGGGAACCCTTCGCGAGAATGTCCAAAGTTTCAGCGGGATTTCCAAAATGTTGAAAGGAACTCGAAACATGTCAACCTTGGTTTTGAGAATCTCGCCCGGAGTTTGAGAGATTTGGACGTGAAAGGGTACCAGTCTTGTCGGGGATTGGGAACCCTTCGCGAGAATGTCCAAAGTTTCAGCGGGATTTCCAAAATGTTGAAAGGAACTCGAAACATGTCAACCTTGGTTTTGAGAATCTCTCCCGGAGTTTGAGAGATTTGGACGTGAAAGGGTACCAGTCTTGTCGGGGATTGGGAACCCTTCGCGAGAATGTCCAAAGTTTCAGCGGGATTTCCAAAATGTTGAAAGGAACTCGAAACATGTCAACCTTGGTTTTGAGAATCTCTCCCGGAGTTTGAGAGATTTGGACGTGAAAGGGTACCAGTCTTGTTGGGGATTGGGAACCCTTCGCCAGAATGTCCAAAGTTTCAGCGGGATTTCCAAAATGTTGAAAGGAACTCGAAACATGTCAACCTTGGTTTTGAGAATCTCTCCCGGAGTTTGAGACATCTGGACGTGAAAGGGAACCAATCTTGTCGGGGATTGGGTACCCTTCGCGAGAATGTCCAAAGTTTCAGCGGGATTTCCAAAATGTTGAAAGGAACCCGAAACATGTCAACCTTGGTTTTGAGAATCTCTCCCGGAGTTTGAGAGATTTGGACGTGAAAGGGTACCAGTCTTGTCGGGGATTGGGAACCCTTCGCGAGAATGTCCAAAGTTTCAGCGGGATTTCCAAAATGTTGAGAGGAACTCGAAACATGTCAACCTTGGTTTTGAGAATCTCTCCCGGAGTTTGAGAGATTTGGACGTGAAAGGGTACCAGTCTTGTCGGGGATTGGGAACCCTTCGCCAGAATGTCCAAAGTTTCAGCGGGATTTCCAAAATGTTGAAAGGAACTCGAAACATGTCAACCTTGGTTTTGAGAATCTCTCCCGGAGTTTGAGAGATTTGGACGTGAAAGGGTACCAGTCTTGTCGGGGATTGGGAACCCTTCGCGAGAATGCCCAAAGTTTCAGCGGGATTTCCAAAATGTTGAAAGGAACTCGAAACATGTCAACCTTGGTTTTGAGAATCTCTCCCAGAGTTTGAGAGATTTGGACGTGAAAGGGTACCAGTCTTGTCGGGGATTGGGAACCCTTCGCGAGAATGTCCAAAGTTTCAGCGGGATTTCCAAAATGTTGAGTGGAACTCGAAACATGTCAACCTTGGTTTTGAGAATCTCTCCCGGAGTTTGAGAGATTTGGACGTGAAAGGGTACCAGTCTTGTCGGGGATTGGGAACCCTTCGCGCGAATGTCCAATGTTTCAGCGGGATTTCCAAAATGTTGAAAGGAACTCGAAACATGTCAACCTTGGTTTTGAGAATCTCTCCCGGAGTTTGAGAGATTTGGACGTGAAAGGGTACCAGTCTTGTCGGGGATTGGGAACCCTTCGCGAGAATGTCCAAAGTTTCAGCGGGATTTCCAAAATGTTGAAAGGAACTCGAAACATGTCAACCTTGGTTTTGAGAATCTCTCCCGGAGTTTGAGAGATTTGGACGTGAAAGGGTACCAGTCTTGTCGGGGATTGGGAACCCTTTGCGAGAATGTCCAAAGTTTCAGCGGGATTTCCAAAATGTTGAAAGGAACTCGAAACATGTCAACCTTGGTTTTGAGAATCTCTCCCGGAGTTTGAGAGATCTGGACGTGAAAGGGTACCAGTCTTGTCGGGGATTGGGAACCCTTCGCGAGAATGTCCAAAGTTTCAGCGGGATTTCCAAAATGTTGAGAGGAACTCGAAACATGTCAACCTTGGTTTTGAGAATCTCTCCCGGAGTTTGAGAGATTTGGACGTGAAAGGGTACCAGTCTTGTCGGGGATTGGGAACCCTTCGCGAGAATGTCCAAAGTTTCAGCGGGATTTCCAAAATGTTGAAAGGAACTCGAAACATGTCAACCTTGGTTTTGAGAATCTCTCCCGGAGTTTGAGAGATTTGGACGTGAAAGGGTACCGGTCTTGTCGGGGATTGGGAACCCTTCGCGAGAATGTCCAAAGTTTCAGCGGGATTTCCAAAATGTTGAAAGGAACTCGAAACATGTCAACCTTGGTTTTGAGAATCTCTCCCGGAGTTTGAGAGATTTGGACGTGAAAGGGTACCAGTCTTGTCGGGGATTGGGAACCCTTCGCGAGAATGCCCAAAGTTTCAGCGGGATTTCCAAAATGTTGAAAGGAACTCGAAACATGTCAACCTTGGTTTTGAGAATCTCTCCCAGAGTTTGAGAGATTTGGACGTGAAAGGGTACCAGTCTTGTCGGGGATTGGGAACCCTTCGCGAGAATGTCCAAAGTTTCAGCGGGATTTCCAAAATGTTGAGAGGAACTCGAAACATGTCAACCTTGGTTTTGAGAATCTCTCCCAGAGTTTGAGAGATTTGGACGTGCAAGGGTACCAGTCTTGTCGGGGATTGGGAACCCTTCGCGAGAATGTCCAAAGTTTCAGCGGGATTTCCAAAATGTTGAAAGGAACTCGAAACATGTCAACCTCGGTTTTGAGAATCTCTCCCGGAGTTTGAGAGATTTGGACGTGAAAGGGTACCAGTCTTGTCGGGGATTGGGAACCCTTCGCGAGAATGTCCAAAGTTTCAGCGGGATTTCCAAAATGTTGAAAGGAACTCGAAACATGTCAACCTTGGTTTTGAGAATCTCTCCCGGAGTTTGAGAGATTTGGACGTGAAAGGGTACCAGTCTTGTCGGGGATTGGGAACCCTTCGCGAGAATGTCCAAAGTTTCAGCGGGATTTCCAAAATGTTGAAAGGAACTCGAAACATGTCAACCTTGGTTTTGAGAATCTCTCCCGGAGTTTGAGAGATTTGGACGTGAAAGGGTACCAGTCTTGTCGGGGATTGGGAACCCTTCGCGAGAATGTCCAAAGTTTCAGTGGGATTTCCAAAATGTTGAAAGGAACTCGAAACATGTCAACCTTGGTTTTGAGAATCTCTCCCGGAGTTTGAGAGATTTGGACGTGAAAGGGTACCAGTCTTGTCGGGGATTGGGAACCCTTCGCGAGAATGTCCAAAGTTTCAGCGGGATTTCCAAAATGTTGAAAGGAACTCGAAACATGTCAACCTTGGTTTTGAGAATCTCTCCCGGAGTTTGAGAGATTTGGACGTGAAAGGGTACCAGTCTTGTCGGGGATTGGGAACCCTTTGCGAGAATGTCCAAAGTTTCAGCGGGATTTCCAAAATGTTGAAAGGAACTCGAAACATGTCAACCTTGGTTTTGAGAATCTCGCCCGGAGTTTGAGAGATTTGGACGTGAAAGGGTACCAGTCTTGTCGGGGATTGGGAACCCTTCGCGAGAATGTCCAAAGTTTCAGCGGGATTTCCAAAATGTTGAAAGGAACTCGAAACATGTCAACCTTGGTTTTGAGAATCTCTCCCGGAGTTTGAGAGATTTGGACGTGAAAGGGTACCAGTCTTGTCGGGGATTGGGAACCCTTCACGAGAATGTCCAAAGTTTCAGCGGGATTTCCAAAATGTTGAAAGGAACTCGAAACATGTCAACCTTGGTTTTGAGAATCTCTCCCGGAGTTTGAGAGATTTGGACGTGAAAGGGTACCAGTCTTGTTGGGGATTGGGAACCCTTCGCCAGAATGTCCAAAGTTTCAGCGGGATTTCCAAAATGTTGAAAGGAACTCGAAACATGTCAACCTTGATTTTGAGAATCTCTCCCGGAGTTTGAGACATCTGGACGTGAAAGGGAACCAATCTTGTCGGGGATTGGGAACCCTTCGCGAGAATGTCCAAAGTTTCAGCGGGATTTCCAAAATGTTGAAAGGAACCCGAAACATGTCAACCTTGGTTTTGAGAATCTCTCCCGGAGTTTGAGAGATTTGGACGTGAAAGGGTACCAGTCTTGTCGGGGATTGGGAACCCTTCGCGAGAATGTCCAAAGTTTCAGCGGGATTTCCAAAATGTTGAGAGGAACTCGAAACATGTCAACCTTGGTTTTGAGAATCTCTCCCGGAGTTTGAGAGATTTGGACGTGAAAGGGTACCAGTCTTGTCGGGGATTGGGAACCCTTCGCGAGAATGTCCAAAGTTTCAGCGGGATTTCCAAAATGTTGAAAGGAACTCGAAACATGTCAACCTTGGTTTTGAGAATCTCTCCCGGAGTTTGAGAGATTTGGACGTGAAAGGGTACCGGTCTTGTCGGGGATTGGGAACCCTTCGCGAGAATGTCCAAAGTTTCAGCGGGATTTCCAAAATGTTGAAAGGAACTCGAAACATGTCAACCTTGGTTTTGAGAATCTCTCCCGGAGTTTGAGAGATTTGGACGTGAAAGGGTACCAGTCTTGTCGGGGATTGGGAACCCTTTGCGAGAATGTCCAAAGTTTCAGCGGGATTTCCAAAATGTTGAAAGGAACTCGAAACATGTCAACCTTGGTTTTGAGAATCTCTCCCAGAGTTTGAGAGATTTGGACGTGAAAGGGTACCAGTCTTGTCGGGGATTGGGAACCCTTCGCGAGAATGTCCAAAGTTTCAGCGGGATTTCCAAAATGTTGAAATGAACTCGAAACATGTCAACCTTGGTTTTGAGAATCTCTCCCAGAGTTTGAGAGATTTGGACGTGCAAGGGTACCAGTCTTGTCGGGGATTGGGAACCCTTCGCGAGAATGTCCAAAGTTTCAGCGGGATTTCCAAAATGTTGAAAGGAACTCGAAACATGTCAACCTTGGTTTTGAGAATCTCTCCCGGAGTTTGAGAGATTTGGACGTGAAAGGGTACCAATCTTGTCGGGGATTGGGAACCCTTCGCGAGAATGTCCAAAGTTTCAGCAAGATTTCCAAAATGTTGAAAGGAACTCGAAACATGTCAACCTCGGTTTTGAGAATCTCTCCCGGAGTTTGAGAGATTTGGACGTGAAAGGGTACCAGTCTTGTCGGGGATTGGGAACCCTTCGCGAGAATGTCCAAAGTTTCAGCGGGATTTCCAAAATGTTGAAAGGAACTCGAAACATGTCAACCTTGGTTTTGAGAATCTCTCCCGGAGTTTGAGAGATTTGGACGTGAAAGGGTACCAGTCTTGTCGGGGATTGGGAACCCTTCGCGAGAATGTCCAAAGTTTCAGCGGGATTTCCAAAATGTTGAAAGGAATTCGAAACATGTCAACCTTGGTTTTGAGAATCTCTCCCGGAGTTTGAGAGATTTGGACGTGAAAGGGTACCAGTCTTGTCGGGGATTGGGAACCCTTCGCGAGAATGTCCAAAGTTTCAGCGGGATTTCCAAAATGTTGAAAGGAACTCGAAACATGTCAACCTTGGTTTTGAGAATCTCTCCCGGAGTTTGAGAGATTTGGACGTGAAAGGGTACCAGTCTTGTCGGGGATTGGGAACCCTTCGCGAGAATGTCCAAAGTTTCAGCGGGATTTCCAAAATGTTTAAAGGAACTCGAAACATGTGAACCTTGGTTTTGAGAATCTCTCCCAGAGTTTGAGAGATTTGGACGTGAAAGGGTACCAGTCTTGTCGGGGATTGGGAACCCTTCGCCAGAATGTCCAAAGTTTCAGCGGGATTTCCAAAATGTTGAAAGGAACTCGAAACATGTCAACCTTGGTTTTGAGAATCTCGCCCGGAGTTTGAGAGATTTGGACGTGAAAGGGTACCAGTCTTGTCGGGGATTGGGAACCCTTCGCGAGAATGTCCAAAGTTTCAGCGGGATTTCCAAAATGTTGAAAGGAACTCGAAACATGTCAACCTTGGTTTTGAGAATCTCTCCCGGAGTTTGAGAGATTTGGACGTGAAAGGGTACCAGTCTTGTCGGGGATTGGGAACCCTTCGCGAGAATGTCCAAAGTTTCAGCGGGATTTCCAAAATGTTGAAAGGAACTCGAAACATGTCAACCTTGGTTTTGAGAATCTCTCCCGGAGTTTGAGAGATTTGGACGTGAAAGGGTACCAGTCTTGTCGGGGATTGGGAACCCTTCGCGAGAATGTCCAAAGTTTCAGCGGGATTTCCAAAATGTTGAGAGGAACTCGAAACATGTCAACCTTGGTTTTGAGAATCTCTCCCAGAGTTTGAGAGATTTGGACGTGCAAGGGTACCAGTCTTGTCGGGGATTGGGAACCCTTCGCGAGAATGTCCAAAGTTTCAGCGGGATTTCCAAAATGTTGAAAGGAACTCGAAACATGTCAACCTCGGTTTTGAGAATCTCTCCCGGAGTTTGAGAGATTTGGACGTGAAAGGGTACCAGTCTTGTCGGGGATTGGGAACCCTTCGCGAGAATGTCCAAAGTTTCAGCGGGATTTCCAAAATGTTGAAAGGAACTCGAAACATGTCAACCTTGGTTTTGAGAATCTCTCCCGGAGTTTGAGAGATTTGGACGTGAAAGGGTACCAGTCTTGTCGGGGATTGGGAACCCTTCGCGAGAATGTCCAAAGTTTCAGCGGGATTTCCAAAATGTTGAAAGGAACTCGAAACATGTCAACCTTGGTTTTGAGAATCTCTCCCGGAGTTTGAGAGATTTGGACGTGAAAGGGTACCAGTCTTGTCGGGGATTGGGAACCCTTCGCGAGAATGTCCAAAGTTTCAGTGGGATTTCCAAAATGTTGAAAGGAACTCGAAACATGTCAACCTTGGTTTTGAGAATCTCTCCCGGAGTTTGAGAGATTTGGACGTGAAAGGGTACCAGTCTTGTCGGGGATTGGGAACCCTTCGCGAGAATGTCCAAAGTTTCAGCGGGATTTCCAAAATGTTGAAAGGAACTCGAAACATGTCAACCTTGGTTTTGAGAATCTCTCCCGGAGTTTGAGAGATTTGGACGTGAAAGGGTACCAGTCTTGTCGGGGATTGGGAACCCTTTGCGAGAATGTCCAAAGTTTCAGCGGGATTTCCAAAATGTTGAAAGGAACTCGAAACATGTCAACCTTGGTTTTGAGAATCTCGCCCGGAGTTTGAGAGATTTGGACGTGAAAGGGTACCAGTCTTGTCGGGGATTGGGAACCCTTCGCGAGAATGTCCAAAGTTTCAGCGGGATTTCCAAAATGTTGAAAGGAACTCGAAACATGTCAACCTTGGTTTTGAGAATCTCTCCCGGAGTTTGAGAGATTTGGACGTGAAAGGGTACCAGTCTTGTCGGGGATTGGGAACCCTTCGCGAGAATGTCCAAAGTTTCAGCGGGATTTCCAAAATGTTGAAAGGAACTCGAAACATGTCAACCTTGGTTTTGAGAATCTCTCCCGGAGTTTGAGAGATTTGGACGTGAAAGGGTACCAGTCTTGTTGGGGATTGGGAACCCTTCGCCAGAATGTCCAAAGTTTCAGCGGGATTTCCAAAATGTTGAAAGGAACTCGAAACATGTCAACCTTGATTTTGAGAATCTCTCCCGGAGTTTGAGACATCTGGACGTGAAAGGGAACCAATCTTGTCGGGGATTGGGAACCCTTCGCGAGAATGTCCAAAGTTTCAGCGGGATTTCCAAAATGTTGAAAGGAACCCGAAACATGTCAACCTTGGTTTTGAGAATCTCTCCCGGAGTTTGAGAGATTTGGACGTGAAAGGGTACCAGTCTTGTCGGGGATTGGGAACCCTTCGCGAGAATGTCCAAAGTTTCAGCGGGATTTCCAAAATGTTGAGAGGAACTCGAAACATGTCAACCTTGGTTTTGAGAATCTCTCCCGGAGTTTGAGAGATTTGGACGTGAAAGGGTACCAGTCTTGTCGGGGATTGGGAACCCTTCGCGAGAATGTCCAAAGTTTCAGCGGGATTTCCAAAATGTTGAAAGGAACTCGAAACATGTCAACCTTGGTTTTGAGAATCTCTCCCGGAGTTTGAGAGATTTGGACGTGAAAGGGTACCGGTCTTGTCGGGGATTGGGAACCCTTCGCGAGAATGTCCAAAGTTTCAGCGGGATTTCCAAAATGTTGAAAGGAACTCGAAACATGTCAACCTTGGTTTTGAGAATCTCTCCCGGAGTTTGAGAGATTTGGACGTGAAAGGGTACCAGTCTTGTCGGGGATTGGGAACCCTTCGCGAGAATGCCCAAAGTTTCAGCGGGATTTCCAAAATGTTGAAAGGAACTCGAAACATGTCAACCTTGGTTTTGAGAATCTCTCCCAGAGTTTGAGAGATTTGGACGTGAAAGGGTACCAGTCTTGTCGGGGATTGGGAACCCTTCGCGAGAATGTCCAAAGTTTCAGCGGGATTTCCAAAATGTTGAAATGAACTCGAAACATGTCAACCTTGGTTTTGAGAATCTCTCCCAGAGTTTGAGAGATTTGGACGTGCAAGGGTACCAGTCTTGTCGGGGATTGGGAACCCTTCGCGAGAATGTCCAAAGTTTCAGCGGGATTTCCAAAATGTTGAAAGGAACTCGAAACATGTCAACCTTGGTTTTGAGAATCTCTCCCGGAGTTTGAGAGATTTGGACGTGAAAGGGTACCAATCTTGTCGGGGATTGGGAACCCTTCGCGAGAATGTCCAAAGTTTCAGCAAGATTTCCAAAATGTTGAAAGGAACTCGAAACATGTCAACCTCGGTTTTGAGAATCTCTCCCGGAGTTTGAGAGATTTGGACGTGAAAGGGTACCAGTCTTGTCGGGGATTGGGAACCCTTCGCGAGAATGTCCAAAGTTTCAGCGGGATTTCCAAAATGTTGAAAGGAACTCGAAACATGTCAACCTTGGTTTTGAGAATCTCTCCCGGAGTTTGAGAGATTTGGACGTGAAAGGGTACCAGTCTTGTCGGGGATTGGGAACCCTTCGCGAGAATGTCCAAAGTTTCAGCGGGATTTCCAAAATGTTGAAAGGAACTCGAAACATGTCAACCTTGGTTTTGAGAATCTCTCCCGGAGTTTGAGAGATTTGGACGTGAAAGGGTACCAGTCTTGTCGGGGATTGGGAACCCTTCGCGAGAATGTCCAAAGTTTCAGCGGGATTTCCAAAATGTTGAAAGGAACTCGAAACATGTCAACCTTGGTTTTGAGAATCTCTCCCGGAGTTTGAGAGATTTGGACGTGAAAGGGTACCAGTCTTGTCGGGGATTGGGAACCCTTCGCGAGAATGTCCAAAGTTTCAGCGGGATTTCCAAAATGTTTAAAGGAACTCGAAACATGTGAACCTTGGTTTTGAGAATCTCTCCCAGAGTTTGAGAGATTTGGACGTGAAAGGGTACCAGTCTTGTCGGGGATTGGGAACCCTTCGCCAGAATGTCCAAAGTTTCAGCGGGATTTCCAAAATGTTGAAAGGAACTCGAAACATGTCAACCTTGGTTTTGAGAATCTCGCCCGGAGTTTGAGAGATTTGGACGTGAAAGGGTACCAGTCTTGTCGGGGATTGGGAACCCTTCGCGAGAATGTCCAAAGTTTCAGCGGGATTTCCAAAATGTTGAAAGGAACTCGAAACATGTCAACCTTGGTTTTGAGAATCTCTCCCGGAGTTTGAGAGATTTGGACGTGAAAGGGTACCAGTCTTGTCGGGGATTGGGAACCCTTCGCGAGAATGTCCAAAGTTTCAGCGGGATTTCCAAAATGTTGAAAGGAACTCGAAACATGTCAACCTTGGTTTTGAGAATCTCTCCCGGAGTTTGAGAGATTTGGACGTGAAAGGGTACCAGTCTTGTTGGGGATTGGGAACCCTTCGCCAGAATGTCCAAAGTTTCAGCGGGATTTCCAAAATGTTGAAAGGAACTCGAAACATGTCAACCTTGGTTTTGAGAATCTCTCCCGGAGTTTGAGAGATTTGGATGTGAAAGGGTACCAGTCTTGTCGGGGATTGGGAACCCTTCGCGAGAATGTCCAAAGTTTCAGCGGGATTTCCAAAATGTTGAAAGGAACTCGAAACATGTCAACCTTGGTTTTGAGAATCTCTCCCGGAGTTTGAGAGATTTGGACGTGAAAGGGTACCAGTCTTGTCGGGGATTGGGAACCCTTCTCGAGAATGTCCAAAGTTTCAGCGGGATTTCCAAAATGTTGAAAGGAACTCGAAACATGTCAACCTTGGTTTTGAGAATCTCTCCCGGAGTTTGAGAGATTTGGACGTGAAAGGGTACCAGTCTTGTCGGGGATTGGGAACCCTTCGCGAGAATGTCCAAAGTTTCAGCGGGATTTCCAAAATGTTGAAATGAACTCGAAACATGTCAACCTTGGTTTTGAGAATCTCTCCCGGAGTTTGAGAGATTTGGACGTGCAAGGGTACCAGTCTTGTCGGGGATTGGGAACCCTTCGCGAGAATGTCCAAAGTTTCAGCGGGATTTCCAAAATGTTGAAAGGAACTCGAAACATGTCAACCTTGGTTTTGAGAATCTCTCCCGGAGTTTGAGAGATTTGGACGTGAAAGGAAACCAATCTTGTCGGGGATTGGGAACCCTTCGCGAGAATGTCCAAAGTTTCAGCGGGATTTCCAAAATGTTGAAAGGAACTCGAAACATGTCAACCTCGGTTTTGAGAATCTCTCCCGGAGTTTGAGAGATTTGGACGTGAAAGGGTACCAGTCTTGTCGGGGATTGGGAACCCTTCGCCAGAATGTCCAAAGTTTCAGCGGGATTTCCAAAATGTTGAAAGGAACTCGAAACATGTCAACCTTGGTTTTGAGAATCTCTCCCGGAGTTTGAGAGATTTGGACGTGAAAGGGTACCAGTCTTGTCGGGGATTGGGAACCCTTCGCGAGAATGTCCAAAGTTTCAGCGGGATTTCCAAAATGTTGAGAGGAACTCGAAACATGTCAACCTTGGTTTTGAGAATCTCTCCCGGAGTTTGAGAGATTTGGACGTGAAAGGGTACCAGTCTTGTCGGGGATTGGGAACCCTTCGCGAGAATGTCCAAAGTTTCAGCGGGATTTCCAAAATGTTGAGAGGAACTCGAAACATGTCAACCTTGGTTTTGAGAATCTCTCCCGGAGTTTGAGAGATTTGGACGTGAAAGGGTACCAGTCTTGTCGGGGATTGGGAACCCTTCGCGAGAATGTCCAAAGTTTCAGCGGGATTTCCAAAATGTTGAAAGGAACTCGAAACATGTCAACCTTGGTTTTGAGAATCTCTCCCGGAGTTTGAGAGATTTGGACGTGAAAGGGTACCAGTCTTGTCGGGGATTGGGAACCCTTCGCGAGAATGTCCAAAGTTTCAGCGGGATTTCCAAAATGTTGAAAGGAACTCGAAACATGTCAACCTTGGTTTTGAGAATCTCTCCCGGCGTTTGAGAGATCTGGACGTGAAAGGGAACCAATCTTGTCGGGGATTGGGAACCCTTCGCGAGAATGTCCAAAGTTTCAGCGGGATTTCCCAAATGTTGAAAGGAACTCGAAACATGTCAACCTTGGTTTTGAGAATCTCTCCCGGAGTTTGAGAGATTTGGACGTGAAAGGGTACCAGTCTTGTCGGGGATTGGGAACCCTTCGCGAGAATGACCAAAGTTTCAGCGGGATTTCCAAAATGTTGAAAGGAACTCGAAACATGTCAACCTTGGTTTTGAGAATCTCTCCCGGAGTTTGAGAGATCTGGACGTGAAAGGGAACCAATCTTGTCGGGGATTGGGAACCCTTCGCGAGAATGTCCAAAGTTTCAGCGGGATTTCCAAAATGTTGAAAGGAACTCGAAACATGTCAACCTTGGTTTTGAGAATCTCTCCCGGAGTTTGAGAGATCTGGACGTGAAAGGGAACCAATCTTGTCGGGGATTGGGAACCCTTCGCGAGAATGTCCAAAGTTTCAGCGGGATTTCCAAAATGTTGAAAGGAACTCGAAACATGTCAACCTTGGTTTTGAGAATCTCTCCCAGAGTTTGAGAGATTTGGACGTGAAAGGGAACCAGTCTTGTCGGGGATTGGGAACCCTTCGCGAGAATGTCCAAAGTTTCAGCGGGATTTCCAAAATGTTGAAAGGAACTCGAAACATGTCAACCTTGGTTTTGAGAATCTCTCCCAGAGTTTGAGAGATTTGGACGTGAAAGGGTACCAGTCTTGTCGGGGATTGGGAACCCTTCGCCAGAATGTCCAAAGTTTCAGCGGGATTTCCAAAATGTTGAAAGGAACTCGAAACATGTCAACCTTGGTTTTGAGAATCTCTCCCGGAGTTTGAGAGATTTGGACGTGAAAGGGTACCAGTCTTGTCGGGGATTGGGAACCCTTCGCGAGAATGTCCAAAGTTTCAGCGGGATTTCCAAAATGTTGAAAGGAACTCGAAACATGTCAACCTTGGTTTTGAGAATCTCTCCCGGAGTTTGAGAGATTTGGACGTGAAAGGGTACCAGTCTTGTCGGGGATTGGGAACCCTTCGCGAGAATGTCCAAAGTTTCAGCGGGATTTCCAAAATGTTGAAAGGAACTCGAAACATGTCAACCTTGGTTTTGAGAATCTCTCCCGGAGTTTGAGAGATCTGGACGTGAAAGGGAACCAATCTTGTCGGGGATTGGGAACCCTTCGCGAGAATGTCCAAAGTTTCAGCGGGATTTCCAAAATGTTGAAAGGAACTCGAAACATGTCAACCTTGGTTTTGAGAATCTCTCCCGGAGTTTCAGAGATTTGGACGTGAAACGGTACCAGTCTTGTCGGGGATTGGGAACCCTTCGCGAGAATGTCCAAAGTTTCAGCGGGATTTCCAAAATGTTGAAAGGAACTCGAAACATGTCAACCTTGGTTTTGAGAATCTCTCCCGGAGTTTGAGAGATTTGGACGTGAAAGGGTACCAGTCTTGTCGGGGATTGGGAACCCTTTGCGAGAATGTCCAAAGTTTCAGCGGGATTTCCAAAATGTTGAAAGGAACTCGAAACATGTCAACCTTGGTTTTGAGAATCTCGCCCGGAGTTTGAGAGATTTGGACGTGAAAGGGTACCAGTCTTGTCGGGGATTGGGAACCCTTCGCGAGAATGTCCAAAGTTTCAGCGGGATTTCCAAAATGTTGAAAGGAACTCGAAACATGTCAACCTTGGTTTTGAGAATCTCTCCCAGAGTTTGAGAGATTTGGACGTGAAAGGGTACCAGTCTTGTCGGGGATTGGGAACCCTTCGCCAGAATGTCCAAAGTTTCAGCGGGATTTCCAAAATGTTGAAAGAACTCGAAACATGTCAACCTTGGTTTTGAGAATCTCTCCCGGAGTTTGAGAGATTTGGACGTGAAAGGGTACCAGTCTTGTCGGGGATTGGGAACCCTTTGCGAGAATGTCCAAAGTTTCAGCGGGATTTCCAAAATGTTGAAAGGAACTCGAAACATGTCAACCTTGGTTTTGAGAATCTCTCCCGGAGTTTGAGAGATTTGGACGTGAAAGGGTACCAGTCTTGTCGGGGATTGGGAACCCTTCGCGAGAATGTCCAAAGTTTCAGCGGGATTTCCAAAATGTTGAAAGGAACTCGAAACATGTCAACCTTGGTTTTGAGAATCTCTCCCGGAGTTTGAGAGATTTGGACGTGAAAGGGTACCAGTCTTGTCGGGGATTGGGAACCCTTCGCGAGAATGTCCAAAGTTTCAGCGGGATTTCCAAAATGTTGAGAGGAACTCGAAACATGTCAACCTTGGTTTTGAGAATCTCTCCCGGAGTTTGAGAGATTTGGACGTGAAAGGGTACCAGTCTTTTCGGGGATTGGGAACCCTTCGCGAGAATGTCCAAAGTTTCAGCGGGATTTCCAAAATGTTGAAAGGAACTCGAAACATGTCAACCTTGGTTTTGAGAATCTCTCCCGGAGTTTGAGAGATTTGGACGTGAAAGGGTACCAGTCTTGTCGGGGATTGGGAACCCTTCGCGAGAATGTCCAAAGTTTCAGCGGGATTTCCAAAATGTTGAAAGGAACTCGAAACATGTCAACCTTGGTTTTGAGAATCTCTCCCGGAGTTTGAGAGATCTGGACGTGAAAGGGAACCAATCTTGTCGGGGATTGGGAACCCTTCGCGAGAATGTCCGAAGTTTCAGCGGGATTTCCCAAATGTTGAAAGGAACTCGAAACATGTCAACCTTGGTTTTGAGAATCTCTCCCGGAGTTTGAGAGATTTGGACGTGAAAGGGTACCAGTCTTGTCGGGGATTGGGAACCCTTCGCGAGAATGTCCAAAGTTTCAGCGGGATTTCCAAAATGTTGAAAGGAACTCGAAACATGTCAACCTTGGTTTTGAGAATCTCTCCCGGAGTTTGAGAGATCTGGACGTGAAAGGGAACCAATCTTGTCGGGGATTGGGAACCCTTCGCGAGAATGTCCAAAGTTTCAGCGGGATTTCCAAAATGTTGAAAGGAACTCGAAACATGTCAACCTTGGTTTTGAGAATCTCTCCCGGAGTTTGAGAGATCTGGACGTGAAAGGGAACCAATCTTGTCGGGGATTGGGAACCCTTCGCGAGAATGTCCAAAGTTTCAGCGGGATTTCCAAAATGTTGAAAGGAACTCGAAACATGTCAACCTTGGTTTTGAGAATCTCTCCCGGAGTTTGAGAGATTTGGACGTGAAAGGGTACCAGTCTTGTCGGGGATTGGGAACCCTTCGCGAGAATGCCCAAAGTTTCAGCGGGATTTCCAAAATGTTGAAAGGAACTCGAAACATGTCAACCTTGGTTTTGAGAATCTCTCCCGGAGTTTGAGAGATTTGGACGTGAAAGGGTACCAGTCTTGTCGGGGATTGGGAACCCTTCGCGAGAATGTCCAAAGTTTCAGCGGGATTTCCAAAATGTTGAAAGGAACTCGAAACATGTCAACCTTGGTTTTGAGAATCTCTCCCGGAGTTTGAGAGATCTGGACGTGAAAGGGAACCAATCTTGTCGGGGATTGGGAACCCTTCGCGAGAATGTCCAAAGTTTCAGCGGGATTTCCAAAATGTTGAAAGGAACTCGAAACATGTCAACCTTGGTTTTGAGAATCTCTCCCGGAGTTTGAGAGATTTGGACGTGAAAGGGTACCAGTCTTGTCGGGGATTGGGAACCCTTCGCGAGAATGTCCAAAGTTTCAGCGGGATTTCCAAAATGTTGAAAGGAACTCGAAACATGTCAACCTTGGTTTTGAGAATCTCTCCCAGAGTTTGAGAGATTTGGACGTGAAAGGGTACCAGTCTTGTCGGGGATTGGGAACCCTTCGCGAGAATGTCCAAAGTTTCAGCGGGATTTCCAAAATGTTGAAAGGAACTCGAAACATGTCAACCTTGGTTTTGAGAATCTCTCCCGGAGTTTGAGAGATTTGGACGTGAAAGGGTACCAGTCTTGTCGGGGATTGGGAACCCTTCGCGAGAATGTCCAAAGTTTCAGCGGGATTTCCAAAATGTTGAAAGGAACTCGAAACATGTCAACCTGCGTTTGAGAATCTCTCCCGGAGTTTGAGAGATCTGGACGTGAAAGGGTACTAATCTTGTCGGGGATTGAAAACCCTTCGCGAGAATGTCCAAAGTTTCAGAGGGATTTCCAAAATGTTGAAAGGAACTCGAAACATGTCAACCTTGGTTTTGAGAATCTCTCCCGGAGTTTGAGAGATTTGGACGTGAAAGGGTACCAGTCTTGTCGCGGATTGGGAACCCTTCGCGAGAATGTCCAAAGTTTCAGCGGGATTTCCAAAATGTTGAAAGGAACTCGAAACATGTCAACCTTGGTTTTGAGAATCTCTCCCGGAGTTTGAGAGATTTGGACGTGAAAGGGTACCAGTCTTGTCGGGGATTGGGAACCCTTCGCCAGAATGTCCAAAGTTTCAGCGGGATTTCCAAAATGTTGAAAGGAACTCGAAACATGTCAACCTGCGTTTGA
The DNA here is from genome assembly GCF_964273445.1 of Streptopelia decaocto. Classification (NCBI taxonomy): domain Eukaryota; kingdom Metazoa; phylum Chordata; class Aves; order Columbiformes; family Columbidae; genus Streptopelia; species Streptopelia decaocto. The sequence goes on along the minus strand of NW_028117226.1, from coordinate 60,785 downwards.
GAATCTCTCCCGGAGTTTGAGAGATCTGGACGTGAAAGGGTACTAATCTTGTCGGGGATTGAAAACCCTTCGCGAGAATGTCCAAAGTTTCAGCGGGATTTCCAAAATGTTGAAAGGAACTCGAAACATGTCAACCTTGGTTTTGAGAATCTCTCCCGGAGTTTGAGAGATTTGGACGTGAAAGGGTACCAATCTTGTCGGGGATTGGGAACCCTTCGCGAGAATGTCCAAAGTTTCAGCGGGATTTCCAAAATGTTGAAAGGAACTCGAAACATGTCAACCTTGGTTTTGAGAATCTCTCCCGGAGTTTGAGAGATTTGGACGTGAAAGGGTACCAGTCTTGTCGGGGATTGGGAACCCTTCGCGAGAATGTCCAAAGTTTCAGCGGGATTTCCAAAATGTTGAAAGGAACTCGAAACATGTCAACCTTGGTTTTGAGAATCTCTCCCGGAGTTTGAGAGATTTGGACGTGAAAGGGTACCAGTCTTGTCGGGGATTGGGAACCCTTCGCGAGAATGTCCAAAGTTTCAGCGGGATTTCCAAAATGTTGAAAGGAACTCGAAACATGTCAACCTTGGTTTTGAGAATCTCTCCCGGAGTTTGAGAGATTTGGACGTGAAAGGGTACCAGTCTTGTCGGGGATTGGGAACCCTTCGCGAGAATGTCCAAAGTTTCAGCGGGATTTCCAAAATGTTGAAAGGAACTCGAAACATGTCAACCTTGGTTTTGAGAATCTCTCCCGGAGTTTGAGAGATTTGGACGTGAAAGGGTACCAGTCTTGTCGGGGATTGGGAACCCTTCGCGAGAATGTCCAAAGTTTCAGCGGGATTTCCAAAATGTTGAAAGGAACTCGAAACATGTCAACCTTGGTTTTGAGAATCTCTCCCGGAGTTTGAGAGATTTGGACGTGAAAGGGTACCAGTCTTGTCGGGGATTGGGAACCCTTCGCGAGAATGTCCAAAGTTTCAGCGGGATTTCCAAAATGTTGAAAGGAACTCGAAACATGTCAACCTTGGTTTTGAGAATCTCTCCCGGAGTTTGAGAGATTTGGACGTGAAAGGGTACCAGTCTTGTCGGGGATTGGGAACCCTTCGCGAGAATCTCCAAAGTTTCAGCGGGATTTCCAGAGTGTTGAAAGGAACTCGAAACATGTCAACCTTGGTTTTGAGAATCTTTCCCGGAGTTTGAGAGATTTGGATGTGAAAGGGTACCAGTCTTGTCGGGGATTGGGAACCCTTTGCGAGAATGTCCAAAGTTTCAGCGGGATTTCCAAAATGTTGAAAGGAACTCGAAACATGTCAACCTTGGTTTTGAGAATCTCTCCTGGAGTTTGAGAGATTTGGACGTGAAAGGGTACCAGTCTTGTCGGGGATTGGGAACCCTTCGCGAGAATGTCCAAAGTTTCAGCGGGATTTCCAAAATGTTGAAAGGAACTCGAAACATGTCAACCTTGGTTTTGAGAATCTCTCCCGGAGTTTGAGAGATTTGGATGTGAAAGGGTACCAGTCTTGTCGGGGATTGGGAACCCTTCGCGAGAATGTCCAAAGTTTCAGCGGGATTTCCAAAATGTTGAGAGGAACTCGAAACATGTCAACCTTGGTTTTGAGAATCTCTCCCGGAGTTTGAGAGATTTGGACGTGAAAGGGTACCAGTCTTGTCGGGGATTGGGAACCCTTCGCGAGAATGTCCAAAGTTTCAGCGGGATTTCCAAAATGTTGAAAGGAACTCGAAACATGTCAACCTTGGTTTTGAGAATCTCTCCCGGAGTCTGAGAGATTTGGACGTGAAAGGGTACCAGTCTTGTCGGGGATTGGGAACCCTTCGCCAGAATGTCCAAAGTTTCAGCGGGATTTCCAAAATGTTGAAAGGAACTCGAAACATGTCAACCTTGGTTTTGAGAATCTCTCCCGGAGTTTGAGAGATTTGGACGTGAAAGGGTACCAGTCTTGTCGGGGATTGGGAACCCTTCGCCAGAATGTCCAAAGTTTCAGCGGGATTTCCAAAATGTTGAAAGGAACTCGAAACATGTCAACCTTGGTTTTGAGAATCTCTCCCGGAGTTTGAGAGATCTGGACGTGAAAGGGAACCAATCTTGTCGAGTATTGGGAACCCTTCGCGAGAATGTCCAAAGTTTCAGCGGGATTTCCAAAATGTTGAAAGGAACTCGAAACATGTCAACCTTGGTTTTGAGAATCTCTCCCGGAGTTTGCGAGATTTGGACGTGAAAGGGTACCAGTCTTGTCGGGGATTGGGAACCCTTCGCGAGAATGTCCAAAGTTTCAGCGGGATTTCCAAAATGTTGAAAGGAACTCGAAACATGTCAACCTTGGTTTTGAGAATCTCTCCCGGAGTTTGAGAGATTTGGACGTGAAAGGGTACCAGTCTTGTCGGGGATTGGGAACCCTTCGCCAGAATGTCCAAAGTTTCAGCGGGATTTCCAAAATGTTGAAAGGAACTCGAAACATGTCAACCTTGGTTTTGAGAATCTCTCCCGGAGTTTGAGAGATTTGGACGTGAAAGGGTACCAGTCTTGTCGGGGATTGGGAACCCTTCGCGAGAATGTCCAAAGTTTCAGCGGGATTTCCAAAATGTTGAAAGGAACTCGAAACATGTCAACCTTGGTTTTGAGAATCTCTCGCGGAGTTTGAGAGATTTGGACGTGAAAGGGTACCAGTCTTGTCAGGGATTGGGAACCCTTCGCGAGAATGTCCAAAGTTTCAGCGGGATTTCCAAAATGTTGAAAGGAACTCGAAACATGTCAACCTTGGTTTTGAGAATCTCTCCCGGAGTTTGAGAGATTTGGACGTGAAAGGGTACCAGTCTTGTCGGGGATTGGGAACCCTTCGCGAGAATGTCCAAAGTTTCAGCGGGATTTCCAAAATGTTGAAAGGAACTCGAAACATGTCAACCTTGGTTTTGAGAATCTCTCCCGGAGTTTGAGAGATTTGGACGTGAAAGGGTACCAGTCTTGTCGGGGATTGGGAACCCTTTGCGAGAATGTCCAAAGTTTCAGCGGGATTTCCAAAATGTTGAAAGGAACCCGAAACATGTCAACCTTGGTTTTGAGAATCTCTCCCGGAGTTTGAGAGATTTGGACGTGAAAGGGTACCAGTCTTGTCGGGGATTGGGAACCCTTCGCGAGAATGTCCAAAGTTTCAGTGGGATTTCCAAAATGTTGAAAGGAACTCGAAACATGTCAACCTTGGTTTTGAGAATCTCTCCCGGAGTTTGAGAGATTTGGACGTGAAAGGGTACCAGTCTTGTCGGGGATTGGGAACCCTTCGCCAGAATCTCCAAAGTTTCAGCGGGATTTCCAAAATGTTGAAAGGAACCCGAAACATGTCAACCTTGGTTTTGAGAATCTCTCCCGGAGTTTGAGAGATTTGGACGTGAAAGGGTACCAGTCTTGTCGGGGATTGGGAACCCTTTGCGAGAATGTCCAAAGTTTCAGCGGGATTTCCAAAATGTTGAAAGGAACCCGAAACATGTCAACCTTGGTTTTGAGAATCTCTCCCGGAGTTTGAGAGATTTGGACGTGAAAGGGTACCAGTCTTGTCGGGGATTGGGAACCCTTCGCGAGAATGTCCAAAGTTTCAGTGGGATTTCCAAAATGTTGAAAGGAACTCGAAACATGTCAACCTTGGTTTTGAGAATCTCTCCCGGAGTTTGAGAGATTTGGACGTGAAAGGGTACCAGTCTTGTCGGGGATTGGGAACCCTTCGCCAGAATCTCCAAAGTTTCAGCGGGATTTCCAAAATGTTGAAAGGAACCCGAAACATGTCAACCTTGGTTTTGAGAATCTCTCCCGGAGTTTGAGAGATTTGGACGTGAAAGGGTACCAGTCTTGTCGGGGATTGGGAACCCTTCGCGAGAATGTCCAAAGTTTCAGCGGGATTTCCAAAATGTTGAAAGGAACTCGAAACATGTCAACCTTGGTTTTGAGAATCTCTCCCGGAGTTTGAGAGATTTGGACGTGAAAGGGTACCAGTCTTGTCGGGGATTGGGAACCCTTTGCGAGAATGTCCAAAGTTTCAGCGGGATTTCCAAAATGTTGAAAGGAACTCGAAACATGTCAACCTTGGTTTTGAGAATCTCTCCCGGAGTCTGAGAGATTTGGACGTGAAAGGGTACCAGTCTTGTCGGGGATTGGGAACCCTTCGCCAGAATGTCCAAAGTTTCAGCGGGATTTCCAAAATGTTGAAAGGAACTCGAAACATGTCAACCTTGGTTTTGAGAATCTCTCCCGGAGTTTGAGAGATTTGGACGTGAAAGGGTACCAGTCTTGTCGGGGTTTGGGAACCCTTCGCGAGAATGTCCAAAGTTTCAGCGGGATTTCCAAAATGTTGAAATGAACTCGAAACATGTCAACCTTGGTTTTGAGAATCTCTCCCAGAGTTTGAGAGATTTGGACGTGCAAGGGTACCAGTCTTGTCGGGGATTGGGAACCCTTCGCGAGAATGTCCAAAGTTTCAGCGGGATTTCCAAAATGTTGAAAGGAACTCGAAACATGTCAACCTTGGTTTTGAGAATCTCTCCCGGAGTTTGAGAGATTTGGACGTGAAAGGGTACCAGTCTTGTCGGGGATTGGGAACCCTTCGCGAGAATGTCCAAAGTTTCAGCAAGATTTCCAAAATGTTGAAAGGAACCCGAAACATGTCAACCTTGGTTTTGAGAATCTCTCCCGGAGTTTGAGAGATTTGGACGTGAAAGGGTACCAGTCTTGTCGGGGATTGGGAACCCTTCGCGAGAATGTCCAAAGTTTCAGCGGGATTTCCAAAATGTTGAAAGGAACTCGAAACATGTCAGCCTTGGTTTTGAGAATCTCTCCCGGAGTTTGAGAGATTTGGACGTGAAAGGGTACCAGTCTTGTCGGGGATTGGGAACCCTTCGCGAGAATGTCCAAAGTTTCAGCGGGATTTCCAAAATGTTGAAAGGAACTCGAAACATGTCAACCTTGGTTTTGAGAATCTCTCCCGGAGTTTGAGAGATTTGGACGTGAAAGGGTACCAATCTTGTCGGGGATTGGGAACCCTTCGCGAGAATGTCCAAAGTTTCAGCGGGATTTCCAAAATGTTGAAAGGAACTCGAAACATGTCAACCTTGGTTTTGAGAATCTCTCCCGGAGTTTGAGAGATTTGGACGTGAAAGGGTACCAGTCTTGTCGGGGATTGGGAACCCTTCGCGAGAATCTCCAAAGTTTCAGCGGGATTTCCAGAGTGTTGAAAGGAACTCGAAACATGTCAACCTTGGTTTTGAGAATCTTTCCCGGAGTTTGAGAGATTTGGATGTGAAAGGGTACCAGTCTTGTCGGGGATTGGGAACCCTTTGCGAGAATGTCCAAAGTTTCAGCGGGATTTCCAAAATGTTGAAAGGAACTCGAAACATGTCAACCTTGGTTTTGAGAATCTCTCCTGGAGTTTGAGAGATTTGGACGTGAAAGGGTACCAGTCTTGTCGGGGATTGGGAACCCTTCGCGAGAATGTCCAAAGTTTCAGCGGGATTTCCAAAATGTTGAAAGGAACTCGAAACATGTCAACCTTGGTTTTGAGAATCTCTCCCGGAGTTTGAGAGATTTGGACGTGAAAGGGTACCAGTCTTGTCGGGGATTGGGAACCCTTCGCGAGAATGTCCAAAGTTTCAGCAAGATTTCCAAAATGTTGAAAGGAACCCGAAACATGTCAACCTTGGTTTTGAGAATCTCTCCCGGAGTTTGAGAGATTTGGACGTGAAAGGGTACCAGTCTTGTCGGGGATTGGGAACCCTTCGCGAGAATCTCCAAAGTTTCAGCGGGATTTCCAAAATGTTGAAAGGAACTCGAAACATGTCAACCTTGGTTTTGAGAATCTCTCCTGGAGTTTGAGAGATTTGGACGTGAAAGGGTACCAGTCTTGTCGGGGATTGGGAACCCTTCGCGAGAATGTCCAAAGTTTCAGCGGGATTTCCAAAATGTTGAAAGGAACTCGAAACATGTCAACCTTGGTTTTGAGAATCTCTCCCGGAGTTTGAGAGATTTGGACGTGAAAGGGTACCAATCTTGTCGGGGATTGGGAACCCTTCGCGAGAATGTCCAAAGTTTCAGCGGGATTTCCAAAATGTTGAAAGGAACTCGAAACATGTCAACCTTGGTTTTGAGAATCTCTCCCGGAGTTTGAGAGATTTGGACGTGAAAGGGTACCAGTCTTGTCGGGGATTGGGAACCCTTCGCGAGAATGTCCAAAGTTTCAGCGGGATTTCCAGAGTGTTGAAAGGAACTCGAAACATGTCAACCTTGGTTTTGAGAATCTTTCCCGGAGTTTGAGAGATTTGGACGTGAAAGGGTACCAGTCTTGTCGGGGATTGGGAACCCTTTGCGAGAATGTCCAAAGTTTCAGCGGGATTTCCAAAATGTTGAAAGGAACTCGAAACATGTCAACCTTGGTTTTGAGAATCTCTCCTGGAGTTTGAGAGATTTGGACGTGAAAGGGTACCAGTCTTGTCGGGGATTGGGAACCCTTCGCGAGAATGTCCAAAGTTTCAGCGGGATTTCCAAAATGTTGAAAGGAACTCGAAACATGTCAACCTTGGTTTTGAGAATCTCTCCCGGAGTTTGAGAGATTTGGATGTGAAAGGGTACCAGTCTTGTCGGGGATTGGGAACCCTTCGCGAGAATGTCCAAAGTTTCAGCGGGATTTCCAAAATGTTGAGAGGAACTCGAAACATGTCAACCTTGGTTTTGAGAATCTCTCCCGGAGTTTGAGAGATTTGGACGTGAAAGGGTACCAGTCTTGTCGGGGATTGGGAACCCTTCGCGAGAATGTCCAAAGTTTCAGCGGGATTTCCAAAATGTTGAAAGGAACTCGAAACATGTCAACCTTGGTTTTGAGAATCTCTCCCGGAGTCTGAGAGATTTGGACGTGAAAGGGTACCAGTCTTGTCGGGGATTGGGAACCCTTCGCCAGAATGTCCAAAGTTTCAGCGGGATTTCCAAAATGTTGAAAGGAACTCGAAACATGTCAACCTTGGTTTTGAGAATCTCTCCCGGAGTTTGAGAGATTTGGACGTGAAAGGGTACCAGTCTTGTCGGGGTTTGGGAACCCTTCGCGAGAATGTCCAAAGTTTCAGCGGGATTTCCAAAATGTTGAAATGAACTCGAAACATGTCAACCTTGGTTTTGAGAATCTCTCCCAGAGTTTGAGAGATTTGGACGTGCAAGGGTACCAGTCTTGTCGGGGATTGGGAACCCTTCGCGAGAATGTCCAAAGTTTCAGCGGGATTTCCAAAATGTTGAAAGGAACTCGAAACATGTCAACCTTGGTTTTGAGAATCTCTCCCGGAGTTTGAGAGATTTGGACGTGAAAGGGTACCAGTCTTGTCGGGGATTGGGAACCCTTCGCGAGAATGTCCAAAGTTTCAGCAAGATTTCCAAAATGTTGAAAGGAACCCGAAACATGTCAACCTTGGTTTTGAGAATCTCTCCCGGAGTTTGAGAGATTTGGACGTGAAAGGGTACCAGTCTTGTCGGGGATTGGGAACCCTTCGCGAGAATGTCCAAAGTTTCAGCGGGATTTCCAAAATGTTGAAAGGAACTCGAAACATGTCAGCCTTGGTTTTGAGAATCTCTCCCGGAGTTTGAGAGATTTGGACGTGAAAGGGTACCAGTCTTGTCGGGGATTGGGAACCCTTCGCGAGAATGTCCAAAGTTTCAGCGGGATTTCCAAAATGTTGAAAGGAACTCGAAACATGTCAACCTTGGTTTTGAGAATCTCTCCCGGAGTTTGAGAGATTTGGACGTGAAAGGGTACCAATCTTGTCGGGGATTGGGAACCCTTCGCGAGAATGTCCAAAGTTTCAGCGGGATTTCCAAAATGTTGAAAGGAACTCGAAACATGTCAACCTTGGTTTTGAGAATCTCTCCCGGAGTTTGAGAGATTTGGACGTGAAAGGGTACCAGTCTTGTCGGGGATTGGGAACCCTTCGCGAGAATCTCCAAAGTTTCAGCGGGATTTCCAGAGTGTTGAAAGGAACTCGAAACATGTCAACCTTGGTTTTGAGAATCTTTCCCGGAGTTTGAGAGATTTGGATGTGAAAGGGTACCAGTCTTGTCGGGGATTGGGAACCCTTTGCGAGAATGTCCAAAGTTTCAGCGGGATTTCCAAAATGTTGAAAGGAACTCGAAACATGTCAACCTTGGTTTTGAGAATCTCTCCTGGAGTTTGAGAGATTTGGACGTGAAAGGGTACCAGTCTTGTCGGGGATTGGGAACCCTTCGCGAGAATGTCCAAAGTTTCAGCGGGATTTCCAAAATGTTGAAAGGAACTCGAAACATGTCAACCTTGGTTTTGAGAATCTCTCCCGGAGTTTGAGAGATTTGGATGTGAAAGGGTACCAGTCTTGTCGGGGATTGGGAACCCTTCGCGAGAATGTCCAAAGTTTCAGCGGGATTTCCAAAATGTTGAGAGGAACTCGAAACATGTCAACCTTGGTTTTGAGAATCTCTCCCGGAGTTTGAGAGATTTGGACGTGAAAGGGTACCAGTCTTGTCGGGGATTGGGAACCCTTCGCGAGAATGTCCAAAGTTTCAGCGGGATTTCCAAAATGTTGAAAGGAACTCGAAACATGTCAACCTTGGTTTTGAGAATCTCTCCCGGAGTCTGAGAGATTTGGACGTGAAAGGGTACCAGTCTTGTCGGGGATTGGGAACCCTTCGCCAGAATGTCCAAAGTTTCAGCGGGATTTCCAAAATGTTGAAAGGAACTCGAAACATGTCAACCTTGGTTTTGAGAATCTCTCCCGGAGTTTGAGAGATTTGGACGTGAAAGGGTACCAGTCTTGTCGGGGATTGGGAACCCTTCGCCAGAATGTCCAAAGTTTCAGCGGGATTTCCAAAATGTTGAAAGGAACTCGAAACATGTCAACCTTGGTTTTGAGAATCTCTCCCGGAGTTTGAGAGATCTGGACGTGAAAGGGAACCAATCTTGTCGAGTATTGGGAACCCTTCGCGAGAATGTCCAAAGTTTCAGCGGGATTTCCCAAATGTTGAAAGGAACTCGAAACATGTCAACCTTGGTTTTGAGAATCTCTCCCGGAGTTTGCGAGATTTGGACGTGAAAGGGTACCAGTCTTGTCGGGGATTGGGAACCCTTCGCGAGAATGTCCAAAGTTTCAGCGGGATTTCCAAAATGTTGAAAGGAACTCGAAACATGTCAACCTTGGTTTTGAGAATCTCTCCCGGAGTTTGAGAGATTTGGACGTGAAAGGGTACCAGTCTTGTCGGGGATTGGGAACCCTTCTCGAGAATGTCCAAAGTTTCAGCGGGATTTCCAAAATGTTGAAAGGAACTCGAAACATGTCAACCTTGGTTTTGAGAATCTCTCCCGGAGTTTGAGAGATTTGGACGTGAAAGGGTACCAGTCTTGTCGGGGATTGGGAACCCTTCGCGAGAATGTCCAAAGTTTCAGCGGGATTTCCAAAATGTTGAAAGGAACTCGAAACATGTCAACCTTGGTTTTGAGAATCTCTCCCGGAGTTTGAGAGATTTGGACGTGAAAGGGTACCAGTCTTGTCAGGGATTGGGAACCCTTCGCGAGAATGTCCAAAGTTTCAGCGGGATTTCCAAAATGTTGAAAGGAACTCGAAACATGTCAACCTTGGTTTTGAGAATCTCTCCCGGAGTTTGAGAGATTTGGACGTGAAAGGGTACCAGTCTTGTCGGGGATTGGGAACCCTTCGCGAGAATCTCCAAAGTTTCAGCGGGATTTCCAAAATGTTGAAAGGAACTCGAAACATGTCAACCTTGGTTTTGAGAATCTCTCCCGGAGTTTGAGAGATTTGGACGTGAAAGGGTACCAGTCTTGTCGGGGATTGGGAACCCTTTGCGAGAATGTCCAAAGTTTCAGCGGGATTTCCAAAATGTTGAAAGGAACCCGAAACATGTCAACCTTGGTTTTGAGAATCTCTCCCGGAGTTTGAGAGATTTGGACGTGAAAGGGTACCAGTCTTGTCGGGGATTGGGAACCCTTCGCGAGAATGTCCAAAGTTTCAGTGGGATTTCCAAAATGTTGAAAGGAACTCGAAACATGTCAACCTTGGTTTTGAGAATCTCTCCCGGAGTTTGAGAGATTTGGACGTGAAAGGGTACCAGTCTTGTCGGGGATTGGGAACCCTTCGCCAGAATCTCCAAAGTTTCAGCGGGATTTCCAAAATGTTGAAAGGAACCCGAAACATGTCAACCTTGGTTTTGAGAATCTCTCCCGGAGTTTGAGAGATTTGGACGTGAAAGGGTACCAGTCTTGTCGGGGATTGGGAACCCTTCGCGAGAATGTCCAAAGTTTCAGCGGGATTTCCAAAATGTTGAAAGGAACTCGAAACATGTCAACCTTGGTTTTGAGAATCTCTCCCGGAGTTTGAGAGATTTGGACGTGAAAGGGTACCAGTCTTGTCGGGGATTGGGAACCCTTTGCGAGAATGTCCAAAGTTTCAGCGGGATTTCCAAAATGTTGAAAGGAACTCGAAACATGTCAACCTTGGTTTTGAGAATCTCTCCCGGAGTTTGAGAGATTTGGACGTGAAAGGGTACCAGTCTTGTCGGGGATTGGGAACCCTTCGCGAGAATGTCCAAAGTTTCAGCGGGATTTCCAAAATGTTGAAAGGAACTCGAAACATGTCAACCTTGGTTTTGAGAATCTCTCCCGGAGTTTGAGAGATTTGGACGTGAAAGGGTACCAGTCTTGTCGGGGTTTGGGAACCCTTCGCGAGAATGTCCAAAGTTTCAGCGGGATTTCCAAAATGTTGAAATGAACTCGAAACATGTCAACCTTGGTTTTGAGAATCTCTCCCAGAGTTTGAGAGATTTGGACGTGCAAGGGTACCAGTCTTGTCGGGGATTGGGAACCCTTCGCGAGAATGTCCAAAGTTTCAGCGGGATTTCCAAAATGTTGAAAGGAACTCGAAACATGTCAACCTTGGTTTTGAGAATCTCTCCCGGAGTTTGAGAGATTTGGACGTGAAAGGGTACCAGTCTTGTCGGGGATTGGGAACCCTTCGCGAGAATGTCCAAAGTTTCAGCAAGATTTCCAAAATGTTGAAAGGAACCCGAAACATGTCAACCTTGGTTTTGAGAATCTCTCCCGGAGTTTGAGAGATTTGGACGTGAAAGGGTACCAGTCTTGTCGGGGATTGGGAACCCTTCGCGAGAATGTCCAAAGTTTCAGCGGGATTTCCAAAATGTTGAAAGGAACTCGAAACATGTCAGCCTTGGTTTTGAGAATCTCTCCCGGAGTTTGAGAGATTTGGACGTGAAAGGGTACCAGTCTTGTCGGGGATTGGGAACCCTTCGCGAGAATGTCCAAAGTTTCAGCGGGATTTCCAAAATGTTGAAAGGAACTCGAAACATGTCAACCTTGGTTTTGAGAATCTCTCCCGGAGTTTGAGAGATTTGGACGTGAAAGGGTACCAATCTTGTCGGGGATTGGGAACCCTTCGCGAGAATGTCCAAAGTTTCAGCGGGATTTCCAAAATGTTGAAAGGAACTCGAAACATGTCAACCTTGGTTTTGAGAATCTCTCCCGGAGTTTGAGAGATTTGGACGTGAAAGGGTACCAGTCTTGTCGGGGATTGGGAACCCTTCGCGAGAATGTCCAAAGTTTCAGCGGGATTTCTAAAATGTTGAAAGGAACTCGAAACATGTCAACCTTGGTTTTGAGAATCTCTCCCGGAGTTTGAGAGATTTGGACGTGAAAGGGTACCAGTCTTGTCGGGGATTGGGAACCCTTCGCGAGAATGTCCAAAGTTTCAGCGGGATTTCCAAAATGTTGAAAGGAACTCGAAACATGTCAACCTTGGTTTTGAGAATCTCTCCCGGAGTTTGAGAGATTTGGACGTGAAAGTGTACCAGTCTTGTCGGGGATTGGGAACCCTTCGCGAGAATGTCCAAAGTTTCAGCGGGATTTCCAAAATGTTGAAAGGAACTCGAAACATGTCAACCTTGGTTTTGAGAATCTCTCCCGGAGTTTGAGAGATTTGGACGTGAAAGTGTACCAGTCTTGTCGGGGATTGGAAACCCTTCGCGAGAATGTCCAAAGTTTCAGCGGGATTTCCAAAATGTTGAAAGGAACTCGAAACATGTCAACCTTGGTTTTGAGAATCTCTCCCGGAGTTTGAGAGATTTGGACGTGAAAGGGTACCAGTCTTGTCGGGGATTGGGAACCCTTCGCGAGAATGTCCAAAGTTTCAGCGGGATTTCCAAAATGTTGAAAGGAACTCGAAACATGTCAACCTTGGTTTTGAGAATCTCTCCCGGAGTTTGAGAGATCTGGACGTGAAAGGGAACCAATCTTGTCGGGGATTGGGAACCCTTCGAGAGAATGTCCAAAGTTTCAGCAGGATTTCCAAAATGTTGAGAGGAACTCGAATCATGTCAACCTTGGTTTTGAGAATCTCTCCCGGAGTTTGAGAGATTTGGACGTGAAAGGGTACCAGTCTTGTCGGGGATTGGAAACCCTTCGCGAGAATGTCCAAAGTTTCAGCGGGATTTCCAAAATGTTGAAAGGAACTCGAAACATGTCAACCTTGGTTTTGAGAATCTCTCCCGGAGTTTGAGAGATTTGGACGTGAAAGGGTACCAGTCTTGTCGGGGATTGGGAACCCTTCGCGAGAATGTCCAAAGTTTCAGCGGGATTTCCAAAATGTTGAAAGGAACTCGAAACATGTCAACCTTGGTTTTGAGAATCTCTCCCGGAGTTTGAGAGATCTGGACGTGAAAGGGAACCAATCTTGTCGGGGATTGGGAACCCTTCGAGAGAATGTCCAAAGTTTCAGCAGGATTTCCAAAATGTTGAGAGGAACTCGAATCATGTCAACCTTGGTTTTGAGAATCTCTCCCGGAGTTTGAGAGATTTGGACGTGAAAGGGTACCAGTCTTGTCGGGGATTGGAAACCCTTCGCGAGAATGTCCAAAGTTTCAGCGGGATTTCCAAAATGTTGAAAGGAACTCGAAACATGTCAACCTTGGTTTTGAGAATCTCTCCCGGAGTTTGAGAGATTTGGACGTGAAAGGGTACCAGTCTTGTCGGGGATTGGGAACCCTTCGCGAGAATGTCCAAAGTTTCAGCGGGATTTCCAAAATGTTGAAAGGAACTCGAAACATGTCAACCTTGGTTTTGAGAATCTCTCCCGGAGTTTGAGAGATCTGGACGTGAAAGGGAACCAGTCTTGTCGGGGGTTGGGAACCCTTCGCGAGAATGTCCAAAGTTTCAGCGGGATTTCCAAAATGTTGAAAGGAACTCGAAACATGTCAACCTTGGTTTTGAGAATCTCTCCCGGAGTTTGAGAGATTTGGACGTGAAAGGGTACCAGTCTTGTCGGGGATTGGGAACCCTTCGCGAGAATGTCCAAAGTTTCAGCGGGATTTCCAAAATATTGAAAGGAACTCGAAACATGTCAACCTTGGTTTTGAGAATCTCTCCCGGAGTTTGAGAGATTTGGACGTGAAAGGGTACCAGTCTTGTCGGGGATTGGGAACCCTTCACGAGAATCTCCAAAGTTTCAGCGGGATTTCCAAAATGTTGAAAGAAACCCGAAACATGTCAACCTTGGTTTTGAGAATCTCTCCCGGAGTTTGAGAGATTTGGACGTGAAAGGGTACCAGTCTTGTCGGGGATTGGGAACCCTTCGCGAGAATGTCCAAAGTTTCAGCGGGATTTCCAAAATGTTGAAAGGAACTCGAAACATGTCAACCTTGGTTTTGAGAATCTCTCCCGGAGTTTGAGAGATTTGGACGTGAAAGGGTACCAGTCTTGTCGGGGACTGGGAACCCTTCGCGAGAATGTCCAAAGTTTCAGCGGGATTTCCAAAATGTTGAAAGGAACTCGAAACATGTCAACCTTGGTTTTGAGAATCTCTCCCGGAGTTTGAGAGATTTGGACGTGAAAGGGTACCAGTCTTGTCGGGGATTGGGAACCCTTCGCGAGAATGTCCAAAGTTTCAGCGGGATTTCCAAAATGTTGAAAGGAACTCGAAACATGTCAACCTTGGTTTTGAGAATCTCTCCCGGAGTTTGAGAGTTCTGGACGTGAAAGGGTACCAGTCTTGTCGGGGATTGGGAACCCTTCGCGAGAATGTCCAAAGTTTCAGCGGGATTTCCAAAATGTTGAAAGGAACTCGAAACATGTCACCCTTGGTTTTGAGAATCTCTCCCGGAGTTTGAGAGATTTGGATGTGAAAGGGTACCAGTCTTGTCGGGGATTGGGAACCCTTCGCGAGAATGTCCAAAGTTTCAGCGGGATTTCCAAAATGTTGAAAGGAACTCGAAACATGTCAACCTTGGTTTTGAGAATCTCTCCCGGAGTTTGAGAGATTTGGACGTGAAAGGGTACCAGTCTTGTCGGGGATTGGGAACCCTTCGCGAGAATGTCCAAAGTTTCAGCGGGATTTCCAAAATGTTGAAAGGAACTCGAAACATGTCAACCTTGGTTTTGAGAATCTCTCCCGGAGTTTGAGAGATTTGGACGTGAAAGGGTACCAGTCTTGTCGGGGATTGGGAACCCTTCGCCAGAATGTCCAAAGTTTCAGCGGGATTTCCAAAATGTTGAAATGAACTCGAAACATGTCAACCTTGGTTTTGAGAATCTCTCCCAGAGTTTGAGAGATTTGGACGTGCAAGGGTACCAGTCTTGTCGGGGATTGGGAACCCTTCGCGAGAATGTCCAAAGTTTCAGCGGGATTTCCAAAATGTTGAAAGGAACTCGAAACATGTCAACCTTGGTTTTGAGAATCTCTCCCGGAGTTTGAGAGATTTGGACGTGAAAGGGTACCAGTCTTGTCGGGGATTGGGAACCCTTCGCGAGAATGTCCAAAGTTTCAGCGGGATTTCCAAAATGTTGAAAGGAACTCGAAACATGTCAACCTTGGTTTTGAGAATCTCTCCCGGAGTTTGAGAGATTTGGACGTGAAAGGGTACCAGTCTTGTCGGGGATTGGGAACCCTTCGCGAGAATGTCCAAAGTTTCAGCGGGATTTCCAAAATGTTGAAAGGAACTCGAAACATGTCAACCTTGGTTTTGAGAATCTCTCCCGGAGTTTGAGAGATTTGGACGTGAAAGTGTACCAGTCTTGTCGGGGACTGGGAACCCTTCGCGAGAATGTCCAAAGTTTCAGCGGGATTTCCAAAATGTTGAAAGGAACTCGAAACATGTCAACCTTGGTTTTGAGAATCTCTCCCGGAGTTTGAGAGATTTGGACGTGAAAGGGTACCAGTCTTGTCGGGGATTGGGAACCCTTCGCGAGAATGTCCAAAGTTTCAGCGGGATTTCCAAAATATTGAAAGGAACTCGAAACATGTCAACCTTGGTTTTGAGAATCTCTCCCGGAGTTTGAGAGATTTGGACGTGAAAGGGTACCAGTCTTGTCGGGGATTGGGAACCCTTCACGAGAATCTCCAAAGTTTCAGCGGGATTTCCAAAATGTTGAAAGAAACCCGAAACATGTCAACCTTGGTTTTGAGAATCTCTCCCGGAGTTTGAGAGATTTGGACGTGAAAGGGTACCAGTCTTGTCGGGGATTGGGAACCCTTCGCGAGAATGTCCAAAGTTTCAGCGGGATTTCCAAAATGTTGAAAGGAACTCGAAACATGTCAACCTTGGTTTTGAGAATCTCTCCCGGAGTTTGAGAGATTTGGACGTGAAAGGGTACCAGTCTTGTCGGGGACTGGGAACCCTTCGCGAGAATGTCCAAAGTTTCAGCGGGATTTCCAAAATGTTGAAAGGAACTCGAAACATGTCAACCTTGGTTTTGAGAATCTCTCCCGGAGTTTGAGAGATTTGGACGTGAAAGGGTACCAGTCTTGTCGGGGATTGGGAACCCTTCGCGAGAATGTCCAAAGTTTCAGCGGGATTTCCAAAATGTTGAAAGGAACTCGAAACATGTCAACCTTGGTTTTGAGAATCTCTCCCGGAGTTTGAGAGTTCTGGACGTGAAAGGGTACCAGTCTTGTCGGGGATTGGGAACCCTTCGCGAGAATGTCCAAAGTTTCAGCGGGATTTCCAAAATGTTGAAAGGAACTCGAAACATGTCACCCTTGGTTTTGAGAATCTCTCCCGGAGTTTGAGAGATTTGGATGTGAAAGGGTACCAGTCTTGTCGGGGATTGGGAACCCTTCGCGAGAATGTCCAAAGTTTCAGCGGGATTTCCAAAATGTTGAAAGGAACTCGAAACATGTCAACCTTGGTTTTGAGAATCTCTCCCGGAGTTTGAGAGATTTGGACGTGAAAGGGTACCAGTCTTGTCGGGGATTGGGAACCCTTCGCGAGAATGTCCAAAGTTTCAGCGGGATTTCCAAAATGTTGAAAGGAACTCGAAACATGTCAACCTTGGTTTTGAGAATCTCTCCCGGAGTTTGAGAGATTTGGACGTGAAAGGGTACCAGTCTTGTCGGGGATTGGGAACCCTTCGCCAGAATGTCCAAAGTTTCAGCGGGATTTCCAAAATGTTGAAATGAACTCGAAACATGTCAACCTTGGTTTTGAGAATCTCTCCCAGAGTTTGAGAGATTTGGACGTGCAAGGGTACCAGTCTTGTCGGGGATTGGGAACCCTTCGCGAGAATGTCCAAAGTTTCAGCGGGATTTCCAAAATGTTGAAAGGAACTCGAAACATGTCAACCTTGGTTTTGAGAATCTCTCCCGGAGTTTGAGAGATTTGGACGTGAAAGGGTACCAGTCTTGTCGGGGATTGGGAACCCTTCGCGAGAATGTCCAAAGTTTCAGCGGGATTTCCAAAATGTTGAAAGGAACTCGAAACATGTCAACCTTGGTTTTGAGAATCTCTCCCGGAGTTTGAGAGATTTGGACGTGAAAGGGTACCAGTCTTGTCGGGGATTGGGAACCCTTCGCGAGAATGTCCAAAGTTTCAGCGGGATTTCCAAAATGTTGAAAGGAACTCGAAACATGTCAACCTTGGTTTTGAGAATCTCTCCCGGAGTTTGAGAGATTTGGACGTGAAAGGGTACCAATCTTGTCGGGGATTGGGAACCCTTCGCGAGAATGTCCAAAGTTTCAGCGGGATTTCCAAAATGTTGAAAGGAACTCGAAACATGTCAACCTTGGTTTTGAGAATCTCTCCCGGAGTTTGAGAGATTTGGACGTGAAAGGGTACCAATCTTGTCGGGGATTGGGAACCCTTCGCGAGAATGTCCAAAGTTTCAGCGGGATTTCCAAAATGTTGAAAGGAACTCGAAACATGTCAACCTTGGTTTTGAGAATCTCTCCCGGAGTTTGAGAGATTTGGACGTGAAAGGGTACCAGTCTTGTCGGGGATTGGGAACCCTTCGCGAGAATGTCCAAAGTTTCAGCGGGATTTCCAAAATGTTGAAAGGAACTCGAAACATGTCAACCTTGGTTTTGAGAATCTCTCCCGGAGTTTGAGAGATTTGGACGTGAAAGGGTACCAGTCTTGTCGGGGATTGGGAACCCTTCGCGAGAATCTCCAAAGTTTCAGCGGGATTTCCAAAATGTTGAAAGGAACTCGAAACATGTCAACCTTGGTTTTGAGAATCTCTCCCGGAGTTTGAGAGATTTGGACGTGAAAGGGTACCAGTCTTGTCGGGGATTGGGAACCCTTCGCGAGAATGTCCAAAGTTTCAGCAAGATTTCCAAAATGTTGAAATGAACTCGAAACATGTCAACCTTGGTTTTGAGAATCTCTCCCAGAGTTTGAGAGATTTGGACGTGCAAGGGTACCAGTCTTGTCGGGGATTGGGAACCCTTCGCGAGAATGTCCAAAGTTTCAGCGGGATTTCCAAAATGTTGAAAGGAACTCGAAACATGTCAACCTTGGTTTTGAGAATCTCTCCCGGAGTTTGAGAGATTTGGACGTGAAAGGGTACCAGTCTTGTCGGGGATTGGGAACCCTTTGCGAGAATGTCCAAAGTTTCAGCGGGATTTCCAAAATGTTGAAAGGAACTCGAAACATGTCAACCTTGGTTTTGAGAATCTCTCCCGGAGTTTGAGAGATTTGGACGTGAAAGGGTACCAGTCTTGTCGGGGATTGGGAACCCTTCGCGAGAATGTCCAAAGTTTCAGCGGGATTTCCAAAATGTTGAAAGGAACTCGAAACATGTCAACCTTGGTTTTGAGAATCTCTCCCGGAGTTTGAGAGATTTGGACGTGAAAGGGTACCAATCTTGTCGGGGATTGGGAACCCTTCGCGAGAATGTCCAAAGTTTCAGCGGGATTTCCAAAATGTTGAGAGGAACTCGAATCATGTCAACCTTGGTTTTGAGAATCTCTCCCGGAGTTTGAGAGATTTGGACGTGAAAGGGTACCAGTCTTGTCGGGGATTGGGAACCCTTCGCGAGAATGTCCAAAGTTTCAGCGGGATTTCCAAAATGTTGAAAGGAACTCGAAACATGTCAACCTTGGTTTTGAGAATCTCTCCCGGAGTTTGAGAGATTTGGAGGTGAAAGGGTACCAGTCTTGTCGGGGATTGGGAACCCTTCGCGAGAATGTCCAAAGTTTCAGCGGGATTTCCAAAATGTTGAAAGGAACTCGAAACATGTCAACCTTGGTTTTGAGAATCTCGCCCGGAGTTTGAGAGATTTGGACGTGAAAGGGTACCAGTCTTGTCGTGGATTGGGAACCCTTCGCGAGAATGTCCAAAGTTTCAGCGGGATTTCCAAAATGTTGAGAGGAACTCGAAACATGTCAACCTTGGTTTTGAGAATCTCTCCCGGAGTTTGAGAGATTTGGACGTGAAAGGGTACCAGTCTTGTCGGGGATTGGGAACCCTTCGCGAGAATGTCCAAAGTTTCAGCGGGATTTCCAAAATGTTGAAAGGAACTCGAAACATGTCAACCTTGGTTTTGAGAATCTCTCCCGGAGTTTGAGAGATTTGGACGTGAAAGGGTACCAGTCTTGTCGGGGATTGGGAACCCTTCGCGAGAATGTCCAAAGTTTCAGCGGGATTTCCAAAATGTTGAAAGGAACTCGAAACATGTCAACCTTGGTTTTGAGAATCTCTCCCGGAGTTTGAGAGATTTGGACGTGAAAGGGTACCAGTCTTGTCGGGGATTGGGAACCCTTCGCGAGAATGTCCAAAGTTTCAGCGGGATTTCCAAAATGTTGAAAGGAACTCGAAACATGTCAACCTCGGTTTTGAGAATCTCTCCCGGAGTTTGAGAGATTTGGACGTGAAAGGGTACCAGTCTTGTCGGGGATTGGGAACCCTTCGCGAGAATGTCCAAAGTTTCAGCAAGATTTCCAAAATGTTGAAATGAACTCGAAACATGTCAACCTTGGTTTTGAGAATCTCTCCCAGAGTTTGAGAGATTTGGACGTGCAAGGGTACCAGTCTTGTCGGGGATTGGGAACCCTTCGCGAGAATGTCCAAAGTTTCAGCGGGATTTCCAAAATGTTGAAAGGAACTCGAAACATGTCAACCTTGGTTTTGAGAATCTCTCCCGGAGTTTGAGAGATTTGGACGTGAAAGGGTACCAGTCTTGTCGGGGATTGGGAACCCTTCGCGAGAATGTCCAAAGTTTCAGCGGGATTTCTAAAATGTTGAAAGGAACTCGAAACATGTCAACCTTGGTTTTGAGAATCTCTCCCGGAGTTTGAGAGATTTGGACGTGAAAGGGTACCAGTCTTGTCGGGGATTGGGAACCCTTCGCGAGAATGTCCAAAGTTTCAGCGGGATTTCCAAAATGTTGAAAGGAACTCGAAACATGTCAACCTTGGTTTTGAGAATCTCTCCCGGAGTTTGAGAGATTTGGACGTGAAAGGGTACCAATCTTGTCGGGGATTGGGAACCCTTCGCGAGAATGTCCAAAGTTTCAGCGGGATTTCCAAAATGTTGAGAGGAACTCGAATCATGTCAACCTTGGTTTTGAGAATCTCTCCCGGAGTTTGAGAGATTTGGACGTGAAAGGGTACCAGTCTTGTCGGGGATTGGGAACCCTTCGCGAGAATGTCCAAAGTTTCAGCGGGATTTCCAAAATGTTGAAAGGAACTCGAAACATGTCAACCTTGGTTTTGAGAATCTCTCCCGGAGTTTGAGAGATTTGGAGGTGAAAGGGTACCAGTCTTGTCGGGGATTGGGAACCCTTCGCGAGAATGTCCAAAGTTTCAGCGGGATTTCCAAAATGTTGAAAGGAACTCGAAACATGTCAACCTTGGTTTTGAGAATCTCGCCCGGAGTTTGAGAGATTTGGACGTGAAAGGGTACCAGTCTTGTCGTGGATTGGGAACCCTTCGCGAGAATGTCCAAAGTTTCAGCGGGATTTCCAAAATGTTGAGAGGAACTCGAAACATGTCAACCTTGGTTTTGAGAATCTCTCCCGGAGTTTGAGAGATTTGGACGTGAAAGGGTACCAGTCTTGTCGGGGATTGGGAACCCTTCGCGAGAATGTCCAAAGTTTCAGCGGGATTTCCAAAATGTTGAAAGGAACTCGAAACATGTCAACCTTGGTTTTGAGAATCTCTCCCGGAGTTTGAGAGATTTGGACGTGAAAGGGTACCAGTCTTGTCGGGGATTGGGAACCCTTCGCGAGAATGTCCAAAGTTTCAGCGGGATTTCCAAAATGTTGAAAGGAACTCGAAACATGTCAGCCTTGGTTTTGAGAATCTCTCCCGGAGTTTGAGAGATTTGGACGTGAAAGGGTACCAGTCTTGTCGGGGATTGGGAACCCTTCGCCAGAATGTCCAAAGTTTCAGCGGGATTTCCAAAATGTTGAAAGGAACTCGAAACATGTCAACCTTGGTTTTGAGAATCTCTCCCGGAGTTTGAGAGATTTGGACGTGAAAGGGTACCAGTCTTGTCGGGGATTGGGAACCCTTTGCGAGAATGTCCAAAGTTTCAGCGGGATTTCCAAAATGTTGAAAGGAACTCGAAACATGTCAACCTTGGTTTTGAGAATCTCTCCCGGAGTTTGAGAGATTTGGACGTGAAAGGGTACCAGTCTTGTCGGGGATTGGGAACCCTTCGCGAGAATGTCCAAAGTTTCAGCGGGATTTCCAAAATGTTGAAAGGAACTCGAAACATGTCAACCTTGGTTTTGAGAATCTCTCCCGGAGTTTGAGAGATCTGGACGTGAAAGGGAACCAATCTTGTCGGGGATTGGGAACCCTTCGCGAGAATGTCCAAAGTTTCAGCGGGATTTCCAAAATGTTGAAAGGAACTCGAAACATGTCAACCTTGGTTTTGAGAATCTCTCCCGGAGTTTGAGAGATTTGGACGTGAAAGGGTACCAGTCTTGTCGGGGATTGGGAACCCTTCGCGAGAATGTCCAAAGTTTCAGCGGGATTTCCAAAATGTTGAAAGGAACTCGAAACATGTCAACCTTGGTTTTGAGAATCTCTCCCGGAGTTTGAGAGATTTGGACGTGAAAGGGTACCAGTCTTGTCGGGGATTGGGAACCCTTCGCGAGAATGTCCAAAGTTTCAGCGGGATTTCCAAAATGTTGAAAGGAACTCGAAACATGTCAACCTTGGTTTTGAGAATCTCTCCCGGAGTTTGAGAGATTTGGACGTGAAAGGGTACCAATCTTGTCGGGGATTGGGAACCCTTCGCGAGAATGTCCAAAGTTTCAGCGGGATTTCCAAAATGTTGAGAGGAACTCGAATCATGTCAACCTTGGTTTTGAGAATCTCTCCCGGAGTTTGAGAGATTTGGACGTGAAAGGGTACCAGTCTTGTCGGGGATTGGGAACCCTTCGCGAGAATGTCCAAAGTTTCAGCGGGATTTTCAAAATGTTGAGAGGAACTCGAAACATGTCAACCTTGGTTTTGAGAATCTCTCCCGGAGTTTGAGAGATTTGGACGTGAAAGGGTACCAGTCTTGTCGGGGATTGGGAACCCTTCGCGAGAATGTCCAAAGTTTCAGCGGGATTTCCAAAATGTTGAGAGGAACTCGAAACATGTCAACCTTGGTTTTGAGAATCTCTCCCGGAGTTTGAGAGATTTGGACGTGAAAGGGTACCAGTCTTGTCGTGGATTGGGAACCCTTCGCGAGAATGTCCAAAGTGTCAGCGGGATTTCCAAAATGTTGAGAGGAACTCGAAACATGTCAACCTTGTTTTTGAGAATCTCTCCCGGAGTTTGAGAGATTTGGACGTGAAAGGGTACCAGTCTTGTCGGGGATTGGGAACCCTTCGCCAGAATGTCCAAAGTTTCAGCGGGATTTCCAAAATGTTGAAAGGAACTCGAAACATGTCAACCTTGGTTTTGAGAATCTCTCCCGGAGTTTGAGAGATTTGGACGTGAAAGTGTACCAATCTTTTCGCGGATTGGGAACCCTTCGCGAGAATGTCCAAAGTTTCAGCGGGATTTCCAAAATGTTGAAAGGAACTCGAAACATGTCAACCTTGGTTTTGAGAACTCTCCCGGAGTTTGAGAGATTTGGACGTGAAAGGGTACCAGTCTTGTCGGGGATTGGGAACCCTTCGCGAGAATGTCCAAAGTTTCAGCGGGATTTCCAAAATGTTGAAAGGAACTCGAAACATGTCAGCCTTGGTTTTGAGAATCTCTCCCGGAGTTTGAGAGATTTGGACGTGAAAGGGTACCAGTCTTGTCGGGGATTGGGAACCCTTCGCGAGAATGTCCAAAGTTTCAGCGGGATTTCCAAAATGTTGAAAGGAACTCGAAACATGTCAACCTTGGTTTTGAGAATCTCGCCCGGAGTTTGAGAGATTTGGACGTGAAAGGGTACCAGTCTTGTCGGGGATTGGGAACCCTTCGCGAGAATGTCCAAAGTTTCAGCGGGATTTCCAAAATGTTGAAAGGAACTCGAAACATGTCAACCTTGGTTTTGAGAATCTCTCCCAGAGTTTGAGAGATTTGGACGTGAAAGGGTACCAGTCTTGTCGGGGATTGGGAACCCTTCGCGAGAATGTCCAAAGTTTCAGCGGGATTTCCAAAATGTTGAAAGGAACTCGAAACATGTCAACCTTGGTTTTGAGAATCTCTCCCGGAGTTTGAGAGATCTGGACGTGAAAGGGAACCAATCTTGTCGGGGATTGGGAACCCTTCGCGAGAATGTCCAAAGTTTCAGCGGGATTTCCAAAATGTTGAAAGGAACTCGAAACATGTCAACCTTGGTTTTGAGAATCTCTCCCGGAGTTTGAGAGATTTGGACGTGAAAGGGTACCAGTCTTGTTGGGGATTGGGAACCCTTCGCGAGAATGTCCAAAGTTTCAGCGGGATTTCCAAAATGTTGAAAGGAACTCGAAACATGTCAACCTTGGTTTTGAGAATCTCTCCCGGAGTTTGAGAGATTTGGACGTGAAAGGGTACCAGTCTTGTCGGGGATTGGGAACCCTTCGCGAGAATGTCCAAAGTTTCAGCGGGATTTCCAAAATGTTGAAAGGAACTCGAAACATGTCAACCTTGGTTTTGAGAATCTCTCCCGGAGTTTGAGAGATTTGGACGTGAAAGGGTACCAGTCTTGTCGGGGATTGGGAACCCTTTGCGAGAATGTCGAAAATTTCAGCGGGATTTCCAAAATGTTGAAAGGAACTCGAAACATGTCAACCTTGGTTTTGAGAATCTCTCCCGGAGTTTGAGAGATTTGGACGTGAAAGGGTACCAGTCTTGTCGGGGATTGGGAACCCTTCGCAAGAATGTCCAAAGTTTCAGCGGGATTTCCAAAATGTTGAAAGGAACTCGAAACATGTCAACCTTGGTTTTGAGAATCTCTCCCGGAGTTTGAGAGATTTGGACGTGAAAGGGTACCAGTCTTGTCGGGGATTGGGAACCCTTCGCAAGAATGTCCAAAGTTTCAGCGGGATTTCCAAAATGTTGAAAGGAACTCGAAACATGTCAACCTTGGTTTTGAGAATCTCTCCCGGAGTTTGAGAGATTTGGACGTGAAAGGGTACCAGTCTTGTCGGGGATTGGGAACCCTTCGCGAGAATGTCCAAAGTTTCAGCGGGATTTCCAAAATGTTGAAAGGAACTCGAAACATGTCAACCTTGGTTTTGAGAATCTCTCCCGGAGTTTGAGAGATTTGGACGTGAAAGGGTACCAGTCTTGTCGGGGATTGGAAACCCTTCGCGAGAATGTCCAAAGTTTCAGCGGGATTTCCAAAATGTTGAAAGGAACTCGAAACATGTCAACCTTGGTTTTGAGAATCTCTCCCGGAGTTTGAGAGATTTGGACGTGAAAGGGTACCAGTCTTGTCGGGGATTGGGAACCCTTCGCGAGAATGTCCAAAGTTTCAGCGGGATTTCCAAAATGTTGAAAGGAACTCGAAACATGTCAACCTTGGTTTTGAGAATCTCTCCCGGAGTTTGAGAGATTTGGACGTGAAAGGGTACCAGTCTTGTCGGGGATTGGGAACCCTTCGCCAGAATGTCCAAAGTTTCAGCGGGATTTCCAAAATGTTGAAAGGAACTCGAAACATGTCAACCCTTGTTTTGAGAATCTCTCCCGGAGTTTGCGAGATTTGGACGTGAAAGGGTACCAGTCTTGTCGGGGATTGGGAACCCTTCGCGAGAATGTCCAAAGTTTCAGCGGGATTTCCAAAATGTTGAAAGGAACTCGAAACATGTCAACCTTGGTTTTGAGAATCTCTCCCGGAGTTTGAGAGATTTGGACGTGAAAGGGTACCAGTCTTGTCGGGGATTGGGAACCCTTCGCAAGAATGTCCAAAGTTTCAGTGGGATTTCCAAAATGTTGAAAGGAACTCGAAACATGTCAACCTTGGTTTTGAGAATCTCTCCCGGAGTTTGAGAGATCTGGACGTGAAAGGGAACCAATCTTGTCGGGGATTGGGAACCCTTCGCGAGAATGTCCAAAGTTTCAGCGGGATTTCCAAAATGTTGAAAGGAACTCGAAACATGTCAACCTTGGTTTTGAGAATCTCTCCCGGAGTTTGAGAGATTTGGACGTGAAAGGGTACCAGTCTTGTCGGGGATTGGGAACCCTTCGCGAGAATGTCCAAAGTTTCAGCGGGATTTCCAAAATGTTGAAAGGAACTCGAAACATGTCAACCTTGGTTTTGAGAATCTCTCACGGAGTTTGAGAGATTTGGACGTGAAAGGGTACCAGTCTTGTCGGGGATTGGGAACCCTTCGCAAGAATGTCCAAAGTTTCAGCGGGATTTCCAAAATGTTGAAAGGAACTCGAAACATGTCAACCTTGGTTTTGAGAATCTCTCCCGGAGTTTGAGAGATTTGGACGTGAAAGGGTACCAGTCTTGTCGGGGATTGGGAACCCTTCGCGAGAATGTCCAAAGTTTCAGCGGGATTTCCAAAATGTTGAAAGGAACTCGAAACATGTCAACCTTGGTTTTGAGAATCTCTCCCGGAGTTTGAGAGATTTGGACGTGAAAGGGTACCAGTCTTGTCGGGGATTGGAAACCCTTCGCGAGAATGTCCAAAGTTTCAGCGGGATTTCCAAAATGTTGAAAGGAACTCGAAACATGTCAACCTTGGTTTTGAGAATCTCTCCCGGAGTTTGAGAGATTTGGACGTGAAAGGGTACCAGTCTTGTCGGGGATTGGGAACCCTTCGCGAGAATGTCCAAAGTTTCAGCGGGATTTCCAAAATGTTGAAAGGAACTCGAAACATGTCAACCTTGGTTTTGAGAATCTCTCCCGGAGTTTGAGAGATTTGGACGTGAAAGGGTACCAGTCTTGTCGGGGATTGGGAACCCTTCGCCAGAATGTCCAAAGTTTCAGCGGGATTTCCAAAATGTTGAAAGGAACTCGAAACATGTCAACCCTTGTTTTGAGAATCTCTCCCGGAGTTTGCGAGATTTGGACGTGAAAGGGTACCAGTCTTGTCGGGGATTGGGAACCCTTCGCGAGAATGTCCAAAGTTTCAGCGGGATTTCCAAAATGTTGAAAGGAACTCGAAACATGTCAACCTTGGTTTTGAGAATCTCTCCCGGAGTTTGAGAGATTTGGACGTGAAAGGGTACCAGTCTTGTCGGGGATTGGGAACCCTTCGCCAGAATGTCCAAAGTTTCAGCGGGATTTCCAAAATGTTGAAAGGAACTCGAAACATGTCAACCTTGGTTTTGAGAATCTCTCCCGGAGTTTGAGAGATTTGGACGTGAAAGGGTACCAGTCTTGTCGGGGATTGGGAACCCTTCGCGAGAATGTCCAAAGTTTCAGCGGGATTTCCAAAATGTTGAAAGGAACTCGAAACATGTCAACCTTGGTTTTGAGAATCTCTCCCGGAGTTTGAGAGATTTGGACGTGAAAGGGTACCAGTCTTGTCGGGGATTGGGAACCCTTCGCAAGAATGTCCAAAGTTTCAGTGGGATTTCCAAAATGTTGAAAGGAACTCGAAACATGTCAACCTTGGTTTTGAGAATCTCTCCCGGAGTTTGAGAGATCTGGACGTGAAAGGGAACCAATCTTGTCGGGGATTGGGAACCCTTCGCGAGAATGTCCAAAGTTTCAGCGGGATTTCCAAAATGTTGAAAGGAACTCGAAACATGTCAACCTTGGTTTTGAGAATCTCTCCCGGAGTTTGAGAGATTTGGACGTGAAAGGGTACCAGTCTTGTCGGGGATTGGGAACCCTTCGCAAGAATGTCCAAAGTTTCAGCGGGATTTCCAAAATGTTGAAAGGAACTCGAAACATGTCAACCTTGGTTTTGAGAATCTCTCCCGGAGTTTGAGAGATTTGGACGTGAAAGGGTACCAGTCTTGTCGGGGATTGGGAACCCTTCGCAAGAATGTCCAAAGTTTCAGCGGGATTTCCAAAATGTTGAAAGGAACTCGAAACATGTCAACCTTGGTTTTGAGAATCTCTCCCAGAGTTTGAGAGATTTGGACGTGAAAGGGTACCAGTCTTGTCGGGGATTGGGAACCCTTCGCGAGAATGTCCAAAGTTTCAGCGGGATTTCCAAAATGTTGAAAGGAACTCGAAACATGTCAACCTTGGTTTTGAGAATCTCTCCCGGAGTTTGAGAGATTTGGACGTGAAAGGGTACCAGTCTTGTCGGGGATTGGAAACCCTTCGCGAGAATGTCCAAAGTTTCAGCGGGATTTCCAAAATGTTGAAAGGAACTCGAAACATGTCAACCTTGGTTTTGAGAATCTCTCCCGGAGTTTGAGAGATTTGGACGTGAAAGGGTACCAGTCTTGTCGGGGATTGGGAACCCTTCGCGAGAATGTCCAAAGTTTCAGCGGGATTTCCAAAATGTTGAAAGGAACTCGAAACATGTCAACCTTGGTTTTGAGAATCTCTCCCGGAGTTTGAGAGATTTGGACGTGAAAGGGTACCAGTCTTGTCGGGGATTGGGAACCCTTCGCCAGAATGTCCAAAGTTTCAGCGGGATTTCCAAAATGTTGAAAGGAACTCGAAACATGTCAACCCTTGTTTTGAGAATCTCTCCCGGAGTTTGCGAGATTTGGACGTGAAAGGGTACCAGTCTTGTCGGGGATTGGGAACCCTTCGCGAGAATGTCCAAAGTTTCAGCGGGATTTCCAAAATGTTGAAAGGAACTCGAAACATGTCAAGCTTGGTTTTGAGAATCTCTCCCGGAGTTTGAGAGATTTGGACGTGAAACGGTACCAGTCTTGTCGGGGATTGGGAACCCTTCGCAAGAATGTCCAAAGTTTCAGTGGGATTTCCAAAATGTTGAAAGGAACTCGAAACATGTCAACCTTGGTTTTGAGAATCTCTCCCGGAGTTTGAGAGATCTGGATGTGAAAGGGAACCAATCTTGTCGGGGATTGGGAACCCTTCGCGAGAATGTCCAAAGTTTCAGCGGGATTTCCAAAATGTTGAAAGGAACTCGAAACATGTCAACCTTGGTTTTGAGAATCTCTCCCGGAGTTTGAGAGATTTGGACGTGAAAGGGTACCAGTCTTGTCGGGGATTGGGAACCCTTCGCAAGAATGTCCAAAGTTTCAGCGGGATTTCCAAAATGTTGAAAGGAACTCGAAACATGGCAACCTTGGTTTTGAGAATCTCTCCCGGAGTTTGAGAGATTTGGACGTGAAAGGGTACCAGTCTTGTCGGGGATTGGGAACCCTTCGCGAGAATGTCCAAAGTTTCAGCGGGATTTCCAAAATGTTGAAAGGAACTCGAAACATGTCAACCTTGGTTTTGAGAATCTCTCCCGGAGTTTGAGAGATTTGGACGTGAAAGGGTACCAGTCTTGTCGGGGATTGGAAACCCTTCGCGAGAATGTCCAAAGTTTCAGCGGGATTTCCAAAATGTTGAAAGGAACTCGAAACATGTCAACCTTGGTTTTGAGAATCTCTCCCGGAGTTTGAGAGATTTGGACGTGAAAGGGTACCAGTCTTGTCGGGGATTGGGAACCCTTCGCGAGAATGTCCAAAGTTTCAGCGGGATTTCCAAAATGTTGAAAGGAACTCGAAACATGTCAACCTTGGTTTTGAGAATCTCTCCCGGAGTTTGAGAGATTTGGACGTGAAAGGGTACCAGTCTTGTCGGGGATTGGGAACCCTTCGCGAGAATGTCCAAAGTTTCAGCGGGATTTCCAAAATGTTGAAAGGAACTCGAAACATGTCAACCTTGGTTTTGAGAATCTCTCCCGGAGTTTGAGAGATTTGGACGTGAAAGGGTACCAATCTTGTCGGGGATTGGGAACCCTTCGCGAGAATGTCCAAAGTTTCAGCGGGATTTCCAAAATGTTGAAAGGAACTCGAAACATGTCAACCTTGGTTTTGAGAATCTCTCCCGGAGTTTGAGAGATTTGGACGTGAAAGGGTACCAGTCTTGTCGGGGATTGGGAACCCTTCGCAAGAATGTCCAAAGTTTCAGCGGGATTTCCAAAATGTTGAAAGGAACTCGAAACATGTCAACCTTGGTTTTGAGAATCTCTCCCGGAGTTTGAGAGATTTGGACGTGAAAGGGTACCAGTCTTGTCGGGGATTGGGAACCCTTCGCGAGAATGTCCAAAGTTTCAGCGGGATTTCCAAAATGTTGAAAGGAACTCGAAACATGTCAACCTTGGTTTTGAGAATCTCTCCCGGAGTTTGAGAGATTTGGACGTGAAAGGGTACCAGTCTTGTCGGGGATTGGAAACCCCTCGCCAGAATGTCCAAAGTTTCAGCGGGATTTCCAAAATGTTGAAAGGAACTCGAAACATGTCAACCTTGGTTTTGAGAATCTCTCCCGGAGTTTGAGAGATTTGGACGTGAAAGGGTACCAGTCTTGTCGGGGATTGGGAACCCTTCGCGAGAATGTCCAAAGTTTCAGAGGGATTTCCAAAATGTTGAAAGGAACTCGAAACATGTCAACCTTGGTTTTGAGAATCTCTCCCGGAGTTTGAGAGATTTGGACGTGAAAGGGTACCAGTCTTGTCGGGGATTGGGAACCCTTCGCGAGAATGTCCAAAGTTTCAGCGGGATTTCCAAAATGTTGAAAGGAACTCGAAACATGTCAACCTTGGTTTTGAGAATCTCTCCCGGAGTTTGAGAGATTTGGACGTGAAAGGGTACCAATCTTGTCGGGGATTGGGAACCCTTCGCGAGAATGTCCAAAGTTTCAGCGGGATTTCCAAAATGTTGAAAGGAACTCGAAACATGTCAACCTTGGTTTTGAGAATCTCTCCCGGAGTTTGAGAGATTTGGACGTGAAAGGGTACCAGTCTTGTCGGGGATTGGGAACCCTTCGCAAGAATGTCCAAAGTTTCAGTGGGATTTCCAACATGTTGAAAGGAACTCGAAACATGTCAACCTTGGTTTTGAGAATCTCTCCCAGAGTTTGAGAGATTTGGACGTGAAAGGGTACCAGTCTTGTCGGGGATTGGGAACCCTTCGCGAGAATGTCCAAAGTTTCAGCGGGATTTCCAAAATGTTGAAAGGAACTCGAAACATGTCAACCTTGGTTTTGAGAATCTCTCCCGGAGTTTGAGAGATTTGGACGTGAAAGGGTACCAGTCTTGTCGGGGATTGGGAACCCTTCACGAGAATGTCCAAAGTTTCAGCGGGATTTCCAAAATGTTGAAAGGAACTCGAAACATGTCAACCTTGGTTTTGATAATCTCTCCCGGAGTTTGAGAGATTTGGACGTGAAAGGGTACCAGTCTTGTCGGGGATTGGGAACCCTTCGCGAGAATGTCCAAAGTTTCAGCGGGATTTCCAAAATGTTGAAAGGAACTCGAAACATGTCAACCTTGGTTTTGACCATCTCTCCCGGAGTTTGAGAGATTTGGACGTGAAAGGGTACCAGTCTTGTCGGGGATTGGGAACCCTTCGCGAGAATGTCCAAAGTTTCAGCGGGATTTCCAAAATGTTGAAAGGAACTCGAAACATGTCAACCTTGGTTTTGAGAATCTCTCCCGGAGTTTGAGAGATTTGGACGTGAAAGTGTACCAGTCTTGTCGGGGATTGGGAACCATTCGCCAGAATGTCCAAAGTTTCAGCGGGATTTCCAAAATGTTGAAAGGAACTCGAAACATGTCAACCTTGGTTTTGAGACTCTCTCCCGGAGTTTGAGAGATTTGGACGTGAAAGGGTACCAGTCTTGTCGGGGATTGGGAACCCTTCGCGAGAATGTCCAAAGTTTCAGCGGGATTTCCAAAATGTTGAAAGGAACTCGAAACATGTCAACCTTGGTTTTGAGAATCTCTCCCGGAGTTTGAGAGATTTGGACGTGAAAGGGTACCAGTCTTGTCGGGGATTGGGAACCCTTCGCGAGAATGTCCAAAGTTTCAGCGGGATTTCCAAAATGTTGAAAGGAACTCGAAACATGTCAACCTTGGTTTTGAGAATCTCTCCCGGAGTTTGAGAGATTTGGACGTGAAAGGGTACCAGTCTTGTCGGGGATTGGGAACCCTTCGCGAGAATGTCCAAAGTTTCAGCGGGATTTCCAAAATGTTGAAAGGAACTCGAAACATGTCAACCTTGGTTTTGAGAATCTCTCCCGGAGTTTGAGAGATTTGGACGTGAAAGGGTACCAATCTTGTCGGGGATTGGGAACCCTTCGCGAGAATGTCCAAAGTTTCAGCGGGATTTCCAAAATGTTGAAAGGAACTCGAAACATGTCAACCTTGGTTTTGAGAATCTCTCCCGGAGTTTGAGAGATTTGGACGTGAAAGGGTACCAGTCTTGTCGGGGATTGGGAACCCTTCGCAAGAATGTCCAAAGTTTCAGCGGGATTTCCAAAATGTTGAAAGGAACTCGAAACATGTCAACCTTGGTTTTGAGAATCTCTCCCAGAGTTTGAGAGATTTGGACGTGAAAGGGTACCAGTCTTGTCGGGGATTGGGAACCCTTCGCGAGAATGTCCAAAGTTTCAGCGGGATTTCCAAAATGTTGAAAGGAACTCGAAACATGTCAACCTTGGTTTTGATAATCTCTCCCGGAGTTTGAGAGATTTGGACGTGAAAGGGTACCAGTCTTGTCGGGGATTGGGAACCCTTCGCGAGAATGTCCAAAGTTTCAGCGGGATTTCCAAAATGTTGAAAGGAACTCGAAACATGTCAACCTTGGTTTTGAGAATCTCTCCCGGAGTTTGAGAGATTTGGACGTGAAAGGGTACCAGTCTTGTCGGGGATTGGGAACCCTTCGCCAGAATGTCCAAAGTTTCAGCGGGATTTCCAAAATGTTGAAAGGAACTCGAAACATGTCAACCTTGGTTTTGAGAATCTCTCCCGGAGTTTGAGAGATTTGGACGTGAAAGGGTACCAGTCTTGTCGGGGATTGGGAACCCTTCGCAAGAATGTCCAAAGTTTCAGCGGGATTTCCAAAATGTTGAGAGGAACTCGAAACATGTCAACCTTGGTTTTGAGAATCTCTCCCGGAGTTTGAGAGATTTGGACGTGAAAGGGTACCAGTCTTGTCGGGGATTGGGAACCCTTCGCGAGAATGTCCAAAGTTTCAGCGGGATTTCCAAAATGTTGAAAGGAACTCGAAACATGTCAACCTTGGTTTTGAGAATCTCTCCCGGAGTTTGAGAGATTTGGACGTGAAAGGGTACCAGTCTTGTCGGGGATTGGGAACCCTTCGCGAGAATGTCCAAAGTTTCAGCGGGATTTCCAAAATGTTGAAAGGAACTCGAAACATGTCAACCTTGGTTTTGAGAATCTCTCCCGGAGTTTGAGAGATTTGGACGTGAAAGGGTACCAGTCTTGTCGGGGATTGGGAACCCTTCGCCAGAATGTCCAAAGTTTCAGCGGGATTTCCAAAATGTTGAAAGGAACTCGAAACATGTCAACCTTGGTTTTGAGAATCTCTCCCGGAGTTTGAGAGATTTGGACGTGAAAGGGTACCAGTCTTGTCGGGGATTGGGAACCCTTCGCGAGAATGTCCAAAGTTTCAGCGGGATTTCCAAAATGTTGAAAGGAACTCGAAACATGTCAACCTTGGTTTTGAGAATCTCTCCCGGAGTTTGAGAGATTTGGACGTGAAAGGGTACCAATCTTGTCGGGGATTGGGAACCCTTCGCGAGAATGTCCAAAGTTTCAGCGGGATTTCCAAAATGTTGAAAGGAACTCGAAACATGTCAACCTTGGTTTTGAGAATCTCTCCCGGAGATTGAGAGATTTGGACGTGAAAGGGTACCAGTCTTGTCGGGGATTGGGAACCCTTCGCGAGAATGTCCAAAGTTTCAGCGGGATTTCCAAAATGTTGAAAGGAACTCGAAACATGTCAACCTTGGTTTTGAGAATCTCTCCCGGAGTTTGAGAGATTTGGACGTGAAAGGGTACCAATCTTGTCGGGGATTGGGAACCCTTCGCGAGAATGTCCAAAGTTTCAGCGGGATTTCCAAAATGTTGAAAGGAACTCGAAACATGTCAACCTTGGTTTTGAGAATCTCTCCCAGAGTTTGAGAGATTTGGACGTGAAAGGGTACCAGTCTTGTCGGGGATTGGGAACCCTTCGCAAGAATGTCCAAAGTTTCAGTGGGATTTCCAAAATGTTGAAAGGAACTCGAAACATGTCAACCTTGGTTTTGAGAATCTCTCCCAGAGTTTGAGAGATTTGGACGTGAAAGGGTACCAGTCTTGTCGGGGATTGGGAACCCTTCGCGAGAATGTCCAAAGTTTCAGCGGGATTTCCAAAATGTTGAAAGGAACTCGAAACATGTCAACCTTGGTTTTGAGAATCTCTCCCGGAGTTTGAGAGATTTGGACGTGAAAGGGTACCAGTCTTGTCGGGGATTGGGAACCCTTCGCGAGAATGTCCAAAGTTTCAGCGGGATTTCCAAAATGTTGAAAGGAACTCGAAACATGTCAACCTTGCTTTTGAGAATCTCTCCCGGAGTTTGAGAGATTTGGATGTGAAAGGTTAGCAGTCTTGTCGGGGATTGGGAACCCTTCGCGAGAATGTCCAAAGTTTCAGCGGGATTTCCAAAATGTTGAAAGGAACTCGAAACATGTCAACCTTGGTTTTGAGAATCTCTCCCGGAGTTTGAGAGATTTGGACGTGAAAGGGTACCAGTCTTGTCGGGGATTGGGAACCCTTCGCCAGAATGTCCAAAGTTTCAGCGGGATTTCCAAAATGTTGAAAGGAACTCGAAACATGTCAACCTTGGTTTTGAGAATCTCGCCCGGAGTTTGAGAGATTTGGACGTGAAAGGGTACCAGTCTTGTCGGGGATTGGGAACCCTTCGCGAGAATGTCCAAAGTTTCAGCGGGATTTCCAAAATGTTGAAAGGAACTCGAAACATGTCAACCTTGGTTTTGAGAATCTCTCCCGGAGTTTGAGAGATTTGGACGTGAAAGGGTACCAGTCTTGTCGGGGATTGGGAACCCTTCGCGAGAATGTCCAAAGTTTCAGTGGGATTTCCAAAATGTTGAAAGGAACTCGAAACATGTCAACCTTGGTTTTGAGAATCTCTCCCGGAGTTTGAGAGATTTGGACGTGAAAGGGTACCAGTCTTGTCGGGGATTGGGAACCCTTCGCCAGAATGTCCAAAGTTTCAGCGGGATTTCCAAAATGTTGAGAGGAACTCGAAACATGTCAACCTTGGTTTTGAGAATCTCTCCCGGACTTTGAGAGATTTGGACGTGAAAGGGTACGAGTCTTGTCGGGGATTGGGAACCCTTCGCGAGAATGTCCAAAGTTTCAGCGGGATTTCCAAAATGTTGAAAGGAACTCGAAACATGTCAACCTTGGTTTTGAGAATCTCTCCCGGAGTTTGAGAGATTTGGACGTGAAAGGGTACCAATCTTGTCGGGGATTGGGAACCCTTTGCGAGAATGTCGAAAATTTCAGCGGGATTTCCAAAATGTTGAAAGGAACTCGAAACATGTCAACCTTGGTTTTGAGAATCTCTCCCGGAGTTTGAGAGATTTGGACGTGAAAGGGTACCAGTCTTGTCGGGGATTGGGAACCCTTTGCGAGAATGTCCAAAGTTTCAGCGGGATTTCCAAAATGTTGAAAGGAACTCGAAACATGTCAACCTTGGTTTTGAGAATCTCTCCCGGAGTTTGAGAGATTTGGACGTGAAAGGGTACCAGTCTTGTCGGGGATTGGGAACCCTTCGCGAGAATGTCCAAAGTTTCAGTGGGATTTCCAAAATGTTGAAAGGAACTCGAAACATGTCAACCTTGGTTTTGAGAATCTCTCCCGGAGTTTGAGAGATCTGGACGTGAAAGGGAACCAATCTTGTCGGGGATTGGGAACCCTTCGCGAGAATGTCGAAAATTTCAGCGGGATTTCCAAAATGTTGAAAGGAACTCGAAACATGTCAACCTTGGTTTTGAGAATCTCTCCCGGAGTTTGAGAGATTTGGACGTGAAAGGGTACCAGTCTTGTCGGGGATTGGGAACCCTTCGCGAGAATGTCCAAAGTTTCAGCGGGATTTCCAAAATGTTGAAAGGAACTCGAAACATGTCAACCTTGGTTTTGAGAATCTCTCCCGGAGTTTGAGAGATTTGGACGTGAAAGGGTACCAATCTTGTCGGGGATTGGGAACCCTTTGCGAGAATGTCGAAAATTTCAGCGGGATTTCCAAAATGTTGAAAGGAACTCGAAACATGTCAACCTTGGTTTTGAGAATCTCTCCCGGACTTTGAGAGATTTGGACGTGAAAGGGTACCAGTCTTGTCGGGGATTGGGAACCCTTCGCAAGAATGTCCAAAGTTTCAGCGGGATTTCCAAAATGTTGAAAGGAACTCGAAACATGTCAACCTTGGTTTTGAGAATCTCTCCCGGAGTTTGAGAGATTTGGACGTGAAAGGGTACCAGTCTTGTCGGGGATTGGGAACCCTTCGCGAGAATGTCCAAAGTTTCAGTGGGATTTCCAAAATGTTGAAAGGAACTCGAAACATGTCAACCTTGGTTTTGAGAATCTCTCCCGGAGTTTGAGAGATCTGGACGTGAAAGGGAACCAATCTTGTCGGGGATTGGGAACCCTTCGCCAGAATGTCCAAAGTTTCAGCGGGATTTCCAAAATGTTGAGAGGAACTCGAAACATGTCAACCTTGGTTTTGAGAATCTCTCCCGGAGTTTGAGAGATTTGGACGTGAAAGGGTACCAGTCTTGTCGGGGATTGGGAACCCTTCGCGAGAATGTCCAAAGTTTCAGCGGGATTTCCAAAATGTTGAAAGGAACTCGAAACATGTCAACCTTGGTTTTGAGAATCTCTCCCGGAGTTTGAGAGATTTGGACGTGAAAGGGTACCAGTCTTGTCGGGGATTGGGAACCCTTTGCGAGAATGTCCAAAGTTTCAGCGGGATTTCCAAAATGTTGAAAGGAACTCGAAACATGTCAACCTTGCTTTTGAGAATCTCTCCCGGAGTTTGAGAGATTTGGATGTGAAAGGTTACCAGTCTTGTCGGGGATTGGGAACCCTTCGCGAGAATGTCCAAAGTTTCAGCGGGATTTCCAAAATGTTGAAAGGAACTCGAAACATGTCAACCTTGGTTTTGAGAATCTCTCCCGGAGTTTGAGAGATTTGGACGTGAAAGGGTACCAGTCTTGTCGGGGATTGGGAACCCTTCGCCAGAATGTCCAAAGTTTCAGCGGGATTTCCAAAATGTTGAAAGGAACTCGAAACATGTCAACCTTGGTTTTGAGAATCTCGCCCGGAGTTTGAGAGATTTGGACGTGAAAGGGTACCAGTCTTGTCGGGGATTGGGAACCCTTTGCGAGAATGTCCAAAGTTTCAGCGGGATTTCCAAAATGTTGAAAGGAACTCGAAACATGTCAACCTTGGTTTTGAGAATCTCTCCCGGAGTTTGAGAGATTTGGACGTGAAAGGGTACCAGTCTTGTCGGGGATTGGGAACCCTTCGCGAGAATGTCCAAAGTTTCAGTGGGATTTCCAAAATGTTGAAAGGAACTCGAAACATGTCAACCTTGGTTTTGAGAATCTCTCCCGGAGTTTGAGAGATCTGGACGTGAAAGGGAACCAATCTTGTCGGGGATTGGGAACCCTTCGCCAGAATGTCCAAAGTTTCATCGGGATTTCCAAAATGTTGAAAGGAACTCGAAACATGTCAACCTTGGTTTTGAGAATCTCTCCCGGAGTTTGAGAGATTTGGACGTGCAAGGGTACCAGTCTTGTCGGGGATTGGGAACCCTTCGCGAGAATGTCCAAAGTTTCAGCGGGATTTCCAAAATGTTGAAAGGAACTCGAAACATGTCAGCCTTGGTTTTGAGAATCTCTCCCGGAGTTTGAGAGATTTGGACGTGAAAGGGTACCAATCTTGTCGGGGATTGGGAACCCTTTGCGAGAATGTCGAAAATTTCAGCGGGATTTCCAAAATGTTGAAAGGAACTCGAAACATGTCAACCTTGGTTTTGAGAATCTCTCCCGGAGTTTGAGAGATTTGGACGTGAAAGGGTACCAGTCTTGTCGGGGATTGGGAACCCTTCGCAAGAATGTCCAAAGTTTCAGCGGGATTTCCAAAATGTTGAAAGGAACTCGAAACATGTCAACCTTGGTTTTGAGAATCTCTCCCGGAGTTTGAGAGATTTGGACGTGAAAGGGTACCAGTCTTGTCGGGGATTGGGAACCCTTCGCGAGAATGTCCAAAGTTTCAGCGGGATTTCCAAAATGTTGAGAGGAACTCGAAACATGTCAACCTTGGTTTTGAGAATCTCTCCCGGAGTTTGAGAGATTTGGACGTGAAAGGGTACCAGTCTTGTCGGGGATTGGGAACCCTTTGCGAGAATGTCCAAAGTTTCAGCGGGATTTCCAAAATGTTGAAAGGAACTCGAAACATGTCAACCTTGGTTTTGAGAATCTCTCCCGGAGTTTGAGAGATTTGGACGTGAAAGGGTACCAGTCTTGTCGGGGATTGGGAACCCTTCGCGAGAATGTCCAAAGTTTCAGTGGGATTTCCAAAATGTTGAAAGGAACTCGAAACATGTCAACCTTGGTTTTGAGAATCTCTCCCGGAGTTTGAGAGATCTGGACGTGAAAGGGAACCAATCTTGTCGGGGATTGGGAACCCTTCGCAAGAATGTCCAAAATTTCAGCGGGATTTCCAAAATGTTGAAAGGAACTCGAAACATGTCAACCTTGGTTTTGAGAATCTCTCCCGGAGTTTGAGAGATTTGGACGTGAAAGGGTACGAGTCTTGTCGGGGATTGGGAACCCTTCGCGAGAATGTCCAAAGTTTCAGCGGGATTTCCAAAATGTTGAAAGGAACTCGAAACATGTCAACCTTGGTTTTGAGAATCTCTCCCGGAGTTTGAGAGATTTGGACGTGAAAGGGTACCAATCTTGTCGGGGATTGGGAACCCTTTGCGAGAATGTCGAAAATTTCAGCGGGATTTCCAAAATGTTGAAAGGAACTCGAAACATGTCAACCTTGGTTTTGAGAATCTCTCCCGGACTTTGAGAGATTTGGACGTGAAAGGGTACCAGTCTTGTCGGGGATTGGGAACCCTTCGCAAGAATGTCCAAAGTTTCAGCGGGATTTCCAAAATGTTGAAAGGAACTCGAAACATGTCAACCTTGGTTTTGAGAATCTCTCCCGGAGTTTGAGAGATTTGGACGTGAAAGGGTACCAGTCTTGTCGGGGATTGGGAACCCTTTGCGAGAATGTCCAAAGTTTCAGCGGGATTTCCAAAATGTTGAAAGGAACTCGAAACATGTCAACCTTGGTTTTGAGAATCTCTCCCGGAGTTTGAGAGATTTGGACGTGAAAGGGTACCAGTCTTGTCGGGGATTGGGAACCCTTCGCGAGAATGTCCAAAGTTTCAGCGGGATTTCCAAAATGTTGAAAGGAACTCGAAACATGTCAACCTTGGTTTTGAGAATCTCTCCCGGAGTTTGAGAGATTTGGACGTGAAAGGGTACCAGTCTTGTCGGGGATTGGGAACCCTTTGCGAGAATGTCCAAAGTTTCAGCGGGATTTCCAAAATGTTGAAAGGAACTCGAAACATGTCAACCTTGGTTTTGAGAATCTCTCCCGGAGTTTGAGAGATCTGGACGTGAAAGGGAACCAATCTTGTCGGGGATTGGGAACCCTTCGCCAGAATGTCCAAAGTTTCATCGGGATTTCCAAAATGTTGAAAGGAACTCGAAACATGTCAACCTTGGTTTTGAGAATCTCTCCCGGAGTTTGAGAGATTTGGACGTGCAAGGGTACCAGTCTTGTCGGGGATTGGGAACCCTTCGCGAGAATGTCCAAAGTTTCAGCGGGATTTCCAAAATGTTGAAAGGAACTCGAAACATGTCAGCCTTGGTTTTGAGAATCTCTCCCGGAGTTTGAGAGATTTGGACGTGAAAGGGTACCAATCTTGTCGGGGATTGGGAACCCTTTGCGAGAATGTCGAAAATTTCAGCGGGATTTCCAAAATGTTGAAAGGAACTCGAAACATGTCAACCTTGGTTTTGAGAATCTCTCCCGGAGTTTGAGAGATTTGGACGTGAAAGGGTACCAGTCTTGTCGGGGATTGGGAACCCTTCGCAAGAATGTCCAAAGTTTCAGCGGGATTTCCAAAATGTTGAAAGGAACTCGAAACATGTCAACCTTGGTTTTGAGAATCTCTCCCGGAGTTTGAGAGATTTGGACGTGAAAGGGTACCAGTCTTGTCGGGGATTGGGAACCCTTCGCGAGAATGTCCAAAGTTTCAGCGGGATTTCCAAAATGTTGAAAGGAACTCGAAACATGTCAACCTTGGTTTTGAGAATCTCTCCCGGAGTTTGAGAGATTTGGACGTGAAAGGGTACCAGTCTTGTCGGGGATTGGGAACCCTTTGCGAGAATGTCCAAAGTTTCAGCGGGATTTCCAAAATGTTGAAAGGAACTCGAAACATGTCAACCTTGGTTTTGAGAATCTCTCCCGGAGTTTGAGAGATTTGGACGTGAAAGGGTACCAGTCTTGTCGGGGATTGGGAACCCTTCGCGAGAATGTCCAAAGTTTCAGCGGGATTTCCAAAATGTTGAAAGGAACTCGAAACATGTCAACCTTGGTTTTGAGAATCTCTCCCGGAGTTTGAGAGATTTGGACGTGAAAGGGTACCAGTCTTGTCGGGGATTGGGAACCCTTCGCGAGAATGTCCAAAGTTTCAGCGGGATTTCCAAAATGTTGAGAGGAACTCGAAACATGTCAACCTTGGTTTTGAGAATCTCTCCCGGAGTTTGAGAGATCTGGACGTGAAAGGGAACCAATCTTGTCGGGGATTGGGAACCCTTTGCGAGAATGTCCAAAGTTTCAGCGGGATTTCCAAAATGTTGAAAGGAACTCGAAACATGTCAACCTTGGTTTTGAGAATCTCTCCTGGAGTTTGAGAGATTTGGACATGAAAGGGTACCAGTCTTGTCGGGGATTGGGAACCCTTCGCGAGAATGTCCAAAGTTTCAGCGGGATTTCCAAAATGTTGAAAGGAACTCGAAACATGTCAACCTTGGTTTTCAGAATCTCTCCCGGAGTTTGAGAGATTTGGACGTGAAAGGGTACCAATCTTGTCGGGGATTGGGAACCCTTCGCGAGAATGTCCAAAGTTTCAGCGGGATTTCCAAATTGTTGAAAGGAACTCGAAACATGTCAACCTTGGTTTTGAGAATCTCTCCCGGAGTTTGAGAGATTTGGACGTGAAAGGGTACCAGTCTTGTCGGGGATTGGGAACCCTTTGCGAGAATGTCCAAAGTTTCAGCGGGATTTCCAAAATGTTGAAAGGAACTCGAAACATGTCAACCTTGGTTTTGAGAATCTCTCCTGGAGTTTGAGAGATTTGGACGTGAAAGGGTACCAGTCTTGTCGGGGATTGGGAACCCTTTGCGAGAATGTCCAAAGTTTCAGCGGGATTTCCAAAATGTTGAAAGGAACTCGAAACATGTCAACCTTGGTTTTGAGAATCTCTCCCGGAGTTTGAGAGATTTGGACGTGAAAGGGTACCAGTCTTGTCGGGGATTGGGAACCCTTCGCGAGAATGTCCAAAGTTTCAGCGGGATTTCCAAAATGTTGAAAGGAACTCGAAACATGTCAACCTTGATTTTGAGACTCTCTCCCGGAGTTTGAGAGATTTGGACGTGAAAGGGTACCAGTCTTGTCGGGGATTGGGAACCCTTCGCGAGAATGTCCAAAGTTTCAGCGGGATTTCCAAAATGTTGAAAGGAACTCGAAACATGTCAACCTTGGTTTTGAGAATCTCTCCCGGAGTTTGAGAGATCTGGACGTGAAAGGGAACCAATCTTGTCGGGGATTGGGAACCCTTTGCGAGAATGTCCAAAGTTTCAGCGGGATTTCCAAAATGTTGAAAGGAACTCGAAACATGTCAACCTTGGTTTTGAGAATCTCTCCTGGAGTTTGAGAGATTTGGACGTGAAAGGGTACCAGTCTTGTCGGGGATTGGGAACCCTTCGCCAGAATGTCCGAAGTTTCAGCGGGATTTCCAAAATGTTGAAAGGAACTCGAAACATGTCAACCTTGGTTTTCAGAATCTCTCCCGGAGTTTGAGAGATTTGGACGTGAAAGGGTACCAGTCTTGTCGGGGATTGGGAACCCTTCGCGAGAATGTCCAAAGTTTCAGCGGGATTTCCAAAATGTTGAAAGGAACTCGAAACATGTCAACCTTGGTTTTGAGAATCTCTCCCGGAGTTTGAGAGATTTGGACATGAAAGGGTACCAGTCTTGTCGGGGATTGGGAACCCTTCGCGAGAATGTCCAAAGTTTCAGCGGGATTTCCAAAATGTTGAAAGGAACTCGAAACATGTCAACCTTGGTTTTGAGAATCTCTCCCGGAGTTTGAGAGATTTGGACGTGAAAGGGTACCAATCTTGTCGGGGATTGGGAACCCTTCGTGAGAATGTCTAAAGTTTCAGCGGGATTTCCAAAATGTTGAAAGGAACTCAAAACATGTCAGCCTTGGTTTTGAGAATCTCTCCCGGAGTTTGAGAGATTTGGACGTGAAAGGGTACCAATCTTGTCGGGGATTGGGAACCCTTCGCGAGAATGTCCAAAGTTTCAGCGGGATTTCCAAAATGTTGAAAGGAACTCGAAACATGTCAACCTTGGTTTTGAGAATCTCTCCCGGAGTTTGAGAGATTTGGACGTGAAAGGGTACCAGTCTTGTCGGGGATTGGGAACCCTTCGCGAGAATGTCCAAAGTTTCAGCGGGATTTCCAAAATGTTGAAAGGAACTCGAAACATGTCAAC
This sequence comes from Streptopelia decaocto, assembly GCF_964273445.1. Taxonomy (NCBI): domain Eukaryota; kingdom Metazoa; phylum Chordata; class Aves; order Columbiformes; family Columbidae; genus Streptopelia; species Streptopelia decaocto. The sequence goes on along the minus strand of NW_028117226.1, from coordinate 19,333 downwards.
CTTGGTTTTGAGAATCTCTCCCGGAGTTTGAGAGATCTGGACGTGAAAGGGTACCAGTCTTGTCGGGGATTGGGAACCCTTCGTGAGAATGTCTAAAGTTTCAGCGGGATTTCCAAAATGTTGAAAGGAACTCAAAACATGTCAGCCTTGGTTTTGAGAATCTCTCCCGGAGTTTGAGAGATTTGGACGTGAAAGGGTACCAATCTTGTCGGGGATTGGGAACCCTTCGCGAGAATGTCCAAAGTTTCAGCGGGATTTCCAAAATGTTGAAAGGAACTCGAAACATGTCAACCTTGGTTTTGAGAATCTCTCCCGGAGTTTGAGAGATTTGGACGTGAAAGGGTACCAGTCTTGTCGGGGATTGGGAACCCTTCGCGAGAATGTCCAAAGTTTCAGCGGGATTTCCAAAATGTTGAAAGGAACTCGAAACATGTCAACCTTGGTTTTGAGAATCTCTCCCGGAGTTTGAGAGATCTGGACGTGAAAGGGAACCAGTTTTGTCGGGGATTGGGAACCCTTCGCGAGAATGTCCAAAGTTTCAGTGGGATTTCCAAAATGTTGAAAAGAAACTCGAAACATGTCAACCTTGGTTTTGAGAATCTCTCCCGCAGTTTGAGAGATTTGGACGTGAAACGGTACCAGTCTTGCCGGGGATTGGGAACCCTTCGCGAGAATGTCCAAAGTTTCAGCGGGATTTCCAAAATGTTGAAAGGAACTCGAAACATGTCAGCCTTGGTTTTGAGAATCTCTCCCGGAGTTTGAGAGATTTGGACGTGAAAGGGTACCAGTCTTGTCGGGGATTGGGAACCCTTCGCGAGAATGTCCAAAGTTTCAGCGGGATTTCCAAAATGTTGAAAGGAACTCGAAACATGTCAACCTTGGTTTTGAGAATCTCTCCCGGAGTTTGCGAGATTTGGACGTGAAAGGGTATCAGTCTTGTTGGGGATTGGAAACCCTTCGCGAGAATGTCCAAACTTTCAGCGGGATTTCCAAAATGTTGAAAGGAACTCGAAACATGTCAACCTTGGTTTTGAGAATCTCTCCCGGAGTTTGAGAAATTTGGACGTGAAAGGGTACCAGTCTTGTCGGGGATTGGGAACCCTTCGCGAGAATGTCCAAAGTTTCAGCGGGATTTCCAAAATGTTGAAAGGAACTCGAAACATGTCAACCTTGGTTTTGAGAATCTCTCCCGGAGTTTGAGAGATTTGGACGTGAAAGGGTACCAGTCTTGTCGGGGATTGGGAACCTTTCGCGAGAATGTCCAAAGTTTCAGCGGGATTTCCAAAATGTTGAAAGGAACTCGAAACATGTCAACCTTGGTTTTGAGAATCTCTCCCGGAGTTTGCGAGATTTGGACGTGAAAGGGTACCAGTCTTGTCGGGGATTGGAAACCCTTCGCGAGAATGTCCAAAGTTTCAGCGGGATTTCCAAAATGTTGAAAGGAACTCGAAACATGTCAACCTTGGTTTTGAGAATCTCTCCCGGAGTTTGAGAGATTTGGACGTGAAAGGGTACCAGTCTTGTCGGGGATTGGGAACCCTTCGCGAGAATGTCCAAAGTTTCAGCGGGATTTCCAAAATGTTGAAAGGAACTCGAAACATGTCAACCTTGGTTTTGAGACTCTCTCCCGGAGTTTGAGAGATTTGGACGTGAAAGGGTACCAGTCTTGTCGGGGATTGGGAACCCTTCGTGAGAATGTCCAAAGTTTCAGCGGGATTTCCAAAATGTTGAAAGGAACTCGAAACATGTCAACCTTGGTTTTGAGAATCTCTCCCGGAGTTTGAGAGATTTGGACGTGAAAGGGTACCAATCTTGACGGTGATTGGGAACCCTTCGCGAGAATGTCCAAAGTTTCAGCGGGATTTCCAAAATGTTGAAAGGAACTCGAAACATGTCAGCCTTGGTTTTGAGAATCTCTCCCGGAGTTTGAGAGATTTGGACGTGAAAGGGTACCAATCTTGTCGGGGATTGGGAACCCTTCGCGAGAATGTCCAAAGTTTCAGCGGGATTTCCAAAATGTTGAAAGGAACTCGAAACATGTCAACCTTGGTTTTGAGAATCTCTCCCGGAGTTTGAGAGATTTGGACGTGAAAGGGTACCAGTCTTGTCGGGGATTGGGAACCCTTCGCGAGAATGTCCAAAGTTTCAGCGGGATTTCCAAAATGTTGAAAGGAACTCGAAACATGTCAACCTTGGTTTTGAGAATCTCTCCCGGAGTTTGAGAGATCTGGACGTGAAAGGGTACCAGTCTTGTCGGGGATTGGGAACCCTTCGTGAGAATGTCTAAAGTTTCAGCGGGATTTCCAAAATGTTGAAAGGAACTCAAAACATGTCAGCCTTGGTTTTGAGAATCTCTCCCGGAGTTTGAGAGATTTGGACGTGAAAGGGTACCAATCTTGTCGGGGATTGGGAACCCTTCGCGAGAATGTCCAAAGTTTCAGCGGGATTTCCAAAATGTTGAAAGGAACTCGAAACATGTCAACCTTGGTTTTGAGAATCTCTCCCGGAGTTTGAGAGATTTGGACGTGAAAGGGTACAAGTCTTGTCGGGGATTGGGAACCCTTCGCGAGAATGTCCAAAGTTTCAGCGGGATTTCCAAAATGTTGAAAGGAACTCGAAACATGTCAACCTTGGTTTTGAGAATCTCTCCCGGAGTTTGAGAGATCTGGACGTGAAAGGGAACCAGTTTTGTCGGGGATTGGGAACCCTTCGCGAGAATGTCCAAAGTTTCAGTGGGATTTCCAAAATGTTGAAAAGAAACTCGAAACATGTCAACCTTGGTTTTGAGAATCTCTCCCGCAGTTTGAGAGATTTGGACGTGAAACGGTACCAGTCTTGCCGGGGATTGGGAACCCTTCGCGAGAATGTCCAAAGTTTCAGCGGGATTTCCAAAATGTTGAAAGGAACTCGAAACATGTCAGCCTTGGTTTTGAGAATCTCTCCCGGAGTTTGAGAGATTTGGACGTGAAAGGGTACCAGTCTTGTCGGGGATTGGGAACCCTTCGCGAGAATGTCCAAAGTTTCAGCGGGATTTCCAAAATGTTGAAAGGAACTCGAAACATGTCAACCTTGGTTTTGAGAATCTCTCCCGGAGTTTGCGAGATTTGGACGTGAAAGGGTATCAGTCTTGTTGGGGATTGGAAACCCTTCGCGAGAATGTCCAAACTTTCAGCGGGATTTCCAAAATGTTGAAAGGAACTCGAAACATGTCAACCTTGGTTTTGAGAATCTCTCCCGGAGTTTGAGAAATTTGGACGTGAAAGGGTACCAGTCTTGTCGGGGATTGGGAACCCTTCGCGAGAATGTCCAAAGTTTCAGCGGGATTTCCAAAATGTTGAAAGGAACTCGAAACATGTCAACCTTGGTTTTGAGAATCTCTCCCGGAGTTTGAGAGATTTGGACGTGAAAGGGTACCAGTCTTGTCGGGGATTGGGAACCTTTCGCGAGAATGTCCAAAGTTTCAGCGGGATTTCCAAAATGTTGAAAGGAACTCGAAACATGTCAACCTTGGTTTTGAGAATCTCTCCCGGAGTTTGCGAGATTTGGATGTGAAAGGGTACCAGTCTTGTCGGGGATTGGAAACCCTTCGCGAGAATGTCCAAAGTTTCAGCGGGATTTCCAAAATGTTGAAAGGAACTCGAAACATGTCAACCTTGGTTTTGAGAATCTCTCCCGGAGTTTGAGAGATTTGGACGTGAAAGGGTACCAGTCTTGTCGGGGATTGGGAACCCTTCGCGAGAATGTCCAAAGTTTCAGCGGGATTTCCAAAATGTTGAAAGGAACTCGAAACATGTCAACCTTGGTTTTGAGACTCTCTCCCGGAGTTTGAGAGATTTGGACGTGAAAGGGTACCAGTCTTGTCGGGGATTGGGAACCCTTCGCCAGAATGTCCAAAGTTTCAGCGGGATTTCCAAAATGTTGAGAGGAACTCGAAACATGTCAACCTCGGTTTTGAGAATCTCTCCCGGAGTTTGAGAGATTTGGACGTGAAAGGGTACCAGTCTTGTCGGGGATTGGGAACCCTTCACGAGAATGTCCAAAGTTTCAGCGGGATTTCCAAAATGTTGAAAGGAACTCGAAACATGTCAACCTTGGTTTTGAGAATCTCTCCCGGAGTTTGAGAGATTTGGACGTGAAAGGGTACCAGTCTTGTCGGGGATTGGGAACCCTTCGCGAGAATGTCCAAAGTTTCAGCGGGATTTCCAAAATGTTGAAAGGAACTCGAAACATGTCAACCTTGGTTTTGAGAATCTCTCCCGGAGTTTGAGAGATTTGGACGTGAAAGGGTACCAGTCTTGTCGGGGATTGGGAACCCTTCGCGAGAGTGTCCAAAGTTTCAGCGGGATTTCCAAAATGTTGAAAGGAACTCGAAACATGTCAACCTTGGTTTTGAGAATCTATCCCGGAGTTTGAGAGATTTGGACGTGAAAGGGTACCAGTCTTGTCGGGGATTGGGAACCCTTCGCGAGAATGTCCAAAGTTTCAGCGGGATTTCCAAAATGTTGAAAGGAACTCGAAACATGTCAACCTTGGTTTTGAGAATCTCTCCCGGAGTTTGAGAGATTTGGACGTGAAAGGGTACCAATCTTGTCGGGGATTGGGAACCCTTCGCGAGAATGTCCAAAGTTTCAGCGGGATTTCCAAAATGTTGAAAGGAACTCGAAACATGTCAACCTTGGTTTTGAGAATCTCTCCCGGAGTTTGCGAGATTTGGACGTGAAAGGGTACCAGTCTTGTCGGGGATTGGAAACCCTTCGCGAGAATGTCCAAACTTTCAGCGGGATTTCCAAAATGTTGAAAGGAACTCGAAACATGTCAACCTTGGTTTTGAGAATCTCTCCCGGAGTTTGAGAAATTTGGACGTGAAAGGGTACCAGTCTTGTCGGGGATTGGGAACCCTTCGCGAGAATGTCCAAAGTTTCAGCGGGATTTCCAAAATGTTGAAAGGAACTCGAAACATGTCAACCTTGGTTTTGAGAATCTCTCCCGGAGTTTGAGAGATTTGGACGTGAAAGGGTACCAGTCTTGTCGGGGATTGGGAACCCTTCGCGAGAATGTCCAAAGTTTCAGCGGGATTTCCAAAATGTTGAAAGGAACTCGAAACATGTCAACCTTGGTTTTGAGAATCTCTCCCGGAGTTTGAGAGATTTGGACGTGAAAGGGTACCAGTCTTGTCGGGGATTGGGAACCCTTCGCGAGAATGTCCAAAGTTTCAGCGGGATTTCCAAAATGTTGAAAGGAACTCGAAACATGTCAACCTTGGTTTTGAGAATCTCTCCCGGAGTTTGAGAGATTTGGACGTGAAAGGGTACCAGTCTTGTCGGGGATTGGGAACCCTTCGCGAGAATGTCCAAAGTTTCAGCGGGATTTCCAAAATGTTGAAAGGAACTCGAAACATGTCAACCTTGGTTTTGAGAATCTCTCCCGGAGTTTGAGAGATTTGGACGTGAAAGGGTACCAATCTTGTCGGGGATTGGGAACCCTTCGCGAGAATGTCCAAAGTTTCAGCGGGATTTCCAAAATGCTGAAAGGAACTCGAAACATGTCAGCCTTGGTTTTGAGAATCTCTCCCGGACTTTGAGAGATTTGGACGTGAAAGGGTACCAGTCTTGTCCGGGATTGGGAACCCTTCGCGAGAGTGTCCAAAGTTTCAGCGGGATTTCCAAAATGTTGAAAAGAAACTCGAAACATGTCAACCTTGGTTTTGAGAATCTCTCCCGGAGTTTGAAAGATTTGGACGTGAAAGGGTACCAATCTTGTCGGGGATTGGGAACCCTTCGCGAGAATGTCCAAAATTTCAGCGGGATTTCCAAAATGTTGAAAGGAACTCGAAACATGTCAACCTTGGTTTTGAGAATCTCTCCCGGAGTTTGAGAGATTTGGACGTGAAAGGGTACCAGTCTTGTCGGGGATTGGGAACCCTTCGCGAGAATGTCCAAAGTTTCAGCGGGATTTCCAAAATGTTGAAAGGAACTCGAAACATGTCAGCCTTGGTTTTGAGAATCTCTCCCGGAGTTTGAGAGATTTGGACGTGAAAGGGTACCAGTCTTGTCGGGGATTGGGAACCCTTCGCGAGAGTGTCCAAAGTTTCAGCGGGATTTCCAAAATGTTGAAAAGAAACTCGAAACATGTCAACCTTGGTTTTGAGAATCTCTCCCGGAGTTTGAGAGATTTGGACGTGAAAGGGTACCAGTCTTGTCGGGGATTGGGAACCCTTCGCGAGAATGTCCAAAGTTTCAGCGGGATTTCCAAAATGTTGAAAGGAACTCGAAACATGTCAACCTTGGTTTTGAGAATCTCTCCCGGAGTTTGAGAGATTTGGACGTGAAAGGGTACCAATCTTGTCGGGGATTGGGAACCCTTCGCGAGAATGTCCAAAGTTTCAGCGGGATTTCCAAAATGCTGAAAGGAACTCGAAACATGTCAGCCTTGGTTTTGAGAATCTCTCCCGGACTTTGAGAGATTTGGACGTGAAAGGGTACCAGTCTTGTCCGGGATTGGGAACCCTTCGCGAGAGTGTCCAAAGTTTCAGCGGGATTTCCAAAATGTTGAAAAGAAACTCGAAACATGTCAACCTTGGTTTTGAGAATCTCTCCCGGAGTTTGAGAGATTTGGACGTGAAAGGGTACCAGTCTTGTCGGGGATTGGGAACCCTTCGCGAGAATGTCCAAAGTTTCAGCGGGATTTCCAAAATGTTGAAAGGAACTCGAAACATGTCAACCTTGGTTTTGAGAATCTCTCCCGGAGTTTGAGAGATTTGGACGTGAAAGGGTACCAGTCTTGTCGGGGATTGGGAACCCTTCGCGAGAGTGTCCAAAGTTTCAGCGGGATTTCCAAAATGTTGAAAAGAAACTCGAAACATGTCAACCTTGGTTTTGAGAATCTCTCCCGGAGTTTGAGAGATTTGGACGTGAAAGGGTACCAGTCTTGTCGGGGATTGGGAACCCTTCGCGAGAATGTCCAAAGTTTCAGCGGGATTTCCAAAATGTTGAAAGGAACTCGAAACATGTCAACCTTGGTTTTGAGAATCTCTCCCGGAGTTTGAGAGATTTGGACGTGAAAGGGTACCAATCTTTTCGGGGATTGGGAACCCTTCGCGAGAATGTCCAAAGTTTCAGCGGGATTTCCAAAATGTTGAAAGGAACTCAAAACATGTCAGCCTTGGTTTTGAGAATCTCTCCCGGAGTTTGAGAGATTTGGACGTGAAAGGGTACCAATCTTGTCGGGGATTGGGAACCCTTCGCGAGAATGTCCAAAGTTTCAGCGGGATTTCCAAAATGTTGAAAGGAACTCGAAACATTTCGGCCTTAGTTTTGAGAATCTCTCCCGGAGTTTGAGAGATTTGGACGTGAAAGGGTACCAATCTTGTCGGGGATTGGGAACCCTTCGCGAGAATGTCCAAAGTTTCAGCGGGATTTCCAAAATGTTGAAAGGAACTCGAAACATGTCAACCTTGGTTTTGAGAATCTCTCCCGGAGTTTGCGAGATTTGGACGTGAAAGGGTACCAGTCTTGTCGGGGATTGGGAACCCTTCGCGAGAATGTCCAAAGTTTCAGCGGGATTTCCAAAATGTTGAAAGGAACTCGAAACATGTCAACCTTGGTTTTGAGAATCTCTCCCGGAGTTTGAGAGATTTGGACGTGAAAGGGTACCAGTCTTGTCGGGGATTGGGAACCCTTCGCGAGAATGTCCAAAGTTTCAGCGGGATTTCCAAAATGTTGAAAGGAACTCGAAACATGTCAACCTTGGTTTTGAGAATCTCTCCCGGAGTTTGAGAGATTTGGACGTGAAAGGGTACCAGTCTTGTCGGGGATTGGGAACCCTTTGCGAGAATGTCCAAAGTTTCAGCGGGATTTCCAAAATGTTGAAAGGAACTCGAAACATGTCAACCTTGGTTTTGAGAATCTCTCCCGGAGTTTGAGAGATTTGGACGTGAAAGGGTACCAGTCTTGTCGGGGATTGGGAACCCTTCGCGAGAATGTCCAAAGTTTCAGTGGGATTTCCAAAATGTTGAAAGGAACTCGAAACATGTCAACCTTGGTTTTGAGAATCTCTCCCGGAGTTTGAGAGATCTGGACGTGAAAGGGAACCAATCTTGTCGGGGATTGGGAACCCTTCGCGAGAATGTCCAAAGTTTCAGCGGGATTTCCAAAATGTTGAAAGGAACTCGAAACATGTCAACCTTGGTTTTGAGAATCTCTCCCGGACTTTGAGAGATTTGGACGTGAAAGGGTACCAGTCTTGTCGGGGATTGGGAACCCTTCGCCAGAATGTCCAAAGTTTCAGCGGGATTTCCAAAATGTTGAAAGGAACTCGAAACATGTCAACCTTGGTTTTGAGAATCTATCCCGGAGTTTGAGAGATTTGGACGTGAAAGGGTACCAATCTTGTCGGGGATTGGGAACCCTTCGCGAGAATGTCCAAAGTTTCAGCGGGATTTCCAAAATGTTGAAAGGAACTCGAAACATGTCAACCTTGGTTTTGAGAATCTCTCCCAGAGTTTGAGAGATTTGGACGTGAAAGGGTACCAGTCTTGTCGGGGATTGGGAACCCTTCGCGAGAATGTCCAAAGTTTCAGCGGGATTTCCAAAATGTTGAAAGGAACTCGAAACATGTCAACCTTGGTTTTGAGAATCTCTCCCGGAGTTTGAGAGATTTGGACGTGAAAGGGTACCAGTCTTGTCGGGGATTGGGAACCCTTTGCGAGAATGTCCAAAGTTTCAGCGGGATTTCCAAAATGTTGAAAGGAACTCGAAACATGTCAACCTTGGTTTTGAGAATCTCTCCCGGAGTTTGAGAGATTTGGACGTGAAATGGTACCAGTCTTGTCGGGGATTGGGAACCCTTCGCGAGAATGTCCAAAGTTTCAGCGGGATTTCCAAAATGTTGAAAGGAACTCGAAACATGTCAACCTTGGTTTTGAGAATCTCTCCCGGAGTTTGAGAGATTTGGACGTGAAAGGGTACCAGTCTTGTCGGGGATTGGGAACCCTTCGCGAGAATGTCCAAAGTTTCAGCGGGATTTCCAAAATGTTGAAAGGAACTCGAAACATGTCAACCTTGGTTTTGAGAATCTCTCCCGGAGTTTGAGAGATCTGGACGTGAAAGGGAACCAATCTTGTCGGGGATTGGGAACCCTTTGCGAGAATGTCCAAAGTTTCAGCGGGATTTCCAAAATGTTGAAAGGAACTCGAAACATGTCAAGCTTGGTTTTGAGAATCTCTCCCGGAGTTTGAGAGATTTGGACGTGAAAGGGTACCAGTCTTGTCGGGGATTGGGAACCCTTTGCGAGAATGTCCAAAGTTTCAGCGGGATTTCCAAAATGTTGAAAGGAACTCGAAACATGTCAACCTTGGTTTTGAGAATCTCTCCCGGAGTTTGAGAGATTTGGACGTGAAAGGGTACCAGTCTTGTCGGGGATTGGGAACCCTTCGCGAGAATGTCCAAAGTTTCAGCGGGATTTCCAAAATGTTGAAAGGAACTCGAAACATGTCAACCTTGGTTTTGAGAATCTCTCCCGGAGTTTGAGAGATTTGGACGTGAAAGGGTACCAGTCTTGTCGGGGATTGGGAACCCTTCGCGAGAATGTCCAAAGTTTCAGCGGGATTTCCAAAATGTTGAAAGGAACTCGAAACATGTCAACCTTGGTTTTGAGAATCTCTCCCGGAGTTTGAGAGATTTGGACGTGAAAGGGTACCAGTCTTGTCGGGGATTGGGAACCCTTCGCGAGAATGTCCAAAGTTTCAGCGGGATTTCCAAAATGTTGAAAGGAACTCGAAACATGTCAACCTTGGTTTTGAGAATCTCTCCCGGAGTTTGAGAGATCTGGACGTGAAAGGGAACCAATCTTGTCGGGGATTGGGAACCCTTCGCGAGAATGTCCAAAGTTTCAGCGGGATTTCCAAAATGTTGAAAGGAACTCGAAACATGTCAACCTTGGTTTTGAGAATCTCTCCCGGACTTTGAGAGATTTGGACGTGAAAGGGTACCAGTCTTGTCGGGGATTGGGAACCCTTCGCGAGAATGTCCAAAGTTTCAGCGGGATTTCCAAAATGTTGAAAGGAACTCGAAACATGTCAACCTTGGTTTTGAGAATCTCTCCCGGAGTTTGAGAGATTTGGACGTGAAAGGGTACCAATCTTGTCGGGGATTGGGAACCCTTCGCGAGAATGTCCAAAATTTCAGCGGGATTTCCAAAATGTTGAAAGGAACTCGAAACATGTCAACCTTGGTTTTGAGAATCTCTCCCGGAGTTTGAGAGATTTGGACGTGAAAGGGTACCAGTCTTGTCGGGGATTGGGAACCCTTCGCAAGAATGTCCAAAGTTTCAGCGGGATTTCCAAAATGTTGAAAGGAACTCGAAACATGTCAACCTTGGTTTTGAGAATCTCTCCCGGAGTTTGAGAGATTTGGACGTGAAAGGGTACCAGTCTTGTCGGGGATTGGGAACCCTTCGCGAGAATGTCCAAAGTTTCAGCGGGATTTCCAAAATGTTGAAAGGAACTCGAAACATGTCAACCTTGGTTTTGAGAATCTCTCCCGGAGTTTGAGAGATTTGGACGTGAAAGGGTACCAGTCTTGTCGGGGATTGGGAACCCTTCGCCAGAATGTCCAAAGTTTCAGCGGGATTTCCAAAATGTTGAAAGGAACTCGAAACATGTCAACCTTGGTTTTGAGAATCTCTCCCGGAGTTTGAGAGATTTGGACGTGAAAGGGTACCAGTCTTGTCGGGGACTGGGAACCCTTCGCGAGAATGTCCAAAGTTTCAGCGGGATTTCCAAAATGTTGAAAGGAACTCGAAACATGTCAACCTTGGTTTTGAGAATCTCTCCCGGAGTTTGAGAGATTTGGACGTGAAAGGGTACCAGTCTTGTCGGGGATTGGGAACCCTTCGCGAGAATGTCCAAAGTTTCAGCGGGATTTCCAAAATGTTGAAAGGAACTCGAAACATGTCAACCTTGGTTTTGAGAATCTCTCCCGGAGTTTGAGAGATTTGGACGTGAAAGGGTACCAGTCTTGTCGGGGATTGGGAACCCTTCGCCAGAATGTCCAAAGTTTCAGCGGGATTTCCAAAATGTTGAAAGGAACTCGAAACATGTCAACCTTGGTTTTGAGAATCTCTCCCGGAGTTTGAGAGATCTGGACGTGAAAGGGAACCAATCTTGTCGGGGATTGGGAACCCTTCGCGAGAATGTCCAAAGTTTCAGCGGGATTTCCAAAATGTTGAAAGGAACTCGAAACATGTCAACCTTGGTTTTGAGAATCTCTCCCGGACTTTGAGAGATTTGGACGTGAAAGGGTACCAGTCTTGTCGGGGATTGGGAACCCTTCGCGAGAATGTCCAAAGTTTCAGCGGGATTTCCAAAATGTTGAAAGGAACTCGAAACATGTCAACCTTGGTTTTGAGAATCTCTCCCGGAGTTTGAGAGATTTGGACGTGAAAGGGTACCAGTCTTGTCGGGGATTGGGAACCCTTTGCGAGAATGTCCAAAGTTTCAGCGGGATTTCCAAAATGTTGAAAGGAACTCGAAACATGTCAACCTTGGTTTTGAGAATCTCTCCCGGAGTTTGAGAGATTTGGACGTGAAAGGGTACCAGTCTTGTCGGGGATTGGGAACCCTTCGCGAGAATGTCCAAAGTTTCAGCGGGATTTCCAAAATGTTGAAAGGAACTCGAAACATGTCAACCTTGGTTTTGAGAATCTCTCCCAGAGTTTGAGAGATTTGGACGTGAAAGGGTACCAGTCTTGTCGGGGATTGGGAACCCTTCGCGAGAATGTCCAAAGTTTCAGCGGGATTTCCAAAATGTTGAAAGGAACTCGAAACATGTCAACCTTGGTTTTGAGAATCTCTCCCGGAGTTTGAGAGATCTGGACGTGAAAGGGAACCAATCTTGTCGGGGATTGGGAACCCTTTGCGAGAATGTCCAAAGTTTCAGCGGGATTTCCAAAATGTTGAAAGGAACTCGAAACATGTCAAGCTTGGTTTTGAGAATCTCTCCCGGAGTTTGAGAGATTTGGACGTGAAAGGGTACCAGTCTTGTCGGGGATTGGGAACCCTTTGCGAGAATGTCCAAAGTTTCAGCGGGATTTCCAAAATGTTGAAAGGAACTCGAAACATGTCAACCTTGGTTTTGAGAATCTCTCCCGGAGTTTGAGAGATTTGGACGTGAAAGGGTACCAGTCTTGTCGGGGATTGGGAACCCTTCGCGAGAATGTCCAAAGTTTCAGCGGGATTTCCAAAATGTTGAAAGGAACTCGAAACATGTCAACCTTGGTTTTGAGAATCTCTCCCGGAGTTTGAGAGATTTGGACGTGAAAGGGTACCAGTCTTGTCGGGGATTGGGAACCCTTCGCGAGAATGTCCAAAGTTTCAGCGGGATTTCCAAAATGTTGAAAGGAACTCGAAACATGTCAACCTTGGTTTTGAGAATCTCTCCCGGAGTTTGAGAGATTTGGACGTGAAAGGGTACCAGTCTTGTCGGGGATTGGGAACCCTTCGCGAGAATGTCCAAAGTTTCAGCGGGATTTCCAAAATGTTGAAAGGAACTCGAAACATGTCAACCTTGGTTTTGAGAATCTCTCCCGGAGTTTGAGAGATCTGGACGTGAAAGGGAACCAATCTTGTCGGGGATTGGGAACCCTTCGCGAGAATGTCCAAAGTTTCAGCGGGATTTCCAAAATGTTGAAAGGAACTCGAAACATGTCAACCTTGGTTTTGAGAATCTCTCCCGGACTTTGAGAGATTTGGACGTGAAAGGGTACCAGTCTTGTCGGGGATTGGGAACCCTTCGCGAGAATGTCCAAAGTTTCAGCGGGATTTCCAAAATGTTGAAAGGAACTCGAAACATGTCAACCTTGGTTTTGAGAATCTCTCCCGGAGTTTGAGAGATTTGGACGTGAAAGGGTACCAATCTTGTCGGGGATTGGGAACCCTTCGCGAGAATGTCCAAAATTTCAGCGGGATTTCCAAAATGTTGAAAGGAACTCGAAACATGTCAACCTTGGTTTTGAGAATCTCTCCCGGAGTTTGAGAGATTTGGACGTGAAAGGGTACCAGTCTTGTCGGGGATTGGGAACCCTTCGCAAGAATGTCCAAAGTTTCAGCGGGATTTCCAAAATGTTGAAAGGAACTCGAAACATGTCAACCTTGGTTTTGAGAATCTCTCCCGGAGTTTGAGAGATTTGGACGTGAAAGGGTACCAGTCTTGTCGGGGATTGGGAACCCTTCGCGAGAATGTCCAAAGTTTCAGCGGGATTTCCAAAATGTTGAAAGGAACTCGAAACATGTCAACCTTGGTTTTGAGAATCTCTCCCGGAGTTTGAGAGATTTGGACGTGAAAGGGTACCAGTCTTGTCGGGGATTGGGAACCCTTCGCGAGAATGTCCAAAGTTTCAGCGGGATTTCCAAAATGTTGAAAGGAACTCGAAACATGTCAACCTTGGTTTTGAGAATCTCTCCCGGAGTTTGAGAGATTTGGACGTGAAAGGGTACCAGTCTTGTCGGGGACTGGGAACCCTTCGCGAGAATGTCCAAAGTTTCAGCGGGATTTCCAAAATGTTGAAAGGAACTCGAAACATGTCAACCTTGGTTTTGAGAATCTCTCCCGGAGTTTGAGAGATTTGGACGTGAAAGGGTACCAGTCTTGTCGGGGATTGGGAACCCTTCGCGAGAATGTCCAAAGTTTCAGCGGGATTTCCAAAATGTTGAAAGGAACTCGAAACATGTCAACCTTGGTTTTGAGAATCTCTCCCGGAGTTTGAGAGATTTGGACGTGAAAGGGTACCAGTCTTGTCGGGGATTGGGAACCCTTTGCGAGAATGTCCAAAGTTTCAGCGGGATTTCCAAAATGTTGAAAGGAACTCGAAACATGTCAACCTTGGTTTTGAGAATCTCTCCCGGAGTTTGAGAGATTTGGACGTGAAAGGGTACCAGTCTTGTCGGGGATTGGGAACCCTTCGCGAGAATGTCCAAAGTTTCAGTGGGATTTCCAAAATGTTGAAAGGAACTCGAAACATGTCAACCTTGGTTTTGAGAATCTCTCCCGGAGTTTGAGAGATCTGGACGTGAAAGGGAACCAATCTTGTCGGGGATTGGGAACCCTTCGCGAGAATGTCCAAAGTTTCAGCGGGATTTCCAAAATGTTGAAAGGAACTCGAAACATGTCAACCTTGGTTTTGAGAATCTCTCCCGGACTTTGAGAGATTTGGACGTGAAAGGGTACCAGTCTTGTCGGGGATTGGGAACCCTTCGCGAGAATGTCCAAAGTTTCAGCGGGATTTCCAAAATGTTGAAAGGAACTCGAAACATGTCAACCTTGGTTTTGAGAATCTATCCCGGAGTTTGAGAGATTTGGACGTGAAAGGGTACCAATCTTGTCGGGGATTGGGAACCCTTCGCGAGAATGTCCAAAGTTTCAGCGGGATTTCCAAAATGTTGAAAGGAACTCGAAACATGTCAACCTTGGTTTTGAGAATCTCTCCCAGAGTTTGAGAGATTTGGACGTGAAAGGGTACCAGTCTTGTCGGGGATTGGGAACCCTTCGCGAGAATGTCCAAAGTTTCAGCGGGATTTCCAAAATGTTGAAAGGAACTCGAAACATGTCAACCTTGGTTTTGAGAATCTCTCCCGGAGTTTGAGAGATTTGGACGTGAAAGGGTACCAGTCTTGTCGGGGATTGGGAACCCTTTGCGAGAATGTCCAAAGTTTCAGCGGGATTTCCAAAATGTTGAAAGGAACTCGAAACATGTCAACCTTGGTTTTGAGAATCTCTCCCGGAGTTTGAGAGATTTGGACGTGAAAGGGTACCAGTCTTGTCGGGGATTGGGAACCCTTCGCGAGAATGTCCAAAGTTTCAGCGGGATTTCCAAAATGTTGAAAGGAACTCGAAACATGTCAACCTTGGTTTTGAGAATCTCTCCCAGAGTTTGAGAGATTTGGACGTGAAAGGGTACCAGTCTTGTCGGGGATTGGGAACCCTTTGCGAGAATGTCCAAAGTTTCAGCGGGATTTCCAAAATGTTGAAAGGAACTCGAAACATGTCAACCTTGGTTTTGAGAATCTCTCCCGGAGTTTGAGAGATCTGGACGTGAAAGTGAACCAATCTTGTCGGGGATTGGGAACCCTTTGCGAGAATGTCCAAAGTTTCAGCGGGATTTCCAAAATGTTGAAAGGAACTCGAAACATGTCAAGCTTGGTTTTGAGAATCTCTCCCGGACTTTGAGAGATTTGGACGTGAAAGGGTACCAGTCTTGTCGGGGATTGGGAACCCTTTGCGAGAATGTCCAAAGTTTCAGCGGGATTTCCAAAATGTTGAAAGGAACTCGAAACATGTCAACCTTGGTTTTGAGAATCTCTCCCGGAGTTTGAGAGATTTGGACGTGAAAGGGTACCAGTCTTGTCGGGGATTGGGAACCCTTTGCGAGAATGTCCAAAGTTTCAGCGGGATTTCCAAAATGTTGAAAGGAACTCGAAACATGTCAACCTTGGTTTTGAGAATCTCTCCCGGAGTTTGAGAGATTTGGACGTGAAAGGGTACCAGTCTTGTCGGGGATTGGGAACCCTTCGCGAGAATGTCCAAAGTTTCAGCGGGATTTCCAAAATGTTGAAAGGAACTCGAAACATGTCAACCTTGGTTTTGAGAATCTCTCCCGGAGTTTGAGAGATTTGGACGTGAAAGGGTACCAGTCTTGTCGGGGATTGGGAACCCTTCGCGAGAATGTCCAAAGTTTCAGCGGGATTTCCAAAATGTTGAAAGGAACTCGAAACATGTCAACCTTGGTTTTGAGAATCTCTCCCGGAGTTTGAGAGATCTGGACGTGAAAGGGAACCAATCTTGTCGGGGATTGGGAACCCTTCGCGAGAATGTCCAAAGTTTCAGCGGGATTTCCAAAATGTTGAAAGGAACTCGAAACATGTCAACCTTGGTTTTGAGAATCTCTCCCGGAGTTTGAGAGATTTGGACGTGAAAGGGTACCAGTCTTGTCGGGGATTGGGAACCCTTCGCGAGAATGTCCAAAGTTTCAGCGGGATTTCCAAAATGTTGAAAGGAACTCGAAACATGTCAACCTTGGTTTTGAGAATCTCTCCCGGAGTTTGAGAGATTTGGACGTGAAAGGGTACCAATCTTGTCGGGGATTGGGAACCCTTCGCGAGAATGTCCAAAATTTCAGCGGGATTTCCAAAATGTTGAAAGGAACTCGAAACATGTCAACCTTGGTTTTGAGAATCTCTCCCGGAGTTTGAGAGATTTGGACGTGAAAGGGTACCAGTCTTGTCGGGGATTGGGAACCCTTCGCAAGAATGTCCAAAGTTTCAGCGGGATTTCCAAAATGTTGAAAGGAACTCGAAACATGTCAACCTTGGTTTTGAGAATCTCTCCCGGAGTTTGAGAGATTTGGACGTGAAAGGGTACCAGTCTTGTCGGGGATTGGGAACCCTTCGCGAGAATGTCCAAAGTTTCAGCGGGATTTCCAAAATGTTGAAAGGAACTCGAAACATGTCAACCTTGGTTTTGAGAATCTCTCCCGGAGTTTGAGAGATTTGGACGTGAAAGGGTACCAGTCTTGTCGGGGATTGGGAACCCTTCGCCAGAATGTCCAAAGTTTCAGCGGGATTTCCAAAATGTTGAAAGGAACTCGAAACATGTCAACCTTGGTTTTGAGAATCTCTCCCGGACTTTGAGAGATTTGGACGTGAAAGGGTACCAGTCTTGTCGGGGATTGGGAACCCTTTGCGAGAATGTCCAAAGTTTCAGCGGGATTTCCAAAATGTTGAAAGGAACTCGAAACATGTCAACCTTGGTTTTGAGAATCTCTCCCGGAGTTTGAGAGATCTGGACGTGAAAGGGAACCAATCTTGTCGGGGATTGGGAACCCTTCGCGAGAATGTCCAAAGTTTCAGCGGGATTTCCAAAATGTTGAAAGGAACTCGAAACATGTCAACCTTGGTTTTGAGAATCTCTCCCGGAGTTTGAGAGATCTGGACGTGAAAGGGAACCAATCTTGTCGGGGATTGGGAACCCTTCGCGAGAATGTCCAAAGTTTCAGCGGGATTTCCAAAATGTTGAAAGGAACTCGAAACATGTCAACCTTGGTTTTGAGAATCTCTCCCGGAGTTTGAGAGATTTGGACGTGAAAGGGTACCAGTCGTGTCGGGGATTGGGAACCCTTCGCGAGAATGTCCAAAGTTTCAGCGGGATTTCCAAAATGTTGAAAGGAACTCGAAACATGTCAACCTTGGTTTTGAGAATCTCTCCCGGAGTTTGAGAGATTTGGACGTGAAAGGGTACCAGTCTTGTCGGGGATTGGGAACCCTTTGCGAGAATGTCCAAAGTTTCAGCGGGATTTCCAAAATGTTGAAAGGAACTCGAAACGTGTCAACCTTGGTTTTGAGAATCTCTCCCGGAGTTTGAGAGATTTGGACGTGAAAGGGTACCAGTCTTGTCGGGGATTGGGAACCCTTCGCGAGAATGTCCAAAGTTTCAGCGGGATTTCCAAAATGTTGAAAGGAACTCGAAACATGTCAACCTTGGTTTTGAGAATCTCTCCCGGAGTTTGAGAGATTTGGACGTGAAAGGGTACCAGTCTTGTCGGGGATTGGGAACCCTTCGCAAGAATGTCCAAAGTTTCAGTGGGATTTCCAAAATGTTGAAAGGAACTCGAAACATGTCAACCTTGGTTTTGAGAATCTCTCCCGGAGTTTGAGAGATTTGGACGTGAAAGGGTACCAGTCTTGTCGGGGATTGGGAACCCTTCGCGAGAATGTCCAAAGTTTCAGCGGGATTTCCAAAATGTTGAAAGGAACTCGAAACATGTCAACCTTGGTTTTGAGAATCTCTCCCGGAGTTTGAGAGATCTGGACGTGAAAGGGAACCAATCTTGTCGGGGATTGGGAACCCTTCGCGAGAATGTCCAAAGTTTCAGCGGGATTTCCAAAATGTTGAAAGGAACTCGAAACATGTCAACCTTGGTTTTGAGAATCTCTCCCGGAGTTTGAGAGATCTGGACGTGAAAGGGAACCAATCTTGTCGGGGATTGGGAACCCTTCGCGAGAATGTCCAAAGTTTCAGCGGGATTTCCAAAATGTTGAAAGGAACTCGAAACATGTCAACCTTGGTTTTGAGAATCTCTCCCGGAGTTTGAGAGATTTGGACGTGAAAGGGTACCAGTCGTGTCGGGGATTGGGAACCCTTCGCGAGAATGTCCAAAGTTTCAGCGGGATTTCCAAAATGTTGAAAGGAACTCGAAACATGTCAACCTTGGTTTTGAGAATCTCTCCCGGAGTTTGAGAGATTTGGACGTGAAAGGGTACCAGTCTTGTCGGGGATTGGGAACCCTTTGCGAGAATGTCCAAAGTTTCAGCGGGATTTCCAAAATGTTGAAAGGAACTCGAAACGTGTCAACCTTGGTTTTGAGAATCTCTCCCGGAGTTTGAGAGATTTGGACGTGAAAGGGTACCAGTCTTGTCGGGGATTGGGAACCCTTCGCGAGAATGTCCAAAGTTTCAGCGGGATTTCCAAAATGTTGAAAGGAACTCGAAACATGTCAACCTTGGTTTTGAGAATCTCTCCCGGAGTTTGAGAGATTTGGACGTGAAAGGGTACCAGTCTTGTCGGGGATTGGGAACCCTTCGCAAGAATGTCCAAAGTTTCAGTGGGATTTCCAAAATGTTGAAAGGAACTCGAAACATGTCAACCTTGGTTTTGAGAATCTCTCCCGGAGTTTGAGAGATTTGGACGTGAAAGGGTACCAGTCTTGTCGGGGATTGGGAACCCTTCGCGAGAATGTCCAAAGTTTCAGCGGGATTTCCAAAATGTTGAAAGGAACTCGAAACATGTCAACCTTGGTTTTGAGAATCTCTCCCGGAGTTTGAGAGATTTGGACGTGAAAGGGTACCAGTCTTGTCGGGGATTGGGAACCCTTCGCGAGAATGTCCAAAGTTTCAGCGGGATTTCCAAAATGTTGAAAGGAACTCGAAACATGTCAACCTTGGTTTTGAGAATCTCTCCCGGAGTTTGAGAGATTTGGACGTGAAAGGGTACCAGTCTTGTCGGGGATTGGAAACCCTTCGCGAGAATGTCCAAAGTTTCAGCGGGATTTCCAAAATGTTGAAAGGAACTCGAAACATGTCAACCTTGGTTTTGAGAATCTCTCCCGGAGTTTGAGAGATTTGGACGTGAAAGGGTACCAGTCTTGTCGGGGATTGGGAACCCTTCGCGAGAATGTCCAAAGTTTCAGCGGGATTTCCAAAATGTTGAAAGGAACTCGAAACATGTCAACCTTGGTTTTGAGAATCTCTCCCGGAGTTTGAGAGATTTGGACGTGAAAGGGTACC